>NC_056685.1:131971295-133271295 GCF_018350215.1 Panthera leo | reverse complement strand
TGCACACATTGCAACAAATGATCTTGGTGCTCTCCCAGGCCTTTACAGGCCAGTGCACCCATCCCCCAGCTGCTGTGAGTGTCAGTTCCAAGGACTCACAGCTACCCCAGCTGTCCCCTTGGGTGGAGAATTGCTCTTGGCTGATAGGAATCTCCTTGCCATGGAGGTTACCACCCCCATAAGCCTGCAGCCAAAGCCCGAAAGGGAGCAAGAAAGGAAAGGGGACCCACTGCACTGGGCAGTATCCAGAGCCCACCCCCAGCCCTCTGGATCAGGCCAAGGCTAGAGTGACCTGAGACCTCCTGCTTGGCAGCTTATCCCTCACTCACCTTCTTCACTCCTCCCTCAAGGGTATTCTCCTTCCATAAACCCCCATGCCCAGATCCCTGCCATCACATTCTATTGCAATTAAGGATTTTCTTATTGTCTCCCAGACTAGACTCTGCACTTCCTGAAGGCAAGGATAACGTCCTATTTATTTCTGTGTCCACACTGCCTGGCTGGGAACCGGGCAGAGAGCAGGTGCTCCATGTTGAATTCCGTCCAGCTTCGGAGAGGCTGTAAATAGCACACCATGAGATTCTGCACCGTCCCTGCCCCCTTGCCTTCCTCCCTCTCTCTTCCACATCCTCACCCGTGGGATTCCCTCCTGTGTCTCCCCGCTCTATTCTTTCCCTACCCGCCAAGTGACAAAGAGATAGATTTCCCCCTGTCCTGCCACTTGCAACTTAGGTTTGAAAGAAAGAGACTGGCAGAGCTGGAGGGGAGCTGGAAAGACACGGCCGGGCTAGCCACAGGGCAGACCCTGCTGGCAGAAGAGGTTGTAGTTAGGGGCAGTGGCAGCTGTGAGCTCACCTCCAGGGGCACTGGGCAGCCTGAAACCGATTACAGAAATCTGATCGCCGCTCTTGACTTTTCCCTCTTTCTCTCTGTACATCTTAACTCCATAAACGTTCTAGGAACCACGGTGTTCCCACTCTTTCTCATTCATTCCCACCCACTCGTGGCACCAACCCACGTCACCGGAGGAACGTCTTGCCTCAAAGGCTTATTAACTTTCCAGGCAGCATCCAGCTCACGTAGGAGCTGAGTCAGTGCATCTCAGCCGGCCCGGGGGAGGGAGTCTGCGCAGGGCTGACTCTGCCGCAGCCAGAGGGTCCTAGCAGAGGCCCTCTCCAGCCACACACAGTAGTCAGAGGGTAGGTCCCAACTGCTCTGGGGAGAGGCTCAACCCCGGGCCAAGCACTGGGCTAGTGCTCCCATGGCTAATCTCACCTAATTCCCCACAGCCCACCTGTAAATCACATCTATTGTTTCTGCTGCCCCATGTCTATTCTCCTTGTTCTCCTCCCCTCTGGAGACCCAGCAGCCCGGGAGCTCCCAAGAGGGCAACTCAGTGCAGGTGTGTCCTAACTGACCCAGTAACCATGCTGACTGGCCCAGGGCTGGGCACGTGACCTGTCAGAGCCAATGAGAGGCATCGAGACTCAGGTTAAAAATTTGGGGATGGAGGGCCACCTGGCTGGTTCAGTCCCTAGAGCGCGTGGGACGCTTGATCTTGATGTCTTAAGTTGAAGCCCCATGTTGGGCGTAGTGCTTACTCTTTTATAAAATTGGGGGCGGGAGAGGAATTTTGGCTTGAAGACACTCATTCCTTTTTGCTGAACTCTAAGTCTGAGAGGATGTGGGGGTTAGAGTTGCCGGCTCCAGCTCGATACCATGTGAAACGTGAGACTGAAACCATCCCTGTAGAAGAGAGAGAAAGGGTGAGAGAACAGAGTCCTGATTATCTCCTGGAGTCCTGAATCCAGCCATACCTGAAGCTGGAATAATGGACTTTTGAATGTCTGTGGATCAGTATATCCCTTTGCTCAAGTCTGTCTGGGTTGAGTTTTCTGCCAGTCACTACTAATCAATACTGATATCAATTACCACATTTAACTGATTCTAAGACATACTCCCCCCCCCCCATTTTAACATCTCTAATGTTAGGAGTGTGTCTTATAATCAATAGTAACGTCCTGATGGAGCCATCATTGTTTGCAAATTTGAGATATTGAGCACAGCTGTTCATATTGTCTTCACCCCAACTGAGTTAAATGCACCTTTGGTACTGCATGGTCTAAATTTAGTGCTGTTTCAAATGTCTCCAGAAAAATCATGTTGTGATTTAGCATTCAGATGAAAGGGGATTATGTGAAGAGAAAGGCAGGAATATGGGAGCAACAGGGAGTGAAACTGATATTAGTGAAACAAAGTTTTTTTTTTCTTTGGAGGACTCACTGCTCTTTTCTTACAAAGCAAGAGTGAGTGCTTTGCAGAACAAACCATGAGCAGAAGTTGTGATACATTTTGTTCCTAAGGTGAAAAGATTGGCTGTCATGCATCAGCAGTGCAACTGAAGGCAGGAGAAATGGTGAATCTCGCAGAAGCGATGAGAGGTATTTCGAAGCAACAGGTCGCTGTGACTGGTTTAGGGCTTTGTCTCCAGAGACTGTTAAGATGTTTTGTCATAACTGCAGTTGGTGTGTTTTCTTTCTTGGTGGTGCCTCTCATAACCGCTGGAATACATTATCACTCCCTAGTTGCAAAAGTGCTCTTACAGTCACTGGCTCAAGGTCATATGCTCATTACCATCAGATTTAGGCCACAGTGTTAAGTTCTTTATTGTGATTCTCTTTACTCTGTGTTTCTCTGTGGGGAAATAGAGACACAAGGTGAGGAAGGGAAATAAGAGATCCTGGCCTGGGGCCTCTGGGAAGGAGGCTTTGAGGGGGCGGGGCCTAAGAGTCCACCCACAGCAGAGTGCGGGGTGGCCCCCAACGGATCTGATCTGCGAGTGAGGGGACACGCGAAGACAATGAACATTCAGGAGACACCTGAGAGAGAAGTTCTACTCTCCCTTGAGGTGTCCCCCAGAGCTGAACCCCATAGCAGGGCTGGGGCAGAAGATCAGTTGTAATACGAATGTTATGCCTAATATGCACATGACAAGATCCAAACTCAGGGACACCCAGTAAATTATCTAAGATCACCTGGCTAGCAGGGCAGAGCCAGGCCTGGCCTTCCATTAAGTTCCCCTGCCTCTCTTTGCTGTTTCTTGAGAAGTGCCCGTTTTATTGCTGCTGTCACAGGTACACGTTCACCTGCAGGGAGCTGGTACATTGGTGTAATGTAGTCATTTAGCTTGACTCTAAATGAGTGTTTTTGCCGCCACTGGTTTTTACCACACTCTACTTTTCAAAGAGTCAGGGGACAGGGGGTCATTGTCCATTCAGGCAAGAAAAAAAAAATCCACTTAAGAATGAATTGGTAGGATGGCAACACAGACAGGTATGTGAAAAATTACTTGTTCTGGTGAGGTGGAACTTTGGTAGGAGAGAAACCAGTATAACCTGTTCCACCTACCCAGAGCACACACAGAACTCCAGCCAATTGCCCGAATTGTGATTTGCCCCCAAGTGCTGAGGGCTTCAAGCATGGCTTGGTACAGAGAAGTAAATGACGGCATGGAGACCCTGCCTCTCTCTCTCTTGTCTCCACCTTTTGGTGCTGCTTGTCATTCCTGGGCTTTACCCCCAAGTCTTCTCTTACCACCTGACAGCAAGCTGCAGCCCAGCCTACCTTGTCTTTATAGTTTATGAAGTTAGAGGAGAAGCGAGAAGCTTTTCCTACAGCAAAAGTCCCAGCGAGCACTCTGAATTGGCCTGGTTGGGTGACATCTCTATCCTTGGTGTACTGACTACCCTGGTCAGAATTTGTGTAGCCTCCTTGTGGTACAGAGGAGGGCTCAACCCCACGGAAATCACATGGAATGAGAAGGATGTCTGAGGAATAGGTGTGGATTATTTTCTTTTATTTTTTATTTAAAAAAATTTTTTTTAACGTTTATTCATTTTTGAGACAGAGAGAGACAGAGCATGAGTGGGGGAAGGTCAGAGAGAGAAGGAGACACAGAATCTGAAACAGGCTCCAGGCTCTGAGCTGTCAGCACAGAGCCCGACGCGGGGCTCAAACTCACGGACCACGAGATCATGACCTGAGCCGAAGTCGGACGCCCAGCCGACTGAGCCATCCAGGCGCCCCTAATTATTTTCCAGAGTTTAATGGGCTGAGAAGATATACCCACTTGACCTTATGTGTGGCACCACCTGGAAACATGGACACCGGAGATCGATCTGTTTCAGTTAGACTGCTTCTGGCTTCAAATAACAGCAAAAAATCTCAAATAAGCTTAAGCAGTGAGGAAATGTATTATGCCATCCAGCAGGGGATCAAGCTCTGGGAGTGGTGAGTCAGATGCTCAATAATGCCGTAGAGGTGCCAGGATTTTTCCGTCTCTCCCCTCGGCCTTTCTCCATGTCAGACCCATTGTCAGTCTACATTTCCTTCTGGCCACGAGATGGTTGTAGCAGTTCTGGATATCACACAAGAAAACCTTTCCCCAACCACCCTCCTCCTGCCCTCAATGGCCACCTCTCTCAGTGCTCTATTGTATCTCATGGACCACGACTGGGGAACTACCCCATTCCTAAACCAGCAACTGCCAGGAGGCCTGGGACATGACTGTCATGGGCTTAGAACAAACATTTCAGGGAGGGAATGGAAGGCAGGGTGCCAACCATGAAGGGCACTTTACCCTCCTCCCTGGCGGGAGAACATGTAGATGAAGAGATTTAAGCATCAATAACCTAAAATGAAAAGAGAAGTAAGAGTATAAAATTTCTGTATGCTATCAAAGTTACACTGCCATCAGCTTCAAATAGGATGTTATAACTATAAAATATTTATGGAAGCCTCATGGTAATCACAAAAGAAAAACTTGTAGTCGATACATAAAAAATTATTACAAAAGAGTCAAAGCATACTGCCACCAAGAGTCATCAAATCATAAAGGAAGTTGGCACAAGAGGAAGCAAGAAACAGAGGCTCTATGGACCAGTCAGAAACAATTAACAAAATGGCAGTGGGAAGTCCACACACTTATCAATAATTGCCAGTAATATTTAAATTGTTCTAATGATCAAAATTCTATAGTTTTGCTAATTCTATAATTATCAAAATCATATCGTTTTTAAATTTAAAAAATGTTTTAAATGTTTATTTATTTTTGAGGGAGAGAGTGTGCACGCACACAAGAGCAGGGTAGGGGCAGAGAGAGAGGGAGAGACAGAATCCGAAGCAGGCTCCGGGCTCCGAGCTGTTAGCACAGAGCCCAACGGGGGCTCGAACCCACAAACGGTGAGATGATGACCTGAGCCCAAGTTGGACATTTAACCGACTGAGCCACCCAGGTGCTTCTGAATCATATCATTTTTAATTTTTTTTAACGTTTATTTATTTTTTTGAGACAGAGAGAGACAGAGCATGAACAGGGAAGGGTCAGAGAGAGGGAGACACAGAATCTCAAACAGGCTCCAGGCTCTGAGCTGTCAGCACAGAGCCCGACGCGGGGCTCAAACTCACGGACCGTGAGATCATGACCTGAGACGAAGTCGGACGTTCAACTGACTGAGCCACCCAGGCGCCCCCTATATCATTTTTAAATGTAAGTGGATTAAATTCTCCAGTCAAAAGACATAGAATGGCTGAATGGATGAAAAAACAAGATCCAACTGCGAAAATTAGTAACAAGAAACCTCAGGTGGAGTGGGGAGGTTTTGGTAGGGGGAGCTCTCATGCCCTACCACTTTGTAGTCAATTGCAGATGGAATTGACCTTGCACGAACTTGACCTTGCATGTGGCTACTACTTTACTATCTTGGCTGGAGAAAGAAACACTTTACTTATTGCTCCCCCACCCCTGCAAATGCTCAGCATATGAGAAGCCACTATACTTTGAACTCCCAGTTTATTCCAATGGACTTTTATTTATTTATTTTTTTAAATGTTTATTTATTTTTGAGACAGAGAGAGACAGAGCATGAACAGGGGAGGAGCAGAGAGAGAGGGAGACACAGAATCCAAAGCAGTCTCCAGGCTCTGAGCCGTCAGCCCAGAGCCCAACGCGGGGCTTGAACTCACGGACCATGAGATCATGACCTGAGCCGAAGTCGGACGCTTCACGGACTGAGCCACCCAGGTGCCCCTGTTTTTTCAATGTTTATTTATTTTTGAGAGAGAGAGTAGACAGTGTGAGTGGGGGAGGGGGAGGGGCAGAGGGAGAGGGAGACACAGAATCTGAAGCAGGCTCCAGGCTCTGAGCTGTCAGCACAGAGCCCGACACAGGGCTCGAACCCACAAACCGTGAGATAATGGCCTAAGCTGAAGTCAGATGCTTAACCGACTGAGCCACCCAGGTACCCTGATAAAGTCCAAGTTTTTAAGGCTCCCAAGGCTCTGCCTAATCCAGTCTGCCCTGAGTGCAGAGGGGAAGAGAATGCTGAGAACAGGTATGCTGGGGGAGGGGGGGAGGGGGCAGGCTACAGGAAGGGAGATGGGGCCTGGGAAAGCCAAAGGAGAGGCCTGACATCTAGACGGCCAGCACTGGGCTGCAGAGCCCAGAGAACTAGAGGCATGAAGATTACAAACAGGGAGATGTTCCTCTCCGCCTCTTTGTGATGCAGCATCAGTGAGACAAATGGGGGCAACTCTTCCCAAGGTACAACCACCACTTTGTGACCCGAGGCATTCAGTGTGTCCTTCTTAGAATGGCTTGCTGGCTCTATATTTTCCCTGATCTTTATTTCTTATTTTTTGTCATCTGGTCATATCTTTCCATTATATTTTATGGAGTCTTTTTTTTTTAATTTTTTTTTAACGTTTTTAAATTTATTTTTGAGACAGAGAGAGACAGAGCATGAACAGGGGAGGAGCAGAGAGAGAGGGAGACACAGAATCGGAAGCAGGCTCCAGGCTCTGAGCCATCAGCCCAGAGCCCGACGCGGGGCTCGAACTCACGGACCGTGAGATCGTGACCTGAGCTGAAGTTGGACGCTTAACCGACTGAGCCACCCAGGCGCCCCTTATGGAGTCTTTTCTTGTTTTTGTTTTGTTTTGTTTTAGAAACAGAAAGGGAGTGTTTGCAAGTGCACAAGTGTGAGCAGGGGAAGGGCAGAGAGAGAAGGAGAGAGAGAATCTTAAGTAGACTCCTTGCTCACCACAGAGCCTGAGGAGGGGCTCGATCCTATGACCCTGAGAACATGACCTGGGTGGAAATCAAGAGTTGGATACTTAACCAACTGGGCTACCCAGGCGCACATGTATTCAGTCTTGTAAGAAGCTTACAGTCCTGTTGGTGCCTATGTGGCTCAGTCAGTTAAGTGGCTGACTCTTGATTCAGCTCAGGTCATGATCTTGTGGTTCATGAGATGGAGCCTGGCACCGGGCTCTGTGCTGACAGCGTGGAGACTGCTTGGGATTCTCTCTCTCCCTCGCTCTCTGCCCCTCCTCTGCTTGTGCACATGCTCACTCGCTCTCTCTCTCAAATTAAATAAATAAACATTAAAAATAATAACGGCATTGTTTTTCTCATTAAAAGTAACCCTGTATACTTATCATATGTGATTTCTTTAGTATATTACATACTTCAATGAAAACTTTTTAACAAAAGCCTTAGAGTTTATTGTAGTAACTTCAGAAAATATAGAACATAAATGCAATTTAAAAATTATTCTTTTTCAAGAGAGTAAAGATTTTAGAATGTAGAATATCTTTATGACCTTGGGATAGGCAGATCTTTCACAACAGGAAACAAAAAGTGCTAATGAGAAATGAAAACAATTTATTAAAAGAATTATATTAAAATTAAGAATCTCTGTTTATCAAAAGATGCAATCAAGGAAGTAAAAAGAAAACCCACAAAATAGGGTAAGATACTCTCAACACATATATGTGATAAAGTCTCAAATTCAGAATTTAGAAGTGACTCGTATAAATCAATAAGGAAAAGGTAGACAACTCAACAGAAAAATGGGCAAGAGACTTGAACAGACACTTCACAAAAGAAGTTTTCCAAATGCCAAATAAACATGAAAAGATTTTTAACTTCATTACTCTTCAGGCAAATGCGAATAAACTACAACATGATACACTTCCAACTTGACCTGGTAAAATAAAAAGGATTGAAAATATCAAGTTTAGAGGAAGATGTTAAGCAATAAGAACTCTCACTGAATGTAAATGGTTACAATTACTTTAGAAAGCTAGCTGGCTGGAGACCATAAAGCTGAAACTATGCCTCTCCTGTGACCCAGTGAATGCACTCCCAACAGAAATGTGCGCATATATGTGAACCAAAAGATGTGCACAAGAATATTTATGCCAGCACTGGGTGATGTAGCCCACAATGAAAACAACCACACCAGTAGAATGGATAAGTTTATTGTAATACATTCATACAATGCAATGAGAATAAGCAAACTACAATCACACACAAATATATGGCCTAATCTTAAAGCGTTCTGGGCAAAAATATGCAAACTTCAAATACTTTACATTGTATCATTCCATTATAGAAAGAACAAAAATAGGCGAAACTAATCTATGCTGTCAGACATCCATGTGGAGGTAACTTGGGGTGCAAGTGAATGGAAGGGGGCACAAGAGGGACTTCTGCGGTCTTGCTAAGGTTGTCTTTTTTGATCTGGGTGCTGGTGAAACATGTGAGTTCTGTTTGTGAAAATTCTTCAGGTGGTATAGTTCTGACATATGCACTTTTCTGTACCCTTCTGAAGTATATACACTTCGATAAAAGGTAACATCAAAAAATGGATATATTAGGAAGTCAAGTTCAAAATATGGCTAAACTAGAGCCTTAAAGATGCAGGCCTTCTGGCTACTCTAGCAGGGGATGTTCTCCCTTCTATGAAGGTTCTTTGGTGAAAAAGTCTGAAAAGCACCAGTTCCGGTTTCCCTTGGTGAGGTTTTGAGAGGCCACCTGCACCAGAGAGCTTTGCGAACGGCCTAGGTTTCAGGCTTCCGCGCCCGTGATCACGTGATTAGGTTTGGGGCGAGGCGAGTGAGGCACGGTCAGGCAAGTGCGGGGGTCAGATCGTGTCTGTTCTGTATTTATGCTTCCCAAGCAGTAATAACGGGCAGAGGTTCTATCGATTACCAGCGTTGCGGGTTCTCTACTCCAGGGAGTAGAGCGGTTCCAACAGTCAACCACTAGAGGACGCCAAAGAACAGCTTATAAAGCTGAATTGTTTGGTAACGTCGTCCTTCCAGAAAGAAAGATTTTTTTCCCCCCAGCCTGGATTCCTTTTCTCTGACAAAAACCCATCCATTTTGTGATTCTCTGCCTCTCTACATCTCCAGTCCCAAGTAGGCCCCAAATACATGAGCCAAATTCAATAGAAGAATATGTTTGGATTCTATCTCCAAAGTACCCAAATAAGATTATTACATTGACTGCAATGATCAGAAAGCCAAAATAAAATCCTACGGTGGTTTGAGTTCAGCCTTGTGTTTAAACCCTGGCTTGGGGGCGCCTGGGTGGCTCAGTCCGTTGAGTGTCCCGACTTTGGCTCAGGTCATGATCTCGCGGTCCGTGGGTTCTAGCCCCGCGTCGGGCTCTGTGCTGACAGCTCAGAGCCTGGAGCCTGTTTGAGATTCTGTGTCTCCCTCTCTCTGACCTTCCCCTGTTCATGCTCTGTCTCTCTCTGTCTCAAAAATAAATAAACATTAAAATTAAAAAAAAAAACAAAAAACCCTGGCTTGTGTGATGTGGGGGCAAGGTGTCTTGGGAGGGTGACAAACCTTCTTGATTTGCCTGGGGCTGTCCTAGTTTAAGTACTAAAAGTCTTGCAGCTCAACTTCTCCATTCCTGCAAACTGGGATGGTTAGTCACCCTCAGTTTTTCTGATCTGTAAAATGGAATCAATGTCAGTACCTACAATGGGGAGAATTGAGTAAGATGATGTACATAATAGGTGCTGTTAGTTTTGTTATCAAGTAATACTGTAGATGGTTGTAGGCATGGAGTGATTTCCTATAAAACCATTTATTTATTTATTTAAATTTTTTTTTCAACGTTTTTTATTTTATTTTTGGGACAGAGAGAGACAGAGCATGAACAGGGGAGGGGCAGAGAGAGAGGGAGACACAGAATCGGAAACAGGCTCCAGGCTCCGAGCCATCAGCCCAGAGCCTGACGCGGGGCTCGAACTCACGGACCGCGAGATCGTGACCTGGTTGAAGTCGGACGCTTAACCGACTGCGCCACCCAGGCGCCCTCCTATAAAACCATTTAAACAAAGCCTGAACATTTTTATCATCCTGCTCATGCATTCAATTCAATTCCAAACATTTTTACTGAGTGCTTCTTATGTATCAAGAGATAGCAGTTTAGTGGTTATGGGCACATTAAAAAACAATTTTTTTTAACGTTTATTTATTATTGAGAAAGAGAGTGACAGAGCATGAGCATGGGTGGGGCAGAGAGAGGGGAGACACAGAATCTGAAGCAGGCTCCAGGCTCTGAGCTCTGCACAGAGCCCGACGCAGGGCTCAAACTCACAAACCGTGAGATCATGACCTGAGCTGAAGTCGATGCTTAACTGTCTGAGCCACCCAGGGGCCCTGTTATAGGCACATTTTAAAAAATGATTGACCCTTCCAAAGGATGGTATGATCTGTCCGGGACAAAGAGAGAACGTGCTTACAGAACATAGGGGAAAAAGGTAATCCCAGCCCACTGTGTATATCCTCATAGGTCCTAATTTCCTCCAGGCTAGAAAACAGTAGTGGTCTTTTAACTTACCTCCCCAACTCCAGTTCAGTCTCTTTCCAACCTAATCAATTAACTACCAGGTAAATCTTTTTTTTTTTTTTTTAATTTTTTTTTCAACGTTTTTTATTTATTTTTGGGACAGAGAGAGACAGAGCATGAATGGGGGAGGGGCAGAGAGAGAGGGAGACACAGAATCGGAAACAGGCTCCAGGCTCCGAGCCATCAGCCCAGAGCCTGACGCGGGGCTCGAACTCACGGACCGCGAGATCGTGACCTGGTTGAAGTCGGACGCTTAACCGACTGCGCCACCCAGGCGCCCCACCAGGTAAATCTTAAAACACATTTTGGATCCTGTTTTTAGAGACCCAATACCTACCTTGCCTTGGCATTCTTTACTTTTTACAATAGAGCCTCAACCAAACTTTCAAGCTTATCTCTTGAAGAAAACAGACAACTCCCTTGCTCAAACATGTCCCATGTTTTCCTTCCTCCATTCCATTACTCACAATGTTCCTTAAGTTGGAATGCCCCACCTCATTGCTTCCTGTCAAACATACACTCCTTCACGTGAACTTACTGGGTTTTCCACAAGACATAACTCTCCCTTACTTCATTTTTTCTGACTTTACAGCATTGTTCAGATTGGTGTCACTTCATTTATGAACCCTCTTCTTGATTGTGGGCAAGGATTGCCTGTTTCACTTTTGTATATTTCCTCCAGTTCCTTGTATGTAGCGAATAAATGTTTATTGTAGTACACCCAGAATTCTAATTTTGGTATCTATACCATGACTTTGCTAGTTTGTAGCCGTGTGTAATATGTGTGCCTGTGTGTGTGTGTGTGTGTGTGTGTATTTTTTAAGTAGTCTCTACACCCAATGTGGGGCTTGAACTCACGACCCAGAGACCAAGAGTCACATGCTCTACTGACTGAGCCAGCCAGATACCCCTGTGTGATATTTTCTTAACTGACCTCTTTACATACTCATTTACTTTATTTATTTACTTATAAAGTTAAAAAAATTTTTTTTTAATTTATTTATTGAGAGAGCATGAGTGGGGAGGGGCAGAGAGAGAAGGAGACACAGAACCCAAAGCAGGCTCCAGGCTCTGAGCAAGCTGTCAACACAGAGCCCGGTGCAGGGCTTGAACCCACGAACTGTGAGATCATGACTTGAGCCGAAGTCGGACACTCAACCAACTGAGCCACCCAGGTGCCCCATAAAGTTTTTAATTTATTTTTAAAAATGCTTTTATTTATTTTGAGAGACAGACAGCAAGAGAGTGAGCAGGGGAGGGGCAGAAAGAGAGGGAGAGAGAGAATTCCAAGCAGGCTCCAAACAGCACAGAGCCTGACTTGGGGCTCAAACTCACAAACCGTGAGATCATGACCTAGACAGAAATCAACTGAGCCACCCAGGTGCCCTATTTTTAAGGTTTATTCATTTATTTTGAAAGAGACAGGGGGGCAGAGAAAGAGGGGCAGAGAGAGGGAGAAAGAGAATCCCAAGCAGGCTCCACGCTGTCCACTCAGAGCCTAATGTAGGGCTTGAACTCACAAACTGTGAGATCATGACCTGAGCTGAAATCAAGAGTCAGACACTTAACCAACTGAGCCACCATGGCACCCCTTAATTAACCTGTTTAAGACTCAGTTTCCTCACCAAAAAATGAGGATCATAACAACACCCACCTCAGGGGTATAGCAAGGATGAAATAAGACAAGGCACTTAGGATGCTTAGTTTTGTGCTTGGCACAGCAGAGCTATGTACTGTCAGAGAAGGAAAAGATCCATTTAGGCTGGAGGAATACCGGAGGGCTTCCTGGGGTGGGGAGAGTAGGATGTGAGCTGAGATTTGGCTAGATAAAAAGAAAAGAGAAGACATTTAGGCAGAGGGGCCACTATAACCCATTCTATAACCTGAATATAGACCAAAGAAACAGAACCAGAGGGCCCATTCTATAACCTGAATATAGACCAAAGAAACAGAAATGAGCAGGATGTGCTGAGGATGGGGCTGGCTGAATCCTGGGAAGTACCTTTGGAGAGATTCTTCAGGAAGAGAGAGAAAAAGGACAAGTGAAGTACATTTTGCAGAAGTACGGATTAGTGGGGGGGGGGGGCAGGGAGGGAATCAGTCTCTAGCAGTTTCCTGGAGGTTCCTGTCATTTGGCTTGCCCCTGTCAGCAATAGCAACAAAATTACAAGGATAACTAGTTTGATGAGTGACAGAATTGAATCAGCAGGTGTTTACAGCAAGTTGCAGAGAAGGCTGGAAATGGACAAAATGACAACTAGCTGCTAATAATTAGCAGGGTTAAGCTTGAAATCCTGTGTGTGTGGCCAAGAATTAATTACAGGAGTACAAGAAAGGGTGAATTTTGCTTGGTATCAGTTTGTGGGGAAAAAGCTTTAAAGGAAAAGGGGTGGTAGCAAGAAATGATTATAAAGTCAACTTGAGCCAAAGGGTCAGGGCAATGGGTAAATTTGCTAAGGCAATAGTCTAGTGTACTAATGGATGTAGAGAGTCAGATTAAGGAAGGTCAAAGTCTCACTGTAGTCTGGTGATCATATCATACCTGAGTATTTTAGGGGGTCACATTTTGGTTGCAAGGAACAGAAACCCGACTGGGAAGCGAAGGTACTGGCCTTCAGAGTATGCTCAAATGGTGCCCCTCCTAGATCTCTTTAACAGGCCAGTGCACCTATCCCCCAGCTGCTGTGAGTGTTGGCAGCTAAGGGTTCTCAGATGCTCAAAATTCCAGGAATTGCCTTCAGCTGAAGGGAACAGCTTCGGAGACCTTAACTCCTTGATGGCTTACAGCCAGTGGCTGGCTGATACTTGGGTACACAAAGCTGCCCAGTGCCTCATGGGGGAATGACTCCTTGGTGTGGTTTCATGCCAGAGCTCTCTGTTGTGGATCAGGCCAAGGCAAAATCAAGCTGATTCTTGCTTGGCTGTTTCTTTTTTCCTGTCCTGCTCAACTTCCTCCCTTACAGGTTTTTCTTCCTTCAATAAGTCCCATTCACCAGATCTCCCTTACAGGCTCTGTTTCTAAGGATCCTGATGAAAGACACTTACAAAAGCAAATAGCCAGAAAATAGCTGGATCCAGGTTCTCAGAGTCATAACCTGCTGCAGTTTTTATCTGTACCTCAGCTCTGATAGTTTGTTTTCGTATTGATTTTATGTATTCTTGAGCAAATTCTTTTGTGGTCCTCCTGGTCAACTCCAGGGGATGAGCCGGACAGTTCAGCAGCCTCAGTGTAAAGGAAACTTCTCCATATGGGTAGTTCCAACAAAGTTCCCAGGACTCCTTCTGTTTGGACTGCCTTGGGCCACATGCCTTTCCCTAAATCAATCATCGCAAATGGGGGGTAGGGGTGGGGAGAAGGAAAGCAGTGCTTTGATTGGTCAGGACTGGCCTAGTGCTGCCCCTGGAAAGATGAATAGTAAGGTCAGCCCTATGGCAGCCATATGGACAGACAGTGGGGAGGACTGGTTCCCTAGAGGACATTAGGCTCCCCTTACCAGAAGAAAGAGAATGTTTGCTGGAAGGACAAAAATAACACATGTTCCCAATAGATCTTAACAAATTGAAAGATGCCACATGAAGTCATTAGGATAGTGGGGTGTACAGAAACCATAATTTGGCAAAAAAAAGGTGATTTTTTTTATCCTTATTGTTTTGGGGATGGGCAGAAGGTACGGAAAGGGGGCATAATCTTTAAATATTTGGAATGTTGTCATGATGAAGAGGGATTAGGCATGTTCTGTGAAGCTTTAGGAGATGACATTAGAGCCCAGGCTCAGAGATTAGAGGGATGTAAATTATCCATAAGATATATTTGGATACTTTATATGCACACAGATACAAAATAATTACAATTTAAGTTGTCCAGAAAAAGAGCAGGCATATCTGAGAGGTGGTAAGCTTGCCATGCCTGGGCAGCTGGGAATAGGCATATCACTCTTACCATGACTAATAAAATACGCTTGTGCTTCCTTCTCACCTTTTCATAAAGGCTTTTTCATAAAGGCTGTGTCTAGATAGACATTATCTGGAATGCCCCACCCCCACCTTGTCTTAGGGAAATCTGCCGCACCCCAACAATCGCGAACCAGAGTACTTTCTCCTCTGAGGTTCACCTTTGTGTCCTCTTGTTAATCATGACACCTGCGATATGCTGCATCGTAATCTCATCATATGACTTAACTCCCTCCAGTTTGGTGAAAGTGCCCCCAGGCCGTAATTATTAATCTTACTGTGAGTATCAGTGTCTTATTCAAGAAATATTTGTTGAAAAAATAATTTTGCAGAAAGGTTTCTTGTCTTGGGGGAAGGTGTGTGACTAAGGGGCCACAAGGATCCTGCTCAACTTCAAGATTCTGTGATCAGCACATGGCACTAAACTTGAAGCTGACTTATAGATGAGTAATTGGGAATACCCAGGGCCACTTTGGCTTTTGCAGCTATTGGAGGAGAGAAGAGAGGGGATTCTCTTCTGCCCTTCCTCTGACAGTTACACCAATAGACAGTCATGGGAGACCTCTGGGGGAGATCAGGGAATCATAGTTCGAATTTACTCTGGAATGTAAAGTGAGTTGTCCCCTCTCAGTCTCTGTGCCTTGGCACTGCTCCTCCCCAAAGCTGGAAGAATGTCCTAGCTCCTTTCTGTCTCTGGCTACTGTTACTTCTCTCTTCAGCCCTGCTGAGCCACACCATCCCCAGGAGGCTTTCGGGAAAGCACTTCCCCCTCTTTTCCATCCGCCAAGATGGGAGTTATTTCTCCTTTTCTGGACTCCCTCCCATTGCGGGGCGAGGGGGAGCAAATGGCCTGCCTGCACCAAGGTACTTCCCACAGCAGACCTCGCTTTACTTTTTTCCCCTTTAAGTCTTCTTTCTCCTTGTGGAAGTCATAGACCAGGTCCATGTGTGGTCTCTGCGCCTAATGCAGAAGATCCGCGCAGACACACACACACACACACACACACACACACACCCCTTTGCTATATGAGTGGATGCCAGAAAGAGTAGGATATCAGCATTTTAGAATTTTACAATTCCAAGAGCCTTTGGGAGTCACCTAATATCACCCTCCCTTCTACAGATGCTCTTCCTGGAGTCTCCTGAGGGAAGATTTTGGGTTCCTTCAGCCCCTTTTCTTCTCGAGGCCCAAAGCCCTTTTGCTGTTGATGATCTCAATATTCTAGGTACGTAGGGAAGGGTAGTTAGGTGTCAGTAGCCTCCCTTTTCCCCTAAGGGAAACTGACTCAGAGAAACGAGGGGACGGGCCTCGGTGGCGCGGGGGCTGTAACGGGAATTCAGGGCTCCGGGCCAGTATGGAATTTATTGTGCCTCCTTTTGGGAAGCGTGAAAGTGAAGTAATCGATTTACGAGCCCCCGGCGGACCCTTTAGCCCCCTAGAAGGATCGAGACGGGTCAGGAGGATTAATGCAGTTAAGAGCTCACGGCATTGACCCCTTGGCAACTTGGCGAGGTCCAGCCGATCCGCCGCCCTTCTCTCGACAGAGTGGCCAATGGGCTTCGGCCTCTTTAAGGCCCCAGCGCCCCGCCTCCGGCTCGTCGCCGACCTCCTCCCACCTCCTCGCCGCAGCTCGGCCAGTTCCAGACTTCCCTTGGCGATGAGGTCATCTTCTCGTTTCCCATTGGCTACGCCTGGCCGTCAGTCACAGGAAGTCCCGCCGCCGTCCTCACCTCCTTCAAACCCCTCCCTTCCCGCCCTCCCTTTAGTCCCCTGGTCCCAGCCTCCACAAGGCCTCTGATTGGCCAGCACAGCTGTCACTTTTCCAGCAGGCAGTGTGGGAGGCGGGAGACGGGTGTGGTGGGAGGGCCCGCAGCTTCCGTGGCTGAGAAGAGCCGGCGGCGGCCGTGTCTGTGGTGTCCGAGGCGGCTGCGAGAGCGACCGTTCCCTCCTCCTCACCCCTTCGGCTCCGCTCGCCACAGCCCTCCGCTCGCGCAGACTTCTCCCCAGCTCCGTGCGCCCTGGCTAGACGCTGAGCCTCGGGAGGGGAAGAGCGCGGTGGGAGCCGGAGGGGGACCGCCGCCGAGCCCGGGCTGGGAGGAGCGCGAGGCGGTGAGTGAGAGTCCGGGCAGGGGACCCCTCCCCCACCAGCCCCGCCCCGAGCATCCTTTCTCCTGGCGACCCCGCCGCGCGCCCTCGGGGTTGGCCTGGGCGGGCCTCGCAGCCCGGCCCCCAACCCGCCGCTGGTCCCCTCGCCTCTCCCCTCCGGGCCAGGGTCGTCTAGCCAAGGCGGGCGGGGCGGGGCCGTGCACCTGTGAACCGCCTGGCCGGGCAGCGCGGGTCGGGGGTCCGGGGTTCCGGCACCTGCTGCACCCCGGGTGTGTTTTGACTGCAGGGACCCTCTGTCGCACGCTTTCCCCGGGATCTGTGCAGACCCTCAGGATCCATGTGCAGCCCCAGGATTCCCAGGCCAGGGAGGCTTACCTGGATTTGTTGATGCCTGTGTCAGCAACCTGAATGCCGCCAGGTGTAAGGGCCCTGGTGGATTTGAAACTTGACGGCCAAGAACTTTACCCTCTAAGAAAGTGTCTGGCAGGACGCTTTGATTACACCTCCCACCCTGGCCGGTGCCGGAAGAACGCATTGATACTCTGTCGTGGCTGGGGCTGGCGCTGGCGCTTTCAGGTCAGATTCTCAAACCTGCCGTTTCCTAGCTGTGTAATCTCGGGCTTCAGTTTCCTCATTAGGAAAAGGGGCGTAATACCTATTACCTGGGGTCGTTGTAAATTGAGAACGACTGGTGGATCAGTTTGTGTTGAAGCACCAGCCCAGCTTGGCTTTGTCAGGATTTATCTTTTTTCTTGCTATTATAGAGCATAACGAAAAGGCAGTTTGGCAGACACTTGACTATTTACCAGCTGTATTTGGCATGAGGTATGTGTATACAGGAACGTGAAAGATGTCACTTAAATGTAATAATGAAATTACATCCAGCTTCATGTGTTTTTACATACTTTAAAATCCATGAGAAGTCCGAAGTGTGCAGGTTGCCAGCTTTTGAGATCTTTTCAGGATCTTTTCTACCTGATGTCAGAGCCTGTAACATAATCGTTATTTTCAATAAAAAGCTAAATTCACGTGTTTTAGGTTAGAGGACCCCCAAAACTCCAGATTTCACTTAAGCCGTTTTACTGTTGAAAAGCAGCCGCCTCCCAGGAGTGAGGTGGTACAGCCAGCTGGCACAGAGCCCCATGACTACAGGGTGGGGAACCCTTGGCTGAAAGTGATTTAATGAAGTTTTGCCTAACGTCGTTTCCATTTTTCATAGTGAATCAAAGGGCTTTACGATAGTTTCTTAGTGAAACTAAACTAGAGGCAAACCATTATTGCTTTTTTCAAAAACACGTGCAAAAAAACACTGACTATAGTCCGTTCTAGCACTGCTTCACGTCTTTGCCAGTAATGGTTAAGAGACCCTGTTTAGAAAGGCTTCCAAAAGTCACATCTCTTTGGATAGGTTTTTTATTTAGAGTAAAATCATGAGATGGAAGAGTAATATGTATCCCGTAATCCAAAAGTATTTACTGCAGACTTTCCACATCCTTAAGTACTCTGCTGAGTGCTATGAGGAAGGCATTTAAAAGAAGTATGAAACAGCATCCCAGCCCATAAAGGGCAAAACCAGAAAGTTTGGAATCACTCAGTACTAATTTTGGGTACTACTTAAGTAATGACTTCATTCATTCATTCATTTACTCATTCAGTAAACTTGTTCCTTGTCTGTAACGGGCCAGGTGTTTTTCTAAAAGCCAACATAATCGAGATAAGTGAGATATGGTCCCTGGTCATAGGAGCTCACAGTCTAGTGTGAGAGGCAGAAAGTGACAGTCGTAACACATTGAAATAAACTCCAGACTGTATAGGAGGGTCAAGAGAGCTTCTCTTTTGGACCTCAAAGAGAAGATGGCATTTGGGCTGAATCTCAACTCACCAGATGAAGGAGAGGAAGATCATTCCAAGTAGCTGAGCTTGGAAAGATTTCCTGATGAATCTTCTGACTGCTATAGCCTAGTATAAGCCATAGGGAAGGGGAAGGAAAGCGACATTTCTTTATGCTCACTATGTAATAGGCATTAATAATGCTAGGCTTTTAATGTTATCACTCACTTCTCACAGCAACCCTATGAAGTAGATTTTACCTCCACTTTAAGATAGGAAAACTGAGGCTCAGTTAGTTAAATAATTTGTCTGAGGTTACACGGTTAGTGACAGAGCCTGGACTTGAATTTCTTTCTTAAAAGTATGTATGCTCTTTCCCTTTTCACACTCTGTAGAGATAAATATAAGTGAGATGAGAAAGTTCCAGCTATATATTTTACTACATCAATTACAAGTTACTTTCTGCAAAATAAATGTTCTTATTTGATTTAAAGTTTCTAAAACTTGTTTAGCAAAAGCTATCAAATGGTAGTTATTTTATGTTTATAAGTGTGATGGCATTTGCTAAAAAGTGTGGTTCATGGAAACATTCAGTGGAAGACATGACCTACAGATTCTGTATGGGGCACTTAACAAAGCTGTTAACCAGGTATGGACTTTTCTTGAGACTGTAGCTTACATATTTAAGTGTATAAAGAAAAGGATGTGCAGAGGAGTGGCCAATTAAATAGACAATGAAAGGTAAAATAGTTTTGAATAATTTTTATGAAAGGGGAAATTAGAATTTTGAAGTCATATTAACATAGATTGTTATATTTAGAGAGACTACTATTGACTATAAGCTCCACAAAGGCATTTTGTATCTTTTATTCTCAGCTTCAGGAGCAATTCTTGGGACATAGCAGTTGCTCAGTTAATATTTGTTGAATAAAAGATGAATGTAGACAAATACATATTTATAGTGTGTTTATGTAAATGCTAGGGTTGATAGTTAAAATTGACATAGGAACATTTTCATCTGTTGAGAAAAAACTTTGGTCAGGAGGTTATATTTCAGAAGGTCTTTGAAAGAAGAGGGAGGACATTGATAGATTACAGATGAAGTGGTATAGACATAGAGGTAGTTTATAAACGGTTATACTTTGGAAGAAAAGGAACATTGAACAAAGGGAATGACCCACTGACACAATTCAAATATAGGCAGTGTTTATTTCTTTATTTTTTTATTTTTAGAGAGAGCACACCGCTCTCTCTAGGGAGAGGTGTTGAGGGAGGGATAGAATGTTAAGCAGACTCCATGTTCAGCATGGAGCCGGACATGGGCTTGATCCCATGACCCTGGGATCATGACCTGAGCTGAAAATCAAGAGTCGGACACTAAACTGACTGGGCCACCCCAGCACCCCATAGGCACTGTTTATTTCTATGGCCTTAATGAGTTTTGAGAATCAGGGAAACAGTGTCTGCTCTTAAGGAAATTATAGTTTTAGAGACTAGGTATGTTAGGTATCTATTGTATAATGTCTTACCCCCAAAGTTAGTGTTTAACCATAAACGTTCTTTCTCATAGTTTCTTTGAGTCAGGAATTTGGGAGCAGCTTGGGGAGTGGTTCAGGCTCAGGGTCTTTTCAGGAGATTGCATTAATGGGTCGTCTGGGGTTATAGTCATCTGAAGGCTTGACTGAAGCTGGCGGGTCCTCTTCTAAGGTGGCTACTCAGATTGCTGACAAGTTGGTGTAGGCTGTTGGTGGAAGATCTCAGTTCTTCTCCCTGTGGGCCTCTCCACAGAGCTACTTGAATGCCCTCATGGCATGGCATCTGGCTTCCCCCAGAGCAAGCAATCAGGACACCAAGCTGCACTGTCTTTTATTTATTTATTTTTTATTTTACTTTTTATTTTTTTAATTGCACTGTCTTTTATGACCTAGCTTTAGAAGTCACATACTGTCATTTCTCCCGTTTTCTTTTGGTCACACATTGTGGGAAGGGATTACACATGGGCATGAATACCAGGAGGTAAAGATCTTTAGGGGCCATCTTGGAGGCTGGCTACCTCATAGAACAGAAAAAGTGTTGGAAGAAGGTACAAAGTGCTGGGGGAGGGGAGGCAAGGATTCAGAGGAGGGAAAGATTTAATTCTTGTACCAGATTTTCAGAAATATTAATTGGGTGCTGCTCACTGTGTGCCTTCAACGTGGCAGGCCAGTAGGTGGAAGTGGGCACTGAATTAGGGCCATATGAAATGTAAGGAGTCTAGGCCGGCACTAAGGACAAACACTTAATCTCTGTGTGTAAGTTGAGGGTGGAGTAATTTTTCTGATATTGAGGAGAACAGTAACTTGTCAGATTGATAGACAAGCATAGACGCACAGCACAGTCTCGTGGCATAGATGCTGGAGCCAGACTTCCTGGGTTGCAATCCTGCCTCTACCACTTGCTGGTTGTGTGACCTTGGGTGTGTGACTGTAGTACTCTTACGAAGTCTTCTTAGTAACTCTCTAACTATAAAATGGGGATGATGATGGTGGCTGCTTTATATGGCTACTATAAAGATTAAACAAGTTAAACATGTGCCAAGTCCTTGGCACAGCTTTCCATGCACCACCATCATCATCATCATCGTTAATTTTAGGCAGTAGCCTAGAACTGACCATGGATGAATGAGGTTGGAGTCAGAGATGAATGAGTGTAGAATGATGTGAATGTTCAGATAGAAGCATTGAAATGTCAGTCATTGCTGCTCAGCGTCAGATTTTCCAGTTCAAGTACTTATGTTTACACAGTTTTTATTTCACAATTAGAGTTACACACAGTTACAACAGTACCTCTGGAGGCACCTCAGGAGGTGCACAGTTTGCCTGTTAGGGGTAACTTGTATTCTCGTTATCGGTCTTTGAATTACTGGGCCTTCTATCTGCAGAGTGGGTTTAGTCAGAAGCAGTACTTAGAGGTGCATACGCTTAAAAAGAGCTTAGAAGTGGAACCAGGACCCATAATAATAGCAGAGTGAGCACTTTTGTGACTGGGTCGCAGAAGAACCTGCAGAGATTCTTAATACTGTATCACTTCTTCGAAGAGGGGAGCTCATCGAACTCCGTGTCTCTGTAGGTGCTAAAGCAGGAATTGGGTGATCTGCCAGGGTGCCTTGGGTGGAGCTAATTGCCTAAGTGGCCTTTAGTTCTGCGGTTCAGAGACTCCAGTCCAACTCTCATTGTTTAGTTGAACAGAGGCACTGAGAAATTAAGTGGTTTGAGGTTCCACAAGAATCTCGTGGCTGAGCCTGGGCCAGTTCTTCACCCCGTGTTTAAGGCCGGCTCACATAGTCGTAACAGAAGATCTGCAGAATCTTTGCAAGACTGAGCATTGTGAAAATTTCCTTTCTTCAGATACCATATTTTTAGTTTTGTGGTGTATCTGGTTCATTTGCTTCCCTAGTCACTTTCATTCATATGCTTTTAGAAATCATTCCTTAAGTGAGTGTTAGTTACAAGTAATTTGGAAAGCTCAGTTTGAAATCTGGGATGTATCCTCTTATAGGTGGGCTACTTACAGGTCTTTGACCTCTAAAATTGTAACTGGGAATTATGAGGGATTTTGATTTTTTTGAAAACCTTTTGTTCTGGTATCAAAATTTAAAGTATCAGAGTATCAGAGAGTAAAATAACTAGTGAAGTAACGTGTCAAGTTTAAGGGCATGAACAGAGCTGGGTACTGACAGTTATCAGCTTTGTAACCATAGGCTTACTACTTAACTTTCTTGTGACTAGTTTTTTCATCTGTAAAATGGGGTTCATGATTCTTACTCACAACATGAGGTTGTTAATAAGGATTACGGAGTCATAGTGGCATCACTGTTGTGCTACCTCATTAATTCTCACACCAGCTCTGTAAAGTAAGTAGTAGCACCATTTTGTAGATGAAGAAAGAGAAGCTTGGAGAGATTCACTAATTTAGGAAGAGAGCAATCAGGGTTTGAACCAAGATCTTTTTTTTTTTTTTTTTTTTTTTTAAAGTAGGCTCCACGCCCAGTGTGAGGCTTGAACTCTCGACCCTGAGATCAAGAGTCACATGCTGTACTGGCTGAGCCAGCCAGGCGTCCCCCCAGTTCTGTCTTTGAATTAAAAGTGCTAACTCCCTACGATAATGTGTATGAAATGACTAACTTTGCCTGTAGTAAATGTCTGTTCCTGTTCACTTGCATAGTTTGTGAAAATGTTAGTATACTGAGAATTCTTTATGGTAGCAATCAAGGTGTTGTAGCATTCAAAGTATTCTTTGCAGTATTCCTTATATGTATCTTGTTGCCATTCCTGAAATAGAAAGCTATACTAGTGATTTCACATCCTAAATTGCTCAATAAATACTAAATAAGGGCATACTATAGTGTCCAAATTTTAAACATATTTTGTCAGTGTTTCAGTTATCTTTGTAACTGTAAATGGCATAAGTGATGCCAAAGTCCCTTAATCGTGGTTAATCTGTACATATTTCCACTACCACAAAATTTACAGGAACTTGGAAAGTTGTCCTCTCCTCATATTTTAGAACACACCATGTTGCATTTTGGTATGAGAGTGGTGTTATTGGTTTCATGGTGAAACTGGCTTTATTGTTGACTTTATATTTTGTTACATGATGGATGTATTTTGGGGGTAAGATTATTTTTATTTATTTATTTTATTAAGTAAATTCTTTGCCCATTGTGGGGCTCGAACTCACAACCCCAAGATAAAGAGTTGCATGCTCTACCAACTGAGCCAGTCAGGTGCCTCTATGGGATGGATGTCTTTAAAGTAGTCTTTTTATTTTTATTTTGTTTTTTTTTGTTTTTTTTTTGAGAGAGAGCAGGTGAGCTAGGCAGAGTGGCAGAGAGAGAGAGAGAGAGAGAGAGAGAGAATCTTAAGCAGGCTCCACATGTAGTTTGAAGCTTGACGTGGGGCTTGATCTCACTATCGTGAGATGGGGGCTTGATCTCACGACCATGAGATCATGACCTGAGCTGAAATCAAGAGTTGGCTGCTCAACTGACCAACTGACCGAGCCACCCAGGTGCCTCTAAAGTAGTCTTTTAAAATTTGCCTTGTATATGTTATCTTGGCTTTCAAAACAATTTAGAAATGAAGGGTAAGGACAATGTTCTTTTATATCTCTGATACATGTGATAATCACTTTTTATGGAAAATCAGTTGAACTAAAGCTTTCATTCAGAAGCCTTTCACTCTTTAATTCTAATATTCCAGGTTAATGCCCTAAGGGGGCATGGGAGGCAAAGATGTGGTGCTATTTTAAATTCTATATTTTGTAGATTCAGTGGATCATTTCACATTCTTGTTGATATTTCTTTTCTGTTTAGATTTTTTTGTTTTTTTGCAAGGGAGGATCTGGGAGTCCTGGAATGATGGGAATAGGGAGCCACCAAGAATACAGTGAGATCATAGGTTAGTGATTTAATTTGAAATTAAATAAATTTGAAGCTTTCCTTTACGCAGTAGAACATCATGGGGTGGTTATTGCTCATTTGTGTAATATCTGTCATGAATCTTTGTATACATTGAGTGAAACAGCTATTTAGTCCTTTCCTAAAGCAGTCACTCTGTAGCATGATCGTGTTTTATTTTATTTTATTTTATTTCATTTTATTTTATTTCATTTCATTTCATTTCATTTCATTTTAATTTTATTTTTTTCCCCCTTTCACTTTTACCTGAAAGCTGATTCTGAAGGTGAGCCTGCAGAAACAATTTGTATAAAACTGGGCATGACCTGTACAATTTGGATAAGGTATTCATGACATTTTATTTTCAACATGTTTAATAACCTGTTGGGTGCCTAAATAAAACTGAGTTAATTATAGTGTAACCTTTTGTTCTATTTGGAGAGTGTTAAGGGATTTTTGAATACCTTCCAAAATTCACCTTCATCACATGAACTTAGAAAGCTCTTTCTAGAGCAAGGATCCTCAAAACTTAACCTGCATGAGTCTCTACTTCTTCTAGTCACTTCTTTGTTTTGTTTTGAAAAAGTGTAGTAGGTTTTCCTACTGTTTGGAGATAGTAGTGATGAGTCTGGAGTTGAATGCACCTGTTTTCAATTCTGGCTCTACTGTTCACTGGCTGTGCGATCTTGGGCAAGGGAATTAATCTTTCCAAATCTCTATTTCCTCATAGGATGGCTGTGAGAGGTAAATAAGTTACATGTAAAGCATTTAGCACATAGTAGGCATTCTATGCGTGTTAATTTTCCTAACACCCAGAAGTTTTCTTTTGTAGCAGTAGCTACAATTGCAGCAAAATAATTGTGTAATTGTTTATGTTTTTCTTCTCATAAGCTTTGTGAGGACAGGGGCCATGTGTGTCTCTTCATTGCTATTTTCCCAGCATTCAGTGTAGTGCTTGGCGTGGCATATAATAGATGCTCAATAAATACTTGTTGAATGAATGAAAGTGACTCACCCCTTCTCCTTACCCTGTCCTTCCTTGTCTTAAATGACAGTGTCCTGAACTTACACTTGAGAATTACTCAGCTTTTTACTTGATTCTTGGTCCATTAATGACTGGAGCTAGGTAAAGGGGAAGGCAATGAACAGATGAATAACGGCCAGAAAGAGAGCATAACAATATTCAAAGTAAGTTGTAATATTTTAAAATCATAGTACTCTGGGATTTCTAACCTTTTCTAATCTGATGTCCAGCCCCAGATTCTACCAAAACAGTTTTTGGCGAGGCCACCCCTGGCTTGTATGTTGATGAACCAGTGGGTTGTCCTCAGCTTAGTAAAACGTACTTAGTAAAATGTACTAGAGATTTGGAAAGATTAATTCCCTTGCCCAAGATCGCACAGCCAGTGAACAGTAGAGCCAGAATTGAAAACAGGTGCATTCAACTCCAAACTCATCACTACTATCTCCAAACAGTAGGAAAACCTACTACACTTTTTCAAAACAAAACAAAGAAGTGACTAGAAGAAGTAGAGACTCATGCAGGTTAAGTTTGAGGATCCTTGCTCTAGAAATTCTTATAGTAATTCAGGTAAGAACCTTGATGTCATCTTCTCTTTCTTTCCCACTTCATATCCAGTCCATCAGCGAATCCTGTTAGCTCTCTTTTGTAAATATATCTGTATCTGATCATTTCTCACCACCTCCGTCATAATTATCCTTGTCCAACCCAACTGATTAGTTTAGGTTCCTGTGGCTAGCTACTGTAACAAATTACCACCGACTTGGTGACTTAAAACAGCCTATATTTATTCTCTTATAGTCCTGAAGGCCAGATGTGTGAAGTCAGTTTCACTGGGTCAAAATCACGGTGTCAGCAGCAGGGCTGCACTCCTTTTGGAAGCTTCGGGGGAGAGTAAGTTCCTTGCCTCTTCTGGTTTCAGGTGGCTGCTGGCATTGCTTGGTTTGTGGCAGGATCACTTCAGTCTTCAACGGCAGCATCTTCAGATCTCTGTGCACATCTCTTTCACCTCTCTGTCAAATCTCTCTGCCTCCCTTTTATAAAGACATGTGATTGCATTTAGGGCTCACTCAGATAATCCAGGATAATCTCCCCATCTCAAGATCCTTAATCACATCTGCAAAGATTCCCCCACCTTTATTATTATTATTGTTATTATTGGCCTTTTAAGGTAATAATCACAAGTTCCAGGGTCTAGGATGTAGAAAATGTGGGTATCTTTTTTTTTTTAAGTTCATTTATTTTTTTATTTTGAGAGTCGGGGAGTGGAGGAGGGGCAGAGAGAGAGAGGGAGAGAGTGAATCCCAAGCAGGTTTCTCGCTGTCCACGCAGAGCCCACTGTGGGGCTCCATCTCTTGAAACATGAGATCATGACCTGAGCCGAAATCAAGAGTTGGACGCTTAACCAACTGAGCCACCCAGGTGCCCCGAAAATGTGGGTATCGTTAGGGTGCCATTTTTCAGTCTACCAGTCTGTTCTTTGGCTCCCAGAGATTCACATCTGTCCCGCATGCAAAGTACATTCATCCCATTCCAACATTCCCAACAGTCTTAACCCATTGCAACATCAACTCAAGTTAAGATCTCATCTACATAACATTAGCTTAAAAGTACAAAATCTCATCATATAAATCCTCTAGATTAGGTATAGGTGAGACTCTGGGTATGATCCATCTTGGGGCAAAATCCCTTTCCATCTGTGGCCCTGTGAAACAAGAAAACAAGTTATATGTTCTCAAAATACGGTGATGGGACAGACATAGACATTCCTATTCCAAAAAGGAGAAAATGCAGGGAATAGGTGTGTCACTGGTCCCAAGCAATTTTAAGATCCGGCAGGGAAAATGTCATTAGTTTTCAAAGCCTGGGAGTAATCCTATGTGGCTTGAGATTCCTGCTCTGGGCCTGTGGCTTTGGCTTTTGGGCTCATGGCTCAGCTCTAGGAGTTTTCTTTTTCTTTTTTTTTTTTTTTTAATTTGTTAATGTTTATTTATTTTTGAGAGAGAGAGCGCGAGCAGGGGAGGGACAGAGAGAGAGGGAGACACAGAATCCAAAGCGGGCTCCAGGCTCTGAGCTGTCAGCCCAGAGCCTGACAGGGGGCTCCAACCCACGAACCCTGAGATCATGACCTGAGCCGAAATCGGGCGCTTAACTGACTGCGTCACCCAGGTGCCCCATGACTTACTTATTTTATAACTGGAAATTTGTACCTTTAGACCCCCTTCGCCCATTTCTCAGCACTCCCCCGCCCGAACCTGTGGTAACCACTAATCTTGTCTGTGTCTGTGAGCTCAGTTTTTTTTTTTTTTTTTAATTTCACGTATAAGTGAGATCATATATTTCTCTTTTCTCTTATTTCACTTAGTGTAATGCCCTTGAAGTCCATTCATGTTGTTGCAAATGGCAAGATTTCATTCTTTTTTATGGCTGAATAATATTTATATATACCACTTTTTCTTTATGCATTCATTCCTCAGTGGATACTTAGGTAGTTTTCATCTCTGGCTGTTGTAAATAATGATGCAGTGAACATGGGGGTGCATACATCTTTTCGAATTAGTGTTTTTGTTTTCTTTGGATAAATACCAAGAAGTGGAATTACTAGATCATATAGTAGTGCAGTTTTTTTTTTTTTTAAGTCCATTTATTTACTTTTTGAGAGAGAGAGGAAGGGAGAGAGTGTGCTTGCATGTGCTTGCGTGTGTGAGTAGGGGAGTGGCAGAGAGAGGGAGAGAGAGAGAATCCCAAGCAGGCTCTGTACTGTCAGCACAGAGTTTGACGCAGGGCTTGAACTCTCGAACAGCAAGATCATGAGCTGAGCCGAAATCATGAGTTGGCTGCCCAACTAACTGAGCTACCCAAGCACCCCAGGTGTGCTATTTTTAATTTTTTGAGGACCTTCCATACCATTTTCCATCACGGTTGCACAAATTTACATTCCTACCAACAGTGCATAAGGGTTCCCTTTTCTTCAGATCCTCCCCAACACTTGTTATTTCTTATCTTTTTGATAATAGCCATTCTAGCAGGTGTGAGGTGATATTGTGGTTTTGATTTGCATTTCCCTGATGATGAGTGATGTTGAGCATCTTTCTGTCTTCTCTGGAAAAATGTTCAGATCCTCTGCCTATTTTTTAATTAGACTGTTTTTTTTGCTATTGAGTTGTATGAGTTTTTTAAAAATATATTTTTGATATTAGCCCCTTATCAGCTGCATGACTTGCAAACATTTTCCACCATTCTGTAGGTTGTCTTTTCATTTTGTTGATGGTTTCCTTTGTTGTGGCAGAAGCTTTTTAGTTTGATGTAGATTCAGAGCCACTTCCACATTTCTAAGTATTTACACTGAACACTCCACTTCTAGATGCCAAAATATCAGGGTTCAACCAGAGAAATAAAATCAGGAGATATACATAAAGAGATTTATTGTAAGGATTTATTCCTTATATGATGCAGGGGCTAGCTAAGTATAAGTATGATATCCATAGGCTAGGCTCTCTTGAGCTGAAGTTGTTATCCACAGGTAGAATTTCTTTTTCTGGGAAATGTCAGTTCTGCTTTTAAAGCTTTTTATTTTATTTTTTTAAATGTTTATTTTTGAGAGAGAGTGTGAGCAGGGGAGGGGCAGAAAGAGAGAGAGGGAGAGAGGGAATTCCAAGCAGGCTACAAACGGTCAGCAAAGAGCCCGACTTGGGGCTTCAATTCATGAGCTGTGAGATCATAACTTGAGCCAAAGTCGGGACGCTTAACTGACCAAACCACTCATGTGCCCCTGTTCTTAAGGCTTTTGAACTGATTGAATCAGGCCTACCTAGATTATCTAGAACAATCTGCTTTACTTAAAGGCAACTGATTATGAATATTAATCACATCTACAAAATAGCTTCACAGCAACACTTAGTGTTTGAATAACTGGTGACTGTGGCCTAATCAAGTTGACCCATACAACTGACCACCACATAATCATTATTATTTCTTGCCTGGATTATTGCTGTAGTAGCTTCCTTTGATCTGAATCCCCATTTCTGCTCTGCTTTCTTGTGATCTGCTCTCCACATAGATTATAGATCTTATGATCTGCTTTCCAGAGTCAGTTTCATGATCTTCCATGGTCCCCATTGCTTACTCTGCTGCAATCCCACTGGATTCTTTGCTGTTCCTGGGTCATACCAGGTCTTTGTGCTTGTTGTTTTCTCCACCTGGTATATACTCTTTCCCAAAATCTTCACATGATTTACTTCCTCACTTTTTTCAGATCTTTACTCAGATGTCTCCTTATCAGAGAGACCTCCACATACAAGAAAGCCACCTTGCTCCTTAATTGAGGGCAGTCCTTATTTTCCTTTTTTGTAGAAATTGACATGCTGGATGTAAAATTTACATGGAAATGTAAAATATATATATATATATATATATATATATATATATATGTATATATATATATATTTTTTTTTTTTTTTAACATGGAAATGTAAAGGATCTGAAATAGCCAAAATAATTTAGAGTTTTGTTTATTTAGGTTAGCTCTATATCCAACATGGAGCTCGAAGTCACAACCCCGAGGTCAGGAGTTGTATGCTCTTCCAACTGAGCCAGCCAGGTGCCCCTAGAATAGCTAAAATAATTTAGAGGTGGAAGAACAAACTTGGAGGAATGAAATTACCCGATTTCAAGAAAACGTAAAGCTAGAGTAATCAAGACTGTGTGGTATTAGTGTAAAAACACAAATATGGATCATTGGAGCACAATAGGGAATGCTGAAATAGATGTATCATCAATTGATTTTTTAACAAAGGGTTAAATGTAATTCAATAGAGGGAAGAGTAGTCTTCAACAAATGTTGTTGGAACAATTGGGATATTTGTGTTTAAAGAAATGAATGTCAATACCTAACTCACACTGTACAGAAAAAATTAATTTGAAAGGGCTCATAGAGCTAAACATACAAAACTGTAAAATTTCTAGAAAAAATTATAAGAAAATATTTATGACCTTGGGATAGGCAAAGATTTTTTAGGAAACAAAAACACTAACCATGGAAGAAAAAAATGATAAATCAGATCTATCAAAAGGAAAACCTTCTGTTCTTTAGAAGATACTGTAAGAAAATGAAAAGGTAAGCCAGACTGGGAGGAAATATTTATATACACACACACGCACTCTATATACATATACATGTGTGTATATGTAATTTCATATATGTGTAGATATCTATAGATTTATCAAAGGACTCATATTTAGAATATATGAAAAGCTTTAAAAATAATATGACAAATGGCCCAATTAAAAATGAACAAAAGCTTTGAATAGACACTTCGAAGACAAAAACGTATTTGAATGTCCAAAAGCATAAGAAAAGATTTTCAACATTAGTCACCAGGGAAATACAAATTAAAACTATATCACATACCATTTCGTGCCCAGTAGAATATATAAAATTAAAAAATATGGAAAAGTCCAAGTATTGGTGAGGATGTGAAACAACTGGAATTCGTGTATGTTGGTGGTGGGAGTATGACATACCGCACTTTTGAAAACAAATGGTCAGTTTCTTTAAAGTTAAATACATACTTATCATGCAACCTTGTCCTGCACCTTGGTATTTATTATCTAAGAGAAATGAAAATATATCTTCCCAGAAAGACCACGTGAACGTTCATAGCACTTTCATTTATAATGGCCAAAAATTGGAAACCACTCAAATACTATCAACAGGTGAATAGGTAAACAAACCGTGGATAAACAGTGAATTATAGATACATGCAGCAGTGTGAATGAATCTTGAAAACTCTGTTGAAAGGAAGTAAGAAACAAAGGAGAACTTACTTTATGGTTTTATTCATTCTTTTATTCATTCAATCATTCATTTTAGAGCATGCAAGCTGGGGAGAGGGGCGGGGGGGGGGGTTGGGTAGAGAGAGAATGAATCTTAAACAGGCTCCATGCTCAGCCCGACATGTGACTCAATCCCAGGACCCTGGGATCATGACCTGAGCTGAAATCACGATATGGACACTCAACCAACCAAGCCACCCACTCGCCTCTATGGTTTCATTTATATTGAAGTTCTAGAATAGGCAAAACTAACTTATAGTAATAGAAGTTAGATCAGTGGTTGTTTGTGGCTGGGGTGGAGGGGGAGGAGGAAGACTGCAAAAGGGCATGAGGCATGATGGGAGTGTTTTCTTGATTGGAAGTGGTGATTACATGAGAATGTGCATTTGTTAGAATTAATTGAACTCATTGGAACTGTACACTTAAAATGGGTGCATTTTATTGTAAGTAAATTATACCTCAAAGTTGATTTAAAAAAAAATACTGTGTGGTCAGTGCTCTGTGGACTAAAAAGGTGTTTGTAGGCCAAATTTGGTTGCGGTCAGCCAGTATCTAACAGCTGATCTATACCCCCACACATGTGCACGCTACAAAAATGCCTGGTCCGTAATGGTCTTCAAATTTCTGTTGAATGAGCAGGTGGATGACTAATGTGCCTTCTTGCATCACCATTGCAAGAAAATACTTCATTCTTCACTCTCCTGCAGCTTCAGTCATTTTACAGAGTTAATTTGTTTGGCTTCTCCTGGCAGTAGTACCTTGAGTATAAATGAGGTTATTCATTCATTCAAATAGTTGCTGAGTATCTACCGTATATAAAATCCTGCCTAAATAAAGTAATTGCTAACTGTGAAGAATTACACAAATGTCTGTTGATTATATGTGTGAAATTAACATTCAATTTAAAAAACAAAGGCTAGATAAGCTCTTCTTACTTAGAATCTGTTTTAGCTACTATTTCTTTGTCTAGTTCATTTACACTGCTTTCTGTGGAAAATAACATAGGCTTAATAATAGACTCTGTTCATTATAACTTCTCAAATGAGAGGAAGCAAAACATTTCAGAATATCATTCTGGTATAGCTATAGAAATGGCTGATTTCTTCCTTTCTGATTAGAGTCTATGAAGGATGAGTGGCCTAACTTTAATTGGTTGCTAGAACCAAATTGCTTCTTGGTCTTGTGGTTAGTCTATAGTTGTATGCTGTCTTCATCAAACTGGATTATGTACACTTTTATAGGTCACCAAGCAGAATTATTACATGATTTTTTCAATCAGAACTTTAAAAAGCCCTGGTCATCATTCTGTACTGATAATTGTTACCTTCTTGACTTTGATCAGGCTGCCCTGAATTCTCTGAACAGCCGCCTTCCTCCTAATTCCCCAAACTGGGTCCTTGCCCATTTTTTTTTTTTTTTTTTTTTTTAATGGTGGTTGGAATTTTTTTGTTACATTTATTTATTTATTTAAGTAATCTCTACACCCAATGTGGGGCTCAAGCTCACAGCCCCAATATCAAGAATTGCCTGCTCTTCCTACTGAGGCTGCCTGAGCCCCTGTCCTTGCCCATTTTTAAAGTTAGCCTCAGGCTTAACTCCTTTACAAAACAACTCTCCTTGATTAATACAGTGAGTCATCCAGCCTCAAACTTGTTTTCAGACTTCCCTCTCCCTATAGTGCACTCTTCCAATTTTTCTTTTTTCAATGTCACATTTCTTTTTTTTTCATTAAGACCTTTTCTTCCTGCTAATATCGTTCATTGGGGGTAGTAGCTGCACTTAATTGATATTATTTTCTTCTCCATGTGTCTTATGTAAGATCTGTACCAAGTGGGTTTAGGAAATAAATAAGATTATTGGTAAATTCTAGCACGAAGCTGAATAACACGCAGTACAGAGTCCCTGATGGATGAAGGTACAGTACTTTAGGTAACTGTGGGCCCAGGTCTTTTCTCCTCCATTTTTTTCTTGGCACATTCCCCTGAAAAGGAAGCCAGGGAGATTGAGAGTTGGTTCTATCTGATAATAGCCCAGAAACTTGAGAGGAGGCAGTTCCCACAGAAGCAGTCTGAATCCAGTAAGAGAACTTAATGAACTGCCTTTGCCTGCACAGTCGTCAGGTCTTTGTGCTGAGATGCCAGAGGGACTGACTGAGAGAAACTTAACAGGAATGTAGGAATCAGAAAAAAAGTGGGTATTGGAATTGCATATGTGTGTAATCTTGGTGGTTTGTTTTAATTTGGAAATATCTATTACCATCACTGACAGATTTCTGTGATTAGAACTGTTCCTTTTTAAGCCCAAGTTAGAATTAATATCATATTAAAGAAGGAGGACACTAGTTTATCTGCTGTTGAGAATATACTGTTTCAAATACCTGTTATCTTTAGTGGGTTCAAAATCTTGTTTTAGTCATTTTCCACTATCCCAGGATTAAATTTACTTTTATTTTACATTCCTACCAGCAGTGCACAAAGGTTCCTATTTCTCCACATCCTTACTAACATTTGTTATTTTCTGGTTTTTGTTTGTTTTGTTTTGTATATGAGGTGGTAGTCTTTTACATGTTTAGTGATTTAATGTGTGACTGGTAGCATAGTGTTGTCATTGTAGTTATTAATCACATGACTGTTTTTTTTTTCCACAGCAATTATCAGTCATGCCTGAAGTGCTTATTAAATTATTTTTACTCGTTACCATAAATTCCATAATGGCAGGGACCTTGTCCATTTTCATTACTAGAATCCCTAAGGCTGAGATGGTACCTGATATGTTATATTTCCTTAGTGAGTATTTTGATGAATGAATGAATGAATGAATGAATGAGTGAATGGAATGTGGATATAGTGTGATGGTTAAAATCAAAGACTTGGCATCAGATAGACATGGGTTTGAATTCTGATTTCTTCCTGTGTAAAAGCCTTGATAATGCCTTCCTCATAGGATTGTGGTGAGATTAAATGAGATCAGGTATGTAAAACCCTTAGTACAGCACCTGGCACATTGTAATTATCTGATAAGTGGTGGCTAATATTATTAGAGAGAGGCGTGGGGTTTAAAGATCCTCATTCTGTTACTTATAAGTTATATAATAATATTAGAACAAGTTGTCTAACCTCTCTGGCCTGAGTTTTTTTTTTTTTTTTTTCTCTGTAAAATAAGAACATTAAGTTAGATGACCCTTAAGGGCCCTTTTGTAATTTTCATTTGATTCTTACTGTTGTAACTATATTCACTCCAGCAACCATTACCACTTAATAGTATCTCAACGTTAATTACAGTAGCTTGTTAATCCCAGAGTCTGAATCTCAGAAGCATCTAAATGATAGAATTGACTTAAAAGAATTTTTTTAAAGTCAATTTTTTAATTGATGTAAAAGAATTTTTTTTAAAGAAAAATTTTTAAAAATTTCTTTTTTTAAAATTTTATTTACTTTAATCTCTGCACCCCATGTGTGGTTGATTGAACTCCCAACCCCAACATAGTCACAGGCTCTTCTGACTGAGCCAGCCGGTTGCTCCTGAAAAGAATTTTTTTAAAGAAAAGATCATTTCGTTTCAAAAGTTAAATTATTGAAATAGTTGAAGAATAAGTTGCTTTAGTGAAAGAATAGTTGCTTTAATCAAAGACGTTTAGTAATGATTTTATATGCCAGGTTGTGTATGACCACTCAGTGGTCATAGAAGTGGAGGAATGTAGATTTTAATGAAGATTGCAATGCTGGTTTGGTGGTTTTGCTGAGTTGTGTTGTATTCACTTGGATGGGGAGACTTGCTTTGAAGATAGCTTTTTGTCCATTTGCTGTGCTGCTGATTGACGGAGGAAATAAAATAATCCTTGAGACTTTTGACTTCTGAAAAGTGGCTGGTTGTGTCCTTGTTCTTAGCAAATGTCGGACCAGATAGGCAAACTCAGTCTGTCTGGGTTTGAGAGAAAGAACATTTCACCAATTTGCCCAGCTAAGTAAGATGTTATCACTCCACCCAGCACATATTATTATTTTGCATACAAATAACTTGGAGCAGAGAGTAGAAGGAACTAGTTTTTACTGAGTATCTGTTTTATGCTAGCCACTGTTAGCTAAAACAGTGCTTTCATATATCCTGTCTTTTGTTTTTGTTGACGGAATAGTTGTTTTTGTACATACATGTTGCTCATTGTCACCAACCCTAAATCACTTACAGACTTTCCTGGAGTTGGGAATGGTCCTTGTGCATGAATTTCCCTCCCTATAGCTTTTGTTGGGACTCAGTGCAGTCACTGCAGCCCTAAGAAGGTAGATACTGCCATTAAGGAGGAACTCCTTTGGTTTCATTAAAAGCAAATAACCTGGGCCACCTGGCTGGCTCAGTTGGTAGAGCATGCAGCTTTTGATCTCGGGGTTGTGAGTTTGGGACCCATGTTGGGTATAGAGATTACGTAAAAATAAAATCTTAAAAAAAAAAAAAGAAATAACTGTGATAGCTTGCCACAAACTCCCTTATCTCTTCAGAGGTGCTTTCCAGTTGTCTGTCTCCAAGTAGGAATCCTAAATACTTTCCCCATTGAAAAATATTACAGCTGATGATTAGGTATCCAAATGAAACACATGCACGCATGTACGTGTGTATAAACTTATTTATTGGTACACTGGTCATGTGAGAGAATTTCTGTAATTTAGATCTTTAAACATTTATTTTAATGGAAAGTGTATGGGCCACTGGAAGCCACTTAACATTGGGTGACCTTGAGCTAGTGCCAACTTCTTTGGGACTGTGTCCACTTCAGTAAAATTGGGATGTACTGGGGCACCTGGGTGGCTCAGTTGGTTAAGCGTCCGACTCTTGGATTTTGACTCAGGTCATGATCTTGTGGCTTGTGAGTTCAAACCCCACATTGGGCTTGGTGCTGACGGTGTGATTCTCTTTCTTTCCCCCTCCTTATGCCCCTCCCCTGCTCATGTGCTCACTTGCTTGCTCTCTCTCTTTCTCAAAATAAATAAATTTTAAAAAATGGGGATGTACTTATCTTGCAGGGATGTTAATCAAGATTAATTGAAATCTCATGGGTATTCCACAGAGGTTGGTACTGTCACGTCTTCCATTCTGACTTTTATTTTATTTTATTTTAATTTTTTTTAAACGTTTATTTATTTTTGAGACAGAGAGAGACAGAGCATGAATGGGGGAGGGTCAGAGAGAGGGAGACACAGAATCTGAAACAGGCTCCAGGCTCTGAGCTGTCAGCACAGAGCCCGACGCGGGGCTCGAACTCACGAACTGTGAGATCGTGAAATGAGCTGAAGTCGGATGCTTAATCGACTGAGCCACCCAGGCGCTCCCCATTCTGACTTTTAAATAACTGAGTAAAATATCTTGGCGCATGACTTAGTTTGTTAGTGTTTTTATTAAGATGGCTTAGCCACATGCCCTGGGGATTGACAATGGAATTTATTTTTCTTTCCTTATCACTTACAAATCCCATTTGAAATGTATTCTTTTTATTTTAGTTTATTTATTTGCGGGGGGGGGGGGGCAAGGGGAGGGAGAGAGAGGGAGAGAGAATCCCACGTAGGCTCCACGTCATCGGTGCCAAGCCTGCCGTGGGGCTCAAACCCATGAACTGTGAGGTCATGAGCTGAGCCAAAATCAAGAGTCGGCCTCTTAACCGACTTAAGTTAGTCAGGCGCTTAACCGACTGATCCACCGAGGCACCCCTAGAAATGTATTCTTGTTCAGACTTTGGAATGAGAAAACTTTTTCTAAAGCAGAATTAAGTGGATTTGCTTCAGGTGGCTTTCTGAGATCTGGCAAATTTGAACAAGAAGATTAGAATTGCTTTCATAGTGGAGTTCCCCCCACCTGAAACATAGTTGGCAATGAGAAGAAAGGTTATGCAATTATATGCATTCCTTATCAGATGTTTGGTAAAGCTTATTTTTGCCTGAAACATTCAAGGAAGTCCCCTACTCCCTTCCTTTCAGTCAAGAAGCTGATTGTGTGGAATAGGAGGTGAGTAAATGAAAATGAATCTGACTTTGGCAATAAGAGAATGAGAAGAATGCTAACCCCCAGGCTGGGCTTGTTTCAGCTTCCCGGAGATCTCAGAAGTTAGGACCCATTGGTCGTAAGCATTTAAAAAAAAAAGCGCCCCCCCCTTTCCCCCCCACCCAAAAGCCCAAATTGGGGTGCCTAGGTGGCTTAGTTGGTTAAGCGTCCCGACTTCAGCTCAGGTCATGATCTCACGGTCCGTGAGTTCAAGCCCCGCGTCGGGCTCTGTGTGGGCAACTCAGAACCTGGAGCCTGCTTTGGATTCTGTGTCTTCCTGTCTCTCTGCCCCTCCCCACTTGTGCTGTCTCTCTCTCTCTCTCTCTCTCAAAAATAAATAAACATTAAAAAAAACCCCACAAACTGTAGGTGAAGCCTGGATTGAGTAGGGCAATTTAAAAGATTTTAGACTGGTAACGGAATTGCAGAGATGATTTCCACTGGCCAGAATTTTGGTGTTTTGGTTTTACTCATCTACAGTTCTTCATTCAGTCCATTCTCTCCAAAGTAACAGGAATGATCTTTTTTTTTTTTTAATTTTTTTTAACGTTTATTTTATTTTTGAGACAGAGACAGACAGAGCATGAACGGGGGAGGGTCAGAGAGAGGGAGACACAGAATCCGAAACAGGCTCCAGGCTCCGAGCTGTCAGCACAGAGCCCGACGCGGGGCTTGAACTCACAGACGGCGAGATCACGACGTGAGCCGAAGTCGGCCGCTCAACCGACTGAGCCACCCAGGCGCCCCAAAGTAACAGGAATGATCTTAAGAACATAAACTGAATCACATCACTTCTCTGCCTAAAACCCTCCCTTCCAGTGGTTTCCTGTTGCATTTAGAATAAAATCCGAGGGCTCCTGGGTGGCGCAGTCAGTTGAGTGTGCGACATCGCCTCAGGTCATGATCTCAGAGTTCTGAGTTTGAGCCCCTCGTCAGGCTCTGTGCTGACAGCTGGATCCTGGAGCCTGCTTCACATTCTGTGTCTCCCTCTCTCTCTGCCCCTCCCCTGCTCATACTCTGTCTCTCTCTGTCCCAAACATAAGTAAACATTAAAAAACAATCAGAATAAAATCCAGATTTCTTCCCACGACCTACATTGAATGCATGCTTTTATCTATACTGCTCTTACCACTTTTTTGGTATCCCTTTCCCCTTCAGTCAGTTACATTATCATCAGCTGGTTTTACTTTAGTTCTTTCAACTTTCCTTACCACCATATCTAAAAAATAGATATTTTCTACCCGCAGACACTTCCTTTGTTTCCTTTATAACTCAGAGAAATTTATAATTATTGTTGCCCCTTGAACAACAGGTAGGTTAGGGGCACTGAGCCCCGCACAGTTGAAAATCCATGTATAACTTTTGACCTCCCTCCAGACTTAAAAGCCTGTGGACCAGAAGTCTTACTGATAACGTAGAGCCTTACTACTGACAACACATATTTTGTATGTTATATGTTTTAACTACTGTATTCATACAATAAACTAGAGAGAAGAAAATGTTACTAAGAAAAACGTAAGGAGAGAAAATATACTGTACTGTATTTAAAAAATCTGTGTATGAAGGGACCCATGCAATTCAAGCTCTTGTTCAAGGATCAGCTGTAGTTTTCTGCTTAATGGCTTGCTTGCTTTTTTTTTTTTTCTTCTCTTTTTTCTTTCTCTCTCTCTCTCTCTTTTTTTTTTTTTTTGTCTTCTTATGCTCCAAGATTATAAACTCCATGATGGTAGAGACTGTGTTTTGTCCTTTTTGTCTAGCACATGCTGACACATAGTGGATATTTAATATTTGTTGAGTTAATGGTCATTTGATAACTTCTGCTTTATAGAGAGATTCTTCAGTTCATAAAGGAATAGGCATTTATTTGTTGATCTGACAGTCTATAAAATGATAAAAGTCAACATAGGCAAAAAAATGATTTTTTTAAAGATTTTTTTTTTTAAATTTTTAAGTAATCTCTACATCCTTTGGGGGGTTCAAACTCACAACCCTGAGATCAAGAGTTGTATGCTCCATTGACTGAGCCAGCCAGGTGCCCCAAATTATTTGTCTTTTTGGGATGAATCTTTAAGAATCAACTTAGATGGTGCCTGGGAAGCTTTTCCTGATTGGCCAGGGTTGGATTAGATCTCCCTGTTGTTTGGTCTATGACACCATGTGCTTGCCTTTTGTAACAGTAGACTCCCTCCTAGATTCTCTGGGGGAGAAAGAATTTAGTTTATGATTGTATCTTCAGCCCTCAGACTGGTGCTGGCACATGGTAGTTGTGCTCAATAAGTATTGGTTCAGTGAGAAATAAGAGTTAAAATTGAGGTATTTCTTTTTTTTTTATATATATATATTTTTTAATGTTTATTTATTTTTGAGACAGAGAGAGACAAAGCATGAACGGGGGAGGGTCAGAGAGAGGGAGACACAGAATCTGAAACAGGCTCCAGGCTCTGAGCTGTCAGCACAGAGCCTGACGTGGGGCTCAGACTCATGGACCGCGAGATCATGACCTGAGCCGAAGTCAGCCGCTTAACCGACTGAGCCACCCAGGTGCCCCAAAATTGAGGTATTTCTTAAAAAGAACAATTTTTAGTATGTATACCAGATTATGGAGGTTCATTGGTCCCAAGAATTACTTTGTTGTTTTCCAAGTTCAGTATCATGACATAAGTTAAAAAAAAAAGTCTATTATGGAAAATTTCAAACACATAGAAAAAATAAAGAGAATAATAAAATGAACCACCACCATGTACTTATCGCCCAGCTCCAACAGTTAACAAGACATGACCATTCTTGTTTAACTTGCTCCCCCTTCCTCTTCAATATTTTAAAACAAATCCCAGACATGATATCATTTCATCTGTAAATACTTCAGAAGGGTATAATCAATTTAAGAACTGGTTAACTCTTGGAAAAACCTGATACAAAAATTCCATTTGTCTCCTTGAATCTAATTGTAGATGCCAGCTGGTGAATTTCCATGTGCTAAACCACTCCCAAGGCTTGACTCACTATTGAAAGCATATACTCCATTGTAATTGCTGAGATAGCAGCAGTTTGCTAGAATATGTTATCATGGTTGTTTCTATTTGGGTAGAGAGCAGTTACTAATAAGTAAAAACTCCTATGTCAGAGGTAACTTTGGAAATGTATCAAGACAGATGATGCTTTCTGACATTGTGCATTATAGGCCTTTGAGATTTTGTCTGGAAAATGAAAATGAAATATGGTTTGTAGATTAATAGAGTAAATTCCTGTAGTTCTTTGTGTGTGAATTCCTGAGAGTCACAATTAGCAGTAAAATGAAAAGTAAGGGTGCCAGAAGACTTAGCTAAAAAAACTCCTAAGCCTTGGAAGGTTGAGGGTTTAGAACTTGGGCCAGAGGAAAAGTCACATGGCACTGGAAGTGGTTATGGTTAGTTTTATTCTAGAAGTTAAAGTTGTGGCCTAGACCTCTGTAAATAGCCTAGGTTAAATAACATTTCCTTTGGGAAGGGAAGAGAAGGCTCTCTTTTCTTTCAGCAAATATTTTAAGGGATTAAGTACTATCTTGTAAAATTTGAAGATTGGCACTGAGTGAATGGTTGGACTTGAACAGTGTTTTCTCATGATCCCAGTTTTTTGTGGAAAAGAAATGAAGCAGGGATGGAAATGATCATAAGTATCTTTAACTATTTCCTTTAACCAACTACGTAAGAGAACAAGACTCTCATCCTACGAGGCTGTAAGTCCCAGCCCTGTTAGGACTGCAACCTTGCTTTCTCCTTAGCCTGAATTGCCACATGAGTCTTTTGGTAGGAGATGGTGGATATGGTGATCCCAAGTTAATTCTTGGCGATTTATTTTGAAAATCCACTCTTTTATTTCTGCCTTTATATTTCCACAACCCGTAGATAATTCCTTTATTAAAGTACTTAGTACACAGTGCCTTGAATAGGGATTTTGTCATACTTATCTGTGTATCCTTAGTGTCTAGCACATGGTCACTTGGAAAATATTTGTTGACACATGATGATCCCTTTCCAGGCTTGAGATGATATGATTTTGTGATTTCTCCAGTGGCCTTGACCAGAAGAATATGGGAATAGTGCTATTCTGATATAGACTCCTCTCTGCATTGTGTTTCTTCCTAGATGGTGCTTGTTTTCAGACTCTGAACCATTCTCTTCTTTGGGGAACTTTCAGGGAATAGAAGGAGAGAAAAATTTGTGTTTAGAACAAGAGGACTGTGTCAGACTGAAGTTGATATGTTAGGATCACTGGAATCCTCAGTGTTGTCAGGATGAAGAATTCAATGTTGATAACAGATGCTAGGAACTCATTCTCTTTTTTTATTCTTCCTCATTTACTGAGATTTGACCGCATACCTATGACTGTGAGGTGGAGTGGATCTTCAAACTTTGAAGGATGTGGTCAGTCATTGGGAATTAATCAGCATCAAACTATGAGTATTTCTTTTTTCATGTATGTGGTAACTGCTGAAATTAATTTGTTGTAAAACTGTAGAATCTATACCAAATCAAACCTATGGCTTATTATCTAATACAATATAGTAGAAGAGAAATGTTAAAAACCATTATTTCATCAAGCTGACCGTGTATGTTTATTGGAAAGTTGGAAACTGTCTCAAACTCAGCATGTACAAAACTAAAATGATTCATTTTCCTCCTCTAAACTTTTTGCCACCAGCAGCTTTCCCTGTCTCATCTGATGGTGACTCTACTCTTTTAGTTGTTCTGATCAAAACTTTGGACCTTACATTTCTCTTATATTCCATATCCGGTCTGCCAGGAAGACTTTACTGGACTTACCTTCAAAATCTATCCAAATCAACAACTTCTCACCATCTCTCCTGCTACCACTGTTCTCTTGCCCGGATTATTGTGGTATTTCCTAACTGATCTCCCAGATTCTTCCCCACCCCTCTCTTCCCCTCTGTTCCCCTCTCCTCTTTATTTTGAGAGAGAAGGAGTGCATACATGTGAGCAGAGGAGGGGTGGAGAAAGGGAGAGACAGAATCCCAGGCGATCTCTGCTGTGTCACCATGCAGGGCTCAAACTCACGAACCATGAGACCATGACCTGAGTCGAGATCAAGAGTTGGACACTCAATCGATTGACCCACACAGGAGCCCCTCTTCCCTTTATTTTCAACACAGCAGCCTGAATCATTCTCTTGGTACCTATGTGAGATCATGTTGCTCCTCTGTTCAGAAACCCTTCAATGGCTCCCCATTTCACTTTTGAGTAAATACCCATCAGGCCTTCTCTTATCTGGTCTTCTGTTAACCTCTCTGCCCTTACCTACTGAATCCCCCTTGTTCATTCTGCTGCAGCCACATTAGCTTTCTTGTTGTTCCTTTTTTTTTTTCTTTAAAAAAAAATTTTTTTTTTAACGTTTATTTATTTTTGAGACAGAGAGAGACAGAGCATGAACGGGGGAGGGTCAGAGAGAGGGAGACACAGAATCTGAAACAGGCTTCAGGCTCTGAGCTGTCAGCACAGAGCCCGACGCGGGGCTTGAACTCACGGACTGCGAGATCGTGACCTGAGCCGAAGTTGGCCGCTTAACCAACTGAGCCACCCAGGCGCCCCTCTTGTTCCTTGAACATGACAGTCCTGCTTCTGCCTTCAGGCCTTTGCACTGGCTGTTCCCTCTGTGTGGAATGTTATTCCTCTGGGTATCTGTAACTCTGTCATCACTGTCAAATCTTGGTTTTATGTCACTTTCTCAGTGAGGCCTACTCTAATCATCTTATTTAAAAATTAAAATGCTTGGGTGCCTTGGGTGGCTCAGTTAAGCATCTGACTCTTGATCTCGGCTCAGGTCATTATCTCATGGTTCCTGAGTTTGGCCCCACATTGGGCTTTCTGCTGTTTGCCTAGAGCCCGCTTTGGATCCTTTGTCCCTGCCCCTCGCAGCATCTCACCCGCTCGCTCTCTCTTAAAAATAAATAAACGTTAAAATTTGTTTAAAAAAAATGATAGCTTCTTTGTTCTAAATACTTCTGATTTCCATTATTCTGATCTTTTTCCCCTAAAATGTTCATATTTTAAGATATGCATAGTTTGTTTTTATAGTTATTCCTTGAGAGTGAGTTTTATGTATTCATTTTACTTATCTGTTAGCTGTACTTAAGTGCAGGTAGACTTCGACAAAACTTTATCTATAGACCAACTTTCTGTCATTTTCAAGCATCCAAAAGAGTGCTGAACTCAAAACCAAGAAATAGAAAAGCCAGTGCCTTAGATAGTCAAGAATGAACTCTGGAGTGTTGTTGACAATTCCTGAAGAGACTCAAAGTGCCAAAGTGCTGCGAATAGCTGGTTCTTTCAGAAGATGGAGGAGTGTGTTGATGAAACTTGCAAATAGGTCAGCATTTTTTGAGAAGAAAGCCAAAAAGTATAGGTGAATGGACATGCAAGAAAAGGCAAGAAAGTGGAGTAGAGTGTGGTGGTAGTCACAGTGGACGAGATTTGAAGTGACCAGTGCAGTGAATGAACGGGAAACTCTTGAGAACCGTGATGGAGATCCAGAAGACAAGACATGTGTTTGTGGAGTGGACATGGACCAGCCCATAGGAGCACCTTTAAATACAAAATGCTTTGAAGCCACAGGCAGAAGAACCCTCTCCTTTGAATGTGAATGAAAACCACCGTGACATATCATTTGACACTTGTTAGGATAGCTGTTGTCAAAAAAACTGTGAGGAGAAACTGGAGCCCTGGTGTATCACCGGTGAGACTATACAATGGTACAGCTGCTGTGGAAAACAATTTTGTGATTCCTCAAAAAGTTAAACATAAAATTGCCATAGGATCCAGCAATTCTACTCCTAAGTGATACCCAAAAGAATTGAGAGAGGGGACTTAACAGATACTTGTTTTCCAATGTTCACAGCACCATTATTCACAGTAACCAAAAGGTGGAACAACCCAACAACCCAAATGTCCCTCCACTGATGAAAGGATAAACAAAATGTGGTGTATACACACACACACACACACACACACACACACACACACACACACGATAAAATGTTATTTAGCCTTAAGAGAAGGAAATTCTGGGGGCGCCTAGGTGGCTTAGTTGAACGTCCGACTTCGGCTCAGGTCATGACCTTGTGGTTTGTGGATTCGAGTCCTGCGTCGGGCTCTGTGCTGACAGCTCGGAGGCTGGAACCTGCTTTGGATTCTGTCTCCCTCTCTCTCTGCCCCTCCCCTGCTCATGCTCTATTCCTCTCTGTCTCAAAAATGAATATAAACGTTAAAAAAAAAATTTTTTTTTAAAAAGAAGGAAATTCTGATACATGCTACAACATGAACGAACCTTGAAGACATTATGCTAAGTGAAAGATTTCAGATGCAGAGGGACAGGTATTATATGACTCCACTCACATGAGGCACCTAGATGGGCAAATTCATAGAGATAGGAAGTAGAATAGATGTTACCAGGGGCTAGAGGAAGGGGAAATGGGGAGTTACTATTTAAATGGTTATGGTTTCTGTTTTGGATGAGAAATTTTTGGAAATGGATACTGGAGATGGTTGCACAACATTGTGAATGCACTTAATGCCACTGAACTGTACACTTAAAAATGGTTAAAATGGAGGGGTGCCTGGGTGGTTCAGTTGGTTAAGCATCTGACTTCAGGTCAGGTCATGATCTCATGGTTTATGAGTTCGATCCCCGCATCGGGCTATGTGCTGACCGCTCAGAGCCTGGAGCCTGCTTCGGATTCTGCGTCTCCTTCTCTCCCTGCCCCTTCCCTGCTCGTGTTCTGTCTCTGTCTCTCAAAAATAAAAGAACATTAGAAAAAAACTTTTAAAAAGTTTAAAAAATGGCAAATTTTATGTGAAGTATATTTTAACACTCCCTCCCTCACCCCAGAACCTTCTACGTTAGGTATAGCTGTTTATGCACGTGTGGGAGCATAGATAGGGAGGGCATGCATGTTCAGACTTCAATGATTATGGAGACGTGCTCTTTCTGGTAGTGCAATAACCAGCCAAGTCATTCAGCTCCTTCTGCAGCCACGTTTGTAAGCATAGGAGAGTCACTCAGTCATTAAGAAAATGGTAAATTTTACAAGAAACTTGAAATTGTTTCTGGAAAAGAGTACTAGGGGACTGGAGTAAGAAACCTAGTTTTCACTATATACCTTATTCTTGTGTTATTTACAATTTTATTTATTTAGTTAGTTTTAAAGATTTTACTTTGAAATAATCTCTACACCCAATGTGGGGCTCAAACTCACAACCCTGAGGTCAAGAGTTGCACGCTCCACCGTCTGAGCCAGCCAAGTGCCCCAGTTTTTAAAAAAATCATAGTTATATATTACCAATTTTGGAAAATTTAAATAATCTATTATAGGAAAACATGGAATAAGAAAAAAGTTCATTTTTTTCTGTTTGAGAAAACAGGGATTTGCACATTTAAGACGATGGACAGAGGTGTTCAGATCAGGTTTGAGGCCTAGAGTTCTCTCGTATTTGTAACGCTGGTAGACAAATGAGCTCCTGCTCCTATGACTTCACTTCCAATAGAGGCTTTGCTGGGGTTGCTGTCCACCCATCATCTCTGCAAATAACCGCTTTACAGTGTTAGAAGAATTACTTAAGAGAATAGATGTTCAAATACCATAAAGTGGGTTTTGCTTTGCAGTTTCAAAAAGTGAGGGCTAGGGGCGCCTGGGTGGCGCAGTCGGTTGAGCATCCGACTTCAGCCAGGTCACGATCTCGCGGTCCGTGAGTTCGAGCCCCGCGTCAGGCTCTGGGCTGATGGCTCGGAGCCTGGAGCCTGTTTCCGATTCTGTGTCTCCCTCTCTCTCTGCCCCTCCCCCGTTCATGCTCTGTCTCTCTCTCTGTCCCAAAAATAAATTAAAAAACGTTGAAAAAAAAAATTAAAAAAAAAAAAAAGTGAGGGCTAGGGGCGCCTGGGTGGCTCAGTCGGCTGAGCGTCCGACTTCAGCTCAGGTCATGATTTCGCAGTTTGTGGGTTTGAGCCCCGTGTTGGGCTCTGTGCTGACAGCTCAGAGCCTGGAACCTGTTTCAGATTCTGTGTCTCCCTCTCTCTCTGACCCTCCCCTGTTCATGCTGTCTCTCTCTCTGTCTCAAAAATAAATAAACGTTAAAAAAAAAAATTCAAAAAGTGAGGGCTATATCTGTGTGTCTGGAGCTACGACAGCTGAGTCTTAATTATACAAGATATGGGAGGTGCTGCCATGGCTTGTTATGGGGTGCTGGCAGAGGAAGGCAAAAATGGGAACTTTGGTAGAGTTTGAAATTCTTATGAATGGAAGGTTTGAAATTTTATCTATCTATCTATCTATCTATCTATCTATCTATATCTATCTTCTTTTCAAGATTTTCTTTTTAAGCAATCTCTACATCCAATGTGGTGATTGAACTCACAACCCCGAGTTCAAGAGTCGCATACTCCACTGACTGAGCTAGTGAGGTGCCCTGAAATTTTAGCTTTTTTTGTTACGTATTGTGTGTGTTTCAGTCTCTTACTGAGCATTTGTTACGTTGAATGCTGCAGCTGGGTTGATCAGTGTGGCTGTGTAGGTCTTCCTTTTCCCTTCCCTCCTCTCCTCTCTCCCTTTATAGCATATATGGTATTGCTTCCTTTTTCCCCCTTGTCACCTTCGTCAGTGAGGTAGTAACTGTTCTTTAAAATCTCTTTGCAGGGATGCCTGTGTGGCTCAGTGTGTTAAGCATCCAACTTCGGTTCAGGTCATGATCTCATGGTTCATGGATTCAAGCCTTGCATCGGGCTCTCTGCTGACAGCTCAGAGCCGGGAGCCTGCTTCGGATTCTCTCTCTCCCTCTCTCTCTGCCCCTGCCCCGCTCATGCTCTATCTCTCTCTCTCTCAAAATAAGTAAAGATTAAAAAAAAAAATCTCTTTCCTAATTAAATTGATATTTGGAAAGAAAAGCTTTTAGGTGGTTGTGAAGGGCAGCAGGATACATTGCTGCTTGTAGGTTTCTGGTCTCCTCTAGAGGAGGTTATGGACACTTCTGGAAATAGTTTCTCTTGACTCTCTCCTTTTGAGACTCTCTAATAGCATCAGCCAGTACTAGGACTTTGAGGGGCTACCTGGGTTGACATTTCTGACTCTTCCACTTCCTCTAGGAGGTCCAGTCTACTTGCTCTTTCTTTGGAAGTGTAACAAAGAGTACGTAGAACAATCAGGCAGAATGAAATTAAGGTTTTTTTCCATAGATGTTCAGTTTGAGGAGGTATGTAACCACACCTTGTTGAGGCTGATTGCTTAAAAACCATAGTGCGTTCATTTAACTGGGAATTGTTTTTTCTCTTCCTTTTTTGGTATCAGAGTCAAACCTTTATATTGATTTTTTCCCCCCTCTTTCTTTCCTCTTCCATTTTTCCCCTTTCATTCCATTTTTTATTATTGTCCCTTTATTCTTTGCATCTTTTCCTCCTCAAGTTAAAATGAGATAGTAGCATTCTTTTCAGATGAAATGATTGTTTGAAAGAAGACGCTGAATTCTATGAAATTCCTTATTTTTTTGTGTGTGGGAAGTTTATTTTTTAGAAGATGAGGACAGTGTCATCTTAGATTGTAAAAATTCTCATTTCCTTTGGGATATAAGGAAAACTTTTTATTTTATAAATATTTTTAAGTTTACTTTGAAAGAGAGCGAGAGAGAGAATGAGCAGGGGAGGGGCAGCGTGGGGGCACAGAGAACCTGAAGCAGGCTTGATCCTGCTTGTGAGGGCTCGATGTGGGGCTCGAACTCATGAACCATGAGATCATAACCTGAGCAGAAGTCAGATGCTTAACCAACTGAGCCACCCAGGCACCCAGGAAAACTTAAAAAATTTTTTTAATGTTTATTTATTTTTGAGAGCGAGACAGAGTGTGAGTGGGGGAGGAGCAGAGAGAGAGGGAGACACAGAATCCGAAGCAGGCTCCAGGCTCTGAGCTGTCAGCACAGAGACCGATATGGGGCTCAAACTTACAAACAGTGTAACACAGTAAACAGTGTAACAAACAGTGAGCCACCCAGGTGCCCTCTCCCAGGAAGACTTTTTAAAGCTACACTGCCAGTAGAGATTCTACGTGAGCATGTGTTGAGCCAAAAGCACTGAAAATAACTGTTAGAATTTTCTACTGTCTCGGGGTGCCTGGGTGGCTCAGTTGGTTGGGCGTCTGACTTCGGCTCAGGTCATGGTCTCGCGGTTTGTGAGTTTGAGCCCCGCATCGGGCCCTGTGCTGACAGCTCAGAGCCTGGAGCCTGCTTCAGATTCTGTGTCTCCCTCTCTCTCTGCCCCTCCCCCGTTCATGCTCTGTCTCTGTCTCTCAATAATAAATAAACATTAAAAAAATTTTTCAAAAGAATTTTCTACTGTCTTAATTTTTAAGAAACAGCCCTTCCAAAACTTCAGGACACACACATCTGATTTTTAAATTCTTTTCAGGTAGGGAATGGGTATAGGTATTTAAATTTTTCTTCTGTTGTAATTTCCAAAGCATTTTCTGTCTCAATGAAGCAGTGTTTAGTAGCATGTAGTAAGAGAAGTACACTGGACTAGTAATCAGATTCTGATCCAAGTGTTATCAAGTCACTGAACCTTTTCTACTCTGGTTTCTCAACCCAAAATGAAGGGATTGGATGTGTAAGCTTCTAAGGTTAAGTTATAAAGATTTAGTCATTCTGGATTTTATTGGCATTTCTCTAAAGCCAGTAATATAAAAGATTAGAAGAACTTTGCTTATAATACTGTTCACATAAAAATATAAGTCATTTCAGTATAAGACTTGGATTCTCAAGGGGCTTAGTCAGTGGATGACCAGCACAACATTTTTTATGCTCTCGTGTAGAAATCAGTTTCAAAATACATTCTCTGACAACTTTGAACTAAAAATCCTAGATCTCATTTTGATATTAATAATTGTAAGTAAGTGGTCATTATCTTTTATTTCTATTCATATATTTTTTTTTTTTTTAAATTTTTTTTTTTCAACGTTTTTAATTTATTTTTGGGACAGAGAGAGACAGAGCATGAACGGGGGAGGGGCAGAGAGAGAGGGAGACACAGAATCGGAAACAGGCTCCAGGCTCCGAGCCATCAGCCCAGAGCCCGACGCGGGGCTCGAACTCACAGACCGCGAGATCGTGACCTGGCTGAAGTCGGACGCCCAACCGACTGCGCCACCCAGGCGCCCCTATTCATATATTTTTAAAAGATAATTCATTACTATGTAGGAGTTGACTTTTTCTGTTATGGCTTCCATTGAAATGATACTGCTTGAGTCTTTCTCCCCTAAGTGCCTTTTCCTGAGAATAAAGGATTGCGTTCATACCTTTGCATAATGATCTAGAGAGTATTTTAATCTTGGCATGTTAAAACCTGGCTGACTCCATTAATATGTGACAAACTAGCACATTAGGACATTTTTTAAGTTCCAAGCCACGTGTTGTGCTTTAAATGAACAGGGGCATGTATAACATTAATATTTAAGCCTTGAATAGCACAGACATTCAAAATGCCTGTTGCCCTGGGTGACTGATTTTCAGTGAGGCTCTTGCTTGCCCTGCACATTTCTTCCTGTGCTTTAAACAGTGCCAAGAGCAGAGTCAGGAGCGGGTTTATTCCTTTGACGCTCTGCTAACCTCTGCTTTCGGCAGGCAAAAAGGCTGCTGTTTTACTTCTTAAACTCCTACCATATGGAAAGTTTCTATAAATAAATCTTGGATTTATGATTGGACTTCTAAATTTGTAACTTCTATGATCCATGACTAAAGCCAATATAAATACCTATTTAAAATACAGACTGTACACAAAGCTGTAGCACTATTTCAGTGAGAAAGGTCACCAGCCACGATATCTAAATTATCAATTCGATTAATTTCTTCTGTCTCAGTTGGCATGAATGAGGACCTCAGTTTGTTGTCAAGCAAAAACTAATGAGCCTGGTAGTTTGTAGTGAGTCCACTTTGACTTTTTGTTTTGTACATGAATTGTTGGCATAATTATGTAGCAGACATATGTATGAAAATGTAAAAATGCATTAGATTTTAACAAACGGAATTGTTTAAATGTGCTAAAGGAGCTAACAATTTTAGAGGAATCCTGTTATTACTTTGTAAATTTGGGTCAATTGGTATTTCAGTCAACAAGTATATAATGGACACCTGTTATGTGCCAGATACTGTGTTAGGTCTTAGGGCTTGTCAAGTTGTATGAAAGATGATTCCTGTTCGGAAAAGTAAGAGAAAAAGAAAAAGAAATGTAGGACAATAACATGTTTTATCACTCTAATAGAAAAATGGTAGAGGTTAGAGTGGGAGAGAGATGAAGCATAAGAGACTCTTAAAAACTGAGAACAAACTGAGGGTTGATGGGGGGTGGGAGGGAGGGGAGGGTGGGGGATGGGTATCGAGGAGGGCACCTTTTGGGATGAGCACTGGGTGTTGTATGGAAACCAATTTGACAATAAATTTCATATATGAAAAAAAATAAAAAAAATAAACCAATACAAAAAAAAAAGAAAAATGGACAAATGCCATGTGCGTATGGTAGAGAGGCAAGTAGATTAACTCTGGGGAATTGAAAAGGCTTTAGAAAAAGGTTTCAGTTGTATCTTTAATAATAAAAATTATTTCTAACTGGCTATATTTTATTGAGTGCCTACTGTATACTAGGATTAGGTAATGTTATCTACCAAGGAAAAGCAGGGAAGAACATTGTATGTAGTAGGAAAACAATGGAACTATCAAAGATTGTATATCCCAGAAGTAAGGCATTCCGTATGGCTCATGAGGAAGAGGAGCGAGATCAGTGGCTGGGTGGAATCAGGTTATGAAGGACCTCAGATTCACAGTGTCTGTCCCTGGCACCATGTTTCTGTTCTCATTTCCTTGCCTGAAAAGCCTTTCTCCCCTCTTTGCCAATGTACCTGTTTTTAAAGGTCCAGCTTCAGGGCAGCTCTTATGTGTAGCTTTTATCCCCTTTTCTCAAAGCTTATTGATTATTTTTACTGAATGATTGTACAAAAGAGTGTACCTTATAAAAGGGGAATGCATTTCTTGAGCCATTTCTTGTAGTGTATTCTGATCTTCCCAACTAGTTTCTCCTAAAGGGCAGATATGAATCCTCTTTAGCACTTGGTATAGTGCTCAGCACATTGTGGAGAATCAAGAAGTACATAAGGGATGAATATGGAACATTTGTAGATGTATCAACTATTGAGATAGCCCAGCTGCAGTGCTTGAGATCACCAAATTTATTTAAAAGACATTTCTTTCTTTCTTTTTTTTTTTTAGTGTTTATTTATTTATTTTGAGAGGGGGAGAGAGAGCACTAGCAGGGGAGGGGGAGAGAGGGAGAGAGGGAGAGAGGGAGAGAGAGAATTCTAAAGAGGCTCCACTCTGTCAGCACAGAGCCTGACATGGGGCTTGATCTCACAAACTGTGAGATCATGACCTGAGCAGAAATCAAGAGTTGGATGCTCAACTGACTGAGCCACCCAGGTGCCCCTAAAAGGCATTTCTTAACACCAGTAAGAGCAATTTTAAGAGATATAGGTCAGTTGTGATTTGGATGTAAAATGAGTTAATAAGAGTATCCCATAGGGTTGTTGAGGATTAAATTAATTAGTACGTTTAAGCACTTAGAACAGTACCTAGCATATATAGTAAGTGCTCAATCAAGTGTTACCTATTATTTAACTCCACCTATCTGGGCCTTTTTGCCAGTGACAGAGCTCAACCACTGTTGTAGGCATGAAGAGGATAGAAAGGAGATTAACAGCTTCATACCTTTGAAAGCAAATGCCGTTTAGGAACTGGAAGAACTGCTTCTATTGCATGAACTTTTGTTTTTCTGTTTGTGTTTTAGTGATCGAGGGGTATGGTTGGCATGGAATTGAATTTCATCTGTCTGTGGGAGTTGTAAACAAGGTAGGTCGCAGGTTTATTTATTTTTTCTGTCTCCTTTCCTAAGCTGGTTTGTTAGTATTTTCAGTTCTGCTGAACTAGAATAGATCAGATTTGATTGTTGTGTAGGGATGCACCTATCATAGACCCATGATGGTCTGTCGTTGTTTATCTAATGTTGTGGATTACATCAAGTATTTTGTTAGAATATATTGAATTCACGCACATGCATGTACAAACCACAATCCAATCCTTGGAGGGCAGAAGTTCTTATATTAGAGCCATTATGTAAACCAGCTTGGGGTAATGGGTAGTGACAGGCTAGCTAATTCTTCTGGTCACTCTAATGTTCAGTAGCTTAATATGAGTGGTAGACTAAATGCAACAAAGGGCCTGTTTTGACAGTAGCCAGGCCATCATGGCAACAATAAATTTTGTTACTGATGATAGAATCTGTCTATCTGTAACCAGTAGAGTTTGATTTGACACAGCATGCTGTGTTCCTATCTTAAGCTCTGGGCTAAACAAAAGTATACTAGATATGGCTTTGGCTCCTGTATCTGTCTTGTGTCAGATGCCCACAAAAAGCTATAGATGGCAGCTTCACACAGCTCTGCAAACCTATTTCTGTCAGAACATTTCCTGTGAAAGTAAGGTAGTGCTAGTTCATGTAGTTCTAGTTTTCTGTGGTCTTAGGTATGTGGAGATCTCATTGCTCATTGGTACAGGAAACTCGGACTGCTCAGAGAAAGAACTTGATAGCCAGAAAAAATAATGACACTCTTCCCTGCAATCCCCCCAACTAGGAATCCTGTCACCTTGTGTATAGGGTTATACAGGTTGATGACAACCGTGGGCTCTTGTTGCACCTGCACATAGGACAGCAGAAATTCTTGAGACTGCTGTCTCTCAGTCACAAAGAACAGTTATCATAAATATATTGCTACAAGGAAAAACTGTTCAGATACTTTATTTACTTTTTTTAAGTAAGCTTTATGCCCAATGTGGGGCTCGAACTCATGGCCCTGAGATCAAGAGTCACACACTCTACCAGCCAAGCCAGTCAGGTGCCCCATTGAGTTACTTTCTGTAGCAAAAGGAGCATGGTCCTTGGAATTGACCCTGCTGCCTCAGAAGGGAGGTGGGGAGGGTAGATGAAAGTTTAACTTTCCCAGATGAATCCTTTTCTTTGTCATCTGGTGGCCTGAATATTGGGGTCTGGTCTGTGTGGTCAGTCAGGAAATTATCTTCTTTCTGTTTTCCCGCTTTTTATTGGGGTGGTAATGAACAGGAACTATTTCATGGAAATACTGTAAGAATAAGTGGAAATGAAAGAAATTAATGGAAAGGAAAGAAACTTAAAATTTCCTGAACACCTATTAAGGATTAGGCATGTTACTGTAAATTTTCATAGTATGTTCTTATATTGAAATACATAAAGTTCACTGATATTACACTTTTTCACGTCTAAGTAGATAACATTGTGGGTATCACCACCTTGAACTGTTTGACCTTTATTAAAGCCATTTAGAAGAAAGAGAATTCTCTATTGACACATGTTACTTCATTTGTCTGCTAGAACATTCTTTTATAAAGGAAAAAAAGAAAATACCTACATGAGTTAGTAGAGTCTTTTTGTTTTTGTTTTTATTTAGAAAATAAAAACAGACTTGCTACTGATTTAGCCAGAGGCAGAAAGGAGACTAGCAGGCCTGAAATTAGAGACACCTGTGCTGTTTTGGGAAGTTGAGACTCTTGACCCAGGCTTTGCTGAAGTTGGTGCAGGGGAGGTCAGAGTAGGTTAATATTTTCATAGCTCAAAGCAAATGTGAATTGGGGTTGTTTATAGGTGCAGTTTTGCTTGGTCTCTGTAGTTGAAAACAAGTAAGTAAAATACAGTGCTGCCATCTTGGGAAACTTCTGCAAAAGTCCCTGAAGCCATGCAAATTAATCTCCAAAAATACCAAAAAAATCCCCCATTTGGATGTTTTGCTTTGCTGGCTGAGGGAATTGACTGTTGTCATCACGCTGGTAAAGAAATTGTCCCACATTCTTTTAAGATAATTCTAGATTTGATTTTCTTCTTTTAAGTTTCCTTTTGAAATTCTCCTCTGATAGGAGGTACCATCTCTACATCTCAGGCATATGCAATAATGTGGGATCAAAATAAATTGTTACCTGTCTCCTAGATGATAGGAAGTTAAGTTGGAGTATTCCTTCTCCTTATTCTACATTTAACATATCCAGATGTATTGTCTTTCTACTCTTAAGATAGTTAAGCTTTTATGGTCTTAGCAGTTGACACAGTACTGTCCTTTATTGGGCTGAAATGGAAGCATTAATATTTCTTAACCTATGATGATTTTCATTTTTATTTTCCTGTCTGTAGAATGAATTGTATTTTTTCTCTTGGCTGCTTCCTTTCTTCAATCAGAGAAACTCTAGTATGTAATTCTTCCTTCTTGCTTCAGCAAACAAATACCGCTTTTTTTTTTTTTTTAATTTTTTTTTTTTCAACGTTTTTTTTTTATTTATTTTTGGGACAGAGAGAGACAGAGCATGAACGGGGGAGGGGCAGAGAGAGAGGGAGACACAGAATCGGAAGCAGGCTCCAGGCTCTGAGCCATCAGCCCAGAGCCCGACGCGGGGCTCGAACTCACAGACCGCGAGATCGTGACCTGGCTGAAGTCGGACGCTTAACCGACTGCGCCACCCAGGCGCCCCCAAATACCGCTTTTTTAAAAAACAGCTTTATTGATGTATAATTTATATACTGCAAAATTTGCCTGTTTGAAGTGTATGTCAATGATTTTTATTAAATTTGTAGAGTTATGCAACCCTTATTAGATTCCAGTGTCACATTTCCAGCTCCCCCAGAAGATCCCTTGTAGACACTACTTTTTAGCTTTACATCATCTACAGATTTTGTTAAGTTCTGTATCAGATTTAATCTTTTTCCTACAAAGTTTCCCATTGTTTATTTTCCCTTTATTTTTATACTAGTTGCTTATTACAGGTCAAACATACTACCCTTTTGTCACTTTTCTTCTATTTTCTTACCACTTTTTAAAAGTGTAACCTTTCTTTTCTTTTTGTTTTTTGTTTTTTTTGTTTTTTTTTTTTTTTAATGTTTTATTTTTGGGAGAGAGAGCACAAGCAGGGGAAGGGCAGAGAGAGGGGAACAGAGGATCCAAAGCAGGCTCTGCACTGCAGCAGCAAACCTGATATGGGGCTCAAACTCACAAACCATGAGATCATGGCCTGAAGGGAAGTCGGATGCTCAACTGACTAAGCCACCCAGGCATCCAAAAGTGTAATCTTTCTTGAAATGAAGGGCTTTAGCTTTTATATGAAGTGTTATTTATTTTTTCCTTGAAAGACTATTCTGTAATGTTTCAGGCCTTTTAGTAAAAGCTCTTGTAATATTTTTGGTTTCCTTTTCACTCCATTTGTTATTTGTTTTTACTTTTATTTCTTTTTTTTTAAATTATTTTTATTTTTTTAGAGCATGAGCGGGAGAGAGGGGCAGAGGGAGAGAGAGAATCTTAAGCAGGCTCCATTCTCAGCACAGAGCCTGACGTGGGGTTTGATCCCATGACCTGAGTCAAAATCAAGAGTTGGGCACTCAACTGACTGAGCCACCCAGGCATCCCTATTACTTGTTTTTAAAGGAAATCATTTACCTGTTTATTTCTCTTTGTGTATATAGATGAGATATTTACTAATTTGGAGACATCTGCTCTGTACATGAGTGTTCAGATGCTTTAAATAAGGTAGATAAATACTCTAGTACATGTGAACTTTTAAACTTTTTTTTTTTAAGATTTTATTTTTAAGTAATCTCTGAACTCAGTGTGGGGCTCGAACTTACAACCCTGAGATCAAGAGTCACACGCTCTACTGACTGAGCTGGCCAGGCACCCTGAACTTTTAAAAGTTTTTGGTATATTTGTTATCAATTTCAACATAGCAAACTATCCTAAAACTCAGCAATTTAAAATAATAATAAACATTATCTCATACAGTCTCTGTGGCTCAGGAATGTGGGAGCAGCTTAACTAAGTGATTCTGACTCTGAGGTTGTACTCATATTTGCTAGGGCTCTGGTCATCTGAAGGCTTGACTGGGACTGGAGGATCTATTTCTAAGATGGCTTATTCACACGGCTGTGGCAGAAGGCCTCAGTTTCTCACTGGCTATTGGCTGGAGGCCCAAGTTTCTTACCAGATCGACCTCTACATAGGACTGCTTGAGTATTGTCATGATATAGCAGCTGGCTTCCCTCTAGAGCTTCCTGTCTCTGTGGGTTTGCCTGTTCTAGACATTTCATATAAATGGAATCCTACAATATGTACTCTTTTGTAATTGGCTTCTTTCACTCAGCGTAATGTTTTCAAGGTTCATCTATGAGTTGTAGCATTTATCAGTACTTCATTCCTTTTTAAGGATGGATAATATTCCATTGTATGGATAAACCACGTCTTAGAAATCCATGTATCAGTTAGTGGTCATTTGGGTTGTTTCTAATCTTTGGCAGTTATGAATAATGCCACTATGACCATTTGTGTACAAGTTTTTGTGTGGATGCATGTTTTCCTATTTCTTAGGTATATACCTGAGGGTTGAAGCCTATATATTTTTATCCCTCTGTCTTACTGCAGTAGAATTCTAACTGAACTTACCACCTCTTTAATTTGCCTTTTACTTTGCTATCGAAGTTATCTTTCTGACATGGAGATTTAATCACTTCATATCTCTACTTCTGTGTTTTCAGTCGCTCCTCATAGCTTTCAGGAAAAAGTCCAAAGTCAGCCTATCACACAGTCTATTTATGATCTGGCTCCTGCCTGCCTTTAAATTTTTCCTGCCATACTTTGCATTCTTGTTCACTTAACCTCAACTGATATCATGCTTTTTCCCATTAAGATTTTCATGCTTCTATCATTGTCTCGAATGGTTAATCATTTTCTTTGCATGGGAAATAACTAGTTACTCTTTAGAAATCAGCTCTGGACCCATTTGTGGTTGACTTTATTACCTTTGTTTAATTCAAATACTCCTTTTCTCTGCTCTTACAATACCTTTACCATAATGCTTATCATGCTGTTCTCTGGATGTTGATTCTTGTTTTTTTCCCAGGTAGACTGCAAAACCCTGAGGGAAGGCACCATATTTTCTTTACTCTGTATCTCTAGGCCTAACAATAACACAGAAAAGTAGTTAGTATCTAGTGGGTTGTTTAATATCTAAATGCCAGGCAATACTCTATCATTTTACATTTGTTATGTTATATAATCTTTACAACAACGCTTTATATTAGGCACTGTTCTTGTCTTCCCTTTAAAAATGAAGATAGCAAAGCACAGAGAGATTTAGTCATTTGCTGAAAGTTGTGCAAATAGCAAATGGTAGAGCTGGAATTTGGAAGAGCTGGTATTTGAACTTGCACATTCTGAGTCCAGAGCCTGTGTTCTTATTTACACTGCTATGCTGCTGCCATGGAGTTTGACACTTAGATATTTAATAAGTGTTGGTGGATGAGTGAACGAACATTCATTGTTTCTGCACGCAGAGCTTTTACTGCAGAACTGGTAGTGTTGAGGTTCCTGCTAATAGTATGCTTATTCTTGGGGTTATAAGGAAGGGAAGACAGAGGTTTGAGTCACAGTGGTCTGAATTCCTATCCTGCTCCATGACTTCTGCTTCTTGATTCATTTCTCTATTCGTTTCCTACTTTTACCAAAGAGAATGATCCTGTTACTCTTCCGTAATCCTTTAGGTAATACTCACATTAAGATTCCTGAGTTTTGTGTCTTGGACTGTTTTCCTCCCCAAACTTTTATTTTGATAACATTAAAAAAATTTTTTTTAATGTTTATTTATTTTTGAGAGAGAGGGAGAGAGAGAGAGACAGACAGAACATGAGCAGGGGAGAGACAGAGAGACAGGGAGACCCAGAATCCGAAGCAGGATCCAGGCTCCAAGGCGTCAGCACAGAGCCCGACGTGTAGCCTGAACCCATGAACTGCAAGATCATGACCTGAGCCAAAGTCGGATGCTTAACCGACCAAGCCACCCAGACACCCCTATTTTGATAACATTTAAACCTTGAGAATAGTTTAAAGACTGATACTGTGGTCACCCATATACCTGTTTGACTAGATTTATCAATTTTGAATATGCTGTCACATTTTTGTGTTCTGTTTGCACACACACACATACATACATACATGCACACATATGAAATTTTGCTGAAACATTTAAGGATCGCTTGCAGATATCATGACACTTTACTCCTAAATATCTCAGCATTTATTTCCAAAGAGTAAGGAGATTGCTTCTACACCACCATAGTGTAGCTTTTACATTCAGGAACTTTAGTATTGGTATGTTGTATATTGTCCTCTAATACACAATCTATATTATATATTTCTTTAGTCCTAATAATGTCCTTTATACCTTATTTTAAAGCTTTGGAATCTAGAATTCAGTTAAGAATTACAGTGCCTTTAGTTGTAGTATCTCTTACCCTAAAACAGTTCCTAAAATGCTGTTTTAGGAAGGGAGCGGTGTCTTCCATGACACTGACATTTTGAGAGATGAGTTGCTTTGTAAACTACCATTCAATTTCAATTTATCTGTTTCCTCTTGAGTAGCTTCAGGATAAATATTGTGGGCAGGATGTTTTGTCTTTCTTACTGCTAAACATCAGGAGGCCCACGATGGTAGTTTCATTAATGGTGATGTTAAAACTCACATTTGGTTAGTTCCTGTCTGCCAGATTTACCGATTATATAGGTGCCTTTTTCCCTTTGTAATATATAATTGATTAGAGTAATACCGATTTTTTTTTTATATCTCTTGTGCAGAAGTACCGTGTGGTTGTCATAATAGAAGTGCGTATTAAGCAACACACTAAATTGGCTAACAGTGTTTAAAAGTTGAGTATTATGTGCAAGGCAATATGTATGAAATGGAGTTCGCAGTTTATTTGATTTGAGCTTCTTTGTAATGTGAACTTTTATAAGTACAGAGTTTAAATGATTGCTGTAGAGCCTTGGGATGAAAATGAAGTTTTTTTGGGTCATAGGAATTTTTGCTGATAACCTTTTCATAGTTGCACTTCAGTGGAGTATTAATATTTTTCATAGTTTTCAGACAAATTCTTTTCCTGCTTTTAAAATCTCCTTCTCCAGTCTTTTTCTGTGTGCCTTGAAACCATGCAGCTCTTCATGAGAGCTCTGGAACTAATCTGGGTTTGAACCCTGGCTCAGCCCTTTAATCATTAGGTGATCTTGAACAGGTTATTTAACCTCTTTGTACCTCAATATTCTTCTCTGTGTAATAAGGGGAATAATAATACCCTCATAAACTCACTGCATGGATCGAATAAGCATTTGCCACTGTTTCTGGTTACAGATCTTTAGTAAGTGTGGTATGTTCTTTTCAGTCTGACAAAACTTGTCACATATTAATTACTCAGTGACTTTTTCCTTAAATCTGTGCCCTATACATGTATACATAAACATATAAATGTACTTGTAGACTTTGTTCAAGGAAATAATCTTACACATTTCTTCTATAATTCTCTCTGTCCTATCCTTTCTTCACGAAACTTGGGGAAAATGTGGATAAACTTTTAACTAAGAACACTTGTAGAATCCATATGTTAACCTTTTTTTTTCTTGGATGTTTACATTTGCTGCATACCATTTTAAAAATAACCCCCAGGGACTGCCTTGTGCTAGGAAAAAAATGGTAAGTATTCTCTCTACTTCAGATCATATGATCTTAATGCTACCTTGGAAATAGTTAAGTTCAAGGCACTGGGCTGACATCTCTGCCCTGTGTTGGAGGCCACAGTTCATTTATGTGGCCATCAGTTGATCTAAGGAGAGTATCGGCCAAATTTTTCAGTGGTGCTTAATGACAGAGGTACTGAATCTTCAGAGGGTATTTGGAAAAGTACTTGGTTGTTGCAGTGACTCTGGGGAGGGAGGAGACACACCACTGGCATTTAGTGGTCAGTGACCAAGGATAATAAAACAAAGAATTATCCACCCAAAATGCCAGTAGCATTGTTGAGAGACTGAGATACTTGAACCTAAGGGCTTGGTGAATTGGTAGGTACAGTTTTATTTTATCTTAGTTATTAAAAAAGTATTATTGCTGAAGGCAGGAAGTTTTTTGAAAGAATATTTCAGAGCTGTAGTATATACTCTATTCTTAAAGTTGAATTAGGCCATTTTTTCCCATTTGGGAGAGTAAGGTATTTCCCTGAAAATTCAGAAAGTGTTTCTATTATGAATGTGCATTGGTGGTATTTAATCCCTAAAATTAGGAGTAATTGAATGGTTAAAATTTTTTAATGGTTAAAGAAAGTTAGCATTATATTTCTTTAGTAGTCTTCTATCTCCATGATGGGTAGAAATAACGTAATTTGTGCTTGGCACTCCAGCAACGCTTGAATATTGTTTGTACTGTTACCGTTTTTTCCCCCAGAAGACCAAATGATGCATTTTTTTGGCAGATCAATAAGATTATATTAAGGAATGTAATTAAACTTGTTGTAGCTTGTTTCACTTGAGCCTAATGTAAGACTTTGACAAAGATTTTAGGAAAGATAAGTATTCTCAGCTTTCAGGCAGTGTTTCTCAAACTTTTTTGGCTATGACTCATAATTATAGACATTCTATTTTAGCACCTAATTATATGGATAAGTATATGGATACCTGAAACAAAAGTTTTATGAAATAAAACCCTTAACTACACGTGGCACAATCTGATAATTTCAGTTTTATTTAATTGCAAAATGTTAATCTTGGTCTATTAAATTGATTATGTGACCAGTGTGTTATAAATTGCAATTTGAAAAATACTGCTTTAGGATATATGTTCATGAGATACTAGCTTAAGGTTTAAAATATATTCCAAATGTGATTGATAGTTTTCTTTTTTAAGATTTATTTTATTATGATAACACTTAAGATGCGATTCACCCTCTAACAGATTAAGTGTACAGTACAGTAATGTTATCTATGTACACAGTGTTGTACGTAGCTTTCTAGAACTTACGCATCTTGCATAACTGAAATTTTATACCCATTGATTAGCAACTTCCTCTTTAATCTTCTCCCTAGTCCCTGGCAACCACCATTCTATTCTTCTGTGAGTTTGACAATTTTTTCAAGGCTATTTATTTATTTTTTTAAATAATGTCTACATTCAGTGTGGGGCTCGAACTCATGACCCTGAGATCAAGAGTCACATGCTCTTCTGAATGAGCCAGTCAGGTGCCTGAGTTTGACAGTTTAGATACCCCACATAACTGGAATCATGTGGCATTTGTCCTTCTGTGACTGGTTTATTTTCCTTAGCATAGTGTCTTCAAGGTTCATCTGTGTTGTTGTATATTTATATAAGATTTTCTTTTTTAAGTCAAATAATATTCCATTGTATGTATATATCAAATTTTTTTATCCATTGATCTATTAGGTTGTTTCCACACCTTGCCTTTTGTGAACAGTACTGCATTGATTTGGTAATGCTACTACATCTTTGAAATCCTGACTTCAATTATTTTGGAAAAATACCCAGAAGTGGGATTGCTGGATCATATGGTAGTTTTATTTTTAATTTTTTTGAGGAAATTCCATGCCATTTTTCATGATGGTTACCATTTTGCATTCCTGCCAACAGTGTACAAGTGTTCCAGTTTCTCTTGCTATCATCCTTGCTAACATTTGTTGTCTTTTATTTGCTTGATAATAGACATCCTAACAGATATGAGGTGATAACTGTGGTTTTGATTTGCATTTCCCTGATAATTAGTGACATTGGACATTTTTTCATTTACCTGTTCCCCATTTGTATGGAGGGAGAGGCAGAGGGAGAGAGGTAGGGACAGAATCCCAAGTAGGCTCTATGCTCAGAATGGAGCCTGACTTGGGGCTTGATCTCATGGTGAGATCATGACCTGAGCTGAAATCAATAGTTGGACACTTAACTGACTGAGCCACCCAGGCACTCCTGGATCATTTTTTCATTTACCTGTTGGCTATTCTTCTTTGGAGAATTGTATATTAAGTCCTTTGCCTTTTTTTTTTTTTTTTTAATTAATTTTTTTTTCTTAGTGTTTATTTTTGGGAGGGAGGGAGGGAGAGAGAGAGAGAGAGAGAGAGAGAGAGGGAGACAGAGTGCGAGTGGGGGAGGGGCAGAGTGAGAGGGAGACACAGAATCCAGAGCAGGCTCCAGGCTCTGAGCTGTAAGCACAGAGCCCGATGCAGGGCTCGAACTCACGAACCGTGAATCATGACCTGAGCTGAAGTTGGACGTTTAACTGACTGAGCCACCCAGGCGCCGCAGTCCTTTGCCTATTTTTAAATTAGGTTATTAGTTTTATTTGCTATTGAGTGGTAGGAGTTTCTAATATATTTTGGACATTCACCCCTTATCAGATATGTTGTTTAGAAATATTTTATTCTCATTCTGTAGCTTGCCTTTTTCCCCCTATTGTTTCCTTTGCTTTACAGAAACTTTTTATTGTTTTTTTTTGTTTTTTTTTTTAAGTTTATTTATTTTGAGAGAGACAGAAACCGCGTGAGTGGGAGAGGGGCACAGAGAGAGGGTGAGAGAGAGAATCCCAAGCAGGCTCCATGCTGCCAGTGCAGAGACCAACTCAGGGCTCAAACCCCTAAGACCATGAGATGATGACCTGAGCTAAAACTGAGAGCCCAATGCTTAACTGCTTAACTGACCAAGCTACCCAGGCACCCCTGTACAGGACCTTTTTAGTTTGGTATAGTCCCATTGATCTGTTTTTCCTTTTGTTACCTAGGCTTTTGATATTATATGTGTGAAGTCATTGCCAAGACTAATGTCATGGAGCTTTCTCCTATATTTTCTTCTAGGAGTTTTATAGTTTCAGGTTTTACATTTAAGTCTTTTTTTTTTTTTTAACGTTTATTTATTTTTGAGACAGAGAGAGACACAGCATGAACGGGGGAGGGGCAGAGAGAGAGCGAGACACAGAATTGGAAGCAGGCTCCAGGCTCTGAGCCATCAGCCCAGAGCCTGACTCGGGGCTCGAACTCAACGGACCGCGAGATCGTGACCTGAGCTGAAGTCGGACGCTTAACCGACTGAGCCACCCAGGCGCCCCGACATTTAAGTCTTTAATCCATTTTGATTTGATTTTTATGTATGATGTAAGATAAGGGTCCAAATTCATTCTTTTGCAAGTGGATATCTAGTTTTCTTGAAATCAGGAAATACAACGTTTCTAGCTTTGTTCTTTTTCAAGATTGTTTTGGCTGTTTGGGGTTTTTTGTGTTTTATATGGATATTAGGATTGTTTTTTTCTGTTTTTGAGGAATACCATTGGGATTTTGGTAGCAGTTGCATTGAATCTGTTATTGCGTTCAGTAGTATGGACATTTTAACAATATTAAGTCATTTTAATTAAGTATTCCAGTTCACAAACATGGATAGCTTTGCATTCATTTGTGTCTTTAATTTCTTTCAAGATTTTATAGTTTCCAGCGAACAAGTCTTTCACCTCATTAGTTAAATTTATTCCTTAGTATTTTATTTCTGATGTTGTCATAAGTGGGATTCTTTTACTAATTTCCTTTTTAATTTTTTTTTTTAATGTTTATTTTTGATAGAGACCGAGGGTGAGCAGGGGTGGGGCAGAGAGAGAGAGGGAGACACAGAATTTGAAACAGGCTCCAGGCTCTGAGCTGTCAGCACAGAGCCTGACACAGGGCTTGAACTTATGAACCGTGAGATCATGACCTGAGCTGAAGTCAGACGTTTAACCAACTGAGCCACCCAGGCACCCCACTAATTTCCTTCTTAGATCATTTGTTAGTATATGTTGATTTTGTTTTGTTTTTTTGTTTGTTTTTTATTCATTTTTTTTGAGAGAGAGTGAGCACGTGCATATGAGCAGGGTAAGGGCAAAGGGAGAGGGAGAGAATCTTAAGCAGGCTCCATGCCCAATGAGGAACCCAACATGGGGCTCGATCTCAAGTTGGGCGCTTAACCAACTGAGTCACCCAGGTGCCCCAGTATATGTTGATTTTTTATCCTGCAACTTTACTAAATTTGTTAGTTCTTTTTTTTTTTTTTTTTTTTTTTAAAGTAGGCTTCATGCCAGTCTAGCACGGAGCCCAACGAAAGCTTTGAACTAATGACACTGAGATCAAGACTGAGCTGAGATTAAGAGTCTGATGCTTTACCCACGGAGCCATCCAGGCGCTGCCCCCACCCCCCATTTACTAGTTTTAACAGTATTTTTTTTTTTTTTTTTAGAGTCTTGGGATTTTCTGTTTATAAGATCATGTTATGTTGGGGTGCCTGGGTGGCTCAGTTGGTTAAGCATCTGATTCTTGATTTCTACTCAGGTCAAGATCTCATGGTTCACGGGTTTTGAGCCCCAAGTTAGGCTCTGCGCTGGTGCGGGCTCTGCACGGAGCCTGCTTGGGATCCTCTCTCTCTGCTCCTCCCTTGCTCATACTCTCTCTCTCTCCCTCCCTCCCTCCCTCTCTCAAAGTCAACAAATAAACAACAACAAAAAATCACGTGTCTGCACATAGGGACAAGTTTTGCTTCTTCCTTTCTGATTTGGATGCTGTTTATTTCCTCTTGCCTAATTGCTTTGGCTTGGACTTCCAGTATGTTAAGTAGAAGTAATGAGAGTGGGCATCCTTACTTTGTTCATGATCTTACTGGAAAAGCTGCAGTATTTTACTGTTGAGTATGATGGGCTTTTTGTGTATGGCATTTGTTTTGTTGAGGTAATTTCCTTGTATTCTTAGTTTGTCAGGAGTTTTTATCATGAAAGAGTGTTGGATTTTATCAAATGCTTTTTCCGCATCTATTGAGATGATCATGTGGTTTTTATCCTTCATTCTGTAAATGTAGTCCATCGTAATTGCTTTGCATATGTCGAACCATCTTTACATCCCAGAAATAACCAAGTCTGACTATTTCTACTATGTGCTCCACTACTGCCCTTGATTAAGCCACCTTCACGTCTCTCTTGGACTTCTGATGACATCCTAATTGCACTCCTGGTTTCTTCTCATGTTTTGGTCCCACTCAGCTCTGTCTTCCTTTCTGCTGTTTGAATGATGGTTTAAAAATGTTATTTCTATCATAGCATCCTACTGACTGTTGTTTTTTGTTACAAATGTGGCCTATGTGATTTTTTTAAAGTTTATTTATTTATTTTAAGAACAAAGGAGAAGTGCACGCAAAGGAGGGGCAGAGAGAGAGAATCCCAAGCAGACTTCACACTGTCAGCGAGGAGCCTGACTCGGGGCTCGCCCCCATGAACCATGAGATCACGACCTGAGCTAAATCAAGAGTCCAGATGCTTAACCAACTGAGCCCCTCAGGCACCCCTAGCCTATGTGATTAAAAAAAGTTTATATAATGTTTTAATAAAAATTTAAAACTTTTAAAAAATGTTTATTACTTATTTTTGAGAGAGAGAGAGAGAGAGAGAGAGAGAGACAGAACAGAAGTGGGGGGAGGGGCAGTGAGAGAGGGAGACATAGAATCTGAAGTAGGCTCCAGGCTCTGAGCTGTAAGCACTGAGCCCGATATGGGGCTTGAACCCACAAAGTGTGAGATCATGACCTGAGCCAAAGTTGGGCGTTTAACTGACTGAGCCACCCAGGTGCCCCTTCATAAAAATTTAAAAGTTACAGTAGTAATCATTGACCTCAGATATTTAGAACAAGTTATATTATGGAACTCTCTTGCTCATTAGTATTGAGGCCTAAATAGAATCTTCTCATTTCTGTGTCCTTTGCTATCCTCAATCCTGTTGTATTCATTTTAATTCCAGTGCATCACCTGGCCTGTTTTATTCAACTAATAATCTTCCTTTCAGATTGGCAGAAATGATAGCTGTTCTGGATTTTGTTGTAAACTTTTTTTTTTTTTTGGTAAGCCAATATGAAGAAAGATTTGGCATTTTAAAAGAGTGGAGAGCCTGCTACTCTCAATCTGAAGGTTGTGAGTTCGAGCCCCACGTTGGGTATAGAGACTACTTAAATAAACAAACAAAAGACAAGATAGTGTGTTGAACCAAACAGCCCAGAATCTTCGCCACCTATCTTATTATTTATTTTCAGACAAGGAATATGGGAGTGTGGAAATGCTGACTGGGAGTCAGGAAGCCAGGGTTCTCTTCTTGGCTTTGCCACTAATTAATTTGGTGACATTGAGGCAATTGCTTATAACTCTTTCGAACTTTAGTTTCTTCATTATCTGAAGTCATTGAATGCTCTAGGTTTCCTCAGACCCTAAAATTCAGCAGTTCTGCCATCTTTTTGACAAGGTTTTGAGACAGAGGAAGAGTCTTCTTCTCTACTTTGCCACCTTGATTTTTCTGCTATCTCTTGTAATCTGAATGCCTAGAAAAAGGAAAATAAATTTTATTTATTTATTTATTTATTTATTGAATTAGAATGCATGCATGCGTGCATGAGTGGGGGAGGGGGCAGAGGGGGAGAGAGAGAATCTTAATCAGGTTCCATGCTCAGTGTGGAGCCTGACTTGGGGCTCGATCCCATAACCCTGGACTCATGACCTGATCTGACATCAAGAGTCGTATGCTTAACCGACTGAGGCACCTAGGCACCCCGAGGAAAATAAATTTTAATCTCTCAAACTCAATTATTGTGATAGGTAATTCCAGAATTGTGATTATAAAATAGTCTGGGCACGTAAAGTGCTATGCAGATGACAAATGATTATATAGCATCATGGAGTGGAAAAATGTAGGTAAGTAGTCCCTTCCTGTGTAGTCCCTTTCTGTGAAATGCTCTGTGGTCACGATTGTATGATCCACTTAGAGAGTTTTTTGGGCTCTGCTTTACTATGCTCTCCTTGGGTTGCAAGACTATTTTCTCGCTGCACTCTCTTTGTATTATGTTTTGTGCCTTGAGTGTGTGTAATTCAGCCAGAGGTAAAGCTGAGGAATTCATTACTTTGAGGGTTGGAAACCCTCCTGTTTCATCCCAAGGCAGTTTGCAGGAGATTTTAGCACCAGAAAAGGTAAGATTACCAAAGTTATGGCTGCCTTGTTTGTGAGTTGGGTCCCTGGTATCACATAGGGAACTGTGGTTTCCTTATTACACATTTCGTTCTTCAGTAAACACTGTAGCTCTTTTTCTGAGATGTAGTGAGCTGTCCTGTGACTGTGTTTTCTTTCAGGTTATTGGGAGCACATGTTAAAATCCTATGAAAATTGGCAAAAGAAGGCTCAGGTATTTGAATCATGTAGCATTGTTCAGTCGCCCTTAGACTCTCCAGGCTCTTTCACAGCACTATTTATTAAGGGCTTTTTACCTCACTGGGTAAAAGAGATAGAACATGTGCCCTAAAATGTTAGCTGCTTCAGTCCAGTGAGGCGCTTAGCATTGCAATGCTTAACTAAGGGCATTGTGTTTAGCTCACCCCTTTGTACTCATGGCCCGATTACCATCAGCCTTTTTCAGAAGAAAGAATGATGATATGCATACTGTGTGGCTGTATAACATATTGAACTGAATTTTGGGCAAGTATAATTATAATATCAAAGGAGCTAATGGTATTCATGTTGTTAGGTAGATTTACTTCTGATTTGTGAACAAATTGTGCCTTTTCCTAAGGGAGTCTAAGTTATATTGCCTTCCACAGTAAAGAAGGATGTGTGTGAGTGTGTGTGTAACAGTTAAAAGTTTGATTCTGTGACTGAATTGAAGGAAATGACCTAAGGAAGTTTTTTAGACTATGCCCAAGAATAAATTGATGAATTTTTCTACAGGAAGTAGATGAGTGGTGGGTGGGGACTGGAAGACGGGAAAATGGGAGAGTGTGACTACTAATAGGTATGGAGTTTCTTTTTGGGGTGTTCTGGAATTAGTGGTAGAACTTTGTGAATATACTAAAAACCACTGAGTTGTATATTTTAAAAAGTTGAATTAATGGTATGTGAATTATATCCTAAGAAAGCTGTTATTTAAAAAAGAAAGGCCCACCGGTGCCTGGGTGGCTCAGCCGGTTGAGCATCCTACTTCAGCTCAAGTCATGATCTCACAGTTTGTGAATTCGAGCCATGGTTCTGAGTTTGAGCCCCGGGTAGGACTCTGAGCTGACAGTGTGGAGCCTGCTTGGGATTCTCTGTCAACCCCTCTCTCTCTGCTCCTCTCCTACTTATGATCTCTCTTTCTCTCTCAAAAATAAATAAGCATTTAAAAAAAAGATATTAACCTCTTTTGCTGAGAACAATATGATTTTTTTTTTAATGATTTTAAGTTTTAAGTAATCTCTACACCCAGAGTGGGACTTGAACTCAGAACCCTGAGATCAAGAGTTGTATGCCCTACTGACTGAGCCAGCCAGGAGCTTCAGAACATTATGAAATTCTGACAGTAGGATGCCTTTATTGAAGATACTCCATATCATCACTTCCCTAAAGACTTATGCCAACTTGAAAATCATAAAAATTTTTGTTTTGTTGAAAGATTGTGAAATTTAAAATTCTATAGTATATGGACTTTATGGGTGAACACAAGAAAGGAATGTTATATATTGCATATATGAATAATCTAGAAATAGAAATGTTACAAAGAGCCCATTTGTCGAATAAAACTATAAAAATTGGGTCATTCTCAAATAATGAGGTACTATTTCAAACACTTCCACTTGTGCAAATTTCATAAAGTCTAATAGTACTGATTAGATCCACAAGGCTGTGGGAAAGAGAAACCATAATACACTGTTGAAGGATGTAAAATTTTGGCAAGATTTTGTGAAGTCTATATATCCTACAGAGGAGGATTTATGCAAAAGGAAACATGTACTAGCATTTTTATTTCAGTTATATTTATAATAGGAAAAATTTGGAAACTATCCAACTGTAGAGGAATGGATAAGTAAGCAGTAGCATTTTATTTATTTTTTACTTTTTTATTAAAAAAATTTTTTTTTAATGTTTTTATTTATTTTTGAGACACAGAGAAACAGAGCATGAACAGGGGAGGGGCAGAGAGAGAGGGGGACACAGAATCCAAAGCAGGCTCCAGGCTCCGAGCTGTCAGCACAGAGCCCGACACGGGGCTCGAACTCACAGACTGTGAGATCATGACCTGAGCTGAAGTCAGTTGCCTAACCGACTGAGCTATCCAGGCGCCCCAGTACTAGCATTTTAATGCAATCTGTTACTATAACATAGTCAGAATGGACAAGCCACCGTTTACGTATGTCTACATATCCTAGAAACACTACGTTGAGAAAAAACAAATTACAAAAAGTTGAATGTGATACCACTCATGAATGTTAAAAACAAAGCAATACTGTGTTGTCTATGGATCCGTATATATGCTGTAAAATTAATTTTAAAAAACCCGTGGATTAGAAGAAGATACACTAAGTTCAGTAGGATTTTTACTTCTGAAGGGAGAGAGAGGACAGTGGGAAACCAACTGACTTCCAGCTTTCTATTTGATAAAAAAAAAAAACTAAAGCAAAAATGGCAGTATGTTATAATTGTTTTATTTGGCTTATGTCACTTCACTTTTCCGTATTTTAAATTCTTTCATAACCTTTAAAAGTGAAAAAAGAAAAGTGAAAACATCATATGACATTGGTTTTTAAGAAACCAATCGGCTCACATATTTTTCCTCAGGTGTTTTTGCATTTACTGTATTGCTATTAATATTATATTTAATAAACACATTGTTGATAATAAAGTATAAATTATAAATTACCATATGGAAGTGTGCTTTTTGAAGAGCTGCTTGGAGTGGAACTTTTTAGAACTGAACAGTGGAATGAGGGATAGATGATGATAATTATTTTAGCTACTCACCTTAAATAAATCTCAGAGAGCACAAGATATACATGTATTTATAATACTTGGGAATTCCTTAGTATTTATTTTTTAAAGAGCAGTCTTGGCTCTGGACGCTCTCCCTAATAATATCAGTTTCCTTTCTGTCATTCTTAGAGGAAAGGATGTTACTAGGATCTCTTCTGTTTACTATGGAATGTTCCCTTCCTAGTTTCCTTTTTTCCCCAAGAAATGATTGAGTTTTATATTTTAGACTGAGCTTTCAAGTTAGACTTCCCTCTAGAGCAGTGGTTTTGTTGTTGTTGTTGTTGTTTTTTAAACAGCATTATATTAGTTTCAGGTGCACAACATAATGAGTCAAAATTTGCATATATTTCAAAATGATCACAGTAAGTCTAGATAACATCCATGACCATGCATAGTTAGTATTTTTTCTTGTGATGAGAACTTTGAAAATTTACTTTCTTAGTAACTTTCAAATATACAATACAGTATTATTAACTGTAGTCACCACGCTGTGCATTATATCCTATGACTTAATATATTTTATAACTGGAAGTTCGTACTTTTGACTCACTCATTTGGCCCACCTCCCACCTCTTGCAGTCACCAATTTTTCTCTGTACCTATGAACTCCTTCCAAAAATTAAAAAGAATTTTAGTTTCCACATATAAGTGGGATCATATGATATTTGTCTTTCTCTGTCTTATTTTACTTAGCATAGTGCCCTCAAAGTCCATCCTTGTTGTTGCAGATGGCAAGATTTCATTCTTTTTTTTATGGCTGGATACTATTTGTGTGTATGTATCACATTTTCTTTTATCTGTTTATTCATTGTTGGACACTTAGGTGTTTCTTTGTCTTGGCTATCACAGATAATGCTGCAGTGAACATGGGCATGATGTATCTTTTTGAGTTAGTGCTTTCACTTTTGGATAAATACCCAGAAGTAGAATTGTTGGGTCATGTGGTAGTTCTATTTTTAATTTTTTGAGGAACCTCCATACTGTTTTTCCTAGTGACTGCACCAGTTTACATTTGCACCAACAGTACCCAAAATAGGTTTGGGGTGCTGTTGGGTACTCCACACAAAGTGGAGGATTTTCTCCACATCGTCACCAACACTTGTCGTTGTTATTATTATTTTATTAAAAAAATTTTTTAATGTTTATTTTTGAGAGAGAGAGAGAGAGAGAGAGAGAGAGAGACAGTGCAAGCCGGGGAGGGGCAGAGAGAGAGAGAGAAGGAGACACAGAATCCAAAGCAGGCTCCAGCCTCTGAGCTGTCAGCACAGAGCGCGATGCGGGGCTCAAACCCACAAACTCTGAGATCATGACCTGAGCCGAAGTCAGACGCTTAACCAACTGAGCCACCCAGGCGCCCCTATTATGATTTTATTTTAGATAGAACACAAGCTGGGGGGGAGGGAGGAGAGAGAGAGGGAGACAGTCTTAAGCAGGCTTCACACTCAGTGCCGAGCCCGACATAGGGCTTGATCCCATGACAGTGGGAGCATGACCTGAGCTGAAATCAAGAGGCAGACGCTCAACTGACTGAGCCGTCCAGGTGCCTCCCCCTTGCCTTTTTAATAATAGCCATTCTAACAGTGTGAAGTTATATCTCATTGTGGTTTTGGTTTGCATTTCTCTGATGATAAGTGATATTGCACATTTTTTTTAATGAAAAAATTTTTAAAAATTTACATCCAAATTAGTTAGCATATAGTGCAACAATGGTTTCAGGAGTAGATTCCTTAGTGCCCCTTACCCATTTAGCCCCTCTGCCGTCCCACAGCCCCTCCAGCAACCCTCAGTCTGTTCTCCATATTTATGAGTCTCTTCTGTTTTGTCCCCCTCCCTGTTTTTATATTATTTTTGCTTCCCTTCCCTTGTGTTAATCTGTTCTGTGTCTTAAAGTCCTCATATGAGTGAAGTCATATGATACTTGTCTTTCTCTGACTAGTTTCGCTTAGCATAATACCCTCTAGGTCCATCCACATAGTTGCAAATGGCAAGATTTCATTCTTCTTGATTGCCAAGTAGTACTTCATTGTATATATATATATACCACATCTTCTTTATCCATTCATCCATCAATGAGCATTTGGGCTCTTCCCATACTTTGGCTGTTGTTGATAGTGCTGCTTTAAACATGGGGGTGCATGTGTCCCTTTGAAACAGCATACCTGTATCCCTTGGATAAATACCTAGTAGTGTAATTTCTGGGTCGTAGGTAGTTCTATTTTTAATTTTTTGAGGACCCCCCATACTGTTTTCCAGAGTGGCTGCACCAGTTTGCATTCCCACCAGCAGTGCAAGAGATATCCTCTTTCTCCCCATCCTCGCCAACATCTGTTGTTGCCTGAGTTGTTGATGTTAGCCATTCTGACAGGTGTGAGGTGGTATCTCACTATGGTTTTGATTTGTATTTCCCTGATGATGAGTGATGTGGAGCATTTTTTCATGTGCCAGTTGGCCATCTGTATGTCTTCTTTGGAGAAGTGTCTATTCATGTCTTTTGCCCATTTCTTCACTGGATTATTTGTTTTTTGGGTGTTGAGTTTGATAAGTTCTTTATAGATTTTGGATACTAACCCTTTATCTGATATGTCATTTGCAAATATCTTCTTCCATTCTGTTGGTTGCCTTTTAGTTTTGCTGATTGTGTCCTTTGCTGTGCAGAAGCTTTTTATTTTGATGAGGTCCCAATAGTTCATTTTTGCTTTTGTTTCCCTTGCCTCTGGAGACGAGTTGAGTAAGGAGTTGCTGTGGCTGAGGTCAAAGAAGTTTTGCCTGCTTTCTCCTTGAGGATTTTGATGGCTTCCTGTCTTACATTTAGGTCTTTCATCCATTTTGAGCTTCTTTTTGTGTATGGTGTAAGAAAGTGGTCCAGGTTCATTCTTCTGCATGTCGCTGTCCAGTTTTCCCAGCACCACTTGCTGAAAAGACTGTCTTTATTCCATTGGATATTCTTTCCTGCTTTGTCAAAGATTAGCTGGCCAAACGTTTGTGGGTCCGTTTCTGGGTTCTCTGTTCTGTTCCATTGATCTGAGTGTCTTTTTGTGCCAGTGCCATACTGTCTTGATGATTACAGCTTTGTAATACAGCTTGAAGTCTGGGATTGTGATGCCTCCTGCTTTGGTTTTCTTTTTCAAGATTGCTTTGGCTATTCGGGGTCTTTTCTGGTTCCATACAAATTTTAGGATTATTTGTTCTAGCTCTGTGAAGAATGCTGGTGTTATTTTGATAGGGATTGCATTGAATATGTAGATTGCTTTGGGTAGTATTGACATTTTAACAGTATTTGTTCTTCCTACCCAGGAGCATGGAATGTTTTTCCTTTTGTGTGTGTGTGTGTGTGTCTTCTTCAGTTTCTCTTATAAGCTTTCTATAGTTTTCAGTGTATAGATTTTTCACCTCTTTGGTTAGATTTATTCCTAGGTATTTTATGGTTTTTGGTGCAACTGTAAATGGGATCAATTCCTTGATTTCTCTTTCTGTTGCTTCATTATTGGGGTTTAGGAATGCAACCGATTTCTGTGCATTGATTTTATATCCTGCAACTTTGCTGAATTCACGAATCAGTTCTAGCAGTTTCTTGGTGGAATCTTCTGGGTTTTCCATATAGAGTATCATGTCATCTGCAAAGAGCGAAAGTTTGACCTCCTCCTGGCTGATTTGGATGCTTTTTATTTCTTTGTGGTCTGATTGCTGAGGCTAAGACTTCCAATACCATGTTGAATAACAGTGGCAAGAGTGGACATCCCTGTCTTGTTCCTGACTGTAGGCAGAAAGCTCTCAGTTTTTCCCCATTGTGGATGGTATTAGTGTAGGGTCTTTTGTATATGACTTTTATGATCTTGAGGTATGATCCTTCTATCTCTACTTTCTGGAGGGTTTTTATCAAGAAAAGTATTTTGTCAAATGCTTTCTCTGCATCTGTTGAGAGGATCATATGGTTCTTGTCCTTTCTTTTATTGATGTGATGAATCACATTGATTGTTTTGCGGATATTGAACCAGTCTTGCATCCCAGGTATAAATCCTGCTTGGTTGTGGTGAATAAATTTTTTAATGTATTGTTGGATCCAGTTGGCTAATATCTTGTTGAAGATTTTTACATCCATGTTCATCAGGGAAATTGGTCTAGTTCTCCTTTTTAGTGGGGTCTCCGTCTGATTTTGGAATCAAGGTAATGCTGGCTTCATAGAAAGAGTTTGGAAGTTTTCCTTTCATTTTTATTTTTTGGAACAGCTTCAAGAGAACAGGTGTTAACTCTTCCTCAAATGTTTGGTAGAATTCCCCTGGAAAGCCATCTGGCCCTGGACTCTTGTTTTGGGGAGATTTTTGATTACTAATTCGATTTCTTTACTGGTTATGGGTCTTTTCAAATTTTCTATTTCTTCCCATTTCAGTTTTGGTAGTGTGTATGTTTCTAGGAATTTGTCCATTTCTTCCAGATTGCCCATTTTATCGGCATATAATTGCTCATAATATTCTCTTATTGTTGTTTTTATTTCTGCTGTGTTGGCTGTGATCTCTCCTCTTTCATTCTTGATTTTATTTATTTGGGTCCTTTCCTTTTTCTTTTTGATCAAACTGGCTAGTGGTTTATCAATTTTATTAATTCTTCAAAGAACCAGCTTCTGGTTTCATTGATCTGTTCTACTGGGTTTTGTTTTGTTTGTTTGTTTTTGGTTTTGGTTTCGATAGCATTAATTTCTGCTCTCATCCTTATTATTTCTTGTTTTCTGCTGGTTTTGGGTTTTATTTGCTGTTCTTTTTCCAGCCCTTTAAGGTGTAAGGTTAGGTTGTGTATCTGAGACCTTTCTTCCTTCTTTAGGAAGGCCTGGATTGCTATGTACTTCCCTCTTATGACTGCCTTTGCTGCGTCCCAGAGATTTTGGGTTGTGGTGTTATCATTTTCATTGGCTTCCATGTACTTTTTAATTTCCTCTTTAACTTCTTGGTTAGCCCATTCATTCTTTAGTAGGATGTTCTTTAGTCTCCAAGTATTTGTTACCTTTCCACATTTTTGTCTTGTGGTTGATTTTGAATTTCATAGCGTTGTGGTCTGAAAATATGCATGGTATGATCTCGATCTTTTTGTACTTGCTGAGGTCTGATTTGTGTCCCAGTATGTGATCTATTCTGGAGAACGTTCCATGTACACTGGAGAAGAATGTATATTCCGCGGCTTTAGGATGAAATGTTCTGAGTATATCTGTGAAGTCCATCTGGTCCAGTGTGTCATTCAAAGCCATTGTTTCCTAGTGATTTTCTGATTAGATGATCTGTCCATTGTTGTAAGTGGGGTGTTGAAGTCCCCTACTATTGTGGTATTCTTATCAATGAGTTTCTTTCTGTTTGTGATTAATTGATTTATATATCTGGGTGCTTCCTTCCACATTTGGAGCATAAATGTTTACAATTGCTAGATCTTCTTGGTGGATAGACCCCTTACTTATGATATAATACCCTTCTTCATCTCTTGATACAGTCTTTATTTTAAAGTCTAGATTGTCTGATATAAGTATGGCTACGCCGGCTTTCTTTTGGTGACCATTAGCATGATAGATGGTTCTCCATCCCCTTACTTTCAATCTGAAGGTGTCTTTAGGTCTAAAGTGGGTCTCTTAAAAAAAAAAAAAAAGGGGGGCGCCTGGGTGGCTCAGTCGGTTAAACGTCCGACTTCAGCTCAGGTCACGATCTTGCGATCTGTGAGTTCGAGCCCCGCATCGGGCTCTGGGCTGACGGCTCAGAGCCTGGAGCCTGTTTCAGATTCTGTGTCTCCCTCTCTCTGCCCCTCCCCCGTTCATGCTCTGTCTCTCTCTGTCTCAAAAATAAATAAATGTTAAAAAAAAAAATTTAAATAAAGTGGGTCTCTTGTAAGCAGCATATTGATAGATCTTGTTTTCTTATCCATTTTGTTACCCTATGTCTTTTGATTGGAGCATTTAGTCCATTGACCTTCAGAGTGAGTACTGAAAGATTTGAATTTATTGCCATTATGTTGCTTGTAGATATTGCACATTTTTAAATGTACCTCTTGGCCTGCTATATGTCCTTTTTGGGAAAATGTCTATTCAGATCCAATGCCCATATTTTAGTCCAGATTTTGTATTTTATTTATTTATTTTGTAACTATTGAGTTGATTGAAATCTTTATATATCTTGGTTATTAACCCCCTTGTAAGATATATGATTTGCAATGATTTTCTCCCTTTCAGTAGGTTGCCTTTTTGTTTTGTTGATGGTTTTCTTTGCTGTGCAGAAGCTTTGTCTTTTGATGTAGTTCCACTCATTTATTTTTGCTTTTATTGCATTTGCTTTTGCTGTCAAAATCCAAAAAATCATCTCCAAGGCTGATGTCAAGGAGTTTACTGCCTATGTTTTCTTCTAGGAGTTTTAGATTTCAAGTCTTCCATTCAAGTCTTTAATCCATTTTGAGTAAATTTGTGTGTGTGGTGTAAGATACTGGCCCAGGTTCATGCTTTTGCATGTCTGTTCTTTCCCCATTGTGTGTATTCTTGGCTCCTTTAGAGCAACGTTTTTTTGTTTTTTGTTTTTTAAATATAATGTATTGTCAAATTTATACTGGGTATACAACACCCAGTATAAAGCAGTGTTTCTGAGCTAGGGTATGTAGGGGGTGAGTAGCACTATTAAAAGATCAGGAACTCTGAGGAGTTTTTCAGGGCTGTAATGTAAAGAAATCACTTTTAGATTGAACAGGGATTGTTTTCTCTGTGTCTGCTCTTTCTTTTTCTATCTAGCTTTTGAAGGCATGTCAGAAATAAGTAGTACCCTGGAGATGCTTAGAAGTGTTTCTATAAATATGCCATATTTGGGGCCAAGGTGGTATTTTATTTATGTAGTCATTTTGCTGCATTTAGTCATTATCAACTAAAATGGCTAATATCTGCTATGTACACAGCATTCTTTAAAGATGTTCTCTTTCACACTCCGAAATCAAGTCCTTCAATTTGGATACATACTCTTGTCAGGAATGCTTGGGCTTCTCAGCTGTAGTATTCTGTTCGTTTTCATTATAACTTTAATGGTGGCGGTGGGGTGCCTGGGTGGCTCAGTCGGTTAAACGTCCGACTTCAGCCCAGGTCACGATCTCACGGTCCGTGAGTTTGAGCCCCGTGTCGGGCTCTGGGCTGATGGCTCAGAGCCTGGAGCCTGCTTCCGATTCTGTGTCTCCCTCTCTCTCTGACCCTCCCCTGTTCATGCTCTGTCTCTGTCTCAAAAGTAAAATAAACGTTAAAAAAAAATTAAAAAAATAATAACTTTAATGGTAGCAGAAAACAAACCAGTCTAGTTGAATGTTATATTGGAGTTTTTTTCCCCAGTAGACGATTTTGTATTTTTAAAGATACACTTGACACATTGAAGGTAGGGATCTGTTGGCGGGCATGGAAAATTTGTGTAATCTCCTCAAACCCATTTTTGGAATAATCTGAAGTTGAAGCCAAAGCCTGACTTGGAAGCATAGTTCTCTTCTTAAAGGAGTAATCTAAGGGTTCCAGATTAATACCATCATTTAGAATCTCTTGGATTATCCCATTGAAAGGTGGGAAAGTAAGTTTATGATATAAGTGGAAAACTTTTATACTATAAAAGGTTTATCAGCATTCACCCAAAAGTTACTGAGATCCATAACTTATCAGGGTACTTTGTTTCTTCTTAAGTAATTAATTTTTAAAAATGTATATTTATTTTTGAGAGAGTGCTAGTAGGGGAGGTGCAGAGACTGAGGGGGACAGAAGATCCAAAGTGGGCTCTGTGCTGAGCCGAAGTCGGATGCTCAACCTACTGAGCCATCCAGGTGCCCCTTTTTCCGTTTTTCAAAAATTACATCTATACATGTTGCCAGGGTGCTATATAAGAATGATACTAAAGAATATCAATGGATTATAATAAATATAAATTAGAAAAAAATGCTTAAAAATAACATTTGTTGATTTCTCTGTGTTGGCGATGGTATGAGTACTTCTCATGTATTCTCTAATCCTCGTGGTAACTCTTTGAGAGTTATTATCCCCTTGAGGATTAGTAAGCTAAAGTCATATAGCCTTGTAAGTAGTAGTGTAGGCATGTAAAATCAGGCTCTTTGACTGAAGTATTTATTCTCTTCTTCACCGTAATGGCTTAATAAAGTTACCACAGATTGTATCACTTGAATTTCAAATAGTTGAGTGGTAGGCCATAAAAATGTTTTCTAATCAGTGGTTGTGGAGTAGTAACTACCATTTTATTGCTACTCCTCTGGAAAGCAAATAATTTTAAAAATTGGACTAATTTTAAAGAGGAATACTTTTTCAGTTTACCCTAAAGTGAATACAGTATATTTGTGAAAAATACCTGAGCACGTCTCAAAGTATCTAAATCAAGCATTTTATTGTTATTATTACTATTTTTTTTTTTTTTTTTTTTTTAAAGAGAATGAGAGTGCATGAGTGGGGAAGAGGGGCAGAGGGAGAGAGAGAATCTTAAGAGCAGGCTCCATGCTCAGCATGGAGCCCGACTCAGGGCTTGATCCCATGACTTTGGGAGCATGACCTGAGCTGAAATCAAGAGTGGGCCGCTTAACTGACTGAGCCACCCAGGTGCCCCTAAATCAAGCATTTCAACGTCATCTGAGAACTTTGACTTAACATAGATCTGTATGAGGTAACTAATTAAATTCCACCAGGATTTATTGAGCAGTTGAGCATCTTCTTTGTTCAAGGAACTGTACTAGCTGGTTGGGAACAAAATGGAGAAGGGAAGTAACGTTTATTGAACACCTGTTATATTTCACATGGTCTCAGATTACTTTAGTTCTTCATCCCGTTCATGTAATTCTGCTAGTTGGGTATTCTTATTTTATAACATAGGAAACGTTGGGCATAGAGAATTTAAGCTCTTATAACTCAAATGGGAATTGTAGAATTTGAACCCAAGTCTGCCTGACAAAAAGTCCCATGCTGCTTTTCTGACTCACTTATGCTTACTTGTGTGTAAATTTAAGATGTGTTCCCTCTTTCTAGAAGCATATAGTCCAGGGGTTCACAAAATGGATTTTGCAGACAGACTGGTGGGGGTCCCTGATTCACCTTCAGGGAGTCACAAGTTCAAAACTATTTTTATAATAATTCTAGGATGTTATTGTTCATTTTACTGTGTTCATATTTGCACTGATGATGCAGAAGCAATGGTGGGTAAGTCAGCTGGCACCTTAGCATGATTTGAGGGAGTGGCACCAGACTGCACTCAGATGCTGCATTTTTTTTTTTTAACCACCATGCACTTACAGTGAACGAAAAAAGTGGTTTCACTTCACATGTCCTTGATGCAGCAATAAAAATTTTTATGAAATTTGAACCCACTAGTATACATGTTTTTTAAAAAAATTGAGATATAAATCACACATACACATAAATCTTTTAAAAGTGTACAATTCAGTGGTTTTTTACCATTTTACAAGGTTGTGCAGCTGTTACTACTGTCCAGTTCCAGAACATTTTCCTCACCCCAGAAAGAAGCCCCATGCTTGTTGGCATTTATTACCCATCCCCCCGCCCCCATCCTCCCAGCACCAGGCAACCACTAATCTACTTTGTGACTCTGTGGGTTTTCCTGTTCTGTGTTATTCCATATAAATGAATTTTAGTAGATTCTCTTGAATAAATTCTTTATTTGCTATATGCCTTCAGGGCCATTTAGAGATGTAGAAATGTATTGTTCTCAAAGTTCATCCATGTTGTAGAAACTATGTCATTCCCCCCCTTTTTTTTTTAACAGCTTTCTTGAGATATAATTAAAATGCCATACAAGTCACCCATTTTAAGTGTACAGTTCACTGGTTTTTGGGATATTCACAGATATGTGCAATCACTACCACAGTCAATTTTAGAACATTTTCATCACCTCAAGAGAAACCTGTAACATTTAGTTACCACAGTCTCCCGATCTCTCCCCCACTTCCCCTTTTCCAAATAAAGAACCACCAATTCACTTTTGACAGATTTCCCTATTCTATACTTTCATATGAATGGAATCATAAAATATGATTTCATACATTTTCAGTTTCTCCACGTTCTTATAATCTGTCCTTTGGTTCTAGCTATCCTAGCGGGTGTGAAGTAGTATCTCACCACTAGACAGTAGTATATGGTGGTTATTTCATATTCCCTAATGACTAATGATGTTGAACATCTTTTTATGTGCTTGTTGGCTATTTGTATACTTTCTGTGGAGAAGTGTATAATCAAATTGTTTGCCCATTAGTAAATTGGGTTGTCTTTTATTGTTGAGTTATAGAGTTCTTTATATATTCTAGGTATTAATACCTAATTAGATATATATTTTGTAAAAATTTTCTCCCATTCTTGTAGGTTTTCATTTTTATTTCTTGAGTGTATCATTTGATGCACACATTTTTAAAATTTTGATAGTTCAGTTTGTCACCTTTTTTTCCTTCGGTTTTACTTTGGGTATTATAGCTAAGAAACTTGTCTAATTGAAGGTCATGAAGATTTACACCTGTGTTTTCTTATAAGAATTTTTTATTTTTAACTCTTTTATTTCAATTTTTGATCCATTTTGAGTTAACGTTTTATATAGCATGAGGTGGGGATTCAACTTTGTTGTTTTCATGTGGATATCTAGTTGTCCAGCACCATTTGTTGAAAAGATTATTCTTTCTTCCATTGAATTGTCTTGGCATTAATTGCTTATCAGTCTGATCTAGTTGGGCTGGGATAATTTTTTAGGCCAAAGGTTTGTTTTGACCCTAAAGAGGCTCTCCGTTGTCTCTTTCCCTGGTTCTTACGAGTGAACTACCTGGACTACAGTTCGGCTTGTTGCTCCTGATTAAGAGGAGCTGTTTTTTTGGGAATCCCTTTAGGCCTGAATTTCTTTACAGTCTGTCTCAAATAAAGTCCATTCCTTTGGGAAGAGGATTGGAACTTTTCTCTCTTCTCTTCTCTTCTTTGATTTTAAGTAATCGCTACACCCAATGTGGGGCTCAGACTCACAACCTTGAGATCAGGAGTCACATGCTGTGCTGACTGAGCCAGCCAGGTGCCCCAGGAACTTTCTTCCTTTTTTTTTTTTTTTTTTAAACATTTGCTTTTTTTCAAGTTTATTTTTATTTATTTTGAAAGAGAGAGGGAGAGGGGGAGGGAGGGGCAGAGAGAGAGAGAGAAGGAGAGAGAGAGAATCTCAGGCAGGCTCCACACTGTCAGTGCAGAATGTGATGCGGGGCTCAGACTCATGAACCATGAGATCAAAATCTGAGCCAAAATCAAGAGTCGGATGCTTAACCGATTGAGCTATCCAGGTGTCCCAGGAACTTTCTTTTCTTATGGACTATCTCTCCTGCTGGACAAAATCTCTGAGTTATTAGTCTGGCTGTTGGCCAGGGTGATTACTTTTGGTCTTCTTGGCATGGAACCTTTGCCTTATGAGCCAGGGAGGATACTATCAGGGCACCAGTATCCCCGGACTACCACACCTTGGATAGAGCCTCTGTTCTATGAATGGGGGCTGGGTGGAGGAAGAGCCTGTGATCTTCTGGTCCCACTTACCAGGAATTTAGCCTCTTCACCTTGAAGTTGTAGGAGATGAGAAATGCTGGTGGCCTGCTCCTTCTGGTGATTGATTGGCAGCTGAGGAGAGAAGGAATGCCTTTATAGTAACACCCGTCTGGAGTGAAGCTTCCATGAAGCTGAGCTGTGGAGTGGATCATGGCTCAAATGCCACAGATGTTCTGAGTTTTAGTAAATTATTACTGAGTGTAGGAAATTATTTTGAATCTACTTGTCTATTTACTATATGCCTTTAGGACCATTTTCAGAGACTTAAAAAAAAATTTTTTTTTAAATAATTTTCGCCAGCTTTGCTTGTTTTCCAGGAGAGTGTGTCCACTCCTGAGATCCCAGGAGTGGAACTCTATCATTTACATATTGTAACACTCTGGTTGGGATTAATACTAACTTAATTTCAGTAGTATACAACAACTTTGCTCCTGTATAACTCTGTTCCCCTCCTTCCTATGCTGTTATTGACACAAATTACATTTTTATACTTTATGTACTTATCAACTCAGATTTATAATTCTTTATGCAGTTGTCTTTTCAGACGGGAAAAAAGAAAAATCAATTTATATTGTTTTTTCTGTTTATGTATGTAGTTGCCTTTGTCAGTGCTGTTTATTTCTTCATGTGGATTTGAGTTACTCTTTAGTGTCTTAAACACTTTTAAACTTTTTTTTTAAGTTTATTTTTTTATTTTGAGAGAGAGAGAGAATGAGTAGGGTAGGGGCAGAGAAAGAGGGGGAGAGAATCCCAAGCAGGCCTCGTGCTGTCAGCACAGAGCCCGGTTGATCCCATGAACTGCAAGATCATAACCTGAACTAAAATCAAGAGTTGGATGCTTATCTGACTGAGCCACCCAGGTGCTCATGTCTTAAAACACTTTTAGTATTTATTGTAAGGCAGATATGCTAGCAACAAATTCTCTCAATTTTGTTTGTCTCAGAAGGTCTTAATTTTTCCTTCATTTTTTGAAGGATAGTTTTGCTTGATATAGAATCCTCAGTTGCCAGGCTGTTTTGTTTCAGGACTTTGAATATGTCATCCCACTGCTTTCTGGCTTCTCTGGTTTCTGATGAGAAGTAAGCTGTTAATTGTATTGAGAATCCTTGTACATGATGAGTCACCTTTTTCTTGCCGCTTTCAAAATTTCATTTCTTGTCTTTTTTTTTTTTTTTTTTAAGTTTATTCTGGGAGAGAGAGAGAGAGAGAGAGAGAGAACGAACAAGCAGGGGAGGAGCAGAGAGTGAGGGAGAGAGAGAATCCCTAGCAGGCTCCACTCAGCAAGGAGGCCAGCACAGGGCTTAGTCCCACAGCAGAGAGAGCACGACCTGAGCTGATATCAAGAGTCAGATGCTTAACTGAGCTACCTAGGTGCCCCTCGTTCTTGTTTTTCTGTAGTTTGATTATGATGTGTCTATGTGTGGATCTTTTGTAGTTTACCTTACATGGAGTTTACTCACCTTGAATGTGTGGACTAATGTTTTTCGTTAAAGAAGTTTTGAGAAGTTTTCAGCTATTATTTTTTCAAATATTATTTCTGCCCTTTCTTTTTCTCCTCTTCCCCTGGAACTCCCATTATGCATATGTTGGTATTCTTGGTGGTGTCCCATAGATCTCTGAGGGACAGTATCATTTTTCTTTAGTCTTTTGTCTTTCATTTTCTCAGATTGGGTAATCTTGATTGATCTTCAAGTTTATGACTTTTTTTAAATATGTATGCTCAAATCTGCTTTATTTTGGTTTGTTTTTTTAGTTTATTTTGAGAGAGCGAGAGAGGGAGAGGGAGAGGGAGAGGGAGAGGGAGAGAGAGAGAGAATCCCAAGCAGTCTCTGTGCTGTCAGCACAGAGCCCAGTGTGGGGCTTCATCTCACGAACTGTGAGATCATGACCTGAGCTGAAGTCAAGAGTTGGACCCTTAACCATCTGAACCACCCAGGTGCCCAGTATGTATGTTCAAATCTGCTTGAACCCCTCTAGTGAATATTTCATTTTAGTCATTCTACTTTGTCAGAATTTGTTTGGTTCTTTTTTTTTTTTTTTTTTAAGTAATTTCTGCCTTTTTATTGATACTCTCTATTTGATGAGACTTTGTTCCCTTACTTTCCTTTAGTTTCTTTCAAATGTTTATTTAAAAAACATTTTTAGTGTTTATTTTTGAGAGAGAGAGACAGAGCATGAGTGGGGGAGGGGCAGAGAGAGAGGGAAACACAGTCTGAAGCAGGCTACAGGCTCTGAGCTGTCGGCACAGAGCCCAACATGGGGCTCGATCTCCCAAACTGTGAGATCATAACCTGAGCCTAAATTGGATGCTTAATCAACTGAGCCACCCAGGTGCCCCATAATGTTTATTTATTTTGAGAGAGGGAGAGTGCAAGCAGGGAAGGGCAGAGAGGAAGAGAGAGAGAATGCCAAACAGGCTCCATGCTCAGTGCAGAACCCAATGCATGGCTCGATCTCACAACCATGAGATCATGACCTGAGCTGAAATCAAGAGTTGGACGCTTAACTGAGCCACCCAGGCACCCCTACTTTTTTTTAGATATGTTTCTTTTATTTTTTTAGTATTTTAAAAAATGTTTGTTTATTTTTGAGAGAGAGAGCAAGCAGGGGAAGGGCAGAGAGAGAGGGGGACAGAGGATCTGAAGTAGATTCTGCACTGACAGCAAAGAGCCCAATGTGGGGCTTGAACTCATGAACTGTGAGATCATGACCTGAGCAGAAGTTGGATGCTTAACTGACTGAGCCACCCAGGTGCCCCGATACGGTTTTCTTTAGTTCTTTGGACATACTTGAAACAGCTGATTTAAGATCTTTGTAATATTTGGTTTTTTTTTTTATGTTTATTTATTTTTGAGAGGGAGAGAGAGAGAGAGAGACAGAGAGAGAGAGAATGAGAATGAACAGGGGAGGGGCAGAGAGAGAGGGAGACAGAATCCGAAGCAGGCTTCAGGCTCAGAGCTGTCAGCACAGAGCCCAACATGGGGCTCGAATTCATGAACCCTGAGGCCATACCTGAGCCGAAGTCAGACACTTAACCAACTGAGCCACCCAGGTGCCCCATGATCTTTGTAAGAGTTGTAAATCCAAAGTTTGGGCTTCCTCAGGGATAGTTTCTTTTGCTATATCCTCAGCATGCATTTTCTACCTTATAATCTGAAATAGCCACTCAAGCTCCAGTTATATACTCTGTATTCCAGGTCAGGTGAAGGAAGAAGGGCTGCAGACATGCTTTTACTCCCTTTAACTGTACTTCCTAGAGGTTGTATATGATACTTTTCCTCACAGCCCATTGGCCAGAATGTTATCATATGATATGTAATCATATGATTACTCCTAGTTTCAAGGGAGTCTGGGAATTTTGGCCTTTAATTTGGGTTGCCTTTTGCTTGTGTTTTTACTGATAAGAAAGAAAAGAAGAGTGGATTTGGGGATATAATGAGGGTTTTATTTTTTTACCATAGTTCACCCCTTTGGGTTTTGCTAATGTTCATGCCTACGCGTCTTTACATACATGTGACATATTCACCTCATCCCAAGAGAGACTACTCCAGTATTTCATTTAGTTTCTGCATTCAGCTCAAAGTTCAGGATGTCTGAGTAATGTGCAGTCTTCTGATAAGATAACTATTCCCAAAGCAATTAGTGTACAGTAGGTGTAATAGAAATAGGATGATAGCAATAAAAAATTACTGTTCAGAAAAGGGGAAAATTAGTAACATACAAAAGTCCATAGCAGGGGCTCTGGTGACTCAGTCGATTAAGTGTCTGACTTCAGATCATGATCTTGTGGTTCGTGAGTTCGAGCCCTGCGTTGAACTGTCTACTGTCAGCACAGAGCCTGGAACCTGCTTCAGATTCAGTGTCTGTCTCTCTCTCTCTCTCTCTCTCTCTCTCTGCCCCTCCCCTGCTTGCACTCTGTCCCTCTCTCTCAAAAATAAACAAACATTAAAAAAAATTTTTTTTGAAGTCCACAGCAATTATTAAATGTCACTGTGTAGGAAATTTGAAGACTTTTTGTTCTGGTGGAGGAATAGATTTTTGAATTAAGCATTGTTTTTAAGCCTGGTGACTCTGGTTTTTAATTTATTTACCTCTGTGCCTCACCGGTCTCTACCTCTTCTTAGCTTAATGGCAATTACAGTGAGGCTCTCTGAAACAATTGTCTTGTGTGAGAAGGCTACCCTAAGGAACACCCTCCCCCCAATACTTTTGTTTTGTCAGTTAAATTCATAGGCTTTCTTTTTCCTTTTATTCTTTTTTATCTCTGTCACCTGTATCATTTATTCCCCCATTCACTTCCCCTTGGTAACCATTAGTTTGTTCTCTATAGTTTAGAATCTGTTTCTTGGTTTGTCTCCCTCTCTCTTTTTATCTCTCTCTTTTTTTTCCTTTGTTCATTTTTTTTAAGTTTATTTATTTCGAGAGAGAGAGAGAGAGAGCGAGAGAGAGAGAGCGCGCGCGTGCATGAGCAGGGGAAGGGCAGAGAGAGAGGGAGAGAGAGAATCCCAAGCAGGCTCTGTGCTGTCAGCACAGAGCCAGATGCGGGACTTGAACTCACAAACTGTGAGATCATGACCTGAGCCAAAAACCAAGAGTCAGATGCTGAACCGACTGAGCCACCCAGGTGTCCCACGTTTGTTTTGTTTCTTAAATTCCACATATGAATGAGATCATATGGTGTTTGTCTTTCACTGATGGACTTCTTTTGCTTAGCATTATATTCTCTAGCTCTATTCATGTTGTTGCATATGGAAGGATTTAATTCTTTTTTTTTTTTTGACAAAATTCAAAGTTTATTCATGATAACTCTCAGCAAAGTAAGAATAGTAAAACTTTCTCAACCTGACAAGTGACATTGAAGAAGCTACTTTTCTTTTTTTCTTTAATTTTCTTTTTTTAAATTTACATCCAAATTAGTTAGCATATAGTACAACAATGATTTCAGAAGTAGATTCCTTAATGCCCCTTACCTATTTAGCCCATTCCCCCTCCTGCACCCCCTCCCGTAACCCTCTGTTCTCAATATTTATGATGGAAGGATTTCATTCTTATTTATGGCTGAATGACATTCCATTGTAGGTATATACCACATTTTCTTTATGCACTCATCAATTGATGGACACTTGAGCTGCTTCCGTATCTTGGCTATTGTAAATAATGCTACTAGAAACACAGGGATGCATGTATCCCATTGAATGAGTGGGTAGATACCCAGTAGTGCAATTACTGAATTGTAGGGTAGTTCTATTTTTAAATTTTTGGGGAACCTCCATGCTCTTTTCCACAGCAGCTGACCAGTTGGTGTTCCCACGAACAGTGCAAGAGTTTCCTTTTTCTCGACATCCTCACTAGTACTTGTTGTTTCTTGTGTTTTTTATTTTAGCCATTTTGATGGCTGTGGGGTGTGGGGTGATACCTCATTGTAGTTTGATTTGGATTTCCCTGATGAGAGTGATGTTGAGCATCCTTTCATGTGTCTGTTGGCTGTCTGTATGTTGTCTTTGGAGATCTGTCTTTTCATGTCTTCTGCCCATTTTTAATTGGATTATTTGGGGATTTGGGGGTGTTGAGTTGCATAAGTTCTTTATATATTCTGGATACGAACCCCTTATTGGAGATGCCATTTGCATATATTTCTCCCATTCAGCATGTTGTCTTTTAATTTTGTAGATTGTTTCCTTTTCTGTGCAGAAGGTTTTTATTTTGATTTAGTCCCAATAGTTTATTTTTGCTTTTATTTCTCTTGCCTCAGGAAACGTATCCAGAAAAATGTTGGTATGGCCAGTGTCAGAGAAATTGCTTCCCGTGTTGTCTTCAAGAATTTTTATGGTTTCAGGTCTCACATTTAGGTATTTAATCTGTTTTGAGCTTATTTTTGTATATGGTGAAAGAAAATGGTCCAGTTTTATTCTTTTGCATGTATCTGTCCAGTTTTTCCAACACCATTTGTTGAAGAGACTGTCTTTTTTCCATTTTATATTCATTGCTCCTTTGTTGAAGATTAGTTGACCATATAATTATGGGTTTATTTCTGGATTTTCTATTCTATTCTGTTGATCTCTGTATCTGTTTTTGTGCCCATACCATACTGTTTTAATTACTATCACTTTGTAATATAACTTGGAATCCGGAATTGTGATACCTCCAGTTTTGTTTTTCTTTTTCAAGATTCCTCTGGCTATTCAAGTTTTTTTTGTGGTTCCATACAAATTTTTGGATTATTTGTTCTAGTCTGTGAAAAATAATGTTGGCGTTTTGATGAGGATTGTGTTAAATCTTTAGATTGCTTTGGGTGGTATAGACATTTTAGCAATATTCTTCCAATCCATGAGGATGGGATGTCTTTCCATTTCTTTGCATCATCTTGAGTTTCTTTCATCAGCGTTTTATAGTTTTCAGAGTACAAGTCTTTCACTCTTTGGTTAAGTTTATTCCTAAATATTTTATTGTTTTTGGTGTAATTATAAATGGGATCATTTTCTTAATGATTCATTAACAGTGTTTAGGAATACAACAGATTTCTGTATATTGATTTTGTATCCCACGACCTTAACTGAATTCATTTATCAGTTCCAGTAGTTTTTTGGTGGAGTCGTTAGGGTATTCTATATATAGTATGTCATCTACAAATAGTGAATGTTTTACTTCTTCCTTACCAATTTGGGTGCCTTTTATTTCTTTGTATTGTCTAATTACTGTGGCCATCACTTCCAGTAGTATGTTGAATAAAAGTTGTGAGAGTGGACATCCTTGTCTTGTTTCTGACTTCCTGACCTTAGGGGAAAAGCTCTGTTTTTCACTATTGAGTATGATATTAGCTGTGGATTTTTCATATAATACCTTTGCGTTGAGGTATATTCCCTCTAGACCTACTTTGCAGAGGGTTTTTTTTTTTTTTTTTTTTTTTAATCGTGAATGGATATGGTACTTTGTCCAGTGCTTTTTTGCATCTATTGAAATGATCATATGTGGTTTTTAGCCTTTATCTTATTGATGTGATGTATCATGTTGATTATTTTACAAATATTGAACCACCCTTGTGTCCTGAGAATAAAGCAAATGCACACGGAACATTCTCCAGAATAGATCACATATTGAACCACAAAACAAGTCTTAGCAAATTAAAAATAATCGAAGTCATACTATGCATGACTTTTCTGACCACAAGGCTATGAAACTAGAAATCAAGCACAAGATGAAATCTGGAAACAGCACAAATACACAGAGGTTAAACAACATTTTACTAAACAATGAGATGGACAACCAAGAAATCAAAGAAGAAATCAGGGGCGCTTGGGTGGCTCAGTTGGTTGAACTGAATCCCTGACTTCAGCTCAGATCATGATCTCATGGTTTGTGAGTTCGAGCCCCATGTGGGCTTACTGCTGTCAGCACAGAGCCTGCTTTGGATCCTTTGTCTCCCTCTCTCTCTGCCCCTCCCCCACTTGTGTGTTCTCTCTTTCTCTCTCAAAAATAAATAAAACATTTTAAAAAGGAAGAAATAAAAAATTACATAGAAACAAATGAAAATGAAAACACAGTGTTCCCATGTTAACTAGAACTTAAATAAAAACTTGTAAAAGAAAAAAGAAAACACAGTGGTCCTATATCTTTGAAATGCAGCAAAAGTGGTTTTAAGAGTGAAGTTTGTAACAATACAAGCCTACCTCAAGAAGCAAGAAAAATCTCATGTAAACAACTTACCTTTACACCTAAAGGAGCTAGAAAAAGAAGAACAAGCAAAACCCAAACCCAGCAAAAGGAAGGAAATAATAAAGAGCAGAAATAAATGATATAGTAATTAAAAAACACAATAGAACAGATCAGTGAAACCAAGAGCTAGTTCTTTGAAAAGATTAACAAAATTGATAAACCTCTAACTAGACTCATCAAAAAAAAAAAAAAAAGAAGAGAGAGAGAAAGTCAATAAAGAAAGTCACTAGTGAAAGAGGAGAAATAATGACCAACATCACAGAAAAGCAAACAATTATAAGAGAATATTATGAAAATCTAGATGCCAAAAAATTGGACAACTTAGAAGAAATGGATAAATACTTAGAAACATGTAACCTACCAAAACTAAAGCAGGAAGAAATAGAATATGTGAACAGACCAATTACCAGCAACGAAATCAAATCAGTAATGAAAAACTCCCAAAAAACAAAAGTCCAGGACCAGACGGCTTCCCAGGCAAATTCTACCAAACATTTAAAGAGTTAATATCTATTTTTCTCAAACTATTCCAAAAAATAAAAGAGGAAGGAAAACTTCCAGATTCATCCTGTGAGGCCAGTGTCCCCCTGATATCAAAATCAGATAAAGACACCACAAAAAAAGTACAGGCCAGTATCCCATGAATAGAGATGCAAAAATCTTCAACGAGATATTGGCAAACTGAATCCAACAATACATTAAAAAAAATTACATACCATGATCAAGTAGGTTCATAGGCTTTGAATGGTAGAGATCCAGTCTCATTTCCATTTGGCAGCCACTGCACTCCAAAGTGCAGTGGTTCACTCTTTCTACTCTATAAGGCTTCGAAGTAAGAGTCTTTTAGTCAACTTAGATTGCCGGCCACAGGAAAGAGATGTATTAGCATAGATATATTCCTTTATATCTCTGCTTACTGACTGATTAGCTCTAGTCTGAGTTTTACCTCTCTGGTATAATTTTGTTGGAAGTTTCTAGAAGCAGGCAACACATATGACATTCTGAATTTTTCCTACTGTTTCCCTTAAAACAATAGCATTCCAATATAGTCAGGCAGTGGTTTAACTAGGTGTTTTGCCACTGTATAACAATGATCATTAGCTTTTCAGTCTGCAATTTTGAGTGCTCACCACTTACTATTTTATAAGCATTGACACGTTATATTGTTTCTCATGAAACATTTTACTTATGGCACCATATTCTGTATTAGGATTATATTCAACCATTTGTGACCCTCAAAAGTAAAATAATAGTGGCTTTAAACATGACATGAATTTACTATTTTTTTTTTGGAAAAGAAGTACTGTGTGATGGGCAACCTAGGGCAGCTGTGGTGCTCTACAATGTCAGCGAACCATTTCCTTTCTATTTTTGTTGCCTTATCATTTACAACATGTGACTTCTTCCTCATGATCTAATATGGCTGCTTGCACTTCAGCACCTCATCCACATTCCAGCCAGAAGGAAGGAGGAGGGTCCAAAGAGTAATGTACCCAGTTTCTTTAAGGACATTTCCTGGAAATCACACTTAATACTTTTACTCATGTCCCATTGGGTTGAATTCAGCCCCATGGCTGTACCTGGCTGTAGGAGAGGGTGGGAAATGCAGTCTTTATTAAGGCTTGCACTTAGCTAAAGCTAAGGTATTCTGTTACTAAGGACGAAGGGGAAAGTGGATATTGGGCAACAACCTCCAGTGCCTGCCACAATGGTCCACGTGAGGTTCTTTTACTTCCTGCTCATGGGTAGTCGCTGATACTTACAAATGCTCATAATTCTCTTCCCATTGTATTCTTTTCATGCCATCTAAGACCTGAGTTGGTACATTCAGATGCTTTCTTGTCTTTGAGATATAGATCATCAGTGTGCTTCCTTTCTCTTTGATTTAGAACCTTGCTATTTTAAGATATGTCACCAACAAGATATTTGAAGGTTTTCATGCCGGTGTACATTTTACCTTTTCTTTTTTTGCTGCCCACGTCATGCTTTTTGCCTGCACAGATGCCTTCAAATGTGCTGTGCTGACTGCTGACTGCTGCTGCTATGTGTCTTAGCATTTTATAAATTCCCCAATAATTGCTCTTACATGTAGTTGTAATATGGAAACTCCTGAAGTGCTTTGGAGAACACTTCTGTTATTTGCTTTGTTTGAGAAATGAATCTCTTTGTGTCTCCTCTCTCTCCTTCTTAATTTTAAAGCTCTAAATATCTTTTCTGTAGTTAAAATTGTTCTTAGTTATGTTTTACACTTTACTGTGTCAGAAACACTTGTGTTTTTATTTAAATTGCTGAGATTCATTATGTTTCCAGAGATTCTACCTTGATTGAAATCTTTCAACAACTGTGAGAATCTAAAAATGTATTTTTAGGGGCACCTGGGTGGCTTGGTTGGTTAAACATCCAGCTCTTGATTTCGGCTCAGGTCATGTTTTCACAGTTCATGAGATCAAGCCCCACATCGGGCTCTGTGCTGACAGCACAGAGTCTGCTTGGAATTCTCTCTCCCTCTCTCTGCCCCTCCCCCCTCACAAACAAACAAGCAAACTAACTAAAAACAATGTATATTTAAACACAAGCTGTGCACCATATACCATGAACATAATGTAATGAGGCAGTGCTTTTGTATGGTAACTGATCTTGCCAGAGTAGATTCATTTACTAAGTTTGCTTTTATAATTATTCAGAAGAATAACTGATGAGTTATTATCATATAACTCTGGTGATATACCCTGGTGTTTGAGCTCTAATGCTGCAGTACTATCATAGGTACGTGCATTATTCTGCGACTCCCTCATCGTAACACCAGTAGGTGCCCAGGAGCTGTAGCCTGGCCTTTTCTGCCTGATCCATAGACATGCTAGTCTTGAGGCTACATTTTCCATGAGTGAGGGTTGCTGTGTTTGGATGTTCCTAAAAACTGCAGCAGTGTCTGGATTTTTTCTTTTCTATGACAAGATATTTCAATTCCATTGTTAAAAAATATTTGCTAAAGAGTTCAGGAAAATATTCATGGCTCTTTTTATAAAGAGAGAGCATATTAATATATAGGGAAGAGAGTACATCAGAAACCTAAGGATATGAGGCTCTGGCACTGGAAAATAGGGCTTCTCTTCAAACGCTGTATTGTAGTGTGGAAACAAAGCACAGTACTGTAAATGTCTTTCCTTCCCCCCAACTGCTGCCTGTCTTCATCCTAGGTGAGGTTTGTCTCAACACGTTTTTCATTCCAGTTAGTATGTTCAAAAATAACTAGAGTTGACCCTTGAAACAGCATGGGTTGTACTGTGCGAGTCCACTCACATGTGGGTTTATTTTGATAAATACAGTATAGTATTGTAAATGTATTTTCCTTATGATTTTCATAATACTTTCTGTAGTTTACCTTATTGTGAGAGTGTAGTATGTAATCTAGTGTAGTGTACCTACAGTACACAAAATATGTGTTAATCAACTGTTCTATCAGGAAGGCTTCTCGTTAGCAGGCTATTAGTAGCTAAGTTTTTGGGAAGTCCACAGTTTTATGTGGATTTTCAACTGTGCAGGGGATGTACCCCAAGCCCCCCGCATTTGTTCAATAGTCAATTGTAGTTTTTTCCAGATTATTCCTACCTGAACAGGGTAACTATGGCAGATTTTCTGTCTTGTGGCCTGGAAATGTGTCAGGTTATCCTGGCTTACTGGAGTATGTTTTTGGTGCAAAAGTGGAAGTGACAGAATTCCTAACTTGGGGAAAAAAAATTCCTAGCTTGTCTCATGATGGGTTGATGTTGGGGGTGAATGCGCAAAATATATTCAGATCATATTTAAATTTACTCAGGTCTTTTATACATAACACGTGGACTTCTAAACATCTATCATTCCTTCTCTTAAGATGCATATAATTCCATATTTAAAAATTGGAGTGCATTTGAACACCGTAACGGAGGGATTAGGGATTGTAAGGAAAGCTGTAGTGTTTATGGGCATGAGTAGAGTGCAAGGAATGTTAACAAGTCATCTTGTCAAAATAGTGCTTTCAATTTTAAGCAACCTTTTGTGGTGAAGGGGGAATTTGGGTTAGGAGTTAAAGCAGATTGTCAAATTCCTTTAAATGTTTCCAATAAAGTACCACCTGGTAGTTAAACTCTTTGTACTTCTGTTTTTTTTTTGAAAATTTTTACGTGTTTATTTATTTTTGAGAGAGAGAGAGAGAGAGAGAGAGAAGGAGAGGGGCAGAGAAAGAGGGAGACACAGAATCTGAAGCAGGCTCCAGGCTCGGAGCTGTCAGCACAGAGCTTGATGTGGGGCTCAAACTCGCGAACCATGAGATCATGATCTGAGCCAAAGTCGTACACTTAATCGACTGAGCCACCCAGGTACCCCTAAACTCTTTGTACTTCTTAGAATAAGACCCTCCTTAGAATAAGACCCTTCTCATAAGACCCTTTAAGATAACAGGATGAGATAACAAATTTTTATTCAGAGTGATTTGCTCAAGGTCATATCAACAAATTCAGTATTATGATATATTAAGATATAGATCACATATCATAACTTGCCCCCAAAACAGAATCATTGCAATTAGTACCAGGGGACGCGGCAGAAGGGTAAATTATACCCAACTCAGAGTTAGGCAGAAGGCTAAGGTTTTCTACCCAAGAGCCAAAGTGATCTTTTAAAAACATAGATCAGTGTCATCTAGTTTTTTTTTGAAGAATCTAGTTCTCTCCCACTCTGCTCTCTGGCCATGCTCGTGTTTCCTTGATGATGCCAAGCTCATTCCCACCTCCTGGCCTTTGAACTTGGCACATGCTATTTTCTCTGCATGGCTGGCTACTTTTTATCAAATTCAGGGTAGAATCAGATTGTGTAGTTATTAGGGGCATGGGTTATGAAACCCAATTGCCTACTTTGAAGTTATGTGACTTCTTAGTGCCTTCATTTCTTCAACTATAAAAAATTGGATGATAAAAGTAAATATCTCTTAGTGTTGTGAAGATTGAAAAAATATATATGAAGTGTCTCACTTATAGTAAGTGCTTACTAAGTGTTGGCTATTGTTCAATAAGTCTCAGCTCAGATATCACTTCTTCAGTGAGACCTTTCTTGACCATTTCATCATAACTAGCCACCCTGCCCCCTACACATAATACTTAGTTATCTGAAATTATTCCATCTTATTTTTTTATTTTTTATTTATTTAAAAAATTTTTTTAATGTTTATTTTTGAGAGAGAGAGTGTGAGTGGGGGAAGAGCAGAGGAAGAGGGAGACACAGAATCTGAAGCAGGCTCCAGGCTCTGAGCTGTCAGCACAGAGACCAATGTGGGGCTCGAAGTCACAGATCACAAGATCATGACCTGAGCTGAGGTCAGACGCCCAACTGACTAAGCCACCCAGGTACCCCTGAAATTGTTCTATTTTATATTTATTTACTTTTTTTTTTTTTTTTTTTGTCTCTCCCACTATAATGTTAGTTCCATGAAAGCAGGGATGTTTTCTGTCTGTTGCGCTCCCAGTACCTAGAACAGTGCCTGATCAATACATATGTCTTGAGTGAGTTAATGGAAGTTGGGCCCACTCCACAAGATTTTCTTAGGTGACCTAAGACTGAAAGGCAATTCGTGCCACTCAATTCAGGGAAGATACTCCCATGTGTACCCAATACCAGTAGATTATGTTCGAGCCACGGATATCTAGCACAGGTGTGTCAAGAATGGTATAGAGGTCATTAGTAGAAAAAGAGTTGAACCTGGGGATAAAACACATATTCTGTTTGTCTTCTGTTTTTATTTATTTGTGTTGCTTCCAGCTGGTAAGGTCATGTCCTTTTATATAAGCCCTTGAGCTTACTTGTATCTTTAAGTTTGGGGACAGCTGGTTGTCCCTCAGCATTATAAAGTTACAGCTTTATTGAGCTTCTTCTAAAATAGTAGGAGTAGAAAGTACTGATACATAATTAGATACTCAGCTGTATATGATAATTTTAGTAGTCATAGGAATGGTCTGAGACCCAAAGTAGGCAATCTGAGACCAGGAATTCCTGAGTTACCAATGGAGTAGGTGTGATACCAGTTTATCGTTCCCTTGTATCTATACCTCTGCCTCTTTCTCTTACTCTCCTGACTTTTTTCCTTTTGTTCTCTTCCTATTTTTGCGTTCTTTTCTGTTTCTCTCGGTCTACTTTCACGTCCATATTTTCCTTCTTCACGTGTACCTAATGGAAACTAAGATGTTTCTGTTATAGGTTTCTCTATCTGGAAGTAAGAAGGTGAAATGGCCGAAGAAGCAGTTACCGTTAATTTACATAGGGAATATTTTTAGCATCCCCAGACCCCCCGAAATAACCTTGCTTAGGCTCTTCTGATACCTTAGGACACATTTTGCTAATGGATGCACAAAATAAATCGAAATGAAGTACAGAAGCGCACAGACACAGTTCGAAGCTTTGACAGCTGGATGCTGACATGCCGAGTGTAGTCCCAGGAAGGAGCTTGGCAGTGCCCCTCTCGCCGCTCGGGTGTGTGCTGCCTCTACACGGCTGGCTGCAAAACAAACGCTGAGCGCTATTTTTGGTTTTCACCTTTTTTCCTAAAAGCGAAAATCCTCTTGAGATTTCTTTTGGTCAGCGAAAACAGGTACTAATGTAGATTTTTCATAAAAGCAAGTGTCATAATGTGAACTTTTGAAAGCCGGGGATACCTTTATTTATATTTGGCTCCTGAACCCAACACCCAAAATCAAATTCATCATCGCCTCAGATAAAATTCCTTCTCCTTTCCTCCCTATTTCTATTAGCAGAACCTCTATTTTAGCAGTCACTCTGGCTTAAAACTGTGAACTCCTATTTGGCACCTTCCTTCCCTTCACCCCCTGCAATGAGATGCAGACATTCTGTCACATATAAATTCTGTCTCATTCATCCCACATTAATTCAACAAAGATCTGAGTTCTTGCTCTGTGCCAGGTATGGTTCTGTGTGGTGTCCCCTTCTTTATACATTTACTATCCAAATTTGAGGATCTCAACCCTTTGTACTTTGCCTAATGAAGTAGCTTCATAACTTTTTTCCCAACCTCATGTTCCTTTTTTTTTTTCCAATCCAGTGTTTACCCCACTGGCAGATTAATTATCTAAAGCATGATTTGTTCATGTCATTCTTTATTTCCTAGAGTGAAACTGAGCTGGCTGGCCCGGGCTCACCTCATATAACTTTTACTTGAACCGTGTGATCTACCAAACTGGATTGCCCTTTTGGAACATAAATCTTCACTTTCTCACATCCATGTTATTGTTCATGCTGCTCTGTCTCCTGGGATAACGTGAGCCCCCTGAGGGCAGGAATTTTGTTTTATTCACTGTAGTATCTCTAGGACCCAGGACAGTACCTGGCATGTAGTGGGTACTCAGTAGATATTTGTTGAAAGAATAAGTGAAAAATAAGTGAACCTTGTCAATCCTATTAGCTTTTTTATGGCTATGCTCAAATATTAATATTATCTCTCTCAGGAAGCCTTTTCTGATCTTCTGTATATTTCTATTTAAACATAAATACCTATGACAGAACTTTCTTGTCTCTTTTTTTCTGTATCAATGCCGACTTTGTATGATGTGATTGCTGTGAGGATAATATTGTCAGTAAATTAACAAATATTTATTGAGTTCGTATACTTTGTCAAGTATTATATCTAGGTACTTGAGTTAAAAAGACAATGGAACACCATTTGCAACTACGTGGTTGGAACTAGAGGGTATTATGCTAAGTGAAATTAGTCAGAAAAAGACAAATATCATATGACTTCACTCATTTGAGGAATTTAAGATACCAAACAGATGAACATAAGGGAAGGGAAGCAAAAATAATATAAAAACAGGGAAGGGGACAAAACATAAGAGACTTTTATTTTTTTTATTTTTTATTTTTTTTAATTTATTATTTTTTTTTTTTAACGTTTATTTATTTTTGAGACAGAGAGAGACAGAGCATGAACGGGGGAGGGGCAGAGAGAGAGAGGGAGACACAGAATCGGTAGCAGGCTCCAGGCTCTGAGCCATCAGCCCAGAGCCCGACGTGGGGCTCGAACTCACAGACCGAGAGATCGTGACCTGAGCTGAAGTCGGACGCCCAACCGACTGCGCCACCCAGGCGCCCCAAGAGACTTTTAAATATAGAGAACAAAGGGTTGCTGGAGGGGTGTGTGTGGGGGGGATGGGCCAAATGGGTAAGGGGCATTGAAGAATCTACCTCTGAAATCATTGTTGAACTATATGCTAACTAACTCGGATGTAAATTTAAAAAATGAAACAATAAATTAGAAAAAATACACAATGGAACCAAATTCCTTTCCTCGGTAAACTTACAGTCTAGTGGAGGATCAATCCATTATAATAGTAGTAAAAGTGAGCAGTAGTAGAAGCAAGCTTGGTATCTTACAGGAGCTGAACCATAGAAAGGGGATGGATAATAGGGAGATGGGGGTAGGTTGCGGAGGAAGAGGCAGTTTTATGTAGTCACATGTAGAGAGAAGCATGACAGATACATATGGTTGGAGCAGACGGTGCTTAAGAGAAGTAAGAAATGAAACAAGTACTCTGAACAAGTGTTCTGTTGTTACACCATCATCCATTTTGTTGGGGGAAGAGGGAAAACTTGGATGACTGTTTCCCTATAGAATGATCAGGTGGAATTGAAAACCTGAAATGAGTAAAGGCCATAGCTTCATGGAGCTTCCTGAAAAAAAAATTACTTGGGAAACTTTTGTTCTTTGGAATGTCTCCACACACTTGGTTGATAGGCTGTATAAGCAATTCTCATTTGAAAATAAATTGTTCTTTTTAGAATTTGAAGGCACACTATGCTATCTCAGTTTCCAATGTTGAGGCCATTTATTATATCTCACAGTCTGTGGGTGAGGAATTTGGGCAGGGCTTAGCTTGGGGACTCTTCTGTTCCACATGGTGTTAACTTGGGTCCACATAGTGGCATTCAGCAAGTGACTGGCTGGGCTTGTCTGGAGGGACCAAGAGTGTAAATGCCTGACACCTTGGTGGTGATGTTTGGAAGGCTGGTCTCAGCTGGATCCCTATTCCTTTCGGACCTCTTTAGGCTTCTTCTTCATTTTTTAAAGGATTTTATTTTTAAGTAACCTCTATACCCATTAAGGGGGTTGGGTTGAACTCATAGCCCTGAGATCAAGAGTCACATGCTCTACTGACTGAGCCAGCTAGGTGCTCCTAGATCTCTTCTTATGGTCTCTCCAGTAGAGTAGTTAGACTTCTGTATGGGGACACAGGACTCCAAGGGACCAAGGTAAAAGCTACCAGTGTTCTTTAAAGCCTGTGCCTGGAACTGGCATAGCATCACTTTTGCTGTGCTCTATTGGTGAAGGCAGTCAGGCTCAGATTTAGTGGAGGGGAAATAGACCTTACCTGTCAGTGGGCCAAGTGTCAGAGAATTTACAGCCATCTTTAATTTGCCACACTACTCTTCCATGTGCCTTCTACTGTTTTTAGGTGGATGTTCTATTTTTGTTTCTTGTAGTCCATGGTTTTAGATGATTTCTATAATGAAGAGGGAGTGGAAAGGCCTTTTCTATGCTGTCCTTAGACGTCTGAGTAGTTTTTAAGATATCTGAAGATGATGGGGGCGATAGTGAGAGAGATAAGGGGACAAGACTTGATGTTTTTGATGTTTTCCTTACCTACTCTAGGACCCAGGGCAGTACCTAGTACATATATAATAAGCTCTCAGAAAATACTTGTTCTCAAATTCCTTTGTGTATAAATTAAATATATATATATATATATATATATGTATATATATACATATATATACATATATATTCCTTATATAAATAAATAGATAAAATATCCATCTATTTAGATAGTAAGAGTAAGATTTTGGTTTATCTACTATATTGAAGATAAATCAAAGGAAATAAGAATCTGCCCATCTAAAAGAACGTTTGTTAATTGACTAAAAACAATTTTTATACAGAAAAAGTTTTTTTTTTTCAGGAGAACGTATCATTTGGTTGCATGAAATGGACTTTGTCATGGGTCATAATAAAAAATCCTGTTAGTATACACTTTTTTAGAATTAGCAGCTGTTTGCCTGAGCTCTTCGATTTCTCTAACACATTTTGTCCTGTTGCTTCTAGTTACATATGCCACTCGGCACCAGCAGAAGGCATGCAGCCCAAAATGGGGGTGGGGTGGAGAAAAGATGAGGCGGAATCAAACCAGCAAGAGAGTGAAACAGATGGGTTGTGGGAGATGACCCTGCCCCCATGTTGTTTTTGTTCTGGCTGCTACTGATCAGATGCAAATCAGCAGCCAAGAAATTGGAGTTGGTGATCCTGTGATGAAAAAGAAAGTTTGATCTTAGGCTGAGTAGAATTATACATTTACAACACTAAAACATGATGCAGATTTTTTTCCTTTTGGTTATTTTAATTACTTTTCCTCTGACACGTTTCAGAGAGTGTTTTGTTTGAGATACAACTTTTGTATTTTTCTGGATAAAAGGATACATATAATCTGAGATAAATATTGCCCTTTTAGGGTTTTTTTTCATGCAAGTTTACAGTAAGTAAAATTTTAGGAGTGTTCAGGAATTGGTGGAGGAGACATTTTAATCCATGACTATACCTCCACATTTTTTGGATCTTGTCTCTAGATTGTCAGCATTTACCAAGACTTTCTTCTGTGGGCTGTTTAAAAATGAATAGAAAGTAGTAGGTTTGTTAGAAAAATAGATCTTCCATATATATATATATATATATGTTATGCTAAATATTCTTTTCTTTTGTCAGTGCTTGATTTTGACTTTGGTTTATTTTCTAAGGTCAAGATTGAGGAAACCTTGCTTTATGTCTTAACCAAGTCTTCACTTTGTTCTATGGAATAACCTTATTTTTTAAAAAAACATAGGAATGTTATCAAACATACACAAATGTAAAGAGAATAATAGTATAATGAGTCTCCAGGTACCCCATATTCAGCCTCAACAGTTACCAACATTGTGCCACTCTTATTTCATCTATCGCCCACCCCTTGGCCCATGATTTTATGGAAGAGTTTTGTGTAATATAGTTTAGTATTAGCATTTAAAAGGTTTTTTTTGTTTGTTTTAAGTAGGCTCCACACCCAGTTTGAGGCTTGAACTCATGACCCTGAGATCAAGAGGCGGATGCTGTACCAACTGAGCCAGCCAGGCACCCCTAGTTTAATATTAGCATTTTTAAAGAATATATCCTGAAACTTTTTAAGTATTTTATTATTTCTTTTTAATGTTTACTTTTATTTTTGAGATGGTGGCGGGGGGGGGGGGGGGGGGGGGCAGAGAGAGAGGGAGACACAGAATCCAAAGCATCCAGGCTCTAAGCCGTCAGCACAAAGCTCTGACGCGGGGCTCAAACCCATGAACCATGAGACCTGAGCTAAAGTCGGACACTCAACTGAGCCACTCAGGTGACCCTTAAGTATTTTATTTTTTAAGTAATATCTATACCCAACGTGGGGCTGGAACTTGTGACCTTGAAATCAAGAGTCACATGCTCTACCAACTGAGCCAGCCAAGTGCCCCCCTAAAACTTGAAATCTCTACATTAACAGATACCACTGTAGTGTGTAGTTTACCCAATAAAAATATGTGGTGTTATTTATATATATATATATATATATATGTATATATATATATATATATATATAAATTTTAAGTGAGCTCTTCAAACCCTTAATGATCCCATAAATATGGAACTTAGTTACTAAGCTAGTAAATTAATTCTGAATGGAACACTCAGTAAAACAGTTTTTCAAATAGCTTTTTCTTACGCTCCAGACTTTGACAGGTACAATCATGGTCCACGTCACTATAGAATTTGATACTCCTTTCTTTCATCTATTAAGATGTATGTGTTCTAATAATATCACTTTTTAAACTTAATTTTTCCCTTTATGCCTAGCATTAGACTTTGGGTGACTTTCTCTCGGGGACCATTTTCCACAGTTTGTTTATTCATTTATGAATTTTGAGAGAGAGGGTGTGAGAAGGAGGGGCTGGGCAGAGGGAGACAGGTAGAGGGAGAGAATCTCAAGCAGGCTCCATGCCCAGCTCAGAGCCTGATGTGGGTGGGGCTCAGTCCCATGACCGTGAGATCATGACCTGAGACAAAATCAAGAGTTGGCTGCTTAGCCAACTGAGCCACCCAGGTGCCCCTCCATAGTTTAATTTTTTTTTTAATGTTTGTTTATTTCTGAGACAAAAAGAGAGACAGAGCATGAGTGGGGGAGGGACAGAGAGAGAGGGAGACACAGAATCCAAAGCAAGCTCCAGGCACTGAGCTGTCAGCACAGAGCCTGACGTGGGGCTCGAACTCACAAACCGTGAGATCGTGACCTGAGCCGAACTCGGTCACTCAACTGACTGAGCCACCCAAGCGCCCCATAGTTTAATTTTTTAAATATCATTTTCTGGAAGTACTGGTTATGTTCATTAAATGCACACCAGAATTACAGACTCCTACAGTTTAAATTCAAGCTGCTTTAGAAAAAACTTGGTATTCTGAGGGTGCCTGGGTGGTGCAGTTGGTTAAGCATCTGACTCTTGATCTCAGCTCAGGTCATGATCTCACTGTTCATGAGTTTGAGACCCGCATCCGGCTCTGTGCTGATGGTGTGGAGCCTCCTTGGGATTTTGTCTTTCCTTCTCACTGCCCCTCCTCCACTTGTGCATTCGCTCGCTCGCTCTCTCTCCCTCAATAAATAAACAAAGAAATTTAAAAAAAAGAAAAGGTTTGGTATTCTGTGATGTATCTTTGTCAAATATCATCATCGTCATCATCATCTAATTCAAAGTAATAGGGGGAAGGTTGTTCTGAGTTAAGATGAGATGTAAATTAAAGAATAGTTTAGGGGTGCCTGCGTGGCTCAGTCAGTTAAGAGTCTGACTCTTGATTTTGGCTCAGGTCATGATCTCACAGTTTGTGAGATCAAGCCCTGTGTTGGGCGCTGCGCTGGCAGCATGGGGCTTGTTTGGGATTCTGTCTCTCCCTCTCTCTCAAAATAAATAAACTTAAAAAAAAAAAGAATATTTTAAAGAGTAGTTTATTTTTTCAGGCTCATTGAAATATATGAGTTAGCTTACTAAGTTACTTTTTTGTGCAGAGATCTTTCCAGACCATTTTGAAATTTTTATGGTAAAATACACATAACATTAAATGTACCATCGTAACCATTTTTAAGTGTGCTGTTCAGTAGTGTTAAGTAAATTCACATTGTTGTACAACAGATCTTTAAAACTTTTTTATCTTGCAAAGGACTGAGACTCTATCCCAAGCAAGTACTATTGCCAGACTATTTTTAATGAACAGATAAACTCATTTGAAATGAAAAATTTTCATTTACATAATAATATTCAGTGTGTTAGTCTCTTATGTAATCATGTAAAGAATTAATACGTTATGAGGCAGTACTTTAGTTTTTCTCTTAATCTGGTAAACTGTAAAATTGCTGGCACCCTTTATATTCTGTTACCACCCCCCCCCTCCCCCCCCAAAGCGCCTAAGTAGCAGAAAATTTTGCTTAGTCTCAAGTTATAGTATCACAGATAATGAGTTAAGTCTGAAATCGTGGGGCTTTGCTGTTTGGTGAAGAACTTTTTATGTGAAGAACTTTTTATATGATTCTAGCCTAATAGTTTAACAGGAGTACTAAAGTACAATAAGGTTTGCTCGTTCCTGCCCTTGACTCGTACACATTATTTTTAATGTTCTGTATCTTTTGCGCATTCTTCCTTGTACCATTCAGATTTTTCTCAAGACCTGCCTGTCTTGGTCCCCAGATTATCTTTAGGTATCTTTCATTTGCTTCTGTCTTTGTTCAGACAAGTATGTATGTATTTTTTAAATTACTTTATTATTTTTTTTTTTAAGTAAACTCTACCCCCAATGTGGGGCTTGGACTCATGACCCCAAGGTCAAGAGTCGCTTGCTCTGCTGACTGAGCCAGCCAGGTTCCCCCAGCAAGTATTTATTGAGTGCCAATTAAGATGCAAATACTATTTCATAGGGTCTGTCTACTGAATACAGTTATTACCATCTCAGCCAAATTTCATAGTTTTCTAGTATAAGGTGTGAACTCTTAATCAGGAATGATTTCACAACTTTCTTTCCCCTGTTTTATTGAGATATAATTGACATGCAGCACTATAGAAGTTTAAGGTGTACAGCATGACTTGACTCACATATACTGTGAAATGATGACCACCATTTAGTTTAAACATCCATCATCTCTTACAGATATAACAAAGAAAAATGTGTTTTTTTCACTGTGATGAGAACTTTTAGGATTTACTCTCTTAACGACTTTCAAATATGCCATACAGCAGTGTTAACTGTAGTCCTCATGTTGTATATTACATCCCCAGTACTTATTTATCTTTAACTGGAAGTTTGTACCTTTTGACTACCTTCATCCAGTTTCCCCACCTCCCACCCCCTGCCTCATAACCATAAATCTCAGCGAGATCATACAGTATTTGTCTTCCTCTCTCTGACTTACTTCACTTAGTGTAATGCCCTTGAGGTTCATTCATGCTGTCACAAATGGCAGGATTTCCTTCTTTTCTTATGGCTGAATAATATTTTATTGTATATTAACAATTGCTTATATAAAGCATGTTGCTGTATGTGAAGCTACTTTTCCTGGGTCTTAGGCTGAAGTTATAATACTGCCCTCCTCCTACTTTCCTTTAGGACTCATTTACGAGTTTTGTTATTCTAAAAACACACATCTCAGTGTGTCATCATCCATGTGCACATGAGTGTGTATGTGCGTGTGTGCATATGTGTCAGGGTGGGGGAGGGTATCAAGGACTGCTGTCTTAAGGAGTTTAGATCTCAAAGGATCCTTGATTCATAAAATTGAATCTTTTTAGTATGAAAAGACTGCTGTTAAGGAAAGCAAACATGCTCTTTCAGAGTTCATGGAGTACTGAGCCAGATGGATTAATCATGTGTAACAATTTTTTCCCTAGTACACAGAGACAAAACACAGCTTAAATGGTTAAGTCATAGGCAAGATGGGAAAAAATTCTTTTGAAAGTTAGATTCTGGATTTTCTTAGACATTTGTTGTTTTGTAATTCCTAAAATTATTCAACCCTCCCCCCAAATCCTTCTCCATTGTTTGCCCATACTACCTCTTAGAATATTAAGCTCCTAGTATTGAGTTCCTAACTTTTTTCTTTTGAACTTAACTCAGTTAAGGCTTCTTCCAGCCTTTTTGGAGTAGAGGGTCTTTCTTAGTATCTTCATTCTTCTTAATTTCAACCCCCCATCTTAATTGCTCTCATCTGGATCTTTTCCAATCCATTTTACATTTTATGAAGTGTATCAATCAGAACTATGACCATGTTTAGTCACACTGTAGCCTTACATGAAGATAGAATGTGATGGTCTTTTTATTTTTTAGTTTTCAATGCCTTTCTTCATTTCATAGTTTTTCAATATTTTGTTGTTGATTTCCTCATCTCCAAATTAAAGTGCTCACTAAAGTTTGCAGGGAATTCCTAGGTCCTTCTTCTAGATTAAGAACTATAGCTTTTTCATTATACAAGCAACATATATATGTTTTAGAGAAAATTTGGAAACCAAAGAAAGTAAAAAGAAAAAATGTTCAGAGTCTGATAAAATAAAACCCATTTTGTGTTTTTGGTATAATATTTTTATAAATGAAAATACATTTTTGTATCTTTCTTAAAGATGCTTAGATAAGCATTTTCCACACGTTAAATTCTTTATAAAAATTATTCTCAATAACTACATAGTAGGATTCAGTGAATGAGTATATTCCTAATTCACCTAACCATTAATCCATGCTATGAAAAATATTTTCTTGTTATAATGTTTTCTTTGTCATTTTTAAAGATCTTGTTCTTATTTTGCCAGGTGTTTTATTTTTAATATCCCATTTCTGGGTATTATGATTAAATAAATATGTACGTTAAAATATTCGGGTAAATATCCATCAAACATACATCTCTATGTTTATGTTTTTTTATGGAATCTAATGGCTTAGGAATTTTTTTTTTTTTACAGTAAACTCTATGCTCAACGTGGGGCTTGAACTCATGACCCCAAAGTCAATAGTTGTAGGCTCTACCAGCTGAGCTAGCCAGGTGCCCTGGGAATTATTTTCTTAAAAAAAATGTTCTACCCCAGATTATGTTGGTACAGTTTATACTGTACCAATACCTTTTGGATATTCATGAAAGTGTTAGTTCTCAAGGTACTTCTCCTTGGGAGTTGGAGGGTAACATTTCTTCCATAACTATTTCTCCTTGGCCACTATTTCCTTTTATCCCATTACACATCATGTGTGTTGCTTTTATTTTAATTTTATGTTGTCCTCCTGAGTGATGTAGTTGAGGACAGTATCAGACTTGAAAGTACGTGTATTGTGTGAGCATACTAAATATTAAAATTAAAAATGATGCTGGCTAGGGCTTTATCAATTTTGTTAATTCTTTCAAAGAACCAGCTTCTGGTTTCATTGATCTGTTCTGTTTTTTTTTGGTTTGATAGCATTGATTTCTGCTCTGATCTTTATTATTTCCTGTCTTCTTCTGGTTTGGCTTTTATTTGCTATTCTTTTTCCAGCTTTTTAAGGTGTAAGGTTAGGTTGTATATCTGTGACCTTTCTTCCTTCTTTAGGAAGTCCTGGATTGCTATGTACTTCCCTCTTATGACCACCTTTGCTGCATCCCAGAGGTTTTGGGGTGTGGCGTTATCATTTTCATTGGCTTCCATGTACTTTTTAATTTCCTCTCTAACTTCTTGGTTAGCCCATTCATTCTTTAGTAGGATGTTCTTTAGTCTCCAAGTATTTGTTACCTTTCCACATTTTTTCTTGTGGTTGATTTTGAATTTCATAGTGTTGTGGTCTGAAAATATGCATGGTACGATCTCGATCTTTTTGTACTTATTGAGGTCTGATTTGTGTCCCAGTATGTGATCTATTCTGGAGAACGTTCCATGTTCACTAGAGAAGAATGTGTATTCTGCTGCTTTAGGATGAAATGTTCTGAGTATATCTGTGAAGTCCATCTGGTCCAGTGTGTCATTCAAAGCCATTGTTTCCCTGTTGATTTTCTGATTAGATGATCTGTCCATTGTTGTAAGTGGGGTGTTGAAGTCCCCTACTATTGTGGTATTCTTATCAATGAGTTTCTTTCTGTTTGTGATTAATTGATTTATATATCTGGGTGCTTCCTTCCACATTTGGAGCATAAATGTTTACAATTGTTAGATCTTCTTGGTGGACAGACCCCTTGATTATGATATAATGCCCTTTTTCATCTCTTGTTACAGTCTTTATTTTAAAGTCTAGATTGTTTGATACAAGTATGGCTACTCTGGCTTTCTTTTGGTGACCATTAGCATGATAGATGGTTCTCCATCCCCTTACTTTCAATCTGAAGGTGTCTTTAGGTCTAAAGTGGGCTGTTTCGAAGGGACACATGCACCCCAATGTTTATAGCAGCACTATCAACAATAGCCAAAGTATGGAAAGAGCCCAAATGTCCATCGATGAATGAATAGATAAGGAGGATGTGGTGTATATATACAATGGAGTATTACTGGGCAATCAAAAAGAATGAAATCTTGCCATTTGCAACTATGTGGATGGAATTAGAGCGCATTATGCTAAGCGAAATTAGAGAAAGACAAATATCATATGACTTCACTCATATGAGGACTTTAAGGTACAAAACAGATGCACATAAGGGAAGGGAAGCAAAAATAATGTAAAAACAGAGAGGGGGACAAAACGTAAGAGAGTCTTAAATATAGAGAATAAACAGAGGGTTGCTAGAGGGGTTGTGGGAGGGGAGATGGGCTAAACGGGGAAGGGGCTTAAGGAATCTACTCCTGAAATCATTGCTGCACCATGTGCTAACTAACTAACAGGATGCAAATTATAAAAAATAAATAAGCTATAGAAAGTAAAAAAGAAAAACATGATGCTGGCTTACTTTACAAAAAATATTTAAGATTAATGGTAGCTTGCCAGTAATATAATTTAGAATGGTATTCAGTAGAATAGTCTGTCTCTCCACAGTGACATATAAACTTTTTGTCTCCACTTCCATTTCCAGGTTGCCATCACGAAAGCCAAAGTGGATTTCTCCAGTGTAGTGTGCCTGCCCCCTTCCGTCATTGCTGTGAATGGGCTGGACGGAGGAGGGGCTGGCGAAAATGATGATGAACCGGTGCTGGTATCCCTGTCTGCCGCCCCCAGCCCCCAGAGCGAAGCTGTTGCCAATGAACTGCAGGAGCTCTCCTTGCAGCCCGAGCTGACCCTAGGCCTTCACCCTCGCAGGAATCCCAATTTGCCTCCACTTAGTGAGCGGAAGAATGGTGAGTATATATGGAATTATTACATTGCCTAATTTGAACCAGGGTCTTCATGTTTATGTTAAAGATCATTACTTCATGTCTCTTGAAAGTTTCTTATAATCTTACTATTTTCTGTAAAATAGAGAAATGGTAAGTTTAGGTAATCATTATAAACCCAACATTTCCTGCCTGGGTTATTAAAACTGCTTTCTAATTTGTCTTTCTACTTCTCTGCTTCTCCCTCCCAACCTCTTCCATAAATTCATTAATTTAGCAAATGTTTATTGAATATCACTATGTCATAAACTATGCTAAGATTAGGGATTAAATGATAAATAAGCCTCTGTCATTAGGAAACGTATTCCTATACCTTGTCAGAGTAATCTTTTAGACCTCCCTAGCTTAATACTTTTCAGTGACTGCCCTATAGGATAAAAACAAAAGTCTGTTTTACAAGGCTTGCAGGATCTGGTCTCTTTCTGTTTTGTTAGCTTCTTCTCTTATCATTCCCTTATTCCTAGTCTTTGCTTCAACTATTAAGTATTTTTAACACTATTTACAAACCTTGCACTCTTGCTTCAAGCTTTTGTTAATTAAAAAAAATTATAGGGGTGTCTGAGTGGCTCTGTCAGTTGAGCATCTGACTCTTGATTTTGGCTCAGGTCATGATCTCACGGTTCATGGGTTTGAGCCCCATGTCGGGCTCTACACTGACCATGAGGAGCCTGCTTGGGATTCTCTTCTCCCTCCCTCTCTCTGCCCCTTCCCCTATTGCGTGCACACATGTGTGTTCTCTTCCTCTCTCTCTCTCAAATAAAATTATAATTATAAAATTATAATTTGTATAATTTCTTTGTTGTAATTATAAAAATTCAAGATTTCAGAAAAGGTATAAATAGTAATATAGCAAATATTTATGTACTCACATGCCATCTGGCTCATGCACTCTTCTCCATGGATCTCCATCCATCCCCAAGGTAATTACTGCCCTGAATTTGATATTTTATTGCCAAGTATTTCTGTATTTTTTTAACAGCATGACTCATAGTAGATCATGACCTGAGCTGAATATGAATATATTCCTGAACAATGTAGAACAGTTTTTTATATATTTATATATATTATATATATTTTTTATATAACATGTATATTAATTGGAGAGAGAGAACTCTATTGTATATACTCTTCTGCAACTTGTGTTTATTGTTCAATATTTATTTTCCTGTGAGTTATTAAAGGTATTCTATAAGTTCATCTCATCTGATCTGTGAATCAGCATTTATAAAGTAGTCCTGCTTTTCCCTACTGATCTTTAGTGCCAGCCTTATTTCTCAGTGTGCAGAAGTTAATTTTTATGCCCTCTGTTCTGTTTCACTGGTCTCTATTCATCTCTTTGTCATAGTACATCATCTTAGTTATTGTTGCTTAATAATTAGTCTTGTTAGAGGGCACCTGGGTGGTTCAGTCAGTTAGGCGTCCAACTTCAGCTCAGGTCACGATCTCGCGGTTTGTGAGTTCAAGTCCCACATCAGGTTCTGTGCTGACAGCAGCCTGGAGCCTGCTTCAGATTCCATGTCTCCCTCTCTCTCTGCCCTCCCCTGCTCATGCTCTGTCTCTCTTTCTCAAAAATAATAAATAAACATTAAAAAATGAAAAAAAAAAGTCTTGTTATCTGTTAGGACAGTCTCTCCTTGCCTTTTTTGTCTTCAGAGTTGTCTTGACTGTTCTTGCCCATTTTAATTTTTCATAGTTTTAGAATCAGCTTATGAAGTTATGCAAAAAAAAAAAAACAACACCTCAATGGGAGGCAGCTGGGCGGCTCAGTCTGTTAAGTGTTCCAACTCTTAGCTCACCTCAGGTCTTGATCTCAGTCGTGAATTTGGGCCCCACATGGGGCTTTGTGCTGGGCATGAAGCCTACTTTAAAGAAAAAAGAAACTCATTGGGATTTTTTTTTCTCGAACATTTTATTATGAAAAATTTCAGACACATGATAAAGTGGAGTTTTACAGTGAATACTTTTATGTCTACCTCTTAAATTCTCCCATTAACATTTTGTTATACTTGCTTTATAATATGTCTGTCCATCCCTCTATTCATCAATCCATCTTATTTTTTTGATGCATTTCAAAGTAAATTGCAGACACCAGCATTCTTTCATTTTATTGAAACATAACAATAATATAGAATAACATACAAATTGTAAGTGTCCTGGTTGAGTTATCACAGAATGAATATACCTGTGTGTAATTACTGCTTTGTGAAGAAGTATTCCAGCACCCCCTAACCACCCCATGTGCTTCTTCCCAACTAGTACTCCCTCTTTTTGCCCAAAGGAAACTACCATCTTGACTTCTAACATCATAAGTTAGTTTTGTTGGTTTCTAAACTTTATGTAAATGGAATCATGCTGTATGTATTCTGTTGTGGGCTTGTTTCGAAATTCATTTGTGTTGAATTATGTATGGGTGTAGTCTGTTTTCATTGCTATATAATTAGTCCATTTTATGAATATACTGGCATTTGTCTATTTTACTTTTGGTAGGTATTTGTGTTGTTTTAGTTTGGGGCTATTGTGAATCATGCTGATATGAAATTCTTGCGCATGTCTTTTTGGTGTACTTGTTGGATTTTGATTCGAAATGTGTCATTTATAGGTTAATGGGGAGAATATACATGTTACATATTGGGTATTCCTGTCCATTAGTTAGTTTTATCTCTTCAGTTAAATAGGTGTTCTTTGATGTCTTTCTACAGAGTTATAATTTTCTCCATAAGGGTCATGTGGAAAATTTATTAAGTGTATTCCCAGGTGTTTTCTTGGTGGGTGGTGGGCGGGGGGGGGGAGGTAGATGTTATCAGTGGTATATTTTTATAAAATATTTTCTGACTGTTGGATGCTGGAGAATAGAAATATCCAACCTTTAAAAAAAATTGTTTTTAATTTTTTTTTAAGCATTTACTTATTTTTGAGAGACACAGAAAGAGCACAAGCAGGGGAGGAGCAGAGAGAGAGAGGGAGAACAGAATCCAAAGCAGGCTCCAGGCTCCGAGCTGTCAGCACAGAGCCTGATGAGGGGCTCGAACTCACGGACTGCGGGATCATGACCTGAGCCGAAGTCGGCCACTCAACCACCTGAGCCACCCAGGCGCCCCGAAATATCCAACCTTTTAAAAACTCCCCTGGCTCTTCTACGTATATGCCCTCTTTTTGGGTACCACTCTTCTTGGCAACTCTTACTTGTTCTTCAGTATTCTGTTCAGGCATCACTCCTTTTGAGACGCCTGTCCTAACTCTTAGTCAGTGTTAGGTATCCTTTTCTTGATTTGCCCAATTGCCCTTTATCGTTACACTTCATCGCTGTATTGTAATTGGAATTCTCCAGTCAGCAACATGAGTGAGCGTCTGGAACCTGAAATCAGACCCCATTACGCTTCTGTCACAACCCTTCAGTGTCTTCCTGTGAGGCTTACGATGAAATCATTGTTTTTATGATGTGGGCCAGGTATCCTTTCTGACCTGATTATTTCTTACCTCTGTCCCCTTGCTCACTCTGTGCTGCTTTAGCCACACTGACTTTCTTGCTGTTTCTTGAACACATCAAGTATGTGCCTGTCCTGGGGCCTTGGTACTTGCTGTGCCTTTACTGAAGTTCCTGCGCAAATAAATGTCATCTCCTCAGGGAAGCCTTCCCTACCTATCTTATCTAAAATATCACCTCCCAGTACTCCCTATCCTGCTTTGTTTTTCTTTCAAGCACTTATTATTATGATGTGTGTGTGTTGGTATAAGTGTGTATATATGTTTATTGTCTATATTCTTACCCCCTCGTTGCCCACTTAGATGGTATGTTTCATGAGGCCAGTGGGCAAAATATTTGAATCAATAGATAGATGGTTTGTTTGTTCCACTAGAGGGAAGAACTCTGTTTTTACATCCATAGTGGGAAATGTAATGGAAACTCAAGCAGGGTTGGGTTTTTTTTTTTTTTATATTTGTTTATTTTTGAGAGAGAGAGAGACAGAGAGGGAGACACAGAATCCAAAGTGGGCTCCAGGCTCTGAGCTGTCAGCACAGAGCCCTATGCGGGGCTCGAACTCACGAACCATGAGATTATCACCTGAGCTGAAGTAGGATGCCCAACCGCTGAGCCACCCAGGTGCCCCATGCAATTTTTATTTTGGGAAATAAGGGACACTCAAGCATTTTTTTGATGTTTTTTTTTTTTTTTTCCCATTTCTAATTTCTCTTTTTCTCCCTCATGATGGGAGAGATTTCAGCTTATTTATATGCTAAGGGGAAAGAATCTGGAGGGAAAAGCTGGAGATGGAAAAAGAGAAAGGAGAACAGATGGAGCAGGGTTCCTGTTGAGATGTGAGAGGATGGGATTTAAAGGTGTTGGCTCTGCCCTGCGCAGTAGTAAGGACCATGACTCCTCTGGGATAGGAGGAATGGCGGTGAAGGCGATGACAGACAGCCAACAGCTAACCTCTAATATCTTGGGCAGGAAGTGGAGGAAATTGGCGCTGACAGCTGGGATGGTCTCAGGGGGTCCAAAGCAGCTGTTGCTATTGGGGCAGAGATGCTGGTGCATCTTCAGCCTTTCTCTCTCAACTTTTTGGCATATAAATCAACTGAATTTTGTTTCCATTTTGAACAACAACTTTCTAGCCTTCCCAAGCTCCTAAAAGAGCAGTTTATTAGCACTCTCTCTACTTTCCCACATTCCAGAGACTTCACTGTATTCTGGCTTCTGTCCTTATCTCTCTCTTCAGTAACTGCCATTGCCAAAGTCGTTAGTGTTCTCGTGGATCAAACAGGCACTCTTCATCTTATTTGTCCTCATTGCAGCATTTGATGTGATTGGCCACTCCCTCCCACCTGTAACTTTTCCTCCATGGACATCACTGAAATTACTCTTGGCTTTTTAAAGTCTGCTTTTACAGCCACTTTCTTTTCTGCTCAGACCTTTTGCCAACTTTCTGTACCCACCTCTTAAATTTTGTTACTCCCCAGTGTTTCGCTGTAGAGCTTCTCCTTACTCTATATTTTACCTTGAGTGATTTCTCCCAGAACTTTCTGCCTTTAACCACCATCATATGTTGTTGATTGATTCCTGTATTATATCTCCAGACTCATATGCTTGGCTCTCGGACACCTCTGTAGGATGTGTCACAGACTCAGTATGTTTGGTGTGAAAGTCCTCATCCTACCTGCAATTCCTGCTGAATTCTGTGTTGTAGGAATTGGCACCACCCTCTACCCAGACGTTCAGATAAGGGATTGTTTTGTTTTCTTCAAACTAAATGAAAACTTCAAGTTTTTTTTTTTTAATTAAAAAAAATTTTTTTAATGTTTATTTATTTATTTTGAGGGAGATAGGGAGAGAGAGTGTGAGTGAGGAAGGAGCAGAGAGGGAGAAAGAATCCCAAGCAGGCTCAGCACTGTCAGCACAGAGCCCAACACGGGGCTGGAACTTACAGACTGCAAGATCACAACCTACGCTGAAATCAGGAGCCAGACGCTCAACAAACTGAGCCACCCAGAGGCCTCAAGAGTTTTGTTTTATTTTATTATTTTTTTTTAATTTTTTTTTTAACATTTATTTATTTTTTTTTAATTTTTTTTTTTTCAACGTTTTTAATTTATTTTTGGGACAGAGAGAGACAGAGTGTGAACGGGGGAGGGGCAGAGAGAGAGGGAGACACAGAATCGGAAACAGGCTCCAGGCTCCGAGCCATCAGCCCAGAGCCTGACGCGGGGCTCGAACTCACGGACCGTGAGATCGTGACCTGGCTGAAGTCGGACGCTTAACCGACTGCGCCACCCAGGCGCCCCAACATTTATTTATTTTTGAGACAGAGAGAGACAGAGCATGAACGGGGAGGGTCAGAGAGAGGGAGACACAGAATCCGAAACAGGCTCCAGGCTCTGAGCTGTCAGCACAGAGCCCGACTCGGGGCTCAAACTCACAGACCGCGAGATCATGACCTGAGCCGAAGTCGGCCGCTTAACCGACTGAGCCACCCAGGCGCCCCAAGAGTTTTGTTTTATAATCAGATAAAATGTAGGAAAAAGAAAGTAAAAATTCCTTCATAGTTACACAGTTCAGGTATAGCCAGTGGCAGCAGTTTATACATTTTTGTCAGTTTTTGTGTTCATTTATTTATTTTTATATACATGTACTCTATGTAACCTATTTTCATGTAATTTTATTTCATGAGATTTTCCTGTATCATTCAGCCGTCTTAGAAAACATTTTTTCCTCTGTTTCCTTGGATTGCGTATTAAATTGTGTGTATACAACAATTAGCTAGTCTCCTATTATGAGACCCTTAATTGTTTTTTTATTTTTTCTGTTACAAATAATACTGCAGTAAACATCTTTGGTATATAAATCTTGGTGTAAGTAACTGTAGGACAAACTCCCAGAAGTAGATGACAAGATACAGATATAAAGAACCTTTTCTTTCTTGCTGTAAAACTGTAACATGTTTGGGTGTGAAGTTTTTCACTTTTTTTAAGTCACTGTTTCCAAACTGTTCCCCCAAAAGATGATAACATGCCTAATTTTGGAAGTAAGTGTTTAATTCCATCTCCTTTCTACCTGCTTCTTTCATCTTTCTTCCCAGCCATCAGTCAACACTTTTTATAGATTCTTCAGTGTTCGTATCTACTGAATTCATTCTTTCTAGCCACCTTTACAGCTGCCACTTAGAGCAGACTCTCAGTAGTGTCTTTCTTGGGTTACTGCAATGTCGGCCTTTTAACTGGTCTCGCCTTGTTTCTAATCTTGTCCCAGTGGCTGCTGGGTGATTTTTCTAAATGGTAAATGAGGTTCCTGCTCTTCTGGTTGAAATCACTTAGTGGTTTCCATTTCCTCCAGGATAAAGCTTGTTCTCCTCAGGATGGTAAACCCGGTCCCTCAGAGCCAGCTTCTGCTCCTCCCCTCATCTCTTCCCATGCACGCCAGAAGATTTGGGATTTCCCATAAAAGACACACTTTCATATCTCAGTTTCACTTTGTGTTTTTGTTGTTGTTGTTTTGTTTTTTCCTTTCCCTGAATGACCTTTCTCCTCCTGACGTTTCCATCTAGTCAAGAATCAGGAAGGTACCGTTTCCTTCAGGACTTTTTCCTCAGACTGCCAGTTTGGGCTAGGGGTTTGTTCTTTCAGTGTTCTTCAAAGTACCCTGTGTGTAACGATTTACTTATTTGTTACATTCAGCTGGATGAGAAGCTTTGTGGAAGGAGGGATTGTGTTTGTTTTACTTATCCCAGTATCCTTAGTGCCTAGCCAAAAACTTTAGTTTGCTAATGAATCAACTAGAGTGCCTGTTAAATGCAGATTCTGATGTAGATCCCCGAGAGGCCTGAGATTCTGCATTTCTCACCAGCATCCAGGCGATGCTAGTACTGTTGGTCTGGAGGACCACACTTTGAGTGGTCGAATGTGGTAGGTGTTGGGCGAATGTTTGTTGAATGTAAGAGCCAGGGAATCAGTGATGACCTGATGACCGTGGAACTATGAATCCACTGAAACATTGACCTCTTAGATTTAAGCGATTCAGAAAAACAAAGTGATTGTTGATTCTGTTGCTGGACGGGGGGCGGGTGGAAAACCTCATTTAATTTAGGGTTTAGATTATTTGGAAGAAAGGCTTTCTGAGTCCTTCCCTGTAGAGGTGAAATATATTGTGGAATAATTGTTTTATTCTCTTAGTTAGTGTTAGAACATTTAGACCACAAGTTTACTATTTGTTTTAAAGTTAAAGATCTCTATAAATTTGAGACACACTATAATCCCAGTGTGTAAAACAGTTGCTCTGGTTGAATGAAACCTGAATGGAGAAACCAGACCCCCACTTACTTGGCATCCTTCCTGCCCTCAGGCAACTCTTGAAAGAGCACAAGTTGAAAACTTCTGATCTGGATCACTTATCTCCTTTAGTTTGAGATTTTTCTGAGCCAGCCTCTTCAGTAGAATGGTTTCCTAACTGCCCGGGGTCCCAAATTGATTAATTGTGATCATGCTTAGAAGGGAACATGGATACGTGAAACTGACAAGCATAATGTTGTATACAACCTAATTATCATTTTGGCAAGAGAAAAGAAAAAAAAAATGAAATTGTGTTCAATATTAGAAAGGAAATAATGGAGGAAAACTGACATTAGAACAATGCTGAAGGGGAGAAAAGGGGCCTAATAAAGAAATACTCCATAAGGAGTTTGAGAACTGGGGCGCCTGGGTGGCTCAGTCGGTTGAGTGTCGACTCTTGGTTTTGGCTCAGGTCATGGTGCCAGGGTTGTGGGATCAACCCCCGTGTCAGACTCTCTGCTGAGAGTGGAACCTGGTTAAGATTCTCCCTCTCCCTCTCCCTCCCACCCCTCCTTCTCTCTCCCCCCATCTCTCTCTCCTCCCCTCCCTCTCTATATCCCTCTCCCTCCCCTTCTACCCCTCTCCCCTGCTCATGTCCTTGCTCTCTCTCTCTCTCAAATAAAAAAGTTTGAGGACTACAAAATACCTTATAATATGGTAGAATGTATGCCAGTGACCAGAAATAGTAATAGCTTAGCAAAAATCACTAATTATCAAAATCAGATTCTGTTACTATAGGGAGAAAATAGGAAATATTGATCAAGTTTCTTTTTTATTCCATCCAGCAGCCACCAGTTAAATGTTTGGACAGGGGCAGTATTGTCAGTGTTTAGTGGCAGGGCCTTCTACTTGTACACCTTAATGGTGCTTCCTGTCAAGAGGAGAAAGAGACTGGATACACCGGTGAGAAAACCATTATTATATTTTATGCCAGGTGTTCTTTGCATAGATGTTTATAGGAAGGTAAAGGTAAGAGCAGAAGTGGAGAAGATTATAAAATTGGAAAATGTGGACTTTTAGAGCAGAATAAAGTGTAGAGTTAGGCGGTGCTTTTTCATGGATGGTGTACTGTGTGTTGGAAGAGTGAGAAATTTCCTTCTCAGATCTATTTTGTTTGAAGCATATCTTATATAGAAATTCAGTGATTTAGTAAGGGCCCTTGCAGGGCAGTAGGCAATGAAGGCCTTGATACCTCTATTTCCTAAACAGAGGAAGTTGGAGGCATATAATGAGAAGAAGTGCCTTTCCTTAACCCAGCCCTTATTAGCCTAATTGGAAAAAGTTGGTAGAGAAGTTTCAAGGTATATTTTTTAATATTACCCTTCTGTCATCTTCTAGGCTAAGTACTTAGATAAAATTGATCCTGTCCAGTCTGGTCATGGAGAAGCCTTGGGAGTACCTCTCTAATGATTAACCCCATTGGCTCTAGCTAAAGGAGCTCTGGCTTATGTTAAATGAACTTATCCAAAAGGAAATTTAAGTTTCAATTTGCTTCTTCCTTTAATGGCATGTTGCTCTTTGGCTGTCCTTATGTATCTACCTCTTCTTAACACTAATCTGATACTATTTTAATTAATTAATTAATTAATTAATTAAAGATTTCATTTTCGGGGCGCCTGGGTGGCTCAGTCGGTTAAGCGGCCGACTTCGGCTCAGGTCACGATCTCGTGGTCCGTGAGTTCGAGCCCCGCGTCAGGCTGTGTGCTGACAGCTCAGAGCCTGGAGCCTGTTTCAGATTCTGTGTCTCCCTCTCTCTGACCCTCCCCCATTCATGCTCTGTCTCTCTCTGTCTCAAAAATAAATAAACGTTAAAAAAAAAATTTTTTTTTTTAAAGATTTCATTTTTAAGTAATCTCCACACCGAGCATGGGGCCTGAACTCAGGACCCAGATCAAGAGTCACGTGCTCCACTGATTGAGCCAGCCGGGTGCCCCTGATAGTATTGGTCTTATGAGTTTCAGAACTGGCTGAGGCTGCATAAGACTTATTTTCAGGAACCTCTAGGATGGGAGCTAAGATACCTTTTGCCTCTTTTTTTTCATTGTGAATATACTACATTTCAGTTATCTTATAGATTTTGTGGGCAGGTGTGAGAATTTTGCCAGAATTTGTGTTTCAAGTCTTCTGGTGGAAGTGCATTCCATGTTCTACATGATCAGATTACAAATGAACTTTTGGAATATAATCCATTTGTAAATTGGGGACTTGCTCATATCCTGAGATAAGACTTTTGCAGTTTGGGAGTCATAGATTTAAGACACGGTGAATAGTAATTACTTGGAACGCATTACTCAGAAGGCACTGCAGACAAAAGTTAGGTAAATTAATGATGACAAGTTCATAAAGGTTTCTAAGAGAAAGCTTGTATTTGGTAGATTATATTCTTGACCTTTTATTGTGTCCTTGACTTTTAAAATTTTATTCCAGAACAGTTATTTCTACCTTCCTCTAATTCTACTGCTGTTCACTGCCATGACCACCATGGAAATTAGTATTCAGCAGATATTCGTAAAGTGCCAATAGTGAATGAGACACTGAGAAAGACATTGAAAGGTATAAAGAGGAGTAAGTTGTACCACAGTTACTAGTTTTTTGCCCCATTCCATCCTGGAATGCCCCATTCATTCCTCTGTCCTGTCTTGCCCCCTTTCGTAGGCATCCCCTAGACAGCTGTCCCGCACATCTAGTGTTCTGGCCAACAAATCGTTGCTTGGTGTTAAAGCTGATGAGAAATTTGTATGACTTGAATTTTTGCATTTTTGAAGGAGATCTTAATTCTCATTATTGAGAAAGTGCCTTTCTCCAACTCACCAAGGATCAAATAAATATAGACTTGAACTATCACTCACACACACAAAAATGCGTATATCTTATAGGAACCTTCATTTCTGAAGCATCGTCCAACAGATGTGAATATACTTCAAGAATAATGGGATAGAACTTTTGAAATTATGTCTTCCAAGCTGAAAAAGCTTCTTATACTAATCAAGCCCCTTAAAATTAGATTGGTGATATATATTTTACCATTCAAGTATTTTTTTTCTTTTTTGGTGGGAGATGTATATATAGAACATATATAGAGAAAAGTACATAAATCATAGGATAACCATAAACCAAATTGTTGTGTAAACACTACTCAACAGTAGCTCATTGTGAGTCCCAGGGAAGCCTCCTATGGGTTCCTCTCTGAACACAACCTCATCTTTTCTTTTTAGGAGTAACTGCTGTTCTGACTTCTTGAAAATCGTTTGTTTTATCACCTGTATAGTTCCAAACAATATAGTTTAGTTAAAGTTTATATGAATGGAATTCTGTATTCTTCTTTTGTTCAACATGTGTGGTATTCATGTATGTATATAGCTTTAGTGCAGCCATTTTCATTGCTGTGTTGTGGATGCACCTGTGGAAAAGTACTCCATAATTAAAAAAAAAAAAAAATCTAAAGGCATCCATATCGGCCAGGAGGAGGTCAAACTTTCACTCTTTGCAGATGACATGATACTCTATATGGAAAACCCAGAAGATTCCACCAAGAAACTGCTAGAACTGATTCGTGAATTCAGCAAAGTTGCAGGATATAAAATCAATGCACAGAAATCGGTTGCATTCCTATACCCCAATAATGAAGCAACAGAAAGAGAAATCAAGGAATTGATCCCATTTACAGTTGCACCAAAACCCATAAAATACCTAGGGATAAATCTAACCAAAGAGGTGAAAAATCTATACACTGAAAACTATAGAAAGCTTATGAGAGAAATTGAAGAAGACACAAAAAAAAAAAATGGAAAAAGATTCCATGCTCCTGGGTAGGAAGAACAAATACTGTTAAAATGTCAATACTACTCAAAGCAATCTACATATTCAATGCAATCCCTATCAAAATAACACCAGCATTCTTCACAGAGCTAGAACAAATAATCCTAAAATTTGTATGGAACCAGAAAAGACCCCGAATAGCCAAAGCAATCTTGAAAAAACCAAAGCAGGATGCATCACAATCCCAGACTTCAAGCTGTATTACAAAGCTGTAATCATCAAGACAGTATGGCACTGGCACAAAAACACTCAGATCAATGGAACAGAATAGAGAACCCAGAAATGGACCCACAAACGTATGGCCAGCTAATCTTTGACAAAGCAGGAAAGAATATCCAATGGAATAAAGACAGTCTTTTCAGCAAGTGGTGCCGGGAAAACTGGACAGCGACATGCAGAAGAATGAACCTGGACCACTTTCTTACACCATACACAAAAAGAAACTCAAAATGGGTAAGACAGGAAGCCATCAAAATCCTTGAGGAGAAAGCAGGCAAAACTTCTTTGACCTCAGCCACAGCAACTTCTTACTCACCACATCTTTGGAGGCAAGGGAAACAAAAGCAAAAATGAACTATTGGGACCTCATCAAAACAAAAACTTCTGCACAGTGAAGGAAACAATACGCAAAACTAAAAGGCAACCGACAGAATGGGAGAAGATATTTGCAAACGACATACCAGATAAAGGGTTAGTATCCCAAATCTATAAAGAACTTATCAAACTCAACACCCAAAAAACAAATAATCCATTGAAGAAATGGGCAATAAATAAATAACCAATCAAATAAAGAGGGCATTAAGGAATCAACCAAATAAATAAAGACTTGAAATATCACTCACACACAATGCCTGCACCAGGACCTCCTAGTCTTAGCTATGATAACTGTAATAAGCTCTGTTATGTGAGAGAAATAAGTCCTCCCACCTTATTCTTTTTCTAACAGCGTTTTTCTTGGCTTATTCTTTGTCCTTTGCATTTCTATATGAATTATAAGATCACTGTGGGATCTTGATTAGGATTGATTGCATGAAATAAACCAGTTTGGGGAGAATTAATATCTTCATAGTGTTATACTATGAACATGGTATATTTTTACATTTATTTAGATTTTCTACAGGGTCTCCTGATGAGGTTTTATCATTTTCTTTGTGGTGGTCATACACATCTTTTGTTAGATTTAGTTTTTAGAGATTTCATATATTTTAATGCTATTATGTTACCTTTTTTTTTTTTTTTTAATTTTCCCACTGTTAGTGATTCCCAAAAATTTTTTAAAGGAATAACCAAGTCTGTATTTGTTATCTGCCATGCTGGGTGGGATGTAAAGAGAAGCAAGTAGGAAAGAATGGCAGTGAAAAGGGTGTACTAGGTTCTCTTTCATAGACTTTTCTCCTCCTTTGTGGAAAGCTTAGGAAGTGCTTATTTGTTCTCCACAAGTGTGTAGCCTGTGGAAGAAAGGGCAGATCCTGTATTCTTTTTTCTGTAAGGGGACGCGCTGTACCCTTCCAGTCTCCAGTGTTACACAGGAGGTGCTAATTAACTGCTGGGAGAAGTAAAAATTTTGAGTGGGCAGTTTCTGATCTAAATTACAATATTTCCTTGGGGAAAGGAAAGAAAGAGATATAACAAAGTTACTTATGTTCCTCAAGAAGCCTGGTTGTCAAGGATTTTCTAGATTAGGTCTCCCAGCTAATGTGAAAGTGTCCAGATCTTAAGTATGTCAGTTCATTAAGTGATTCTTTTTAAAATGTGATTTAGAGAATTTCTCAACCTACTTCACCTCAGCAGTTAGAAATAATCAATATCTCATTTTCCTGTATTCATCAGATGTCTTGCTAGGCTCCTGGAGAACAAACGGATCCCAGATAGAATCTCCCTCTTAAAGTAGTGAAACAAACAAAAATGAGTGGATGTCATCTCCCATTGTAAATTGCTCTTAGCATGTGATTTATTTATTTCGTCTTTTTCCAAATGTACATTTTAAAAGTAACTGAGCTAATACTATGCTTTTTTCATTTAGCATTATAGCTTAAAGGTTTTCATGTCATTGAAATATTTTTATAATTAGCCTTTTTAATGGGTGTATAACATTCCATTCTGTGTGTCATTTATTTAATTTTTGCCCTGGTTGGATATTTGTTGTTGTTGTTGTTTTAATGTTTATTTATTTTCAAGAGAAGGGGAGGGGGAGAGGGAGAGGGAGACAGGATCTGAAGTGGGCTCTGCGCGACAGCAGAGAGCCTGATGTGGGGCTCGAACTTATGAACCATGAGATAATGACCTGAGCCGAAGTCAGACGCTAAACCGACTGAACCATCCAGGTGCCCCTGCCCTGGTTGGACTTATGAATCATTTTCTGTTTTTCACACATATACTACTATTCAGATGACTTTTTTCTGAATTTTGGATTATTTCCTTAGAAGTGGAAATATTGTCTTAAATAATTTCACTATTTCAATGTTGAAAAATTTATTCACTATCTGTTGAGCACCGTCTGTGTGTTAAGTATTGGACAGACATTAAGGAACAAGACAGGTAAAGTTCACATTGTCATGGAATTTATTTTAGTGAAAGAAAGATTAGAGTTACACACACCAATTCATAGTTACAAAATTGGTAAGTGCTTTGGTGGTGGGAAGCAAAAGATAACAGAATAGCAAATCTCATAGAAGTGGTTCCAGGGGCGCCTGGGTGGCTGAGTTGGTTGGGCGTCTGACTTCGGCTCAGGTCATGATCTCACGGTTTGTGAGTTCGAGCCCCGCGTCGGGCTCTGTGCTGACAGCTCAGAGCCTGGAGCCTGTTTTGGATTCTGTCTCCCCCTCTCTGTGCCCCTCCCCTGCTCCTGCTCTGTCTCTGTCTCTCTCAAAAAATAAATAAACATTAAAATGAAAAAAAAAAAAAAAAAGAAATGGTTCCAATTTAAGTGGGGGAAGGGGGATTGACTGGGAAAGGCATCTTTGAGGAAGAGATATTTAAGCTGACAGCCAAAACACAAGTGGTGGTTGGTCAAACAAAGGAAAGAGGGAATAGCATGTGTTAAGGCTGCGAGTGGGAAAGAGGACAGGGTACAGGCAAGGATTGTTGGGGAAAAGTTGGCACAAAAGAACTAAAAGAAATGAAAAGTAATGTCCCTGGAGAGAGAAGAAAGTGATGTGAAATAAGTAGGCAGGTAGGGGCCAGAGCACACCCACCTTTGTAGGCCTTGTTAAGAATTGAGATTCTTGAGACATACTTTGACCCATTCCATTCCAAGTGGTCTGCCGATTTATACTTCTGTCAACCCTGCATGAGTGCCTGGCTCACTTACGTTGATAACCTCATTTGTAAAAGACTTTTCTAATGTGATAAATGAAATGTTTTCCTTTCAATTTGTATTTCTTTGGTTCCTAGTGAGGAAAGAACCTTTCCCCAAACGTTTGTAGCCAGTGGATGTTTCATTATTTTTTGACCATTCAGTTCATTTCCTTGTCCATTAAAACATTATTTTTAAGGTTCTTCCCAAAGTACTCTTGTAACAGACTGGGAACCAACTGCTTGTCAGAGTTTGTAGAAGAGTTTCTTACATGTCTCTCACTCAGTATATACTCTGGATAAGGGGCTGGATCAGGTCAAGACTGGGTTTCTTTTGGCTTTGTTATTTTATGAGTCATGGGTATATAAGTCTGTGGAGTTGGGAATCTGAAAAGAAATTGATAAACTCTGGTCCCAGCTCACATCATCTTTCCTCTGAGAGACAATCCACGTCTCTTGTAACCAGAGCTAATTGCTGCCTCTTCCACGTTTATTTAGCTCCTTGTTTGTATTCTTATTTAGTACTTTATTTTTCCATTTTTCTATTTTAAATTGTTGGTTAGAGATCTCCTCCTCCTCCTCCTCCTCCTCCTCCTCCTCCTCCTCCTCTTCTTCTTCTTACTTTTTTTTTTAATTTTTTTTTTTTTTAATGTTTATTTTTGAGACAGAGAGAGACAGCATGAATGGGGGAGGGTCAGGGAGAGAGGGAGACACAGAATCTGAAACAGGCTCCAGGCTCTGAGCCATCAGCACAGAGCCTGACGCGGGGCTTGAACTCACGAACTGTGAGATCGTGACCTGAGCCGAAGTCAGACGCTTAACCGACTGAGCCACCCAGGCGCCCCCTTCTTCTTCTTTTTAAAGAGGGTGAATGAGGGAGAGAGGGGCACAGGCAGGGAGAGAGAATCTTAAGCAGGCTTCATACTCTGCATGGAGCCCAACATAGGGCTCAGTCCCACAACTCTGGGATCATGACCTGAGCTGAAATCAAGAATTATATACTCAGCCAATGAGCCACTCAGGCGCCCCTGTCCTACTTCTTTATAAGGTCCTTGAGGGTAGAGGCAGTGTCAGTCTGGTTCAGCCTTGTCTTTGTGCCCCCACTGGCACTTGACATTGTGCCTGATGACAGTATTTCAGACATACAGTATGAATGACCTGGCTGTTTATATTTATAGCTATCATAGCCCTTAACATTTCCTGTACTTTGAAAAGTTACCTGAAAATACTGCCTTCATGTATCCTGAAGCCAAGGAAGAGCATACCTATGGTACTGTGTGATCCTCCTAGGTTTGCAGGTCTTGACTGGGTTTTTCATCAGTAGTAGATTTTGGTCACAGGAAATAGAAGCTGCCCAGGACCTGTAGTGACTTGCCTCAGTGCTGGGTTATGTTATCTTTGGGTGTTTTCACTTTGCCCAACACCAGGTATCTGGGGGAGAGACTTAACTGGTTGGGACCTGTAAATTTTTTCATTATGATGATTAGATTTTGGTAGAGATGAACCTCAGTAAACTGTATGCACTTGTGAGAACCTAAATCAGAAATGGAACATGATTACATTTTAGTGTTCTGAAATCCCACAGAGACCACAAAAAGGTGTCTGTTACTTTGTGTATAGTACCTGTCTGTACTACATTCCATCATAGAAATGGATGTCAGTTGTTGGTGAAGTTGACAGCTTTCGATGGTTAAAGAATTGCTTATTTTGTAGTGATCTAGGCACTCTGTTTTTCTGGTTTCTCCCACTCATTCCCTACAATTTGGGCATTTTCATTGCCATTAGCTCTTAATATCCCTGAGGGCATTATTGTGGTTGTCCTTATTTATGTTCATTCTATACTTGAATGCTATGGATAATTTTATTTTAGTCTTCCTCAGTTTTCCAAATAATAGCACCTTAAGCATGTGCTTTTTTTTTTTTTAAATTTTTTTTTTCAACATTTTTTATTTATTTTTGGGACAGAGAGAGACAGAGCATGAACGGGGGAGGGGCAGAGAGAGAGGGAGACACAGAATCGGAAACAGGCTCCAGGCTCCGAGCCATCAGCCCAGAGCCTGACGCGGGGCTCGAACTCACGGACCGCGAGATCGTGACCTGGCTGAAGTCGGATGCTTAGCCAACTGCGCCACCCAGGCGCCCCTTAAGCATGTGCTTTAATGAAAACTTTAACAGACTATACCTGCCTTTTCTGAGTAGGTAGGGATTCTTTTGTTGTTATGAACTTTTCCCATACTGTTAGAATTTTCTGCGCTAAATAGGGCTTTTCATTCTATTTGGCATACATTTATGAATGCTGTCACATGTCAGACACTGTGCTCCATCTGTTAATGTAGAGACATGAAGCCATGTGGTAAAGAGCATTAATAGAGGTGGGCACAGGTTCTGCGGGAGCATAAATGAGGGGTATTTAGCATATCCTTGGAGGGTGTGAGGAGGGTGGGGAGACTGCCAGGATCATCAGAAGGCAGCAGTTAAACTGAGATTTGAAGGCTGAATAAGAATTATTTGGTAAGAAGGATGGTTTTTAATGAAGGCAAGGCTGGAGAGAAGGAACGCAGTTTGGAAACTATTGCTAAAGTACACAGTACCACCTATGTATTTTCATGAAAAAGTTTGACCTGAATTGGATCAAGCCTCTGTATTTAACTCCTAATTTACTAGAAATATAGGGGATAGGGCAGCATGTTAAATGGCACCATGGGGGTATAATTAGCAAAGTCCAAAATGTGGGGAAACAACCTGGTTTTTTTCAACAAATAAACTACAAGAGAAGAAAAAGGAGGAATTATGGATTAAAAGAGATTTAAGAGACAGATCAATGAAATGCAATGTATTGTCCCTATTGGACTCTGATTTGAATAAATCAACACTAAAAAATTTATGGGACAGTTGGGAAATTTTGAACATTGAATAGTTGATATTAAAGGATTTTTAAAACTTTGGGTGGTAATAATATTGTGATTATGTTTAAAAAAATTGTTCTTTTAGATGTACAGAATATAGATGCAATGAAATGATGGCTAGAATTTGTTATAGAGGGATCAGTGTGGGCTGGGCACACTGTGTGTGTGGCGGTGGGGGGTGTGGAGGGGCCCGGCCATGTGTTGATAAATTTCGAAGCTAAGTGATAGGGCACATAAGCAGGTTATTATGCTGTTCTTTCTACTTTGTGTTTCAGTGTTTCCATAATTTTTTTTTAATGTTCATTCATATGTTTTGGGAGAGAAAGCCTGCGCATGTGGGCGTACTTGGTTGCAGGGGAGGGGCAGAGAGAGAGGGAGAGACAGAAAATCTTAAGAGGCCCCGAGCTGTTGGCACAGAGCCTGACATGGGGCTCAAACCCACCAACCAGGAAATCATGACCTGAGCCAAAATTCAATGTTTTTTTTTTTTTTAAAGCTGTTGCTATGGGGTGCCTGGGTGGCTCAGTTGGTTAAGTATCCAATTCTTGATCTTGGCTCAGGTCATGATCTTACTGTTCCTGAGATTGAGCCCTGCTTTGGGCTCTGTGCTGACAGTGCAGAGCCCACTTGGGATTCTCTCTCACCCTCTCTCTCTGCCCTTCCCCCACTCATGTGTGCGCACGCGCATGCACACACACACACACACTCTCTCTCTCTCTCTCTCTCTCAAAATAAATAAATAAACTTTAAAAAAAATCATTGAAAAAAAAGCTGTTGCTATACTCCAGACAAGAAATATGAAGGACCTGAAATAAAGCACTGGCTGTAGAGATGGAACAAAAAGGAAGAACTTGAGGAATAAATTATGAAACAGTCAGACTTAAATGTCTAGGGCTTGAGGGAGGGGTATCTAAGTTTATGATTTGGGACCTGAATACTGTTACTTAAGATAGGAAAAATGGAAGCAATGTATCTTGAGGGGTTGGTCCAGGATGGCATTGGGTGCTTGTTTGGGGACACACTGAGTTTCAGATAGCAGATAGAGATGCGCAGTTGATAGCTTACAGATAAAGTCAAGCTGGGTGTGGGTCAGTATGTAGGAGGTAGTTAACCCTAAGAAAGGATGAGATTGCCCAGGGAGAATACGTAAAAGAGGGAAGGGAGGGCTCCTGATAGGAGCAGAGAAAGAAGAGAGCTCCTTAGGAATCTTAAGAAAATCAAGGAAATAGAAGTTTTAAGAAGAGTGTAGAAACTATGACAAATCCCGCAGGAAGTTCAAGTAGGATAAGTTGTCTAGCTCCCTTTGATTATGAGCATTAGAGGCCTCTGTGGAGACTTTGGGTGGGGTGTGGGGAAGCTTTGTGAATACAGTATATTGATATACTGCAGGTATCAAGTCCCTTTAGTGTGGATTAATAGAGACTGTAGCATATTAATTTTGTGTTGGTTAGCTAGAGAGTTATGATTAAAAGCAAAAGAGCTTTTATTTAATTGGAAATTAAGATCGTTACACTTCATTCCCTTGGTGCCATTAACTTCAAAAGCATGTTCAGTTGTACAAAGACCTTGTCAAAGTTTACTTTAGTTCTCCATGAAATTTTGCCGACTGGCACACACACAAAAAAATAGTGGCACTGAGGCTGTCATAGGGGTTCAGGCTTCCAGCTTTGTGAAACCTGTCTTAAAGCCAGTTTCACAGTGAGTCTGTCACCGTGCTGATACCCTTCAGGGTAAATGCAAAATCTTAGCAGTAGGGAAAGATTATGTTGCTTGTTTCCTTTTTTAAAAAGATTGCTTTTTTAGATTTCTGTCTAAAAATCGTTTTCCCTTTCTTGAGCTCCTTTGATCCCAAATTGCAGGTGAGATAATGGGTGTAGAATTGCCATGAAAAAGTTAACCATCAGTTGCACTATGATGCGTTGCTGCTGCCACCACCATATGACTGTCAGTAGCTCTGTAGGGCTGCGGTATTGACAGCTATGACCCTCCAGGCCCTCTTCTACAGCAAAAAGAGACATTTTGGGAGGAGGGGAACAGCCCTCTGCCCTTCCTGCCATCATCTCTGCAGGAATCTTATAATTTGTGTTTATTTTCCTGTAAGTACAGAACTGTGAGAACTTGTTTCATTTGAAAAACCCTCACACAGCAGATTGTACTGCCCACGTAGGGACAAAGGAATGATTCAACCTTTTAAGGATGCTTTTCCTTTAGTTGCTAACCTCTGACCGGACTACCATGTAGTCTGAGAATTGAAATTTACCCATTTTTCATAAGACAGTTGAAAATTTGATGGCCAGAAGGGGCTGGTGAGAATGCTTCTGTCTTCCCAGAGCAGCACGTAGCCCACACTGGCTGCTGCTTGGTTGCCTGTTGAGTCATTCCCACACTTCTATATCGAGCTTTGCTGGCTTTTCTTTTAAACATGATGTTCTTGGAGTGAGAAAGAAAGGAAGTTTTTCTCTCCTCCATAACATCTCCTCCACCCCAAGTCTGCATTGCTTTCTTTCTTCTAATAACAGAATATTGCCCTCAGTCCTTCTGGGACTGTTTTCTCTCCTAAGGTCTTAGTGGTGCTCATTTATTATCGGTTTGACTCTGTAAGCGTTATGGCATTCGCTGGGCTGAGTTGCAGCAGCAGGCTTTCCAGATACAGGCTGCCGCTTCACCAGAAAGATGAAGGAATTCTAGCTAACATACCAAACATGGATTTCTAGTTTCCAGCTGTTTAAAAGTCCGTCAGATATGCTAAAGGGCATCTTAATGTGCTTATAATGACGGTCAGTGAGTGAAAAGGACTGTGAAGGGAATGAGTGAGGCTTTCAGTTTGGATAAATGAAATTGCTCTGGTTTGAAAGGATTTTAGTTTGTTTTTGTCTTTTGTAGTGGAAGGTAAAATGCCTGTATTCGTTCTTGTTCAGAAGAGCCTGCTCTGTGCTAGTGGAAAAAGAACTGAAGTATAAGGGAAATCCTTATATATTTGAACTGTCATCTTATGTGTTCCGTACGTCTAGCAAGATCACAACCCATTTTAGAAAAGTCAAATAACATCAGTAAAACTGTCTATTGACAGATCACATGTCTCACATAGGAACAAATTAAGGGGCTCGTTTAGGGGATTGGCAGATCTGAAAGACAGATTACAGCTCCGGAATGTATTCAGATGACTTTTTGAAACAGATATTTTAATTGGAGTGGGGGTGGAGAAATACTTGTGCTTCTGTAGTTAAATATTCAGCTTCCTTAGTCTGTTATCCATAAATACCACAGATGAAAAGCCCTTAGAACTCTTTTTCAGAAAACTAACTCACCATACACAACCCTCTGTATGCATGTGTTTGTATGTACCTAATTCCCATCCCCACCGAAGTAATGGGTCAGTAATTGGGCTGTTTGTTTCAAAGGATTGAGTTGTTTGAATTGTGTTTTAATCTGTTGCTCTAAACTGCATTAGCAGCCAAGTCCCTTATACTAAAAGTTTTGAACAAACCTTACCTTCTCCTCCTGAAAAGGGTTGGGGGTGGGGGGAAGCATTTGATCTGTGTTCTGAAGGTCTCTTTCTGTATGTCTCTCCCCTCCCCCCAGAGACGAACAGCAAGGGGAGGAGCTCACTCACTGTTCTAACCACACTTCATATGTCTTAACTTGAGCGCCTTTTGGTTTCCTGTCGGCAGTAATTCAACTCTGTGCCATCTTGACTTGCCTGAAGGGTGGATAAATTGGTAACTGTACTGAGAAGGGGAGTGAGTTCTCACAGTCTGATTTGAGCATAAGGCACGAGATTGAATTTATGAAAGCTTCAGTTGCCTCTGAAGACAACATCTTCTGTGACTTTGAATTTTTTCATTACATTTGTGGGTTGCTGTTTCTGAGAAGAATCTGTCATGACTCTACTGGAACCAGAGATGTTAATGATGGCTGTGCAGTCCGGTAATTTTGTATTTCCTGCAGATCCTATTTGCCATGGGTTTCTTTAATAAGGTTGGGTATATCTGTACTAGGATTGGATGGAAATGGGAGGAAGATAGATGGGGCTAAACATAAATCGTCCAGTGAATGTACTTCATATTCAGGTTTTTATTATAGAAAAATATTAGTCATTTTTTTTTCTAGTTGCAAACTCCAGTTATTCAGACATAGCTTTGCTTTAGATACTTACTGACTTAAAACCGTTCAGTGAGGAGACCTATGTGAGGGGAAGAAAACACTTTCCTGTAATTAAGTGTTTTATTATTATCTGTAGCACTGCTTTTAATGTAGGATATTTAAATTGCTTTTGCTGTTTTATACATTACTGTCCACACTCTTATGTCTCTTTGTGAAAGCATGTTTTAAAATTTTTCTTTAGTTCTTTCTCATTTGTGGTATAACCTCCTTTCAGTATCATCTTTTGGTTCTTGGAAATGTTCTTTTATAACCAATAATATTGAGACTCTAAGTTTTGGAGATGGGAAAGTTTGAGCAAGAAAGGAGTCAACAAAAAGAATGTAAGATTTTTGAAATTCTGTCTCTAAAAACAATTTTCTCAATTCAGAAGTGTCTTTTAAAACAGTTAAAATTCCAGTTTGTTTTTAATGGTCCCCTTTACTTTTAGTGTTTTGAAACTTGTTAAGTTAGTTATCTAAAAATAGGGAATGTTCTTTTGTTATTTTTAGACTTCTGCTAAAATGTAGTCTGTAGTGTTTTCCTGTTTCAGAGCATATCTTGAAAGATTCATACAAGTGGCATTTGCGGACCTCTTCCCATCCGCTGGCTTTCACTCATTAGAATGAGCTAGGTTTTGGCAGATACTGTCTCTGGCAGAATTGGTCTTACTGTTCTCCTTGGGGAACACTTAGATAGTATGTTGAAAGACACAGATATCCATCTGAAGACGGGATCAGATGCTATCAGGTTAAGCTTTATGGACAGGGAAGGGCAAAGAGGAAAGATACTGCTGCCGTTCTGTTCTTTCTGGTTTTACAAATAAGACCACGATGAGCCATTTATTAGTTGAGTTCTTCTGTTCATATATGCTATATTTTTTAGGTTGTTGCCTTTCCTTTTCCTCCCTCAGATCTCTTGAGTTCCGTGTTCTAAACAAGATAGTATGCTTATCTGACTGTTTCCCACTTGTCTCTGATGAAATCACTCCCAGTTAAACTGGCTTGGGGTTTGTTTTGTTTCCCTTCTCTGTGTTAAAGTTCTCTGTTGTATGCGGGCAAGTGCACATTTTATCTTAGGGAACATAAGTTAGCATTTGAACTCTCTCACCCTTCTTTGATCGCTTTGTTACTTATAGATTATCTCAGTCCAGTAACTTTTCTTAGTAAAGGTTAAAAGATTATTTGCTTTCCCCTAAAGGGACTTACTTCTTGCCTTGCCTAAGAGCTGTTTTTCCTATGACATATGTTGGGCAGGGCTAGCTACCCATCTGTTGGACCAACTACTTCATAAAACTTTCAAAGGATAATAGTATGTAAGACAAGTACAGATAAAATTGACAAGGGTGTTGGGTACAGGTAAAATGAAAGATCTGCAGAGAATAAATAGCATGTGTGTGTACCTTTGTCTTTTGCCTATGTTCATAAAAGTAGAGAAAGTGGGCATAGCAAACCAATTTCTCTAGTACTTGTGGTTCCTAAATGTTCAAAATTTTTGTAAAATTGTTACTGTTTTCTTCTTAAGCTGTGGCCATTATGCTGGATTGCAACAGTAGTATGATAGCTATATTTATGATAGGAAATGAAAAAGCATCATTATGAAGCCTTGATAAACTAAAAGCCCACCGTTCTTTCTAAAAAAAAAGTCAAGATATTTAGACTACATGAGCCATAGGTTAATTTCTAGCAATACAATATTTGGACTTTCCTGAATATATACTTTATAGGTGAAGCCACCCAGGCACCCCTGTTTAATGAGACTTTTAAAAATAAACTTTTTGGACAAGATTTAAGATGCAAAGCCTTTATCCTAAATTGAACTTCAGGATACTGACTGTTATAGCAGTGTTCCAGGGTACATTGTGTATTTATTAACAGTGTTCATTTAGTATTTGGAGCTTGGGAGATTTTGGTGAGACATACTTGTATATGAAGATTTTCATCCTCCTCACTGCTGATGGTCTCTTACTGACCCTTTGAGATCCAGTTCAGATGCTACCTTCCTGTGAAGCATCTGAATAGAGTCAGTCCTTCCTTCTCTCTGTTCCTACAGCACCACCTTTACATTGTAGACTAATTATCATCTTTACCCATCTCTCTAATTAGGTTATTAGCTTCTCAAAGGCAATATAGTCATTTGTATTTTGGCACCTGACATTGGCACATGGTAGACACTCCAGTAAGTATCTTTTTTGAATAAATGAAAAATCTGGTTTGGCATACTTCCCCTAATAAATAGGCATAAGCCTTTAAAACAAGATATTCTCAGAATTTTTTAAAATCTGTTTTGCATTGAGAAATGAATCCTCCAACTACCGTCTCGTCTCTTAGTCAGTCCTTGCCCAGAGTAGGTGCTGTTGAACGCCTGGCTTTGAAAACTGAACTTCTTCCACATCTCAGGATGTGCAGTGTGCCCTGTGTTCCTATGATGTGTATTGTTAAATCTAAGTGTTCTGATCAAACCACGATTGGAGGATTAAAGCATCTGTCACCACTGTGGACACCTGTCTAGATCACTGTAATTAGAAAACGAAGGATCTGAGATGGATATTTGGGATTTCTGAAGTTTAAGAGTAAGGGAATGTTGGGGCACTGGCTGATGCATTTTAGAACAGAGGAATGCTGGGGCTTGGCTCTTGCCAGCTAGTATGTAAGACTTTGACCAGGCGGGCCTCGTCCCTGTATCCAGCCAGTGTAGTCTTAGTTTCTGAGTCTACAACAGTGGGACAGAGTTGACTTTTGAGAAGGGGATTGACACAGTTCCTTAGGTTTCTGTTGGTCCCTTGACATACCTTGATCTCGATGAGATACCATTAGGGAGTCTGGTTTTTCTGTCTAGGTTATCTCTGGAAGGATCATAAGAAACTGCTGACAATGACTACCTCAGGGCTGGAGGATTGGGATAGAAGAGACTTTTTGTTCCACAAAACAGTTATCTTCTAATTTTATTATGATCATGGAATACCACATAAATGTGAAAACATACGGAGTATATATTAAAACAATATATGGAGTACATAACCCAACCTAAGAAATCGAGCACAACATGAGCTGAAGTCCTCCAAGTGCCCTCTCCGATTTATCCCTCAGAAAACAGGTTTCTTTGTTTTTAACTGTATCTGCCTTTTGAATCTTTCATGTTTTGTACCATATACATGTTATCTATTAAAAAATATTAATTTGACAATTGAAAAGTGTTCCTCAGTCCATTTATTCCTTCCATCCCTTGATGTCTAAATACTTAATTCTTGCAGATTTCTTTAAAAAAGTTTCTAGTTTGCTGATCATTACAATTTGCCTCTGAACTGTGTATTTTATAATAGTTTGGGTTGGAGAGAGGGGAATAGTAATTCATAAAAATAAAGTTGAAGGAAGATGGTGGGCAGGTAACTTTTGCCCTTTTTGGTAGTAGGTTAACTCTTCAAGGTAGGGCCCCCTTGTTTGGGTTCACATCACTCAGGGATTTATAGAGCTGGTGAAAAACTTCAGAATTTTCAGCAATACTTATCTTTTGAATATCCTAAAAATCTAAATATTAATGTGGGCTTAAAAAAAAACCATATTTTTTGTTTATATTCAAAGGATTTTAGAGCTTGAGGAAACCTTAGGTGTTTCTTGTCCTCTCCTTTATTTAAGATGAGGAAACCGGGGGAAGCCTAGCTGGCTCAGGCAGAAGAACATGCGACTCTTGATCTTGGGATTGTGAGTTTGAGCCCCATGTTGGGTGTAGAGATTACTTAAATAAGTAAAACTTAAAAAAAAAAAAAAAAAAAAAAAAAAAAAGAGGAAATTGGTCCATTGAGGATAATTTATTTCCTGAAGCCACATAATTAATTAGTAGTAGAGGTGGAAGGAGAATTCATTTCCTTACTCTCATGATAGTGCTCTTTCTGCTGTAACATACTTACAAAGAAACCCTCAAAGACCTCTGATGTATGAGATTGTTTATAATTTTCCCCAGAGATCTTGGTTTTCCTTGGGTTTTTCCATTGCAGGTTTCTATCACTACTCAGATTGACTCACATATTAAGAGGCGGAGATAAAACCAGGCCCTGGGTGTCTAGCTCCTGCCCCTGAGAAGTGGAGTCAGATGCTATAGGCCCTGTGGTTCTCTGGTGAGCCTCTATCTTACCTTCCTTCTCTGGTCTGGTTGATGATCTCATACCTTGATGGTGATCTCAGAAGACAGGTAGGCAGACAGACAGCTATTGTCATCAGTATTCTGGATTACATCTTACTGCCTTTTCTCTGACTCATTAATTTATCTGGGATCCCCTTAGAAATAGGACCCAGATCAAAGGAATTTGAATTCATCCGTCTGTCTCTATCCTTTTTTCTTCCCTTTTGTTTCCTTTTGGATGAGGCAAGCTGTCAAGACCACGAACCACAGTTTTAGCTTTATTAAAACAGTGCCAAATGAAATAAAGATGAGTTTCATACAGTCTTGTTTTTTTTGGAACTTCACTTTTATGATTACCACATGCATTGTTTTTGAAAGGATTTTCTTTATAACAACAAGGAAAAAAATGCTAAAAACCCTCACTCTGCCATCAACAACAAAAAATAACTTTCTCTGCCTTTCTCTCAACAAGTTAAAGGGCAACATCAGACTGAACTCATGGTGTCGGGGTCTTCTTCATCTCACGGCAGTCACATAAATGGGATGGTGGCTGCAGCAGTGGAGTAAGTATGGGATAAGGGCCTAGAGAAGAGGGGGGTACATGACAGTTACCCGGCAAAAATAAATCTAGTCATGAAATGTTTATAGTCTGTACATTATAAAGTATTTGTGTGTGTTATCTTGTCTGATCTTGACAACAAGTCTGTGAGGCATCTGTAGTTTCACATTTTACCAAGGAGAAAACTGAGGCTCAGAGAGGCTTCAGGACACACAGTAAGAGTTTACATTCAGGTTTTTTACTTTAAACACTAATTACTTCTATTTTCCATTTAAAATGAAGATCAGGGGTGTCTGGGTGGCGCAGTCGGTTAAGTGTCTGACTCTTGACTTGGGCTCAGGTGGTGGGAAGAGCTCCCCGCTGATTGTGGAGCCTGCTTGAGATTCTCTCTCTCTCCCCCCCTCTGCCTCTTCCCTACTGCACACGAGCACACGTGCACGCTCTGTCTAAAATAAAAATAAAAATAAAATGAGGGCCAGATCAGATCCCTTCTCTCTAGAACCTGCTAGTGGTTCTCATTCACAGGAAGAGCCGAAGTCTTTATAGGGGCTACAGAGTCTTGTGTGATCTGCCCACAGCTCTGTGACCCTCAGACTGCATCTGCTCCTTTCCGTCACTTGATCTGTCCTAGCCGCACCTCTCTCTTTGCTGTCCCTGCACAACTTAGGGAACGCTCCTGCTTCAGGGCTGCTGCACCGGATATTCCTTCCACGTGGGGCACTTTGTGCTGGGTAGCCTCATGGCTTGCTCCCTCACCTCGGTGAGGTTCAAATATCATTTTCTTGGGCCTTACTTGACCATCCTGTAAGATCCTGCTTTTATTTTTATTCATACCATTTATCATCTGAGGGAACACACACTTTGTTTGTTTATAGGTTTGTTTGTTGTTTATTGCTACTCTCTCCACTAGAATATAAATACCTCAAAATGAGGGATCTCTCTCTCTTGTTTTCTGCTGTTTCCAGCACCTGACACATATAATAAGCACTTAAAATAATTCTTGAATAAATGATAGATCAGAAAATTTGGAAGGTGTTTTAGGCAAATACGTTCCTGAGACCGTGCTTTTCAACTATTTTGTATAGCGTGCACCGTACTAACTAGTGTAGTGGTCCTTACAGTGTGGCCGGGGGAGCCCCTGGGTGTCCCTGAGACCTTTTCAGTAGGTATGAGATGAAGTCTTTCTATATATTTATACTAAAATATTATTTACCTTTTTTACTGTTGTCCTGTCATGAGTATACACTCTAGTTTTCCAGAGCTATATGATATGTGATGTCTCAACAGATTGAATGAAGTATATATTAAAATTCAGCTGTCTTTTAGTAAATTTTACATTAGATTTGCAAAAATAGGAAAGCAGTAATACTCTTGTTTTTTTTGTTTGTTTTGGAAAATAATTGCATTTTTCTTTTTCTTTTTTTTTTAAATTTTTTTTTTTTTAACGTTTTTATTTATTTTTGAGACAGAGAGAGACAGAGCATGAACAGGGGAGGGTCAGAGAGAGGGAGACACAGAATCTGAAACAGGCTCCAGGCTCTGAGCTGTCAGCACAGAGACTGACGCGGGCTCAAACTCACGGACCGCGAGATTGTGACCTGAGCCGAAGTCGGCTGCTTAACCGACTGAGCCACCCAGGCGCCCCGATTGTATTTTTCATAGAAACATGTTTTCATGTGACGTAGGCTTATTGTTATTTTTTTAAAGTAATAAATATTTTAAATGTTTTCATTTTTAATTTCTTATCTGAAATATACTGGTAGATATAATCCACATTAACAAAAGAAAAGCTCTTTGAAGTTCTCAATAACTATAAGAGGGTAAAGAAGTCAGGACATCAAAGTTTGAGAAGGGTAGGTATAGTGTTTAAAAGCATATGGGGCAAGTAGGTGGCTCAGTTGGTTAAGTTTCCCACTTCAGCCCAGGTCATGATCTCACAGTTCATGGGTTCGAGCCCCTCATCAGGCTCTGTGCTGACAGTTGGCAGCCTGGACCCTGCTTCAGATTCTGTGTCTCCTCTCGCTCTCTGCCTCTCAAAATGCCTCTCTGCCCCTCTGTCTCTCAAAAATGAATAAATGTTAAAAAAAATCTTAAGAGCATTGACTTTGGAACCCAGGTTTCTTAGTTCTGCCACTAACTAGCTGTGTGATCTTGGGCAAAATACTTAACCTCTCTGTGCCTGTTATTTCATCTCTAAAATAGTAGTAATATGGGCGCCTGGGTGGCTCAGTCAGTTAAGCATCCAACTTCAGCTCAGGTCATGATCTCACGGTCTGTGAGTTCGAGCCCGGTGTCGGGCTCTGTGCTGTCAGTTCAGAGCCTGGAGCCTTCTTCAGATTCTGTCTCCCTCTCTCTCTGCCCCTCCCCAACTCATGCTCTGTCTTTCAAAATATGAATAAATGTTAAAAAAAATTGTTTTAATAAAATAGTAGTAATAATAATAATGGTAATAGTACCAATGCCAGCCCCAGGAAGTTGTTGTAAGTATTAAATGAGTTAATATGTGTAAAATGCTTTTAATAATTCTGGCACATAATACTTGATGCTTTAAAAAAAATTTTTTTTTAATGTTTATTTTTGAGAGCGAGAGACAGAGCTCAACAAGGGGAGGGACAGAGAGAGAGAAAGACACAAAATCTGAAACAGGCTCCAGGCTCTGAACTGTCAGCATAGAGCCTGATGCTGGGCTCAAATTCATGAACTGTGAAATCATGACCTGAGCCAAATTCAAGAGTCAGATGCTTAACAGACTGTGCCACCCAGGCACCCCAATTGGTTTTTTTTTTTTTTTTTTTTTTTTTTAATTTATTCCTGTACATTCTGACAACTTGCCACAACTCTTTGGCATTTGGCAACTCTTTTTTTTTTTTTTTAATTTAATTTTTTATTTTTTTAAATTTACATCCAAATTAGTTAGCATCTAGTGCAACAATGATTTCAGGAGTGGATTCCTTAGTGTCCCTTACCCATTTAGCCCATCCCCCTCCCACAACCCCTCCAGGACCCCTCAGTTTGTTCTCCATATTTGTGAGTCTCTTATGTTTTGTCTCCCTCCCTGTTTTTATATTATTTTTGTTTCCCTTCTCTTATGTTCATCTGTTCTGTCTCTTGAAGTCCTCATAGGAGTGAAGTCATATGATATTTGTCTTTCTCTGACTAATTTCACTTAGCATAATGCCCTCCAGTTCCATCCACATCGTTGCAAATGGTAAGATTTCATTCTTTTTGGTTGGCAAGTAATACTCCATTGTGTGTATATATACATATATATACGTATATATATATATATATATACGTATATATATGTATATATATGTATATATATACATATATATACGTATATATGGATATATATGCATATATATGGATATGTATACATATATATGGATATATATATATATATATATATATATATATATATATACACACACACATATCCATATATATATCTTCTTTATCCATTCATCCATCGATGGGCATTTGGGCTCTTTCCATACTTTGGCTATTATTGATAGTGCTGCTATAAACATGGGGGTGCATGTGTCCCTTCGAAACAGCACACCTGTATCCCTTGGATACATGCCTAGTAGTGCAATTGCTGGGTTGTAGGGTAGTTCTGTTTTTAGTTTTTTGAAGAACCTCCATACTGTTCTCCAGAGTGGCTGCACCAGCTTGCATTCCCAGGCATTTGACAAGTCTTACAAAAGTTTTTAAAAATATGTTTCTTCTTTATCCTTGAAATACTTTTAGGAATTTGTTCTAAGGAAATTATAAAAGGTATATAAGATTTATGTATAAGGATGCTTATAGCAGTATTATTCATAATAGTAAAAAAACTAAAGCAGAAATCTAAATTTTAACAGTAGGAGTTTGGTTAAATAACTTACAGTGCATTCATATGATTGAGTACTAATGTAGTCATGAGATTATTTGAAGATGTGGAAAAATGTACTATTTTTCCATTTGATCCTTAAAAAATGACTGTAAGAAATATATACCAGAATATTAATAGTTGTTGCTGGGTAGTAGGGTGTTTTTTTCTTTGAAGTTTTCCTGTATCTCTCTGATTTTCTATCCTAAACGTACATTTCTGTTGTATTTAGATGAAAACCATATTTAATTGTGTGTGTGTGTGTGCACACGTAGGTCATATAGGTGCAGTTAGTTATATAAGAGGAAGAAAATGGCTGGAAGTATAGCATCTTGGATTTGGAGCTAGAACTATTGATTAGGGACCTATGCAGGCAAAGACCAAGCAGTGCATGGTAAGGAGGCACTTCATCCCATTAAACTATTCCTTCTGACCAGTCTAGTTTAAATATAGTATAGAATAGTATAAATCACTTTTACATTTTTTGCCTTTGTTTCTATTTTGTAAGATTTATTGAAAATCATCTTTGCAGTGTTTGTATTAGGCCATGTTCTTGGCAGAGCCATCGGTCCTTCCTGAGCACACGAACTACTCTCAATTTGCTGAACCTTTCAGAAGTTTTATGAAGTAAAAACATATTATTTTTTTTTTTGTTTTTGATGGGTAAGAATTTGAATTCTCATAGGCATAAATAATGCCAGTAGTATAAAATGCTTTAATTATTTGAAGCTACGTTTTCATAATGTATTTTGTCCTTTGACCCTAGGGTTTAAGCGTGAAAGCCTCTTGACAGTCCATCTGTTCTTCATCAGAAAGCCAAAACTCCTATTGCCTCATCTTTGCCTTATAAATAGGACCTGAAGCTTTTATGTTGAAGAATTAAAATGTTAATTAAGCTGGCCTTGATTTTCTGAACTGTTAACTTAGTATATTCTCTTGAGAATCAGTTATATTATATTCCTCAAATCAGTGCGTAAGACTCATTTATAAAATATTCGGTTGTGTAGAGAGTATTGAAAACTTATGGTGTCAACATTAATGAAGCTGCCCAAACGGAAACTATGACCTCAGTCTTCTAATACCTTGCTGCTCAAAGCGTATTGCAAAGACCAGCAGCATCTGTATCACCTGAGAGCTTTTTAGGAATGCAGAGTCTCAGGCCCCCCTCACACACACAGTCACAATCTTCATTTGCACACGGTCCTCAGGTGCGTGTTAAAGTTGAGCTCTATTGTCCTAACGTATTTATGTTGACTTTGTTTTTGAGGTAAACGGGTAACACTAAGGTGACTTGGTGTATTTCCTGGATGGTAAGCACTGCCCAAAATGATAAAAATGAGAAGAGAAGAATGCAGTGGTTAGAAAGATTATATGATTTCTAATTAGTGTGGGAGCATTGGATAAATAGGAAACAAAAACAAGAAAACTTGTTCCTAGTACAGTATTCTGCATTTGAGAAATGTTCACAATTTGACACCTTCTTACCCATTTTTCTTGACTTTTGGGGAGAAAGAACAAATAGGCTTCTCCTTGGCATGTTTACCTGAAATGTTTACCTGAAAAGGGATCTTGGAGGTGATCCTTCATTTTACAGATGAGCAAATTGGGAACTAAGAATGTTAAGTGACTCACCTAAGCTTGCAAAACCCAAGCAAGCTCCAGGCTCTCAGTGCAGAAGCCCCATGTGGCGCTGGATCCCACCAACCTTGAGATCGTGACCTGAGCCAAAACCAAGAGTCAGATGCGTAACCGACTGAGCCACCCAGGTGCCCCTGGAAAACAATCTGGCATTTCTTATAAAGTTAAACATATTTACTCCATGACCTAGCAGTCCTACTCCTAGGTCTTTATCCAAGAGAAGTTGAAACATATTCACATTTGCACATGAGGGTTGACAGCAGCTTTATTCTTAATGACTCCAAACTGGAAAGAACAAAGATGTCCATCAACAGGTGAATGGATAAATTGTGGTACATCCATAAAGTGGAAAATTACTGGCAATAAAAATGAACAAACTACTGATATATTCAAGAACATGGGGGTGCCTCGGTGGCTTAGTCAGTTGAGCATCCGACTTTGGCTCAGGTCATGGTCTCATAGTTCATGAGTTTGAGCCCCGCATGGGGTTCACTGCTGTCATCGTGGAGCCCGCTTAGGAAGGACCCTGTCTCCCTCTCTGTTCCTCCACTGCTCGTGCACTCTCTCTCTCTCTCAAAAAAATAAACATTAAAAAAAAATTTAAATAAAAAACATGGGTGAATTTCAGAAACATTGTGCTGAATGTAAGAAGCTAGACTCAAATGAGTATATACTGAATGGTACCATTTATATAATGTCCTTAAAAATGCAGGTTGCAACATACTATTCAGTAATAAAAATAATAGTAATAACAAAGGACCAAACTACTGATACATAAAACACCCGGGATGTCTCTCCAGACAATTACGCTGAGTGAAAAAGCCAATCCCAAAAGGTTATGTACTGTAGGATTTCATTTGTATAACATTTTTGAAATGATAAAATTATAGGTATGGAGAACAGATTGATGGTTGTCGGGGGCTGGGAGGAAAGTAGATGTGGTTATAAAAGGTCAACATGATGGAAATGTTCTGTATCTCGATTGTATCACTGTCAATATCCTGGTTGTAATGTTGCACTATAGTTTTGCAAGATGTTATCATTGGGGGGAACTGGGTGAGGGATATGTGGGATCTCTCTGTATTCTTTATTATCTTTTTTAATGTTTATGTTTAAGACAGAGAGACAGAGTGGGGAAGGAGCAGAGAGAGAGGGAGACAGAATCCAAAGCAGGCTCCAGGCTCTGAGCTGTCAGCACAGAACCTGACCTGGAGCTCGGACTCACGAACTGTGAGATCATGACCTGAGCTGAAGTCGACACTTAACCTACTGAGCCACTGAGGCACGCTCCCTGTATTATTTCTTGTAACTTGCATATGAATCTGTAATTACCTCAACATAAAAAGCTTACTTGAAAAATGCAGTTTGGCAGCTTTTCAAAACCTTGAACACAGACTTACCATATGACCCAGCAATTCCACTCCTAGGTGTATACTCAAGAAAATTGAAACCATTTGTCCACACAAAAACTTAAACACAAATGTTAATAGCAGCATTAGCCAAAAGTAGAAACAACACAAATGTCCATCAGTTGAATGGATAAACAAAATGTGGTATATCTTTACAATGGAATGTTATTCAGCCATAAAAAGGAATGAAGTACACATATGGTCTGTGAAACAAATGAACCTTGAAACCATGCCAAGTGAAGATAGACACAAAAGGCCACATACTGTAAATTCTATTTATATGAAATGTCCAGAATAGGCAAATCCATAGAGACAGAAAATAGACCATTGGTTGTCAGGACCTGGTGTTGGGGAATGACATGGGGTGTTGACTGACTGCTAATGGATATGGGGTTTTTTTGGTGGGGGGAGGTAATGAAAATGTTCTAGAACTAGATAGTGATGGTTGTGCACCTTTGAGAATATACTAAAAACTACTGGATTATACACTTTTTTTTTTTTAATTTTTTTTTAACGTTTATTTATTTTTGAGACAGAGAGAGACAGAGCATGAACGGGGGAGGGGCAGAGAGAGAGGGAGACACAGAATCTGAAACAGGCTCCAGGCTCTGAGTGGTCAGAACAGAGCCCGACGCGGGGCTCGAACTCACGGACCGCGAGATCGTGACCTGAGCCGAAGTCGGCTCCTTAACTGACTGAGCCACCCAGGCGCCCCTGGATTATACACTTTGAATGGGTGAATTGAATGGTATGGTATGTGAATTATTTCTCAATAGAAAAAAATTGTATAAACAATATGCAAGATTCTCTAGAGTGACAGACAGCAAATCAGTTGTTGCCTGGGGCCAGAAACAGAGAAGTTAACTGCAAAGGGGCATAAGAGAACTTTATGGGATGAAAATGTGTATTTATTATTGTAGTAGTTATGCAGGTATATGCATTTGTCAAAATGCATTGAACTACATGCCTAAAATGGGTGAAGTATATTATATCTAAATTAAACTTCAATAAAATTGATTTTTAAAACTTATAAAATTATCTCTAATTGTAAGCTTAAAGTGATCTTTAGGTTAAAACTCTTGGGGCACCTGGGTGGCTGTCAGTTAAGCATCTGACTTCAGCTCAGGTCACGATCTCGCAGTTTGTGAGTTTGAACCCTGCATCGAGCTTGTGCTGACTGCACAGAGCCTGCTTGGGATTCCTCTCTCTCTCTGCCCTTCCCCCACTCCCTCTCTCTCTCTCAAAATAAATAAATAAACTTAAAAAATCCTTTTTCTTAAGGCTAACAACTGAACCAGAAATTAACACAAGGACTCTGACTTATATTGTTAATTTCTCTCTCCCTTTTCCATCTAGTCTGTTTACAAAGTGAACTTAGATTGATCAGTTCCAGTCAGACTATGCTCTTGTGCTTTTGAACTAACATGATTCTGTTGCTGTTCTTTTCAAAGGTAGGAGTGGGTGTAATTGTTCTAATTTTTGTTAAGTTTATGGAACATTCTATTTACTTGTATTGCTGTTGTCCTTTTTTGTTTTAAATCTATTTATTTTGAAAGAGAGAGAGAGAGAATGAATCCCAGGCAGCACCACACTTTCAATTTGGAGCCCAGTGTGGAGCTCGATCCCATGAACCATGAGATCATGATCTGAGCCAAAATCAAGAGTTGGATGTTTAACTGACTGAGCCACCCAGGCACCCTTGCTGTTTTCCTTTTATGTGCAGCAGAAAATGTACCATTGGGTATAACATCGGGTCTGTTGCCTTTCACCTCTACTGTAGAGTACCAGAGCTAATTTGGGCACCAGGAGGTTGGGGGTAAAATGACTCTTGAAGGAAGGAAGCAAAGGGAAAAAAGGTGGTGGCACTGTTAGGTGTTGCTACAAACAAACACAAACAAATACATGAATTTCTTTCCTACCTACACCATTTCTCTCTCCCAGCCCCTGATCTCTTGCTAGGAAATGTGCTATACTACACAAAACCTCTCAAGGGAATAGTTCTGGGAGATCATTTCTAAGTTAGAAAGATCAGCTTTGTAGGTGATTTCTGAATTTTCTCCCTGAGATTTCCTTCCTTTGCCCTCACTCAATTCTTTGACCTGACAATACTGAACACTGGGTAAGGTGTTTTCCCATTTAAAACTGTGCCCCAAAGGTGGATAAATCTTCTGTTATTTCCCTTAAGCATAACCAAGTTAGCTTTTTATATATATTTATATAATGAATTTATAAAATATTTATAAGATACAAAATTTATAAAAAATAAATTTATATAATATATGTTATATATATTAATTCCAGTATAATTAATATACAGTGTTACATTAGTTTCAGGTGTACAATATAGCGATTGAACAATTCTCTACAGTACTAAGTGCTCATCACAAAAAGTATACTTTTCATCCCCTTCGCCGACTTCACTCATACCCTCTCCGACCAGCCTCCCCTCTGGTAACCACCAGTCTGTACTCTGAATTTAGAGAGTCTGTTTTATTGTATCTTTTTTTTCTTTCTTTTTTAAGTATTTTTTTATTTTTGAGAGAGAGAGAGAGAGTGTGTGTGCGCGGGCGTGCTCGCACACACACACATGCGCGCCAGTGGGGGAGGGGCAGAGAGAGAGGGAAACAGAGGATCTGAAGCAGGTTCTGCGCTGACAGCAGAGAGCCCAACACAGGACTCAGACTTACGAACCGTGAGATCATGACCTAACTGAAGTCAGGCGTTTAACTGACAGGCACCCCTGTTCATTTGTTTTGTTTCTTAAGTTCCACATATGAGTGAAATTACATCATATTTGTCTTTCACTGGCTGACTTATTTTACTTGGCCTTGTACCCTCTAGATCCATCCATGTTGTTGCAAATGGCAAGACTTCATTCTTTTTATGACTCAGTAGTATTCCGTGTGTGTGTGTACACACTTCGGTTGCTTCCCCAATTTGACTGTTTTAAAATAATGCTGCAATAAACAAAAGTGCATATATTGTTTTGAATTAGTGTTTTTGTATTCTCTGTGTAAATAATTAGTAGTGGGATTACTGGATCATATGGTGATTCTGTTTTTAATTTTTTGAGGAAACTCCATAGTGTTTTCCACAGTGGCTGCACCAGTTTGTATTACCACCACCAGTGCGTGGGGATTCCTTTTTCTCCATGACCTTGCCAGACTTGTTACCTCTTGTGTTTTGTTAGCCGTTCTGACAGGTGAGGTGATATCTCATTGTGGTTTTGATTTGCATTTCCCTGATGATGAGTGATGTTAGCATCTTTTCATGTGTCTGTTGGCCATCTGTATGTCTTCTTTGGAGAAATGTCTGTTCATGTAGTCTGCCTATTTTTTAATTGGATTATTTGGTTTTGGGGTGTTTTTATAAATTTTTTAACTTTTTTTATGTTTGAGAGAGAGACACACAGAGTGTAAGTGGGGGATGTGCACAGGGAGAGGGAGACACAGAATCTGAAGCAGGCTCCAGGCTCTGAGCTGTCAGCACACAGCCCGATGCAGGGCTCGAACACACAAATGGTGAGATCGTGACCTGAGCCGAAGTTGGACACTTAACTGACTGAGCCACCCAGGCGCCCCAAGTATGATGTTTTTAAAATATATTATGGATACTAACTCCAACTGGATCTGTCATTTGCAAATATCTTCTCCCATTCAGCAGGCTGTCTTTTAGTTTTGTTAATTGTTTTATTTTCTGTGCAGAGGCTTTTTATTTTGATGTGGTTCCAATAGTTTATTTTTGCTTTTGTTTTCTTGCCTGAGGAGACATATCTAGAAAAATGTTGCTATGGCTGATGTCAGAGAAATTACTGCCTGTGCCCTCTTGTAGGATTTTTATGGTTTCAGGTCTCATATTTAGGTCTCTAATTCATTTTGAGTTTATTTTTATGTATGGTGTAAGAAAGTGGTCCAGTTTCGTTTTTTGCATGTAGCTGTCTAGTTTTCCCAACACTATTTGTGAAGAGACTATCTTTTCCCCATTGCATATTCTTTCCCCCCCCCCCCCCCAGACCAAAATAGCGGCCCAGGATCCTTTATTTGCCACTCCCATTGCATATTCCTACCTCCTTTGTCAAAGATTAATTGACCATGTAACCGTGGATTTACTTCTGGGCTCTCTATTCTGTTCCATTGATCAATGTGCCAGTACGTTTTTGTGCCAGTACCATACTGTTTCAGTTACTACAGCTTTATATTATATCTTGAAATCTGAGATTGTGATACCTCCAGTTTTATGTTTCTTTTTCAAGATGACTTTGGCTATTTGGGGTCTTCTGTGGTTCCATACATTCTTAGGGGTTATTTGTTCTAGTTTTGCAAAATATGTTGTTGGTACTTTGACAAGGATTGCATTAAATCTGTAGATTGCTTTGGGTAGTATGGACATTTTAATAGTATTCATTCTCCTAATCCATGAGCATGGAATATCTTTTCTGTTTGTGTCACCTTCAGTTTCTTTCATCAGTGTATTATAGTTTTCAGAGTATAGCTCTTTCACCTCCTTGGTTAAGTTTATTCCTAGGTATTCTATTATTTTTGGTGCAGTTGTAAATGAGATTTTCTTAATTTCTGTTACTTTATTATTAATGTATAGAAATGTGACAGTTTTCTGTACATTGATTTTATATCCTGTGACCTACTGAATTCATTTATCAATTCTAGTAGTTTTTTGGTGAAGTCTTTAGGGTTTTTCTATATAGTATCATGTCATCTGCAAATAATGAAAGTTTTGCTTCTTCCTTACCCAATCTGGATGCCTTTCCTTCCTTTCTTTCTCTTTCTTTCTTTCTTTCTTTCTTTCTTTCTTTCTTTCTTTCTTTCTTTCTTTCTTTTTCTTTCTTTCTGATTGCTGTGAGCAGCCTTACATTTTAAAAATAAACCATTAAAAACTAGTAGAGACCAAACAGGAAAATGCAAAGATAAACAAATCCCAAAACATAAGAGACATATTTCTAGAGTATGGAATTCTAAGTGGATTTTGTGAGAATTCCAACAAAAATATAAAAATATATTTAAAATAACATAATAGTAGCCAGCACTCAAATAGGATTTACCATGTGCCACAGTGTTCCAGGCCTCCTTACATATATTAGCTTTTTTTAAAATTTTAATTTAATTTTTTTTAATTTTAGAGAGGGAATGTGTGAATGGGGGAAAGGGGCAAAGGGACATAGAGAATTTCAAGCAGGCTCCATGCTCAGCGTGGAACCCAGCGTGGGGCTTGATCCCACGACCCTGGGATCATGACCTGAGCTGAAATCCAGAGTCGGACTGAGCCACCCGTGTGCCCCCATATATTAACTCTTAGTGTTTGCAACAACTATATGAGATGGATGTTCTTGCTATCCCATTTTACAGATGTTGAAATTAAAGGGCAAAGTGGATAAGGAATTCGGTCAATGCCACACACCAATTAAGTGGTAGAGCTTAGATTACACCTACGTGATAGCTTCAGAAACTGTGTTCTTTACCACTACGTTATTTTGCTTTCTAGATTGAGTTTCAAATCCTTTTATCCTCCAAATTTTTATAGCACCTCTTGTCTACCCAACTCATCTAGATTCCTTTGTCCTTTTCTTTCAGTACATTCCTTAACCTTTTTTGCCCCCTTCTCTTCCTGCCTTATTCCTCTCCCCAGAATACTATGACGTAACCATTAAAAACAACAACAAAAAACCTTTAATTTCTTCGTCTTTTGGAATACTTGTATTAAATTCTGTTGTCCTAGACATTCTTTCTGCATAGGGACGACCTTTTCTCTGCACATAACCTGATTTAGAAAGTTTCCATGTTTTTAACAGTCTTGTACCTGTTCATAAGGATTAGAAAGGATGCTATTTTGAATTACAGTGTAGTAAGATTTCTGACTCTACACCCATGGCCAGAACACTAGTGTCATATGTTTGAAACTAAGCAAAACCTCTTGAGTGTCTTGCCATAAATGTGCGTTAGAAATTTTTTCCGATGTAGCAAATAGTTTCTGTGGGTAAGAAGTAAATTTAAACCTGTATATCTTTAGAGTAGGAACATTTTCCATGTGAAGGTCCTTGCTGGCTCTCTTAAGAAAAAAGGTCCCTTGCCTCCCTCCCCCTTTTCTGTAGAGCTCTGTAGTACAGAGCTTTCAAGAATCTTAAAAACTTGAGTTTTGTATCTGCTAAGTCAGTCCATGAGATATTTGCAAATCCTGTAATCTTCCATTAGCTTTTATCCTAAAGATCCCCTTGCAGTTAGGCTTTTGGTCGACTGACTCAATGTTGCTAATTTATGTTTAATCCCAACTATGGTGTCAGTATGAATGTTTTTAGAAAAGTCTTGATAAATTTGAAGACAAAGTATATTTTTTATATACTCAGAATTTCTAGATATTACATGGAAGGTATTTCAGAATCTAGAAAAACTTATTGTCCCCACTTGCACAGGTGTCATATTCTACTTTGCTAGTTAAGAGTCAGAGCTTGGGTCATATCTGGCCCTGCAGTCGGTATTGGTACTACTGGGATAGTAAGTATGTTTCCCATTCAGTGTGCATAGTTTTATCTGCCTACCTCTTTAACTTCAGCACCCCTCCCCCTTTTCGCTTCCTGGGTTTTATCCACCTCTCCTTCCTTCCCTCCCTGCTATTTCCCATCTGTTTATTGTCCTACTCATCCTCAAGTCTGAAAAAATGTCCTGTCCTCCCTTTTTCCCTCCTTTTCCTCTCTGATTATTTTCATTCTTTCTCACTCTCTCTTTCTTCATGTGCTTTGAGATTATATATTTATTTATGGGATTTTTTTGGTTCAATTTTCCCTCACTAGGTTATAAACTCTATGAAGGCATGTATCTGCCTATTACTGTTAATTTTGTTTTACTATTTTATTTCCAGCGTCTGTTTAGCTTGATACATAACAGGTGGTGAATAAATGTATGTTAATGAATGAATGACGTGAACATGAAATATTGGAGATACAGAGAAGAAGAAAGCCACTCCTGGCACATTCAGTATTCAGGTCCTCCAACCCTCCTGTTTCTTGTAGAGCAAGTACAAATCATCCTGCTAAGGATAACCCTCAAGTCTCTCTTTAAAATGTAGAGGGTCATGTTTTTTTGTACCACCTTTCCCTTTCCCTCATTCATTTTGAGAAAGGTTGTTCTCAATTTTTGTGAAACTGTCAAGATATATAAACTACGGAGTATTCATATCCCGTCTCTAGGTATACATCTGCTTAGGGTTGAGCCAAAAATTGGCTCCTGTTTCAAGTATGGAGCTAGCACATATTTGGGAGCACTGGGTGTTCCAGCTAATTAGTTAGAGATTTAAATGTTTTCTTTTTAATGTACTGGTATTGTCTCAGGCTTTGGGAGATCACGGTGGCATATTTAAGTCAAAGGACTTAACAATTTTCATTAAAAGAGCCAGTGTCCATTTTGAAATGTAATAGCTCAGGCTCAAACCAAGAGTGTCAGCGTCTGAATGCTCATGCTCCCTGCCCACTGATCTCTTACCTCCTGCATCTCAGAGAACTTTTAAGGTGAAGATAGACAATTATTGTGAGATACGCGGTGTTTCCTGAAAGCTCTTGGCTTAGTGTCTCAGTTTCAAAAATTGTTTTCATAAGGACGTCAGACAGCTTTAAACTTGGTACGCTGGTAGTGGGATTAAAGTACCACAAACAGACTTTATTTCTTGGAAAACTTCCTTTCTTCTCATTTCTTTCCTTAGTAAAAGAGTTAAATAAGATTTAGAAAATTCGCTGTTTAATAAATTTCTTGTAAACTATTCATGATAAAGATGTGTCAGTTAAAGTTTACAAATTACTTTTAAGATGCAAATTGCTAAGTGGTGGTGTTATGGGTTTGAGTTTCTTGGCCTTTCAAGATGTCATCCTTTTAGCCCTGTAGCTAAATATCAAGAGGCTACATGTTTAACCATAAAACATTAGCCTCTGCCAACATTACATCAACTCCACAAAACCTCATTGGCTAATTATCCCCTGGGACTAGGACATGGATTTGGCAGCTTGTGAAAGCTGCTTTTTCCAATTTCTCCCTTCCTGGCTGTGACATATCCCAAAGGAATGAAGTTGAGAAATAATCATCTTCTTTTGAAAGCTCTCAACCGCTCATTCCCACAGTGGTTCTCATGGTCAGGAATAGAAGATCCCTTCTTCCACTTGAGGACTCCTTATAGCTGATGATGTATTCTTTAAGTAGTGACCATGGTACCTTGCATGAGCTGTGGAAGGGTGATGGCAGGGAGCCTCATGTTCCTTGAGGTATGTTTCTGGGTGGTTGTCTACAAGGATCCTAGTACTTTTGTTAGGATCCTCTTATATTACCAAAATTAAGGAAGCTGGAAGTCTGGGATTGGGAACCATATGTGGTCATCATCTGTGTCATTTGATACATGGTATAAAGAATTAGTATAAATGTTTAACGTCTCCTTATATGAACATCCGTAAAATAACTTTCTTGAGGGCAACCTTGAATAGTAAAAAGAACCATATGACCTTAAGCAATCCTCTTAGTGTCTTTTAGCCTCGCTAAAAAAAAAAAAAAAAATTTTTTTTTAAAGAGAAAGAACATGAGCAGGGGAGAGGGAGGGGGAGAGAGAGAGAGAAAGAGAGAGAGAATCTTAAGCAGGCTCTATGCTCAGCCCAATGCGGGGCTCGATCCCACAACTCTGGGATCTTGAGCTGAAATCAAGAGTTGGATGCTCAAGCAACTGAGCCACCCAGGTGCCCCTAGTCTCATTTTTTTATTGTTAAAGTAAAGATGTAGTGCCTGCCTTATCTTCCTCAGAAGGTGTCGTAAAGGATGGAATGACATAACACATGAACAATTTCACCAAGATCACCAACTGTTCTAGTCACCCTATGCAGTGGGCCCATTTTAGGCCTCCTCTTACCTGACCTTCTTTACTGTTTGACCCTATTTGATGCTCTTTCCTCATTCTATGCTCAGAGTTCTCTATGTAATCTTGGTTAACCTAAGCATAAAATACATTTTTGGGAAGAGTATTATATAGCGCACAGCCTTAAGGAGAGCTGGACAACAAAGGTCACAAAATGAGCAGAAATTGAGTGAGGAGCACATAGAGAAGAACATGTCACATGACCAGTCTGCTGAGGACTGGCACTGCTCACTGGTCCTTCTGCGCTATTGCTGCTGGCCTGGTCTCCCACGAACACTTGATGCTCCTGGCACTGCCACCAGTAGACACTTGCCACAGTGCCATGAATAATTTCTGGCTGTGTTTTCGATCTTTGTGTCATTCCCCCAATCTTCAGAGTTCTAAATGGGAGGATCTGTTGGCTGACTTGGGTTATGTTTTGTGAGCTAGAGGCCAGGATGCTGAGAGGGACTGTCTGTTCCTCTTCTGCTTCTGTACTAGGTAGAGGGGCCTGTCTTCCCCTATCTTGGAATTTCCCCCAAATAGGGAAGGTATTCAGACCCAGGGCAGCTGAACTACAGATCCCATTCTCTCTAGCTTGCCTTCTGCCTCTCTGTACACTATTCAGTCTCTTTGCAGTCTTTTCTTCTTCGTGTCCCTTAATGTAGTTCCCAGGATTAGTCCTTGACCCCTTTTTCTCCTAAGTCTGCACATTCTCCCCAGCAATCTCATCCCAAGCTGTGGCCTCAACTACCACTATTCCAGATGTCTGCATTTGTACTTCTATCCCCAGCTTACTTCCTGGGCTCTGGGTTCATTTAATCCACTCATTCTTCCCACCTGGACATTTGGGTGACTCACATGAACTTCAGGCTTTTACATACTTAAAGATGATGTCACCATTCCCCACGACTACCCCTGCATCTCCTAACTTGGTACCAGTTGCCTAATCAGAAGATTAGGAGTCCTTCTCAATTCCTCTTTTCCTATATTCCTTGCATCTGTTTGGTCTCTGAGTTCTAAGATGCTGGTTCTGCTTTCACTGTTCCTATTTTGTCTCACTGCCTTCAGTCAGACTCTTATTTCTCACTGTGGTTTCATAGCCTTCTGATTGGTCTCCCTGCCTATAGCATGACTGTTCTCTAATCTGTCCTTCATACAGCCCCCAACATGCTTTTTCTAACAATCACTTCTAATCATTTTATTTTTCTCAGAATTCTTCCATTTTTTGTGGGGTAAAATTTTAAACTATTACATTTGTGTTTGGCCTTTGACTAATTATTCAGTCATCTCCTGTCACTTCCAACTTTAAAGTCTCCAGCAATGCTGAGCTGCTTTTAGTTTTCCAGAACATTCTGTGCTCTTTTAATTTTCTCTTCCTTTGCATATAATCTTCTCTGTGACTTGACCATTCATCTCTCTGTTTGCCAGCCTACCAACATCCACTTGTCTTTCAGGTCCCAGCAAGGGCTGCCTCTTCTGAGATGCATGTGGTCTCTGATTCCAGACAGGCTTGGGTGCTCCTTATCCTGTGCTCTCCCTGTACTTGGTACAAACCACCAGAGTGATTATTTTATTACATAATTATTCCTGGCAGGTCTCATCATTAGAAATAATCATTTAATAATTAATTCTGTACCCCCCCTCCCCCCCAGGCCAGTTCCTGGCGCACAGCAGGCACGTAACAGTTGTTATTTCAGAACTAAGTGAGTGAAGGCACTTTGAGAAGGAGAGCACTGTACAGATGTTCATAATATTCTCATTACTGGTATCTCCTTGTGAGGATTAGACCCTTTTAACTCTAAAGTTCTATTGTCTATAAAGCAGTTCTGGGGGGAGGAGTTCTGATTTTTTCATTCTTTTATCTATCTGCAGGTGGCCAAAGGTCCAAGAGCCCTGCTAACCCCTCAGATGAGCTTGCTTTCTCTATGATCAGGCTTATACTCTTTCCCCAAGAGGTTAAGTGTTCTTTCCTTTAGTTTTCCCCACCTGTTACCTAATACACATTTGAATCCTGAATAATGACTTGTTTCATGTATGACTCCCATTTCCTTACCCCACAACCACCGATTCCATCACTGCTTCAGCTGCTCTAGTTATCAAAGATCATACAGTGATTGGAGACATACCCATTATTGATATTCCAGAGATTCTCTGGAGAGCCTAGAGGTTTATCTGCCAACCTGACTGGACTGCTGGTGCTGCAGTTGCCTTTTCTCCCACCCCAGTTCTGTGCCAGTTCTGTGCTCCTACTGGGGGCCTTTGCAGAGCAAACAGTATGTAGTTTAACTTATACTTATTTTTTTTAGGACTTGGCCGCTCTCTCTTGATTTACTGCACTGGGAAGAATAAGTTCTGATTTTTTTTTCTTGTTCCTCCCTCCGAGGGAGCCTGCGTCATTGAGAAATGTTTAACCTCATGGCCTTGACTGGGGCTGGAAACTTGCCTAAGGGAACTTGAAGCTGGCAGTGTTTTTACTCAGATTCCCCCTTATGGGGAGGGGGATTTCAGCAGGGCCTGCCAAAGGAGGAAGATGTTGGGAAATTTTTTAGTAGCAAAGCTGTTGTTATTAGGTTATTGAAAGTATTTGAAGAGTTTTCTGGAGATAAGCTCAGGCATTTTGAAATCCCTCTGGGAGAAAGCTGTAGCTTCTACCAGGTATAAACAAAAATTCAGGCTGAGAAACTTAGCTTTTCAGTTGTGGATACATTGTTACAAGAAAATTTCGACCACTTGGATGAGAAAGAGAAGCAAACCAGAAAGAATTTTAGGAGTTTAGAAACACTTAGGAAAAATAGCTGTAGGCCGAGGCAAATCTCTGTGGACTATGGGAAGAATTTGGCTTTTTATCAATTCTGGATCATCCTAAAAGTAGATCATCACAGGGGTTTTCTTTGGCAACTCTCTCTTTCAAAGTCTTATTGATGTTGCCACCGTATTCTGTTTACAAAAGCATTTTGTTGAGACAAACAAGGTATTTGCCTAGTAAGAGTTAGAATAGTTGATCTTTTGTGTCCAATGATCTCCCTATTAGGAGAAGGTGTGAACCAGCAAATGTTTAGAATATGACTACCTCTGCTTATTTTTATCTTTGTGTCACAGATGAGGAAAAGTTATACAGCCATTTGCCAGTATGGAATGATGAGCTGAGCAGGCTCTGGGCCCTGACAGGAGAAGAATTGTATAGTGAGACCATTTGCAGTGGCTCTGCCACTTCCTGGAAAATTGGAAACCACTACACAGTGCTAACAGGAACTATACAGGCGTTCCTGGCCACTCTGAACAATAGCTAGACTCAGCCAGCAGATTGTCTTTCTCTGCAGTGGCTCTGCCGTTAGCATGGATGACTGAGGCTTCATAATACGTGTGGCTAATGTGAGACTTCTCCTTTAATCAGCAAGTGTTTATTAATTATTGACTATATACTTAACACTCCGATAGGTACCCTGGGGAGTTCCTAAGAAGTAGAAGGAGAGATTCTGAAACTCAGGAAATTTATATTCTTGTTGGAGGTACAGGGGTTACAGAGGATTATAAGATCCTAAAAGAGATAAGTGAGGTCAGGAAAACTTCACAGTGGAGGTAAGTTGAGAGCTGAGCCTTAGAGAAAAAGTGCCATGTGGGAAGGCAAGAGGAGTCAGAGGAGGGGAGGGTTAGTCAGATAGTATTCAGATAGGAAGAACATTCTAAGGCAGGATCTGGAAACTAGACTAGATGTGGTATGTGAAGAAGGGTAAAGTTTTCACCTGATTATAATAGGAGATACAGGGTAGTTGCAAGAGAAGATTGGGTTGAATAGGTAATGAGCTGGATTATTGAGGACTCTGAATGTTAAATCGGAGAGTTTGTCCTTTACCAGATAGTGGGGAGTCATTTTAAGCTCCCGAGTAATTATTTATCAACCTATTTCTTACAATAATTATTTCTTAAATTGGATTTTTATTGTGATAATTGTAGATTTATAGGAAGTTTTAAGAAATAATCCAGAGTAATCCTTTATACACAGCATTTTAAATGCACAGTTTGTGAAAGTCACTTCCAAGGTCTCAACAATGTATAAGATAACCTACTTTTCACAAGCATATGGAAAAATGATACCTGTATGCACCCTTTTTAATAGATATATAAAAAAATATGAAGCATAAAACATGTGCCATAAGGGCATTGTTTCTCTAACAGTGAATAAATTTTGAAGGGGGATTAGGAAAGGCTACATGGTGCTACTGCCTTGTGAAATTATTCACTCAGCCCCTCATGTGTCCCAGGGCCTGGGCCATGTGCTGGGGGTATAGTGGTACACAAGATAGACATGGTCTGTGCCCTTGTGCAACCTGAAACTTAGTGGTGAAAACAGATAAGTAACTATAATAAAATCGAATGGAGGTTATAATGGGAAATTCAGAATGCCAGGGGAGAACAGGGCAGGGTGATCCAACAATGCCAGCGAACATCACAGAAAGGCCTCGCAAAGGAAGGAGTGTTTAAGCTGTGAGCCGAAGGCTGTTCCAGTAGAGTGTGATGTGGAGGCCTGGAGGTGTGAAGTGAGGTAGTGCACTCACAAAACTGAGGGGCTCTGGTTGCAGTTGGTATAGAGAACATAGTGTAATGGACGTGAGCGAAGACTCCAGAGCTTGGCCATTTGAGCCTGCGTCCTGGCCTTACCACTTACTAGTTGTCCTTGGACACTTACCTCTCTATGCCTCAGTTTCTGCATCTGAAAACAGACATAACAGTAATTCCTACTTCAGTTTAGGAGTAAATGATTTAGGACATATAATGCCCTTAGATTAGTGCCTGGCACGCAGCAAATGCTCAGTACACGTTAGCTGTTACTGCTGCTTCCGTGACTGAAACAATTGGAGAAGATGAATGGTGAGAACATAACTTTGAGATTCAGGGGAGCCTTAAGAGCCATGTTAGGAGTTTGGACTTTATCGTAAGAGCAACGGGAGGTCATCAAAGGGTTTGGAGTAGAGGCGTGACCTTAGATTTACCATTGAGAGAGATGATTGTGGTTTTAGTGTAGAAGATTGAAGAAGGCTAAGAAAGGTGGTGGGGAGACCAGATAAGAGGCAGTTGCAGAAGTCCAGATGAGAGGTGGCAGTCGTGAGGAAATGGTTAGTTTGGAAGGACATATGTTCATCCAGTCATTGAACAGCTAGTTACTGAATGCACTGGGCACCGGGTGGACTTCTCAGCTTCGGGTTGTGAGGGAAGCCAGTGAAAACAAGCACATGTGTAACGTATTATTAGGAATGATAAGTGCTGTTAGGAAAAATAAAGCAGGAGGGGCGCCTGGCTGGTTCAGTTGGTGGAGTGTGCGATTTTTGATCTCAGGGTTGTAGGTTTGAGCCCCATGTTGGGTGTAGAGACTACTTAAAAATAAAATCTTTTTTTTTTTTTTTAAAGAAAAAGTAAAAGAAAGCAGGGAAGAGAGATGGATGATGAGAGTCTGTAGGTAATTTAGAAAGGATGGTCAGGGAAGACCTTTCCGAGAAAGAGACATTTGAGCAGAGACCTGAAGGAAGTGGAAGGAGTGAGCCATGCTCTTGTTTTTGTATGTGTGTGTGGGGTGTGGGGGAAGACTTGTGCAGACACAGCTGTGATCACGCTTAGCATATTCAAGGACTAGTAAGGACGGTGGGGGAGTGAATATGAGTGAGGAACATAAGTCCCACAGGACAGAGATCCTATTTGCCTAGAATTGCTTTGAGCAGTACCTGGCATGTAGTGGATGCTAAGTGAATACTTAGATATTAAGTAGATGGTCAGATAGATAGACGGAATTCAGAATGAATGAACAAATAAATAATTCATTCTTCCAAACAAGCCTGGAATCTTGGAGGAGGAAAGAAAGTTATGGGTAAGCTTCCTAACTATTGTCTGTCTTTCTTATTTTTTCTTTAAAAAAAAAATTTTTTTTTAACGTTTATTTATTTTTGAGACAGAGAGAGACAGAGCATGAACGAGGGAGGGGCAGAGAGAGAGGGAGACACAGAATCGGAAGCAGGCTCCAGGCTCTGAGCCATCAGCCCAGAGCCCGACATGGAGCTCGAACTCACGGACTGAGAGATCGTGACCTGAGTTGAAGTCGGACGCCTAACCGACTGAGCCACCCAGGCGCCCCTGTCTGTCTTTCTTATGAAAGGATAAGAGAATAGCCTCTGGAGAAGAGAATAGACTCTGGAGCTACACTGTTAGGTTCAAACTCTGGCTATGCCATCTGCCAGATCTGTGACCTTAGGCAAGTTACTTATCTTCTCGATGCCTCAGTTTCTTCATCTGAAAAATGGAAACAACAGTAGTGCTCACCTCATGGGATCTCTGGAGGGTTTCTCAGCCTGAGTGCTATCGACATTTGGGGTCATGTTGTGGGGGGCTCTCCTGTGCGTTGTAGGGTATTTAGCAAAATACCTGCCTGCTGCCTACTAGATACCAGTAGCCACCTTCCAGTTGTGACGCAGAAATGTCTCCAGATATTGCCATATGTTTCCTTGGGGCAAAATTGCCCTGGGTTAAGAACCACTAGGTTTTGTCAGGATTAAGGGAGTTGAAATGTGTAAAGCACATACAACAGTACCTGGCACGTGTACTATTGTTAAGATTAGCATAGTGGCTTCTAGGGAAAAGTGTTTCTCCTAGCAGAAGCTGAGGACAATTTAGTCTCCCATTTGATTAAGTAAATAATAGAAACTTAAAAATAAAGCATAGTTCCTGATGGAGTATGAAAAAATGCTTTTGTTTGTTCCCAGTAAAATTTATTTCTGCACGCTGCCACTTTCTGTGGATGGAATGCCTTCTGATGTATCTCAACCAGAAGTTTCTTTAAAGCGGAGAAACACTAGTAATAGTTTTTTGTACAGTAACTGGGATTTGGGGACTCATTTCTGTAATGTAAGAGTGTGATTTCTACAATTAGAGTATGCTTCTCTGGGTGCAGGTAGGTTTCAACAGGTGCTAGTGGAGACCAACATCTATCCTAGTCAGAACTCACCAACCATAGTAAGCATGATCAGTATTCTTGTATTTGGCCATTAAGGAATTGAAATAATAGTGTACTCAACAGTGTTTCATGGTTATATTTTATAAAGTAAATTTTTGTTGTGTATCCTCTGTGCTCGCTGGGAGCTAGTGCAGTGGGTTAGGTGTTTGCTAATAGTGCTTCCTGGTGTGGGTCTTAAGTCTGCTTAAGCTGTGAAGGTGGTGCTGAATGGGGGAGGGTCATTAATTTTAGAGACATGGTATAGAAAAAGATCAGCTGACAAATGTAGCAATCAAAATGAGATCATTGGATAAATTCTTTAAAGTCATAATTCATCACTGTCCATTTAGGGGATTATTATTATTTTAAAAATTTACGTAAATCTTCATACCTAAATCTACATGTAAACATAATTTTACATAAATGCATAAATCTGAAAATGTATATTGTTTTTCTTTTTACTTTTTTTTTTTTTTTAATGTTTATTTGTTTTTGAGAGAGAGAGTGCAAGCAGGGGAGGAGCAAAGCGAGAGGGAGACACAGAATCCGGAGCAGGCTCCAGGCTCTGAGCTGTTAGCACAGAGCCAGATGCAGGGCTTGAACCCATGGGCTGGGTGATCATGACCGGAGCCGAAGTCAGACGCTTAACCAGCTGTTGCCACCCAGGCATCCCTTCTTCTTTCTTTGTTTCTTTCTTTTTCTTTCTTTCTTTCTTTCTTTCTTTCTTTCTTTCTTTCTTTCTCTCTTTATTTCTTTCTTCCTCTCTTCCTCCCTCCCTCCCTCCCTTCCTTTCTTTCTAAGTTTATTTATTGAGAGAGAGAGAGAGAATGCATGTGTGTGCGTGTGCGGGGGAGGGGCAGAAAGAATCCCAAGCAGTGACTCTATCTCCTAAACCGTGAGTTCATGACCTGAGCTGAAATCAAGAGTCAGACGCATAACCGACTGAGCCACGCAGGTGCCCCATCCTTATTTTTTAAGAACAGACTTTTTTGCTTAGTATTCCCTCCCCTTCTTTTTCATCATTACCCTCACACTGGGGAGTCTTTACCCCCAAACCATGTAAACAACCCAGTGTATAACCTTCCATATTTTTCTCTGCACAGACATATTCCTATACAGATCCTTGTGCACATGCAGTGTTTTTTTTTTTCTTTTTTGCTATTAACTTGCCTTTAAATGAAATCACATGCTTTTTTTTTTTTTTTACCTTTTGTAATTCTCACTCAACAATACTTAATAGAATCCCACATCATCTAATTCTTTTTAATGACCATATATTAGCTATGGATTTTATATTCACTTTACTTCTTTCCTTTTTTGCCATTAGGAAAAATGCTGCAATAAACATTCTTTTTATATATGTTTTAAGAATGTAGTTCTGTGGTGCATATTCTTAGGCATGGAACTGATTAGTTAGGGAGAATATGTATTTTCAAGTTCAATAGATGGCATAGCCAGATTGCTTTTTAAAAGACTGTAACACTTCACATTTCCACCAGCCATGTTCGAGACCACCATTTCCCCCATCTCTCAGCTAGACATAGGTATTATAAATTCTTTGGTCTAATGGTAGGAAGTGGTAGCTCACTGTCAACTTTAAACTAAATCAGAACTTTAGTTAGTATTCTTAACAAGTTTGCTGAATAAGCCATATGAAAGCCTAGCCTCTCTGGACACTGTAGCCACATCTTGAAATGCTGGAGAGACATGGATTGTAAGGGATCAGGGACAAATACAGCAGTTTGTTAACAGTGAAAAGCTGGCATTCAGATTTTAAGGCATCTATTAATCTGAAAATGTTGCATAAAACTGAGTTTTGCTGAGAAATATGTCTTTGCAGCTGTGCAAAATCTTTTTCCTGAGATCCTTGGTAAATTACCATGTAGTAGAGATCACTTTTCTGGAGAAGTTTATCACAGTGGTAAAGCAGATCACATTCAAGAAGGGATTTTATTTTATGTACCAAGTTTAACCAGAGAATTGATGCTGTAATGCGTGCTTTAATGTAACACAATTTATATTATGAATAATTTTTTCTTAACCTTATAATTTTAACAGTAATGATAGCTGCCCTGTATTGACTGTATTCCTTGTAGTAGATACTTTAAACAGTTATCTCATTTAACTCTTAACAGCAGTCCTTCAAGTGAAGTAAAATTTTACTCTTGAGAGAAACTGGAACCTAGTCATAAGTGCTGGAGGAAGGGGTTGCACCTTTGACTTCAGAGCACCTGACTGTTAATGCCATTCAGTCTCTTGATTAGATGTAGTATGAACGAGCTTGGATAAGACTCCTGGATAATTTTTAAGTTTTGTTTAACATAAATACGGACCACCACAGTCTAGCCATCATCAGTACCAGGGACTAATTTGAGTAAGATCTTTTTCCAAATCCCTTTCCCTGGGATCTGACGATGATAGTAAATAATAGTACTAAGTGTTCGATAATTGTTTATGCGTTCGTTGAAAAATAGTGGACTGGAAGCTGTGTGTATTTGATAATGTTTGTTGAGTATCCATTGGGTAGAGCCCTATTTTCTTTTTTGGCAAAATTTTGTGGCAAAATAAAAAAAAAAGACATTAATCCTTTTCTTCAAAGAGCTTAGCATTTAGTTGGAGATAGATGTAGTCATGCTACAAAATCAGAGAAAATTATATGCTGAAAGTATAGCAGGCGGAGTGAGTAGAGTTTTTTGAGGTTAATTAGGGAAAGTTTCTTGGAAAAGGTAAGTTTTGAGCCAGGGCTTTAAGATGATGGATGTGAACAGGTGGCAGATCTGTTTCTTAAAAGATAGTAGACTCAGAGAGTCAGTTCCGAGTTGTAGTGTTTCATAATTTTAAAAAGAGTGGAGTGTCCCTTATTATTATGCATCTTGAGATTCTGAACTGAAGATTCTGTTTGACCACATTCTTTCTAAGCGTTTACTTATTTAAGTGACTGCTTTGCTCTGCTTCCCCTTGTCATTTTGATTGCTTAAATTTGTGGGGATGAAGTTTAAATATAAGGTCTGGATTCAGAAGGTCTGGCTCTCTATTGTTTTTTGATTTTTCATAAAAATATAAGAGTTAAAGATAATTTTTATTCTTCCTCACCATTCACCTAGTTTTATTAATCAGGGAAGTTGCTGTTTCCTGATAGTAAGGTGATGTATTGGTATGTTCAGAGCCATGGCCTGAATACAGACCAGATGTAGCATTTGTCTTGAGATTATCTGAGAATTTTAGACCTCAGAAATTTGAGAAATCTAAGTGAGTTTTTTTCTTTTTAATTTTTTTTTTTAATGTTTATTATTGAGAGACAGAGAGAGACAGAGCATGAGCATGGGAGGGCCAGAGAGAGGGAGAGACAGAATCTGATGCAGGTTCCAGGCTCTGAGCTGTAAGCACAGAGCCTGATGCGGGGCTCGAACCCATGAACCGTGAGATCATGACCTGAGCCAAAGTCGGACACTTAACCGGCTAAGCCACCCAGGCACCCCTAAGTGAATTTTTAAAAATTACGAAGCAAGTGGTAGTCATGTTTTAACTTTTAAAATTAATTTTCGTTTATAAAACAATATATATGTTTTCTTAAAATAATGAACTTTTATGAAGAAGGCTCATTATCCCCAGTCCAACTTTGAGTTCTTAACTTCACAGTTTACATTTAAAACTATGAAATTATTTTCATCACAGTTTCGCTGAATCTTTTTTTTTTTTTAAGTTTATTTATTTTGAGAGAGAGAGCGTGAACAGGGGAGGGAGAGAGGGAGAGGGAGAGAGAGAATCCCTTGCAGGATTCCTTGCTGTCACCACAGAGCCTGACGCAGGGCTCCATCCCATGAACCGTGAGATCATGACCTGAGCCAAAATCAGGAGTCGGCCGCTTAACCAACTGCCGTCAAGTGCCCCTAAATTTCACTGAATCTTTGTAGTGGGCCTGTGTGGCCTTATATAGTTTATTTTTTAAAGGTATCCTGGGAAGTGTTGATGCCTTCTTTGTAATACAGTCTTGATAAAAAAAATTTTTTGTTCAATAGTATCAGTCTCAAGATGTGTGATGAAGGACAGCACTCTTTAAAATTATGAAGCATTTCAAGGTGCCTGGATGGCTCGGTTGGTTAAGCATCCGACTTCAGTTCAGGTCATGATCCCCACATGAGGCTCTCTTCTGTCAGTGCAGAGTCTGCCTCAAATCCTCTGTCCCTCTCTCTCCCTGCCCCTCCCCCGCTCTCTCCATCTCTCTCAAAAATAAAAATAAACATTTAAAAAACTAAATAAATAAAATAAGATTATGAAGCCTTCCAAAGGAACTGACTCTGTGAGTATAGTACCTTTTAGGGATCTCAATAAACTCACTATCTATTTTATTTAAAAAAATTTTTTTGATGTTTATTTATTTTTGAGAGAGGGAGAGAGTGTGCACAAGCAGGGGAGGAGGGAGACATAGAATCCAAAGCAGGCTCCAGGCTCCGAGCTGTCAGCACAGAGCCCAACACGGGGCTCGAACCCACGAACTGGGAGATCATGACCTGAGCTGAAGTCGAACGCTTAACCGACAGAGCCACCCAGGCTCCCCAATAAACTCACTATCTTAAAGGGCCGAAAGTTTTTTCAGATTCCCAGATTGCAAACACTGTGTGGTTAAGTGACGCTCCTATTTGTACTATTCTCAGACTGGAGCTTCTGTGTATTATGTCAACTAGAAGATTGATGTGTGTGAAGCAAAATGTGTAACCCTGGTGAGTGAGTGACTGCCGGGCAGCCTGGTTTCTAGGGAAAACGTCAGGAGAGGCAGAGAAGTTAGCATGCAGTAAGGACTCCTGCAGAGGAGATGAGTGAGGGATGACGGACCTGGGCTAGAAGGGTTGCAGCAGCTTTCAGCTTTGAAAGGCGTGAAGAAATCAAAGACCACAAAGAAATGAGAAAGAACCAACAGGAGTGTAGTTTGACCCAGTCTTGATAGTTTTCCCCCCAAACTGTGCACTTCGAATTTTGTTCATTCTAAGTTCACTATGTCAAGAGCTTGTTTGTCTGGCGACACCTGGATCATTGAAACAGAGCGAATGGTAGTATGTTCTGGGCCTATCACAAGCAGTTATGGCAGAGCACTGATGGACGGATTTCTAGCATAATTAGCTCAGCTCTCCTGCACCTGAGAGGAAGAACCTGTCTTTGTGGTTTCTTTAAGCTCTTCTTGCCAGTACATAGTACATCCTGGAGACCTGTAAGAGTGGAGCATAGCCGGGTGCTTAGGTGGTCCAGAAGCTGGGTGCCTGGGTGGTTCTGTCGCTTGGGCATTTGTCTGACTCTTGATTTCAGCTCAGGTTGTGATCTCATGGTTCTGGCTCTGCGCTGACGGTGCAGAGTCTGCTTAGGATTCTCTCTTTCAAAATAAGTAAATTAATTAATTAATTAATTACAAAGTTACCCAAAAAAGCTTCACTAGCTGCCACCTTCCATTGTGGCCTAATGACAGGAGGGAGAGTGGAGGGGAGCATCAGGAAGATGTCCTGTGTAGGATTAGGTAGGCAGAAAGATCCTGGGGTTCCCTGATAGCTTGAGAATTCTCTACAGAGACTAATCTTTATAAAGGAGATTGTAAGCCAGTAATAAGACAAAAGGATATAAAAGTATGGTGTTCTTTACGTATAAGCATAGACTTACATATTAAAAAAACGTATACTTGAATGAAAGGTTGTATTTGAGGGGCGCCTAGGTGGCTCAGTCGGTTAAGCATCTGACTTCGGCTCAGGTCATGATCTCACGGTTTGTGGGTTCCAGCCCTGCGATGGGCTCTGTGCTGACAGCTCAGAGCCTGGAGTCTGCTTCAGATTCTGTGTCTCCTTCTCTCTCTTCACCTCCCCTGCTCGTTCTCTGTCTCTCTGTCTCTCAAAAATTTTTTAAAAAAACAAGAAAAGGGGCTCCTGGGTGGCTCAGTCAGTTAAGCGGCTGACTTCCGCTCAGGTCATGATCTCGCGGTCCGTGAGTTCGAGCCCCGCGTCGGGCTCTGTGCTGACAGCTCAGAGCCTGGAGCCTGTTTCGGATTCTGTGTCTCCCCCTCTCTCTGACCCTCCCCCGTTCATGCTCTGTCTCTCTCTGTCTCAAAAATAAATAAACGTTAAAAAAAATTTAAAAAAAAAACAAGAAAAAAAGAAAAGTTGTACTTGAAAATCTTGTCGGTTCTCCTCTGCTTCTTAAATTCTTCTGTTTGGACTGAAGTATCACTGCTTGGTTTTATTGCAAAAGAAACTGTATGGTGGGTGGCAGGGGGGGAGCAGTTTAAATAGAATCATTTTGGCCCTTAAGCTCTAGTGTCATAGAAAAGACATTTTCTTAATGTGTGGTATGTTCTGCTTTTAAAATCTTTAATTGACCACTAGAGCGTTTGAAGTCATTTGTAAGAGATAAACATTTTAAAAAGATGGTTGAAAAAAAAAATGAAAAAGATGGTTGAAGCATATTTGAGTATGTGATTATAGGGAAGCAGCAGTTCCCCCCCACCCTTGAGAGACATTAATTGCTGTTCGTCTTTTTTCCTGGAAGACATGATTACTAAAAGGTGCAGCCAGTGAGAAAACTCTCCTTCCATCTTGGTTTTTCTGTTTCAGAAAGTCTGCTTGCAGTAAACCACTGGTCTGCAGTGTGTTGTGACCCCTCTGCTCCACTTTTGTGCTCAGACTGCTTATCGGTTCTCTGCGTTGTCTTGGTTCGTTAGATGACTCAGTGTCAGAGTCAGAATGAGGAATCCCGGAAGAGATTGTGACTGGCTCCCTATTTTGGGTGATGGTTTTTATTTAATTTACTAGGTCATGTAATATAGGCAGATATTAACAGTTTGACAAATCCTTCAGGAATGTTAGTTCCAAGCATGACATCTTTATGAGAAAACAGTTGTAATTCACTAAAATGTAAATTTAGTAATGTTAAATAGATCTTCATACCTTACTCCCCCTGTTTTATATCCCGTGAGTGTATTTGTCTATATAGTGGGAGGTCTTGAGCTGTCCTAAGCTGGAAAATTAAAACGAATAAAAGGAACCATTTCTTGAACGTTTTCCGGATGGCTGACGTACTCAGTATTGCTTGTTTCATAAAATTTATCTTAAACCAAATGTATTTGGTTACGTTATCCCCATTTTCAGGTAAGGTGAGAGCTCCGTGAGGTTGTGTGACTTATCCAAAGCCAAACTGGTGACCGGTGGTAAGAGCAAAAATTTATACAAAGATCTGTCTGGTTCCAAGTCACAGTTCCCAGCCACTGTGTCCCATTGCCTCTGTGGCTTCTGAGAGGTGGAAGATCCCAGTAAGTCTTGGGCAGAAGAAAAAGTGAATCTGATTCTTTTGCTTGCTTTGGTTGTTCCTTTGCTTACTGTCTGTGTCTCCCTTTTTCCCCAGCACCTAGCATATGCATAACACACACAATAACTATTTGCTGACTAAACGATGATGTATGATTAGCCACGTAGTATATGGAAGTGAACTGACATTTTTGTTTGTAAAGTTTTTCTCAGTATATGCTGTATTTATAAGTATAATAAAGTACGCCTTAGACTAACATTTACCGGATTTATTTGTGGCATATATAATTTGAGTAAGAATAAAACATTTATAGGGGAGCCTGGGTAGCTCAGTGGGTTGAGTGTCCTACTCTTTTTTTTTTTTTTTAATTTTTTTTTTAACGTTTTTATTTATTTTTGAGACAGAGAGAGACAGAGCATGAACGGGGGAGGGGCAGAGAGAGAGGGAGACACAGAATCGGAAGCAGGCTCCAGGCTCTGAGCCATCAACCCAGAGCCCGACGCGGGGCTCGAACTCGCGGACCGCGAGATCGTGACCTGAGCCGAAGTCGGACGCTTAACCGACTGAGCCACCTAGGCGCCCCATTGAGCGTCCTACTCTTGATTTCAGCTCAGGTCATGATCCCAGGGGTGTGTGATCGAGCCCCATGTTGGGCTAAGCGTGGAGCCTACTTAACATTTCTCTCTCTCTCTCTCTCTCTCTCTCTCTCTCTCTCTCTCTCCCTCCCTCCCCCTCCCTCCCTCCCTCCCTCCTTCCCTCCTTCCCTTTCTCCCTCTCTCTCCCCCCCTCCCCCCCCACCCCCTGCCTTCCTCCCCAGCTTGTGCATTGTACATTCTCTCTCTTAAAAGAGAGAGAGAATAAAACATTTCCAGTCCCATATGATTTCTGGAGATTATCAACAGTCTGACTGCCCATTTCCTTCTTCCTAACCAACCTCCCTACTGCTGGTGTTGGCCCTCTTTCTTTCCATACTGTGTCAAAATGCCCTTTCTCTATTTCCTTTTCTGTCCATCCTCTATTCCCCAAGAAATTGTTATTTTCACACCTTTTGCTTTTGTACATGCCTCTCCCTTTGGTTGCACTTTCTTTCCCCATCTTTAGTTTGACTTTTTTTTTTTTTATGTTTTTTTATTTACTTTTGAGAGAGAGCACGAGCAGAGGAGGGACTGAAAGAGAGGCAGACAGAAGATCTGAAGTGGGCTCTGTGCTGAGAGCAGTGAGCCCATTGCTGGGTTCAGACTCACAAACTGTGAGATGGTGACCTGAGCTGAAGTTGGACGCTCAACTGACTGAGCCATCCAGGGCCCCTATCTTTGAAAAAAAATTTTTTTAATGTTTAAATATTTTTGAGAGGCAGGGGAAGACAGAGGATCTGAATTAGGCCCTGTGCTGACAGCAGGGGGCCTGATGCGGGGCTCAAACCTATGAACCAGAGAGAGACCATGACTTGACCGAAGTCAGACACTCAACCGACTGAGCCACACAGGCCTCCTGACTTTTTTTTTTTTTTTTTTTTTTAAATCATTCAGGTCTCAGGTCAGGTCTTCTCTAACTCCTCCAAATTCAGCTAGGTCTTCTTTTTGAGTTCCCATCAGAGCACTTATTATGCTGACGGATTGTATAATTGGGTACGAGTCTGTGTCTGTTTATGAGCCTGTATTATAAATTCCATGAAGGCAGGGACTTAGGCATTTCATCTGTCTGTATCACAGTGCCTGGCACATGGTAGGCAGGCAGTAAATATGGAAAGAAAAATGAAACAAAATAGAGGGTGTAACTTTCCTAGTCCCACCATAAATCTTAGAGAACCACTCCTTTTTAGAGATGAAGGTGACACCCTGAGGTTATGCAGCTAAGTAATTAACACAGCTGAAAAACAGAACTCCTGAGTCCCAGCCTAGTGTTCTTTCTATCACTTTAAGAAAATGTTTTTTTGAGAAAAAAAAAAAAAGATTTTTTTGCTTATTATAAAGGTGTTTGTTTAATGTAGAATATTTGGAAGATACAGATACACAGAAGGGAGAAAAAGGAAAAATACAATCAGCCTATTCCCACCACCCAGATAGCAACCATCCTTCCAGCCTCTTCTGTGCACAGTGATATGTTTATGTTTGCACTATATCATGGAGTGATGACGACAGCTTGCATTGACTCAATGCTTGCAGGATAGGCACTGTTCTAAGTGCTTTACATGTGTTCAACTCATTTATTATAGCAACGCTACGACGTAAATACTATTGTCTCCACTTTTCAGATGAGGAAATGGAGGCACAGACGTGATAAGTATCTCAAGGTCACTCAGCTATGAAGTGTTAGAGCCAAGATTTAAACCCTGGCTATCTAGCTTTAGAGCCTATAATTCATTCCGTTCCATTCTGCCTCTATGCGTGGTGTTTTGTAATCTGCTTTCTTTTAAAAATTGAGATCAGTTGATAGACAGTCATCATTCTTCTGGGTACAGTTCAGTGAGTTTTGATAAAAAGCAAAACCACCACCATAATCGAGATACATGGAGTATTTCCATCAAGAAGTTCCATTGTGCCTCTTTGTAAACCATCTCCTTCCCCATTCTCCATGCCTGGCAACCACAGATTTTATTTTTTGCCCTCATAGTTTTGTTTTTTCCTGAATTTCATATAAACGCAGTCATTCCATATTGGTGGTATTTGTATTGTGACATTGGCCCAATTATAATCTTCACATGGTCTTGTTGGGGGAAAAGGCGTTGCTTAAATGAAGGATTTCTGATATTTTTTTTCATCTTTCTTTTTCTTTCCTTTCCGTATTACAAATATTTATTGAACCTCTTACAATGCAGGGGGGTGAGTGAGGATGAGCAACTGTGGCCTCAAAGCCCCCTGGTTTGCCCTGTGAGTAGGGGCCGTGGCAGATGATGGTGACACAGTTGATTCTTGTACTTTATCTGCTTTCCTACTGGAACACATTGCTCCGCATAGAGGTTTTTGCTTCCATGCCTCTACAGTTTATGCCTTGCTAAGCTTTCAGGTGCCGTGGAACTTTGTGGGGAGAAGGCTCTGGTGGCACACCGCTGTCAGCCTTACTGACCACCTTGGGTGAACATGCCAGTGAGTGTCATGATGGCAGCTGTTTCCATGGTTACCTGGGTAGTTTTCTCAATTTAGTCTGTTGGTGTAGCTGCCCTGATTTTCTACCCTGTGACTTGAATGATGCAACTGTGGCATTTAAGTAGTAAAATCAAATGGTAAGGTAAGTTGAGGTTGATAAGATAGGGTATGAATCTCAAAATTTTGGTGGGCTGCTACTGTTGTTGCAGTATGCTGTCTCTGACACTAGCTGGCATCTTAAATTTTGTTTTCAAGTTTATTTTTGAGACAGAAAGAGGGAGACACAGAATCTGAAACAGGCTCCAGGCTCTGAGCTGTCAGCACACAGCCTGATGTGGGGCTCGAACTCTATAAACGGTGAGATCATGACCTGGGCTGAAGTCGGACGCTTAACCGACTGAGCCACCCAGATGCCCCGACACTAGCTAGCATCTGAAGAACCTTTCTTTTCTTTCTAAACAGAAAAGTCAAATATGTACTGAGCTCTATCATTCTTTTACAGACTTTATCAGCAAAATACCCGCAAATTGCTAAGCAGTGTCTGTTCACTCATTTATCCATTCATTGAGCACATTCGCCAATTAACCATTATGTTTATGGTACCCTTCTTGATGCTGTGATATGGCTTATTTCAAAGTAAATTCTTCCTGAGTTTTTCCCTTGGTACTGACCGCCTTTCCTCCCAATTTGCTATCTTTCATCTGTAAACATTTTAAAAACAAATGTCAAGTGAAATAAAATAGTGCAGTGTTATAGGTCCTTGTTCCACTTTGGTGCAGACTTTGCACAAGAAGGGAGAGAGGCACAGGAGAGAAGAGGAAACCTGGTCATGTGATACTGCTTGTCTGGCAGAAGCCTTTTGCTTCTGAGCAGAGAAACCAGCTGTTTACTATTTTGGGTGAATGAGGTTGGTTGGTTGCTACGAGCATTTTCTCTAAGGGAACCCTCTTCTCTTCCAGCTCTACACATTGAAATCATCCCAGTCCTGCTTTTTGGCATTTGGGTAGAGGAGGGAGGTGTCTATGTCGTGGCCCAGTGCTGACAGGAAGAAATGTTTTCCAGGAGACTTACTGATTCTGACCTTCTGCTGTCACCGCTTTTAACGCCCCACTCCCTAAGTAAACGGGATCTAGCTGTTCTTACAACCCTTAGCACTGCAGAAATGAAGTACCCACCTTTAACCTAAAGAGCAATGCTAATCAGATTTTCCGCAAATAATAAATGGCCTCTTTAAGGAGTGAGGTAAGGAAGACAGGGTTATTGCAACACTGGCCTTTGGAGCCTCACATCTCCCCCAGCATGCTGGAGGAGAAGACCAAGATTCATCAACCCACCTGCAGGATTCTGCCACTCTCATGGATTGTCCTGGAGCCGGGAAAGGACAGCTACTCAGCAGTGTGCCTGGCCCCTTATCACAGTTTGCGGGAAGGTTGGCATATTTATCCTGTTGGGATTTGCATGCTTTTGTTTCCTCCTCAGTTTACTGCAGTCTTTTTGTCTCCTCCCTAATTCTCGGTAGCCATCCAAACTTTGACTTTGGGTGGTTTGCTCTCCCACGGTTTTTTATTAGAGTTTGTTGAGCCCTCAACGGGTTGACAACTGAGCATGGTATCGTAGGGTGTGTGTACTTCATGACCTGATGGGACAGTGTTCAGGATGTTTTTCTTGATCCTTTCCTTCTACCCATGCACAGTTCATATACCAGACCTAGATTATGGAAGAAGGAAGAAAAAGCTTTTCTTTATAAGGTGAGATTCTTCCCCTTTATATGGGTTAGATGCAGTGTTTTATCAATAAAATATAGTCTGGCCATAGGTACTATACAAATAAATAGGGAGCTAGTGATGATGACTTCTCTCTGTTAAATACTGAAAGTGGATATATAACCTCTAAGATGTCACAACACTAAGATATTCTAATTTAAAATAAAATAATTTTTGGAAGCCTTTTGACTTATACTGCATGTTAGTTTGGGTTAGTGTGGACAGTTTGGGCTGGCCTTAAGAAGTCTTTTTAGACTTACATTAGAATTCCATCCACATGTATGAAAGATAGCACAGTAGGTTAACACCCATAATGGATTTTTCTTTTGTGAACATCCCTCTTTTGTATTCTGAAACTGCTGAAAAAAATATTCTTTGGGAATAGAATGGACACATTTGAGTTCTGCAGAAAAGTTCAGTAATTCTTTCAGAACTCTGGGTTATGAAAAAAGGAGAGTAAGGACTTGATTCAAATTCTGTCGGATGTGAATGGAAAAGAATTGTCAACATTTTCCCTCTGCTAGCTTAGAAAGCTTTCTGTTGTCCATTGGCAGAATTTATACACAATCTCTACTATTGATTCATAACTGCTACTCTTCTAAAAACTTAGACATTTCTTTTGAATTCTTGAGATCTCTTTGGGACTTTACTAACATTTGACAGGATGATTTGAGCATGTGGCATCAGCAATGAATGAATCCACTGATGAAGAGACGAGTGATTGTCAGTGCCTGGTTTGCAAAGAGAATGGTTTTAAAAACTGATTGAGAGGCAGTTGGTTGTTCTTTGAAAAGTTTTATAGCCTAGTGTCAGAAGTGTTATAGACTAATGTCAAAGAATCACCCACAGTAGCATTTTATGGAAGATTATTTGAAAGGCAGAGAGAGAGTACGGTTTAGGACTTAAAGTTTTGGGCTGCTACTTTTGGCTTATCGTGTTTTGGGCTGCTACTTTTGGCTTATCGTAACCCAGAAGATTACAGTGTTACAGATTCCCATTGAGAATGTCTTTATTTCAAGTACAGAAGTATATAAGAAATAGAGATGCAGAATTGTCATAAGTATTATCAGAATGGTAATTTTAGACAACTAGCCTAAGCAGTTGACTGTATGTGTTTCTAATTTTATACTGTGCTTAGAACTTTGTATCTAGAATTCTATATGTCGGGTCTTGAGAGGACTCATATTATGTTTTCTATCAGTACATATTGTTTTTTTAAAAATGAGTGTCATTTTATGAATTATACAGAAGAAATAGATTGTGCATTAGATAGTGAAAGTGTAAAGGATGTCCAGTATTACTTCTTTTGGGCTTGAAACAGATGTTTGAGGGATAAAGATAGTTCTTCCTTCAAATACTCAAAAATACCCAGTGGAAGACTGTTCTCCTCCACTTTTGTTTTATTCTTATAGATATCCCTGATGATGATCCTTTCCTTCTTTCATAGTTTTCTTAGCTCTGGCTTCCTTTTTCCTAATTAAAAAAAAAACAAAAAAAAAACAAAACAGATTCTAAAAGCTGTCACACATTTTTAAACATAATTGTTTAGGATTATGGGAGGCTGTGTGTGTGTGTGTGTGTGTGTGTGTGTGTGTGTGTGTGTGATACTTTTACTATTGTTTTAGTTGACAGTTGGGAATGCCTCGGAGGATAGGGACCACACTTTTTTTTTTTAATGTTTTTATTTATTTTTGAGAGAGAGCAAGACGGGGGGGAGGGGCAGAGAGAGAGGGGGAGACACAGAATCCGAAGCTGAGTTGTCAGCACAGACCCCGATGAAGAACTCAAACTCATGAACCGCGAGATCATGACCTGAGCCAAAGTCAGATTTTTAACCGACTGAGCCACCCATGTGCCCTGGGGCCACACTTTTTTATTTACCCCTTATGGCATTAGGACCTATGGGGTTTCCATTATTTTTTTAAGCTTATTTACTTGTTTCAAGAGGGTTAGGGAGGGACAGAGAGCGAGGGAGAGAGAATCCGAAGCAGGCTCCACACTGTCAGCACAGAGCCCAATGTGGAGCTCGGTCTCACAATCTGTGAGATCATGATGACCTGAGCCAAAATCAAGAGTCGGATGTTTAACCAACTGAGCCATCCAGGCGCCCCTGTGGTTTTCATTATTAATAGGATCAGATCTGCATTTTTTAGAAGAAGCCCTCAAAAGGTTGATGTTTTGTGGTTTAATACAACTTGCTGATACAGCACTGCCCAGTACTATATCTATATTGTCCAATACAGTGGCCACTAGCCACATGTAGCTCTTGAGACTTGAAATGTGGCTGCAGTGACTTGAAATGTGACTGAATTTTTAATTGTATTTAATTTTAATTAAATTTAAATAGCATATGTGACAAGTGGCTGCCATATTGAAGGGCACAGTTTTAGACATTTTGCCAACCTTTCCAGATACCTTCTACTACTCCCTTTCACAGACTTAATTCTTAATTCTATATCTAAATCAGAGCATATTAGTTAACATTCTTAACCTTATAATACTTCCTATCCCTAGGTCTTGGCTCCCATCTAGTTTTTGGTTTTTGTTCATATCTGGTTTATGAAGTCCTCCAAAGAGGTTTATATGCTGCTGCTCCTACAAAGCTTTCCTGATCCTTTTTGTACTCTAGTGATTCATCATCTGCAAACTCAAAGCACTTACAACACTGTCTTTGATTATTGTGATTTGTTTTACATTTCTTATCTTCTCTATTATATTTATAAATTCCTTGAGGGGCCTATATAGTTGTTATGATTGTATGTGTGTGATAGGCTTAACCATTTCTTTTTTTCTCCCTTTAAAGTGCTTATTAGTGAAGTGCGTTTATACATAGTAGGTGGTTAATATGCATTAGCTGTTAGTCTAGTTAGTTAGTCTAGTCTAGTTACTTAGCCAAAACTGGTATAGTTTGGAAATATGCATGAGCATATTTTTCCTCCAAGGTTTATGAGTTAGAAAAGAAACCATTCTAGAAGAGGGTAATGTAGTGGTTGTTTTTGTTGAGGGTACTGTGTTTTGTTGAGGGTACTGTGTTTCCTGGCACTAGAGGGCAGTGTTATGCCCATAAGAAAATGCATTTATCCTAAATGACATACATTTTGAGCACTCTGTCCTAATTCAGTTTTATTCAGGCTCATATTAATAATTCTAGCCTTCAGAAGAAACTCACATCTTTTAATTGTCAGTGATATGAATAAGTAACCTTTCCCCACAATTGCTTGAATTAGATTCAGAATATGATGCTGTTCCAGGAGATTGGTGAGATTCTTACTGAGAAGAAATTTGGTACATCTGAGAAACACTGGCCAAGGCTTTGGGTGTCAGAGATTAATTCCTTGAGGGCTGAAAGCCTTTCTGTGGTAGGCAGCTAGCGCTCCAGCTTTGAGCCTATAGTCAAGAACAAAGTCTTGGTTTGATCTTGCCAGTGTGAGTTTGGCTAAACTGCTCTAAGCTTGGCAAACCTGTGTCTTTTATTATATCATGGGTGTGATGTCTGCCATCCTGACTCATAGAGTCAAATAAGATCATATGTGTGAAAATAGCTGTGTAAAGTATTATTTAAACATATAGGGTTGTCTTTCTTCTCAGTTCCTACCTTGTACCTAGTACTAAGGCATGTACATAGTAAGTGATCGGTTATAAATATTATGACATTAATTTTTTATATTTCTGGTAAAGAATGTACTCTGTTAAAAGTTGATGAGAAATATATTGGTACAATTACTCCCACGTAGGCTGCACACACTGAAAAGTGATTAGTTACAGTAGTTTGACACATATCCTGTCCTTCGGTGTTATGCAGCCTTAAAATGAACTGTATGTGAGATATACCTGTGTGTGTGTGTGTGTGTGTGTGTGTGTGTGTGTGTGTGTGTAAACTAAATACATATAGCTTTTTTAGTCTTCTTTAGTAGGTTTATTTTTGTGTGTTTCCTGCCCTTACTAATAAAATATTCAGCACAAGCCAGTTGCTTTTTTTTGGAAAACCATAGAAAATGGTGTTCAAATATACTTAGCCAAAACTGGTATAATTTGGAAATATGCATAAGCATTTTTTTCCTCCAACATTTATGAGTTAGAAAAGAAGCCATTCTAGAAGAGGGTAATTTAGTGGTTGTTTTTGTTGAGAACAGCCATCGGCCCAGAGCCTTCTCTAGTAAATCATTAGATGCATCAAATAAAATGTTCAGCTGAAGTTCATGCAATCCCACAGTTACCAAACACTCTTGCCAAAGAGAGTTGCAGTCATAATATCTGCAATCGAATCATTTCCTGTTCAGGCTTGCAGGTGAGGAACTGTCTGAAACTGCAGTCCTGTGAGATTGGTTATGAAGAATATGCCTTGGTGGGAGAGGACCTGATGATATTAAATGACAACCTAGCCAGTGGGATAGAGAGAATACCCAGGGACCCTAAGACTAACCAGACTTGAAGTCATGTGGATCAGGATATGCAAGCCCATTCCTATGCAGTGATCTGAATAAAGCTCCTGTGGGGCATTCAGATATGTGCTGAACACACTCGGGCAGCGGGCCAGGCAGATGGCACATTCCTGTACTGACCTTCGGAGGCCTGGCAGATTACAAAGCTAGCATTGGAGGCGTGGTTGCGCTCTGGCAGGAACAGCCCCGACAGCCTGCATTTCATCGAGCATTTGGTCCTCCCCAGTTGAAGGGATTCCTTGGGACTGGGTTGGTCTCTGAGTCCACTTAGGGGTTAGCATATATTTTTCATACCCCCACCTCTTGAAGTTGATTTTTACTGTCAGCACAGCCCCAGAACTGACTCCCATCCAGATTCCTCCAGACTAGGATTAGCCTTTGAGATGCCATGAATCCCCCCCTACCTTCCCACTCCCCACCTGTCTTCACTGACCCACATTTTCAGGTTTGACTAAGCCTTCCATGTGAGAATAGGTGGGGGCTAGGCAAGTTAGGCTGCAGTCACCTGTCCCTCCTTTTGCTTCAGTGCATCCCTTTGGCTATGTAAAGGAAATTTGGGTGTGATGGACTTCTTAGGCTTCACCTTTCTCCACCCCCGCCTCCTTTCTGTTGCCCTTTTGATTTTTTTAATCTGATACTGAGCCTCTCCTCCCCCCACGCACACACCATTGGAGTCTCCTAAGCTATTTCTGTCGGTTTAATGATCCCCAGCTGTTGCTGTGGTTCTGGCTGTTTTCATGCCTTGATGAGGCAGAAAAACTAGGGAAAGAGGGGTCTTGTGTATCACACAGTGTGTCAGACAAGTGTAATGCATTTTTTCAAAACAACTAGGGTGAGGCTTCTTAGGGAGGGATGTTAATACTGAGATGATTTGAAAATGCAGGAGGAGGGAAACTACAAGCTAGTAGCCAGGACATTTTAAAAATAAGTATTCTGCTGGTAGGTGTGGCACCTTCTGCATCCCTCAAAATTGTGCTAGAAAAATGTGGTATGTGGTAACTGCGTAATTGTTTGGTTACTTTATATTCTACTTCCATTTTAGCTTTGGAGCTGGAATGTGTTGAAGGAGCCAAGTATTTAAATGAAAAGGAGGATTCTGTGATAGGAAAATATATGGCACTCATTCCTGAAGTGGCCAGAAAAGGCATTGATTTCAGTTCTGCTTTAACTTAATGTAGGTTTGTTTCGTAAAATTTTGTGCAAAACCTGCAGTAATGAAATGTTCCACTTGCAAATTTGACCACATAAACTTGAGGAAATACAAAGTTGCACTCTTCAAACAACATGAACTCCCTTACAGTTACATACACATTCACTTCTCCGATGTCTCTACTAAACCTGGAGGAGGAATGAGAGAGGGAAAATCCTGCAGTAGATGGGCTGCCGTATTATAATAGACTGGTGTTTCCTTTGTGTATTTGATCTTGAGAATTGAAGCTCTTCCAGCAATTTTAGCTGATAGACTTACAGCTTTCGTACTTCATGTGCGGCATGAAATTTAATTTTTGCCTTAATTTTTGCCTCTTTCTTTGCCTTTCCATCTTCTACAGAGAAGAAAAATTTTGCTGTTAGCTTTTGCCAAAATTTATTTTAAAACACTCTTTTAATTTTTTTGAGACAGGTAAAATTTTACATCACCTAGGCTTTAAGAGGAAAAACTATTGTGTTTTCCTTTAAATGCCCATAGAGAACTTTACACATAAATATTTGAAGAACTTCCAGATTTTTGTATGTGTGTATTTTTAACACATTTGGCCAAATTTCTCATTTCTGATCACCTCTCTTTTTCCTAATCCTTGCCCTAAAAAAAAAATTAACTTAAAAAATTATTTTAAGGGCACCTGGGTGGCTCAGTTAAAGCATCTGACTTCAGCTCAGGTCATGATCTTGTGGTTCATGGGTTCTAGCCCTGCGTCAGGCTCTGTGCTGACAGCTCAGAGCCTGGATCCTGCTTCAGATTCTGTGTCTCCCTCTCTCTGCCCCTCCCCTGCTTACATTCTGTCTCTGTCTCTCTCTCTCTCTCTCTCCCAAAAGTAAATAAATATTTTTAATTAAAAAATAAATAATTATTTTAATCAAAATTTACCTTTTTCCCCTCAGAATTTCTGTTAAATGTCATTAATTACAACAAACACTGAAAGTTAATTTCAAAAATATCAAGAAACTAAATAGGATAAGCCTGTTGGGAGAGTTTGCAATACTTTGATAGAAAAAAAAAACTAACTTTCTAAATATTTACAGAATTTATATGGAGATATAGGCCTCCTTCATTATTTCAGTCATGAATATTCTATCATGCTATGTTTTTCAAGTCCACATTATAAAGATCTAGAAAGAATAAGTACTCTAATATATTTTTCAGGGAAAGGATTTTTTGTCCCTTCTGGTTTGCTGTAGAGTGACTATCATGTTCCAAATTTTGAATCTGCTCACCTGTCACCCACCCTCAACAAAGCTGGGTGCAAAATGTCAGCACCAATAATACCAACAGAGAATGGCAAATGAGCTTCAGGTTGCCCACATTGCCTGGGTGAACGTGCAGAACTAATGCGGCAGGGAAAACGCTGTTCCTGGGGCCTTTAACGTTGGAAGGGTTTGTTCAGATGGCCCTGCCAGTCTAAAGGAAGCACGTTCCCAATTTATCTACACCACATTCAGACCTCTGGTGCAAGTCCATGTTCTGCTCAGATCTTGTATGAGGGAGTTGTTTGAGCAGTGCCTTACAGATCCTTAGGAAAGTGACCAATGACATTGAAGTAGCTGGCAGTTGGAGATCTGCCCGCTGCAGTTAGAGAAGGACATTACTTCCAGAGTGAGATGAGCAGCTACCCAAAATGAAATGGTGAGCCCCACATTTTGAGGATATGGGAGAGAGTTTGATTTATTTACTTATTTATGCATAATTATTAATTTTTTTTCTTATGACTCTGGCATTAAATGTGATGTGGTAGAAAAAGCACATACTTTGGTATCAGGCCAATCTGTGTTTGAACTCTGTCCCTGCCTCTTAACTAGCTGTGCGTAGTTAGTTAACCTCTTTGAGCCACTGTTTCTTCATCTATAAAATAGAGGTAATACATACCTCAAATAGCTGCTGAGATGAAAGGAGTCACTAAAGCAGTACATCCAACCCAGTGACTGCATAATGTAGGAGTTCAACATATTAGATTTCTCATCTCTTATATCTGCGTTTCCTTCTCAAGAGAGGCCTTTTTCTCGCCTCAGTGCCTTTGCACTTGCTATTTATTTCTGCTGCCTGGAACACTCTTTCTCCAGATCTTTTCGTGGTTTATCATATCACTTAGGTTTCTTTATAAGAGTTATGTGTGTCTCCTCAGAAGGGCCTTCCTTGTGTACTCTGTGTAAAATTATCACCCCAGTCACTCTCTGTTCTCTTATTCTGCTGTATTTTTCTTCATATAATGTGCCACTGGAAATTATAACATAAATAACTTTTTATTATGTTTTTCCCACTAGAACATATGCTCTGTGAGGGCAAGGATCTCATCTGTCCATTTTACTGCTGTATCATCTAGCATGGGGCCTAGCATATAGTAAGTAGGTCCCTAGTAAATATTAGTTCCATGAATGAATGAATCATTCGACCCAGACTCTTACTAATACCAGGGAAAAACCAGGGAAGAATGCAGGAATGAAGTTGTACCAGGAAGTAGGTGCTTCCTCAGTGTGGATGTTTCTGTCTTGAGAGCCAATTGAGAAGTAGGCCTGCGAAGTTCTCTTGTATCCTTCACCTCCTGTCCCTGGGAGGAGCCCCTTTGAATGACCTTTACATGTGACCACTGTTATCCTGTTAATCTCTATTCCTTTTGGAATTTTAATACGGGAAGCTTTTAGATTCTAGAGTTCTGAAATGCCATTTACTATTCACTGAAATCACCTGGATTTCCCCCTTACTAGTAAGTAGGTAGATCACTTTTTTTTTCCAGCGACATCATGCAGAAAGCACTCTTAATAGTGTCATTTTTAAACATGAGGAACTGATCTGTTTTATGAAGGAAGAGAAACACAACATAGAAGAGTGGCTGAGGGCTCTGGCTGTAGATGGAGATGGAGCTGGGTTCCAGTTTCTGCTTTGCCCTTTACTTACTCTGTGACCTTAGGCAAATTGCTTAATCTGTCTTATGCTCAGTTTCCTCAACTACAGAATAACAAACACTGAAAGTTAATTTCAAAAATATCAAGAAACTAAATAGGATAAGCCTTCCAGGTGCTTGGGTGTTAGTTAAGCATCCGACTTTTGATTTTGGCTCATGTCGCGACCTCATGGTTCCTGGGATCGAGCCCCAGGTTGGGCTCTGCACTGGCAGTGTCACGCTGCTTGGGATTCTCTCTCTCTCTCCCTCCCTGTCTCTGCTCCTTTCCCTGCTGGTGCTCGCTGTCTCTCAAAATAAACAAATAAACTTAAAAAATGATAGTACCTTCCACGTAGCTTTGTTTTAAGAATTGAGTAAGATAGCACATGTGTGTTTTCACCATTTTATTATTTCACAATACAGAGACCTTTTGTCTTACATATTTTAGTGGCTTAAGTTAGATTTTCATAAGCTTATCCTTTGCACATACATGTCAGGGCAGGTATATAAGTAGCCCAGGTTTGCTACCCCAGGAAGATACCTTATCTCTCTGCCTGAATCCCTGAGAGTATTCAGATTAAATAGATAATATTTATCAATTTTTGGTATTACTTTGATATGGAAAGCAGATTATTCGAGAGATAATTTAACTCATGTTTACACAATATATACAGAGATAAAAGAGAAATTTACTGGATTGCAAAAGGGTTGAATGATTGAGCATATTGATAACCAAATTTGAAATCTCATAGGTGGTTTTTCATATGCGTGATTTTATCTCTCTTCAGGATTACATTGTGGTTCATTCTATTTGTTTATGCCACAAATCATTTTATGTTTTGAGTTTATTAAAAGGCCCATCATTATTCTTCATAACTAATTAGTCTTTTATAGGAATTAATCAGCAATTTCTTTTGTCCAAGAGATGGTAACATTTCAGTTTCAAAAACCTGACCCTTAATATGCTTTAGTAATTGATTCATAAATCTTTCTGAAGGGAGAGTCAAATCAATGGGTTCTTTTAAATAAGCTTTTTATTTTGGAGTCATTTTAGACTTACAAAAAAGTCACAGATAGTACAGAGTTCCCATATACCCTTCACCCAGTTGCCCCTAATGTTAGCATCTTACGTAACAATGGTACATTTGTCAAAACTAAGAGGTTAACATTGGTATACTACTAAGTAAATTCCACACTTTATTTGAATTTCAGCTGCTTTCCCACTGATTTGCTTTTTCTATTCCAAAATCCAGTCCAGGATACCACAAGGTGTATGATTTTTAGATGGTGGATCAGTAGGATCCCAGAGAGAATTAACCATGTTTTTCTTACCTCTCCTTCCTCCTTTTGTCTTACCTCTGGATCTGAATTTCTGCAGATCTTTTTTTCTCTGCCAACAGATAAATGACCTTTCTGGGTCCTTTAACTACCATTTCTGTATTGACAGCTTAGAATTTCAGGATCATGCTTTGAACACTCACTATGTATTTCATTTGATTAATGAATGGGTACTGATCCTTCTGTCTTTCGCTGGGTCTTGCCCTTTAGACATACCAGGTTGAATGGAGTCTGAGAACAGAGGGTGCTTCTTCACTGTCAGAACTACCTTCCAAAAGGAAACAAAGCCCTTCCCTACCCTTTTTCTCCTCTCTCCTCTTCTCTCTTCTTTTTTTCTTCTCTCCTCCCCCAGCTCGCTCCTGGTCCCCCCTGTCCCAGAACAACATTGGATGTTTTGACATAAGCCCTTTCATTTTGCAAAGTAAAGCATGTCCTTGGAAGTGTGGTACCAGATTACTAGCCGTGTCTACGGTCCTAGAGAAAAGCTATGTTTTTGTGTTATAGTTTTACAAAGCACTTTTCACATACATTGTGGAACTTTTTTTTTTTTTAAGTTCGAAGGGCAAGGATTGTTTTTACAAATTGTATTCTAGTGGGAAAATGGAGGCTAAAAGAAGTTAAGTGACTGGATTAGGTGGCAGCAGAGCCAGGATTGTGTCTTGTGATTCTTTCTCTGATGTTCTTGGTCAGTTCTGTAAGTGTATTGGATCCACTTGGAACTTATGAAATATTCGTATAACCAACCCCATATGTCTTGCTCGCTCGCCCCTTTCCCCAGAAATTATAGTTAGGTTGACAGTAAGCCCTTTCTGCTTAAGGGTAGGGCTAATTATAGAATACACTGGGCCTTAAAAATGCTGTTGTTTGTATTAAAAGCACAAAAGCCAGAAACACAGTTTGGTGCAGTGTACATTGTACTGACCCATTTAGGCCGGTTTCCCAAGTTGAAGAAAGAAAATGAACCATGAAAGGGTCTAAAAAAACTCAGCATCTGGAAAGCTTGAGGAAATCCTGCGTACAACTCAGGAGAGGGAAACAATTCCAGGGATGCTCTCTAGGGTCTGAGAACCAGAAACCAGGAAAGGCCAGGGAAAAGAGCAAGGGAGCGCAGACACCTCTCTTTCTTCTTGTATCTCTCTGGCCTCTATCAGGAAGGACTTGTGAGAAATTACGATAAATAGGGACCCGGACAAGTACTACTTTTTGGGAATGACACCAAGAAATTACGTGAGGGACACCTGCATGGGTCAGTCAGTTAAGCATCCGGCTCTTGATTTCAGCCAAGGTCATGATCTCATGTTCGTGGATTCAAGCCCCACATCAGGCTCTGTGCTGACCCGGCAAAGCCTGCTTAGGATTCTCTCTCTCTCCCTCCCTCTCCCTGACTCTCCCCCTCCCTCCCTCTCTCTCTGCCCCTCCCTGGGTCATGCTGTCTCTCTCAAAAGAAGTAAATAAAAACTTAAAAAAAAATTTTTTTTTAATTACTTGAAACTTTAGTACAGATTGATCATGAGGATAAAATATTTTTAAGACCCCATTTATGGCTTCACTATTCTTACCCCATGTAGAAAAGATCTTGTTTCTCTGTGACTTCCAGTGTTGGGTACTATCACCTTTGCATTCCTGTAACATCTAAAAAGTAGAGAACTACTTGGATTTTATTATTTTTAAAATTTTTTTAAGGTTTATTTATTTTGAGAGAGAGAGAGAGACAGAGTGTGAGCGGGGAAGGGCAGAGAGAGAGAGGGAGACACAGACTCTGAAGCAGGCTTCAGGCTCTGAACTGTCAGCAGGGCTCGAACCCACAAACTGTGAGATATAACCTGAGCTGAAGTCGGAGCTTAGCCAACTGAGCCACCCAGGTGCCCTGGACTTTTATCATTTTTAAGGAACCACTATTTCTTTTTATTATTTATGCATACATGTATATCACCCATAAGACCAGATGACTGGATTTGTCAGGGACCCTTAGAGGGGCATGTGTATTAGCTAAGTTGCATTTTTCTATGACCTTTTAAGTAGAAGTCTGCATTACAGACATCAGGTCTTTCTTTCTTTCTTTCTTTTTAATTTTTTTAATGTTTATTTATTTTTGAGAGAGAGAGACAGAGCACAAGCAGGGGAGGGGCAGAGAGAGAAGAAAATACAGAATCTGTGCTGTCAGCACAGAGCCTGATGCAGGGCTCAAACCCATGAACCATGAGATCGTGACCTGAGCTGAAGTTGGACGCTTAACTGACTGAGGCGCCCAGGCTCCCCAGACATTGTGAGCTTCTCTTTCCCATTAGGTGTGAGAATTCCGTGAGAATGAGAACCACGTCTTTTTCATACTTGTAGTACCCAGTACTCTAGTACCCAACTGTGGCTTTGAGAGGGCAAAAGATCTTGAATGGATGAATTGAATAATGGGAAGAATCTAACTGTTTAGTTAGGATGTGGTGTCTTGAGTATTTCTTTGAAAGTACTCTTCACTCTTGTAACCCATGGAAGTGTAAACACCACTGAAGGCAGTGACTTTGTCCATTGCTGTATTTCCAGCAGCAAGCAAAATATCTGGCATATATTAGTAGAACCTCATATCTCTTGAATGAATGCCTGAGAAGAGCTTTGACAAGAAACTAGGGAAGAACTAAAGGAGGCATGGATATGAGGTGAATTGGTGTGTTTACCAACTAGTGTGTGAAGCAAATAAACACAAAGTGAATAAATGACACTGCGTGCCCATAACTTTTTTTTTAAGTTTATGTATTTATTTTGAGGAGGGGGGGTGGTGGCAGGGGCAGAGAGAGGTGGGGAGGGAAAGAATCCCAAGCACTGGCAGTGTGGGGCTTGATCTCACGACTGTGAAATCATGACCTGAACTGAAATCAAGGGTCAGATACAACCAGCTGAGCCACTCAGGTGCCCCAATTTATTTATTTTAATACAGTTTACCCCAAGGTCTCTCTGTGTTTTAAGGAGTTTTAGTATCTTAAATAATTGACTATATATACAGTAGTAAAGAGGATATGTGAAAAGGTGGTTATTACAGAGCATATGGAGGAGAAACTATGAATTCCAGGGTCTGACCTCTCTCATATCCTTCATTCTTTTCTTGTAAAACCTTAATCATAACTTGTACTTTTGATATGTGATTTGCTGTGTGTTTCCCCACTGGACTGAAAACTTTATATAGGAGCAGAGACCACAGGTGTATCCAGCACTTAACATGGGGCCTGACACATGGTAGTTACTTAGTGAATATTTGTTTGGCGGATGAATGAGAAATGAACAGAGATGTGTGTCTCTATCCCGACTTCCGGTCTCCATTTTGCTGGTGATGCTATAAAGTGACCTAGGCAGCAGAACATGAGGAGTACCCTCTTCTGGGACATCCTTCACCTGTTTTTAATCATATAGTCTAAGGATGGAAGTAGTGAATATTCAAAGAATAGGCTTTGGTTCTAAGTGATAGTTGATGTGGTTTTACAATTTGGGTATCACTAAATGATTTTTTAAGGCATGGGAGATAAACAGGTACAAAATACACCAGTAAAATCGGTGTAATTCACTGCTGCAAAGATGAGTATTCTAATTATTAGCATTGCTAAGCTCCCCCTAAGGCTAAAACCCACCCTGTTCCTTCTCTGATCATCCCAGTGAAACAGATTCTCCAGTTTGAAGTTAGAGGTGGTGATGTCTGTTGTTGAATTAAGTTGTATTTGCTTATTTATTCTGGGACTGGTACCTAAAGGTTATGGAGGGGAAAACAGTGGACCAGTTACTAGGAGATCCGGCTTTGGAAATGTCCCTGCAGTCAGAATCTTCCTTGAAGAGGTTTTACTGAACAAAGGATGATGCCAAAAGAGGGTTTTGGTTTTTTTGTGGTCATTCCCGTACTAACCCCCTTCCTGTTCTTTTCTGCTTCCCTCATAAATACTTTATCCTCTACTCCAGAAGCCTTTGTGGAATCACTAATGGGTAAATATGAATAAGGGGGAGGACAACCTTCCAAGATGCACATTTCCCTCCCCAGTGAAATCCAGGACCACTGACCAGTGGAAGCCACAGTGCTGGGCTTGAGGACGCATCACTTACTTTTTGCTGTTTCTTTCTAGTCCTGACTCATGTATTTGTTTGAGGTGTCCATTTCTGGGACATTACCCCTCGAATGCCATCAACCCACTTCCATGGCCTTACAGGGCAGAAATATATGACGTTTACTCCTTTGCTTTGATTTCCCAGGAAACCAATTATACAAATAGCAATTGATCACCTTTGTTCGAAACAGGTAGAAAACTTGACTAATTCTGATTAATTCCTGATTAATTTTAGAGACACATGATATATTAAATTTGTGGAATTCAATAACAGTGAAAGGATAAAGACTCATGCATGTACACATATAGGTATTTTTGTTTAATTTTTATTGACTTGAAGAGTGGAGAAGAAATCTGAATGCTGGTGTATAATGAATAGAGAGATTTTGTCAAATTCCTACTCTTTTGAATCTACTTGGCCTAGCACTGCCTATGAATATGATCATTTGAACTTGTGTCAGATACTCCTTGGTGATGGCGGGTGTGCATTAAATGTACTAGCACATAGTGAGTTATTAAATGATTTCTTCTAAAATGCATAATCCCTAAAGTCTGGACACATAATAGGCATTTTATTTAGAGTGCTTAGAATTGAGAGGAATTAAGTTAGACTAAGGGGAAATTCATATAGATAACCTATTACTTTGTAGTTGAAAGTTTTAGAAGAAGGATGTGTATATATACACAACCAAACAGATCAATTCTAAAACAAAATCAAGTAGAGACTGACAACTATAGTTTGGAGTTTATTGCTTAGGTCTTCTTTTTTTTTTTTAATCCTCCTTATAAACATTGTTCAAATTGGCAGGGGAGGGTTGTGCAACGTATAAGACAGTACCTATCTATAGTCAGGTTGTACCAATACTCCAGACAGTACTGATACAGGGTGAATTCTATTATTTGAATGGGGAACTTGGTCAGATTTCAGAAAAGCATGGAGTTTAGAGTTCACTGCTGAGAGGGGACAGGATGGAATTTTCAGATAACTGGACTTTAATTTCATTTAGTTTTACAGATGGAAAGATTTATTAGATAAACTTTCCTCTTTGAGCTAGGCTTGTTCTAAAACAAGAGGTAAATTGGCCTTTACTGTGTTCTCCATAGAAAACTTGAGTCATAGACTTTTTGCTCTCATGAGGCAACAAGTTTTTCAGTCAAGAAGTTTGCATAATATCCCTTATGGCCCTATATATAGATGGGTTATTTAGGAGGGCTGCTGATTGATATTTCAGACTTATTTTTGGAAGATGGCCAGAGTTTTCATTAGTTATTGTTTCTTTGAAGTGTTCAGACTTACTAAATTGTAAGTAAGTTTCTTAAATTTCTAAATTTCTCTATTTGCACAAATCAAATCAATTTGTTGTATTTAATCATTTCCTGGGGTGCCTGTGTGGCACAGTTGGTTGAACATCTTGATCTTGGCTCAGGTCATGATCTCACAGTTTGTGAGTATCGAGTCCCACATTGGGTTGTGTGCTAATGATGTGGAGCCTGCTTGGGATTCTGTCTCTCCTTCTGTCTGCCCTTCCCTGCTTGTACTCTCTCTCTCTCTCTCTCTCTCTCTCTCTCTCTCTCTCTCTCAAAATAAATAAACTTAAAATTTTTTTAAATCATTTTCTAATAGCTCATCTCACGCTGGGCTTTAGAAACACTGTGTATAAAAGTTGACAGATATTTTCCCTTTTTTCCTCTTACTTTCTTTCCTCTAAAGAGATGTATAGTATTAAATGCCCATACTCTAGAATCACAAAGACCTGTACTAAATTCTCATGCCAGCACTTTGGAGCTGTGTGACCCAAGGCAAAATTTTGACGGTCTGACCCTTAGTTTCCTTATCTGCAAAATGGAGATAATAAGTGTACCATCCTCATGGGGATTTTTTTTTTAATTAAATTAAAAGCATGTCAGTCACTTAACAGGGTCTGACACATAGCAATGCTCGATGACTCCTAGCTATTAACTATTTGCATTTTATTTTTATAATTAATGTTGCTGCTAATCTATGGTTCTAATTTATCTGAAATCAAATTCTTAGATTAATTTAAATTTATTTTACTGAAGTATCACCCAAACTCCTTTGACCTTGGCCTGAACCATCCATTTTCCTCAGTCCCTTTGTCTGTCTCACCAGAGAACCCATCCAGGTGCTCATATTCCATGCCTCTTGTTTCCGCAGCTTCTGGAAGACTCTGGAGAAGCAGAGAAATAGGAAACCCACGTTCTAGAGTCAGAATGTTTGGGTTCAAATTCTGTTGCACTTCTTATTAGTGGAATAATCTTAGGTAAATTACTTCACGCTGGGCCTTATTTTTCTACCTCTAAAATGGGATTAGTAATGCCCATGTTTCTCCGTAGTGGGGTGTTAGGTTAAATGAGTTAAAACATTAGAGGACGTGGAACGATGTTTGGCACAGAGCACACTTTCTATAAATGCCGCTACTGTGGCTGTTGTTTTATCCATTTATTTTGCAAGGCTTTAGGTGTTAATTTATAAAAAATAATAGTTATAACCTCCTGATTAGATCTCTCAGACTATATGTATTACCATTTTGAGATATAGTTCAATTCAAGAAACAATTATTAAATGCTTACTGTGTATTAAGTACTATGGAGGGCATATAGTAATAAGATATTTTCTCTGCCCTCCAGGAGTTTATAAACTGGTAGGAGAGATAACTACATTCAGGGGGTAACTATTACACAGAGTAAATAAACTATTACTATACTTTCTATAACAGATAAAAGGTAGTTGCCAGGAGGTCTAGAGTAATTCTGCATGCTGGGGAGTCAGGAAGGTCAGATGGAAAGGGTAGGTATTTCCAGGTGAAGTGAATAAACAGGCCAGTACATGAGACTTGAGGAAGAGTCATTAGCCAGCCTTGATTGGGGTGCTTACAGTGGGAGAGCCCGGGAGTGCTCAGTGCAACATAGCAAAACTGTGGCACCAGTAACTTGGTAAGAGGAGGAGTGTGAGGGAGGTGGAGGAGTTGAAGTTGGCTCAAAAATTTTAATACTAGTTCAGGAGTCAGGGAGTGGGGGGCTTTGCAGATAGTGCTTCCATTTAGAGAGGTGAGGATGGAAAGTGGGTTAGGTTTTTGGGAGAAGGACACATTCTACTTTGGACCTGCTGAATTTGAGATGTAGTCAGGAGCCTAGTTAGAGTTCTGCCATTCTTGGAGGCATTCTTAAAAACTGCTCTATGAATGGAAAAGGCAGGTACCTAAGGTAACGTGATTCCTAATAGATGCAGGTCTCCCTCACATGTGACTTGCAGAGACCTTACAGTTGCAGCCTTCTCATGTGAGGGGAGTCTCCCTGGCTCAGGATCCTCCTAACCCTCCTCCTCTGAACATGTTCACACTTAGCCTTTGAATGCAGGCTGTGCCGTGGTCATTCTGCGTGGTGTGCAGTGGGAATGCCCTTTAGGTTTCATTGGCATTTGAAATAGAGATCACTGACTTTTAACTTCATAAAAATGGCTATGGAGTTGTTTCATTAGGTGATTAGAGTAGAAATAGAAGAAATACTCGTCGCCCTCTCCTAGCCCACGTGCGCTTTGACTCATGTAGCTTGGTGGTTTCACCTCAACAGAAAAAAAAGCTCTAAATGAAAGTAAGAGGAAGAAAAGAGTTATATTAATGGTAAAATGTTTTCTGGTCGAGAGAAATGCGTTGCTCAGTTAAAAGTACATGTAATTTTTAGATGCAAAAGAAAAGATTTTACAAATAACCAATACTTCCTGATCTGTGTGAATACCGTGTCTTTGCTGCACTCATGATGGTAAACACATGCTACCAGGAAGACAGTGTAGACCATCTAGAAAGCCTTTCCTGCTGGGTGTTGGTCCTCATTATATTTCCTTTGAGTTAAGAACTTGTGTTTTTTTAGTCTTAGGAGGAGGATACAGTGTTGTAGGAGGTTTTGAGCAAGAGGCAAGACTTTGGTACTTTGTGGATTGTTATCGCCCTGCAAGACCCTTCGCAACTTCCTCTCGCCGCCCACAGCAGAATACGGAAACCCTGCTGTATCAGGCCACTTCTGCAATTATAGACAGTCCCAGTTAAAGGGACCCTTCTTTCACACTACACCCTTCTGTGCGGGAGACCTTCTCTGCATTTGACAATGTGTCTTTTGTGGTGGAATGCCCAGCTGAACCTCCATGTCTCCTCTCTCTTTGCCGCCCTGCAGTGCTACAGTTGAAGCTCCAGCAGCGCCGGACTCGAGAAGAACTGGTGAGCCAAGGGATCATGCCGCGTAAGTGCCTCTCTCTCTTTCTCTCAGCGTTTGCTAGAGTTGCGTTTTCAACATGGCTCGCATGCCTAGTGTGCTGTGGGAAGGATCTAACAAAACGAGGGCGACAGATTTCATTTGTCACCTTCTTTCTTGTGCTTTTCCAAGTTCCGGGGCTTTCAGTCACTAATAGTTAACTGCCCTTATTGATCAGGTTCTGTGAAACAAACAGCATTAGGTTTACTGGTGCCATTGAACCATCCTTAGCTTTTGAATTGCACCTTTCAGGGGTTTCTACTCCCTATTACACTTCCCTTTTAGGAGGAGCAAATCTTGAGCTGGGGTTTTGTGAGGAAGAACCTACCTCTTGCATGTGTTTTGCCTTAGGTGTTTAGGTTCTTGGGAAGGGAAAACCCTTTTCTACCTGGTATTTTATTTTGAATCAACTGTGGTTTTCTTTAGAGTGAGATTCTCAGATACCCTATGGCTGGCATGGGTGTGATTGTGCTTGTGGGGTTCTTGCAGAGCTGGGTTTACTGGGTGCACAACTCACTACATCACTTGGGGAGAAATGAAACCGACATTGGAATCCGTGAGAAGTAAGAAAATTCGCTTTTTATACCAACAGCAGTGTAAAGTGGAAACTGGCACCAGCAATATGTTGCTCTTTTTGACATTTCTTTTTAAGTCATCAGTGGAGAACTTAAGCTTTCCCTTCTTTCTTTTCTCTTGTGTGTTATTGCTACTTGGACACACCCTAATGAAGTTTAAAAAAAAAAAAAAAAGGAAAAAGTCCTATAACAGAGTCAGTAAGTCTCTAGCTTCATAGAGAGAGAACTGATGTTTTTCACCTTAATGCAGCATTGACCTGCTGCCACTGTATTTTCCTAATTCTCATTCACTTACTCACTCAGAATATTTGGGAACCTATATGTGCCCATTGATGCAGCAAGATAAATCCAGCTCCTGCTCTCAGGAGCTTTATGTTTAAAAGGAGAATAGTGATAGTACACAAGGAGACAAATAAACAAGATAATTTCAGAACATGGAAATTACGTAATTTCCAAGTTTGTTACGACGTAAGCTAACTGGCTGGTGTGGAATAATAGGAATGAGATGGGGTTACTTTGGATAAAGATGGTCAGGAAAGGCCTCCCTGAGGAGGAAATATGTGAGCTGAGGTCTGAAGGATGAGATGGAGTCAGCCATGCAGAAGCAGGCAGAGGGCCAGGGGAAAGGGAGAACAAGCATAAGAGCCTAGTGCAGGTAAGAGCCGGTTTGAAACGTTTGAAAACATCAAGGAAGCCAGCGTGGCTGGGGCCTGGTGAGTGAAGGGAGAGCAGGCCAAGTTAAGATTGGCAGGGTGGGCGGGACTATCAACTACACGGAAGAGGTGGGTTTTATTTTAGGTACAGTGTGAAGCCCTTGAAGCCTTTTAAGCGAGTAAGGATGGGATTTGATTCAGGGCATGGTAATGGCAGGTCCATTTCTAAGAGCTAGAACCTTATAGCAGCTGTAAGGAATCTGAGGTCTGTTTCTGTCCTAAGCATCAGCCAGGAACTTAAGTCTCAAATTCAGCTTCGGGTTTACTGCAATTAACTACCAAACCATTTACCCACATTATGCTGCAATCTTCTCTGGCTTTCCAGTAAAGGACATCCCACCCCCACCCCTTAAAGAGTCAAGAGCAGATGGCTTGTGCAGTGGATCAATAATGTGATCAGGTAGGGCAGTGATGTGCTTTACAAAACACTCCAGATCTGCCTCTCTAGAAACCTTTGTAGAGGGACAGGTCACTCAGAGTCTCATCTCCTTGTCCCTTTCACCAAGGACATCATGTGTTTAATGTCTTCTCTGTGCCCAGGGTAGTCTTAGAGAGATTAAAGAAATTTGAGGCAAATTAGTTACCTGCCCTCAAGACATTTAACAGTTTATTTGGGTGGCTAAAATCCACCGATGCACAAAATAAAGAGCAATTCAGCATCCTGTGGGGTGCTGACTAATTACAGTACAAGTTCTGAGAGCATAATGCTACTTCTCAGGATCTGTAAGATGTTCAGTGTCTAAAAGCCTTGCATTCTCCCACCTGTCTTTCACTTGGTACCAGGGGCTACTATAGATCACTGTTTAATATGATTTATTGGGTACAGTCCTCCTATTTAGCATTTCTTGTAGTATTCTCTGTTGTTAAGACAAATGATGCTTCACTTACTGCAGTTGCTTATAGATTTCCCTCCAACTGCACTGTGAGCTCCTTGAGAAAGTAACTTATTTATATTCCTGTCTCTAGTGCCTGGCACTGAATGAATGAATCAAGCGGTTGTAAAGTGTGATATGTGTGTGTGTGAATGACAGACACACAGAAGCAGATACTACTCTGTTGCAAACTCGTTGGAATTCTGGGCATGGAATTTGGAATGACACTTCTATCAGGAGCGCAGGTTCTAAAATGTTTTGAATATCTAATTGTATACTCTGTTGTTCTCTGTATCTGTGAAGTGAGAATAATTGCGCTTCTTGTAGGATTAGAAGTGATCTGCCTCAGTGAGAATACAGCATCTTCCTCCTACCAAGAACCACCTTTGGCTATGGACACAGTCTTGGTTTTCAGCTTTTCTAGTGAAGGAAGTAGGTGGCAAACTCTTAGATTATGGGAGCTCTAGAATGTTGATGCCTGGGAATAGTTTCAGGTGTGAAATTCCCTGTTCACCTACATACCTGGTGATACACAGATAGGTCCTGAGTTCACAAAGCTGAGGGTTTTTGTTTGTTTTTTTGGGTTTTTGTTTTGGTTTTTTTGTTTTTTTTTTGTTTTTTTTGTTTTGTTTTGTTTTTTTTTTTGCCAACTGTGCACCCTCTGAGTGAACCTTCTTCCTTACCATAGTCCTGTGGTCTCTACCCTTACTCTTGTTGTAACCTCCAACACCCTGTGCCTCCCTGACCTCCCCACCACCTGCCATCTTCTACCAGCCCCACTTCTCATCCTCCAGTCCACATCTTTCAAAGAAAACCTGAGCAGTGCTGGAGACAACTTGTAAGTGACCAGCAAGTTGTTGATTATTGGAGATTTGGAGACCTGAACAAGTAATCTGGTTGGAAGGGCCTATTTCTTTCCCATCTTGCTAGCCTGAGGAGTTTCTGTAAAGTGTGTTTATATGTAAGTTTGCTGTACAACTTAGGAAGTAGGTAGGGCCTCAAACTGGGGAAAGGAGTGGTGTAGTCATGGCTGCATTTTGCCTCATCATTTCTGTGTTTATATCTTTTATCAAGTTCTTCTCATTCCAATCTTATTTATAGCTCTGGGAAGAAAAGCCCACCCACCTCATCTCCCAGAATACTCCTACACAGTTGCCACGTAGGACTGGCTTTCAGTTCTGACAGCGTATCTGTAGGACACCATGTCTTCAATGGCTCCCTTTGCACTCAGGGTGGTTGAGGTTCTGCATATCATTCTAAGTTGGAGTATGACCTTTCATAAAGTGTAAGGAATTAAAGAATCTCCCAATCCCACTGCTGCTTGATGTGCTCTGTTCATGGCATCTAAACTATGGGGTTTGGAAGTTGGTTTCTGATGTGCGTTTTAAACAGGATCACTTCCCAGCATCTGTCATTCTCCTCATGTAAATATGTGTCTCACATTTAACACTGTATAAACCCTACCAAATACAGAGTGCCAGATAACAAAGGATTACATAATCCAGGCCCTGAGCTTTCTTTAATAATGTCTGAAGCACCACATACCTTGAGGGAAAGGAGAGATGGCACAGATAGGAAACTGATGTTCAAGTCCAAAGAGTAAGCCCAGCAATGCTGCTGTACCCAGAATGAAGACTCCTAGAAGAGACGGGTCATGTGTGCTACACTTTGTTCTCAGACAGAACTTCCCCCACAGCCTTCCTTTCTCTTTGACATTTAAAGGTGTACAAGGTCATAAGGTTTAGGTGAAAATTAAGAAAAATGTTCTGGCAGTGAGAGCTGCTGCAGAGGAATAACCTTTTAAAGGAAAACACGAACATTCTCCTGATCCCAGACAAATGAGAAAAAAGTTTCCTGTAATCTTTCTGAATATGAAAGAAGAACTTTGTCTGCTTCTTCCTTCTTAGCCTTTTGTTAGTCTATTGTGAATCCTTGAGAAAAGCATAGAGTAGCATGTTTCTAATGCTGTAATTAACCCTCAGTTCATTATTTTCCCATGTGCAAGTAGTAGAAAAACCTTGGTACCTTGGCAAGCATGTGAAGAAATCAGGTTTTGTCCTGTAGATTCTCTAAGAACCTTGCTCCATTGCTTGAGTGAGCTTGTTTTTTCACTTTATTTTATTTTTGTTTAAGTTTATTCATTTATTTGAAAGAGTGAGCATGAGCAGGGCAGGGTTAGAGAGAGGGGAAAAGAGAGAATCCCAAGTGGGCTCCACACTGTCAGGGCAGAGCCTGGTGCAGGGCTTGAACCCACGAACTGTGAGATCATGACCTGAGCCGAAGTTGGAGGTTTAACAAACTGAGCCACCCAGGCGCCCCTATTTTTTCACTTTAAATGGCATTTCTGTGCAGCCATACGGTGCCATTGGTGACATTTAACCACTGAATGGTTAGGAGAATCCAAAGAGTGCGAAGGCAACACAGTGCACAGAGGGCAGCCACTTGGTATCAATCCAGAAGCCTCTCAAACTACCTAGCCCCTGAAGGGTGCTCAAACATGTGGCTAAGTGAAAAAGTGAGCAAATTGGTCTCTTTTGACTGGATCATACAAACAGGCCCTGTGTATCTCACATTGAAACTGGAAAGAACAGCTTTATGTAATGAGGTCTCACCACTCTGTACTTTTAATAAACTTTGCCATATCTTGACTCCCTAACCTTTAGTTCTGCAGCTTAATCCCTTTGTTGTGGTTCAGCTGTCATTGTTAGCCAAGTGATACATACACATAGAGACAGTGTGGCCCTGTTGTAGCACTCATAGCTTATCTGTCATTTTAATTGGGCCCCAGTGTTAGCTGGAAATCTCCTGTTCGTCTGATTATAGCAATCTCTGCACCAAGAAGACATTTTTTTTAAATTTATTTTTAAGTTTATTTTGAGAGAGAGCGAGAGCATGAGTGGGATAGGAGCAGAGAGAGAGAGGGGGAGAGAGAATTCCAAGCAGGCTTTGCACTGTCCTCGCAGGGCCCAACTCGGGGCTCCAACTCACAAATTGTTGAGATCATGACCTGAGCCGAGATCAAGAGTCAGACACTTAACTGACTGAGCCACCCAGGCACCCCAAGAAATTTCTTTTAAATTCTAACAAGAGGTTTTTTTTTTTTTTTTTTTTTTTTTTGTTTTGTTTTTTTTAACATTTATTTATTTTTGAGACAGAGAGAGACGGAGCATGAATGGGGGAGGGGCAGAGAGAGAGGGAGACACAGAATCGGAAGCAAGCTCCAGGCTCTGAGCCATCAGCCCAGAGCCCGACTCGGGGCTCAAACTCATGGACCGTGAGATCGTGACCTGAGCCGAAGTCGGACACTCAACAGACCGAGCCACCCAGGCGCCCCTAACAAGAGGTTTTTTAATGGCTTGCAGTATCAGGATTGATTACTATGATCCCTTTGTCTTGGAAGCTGAATTTCTTCTTAATAATATTTTTATTTGTAACTTGGGAATCGTTACTAATAATATTCTTTACCAAATGTACAAACTGAGTTTCCAGATTCTTTTTCTTTAGTACAAATGGGTCAAATCCATTTTGGTAAAGCTCTTTTAAAACTGATTTTTGTTTTTGTAAACCCTAAGAGAATAAACCAACCTCCTGAAGCCTCAGAGTTTCTTGTAATGAGAAAAAGGCTGTAATTTAACTCTGTCATCTAGTAAGTTGGTGATGGCATGGGATCTTTTCCCCAAGTTACTAGAATTCAAAAGAACTAGCCGCTAGACCAGCCCTGTCCAATAGCACTGTCAACAGTGATAGAAATAATATGTAACGCTAGCCACTATCCACATGGGATGTTGAGCACTCAAAATGTGGTTAGCTTGAGTGAAGAGCTAAATTTTTTTAAAATGTTTATTTATTTATTTTGAGAGAGGGAGAGAGAGAAAGAGTGTGTGTGTGTGTTGGATGCCTATGGTGTGTGCACGCACGCACGGAGGAGGAGCAGAGGGAGAGGGGGAGAGAGAATCCTAAGCAGTCTCTGTGCTGTGAGCACAGAGCCCAGCGCAGGGCTCGATCTCATGAACTATGAGATCATGACCTGAGCTGAAATCAAGAATCGGACGCTTAACCAACTTTGCCACTCAGGTGCCCCAAGAGCTGAATTTTCAACTTTAATTTAAATTTAAATAGTCACATATGGATGGTGGCTATTGTATTAGTGGAGTTTTACACCTTACTCTCCCACTTAGGAACAAGGTGACTTTGGGCAACTCAGTTAACTTTTCTGAACTCAACTTCTACTTTTATAAAAAGGGGATAATAACTCTTCTTACCTATCCACAGAGTTAGTTTGGAAATAAATGAGGCGATATGTTGTTCATGCTTTTGAAGTATAGGCACTGTTATTCTCAAGAATGAGAGGAGCATTAGCTTGGCTCTATCATCTCGTGAATCTGAAAGCAGTATACGCACACACACACACACACACACACACACACACACACACACATATATCTTATTAATTTCTCTCAAAACCAATGTTTGGGAACAGGAACTATTTTTCAATAAATAACCTCTTATTTGCATTTTCATCTTTATAACAGTTGCTGAAAATTATTGAGTCAGAGAACCACTAGCCAACATGGTACTCTGTTAAGACTGTTTCCATTTTGGTTGTATAGTAACAAGACTATCATTTTATTAGCTTGCTGTCTCCATGGCAGTGGATGCTTCTTTTTTACTCTCTCTTAAAACAAATAAATAAGTGGGTTGGAAATAGTGTTTTTTAAAATCTCTGGGCAACTTGCCAAGAGACAGAAATGTTCACCAGTGGGGACACAGAGGTGATTTCAGGAGAGATGAGGGTCTGGTTTGAGTCTGGATTGCCCTTTTCTTTTTAAAACTTAGGTCTAAGTTGACAAAATTATAGGCTTCCTGGAAATGTCATTTGTCTTGCTTTTTAAGTGAAGTGTTACAGTGTTCAAGGCTTCTGTCTCAGTGGGTACTTTGTAGATTCTGAGTCTAGGTGGGAGCAGAGGTGAGTGCAGATCTGCACCTCGGCTTCTGTCATTTCCCATTTGCTCCAGTCCACTTGGGAGTGGCTAGAAGCTCTGTGGCAGTCTGAACTGCTGTTCCTATGAGCCAGAGAAATTTGGCCAAGATGCAGCCCATGTCCCTCTCCAGTAAGAACCCAGAAAAGGCATTCCCCAAGCCCCAATTTTGCCCACTGCCTCTGGTCTAGTCTATGCCCTCAGGCTCATGCTTCCTTTATTTTTCTTTTTTTTAATTTTTAATTTTTTTTTTTTTAAACAGAGAGAGAGCTCAAGCAGGAGAGAGGGGCAGAAGGAGAGGGAGAGAAAGAGAATCTTAAGCTTGACTTGGGGCTCAATCCCATGACCCTAGGGTCATGGCCTGGCCAAAATCAACATTCGGATATTCATTTGACTAAGCCACCCAGGCACCCTCATGCTTCTTTTAGATACTGACTCTCACAAATATTCTTGCAACTCATTTGGCTCTTTTGTTTATTTTTTTTATTTTTTTTTAAAGTTTCATTTATTTATTTTGAGAGAGAGAGAGAAAGCATGAGCAGGGGAGGGGCAGAGAGAGGGAAAGAGAATCCCGAGCAGACTCCACCCTGTCACCACAGAGCCTGACGTGGGGCTCAAATTCATGAACGGTGAGATCATGACCTGAGCAGAAATCAGGAGTCGGACGATTAATGGACTGAGCCACCCAGGTGCCCTCCATTTGGCTCTTTAGATATATAAATATCTTTGTTTGAAAGAGCTAGTTGCCTTTTCTTTTTTTTTTCTTTAATTAAAAAATGTTTATTAATTTACTGTTTGGGGGGTGGGGGGGGCAGGGGCAGCAGGGCAAGGAGTGATCAGAGAGCAAGGGAGAAAGAGAATCCCAAGCAGGCTTCATGCTCAGCACAGAGCTGGACACTGGGTTCAGTCCCGTGAACCACAAGATGACCACCTGAGCCAAAATCAGAGTTGGATTCTTAACCAACTGAATCACCCAGTGCCCCTAGTTGCCTTTTTCTTCTAAAAATTGAGATATAATTGACATATAACATTATATTAGTGTCAGGAGTACAATATAGCCTTTTTTTTTTTTTTTTTTTTTTTTTTTTTTTTTTTTTTTTTTTTTTTTTTTAAGATGCAGTGAACACTGCCTGATTGAGATGATGTTTCTTCAGCTTGGAAGTGTGACCCTTTCACTGTAGTTGAATGTCAAGTTTACATGGCATTTGAGAAATACCAGTGTAAAAATGTGTCCTAGGATTGGTGCTAATCTGATCCCTAAACCTGAAGCTGAGAGAAAATTGTGTGAGACACATGGCCTCAGCAGTTTTGTCTCAGGAGACCAGCTGAGTGTATCACTCCTGGGTGTTAAATGTTGTATTTCTGATAGATGTCAGCGACCTCATCTCTCTTCCTGCTATTGTAGGATTTCTTCTCTCAGTGGTTAGTGACTAGCATCAAACCTCCTCCTTGGCCAGTTGGTAACAGATCCTAAAATAGGACTCTAGAGTGAGTTGTATGTTTATGTTCTGAGCATATTCATTGTTGAATTCAAAGAAGAATTTTAATAGGAAGCTCTGTTGAACAGGCCATCAAAAGTAGCCTTCTTGATATGGGTTCTTGATACAATTTAATATCTAAAAAGTACAGTAGAAAAAAAAGGTGGGGGTTGGTGTCTGGGTGGCTCAGTTGGTTAAGCGTCCACACTTGATTTCTGCTCAGGTCAAGATCTCACAGTTCGTGAGTTCAAGCCCCACATCAGGCTCTGCACTGACAGCTCAGAGTGTGCTTGGGATTCTTTCTCCCTCTCTCGGTGCCCCTCCCATGCATGCTTTCTCTCTGTGTCTCAAAATAAATAAAAACTTAAAAGAAATTACAGTGGATATTCAGTTTTATTTAATAATTCTTGAAGTGTCTGAGATAGCCAAGGCCAACTTCTTTTCAAGGTAATAAATGGAGTAAAGGAGTTTATAAAAGTCACTTGTTGAAGCTACTCACAGAATTTACCTGTACAATTACAAATGTAAAGAATCACACTCAGGGCGCCTGGGTGGCTCAGTTGGTTAGGCGTCTGACCTCAGCTCAGGTCATGATCTTGCAGTTCATGGGTAAAAACCCCACATCAGGCTCTGTGCTGACAGCTCAGAGCCTGGAGCCTGCTTCGGACTCTGTGTCTCCCTCTCTCTCTGCCCCTCTCCTGCTTGCTCTCTGTCTCTCTCTCAAAAATGAGTAAACATTAAAATTTAAAAAAAAAGAATCACACGCTCAAGGGGGCTGTGATAGTGTCTGACAATGTGGCGACTTAACATTTTCAGCCCAGTGGGGTGCTAGCTGCAGAAAGGGCACAGGTGATTTGGAGCTTTTTCCTATGCAGGTGACTTAAGCATATTGATTATGGGGCTTCAGTAAGAAATAGTAGCTTTTGGGTGTGTGCGTGCTTCAGCAGGGAGCATGCACCAGTGTGGTCGCTGGTCCAGAGCACTGGACTGGACTGCGATGTGAGAGCCACATATAAATATGGCTGGCATGTATGTCAGAGGGAAGCTCAGAAGGCCAAGTTCACAATATTTGGCCCCTCATATTCTACCCTTTAGGAATTCAGTGTACCTGTTGATAATTCATCATGTAAAAGATTGCATCCTGACCTTTTCTTCCCAGTCTTATGTCTCTTTCGCTGTCAGTGGGTCAAGGTTGCGAGACTGAAACAGCTTGCACTCCTGGGAAGGAAAAAGATTCAGCATTCTGAGTCTCTACTTTTGCATTTATTCTTGGTTGTTGGCTTTCCTGCTGGTTTGGGTGGGGATGACAACTCAGATGCCAAAACAGTGGTGGTGGCGAGCCTGATACCAAAACAGGATGTACATGAAGGACGTTTTCTGTTAGTTTGGATTCTTGCTTGCACCAGAATGTGTGATCCCTTCCGCATACGCCACCACCCCAGCTCTTTCTTTGACTCACATGGACTTGGACTTAGTTCTGGTTTTCATTGTCATGGCCAGTCCCTGGAACTGTCAACACAACTCTTTAGTTAATGGTCTTTGTTGCAAGAATTGGAGGCATTTTGGTAGGACAGCTAAAAACAGTTAAGACAGAAAATGAAGTCAGGCCCAGTTAGCTCTCAGCATTTCATTCCACATGCTTGCTGTTTGCTGCAGGAGGATGGCACAGAAAAAAAGTGAAAACAGTACCAATGCCTCAAATTTAACAGCTTCTAGCAGCTGGCAGAGCACTTTCTCTTTAGTGCTAACAGCCGTCAGTGTGGAGGTTTGTATAATTGCCACCTCCTCGATGAGGCTCTTGAGGCTGGCTCAGGGGTCATGTGACTTGCCCACAGTCACACCATACCGAAGGACAGAGGCAGCGCCAGTCTGGTCTCCTGGCTCCAAAGCCCATGCTAATTCCTGAAGGTCACAGTCTAATGGTTCTCAATGATGTAGGAGTTTTATGAGATAGCCTGTCATACTTTCCTCTGCAGCTTCAGTATTGAAAATTGAAAACAGCATCAGATCAGGACCCATAGTTGAGGAAGTAAGGTGAAAGTTGGTAGTGGGGGTGAGAGTAACCCCGTCATTTTTGAGCCCCCCCCCCCCCCCCCCCCCGCCCAATGAAATTGCTTCCAAATTGCTGCTCCTGTCTGCTGGCTGTGGGGCTTAAAGGCCATGGACATCTTTCCACTTCCATCATCATAACCCTTAGTTAAATCAGAGCCTCCTGATTTGATTTCTCTTGTGCCATTGATACTCCTTAGAAAATCTTACGTGTCCCTTCACCACAGTTGCCCAGACAAGTTCCCAGGATTCAGCACACAGTTACCCCTGTAATCCTCATAGATTCTCGAAAGCTGGTGTAGTGTGCCCCAGGTTAAGAGCCCCTGTTCTGCCTGGATACAGAATCATCTCCCTAAAGGTGGTGATGTCACACCTGTGACACAGCTGACCTCTGTGCTTCTGTCCCTCCAGTGTGTAAGTGACCCTCCCCCTTTCCTGTCCTGAGTCCAGCGATCCTCTGGGCTCCTCGCCTGCTGTGTTCTAAGACCCAGAACTGCTTTTCTATAGCTGCCTTCTATTGAGTGTGATTGCCAGGCTGCAGATACAAACAGTGGGGTGTGGAGTCCATCCCAGCTAGGCCCTCACCAGGGTGGGAGGAGAATGATCCTTTGACTCGGAAATGCATACTTGGCAACTCAAAGCAATGATCCTCAAAGGGACTCAGGAGATGAAGCTCTTTACTCACTTGTGGGCACCTACCTAGACAGCAGAGTTGAAAGTTTGAATGAAGCTGTTGAGAAAAGTTATCAAGTGCTTACTAGGTGTACTTTGTAGTCACTTAGCCCCTGACGGTGGAGAGTGAGCAAACAAAAATCCTTACTTTCCCATCTGCCGTGTGCTGCCTTTTCTCTGCCTTTAGGACTTAGAGAAATCTTGGTTTTTGAATGTTAGCAGCAGCAGAATCCTTGAGGAGCTTAATAGAGTAAAATTCTTGAAGCCCGGGAGTCTGCATTCTAGAGAGAGTCTTGCTCTCCAGAGAAGTTCTGATGCAAATGACTCTTGAACCTCACTCAGAGGCGTGCTGGGCTGAGGGATGCTGGCCTCTTTGCCCTTTTCATGTTTAGTGGTGGAGCGGGGTCTTGTTATTCTCCCCTCTCAGGAGTTGTGAGGCGAAAGACAGCCTGTCTTCATGCTTCAAGAGTTGATGCCAACTTTCTAAGACCATTGAGGCTGCTGGTTTATGAAATGGTTGTGTATAGAAGCTTAAGAACCCCGTTTTCCAGTGCCGGGGAAAGCCTGCCTCGCCTGCCTCTCTGATGGCGGTGTCAGTGGTCCATATGGCCAACTTAATGAATTGCCTGGAGCTGTGTGCAGACCTCCATGCAAGGGCCAACGGATGAGGCAGAAGACGCCTTCAACTTTGGAAGGAGTTTGGTTATGCAGTGACTCCCTGTTCTGCCACATTGGCCCCTTGGAGAGAGGGTTGGAGGGAAAAGGACTGGGAGAATGTGTGTCCCCTTGACATCTTTTGAGGTTGTATCTGTCCCATTGCCAATATTAGAGAAAGGAGAAGGGAGCATCTCTTTCTAGAGGAGAAGCCAGGAAAAGAAAGCAAAATGCAAAAGATCAGATTAAAATCAGAGGAGTTTTTGTTTGTGATTTGTGTGTGTGTGTGTGTGTGTGTGTGTGTGTGTGTGTGTGTGTGTACGTGTGTGCAGGTGTGTGCATGTGGTAACTATCACATTTTGGAGGGAAAAGAGATAACTTGACAGAGTTATCTTCCACACCCCCACCCCCTCCTCTTGCCTCTGTTGTGCTGAAATATGTACAAATAAAAAGATCTGAATTTTGGAATCAGGAGAACCAAAGTTTAGTCTCCCATTATGTCGTTGATCAGGATGTGATGTCAGGGAAGTCAGTTTTCTAGTATGAAATGGGAAAAATAATAGGTTCCAAGAAGCTCGAGGAAGGTAATTCCCAACACACTATACAAACATCGGGGAAAACAAGGAAACCATTTGTAGCAAATCTATTTATGTTACTTTTGGGAGCCTTTTTGTCAGTCTCTAGATTGACAGGCACGATCCTACTTTATTTCTTCTCTCCATGTCATTTCCTCTAATACCACTCGCAAACTGAGTAAAGCCCAGAGTCCTACAAGGCCCCTGTGGCTACCCCCTCACCGCCTCTCCTCACACTCTGTGTCCCTTCTGCTCTGCCACCCTGGCCTCCTTGACGCCCTCTGTCGTTCGGCAGCTTCCCACCCAGGGCCTTGACTTTTGCTGTTCTCTCACCAGGAAGGCTCTTCCTCAGATGGCTGCAGGGCTCACTCCCTTCCTCAGGCAGGTCTCTGTTCAAATGACACTCCAGAAAGTCTCTCCTGGCCTTCCGTATGGCGAAACGTTCCTGCCCTCACCACTCTATCACTCAACCCCTGCTTTATACTTCATAGTGTGTATCACCTCCTGTGGTATCATATGTTCATTTGCTTCGTGTGTCATCGCTCACTAGAATGTAAGCTGTAGGAGAACACAGATATCCCAGCACGAAAACAGAGTCTGACACATGGGCTCTCAGTAAACATTTATTGGGAGAATGAGTGAGTAGTTTACTGTTAGCACATCTTAACCTCTTAGGAGACGTAAACCTCTGGACCCCACTTCCTCACCTCTTACTTCACCTGCTGCAGTTAGTGTAGTCCGCTAACCCTCCGGCATAGCTCTGAGACCAGCGGCCACTTCCTAAGTATAAGCAATCCTCTGGAAACTTCGCAGGCCTTATTTTGTCTCTCTTCTTCTACCTACTCTCTTTCTTGAAGCTTCCTCCTGACATCAGCTTTGCCTCGCCCTCTCCTGCCTCTGAGAGCCTCCTCGGGGTCCTTTTCTGGGCTCTCTTCATCACTAGTGATGAATTTAATCACTTAAATTCTGGGATTCTCGGGGCGCCTGGGTGGCTCAGTCGGTTAAGCATCCGACTTTGGCTCAGGTCATGATCTCGCAGTCCGTGGGTTCGAGCCCCGCGTCGGGCTCTGTGCTGACAGCACAGAGCCTGGAGCCTGTTTCAGATTCTGTGTCTCCCTCTCTCTGACCCTCCCCTGTTCATGCTCTGTCTCTCCCTGTCTCAAGGATAAATAAACGTTGGAAAAAAAAAATTAAAAAAAAAAAATTCTGGGATTCTCTTAAGATTCAGCCTGGAAAATATTTTCTCCTGTCTCTGCATATCATATCACGTTATCCTTAGATGACATCACACATACACACACACACACAGACACACACACACACACACACACACACACACACACACACACACACAAATGCACGTGTACATACATGCACAAATTGGCACATCTCCTGATAGGGTGTCTCGCGATCAGCTCATATTCAGCACGCCCAAAACTGAACGCAGTTTCTCCCACCCTGTCCCAAGTTACTCCTCCCATATCCCCGTCTGGGAGTGTTAGTGGCACAGCCGTTCACCCAGTCATTCCATTTTATTCTTCTAAATGGCCTCTCAATCACTACACAGTCTCGTAAAAATGAGTTCTTATTCGTTTGCCATTCCAGCTGATTTGAGGCAGGGGTCATCAGTAGATGCTAAAACCATGAGGGAAGTGGTGGTTAGGGAACAGGATTTTCACATGGGCTCAAGATATTACCCCACAGGTTGCATATTAATTACAAAGGAGGAATGCTACTTTTAAGATGGAGACATCTGTTACCTTTCAAACTTTGAGCACCATCAGTTGCTGGGCAACGTGGCCTTACATGTCTCCTGATATTAAGAAGTATACATCGGGGCGCCTGGGTGGCTCAGTCGGTTGAGCGTTCGACTTCGGCTCGGGTCATGATCTCACAGTTCGTGGGTTCGAGCCCCGCGTCGGGCTCTGTGCTGACAGCTCAGAGCCTGGAGCCTGTTTCGGATTCTGTGTCTCCCTCTCTCTCTCTGACCCTCCCCCATTCATGCTCTGTCTCTCTCTGTCTCAAAAGTAAATAAACGTTAAAAAAAAAAATAAGTATACATCAACTGTATAGTTTCCTTGCCAAAAGTATTTAACATAAATCTAACATGAGGAAACAAACTCAGAATATAGGACATTCTTTTGGCAAGACAACTGGCTTAGATACTTAGGTCAGTGTCATGAAAAACGAAAAAGGCAAGAGTATTGTTCTAGATTGTGACTGAAGGGACAGCAGCCAAATGTAGTGCATGACTCCCAATTAAATCTTGGATTGAGGGGGGGAATCTAAACAGCTATAAAAGACATTTTGGGGGGGGCAACTGAGCAAATTCAAATACGGACTGTAAATTATATTGAATCAGTGTTAATTTTCTTAGGTGTGATAAAGGTATTTTTGTTGTGTAGGAGAATGTCTTTATTCTCAGGAAATTCCCAAGAATTTGGGGCTGAAATGTCTTGATTGATATCTGCAACTTTCAAGTGATTCTGTAAACAAAAATTGTGTGTGTCTGTACCCATGCATGTGAGAGAGAGAGAACAAATATGGCTGAAAGATAACTGGCAGATCTAGGTCAGAGTTACAGGGCTGTTCATTATTTGTTCTTTCAGTGTTTTGGTAGGTTTGATAAATTCAGAAGTAAAAGGGGACACGGGGAAGGGGAGCATGTGAATGTAGACATGGGGGAGTTGAAATGAATATGTGCCGATTACCAGCCGCATTTCTGCTTATTTTATTTTTTAATATAGAACATTAAGTTAGAAATACCACCCCTCCCACTCCCCTCCATGCAGGTCTGATTATGTGCCTTCCTTGGCTAATGTGGTGACTACATATGGATCTCTGGATACAATTCTTTGTTTGTTTGTTTTTGAGATGGGGGGGGGGGGAAGGGGGAGAATCTCAGGCAGGCTCCTTGCTGTCATTGGAGAGCCCAATGTGGGGCTTGATCTCACAAACTGTGAGATCATGACCTGAGCCAAAATCAAGAGTCAGATGCTTAACTGACTGAGCCACCCAGGCATACAATTCTTAATAGCACAGGAAAAATATCATGCCCCTTCTCTCTGGCCTCCATGGTTTCTGATGAGAAATTTACTGTCATTCATATTGTTTTCCCTCTGGCTGCTTTCAAGTTTTTTCTTTCATTTTCAAAAGTTTAATTGTGTCATGTCCTGGCATGAATTTATTTGGGTTTGGGATTTGCTAAGACTTTGAATCTGTAGAATTATGTCTCTTGACAAATTTGGGAAGTTTTCAGCCTTTCCTTCCCTCCCCTTCTCTCTCCTCCGCTCCCCTCCCCTCCCCTCCATTCCCCTTCCCTCCTTCAAGAGAGAGAGTGCATACACCCAAGAGGCGGAGAGGGAGAGGGGGAATCTTAACTGGCTCGTGGAGCCCACTGCAGGGCTTAGTCTCACAACCATGAAATCATGACCTGAGCTAAAATCAAGTCAGATGCTTAACCAACTGAGCCACCCAGGCACCCCACAGCCATTTATTTCTTTAAGTTCTTTTTCAACCCACCGTTTTTCTTCTTCATCCAGGCCTTAGATGACAGAATGTTAGATTTTTTTATGGGTAGGGTTGACCTTGTTATCACTGGGCCATGGTGAAAGTCCTGACTTTTCACCAGCCCTCTCCTGACATCAGCAGGGATGCAGAGGGGGGGTGTCTTATTTCTGTGAGGTAGGGGTGTAAGTCCAGGTTCCCTGTTTTGTCTCCACTTATTTCTTGTGTGTTTGGGGGGAGGGTATTTGTTACTGGTTGGTGGGAGTGAAAGACCCAGCTTTCTACTTGGCCTTCTTTGACGCCTCTGGGCAGGGGTATTGGGGAGCTTTATTATAATAAAACCCAAACCTTTTCAAGGATGGGAGTCTAGACTCCCCACTTGACTTTTCTGGTCAGGGGTGAACCCACTGTTTTTTTGTGGTGTCAGTCTGGAGTAGAACGATTATTGTCTAAAAGTTTTCTAATTAAAAAAAAATTTTTTTTACATTTATTTTTGACAGAGAGACAGAGCACAAGTGGGGGAGGGGCAGAGAGAGACAGAGACACAGAATACGAAGCAGGCTCCAAGTTCCAAGCCGTCAGCATAGAGCCCGATGTGGGGCTTGAATTCACAAACCGCGAGATCATGACCTGAGCTGAAGTCAGATGCCCAACTGACTGAGCCACCCAGGTGCCCCTGTCCAAAAGTTTTCTGTTTGCCTAGGTTGCCCTTTCCCTGGTCCTTTGGCCAATGAGAGTAGGTTTTGTTGGGACTTTTTTGTCTGCCTCCATTGGCATTTACAGATGGTTGACTTCTTCAGCTCCAAGTCTAGAATGTAAGAGATAAAAAGGAAACCCAGGGAACTCACCACTGTGTCGTTCTTCAGGTCTCAAGGTCCCTTGCCAGTCTGCCTTCTTCTCTTCACCTTTCAGAACCTACATATGTTTGTTTGTTTTAATTTTTTTTTATTAAGTAAACTCTGCCCCCAACAGGGGTCTTGAACTCACAACCCTAAGGTCCAGATCATGCTCCTCCGACTGAGCCAGCCAGGCGCCCCTACTTTATGTTTGTTTTTTATATAACATCCAGAGTTTTTAGTTGTATTTAGCGGGAAGAGTAGAGAACAGTATGTCTGTTCCATGTCCCAGATGCACAAGTCCCTGCAGTAGCAAATGAAAGGTCTTTGTGGGCTGGGCTCTGCCTCATTGTCCCCAGATGACCTCCTCCTTGGTCCAACCATATCAAACTACTTGTAGCCCCTTGAACTTGTCATGCTCCTTCAAACCTTCATGTTCTTGCTCTTCCTTAGCCTCAGATGACTTTCCGACTCCCTTCTTTGTCTGCCTGTGGTGTTTCTGTTCTGTTCTGTTCATACGGGTTTTCTCTGTGAAATCTACCTGGACAGTTCATACACTCTTTCCTTGGGCTAAATTTTGCCTCTTCTGTCCTTTTCTCTAACCGGACCATGAATTACCTTTGAGGGCTGGAGCCCTATTCTGTATATCCTTGTCCTCAGTAACTGGCATAATAGTTACTTAAGAATTGTTTATTGGATATGGGGCGCCTGGGTGGCTCAGTTGGTTAAGCGTCCGACTTCGGCTCAGGTTATGATCTCACAGTCTGTGAGTTCGAGGCCTGCATCAGGCTGTGTGCTGACAGCTCAGAGCCTGGAACCTGCTTCAGATTCTGTGTCTCCATCTCTCTCTGCCCTTCCCCTGCTCATGCTCTGTCCCTCTCTGTCTCAAAAATAAATAAAACATTTTTAAAAATTAAAAAAAAATTGTTTATTGGATAGATGGATGGATTGCTATATTTCTAATATCCCACCTGGGTTATTATTATATGTTTATTATATGTTTATCCCCTCACCTCCCACAAAACCCCCACTTATGTTCACCCCCTGTGTGTGACTCTTACTTCTACAGTGGAGAGAGAAATCCAGCAGCTTGCCTGAAGGCAGGCCTCCTTGGACTATGGCAGGACTCCATTGGCTTCTGTTAGCTGTACCATGTTCGTAGCTTTGAGTTACTCTGAATGCAGAACTGGTGGAGAGTTTCTGGCAAAAGTATCTTATTGAGGATGGGAGCCATCGTTTTTATTATGTCAGCGCCTAATAAAGCCACATCCCAACCCAGGTACTTAATAAATATTCCTTAATGATAACGAGGAGATGAGTCTTGATGGCTAATTGCTGCCCTTCCTTGCTGAGATGCATTTCCAGAAGTGCTTTGTGGATCCTAGAAGACTTTCACTTGTCTACATGTTTAAGTAAATCTGGGGCTGGGATGGGAAAGCACTGGTTTAACGTCCTAAATTAATGTGAGAGGTTGGTTTTTAAGGATCCTTCTACTCACTCTCTAGTATGAGATTAAATCATGACGGCTTGACCCCCTTACTTCTGCATGGTAAGCCACAAAGCTCAGTGGACACAGTGAGCAGAGCATCGAACTCTGCCTTGGAAGCTGATGGCAGTATGTTTCTTAAAAACTTGAAAGTGTTTTTCTCTTTTTAGTTCACAGGGACCTCGTTTAAGGGAGAGAACATGAAAGGGGAGAAAGAAAATGGGTGCCAGAGAGGGGGCAGGGTCTAAGCTGGTGGTTGCAGCCAGCCAGGGATGAGACCCACAGCTGGAACTGAGACTGTGACAAAGAGCATCACACCTCGTAGCCATTTCTGTTCATTTGAGTTTTCCTTTCAAGTATGTGTGCACCCTTCCCTGTGTGCGTGCGGAGCGGCATGAGTGTCCGGGGGAGCCAGCTCCCAGAGGGTGGGAGTGAAGTGTCAAGAGCCGCCCTCCCACCCCAGACGCGTATATTACAGACAACATGCACAGTTTGGGGATTTGCGTCAGTTCTGTGGGGCTTCTCTTTCACAGACGGACTTCTAGGAGTTTCTGGGGAAATGAAATTTCTGAATAATATCCTGGCTCTTCTGACTAAGCCACTAAGGCAGAAAGGAGGAGAGAGATGGTCTTGGACCTCCATCTGGATGAACGCAGCCCTCCTCATTGGACACACATTTATGGGTCAACTTTGAGTCTTTCAGAGTTTTTCCGCAACAAGCAGAGGCCTAAACTTTAAAAGCTGTGTTCTGCTTTGCTGCATTTCCTCGTGTCCCATTCTGTTAGCATGGAAGCTTGAGGTGATTTTGACTCCACATTGCCGCTCACTCCAACATCAAGGAAGCCCAGGGTGTACGTTTATCACCCCTGCGTCTCTTTTACCACTTGCCCCCCCATGGCTGTGGCTTACAGCACAGCTGGCTGGATGCGCATGGGAATGCCTTCTGGACCCCAGACCCCTTGCAGTGAGAGCACCGGCTGCCCCACCTCCAGTCTCTCCCCAGGCGGACCCGAGGAGCCTCTCACAGGAATCCTGATAAAAACCCAGAGGGAGAGGGGCTGTTGGTCCCTTCTGTTGGAAGTACCTACTGAAGTTGCTGAACGTGCTCTCAGAGAGCAGTTAGCGATGAGGAAGGAGTAGCACAGAGCGAGTGGGGTGTTCACGGACTGGGAGAAACCAGCACACTTGTCAGGAGGTTGAGACAAAAGAAGAAAGTGGAGACAGAGCTAGACCTGGGTTGGGGTCCGCCACTGTATGAATGAATGACCTGTAACTGTGGTGTTAGTTTCATCACCTATAAAATTGGAAGAAGGGTCCCTACCTCGTGGGTTGTTAAGAGAATTCAGGGAGATTATGATGTTGTTGTTACAAAGTGAAAAATCATTTTGGGGCGCCTCGGTGGCTCAGTTGGTTAAGCGTCCAACTTCAGCCCAGGTCATGATCTCACGCTCCGTGGGTTCGAGCCCTGTGTCAGGCTCGGTGTTGACAGCTCAGAGCCTGGAGCCTGCTTCAGATTCTATGTCTCCCTCTCTCTCTGCCCCTCCCCTGCTCATGCTCTGTCTCTCCCTGTTTCAAAAATAAATAAAGATTAAAAGTAAATAAATAAATAAAAACAAAATGAAATAGTCTTTGTGGGATTGGTAATTACTGTCTTGAATTCTTTTCTTGGTCCTCACTTCTGGTTCTCTTGATCAGGCCCTGAGCAGCTAATGACTTTCTCTGATCTTCTCAATACCCCTCCCGCTTGTTTTGTAGTGTCAGTGCTGAAGGCTGCGCCATGAGCTCCACGGTGAGCCCCAGCTTTTGAACCGTGGCTTTCTGTGCCTGCGGTCACTTTGAACCCCTCCTCTCCGCCTTCTTCACACCTGTGTATGCTCAGTGCTGTGGTTGAGCTGACCTTTCCACATTGCCTGCACTCAGCCCTATGTCCGAGCAGTGTGTGTAATTGAAGCCTCCTTGCCTCCCCATCCAATAGGGTCGTCCTTCTCTACTTTTTGAAGAAGTTAAGAAATCTATCCAGTGGAATGGCAAGAAGTCTGACCTGAGGGTGAGATAGAGTGAAGCTATAACCTCACTTTGTCACTTGCTGGCCTTTCCTACCCTCTGGAGCCTGTCCTTATCTGTAAATTGGATTGTTACCTACCACATGGATGAATCATTAGGAATATAAAAGTAGATAACATGTTTAAAATATCTAGAACAGTGCCTGCCACATAAGTAGGCACTCCATAAATATTCATCTCTCCTTTGCTATTACGTGAAGATTCCCTAACCAAACAGGAAGTCCTGTATATGACAACCAGTTCTGCTTCTTATCCCCATTCTTTGATGCACTCCCCTTCCATCTAGAAATTCTGTGCTTTTGTGAGTTACTTTTCCAGAAATTGGATTTGTGCCTTACCCTTTGGGATGGCCAGTGTAAGTTGTTGAGGCAGCAGGCTAGCCAGGGTTCTAGGTAGATCATCTGTGGCTGTGATACCAAAACTAGCAGGTGTGTGTAGGAATTGAACCCATGATTCAGCTACATCACTGGGTTTGGTGACAGCAGCACCTCACGTTAATGTGTGTGTGCACCACTGGCTTCAGAGCACCCACTTTTATTTGATTCTTACAAGGGTTCCGAGAGGTAGGCAGATTCTCACTCTCCAGAAGAAGAAAAGGAAAACTGGGAAGGAGTCCCCTGTGTCACACCGGTAGTGATTGGTAGAACAGGAAAAGACCACAGACGCCTTGATTTTCTATCCAGGACTTCTATGTTTTGAACCCAGATGAGAACCAAAATTCTGGCTGTTCAAGTGAAAGCTTAGAGTTCTACCACAGACCCGTCTAGCTTTCCTGTCACTACTGTATGCTCTGTTTCCATTTCTTACAAGAATATTCATTAACTTATCGAATGAATTACATGCTAGGCAATCTAGACACTGGGGATACTGTCAGAAACAAAGGAAATAGACATGCCCTGATGGAACTTGTCCTAATGGTGGGAGGCTGATAATAAACAAGTTAGAAAGATGTGTGCTGTTAACTGTAAAGAATGTCACTCGGTGATGAGTGCTATGGAGAGAAATAAGAGAGGAAGCTGGGGGTGGGATGGGGCAGACACTGTGAGTTTTCACTTTGATTCTTTGTACTTATTGTCTCATCCCTGTGATACGCCCTCTGAGAGTGGTCCATCACACCCCAGTACCAGATTTCTACATGTCAGGGCTTTTGGAGACTGGTTTTGAAGTTGAACCAGCTTTACCCAGCGAAAGCAGGTGCAGGAGCTGTCTGCTTACCCACTAAATTGCTCAAGACTACCCCAGATCAGAGCTGGGATAGCCTGGATAGTGCCTTGGAATGCTCTGGTAGGTTGGGGAAGGAGCCTGTGCTGTTTTTTCCTTAGAGATTATTTGTTAAATCTATAGCTCCCCCTGCTGTTAGAAAACAGGGTAGGCTCTTAACTGATTTTTTTTTTTTTTTTAAATGATTCTTTTTTATCCTAAGATTTAAGAAAGTTTTGTTTTTTAAATAAGTACTGCTGGGACATTTAGATCTTTCTTCTGGGACTGCTGTTGCTGAGGCCCAGCCCCCAGGAGCAGGATGGGGGGAGGAAGCACAAAGGCCCAGGCAGGATAGGGTCATATCTGTGCTCCTGCTACTTTTAGCTTCTCTGTATGCCTGCACTCCTACCGCAGCCAGCAGCCTAGCAAAAGTTATCTCCACACACAGTTTCACAGCTGTTCTGAAATTCTAGGGCAGCAGAAGTGAAACTGACCATGGTCTTGTAAATTTCTCTGCTCTTGCTATTGTTCCCTACTTGAAGTGAGTCAGGCCTTTTCATCCTCTTACCCTCAGGGTGTCCCAACTCCTCATTTGTCTTTATAGCCAAGTGTTTGACACAAAACCGTCTTCATGATGCCACATTTGAGGAGATTTGGTCTTGGTTTGGCCTTGTTTGCTGAGTCGAGAGCTGTGGGCTGTGTGGTGGTAGATTCAGACCACAGTTGAGTCCTCGACAGGGCCTGTAGTGAGCCCTTCTTGTCAGCTGCTGGCTGTGTGCACCAGGGTCAACCAGACAGTCACTGTGAAATTCTTTTAGTCCTTAGAGATGAAATTCAAGGTCATTTTAGCTGAAGTGAAAAAGGAAATGGCACCCAACGAGACCTAGGTCTTTCTGGTGTAACTGCCCTGTTCAGTTTGGTCACTTTGTGAGTCCTAATGAGGTTGAAGGAGTAAGGTGGACCCCACACGAGGCTGTGCTCCTCCCAGAGTGAGGTGGGGCCCAGCAGGCATTCTTGGAAGATTGATCAATAAGGATTGTGCAGCTAACAGTCTGGTAACAGGTCCAGGATACTTTTTTTTTTTTTTTTTTTTTTTTAACATTTATTTATTTATTTTCGAGAGAGAGAGAGAGAGACAGACAGACAGACAGACAGAGCACAAGCAGGGGAGGGGTAGAGAGAGGAGGGAGACACAGAATCCGAAGCAGACTCCAGGCTGTGAGCTGTCAGCACAGAGCCCAACTTGGGGCCCGAACCCATGAATCATGAGATCATGGCCTGAGCCTAAGTTGAATGCTCAACCAACTGAGCCACTCAGGCGCCCCTCCAGGTTACTTTTTTAAGCTATATTCCATTTTTGCACTTTATACAGCCCAGGCTTAGGTAGTGACTGTTCTCGTTAGGAATAAAGTAACCAGAACTGTTTTAATGGGGCAACTGAACCATAAAGATATGTGCTTACTCAGGTGCCATGTTCTTCTTCACTTCCGCTGATAAGAATTAGTATTTCTAAAATTAACTTGAATTAAAATGTCTTCTCCACCGTAAACTATAGCTGTGCACATGATGCTTCATAAAAGTAATTCTTTTATGATTCTTTTCTCAACAGCTTTGAAAAGTCCAGCTGCGTTTCATGAGCAGAGAAGGAGCTTGGAGCGGGCCAGGGTAAGACCTTTCTTCCCCAGGGGCCTCCAGAGTGCATTTGCAGAGCCCGTTGTATTGCTGCTGTATTCCTTCCAGTCTAGTGCGCCCTGGGGCCAGCCCTCACCTCGTTCTAGACCGGAGGCGCTGCCTTTTTCTATTCTGTCCCCACCCCAGCCACCTTGTGGCAAGATCTGAAAACGGGATCAGAATTTCTCTTTTCCTGCACTTAAGGGTATATGATGATTAGCAGTCCTCCCTCTTGTGGCTCTGGAGACCGCCGGTATTTCCCCGTCTTTAATTCCACTTCACCTTTTGTGGATGTTAGAACGCGAACAGCAGCCATTGAAAAGCTTGCTGAGGGCTGGTCCTCCCGAGTCTGTGGCTGCACTGCCCACACCTCTCCAGGACGGGCATTCCGAGGGACAGAAAAGGTCTCTGTTGCCCAGAGTAGCCAGTGTCCACTCAAGGCTGTGGAGGCAGAAGCAGGGCCCCTGTCTGAGCCCCAGTTCATGTTGCTGCACCTGGCCTGCCGCCTTGTCCCCCCTCAGTTTCAGTTCCCTCAGGGACCTGAGGGGGATATTCTGCTGCCCAGTGTGGGCAGAGATGGGGAAGTCACCAGAACATGCTTCCCCTCTACCCCTTCACTTTTTTCTTTTACAAAAAGGCAAGGAAAGAGAACCTCCCAGTAGAGGACCCTATAGGCCATGGATCCTTAAGACTCTCAACTCTTTCAGAGACTGAAATATTTACCTCTAAGACTTTCTTACTGTCTTTATTTTATTTTTTTTAATTTCTAACAAGAATTATGAGTAATTCTTAGAGTGAGCGGGAAGAATGAGGTCATGGACACAGAACAAAGCAGCAACAAACTGTGCCGTTGGAGTTACTGGGAGGAGTGGAGAATACGGCAGGGGTGGGGGGGCGATGGCATTGCCCATGCCCGCAACCCACTTGCAGTAAGACTTGGTGCCGTTACCTGGACTGCTTCTCAGTAGGCAAGGAGTTCATTGGAGCAGATTAGAACAGCTCTTATTTTACAGAGTACTTTTGTGAGCAGCACGACATCATTTTGTGGTTGATGCCCACCTCCGCTCTTACGAATTAGGTGCTCTTTGTCTTCATTTCATAGATGCAGCTAAGAGAGATTAACTAAGCTACACAGCTAGTAAGTAGCAAAGCTGGGACTCAAACTTTGGCCTGTGGATGCCACATATTTTCTTAATTAGTGCCGTATTCTGCCTTGGCTTTGGCCACTGTTCCCAACTTCAGGTGGCTTAGAAAAGAAGACTTGTGGTGTCCAACACCTGTTCTGCCACCTGCAGCAGCCATGGCAGTACAGTTGCCCTCTGCAGATGGGGCAGAGCGATAGGCCCAGAGCCCACAGCCACTTAAAACCGTCTCCTAAAGAGCTCAGCACCACCCCAGGGCTGGCACAGGGCTGCCCAGTCGGAGCACCAAGTCTTCACCTTTACCACACACTGTGTGCTCTGGTTTTTTATTTTCCGCCCTCGTCGACCTTGTCCTGTCCTATGTTGTCTTAGCCTGCCCTGTGCTGGTTTTGACCCGGTAATGGTCTTGACCTATGGTTTGAAAAATTCTGGTGCAGAGGTTAAGAGCATAGACTCTGGAGTCAGATGGATCTGGGGCCACCTGTACATTAGAACACAAGCACCAGGCATGTGCTGGCTCGGACGCTGTTACGGGAATGGTTTAGTTCACCTGGAGTTGCAGAGATGCCGAAATGAGGACACTGGACTTTAGGGAACTAGGGCTATGACACCGTGTATCAGAATTAGTATTCCATATGGCGGCCACTCAGAATGAGTGGGAAATGTTCATGAGATCATACAGTGCTACCTTTTTTTGAACAAGGCATAAAATTATATTCAGTATAATTACAACTCTTTAAAATTAGACATCTTCTGCCTGGAAGAATGGAAGAAATAAATATCCCAAAATACTAAGTGGGTGATTAAAATTTTTTATTATTGTTTCACTTTCTAATTTTCTAAATTTTCTTTGATGAACATAGTTATTACTTTTATGATAGTACAAGTAATAAACTTTTAAGAAAAAATTAGCGTTCAGCCTCAGAGAGACAAATAGTCTGGATAGATGGGTGGTGCCCTGGGCAGGTGCATTGGAAATGGATGTGCCCCTTCCCCCAGAACTCCCCTTGCCTCAGAACCCTGCAGGCTCCAGGCTGAGATCAGGGGGCCTACAGAGGTGACCAGCCACAGACACAGCAGCCACGGCTGCTTTTTGGTTCTGTCCATTCCATAACTTGTATCCTGGATTTGAGATCTTCTTGGTGTGTTTTTTCTGTAGACAGAGGACTATCTGAAACGGAAGATTCGTTCCCGGCCGGAGAGATCGGAGCTGGTCAGGATGCATATTTTGGAAGGTGTGTTAGGCCGGAAATGCTTCCTCCCCTTACCCTCGCTGTTTTCACCATGCATCACCCACATGTCTTTTTCCCTCTGTCTTCTCACTCCCATTTCTGGCGACAGTGGGTAAGCCGAGCCTTAGCACGGTAAAACAGCAGGACTGTGGTAGCCACCACTGCTTCTGAGAGTTCCCAAAGCAGCAGTCACATTCTCTCATGCCGGCTTGCCCTTTTCTCCTCTGGCTGGGTGGTGGCCCCGGATCTTGTCTCCCCTTGGTATGAAGCCTGTTCTCCAGAATCTTTTAAAGATGCAGTTACTGTCTCTTCTCCTCCACTCATTCACTCGCGCCTTCATTCAGCAATCACTCAGACCTCTGTGACGCAAGTGGGCCCATGGCAGGTATGCTCCGCCAGACCCCATCACACACTTCTTTCCACTTTCTAGTGAAGGAGCAATTCTGGCTGCTGAAAACACTGTGACTCAATTCTTTTTTGTTGTTGTTCTGTATTTATTTATTTGAGAGCGTGCACGCATGTGCAGGAGCATTAGAGAGGGGCAGAGGAAGAGAGAGAGAATCTTTTTTTTAAAGAACCAGTGCGTCCTTTTTTTTTTTTTTTTTTTTAAGTTTGTTTATTTTGAGAGAGAGCAAGTGTGGGAGGAGCAGAGAGAGGTGAGGAGAGAGAGAGAATCCCAAGCAGGCTCTGCACCGCTCAATGCAGGGGTCAAATTCACGAACCATGAGATCATGACCTGAGCCGAAATTGAGTCAGAGGCTTAACTGACTGAGCCACCCAGGTACCCCAGAGAGAATCTTTTTTTTTTTTTTTAACTTATTTTTGAGAGAGCACAAGTGGGGGAGGGTCAGAAAGAGAGGGGGACAGAGGATCTGAAGCGGGCTCCACACTGGCAGCAAGCCCTTGTGGGGCTTGAACTCATGAACCACGAGATCATTACCCAAGCTGGAGTTAGACACTCAACGAACTGAGTCTCCCAGGTGCCCCAGAGAGAGAAAATCTTTTTTTTTATTTTTTTTTAATGTTTATTTTTGAGAGAGAGCATGAGCAGGGGAGGGGCAGACTGAGAGGGAGACACAGAATCCAAAACAGGCTCCAGGCTCTGAGCTGTCAGCATAGAGCACGATGTGGGGCTCGAACTCACAAACTGTGAGATCATGACCGGAGCCGAAGCCAGACACGCAACCGACTGAGCCACGCGGGTGCCCCCCAGAGAGAAGATCTTAAGCAGGCTCCACACTCAGAACGGAGCCCAACTTGGGGCTTGGTCCCATGACCTGGGATCATGACTTGAGCCGTAATCAAGTTAGACGCTCAACCGACTGAGCCACCCAGGCGCCCCTGTTCAGTTTTGAGCCAACTTTGGGGTTGGATAGGAACTTTTCTTAGTCCGAGCACCGCATTGTGTTGACAGAGACACTGAGACCCAGCAGAGACTGAATTGCCTTTGTAACACAGAAAGCTTGAGGGAGGATGAGGCACACACTTCATTGTCTGCTGCGCTTTCGGCTTTGTAGCCCCCTGTGCCCGGTGAGCTTTGCTAGGTGTGCCCATGCCCTGTCTGCAGTTCGGGGCCCCTTCTTGTGTCCACGTAGAACTTCAGGCTGGGCCGCCCTTCTCTGCCTGGGACACTCTGCATCCTGATGGCTTCTGCTCCTTCCCCAGAGGGAAGGAGAGTTGCTCTGGAGCTCCCAGGGTAGAGCCAGGTCCATTCCTACATCCTCCTGCACTCCATTCTCTCCCACGGGCAGAGACCTCGGCCGAGCCTTCCCTCCAGGCCAAGCAGCTGAAGCTGAAGAGAGCCAGATTGGCCGATGACCTCAACGAGAAGATTGCACAGAGACCGGGCCCTATGGAGCTGGTTGAGAAGAACATTCTGCCTGTGGAGTCCAGCCTGAAAGAAGCCATCATTGGTGAGGAGGCCCCAGCCGCCCTGCGTGGACATGCAGGCCAGATGCAGAAGGAGGGGCTCTGGGCTTCTTGCTGTTTGATTCCGGCTTTGACTTGGGAACTGAGGTGCAGAGTGTGAGGGCCCAAGAAACAGGCTGTGTTAGCTTGGGGCAGTGCCAGCGGCCTCAGGGGTCACACCAGAGTAACTAAACAACAGAGGCACCTCTGTCCACCTTCATCTCTGCATACCCAGAGGCTGTGTCCTCTCCCACGGGGGGCTGATGTGTGTAAACCCACGGAGATGCCAGGAATTAGAAATCTGTGCCTTACTGTCTCTTTGTCTTAGTGCAGTCTCTCTCAGAGAGTGGCACTTTCCACAGATACTTCACTCAGCAAATACTGGCTGACCCAAGAGGTGTGCTAGGTGCTAGGACCGCAGCCCCACAAAGCAGAGCAGGCCCCTCGCCCTTATGGAGCTCAGGCCTAGGAGCAGACACCAGCAGGTCAACAGGCAGCAGCAAGACAGAGACAGAAGCTGTGCCGGAGAGAGCCCTGGCTACGCTGGGCACACAGAGGAGGGTCCCCAGCCAGGCCCTGACAGTGGGGTGTGGTGCCAGAAGAGGTGACGGCCAAGTCCAGGGCTGCAGGATGAGTAGGAATTAAAGTATATTCGGGAAGAGAGGCGCTGCGGGCTCCAGGGGAGAGCTGTGCAAGGTGAGGAGCAGCCCGGGCGTGGAGCTGGAGGAGGGGGTATTGAGACGGGAGGTAGGAGGTGGGCAGAGTCCAGGACGTGCCAGGGCCTCGTGTGCCATGGGCAGCTGTTCGGACCGGATTCCTTTAGAGTTTGGTAACTGTTAGCACCGATGTGGCTCCTGGGCTACAGTGGGGCCGAGACCTGGTCCTGGGCAAGGCCGTGCGTTCCTGCCCCTGGAAGGTAGCTGTGCCACCAGGGAGAGGGGGCGCAACTGCTCCCTTCGTTATAAGCAGTTAGATCTTTTTGGCAGGGCCCCAGGCTGAGTTGGGCCCTGAGCCCTGGGTCAGAGGAGACTTTGGTTTCCGGGGCCTTGTCTGCACCGCAGACAGTGGTTTGACAAGGTCGGAGGCAGCCGGCGTGCCGGGGGCTGCACACCCTGGGCCCCAGCAGCCCCTCTGCCATTGGTGCCGGTAACCCTCTTAGTTCACCGCTTCGCCCTGGCATTCATCCCCCCTCCTCTCCGTGTTCTCCTGCCCAGTCCTCACCAGATTCCACACAGCCCCTAATCTCAGGCCCGCGTTTAGGTGACGGTCAGTTCTGGGCTCTCTAGCCAGCCGAAACCTGAGAGTCGGCATTGTGCCTGGCCCTGTGTAACGTTCTGCAGTTTACAGAGATGAACAAAATATGACGCTGCCCTCAAAGAATTCAGTACAATGAGAGGAGACTGATGTATGAACGAGTGATTTCTGAGTCTGGCCCCTGGTCAGGTGCCAGCGCTGCGTAGTGAGAAGGTCACGGTCCTGTGACCTAGTAGCTGAGTCACCTGGCTTGTGGGACAGTTTTCAGGTCCACAGTGATGGATATAAAGGGCCCCGCACAGTCTTTGGCGCCTGGGGAGCCTCACAGAAGGGCGGCTGCTGTCGTGGACGACGTGGGGTGATGGTGGGTCAGGTGCAGTGCGAGCTCGGCTGAGAAGGCGTCCTCTCAGCGATGGGCACGGTGGTGAGGCCCGGAGAGCGGTCACGGACAGTACGGCACATTTGGGGTCCACCTTTGCCAAATGGGGAGCGTACGTGACACTCCAGGCACGGGGACAGCATGGGCAGCGGCGCGTGGGCGTGTTAGGACGTAGTTTGTTTGAGGACGGGGTACGTAGTGACCAGTGGTGACTTGAGAGAAAGGAGCATTTGCCAGCCAATGCCAGATCCTGTGGGTTTTGGGGAATGAGTAGGTGGCAAGGAAGCGTTGACAGCAAAGGCAGGCCGTTTGTTCAAGACGTGAGCGGAGAAGGGAGGGGGAGGGAGAGGGTGGGCTGGGAGGAGAAATCGATGCAGGTGTGTGGCTGAGAGGAAGGAGTCAGAGGAGGAGATGGGAGGATGGGAGGGGACAGACTCAGGCCAGGTCTGTGGAGGAGGAGGAGAAGCTGGCCGTGGAGAGTGGGGAGGGAGCCCCGGCAGTCCTGAGGCCCGCTGTAGGTGGGGGCCTGACAGGGGCTTTGCAGAGGCTGGCCTCCCGCTGTCTTCCCCACACACTCCCCACGGCCACTCCCAGCACACGGCTGCCGCTCGCGTGCTCACAGGCACATCCCTCCCCCAGGTCACCCCCAGCTGATCTGTAAGATTCATGGCAAGATCTCTCTTCCAAGAAGTCCTCCCTGAGCCTCTCCTCAGCGTCTGTGTTTCCCTCAAGCAGAGGCGACTGGACCAAAATCAGAGGGCGGGGGGGACTCTGTCTCTCCACACCCTGCACCTGGCCCAGACCCGGCCACCCTAGGGAGAGGAATGCACTCTGCGGGGACCCTGGCCCACACTGGTCATTGGGCTTCTCCGGTGTGGCCGGCCACTCCCTCCGCTTGGAGTGTCCCCGGGGGTGGAGCCGAAGCTCCTCCGTCCGGGATTCCGCCGTCCGGTGCTGGGTGTCGTGCGGCTGCTGTCCCGTGGCGTGTCTCCTTGCTGGGAGGAAGTGGGAGAAATCTAGATGTGTGACTGGCCTGAAGTACACGACAGTAACGGGGCTCCATTTCCCCCGTGTGCTGCACATGTGGCCCCCTCCAGGGCAGATGAAAGGAAGTGTAGGAGCCAGCCCAGCGATGGGCATCCCGGGCTCCGGAGCTTCAAGCTCAGGCACATCCTTCCCTGGTCCCAGGGGAGCAGAGAGCCTCAGGCTGTGGCCCCGGAGAGGAAGAGTCTGCTGGGAGAGTTACTAGTGTGTTCTTGTTCCTCATCTGTGGTCTTTCCACCACAGCAGATTTCCCCAGACATGCCCGACAGCTCACCTCTGTGCTGTGACCGCTGCCTCAGTCCCTCCCGTGTGAATGGCAGACCAGCGCAGAACCTCTTCCCCCAGTGGCACTGAGGGGGTGGTTGTGATGTGAATCGTGTGAAATACCTACTTGTCTCCTTCCTTTTGTGTCCTGGCGTTTCCACACTAGGGCCCTGCTCCCCCTGCTTCTCCCTCACAGCCTGGCCCCAGGAGCACGTGCACTTGAGGCGGCCAGGGGCCCTGACCACGGGGCAGGGCATTTCTAGCCGGCAGGGGGGTTTTCTTCTGGTGGCCGCTGCCAGATCTTGGGTCTCCGGGAGTCACAGGCCACTAAAAGGAGGTCACTGTACTTCAGTGATCCTGTTTCACCTGTGCAAGCAGGTGTACCTTTTCCGGGAGGCCCTTAGCCTGTGCGTGCCCTTTAGGAAGTGGAGGCAGCCCCGGGGAGGAGCCCTCATTGCAGGGTCCACAAGCCTCTGGGGGAAGAGAAGAGTTTTGTGCCACCATAGGATGGAAGTGAAGTGCGTTTAACAGGAGGGAAGCAGATGAGATGAAGGAGGCTGCAGGATGGAGGGAGGCAGGGAAGGAGGGAAAGTAGGGCTTGACCTTGGGGACTGGACACAGTGAAGTCAAAAGCAAGGGAGCGCTTGATAGCTTAGTAGCCAGCACTCTTCCTGCCTTTGTTTGGGGGTCCTGATGAGGCGCTCTCCTGGAGCTCTTTTGCTGGTCTTTCTCACGTCGGCCTCGCTGGGGGTGGGGAGGGGCCAGAGTGGGCACCTTGCGGGGACAACCCCCCTTCCCATTCGCGGGCACTGGAGGTGGACTCTCACCATGGCTTTGGCTTTCAGTGGGCCAGGTGAATTACCCGAAAGTAGCGGACAGCTCTTCCTTCGATGAGGACAGCAGTGATGCCTTATCCCCTGAGCAGCCTGCGAGCCACGAGTCCCAGGGCTCGGCGCCGTCCCCCTTGGAAGCCCGAGTCGGCGAGCCACTGTCCAGTGCCACCACCCTATCCCCCACTCAGGTGAGCTTGCCCCTGCTGGATGCTTTCCCTGCTCCCCAAGGGCCCCAGACCTGCTGGAGCTGCCCAGGGTGAGGTCTCGCCTGGGCCAGGTGTGGTGGGGAAGCTGGGGATGCCCATGGCTGCCTGAGTCGCAGTGGTGGGGAGCGGGGAGGCGTCGGCAGCGGGCCCCGTTTTGGCCAGACTTCGCCAGCCTGTGGTCCCGGGCTGGGGCTGCCTTGCAGCAAGATTCCTGAGCCTCCCTGGCCTGTCCCTGCGTCCAGTCGGAACAGCCTGCTCCTCCCGAGTTCAGTTCAGTGGCCTTTTCACTGCCCTCTGTGTCTCCATGTTCCAGCTCCCTCAACCCTGCCCTGGGGGCCGGGTTCTCACCCCGCCTCCCATCTTGCCCACCGGTGGCCCCCTGCCCGTGATGGCTCTGGAGGAGATGCCTGTAGCCGCCTCTAGGCAGGGCAGGGCTGGGATGGACCCCCTGATAATGGCCGTGCCCCCTGGGGCAGCGGGAGAGGGAGGCTGTCCTCACCTCCAGCCCTTTCTCAGGTGGTGTCGTCTCAGCTCCCAGTGGGCCCGGATTCCGGAGAAACACTTTTCCTGACAGAGCAGCCTCCTCTGCCTCCCAGCCTCACCAATGGAACCACAGCCCCCCCTGCCAAGCCCACCCCGACGCTTATTAAGGTACAGGTCCCCAGCAGCTGCCCTCCCCTCCCCGGGCCCCTCCAAGCCCTGCCGTGATTTCATCCCAGTGTGGGGCCAGCTGGGGGTGGGGGGCGGGGGAGTGCACCAACATAAGTCACGGAAGTAACATGGGAGTTTCTCCTCTTCTCTCTGCGGACGCTGGCTGTCACCCTCATAACTGCCATTTCCTGAGCACAGTGGCTCTTATTCCACCCTGCCCGTGAAAACACACCCCCATCCAACCCCTCTGGTCTGCTGACACCACATGAGGCAGTAATCGGAGTCTGCTCTAGGAGTGACAAAACTGAGAAGGGAAATGATGGGCGCCAGGTCACACAGGGGCTGCTTTGGGCTTTTTTTTTTTTTTTTTAAGATTTTATTTTTAAGTAATCTCTACACCCAACATGGGGCTTGAACCCATGACCCCAAGATTAAGAGTTGCATGCTCAACCAACGAAGCCAGCCAGGTGCCCCGGGGCATTTTCTGTTCTCTTCCTCCAAGACCTGACCTAACATGTCTGGGGGGCAAGGCTGACCACCAATCCCCAAGACACCTCCTGGGGGACCTTGGTGTGGGGGACACCGTGTGGGGCACTGAGGTTCATGGAGCTCAGCAGCCCCACGACCCAGGGTCCGTCCTCCCTGTCCCACAGAGCCTCCTACTTCAGGGTCTCCGGGATTTCGCTCCAGACTGCTGCCTCTCCACGCCTGCACCTCTGCTGTCCCCCTCAGCCCCGGGGCAGCTTCCCTTCCTTCCTGCCCCGCCTGCTTCTCCCTCTCATCTCACCATCTGCCCCCCGACACACACGCTGCCCTGGCTGGAGCCAGCCGCGTGCCTCTGCTGCTGCTCCCAGCCTGGGAGCCATCCAGGTTCCCATTCCCTCACTGGAGCCGAGTCCTTGCTGTGCCTCCGGCTGCTACCTTTCTGTTTATGGGGCTCCCTGGTGACCTCCCGTGTGGTGTCCCCACCCTGTGTGCACCATCTCTGCAAAGCCCCCCGAGGCCCTGCTGCTGGCAGGAAGTTTCGAGTGTGTGGCTTCCCCATCCCAGAGGAGACAGTGAGCTGCCCCACTGGGGTCGCAGTGCCCAGGCCGTTCATTCTTCCGGGTGCCTCTCACCTCTGGGGTCTATTCCTGGCGGCCACAGATGTCGGAGTTTTTCCTCCAAAAATCCACCTCAAGCCTGTTCCTTATCGCACAATTGGTGCCTTTCTTTATCCATACACATTTGAAAGAACAGCGTAAATCTATTTGTCTCCCCTTCCTCTTGCGTGGGGGATTCCTCAGCCTTGTGGGCTGGCTCCCAGCCCCCGGCGCTCGGGGTGACACGTCTCCTGAAGTACCTGATGTGGAGGCTGTGAGCTCCATCCACCAGCTGTTCGGTACTTCGTTGTGTTTACTCTTAGCTGGAGGTCATGGTGACGTCCGCATTTGGTTGATTAGTCTCCGGGCCAGAGGCTCTTTTAAGAAAGAGGGGCTGTGCCCGGCCTCCCCCCCCCCGGCACGCTCGTGGCCACTGATGAGGCCGCTGTCCGGTAGCGGGGGAGCGGACGGGTCCTTCTCAGAAGCCCCACACTGCCCCCTGATGGCGCCTGCCGTCTCCTCTGCCCTCAGCAAAGCCAACCCAAGTCTGCCAGTGAGAAGTCGCAGCGCAGCAAGAAAGCCAAGGAGCTGAAGCCAAAGGTGAAGAAGCTCAAGTATCACCAGTACATCCCCCCGGACCAAAAGCAGGACAAGGGGGCGCCCGCCATGGACTCCTCCTATGCCAAGATCCTGCAGCAGCAGCAGCTCTTCCTCCAGCTCCAGATCCTCAACCAGCAGCAGCAGCAGCACTATAACTACCAGACCATCCTGCCCGCCCCGCCAAAGTAGGAACCCGCTCGCCACCATCACCCCTACCCCGCCCGACTGGCCGACGCCGGGCCTGGTGCGGGTGAACCCAGATCCTTAAGGAGGCTTTGTTCCGGATCCTCACGCCCCGCACCCGTCTCTGCCCCAAGGGTGATGCTGGCCAGGCTCTCATCGCTACCCTTCCTTCTTCTCAGGCCCGCAGGTGAGGCCCCGGGAAGCGGCGGGGCCCCCCCGCTACGCAGCCTCTCCACTACCGGTAGCGGCTCCAGCTCGGGTGCTCCTGGTCCCAGTGGGTTAGCACGTCAGAACAGCACCTCACTGACTGGCAAGCCGGGAGCCCTGCCTGCCAACCTGGATGACATGAAGGTAGGTGGGCGAGCCCCCTTCCTGCTGGGACACTGGGACCGCCGCCAGGCTGGCCTTCCCCCTGGGGTCTGGCCTAGTGTTTCTATGTGGGGAAAGCAGCCGGTGTAAGACCCACGGCGGTGGTAGGCAGAGCAGAGCTCCGGACTCTGGTCTCCTCCAGCAGAGGCCCTTAGAACCTGCCCCAAGTCTCGCCTGGCCCCGGTCATCGTGATACCTGCCTTGTCATCACAGTCCTTACCATTAAGTACCGCAGCCGGCGTCTGTCTAGGGCCTTGGGGCTTATCAAGCCTTCTTATGTGACTGCTCTTCCTTCGCCTTTGCCGTGTGGCATGAGAAATAGGGACTGTCCCCACTGCCTCGGGATGAGCACGTGGAGGTGTTGAGGGCAGAGGAGCTCGTCGGAGGTGTCAGACCCGGCCGGTGGCAGAGCCAGGATTCAAATGTGGGGCCGCCGACTTCAATTCCCCGCCTTTTCTACTTTGTCCGTTAGCGCCCCACTGAATGTGCTGCACGCACGTGGTTCATCTGCCTGGGAAAATAGTTTGGGGCTTGGGACACTGACCCTGCTCGTGTCCTGGGACCTCAGAGGGTGGGTCATGCTCAGGGCCTGGCCGGTTTCTTCTGCCCTGATCAGAAGATGGAACAGACCAAACTCTCCCTGGAGAGTTTGTCCTCAGAAGCAGACCAGCCCCTCCCGAGTCATGATCCTACCCCAGTAGGATGCAGCCCTCGTGTGGGTGGCTAGGCACAGGCTCCAGGGTCCATCAGACCTGGGTTTAACTTAGAACTCTGCTGCTTGCTGGGTGAGATCTGGAAGTCATTTTACTTTTGTGGTCTGTTTTCTCACCTGTAAAATCCAGTTGGTTCAATTAAGTAATTGAGCAGCAGGTACTGCGCTGGGGCTGGGGACAGCTGAGGGACCATCGTGCCCAGGTGGAGGAGGATGGGCCCAGGACACACACACACGTCTCACCCTCCAGGCTGTGGGAGGGGCAGGGGCTCCTGTATCTGCAGTACCAGCGGGACCCAGATGAATGAATCCTGGTGGACAAAAGGCTCGTCCTTCCCACCTCCCTGACTGCCCTCCTGCCTGGACCCAGTTCTCTCTGTCGCTCTGCGGCCCTGACTCTCGGCCCCTTGCAGGTGGCGGAGCTGAAGCAGGAGCTAAAGCTGCGGTCACTGCCTGTCTCGGGCACCAAGACAGACCTGATCGAGCGCCTGCGTGCATACCAGGAACAAGTCAGCCCTGCCCCGGGAGCCCCCAAGGGCCCTGCTGCCCCCTCCATCTTGCCCAAGGCTGGTGAGGTGGTGGTCGCCTTCCCGGCCACCCGGCTAAGCACGGGGCCTGCCCTGGTGGCAGCGGGCCTGGCCCCGGCTGAGGTGGTGGTGGCCACGGTGACCGGTAACGGAGTGGTGAAATTTGGCAGCACGGGCTCTACACCCCCCGTGTCTCCCACCCCCTCAGAGCGCTCACTGCTCAGCACGGGCGATGAGAACTCCACACCCGGGGACACCTTTGGAGAGATGGTGACGTCGCCGCTGACCCAGCTCACCCTCCAGGCCTCACCGCTACAGATCCTTGTGAAGGAGGAGGGCCCCCGGCCCGGGTCCTGCTGCCGGAGCCCTGGGGTGCGGGCCGAGCTGGAGGGGCGTGACAAGGACCAGATGCTGCAGGAAAAGGACAAGCAGATCGAGGAGCTGACCCGCATGCTGCGCCAGAAACAGCAGCTCGTGGAGTGGCTGAGGCTGCAGCTGGAGCAGGAGAAGCGGGCGCAGCAGCCCGGCCCCGCCCCCGCCCCCGCCCCCGCCCCCCTCAGCACCCCAGTGAAGCAGGAAAGCAGCTTCTCCAGCTGCCAGCTGAGCCGGCAGCCCCCGGGTCCCGCACACCCCTTCAGCCCCAGCCTGGCGGCCCCCGCTGCCCACCACGCGGACGCTTGTCCCCTGGTGCCCCCAGCCGTGGTGGTGAAGCAGGAAGCCGTGCTGCCGGAGCCTGAGCCAGCCCCCGCTCCCCAGCTGCTGCTGGGCCCACAGGGCCCCAGCGTCCTCAGGGGGGTCACACCTCCCACCCTCATCACCGACTCCACAGGGACCCACCTTGTCCTCACCGTGACCAATAAGAACGTGGACAGCCCCGGCCTGGCCGGCGGGAGCCCCCAGCAGGTACCTGGGTGGAGGAGGGGCAGGGGCTGGGGGAGACCGTGAAGATGCTCTGGTGACAGCCCCGTTTACCAGGCGCCCCCATGGCTGGGCAGACTGGGCTGGTTTCCCTTCACCTTCCACTCGATCCTCTAAAATGAGGGGTCACCATCCCCACGTCACCAAGGACGGGTGCCGAGACTTGGGAAGATTAAGGGGGCTGCCCAGGACCCCAGAGCCACGAGGGTGGAGCCATCAGGGACTGCCCAGCTCTGGACCTGGGCAGCCCCCACCCAGGCCGGGGACCATGCCCGCCTCTGCTCCGTAGGGGTGGGACAGGCCCCGGTGAGGGTCAGGGAAGCCCTAGCCTGGGAGAGGCCGAGCCTGGTGCTAGCCCGACTCCCCTCCCACGCCCAGAGAAGCCAGCTGACCCCCACTATGCTGTGCTGGCAGCCAGCTCCCTGCTGCTGCCACCCTCACAGCCCAGACCCTCCACCCTGCCTGGTCCAAAGGTGAGGCTGCTTTAGGCTTCGCGTGGCTTCTCGGCCCTGCAGAGCTCTGGGGCGGAGGAGAGGACAGTGACAGGAACCAGGCACCTCAGGATGGGAGACCGAGGCCCCTGAGCAGCCTCAGGCAGATGGGGAGGAGAGGCTGAAGGAGCCCAGAACCCCTCCTTTCCCAGGTGGCTGGTACCAAACCCACGTGGCCAGTGGCCTCATGTCTACCCCACCTTCTGCAGCGTCAGAGGTCAGGGCTTCCCCCATCCCCTATCCTTTTCTGCCCCGATGGCTTCCATGCAGGCTTCCTAAAAGCCAGGGCAGCTAACAAGTGGTCCCGGCCCAGAAGGTAGGCGCCCCTGCCTTGCCCTCCCGGATTGTGCAGGGCCCTGGGCCTCCTTTCCTCATGCCGTCACCGGTTCTCTCACTGTTCTCCTGTCCAGCCCTTGTCCCAGCCTGGTTCTCCGGCAGCCCCTGGCCCACCAGCCCAGATGGACCCAGAGCACCCATCACAGCCCCTCTTTGGGACCCCCACTTCTCTGCTGAAGAAGGAGCCGCCTGGCTATGAGGAAGCTGTGAGCCAACAGCCCAGACAGCAGGTGAAGAAGGTAGACTGGGGCCTGGCCAGGGTGGGGGGCTGCCTGGGCTGCTGGGCTGGGCTCCCACAATCCCCCTCCCCCCCCACAAGCCCAGCTGGAGGATAGGGGCAGGCAGGAGTGGGTGTTACAGGGTCAGAGTGGGCCTTGTGGGGCTGGGGGGGCAGAATGAGCGAGCTCTGGGAGCCTGAGCACAGGCCGGTGGACTCGGCAGGTTTGGCTGCTGGCTCAAGGGCAGAAGGAAGGGGCTCTGCCCTGAGCCAGGCTGGGAGCCTCCTGTTCTAGATTGTCATCTTTTTTTTTTTTTTTTTTCTTTTTTTGCTATTTTGTTTCACAGGAAAATGGTTCCTCCAGCCAACAGATGGATGACCTGTTTGACATTCTTATTCAGAGTGGAGGTAAAGCCCAGACTCCCAAGCTGCCTCCCCAGCCAACCTTCTCCTTTTTTCAGAGATTGTTTTCAGTCCTGGGGTGGTTGATGTATTGATTTTTGTCTAGTTATGGAAAGGACACTTAATGGACGAAAGGCCCCATAGTTTGGATGTAACAACAGCTGAGACACGTCCCATCTCCATGGCTTGGGCAAGAACCAGCTAGGGGGTGCAGCCCTCAAGTAGCAGTGCTTTACCCCAGCACCCACTGCGTGGTGGGCACTGTCCCCGCAGCATGGGGTGTAGTGATGAGCAAAACGGAGACATTTGCCTTTGCACGGTCTAGTGTGATCACGTGTGAGGAGTAAATACTATGGAAAGTTGCGGGGGGGGGGGGGGGGTCTGAGGTGCCTGAGAGCGGTTGGGTTGGCCTTGTTGAGCTCCCTGGGGGGCACCCGTGAGGCCAGGTGTGTTGGAGGAGCGGCATGAGCGCAGGAGGGAGAGGAGGGGGAGGAGGTGCACGTCGGGGCAGAGCACGAGCCCTCACGGGCGCCGAGCAGGACTTGGGCTCTGGATGAAGTCAAGTGGAGGGCTGTTCCAGCTGGAAGGGCAGCTGTGGGAATCCAGGTGAGGCCAGGGGGCCTGGGTCAGGCTGTAGTAGGGAAGTGGAGAAGCACCTGAGTGTGGGTGTATTTTACAGAGCTAGTGGCTTTTCTTACGGACTAGGCAAGTGGTGGGATGACAGGAGAGCAGCCATGGACGAGAGGGTATGAAGGGTTCGGCCGGAGTCACCAGCCTGCAGCTGCAGGACTTCCGGGGTGAGACGCGGGGGGCGCGCTGGGGTGCATCAGTGCAGCCCGTCAGGCTCAGGTGTGTCTCCCGAGACCGCCAAGCAGGGCAGTCTGTCACGTGAAGGCAGGTACCGGGAGTTGTCATCGGGATTGACGTTCAGAGCCAGGAGATCTGGCGAGCAGAGAGGAGGGTGAGGCGGAACCCAGGGGCACGAGATGACGTATGGCCGTGGGCAGAGTGGGAGGGTGCCTTCAAGACGGTGAAGTCCTGAAGTCCGGGGCTGTCACCGGGCAGTCGGGGGAGACAGGAACCCAGACCTGGTCACGGGGTTAGCACTGTGGTGGCCAGTGGTGGCCTCGACCAGGGCTCCGCAGTGGGACGTGGGCAAGGGGCTGGGGCTGGAGGAGCCAGCTGGTCTGGAGAGCTCTCTGCAGAGGGTTTCCTGCGAAGGGAGCAGAGAGCCAGCCTGTTCGCATGCTGGTGGAGGAGGTCCCCGAGTGCGGGGAGGGCCCGGCGCCCGGTGGGAGCTGCCGGAGCTTGTGGAGGTTCTCTGAGGGCTTTAGTGCTGGTGTAGGGAGAGGGTTAGCGAGACGTACCGGTCAAGCAAGAGCTCGGCCATGGAATGGTACCCTTTAAAATGGTGACTCCTGGGGGCGCCTGGCTGGCTCGGTCTGTGTGGAGCATGTGACCCTTGATCCGGGGGTTGTGAGTTGGAACTTCATGTAGGGTGTAGAGAGTACTTTAAGTAACTTATTCTTTTAAAGAATAAAATGTTTTAAAAATAAATAAAATGGTGAATTTTACCTCAAAAAAGAAATCCCGCGGAGCTTAATAGCTGTTGTTCCCCTCAAGGTCATGGATTCCTAGGAGCCTCCACAGGTTCTGGAGTCTACAGTGGGGCCTGAGGTACATTTCTAACAAGCACAGGTGGCACTGAGGTGGCTAGGCTGGGCGGTGCTCGCAGGCGGTTGGAGGCTGGTCTAGAGCCCGGGACAGAGGCCAGGCCTTGAGCCCAAGCAGTGAAGAGATGGCAGAGAAAGGGAGCCGGGCGTGCTGCCTGCCACCCAAAAAACACACAACTGGCCAGAGCCAGGGCATCTGTGCCGGAGAAGGCCTTTGGACGGGGTGGCTGGGGGCCAGCAGGGCCCCCCCGTGGTGGCAGCTGGGGAGACTGAGCTTGGGGAGATCGGCATGCCCAGAGGGGACGGGGGTGGGGAGAGGACCGGGAGGGCCAGGAGCAAGCCTGGTTTCTGCAGAATTTTTTTTTTTATTATTGTGGTTAAACACAGAGAAAATCTGCCATTCTAATCTCAAAATGCACAATTCAGTGGCATTAAATACATTCACAGTGTTGTGCAACCATCACCACCATCCATTCGTAGATCTTTTTCGTCATCCTATACTGACACTTGTTTCCCAGTAGATGGTAACTCCCCCTTCCCCTCCCCCCAGCCCCTGGTAACCTCTGTTTTCTTTTCTGGCTCTGAATTCGCCTATTCTAGGGAGCTTCGCATCAGTGGAATCCTATATTATTTTGTCCTTTGGTTTCTGGCTTGCCTCACGTGGCAGAATGCCCTCCAGGTTCATCCGTGTTGTAGCAGGTGTCAGAATTTCCTTCCTTTTTGTGGCCGAATGGTAGCCCGCTGTAGGGATAGAGTACGCCGCTCATCTGCTCGTCCGTTGGTGGACACCTGACTTGTTTCCGCCTTTGGCTGTTGTGAGTACTGCTGCTGTGAACACCGGCCCGCTAGCCTGCATGGCTTCCCGCAGCGGCTGCGCCATTTTCATTCACACCAGCCACGCACAAGGTTTCGGACTGCTCTACATCCTCACCAACACTTTGGATTTTTTAAAAAAAAATAATAGCTGACTTGGTGTGAGGTGGTTATCTTTTTTTTCTTTTTAAGTTTATTTATTTTGAGAGAGGGAGAGAGAGAATCCCAAGCCAACTCTGTGCTGAGAGCACAGAGCCCCAGCGTAGGGCTTGAACTCATGAACTGTGAGATCATCATGACCTGAGCCAAAATCAAGAGTCGGACACTTAACCCACTGGGCCACCCAGGCGCCCCAAGGTGGTGTCTCCTTATACTTTTGACGTGCCTTTCCCCTAGTGACTAATGAGGTTGAGCATCTTTTCCTGTCCTTACGGGTCCTTTGCAGATCTTGTGGGGTCTCTGCCTTCGGTTCCTTGGGGTTGAGTTGTAGTTCTTCACATCATCAGATACATGGTGTGTGGACATTTCCTCCCATTCCACGGGCTGTCTTTTCTCTTGATGGTCTTTTCAACGCACAAAAGTTTTAAATTTTTATATGGTCCAGTGTGTGTATTTTTGTTGTTGTTACCTGTGTTTTTGGTGTCACAACCAAGAAATCGTTGACGAGTCCAGCGAAGATTTCCCATTTCCCTCTGAGAGTTTTGTAGTTTAAGCTCCTGAATTTAGACCTTTGACCCATCTGGAGTTAACTTTTGTATGTGGTATAAAGTCGGGCCAGCTTCGGGTCCTGATTAATCAGGCCTGGTTTCTGACATCCGTTCACTTTCTTGCTTGGCAGAAATCTCAGCAGATTTCAAGGAGCCACCACCATCCCTACCAGGGAAAGAGAAGCCCCCCTCGACAGCAACCTGCGGGTCGCCCCTGGCCGCACCGTCCCCACCCTCCGCCGAGCTCCCCCAGGCCACGCCACCTCCCTCAGGCTCACCTGCCCTCCCTGGGCGCCTGGAGGACTTCCTGGAGAGCAGCACGGGGCTGCCCCTGCTGACCAGCGGGCACGAGGGGCCAGAGCCCCTCTCCCTCATTGACGACCTCCACAGCCAGATGCTGAGCAGCTCTGCTATCCTGGACCACCCCCCCTCACCCATGGACACCTCGGAATTGCACTTTGCCCCCGAGCCCAGCAGCGTGGGCCTGGACCTGGCCGACGGCCACTTGGACAGCATGGACTGGCTGGAGCTGTCGTCGGGAGGCCCCGTGCTCAGCCTGGCCCCGCTCGGCACCACCACCCCCAGCCTCTTCTCCACGGACTTCCTCGATGGTCACGACTTGCAACTCCACTGGGATTCCTGCTTGTAGCTCTCGGGCTGCAGGGCCAGGATGGGAGGGGCTGGAAGCTGGGGAGAGCCTGATCCCACCTCTGTGTGGTCGTGAGTCCTGACAATCATAGGCCCCGCTCTCCCCGCCCCAGGAGACTGGAGCAGGCCGTGCCGCCCCCTGGCTCAGACTCACCAAGGAGACAGGCTGCCAAGGAGCAGCGTTGGTCTAACCCCAGAGTCCAGGAGGCCCGGACAGGCCAGGGCCGTTCTATTGACCTCCTTTTGTGAGGTCGGAGGTGCAGTCTGGCTGCGGTTGGCTCAGGCAGGCGAGGCCCAGGGTCACTCTCTTTCCTTCTAGTCCCCTTTCCCTATGAGGGAAGAAACCAGCTTGGGCCTCTACCTCCCCATCCCCTCGATGCCAACCCCAGGGTCCCAGGCTTCTGGGAGGGGAGCCCCTTGCCATTTTAGTGTCTTGGTGTAGTGTAACCATTTAACGGTTGGTGGCAAACGTTTTCTGTACAGGTGTATATACCTCTATATTCTATATCGCCATACATATATATACATATATTTTTGGGGGCTGGGAGGTGGATTGGAGCTCCCTCCCATCCTGTGCACAATATAGAAGGGCCCAGAGACCACTGCTCCTGGGGTTAGATGCAGCCTTCGTCAGCCCCATCACGCGTGTTTGACATGTAGACACCCTGCCACCGCCTGTGCCCCACCTGTGCCCTGCTCCGTACTTGTGCCACAAGGGCAGAGGTGCCTCCTTGGCCACCCGCCCACATTCCGTCCCGCTGCCTCATCGCAGCCACCATGGCCCTGGGACGGGAGGTGGCGGAGGGTGGGGGGGGGGGGGGCGTCAGCCCTCAAACTGAGGCCTCCTCAGCTCCCTCTGGCCTGTCACTATCATTAATGGGATTAGGGATGGAATCACCAAACCAGTGCCGGGACAGAGGTCGGGAAGCTGTGTGGACTTTTTTAAAATAAAAACAAAAACACTGACTTTGGTCCATTTTTGTTCACGGAACAGGTGGGTGGTATGGCTGGGTCCTAGGCTTTCTAGATGATTCCAGGAAGGACAGAACCTTGGACATACAGCTGTGGCCCTGGCTGGACAGAAGACAAGAGGTGATTTCTCAAAGACACACTTTATTTACAAACCAAAGAGGCCAGGGAGCCTCTGGCCACCCCCATCCCCTTCCTGAGCAAAAACTGACACAACAGACCTGGCTCTCCACCTCCTCACAAGGTTTTTGGTCGGTACAAACTCTGAAATTGGGGCCTGGGGTCTCTGTAAATGCCTGTGCAGAGCCCTCCCCCGGGTACCGGGAAAAATAGGCTGAGCCCCACCTTCTCCTGCCTCCCACTGTCCTCCCGTGACACTCCTGGGTGCCCCCAGGTGGCGTCCCGCTGTGTCATGGTGCCTGGCCAGAGCTCAAATGCGTCTTTCCCTTGACCCCGCAGCTGAGAATGGGCCTGGGCCACCTCAGACCCCATCCCAGAGCAGGCCCAAGACCGGCCAGGACCGTGCTGTTCTCTGCTTGCTTGAGGAGGGGGCTGCTCGGGAGCCTAGTGCCTGGGGGAGGGGTGGGCTTGACGGCCACCGTAGGAGGAGCATCACCCGTCTATGTCCCAGCTGAACAGGTGGTGCTTCACCAGCATGTCCTGAACACCCTCCTTCAGTGGCTTCTTCTCCTCCTGCACACAGGGACAGTCCCCCGTCATGGGCGCACAGCAGGCGCTAGAGCCACGGCACGGAAAGCCCAAGGTGGCGGGGCCGGAGTGGTTTGTGTAGGTGATGCCGGCACTTGGGGTCCCCACGGGCCCTCCCGCCTCAGCCGGCCAGGAAGCTTTGGGGCGATCTGCCAGCTCAGCTGCCTGGCCTGCCCCACCCCAGGCGGCCCCCAGAGGGGAGGACAGGCTGTGGGGCTGAGGACTGACCCCAGCCACCCACCTCTCTCTTCACAGGAAGTTCCCAGTCCTGCGAGAGGCTGAAGGCGAAGCAGCACAGAACGCTGGAGGTGAGGGAGGGAGTGGAGAGGCCGTCAGTCTCCCTCAGGGCAGCTCTGCCCCAGCTTCTCCCACCCCAAGCCACGGGGCAGGGCTTCCGAAGCAGGGGCGGGGACTCACCGGAGCTCACATTTGATCTGGACCCAGCCAGGGCTGCGCAGGAAAGACCAGGGCTGGTACCACTTCTCCACGGTAGGCAGGCTGGAGCAGAGCACCTCCAGCCACAGGTGCAAGACCTGCTCGCTGGGGACAAGCGGGCAAGAGTGGGCTGCCCACCCCCAGCTGCCTTCCCCGCGCTGTGACCTCATCAGGTGACTGCGCCTTCACTCTTAGCCAGGTCTCTGCGGAGCGCCCCGCTCCCCCACGCTGAGGGACACGCGCAGGGGCCCACCCATCCCCCAGGGCCCCTGTCCCCATGGCCCTCGCTCCCCTCAGCCCCGTCCCGGCTCCTTCCCTCGGTGTCAGACTCCACCACACCTGCTGCACAGGGGCCTCAGCCCTGCTGGTCAGCCCCGGAGTGAGGCCCACAGCCACGTTCTGAGCTCAGGGAGCTTTGCCACCACAAACCACCCCTCCTCCCACCCTGGCCTGGGTCACAGCAGCCTGGAGGTTGCCCCCTCTGCCAAGTGGCAAATCTAGACACCACACTCACCCTGACCCAGGTCTGGGCCTCACAGATGCCCAAGTTACCCTCAGGCAGGTGCCCCCTCCCTAGTTCTCTGTGGTGGCCTCGTTTCTGGTGAGCCCCCTCACCGGTCACCTTGCTGAAGTGTGTGCCTTCCCCAGCCCACAAAACGATGGCTGGTCTCGCACCTGAGGAAGGCCCTTGGCACCCCGGAAGGCACCCCAGCTGCCTCGTCTGTCCAGCTCACAGGCACCCCGCTGCCCCACAGGCCCTCGGCCCAGGCTACCACTCATCTGACAGGACGGTCACTGGCCCGCGGTGGGCAGATACTCACTTGAGTCCCACGCAGATGAGGGAACGGAGCTTGACATCCATCTGTGCGTGTGCAGCGTCATGGGTCACGTTCACAGACTGCACAGCCTGGGAGGGCCCAGCTGTCACTCAGGGGGCTCCAGCTGCCAACCCAGGAGGCCCGGACCACCCTCCACCCACTTACCCGGTAGAGCAGCTCCTCCGGGGTCAAGACTTTGCCATCTTCATCCAACCTGAGGGAGGAACCGAAGCTGCCGTGGCTGCCCTGACATGCAGGGCTCGGGCTGTGCCCACCCCCTCCTCCCAAAACCGCCAGGAGACCCTGCCAGGAGGACGCTAGGCAGGGTGGCTGGGCCTGTTACCTGTACGTCTTACACAGCACCAGGCGTGAATACACCGAGTCAAAGTCTCTCTCCACCTCCCGGCCTGCTGCCTGGGGGTCAAGGTGAGTGTAAGGGACACCAGGATAGATACCAGATCAAAGTCACAGGGTCCAACCAAGCGCATACTGCCACCCATGAGCTCCTGTGCCAGCTCTACGGGGCCCAAGGAAGGGCTCAAGGAGGACAGTTGGGGACGTGGGTCCAGCCATTGACTTACCTCCTCGATGAACAGCCAAGGGTGGCAGGCACCTCCCAGCAGGGACGGCTTCTTCAGCCCATGTTCAAACAGGGCCTTGAGAGCTGGGCAGAGGGTCCCTCGAACCAAGTCCGTGACCCCCTCTGTCACAGCATCATCCCCCGCGATGGAGTACTGACGGCAGGGGACAGGGTCTGAGAGGCCCCAGTCCCACGCCTGCGGCCAGACACCCCTTCCCCGTCCTCACAGCCACTGCCACCAGCCAGCATGCGCCAGGGTTGAGGCGGCGGCAGCAGCTCCCAGGGGCAGCCGAACCTTGTGCGCCCTCTTACCTCTTTGCTCCGTTCATCCAGGACTTCCACAAACTTGGCTGGAAACCAGCCTGCGGGGGAAGCAGGGCCCCGTGGGGGCCGCGTGAGGGCAGGCCGGCAGGCTGAGGAAGCCCGGCTCCTGCTGAGGCCGGAGGGTGACAGAAGGGCTCCTGGTTTCAATGCCTGGCCCACCCCTCCTCCAGACGGAGGCCTCACCTCTCAGGCCGTTCAGCTCCCCGACCCAGCAGTGCTCATCTTTCTGAGATATGATCTGCACGGTAGGCAGAGAGGAGGAGGAGGCAAAGCTTTGGTTGCCCAGGCCCCGTGCCTACAGCCATGTGGGTGGAGCAGGGACAGATCCTGGGCGGCCCGGGGTCACCCCGCTTCCCGCGGCCAAGCTCCCCACCTCTCGCTGAAGCTGCGCCTACGTGCCCACGCACCGTGATGATGTCGTTCTTGCGGAAGCCCAGCTCATCGTCGTCGTGTCGCTCGAAGTCCAGCAGGGCCTTGGCTCGGCGCCGGTGGCCGCGTGAGCATGCCACATAGTTCTCGTGGTCCCGCTGGTGGCTCTCCATGCTGTAGTCCGGGCTCAGCTCCTGCCCCAACAGCAGAGAGGTCCGCTGAGGAGAGGCGCCTCCTCGCCAGGGCCTCCGCTACCTCAGGATGGGGCCAGGGAGGGAGAGCCCCCAAGTCGAGCCCACAACTCACCACACTACAGTTTTTGGGGTCTGTGCACTGGAAATGGCGGGCAACGCGCAGGATGGCTTCCCGGAGGTCGGCCACCAGTTCCGTCTGCTTGATGTTCTTGGCCTTGAGCGCCTCCAGGTCGTCCTCCCCTGGGAGCCCCAGTGAGCTATAGCAGCCCTGGCCCCTGGCCTGCACCCCCCTCCCCAACCCCAAGGATGCTCAGGGTCCACGTGGGGGTCTGAGGACAGACGCCTCCTGGTCTACACCGCCACCCTGCCCTGCTGGGGCGCTGGGAGCCACAAGCTGGAACTCGCAGGCAGGGAAGGAGTCCCTGAACCCAGCCTGGCACCGGCAGCCATGGCAGTTCTCACCAAAGAGCAGGGAGGTGATGCCAGGCTTCCTCCGCTGGGTCCGGCGCCGCACGACCTGCAGGCAGGGAGTGTGGGTCAGCGGCAGCCGGCAGGGGTGGTGAAGCTAACCGAGCTCCTCCTGGGGCCAACATCTCACTTGCGCCACCTCATCTGAAACGGCCTCCGCAGCCGGCTCTGAGCATCAGAAATGCAGTCGGTTCAAAGCTGGGTCTGCCACACAGCCAAACGGCAGGTCACAGCAGAGATGCACAGAAGGCCAAGGGCAGCGGGTCATTCCACAGCTGTGGTCTGACTGGGCCAAGCCCCGGGTGCCGGGCTGGGGAGGGGGCAGCGGAGCAAGGAAGGGCTGGCGGGTTCCCTGCAGCCTCTCTCACTTCGGGCTTCCTCGAGGACCCCCACGCTGGGGGTGAGGTAGGGCCTCCTTCCTCATGGGCCCACCTGTGACAGGTTGGTGGTGGCGCTGGTCCCTAGGAGTTGGCCCTGGTCCGCAATGAGGTAGGCCAGGTGCTTGCGGCGCTGCGTCTCCACGGCCACGTCCGTGAGGGAGCCAGCCAGCCGCATGGCCTCCCCCAGCAGCAGCTCCGCGTCCTCAATCTGCGAAGGGATGTCTGACAGCGTGTTGAAGATGGAGGCCGAGTTCTCGGACTGGATCAGCTCCTCCTCCTGAGCCACACGAGGGAAGGAGTGGGGGGAGGGAGCGTCACTGCCAACGTCAGGCCCGTGAGCTGACCCTGCTCACTGTCCTCAGGTCTGGCCCCACCGTGGGCCTCTCAGGAGGGGCCGGTGCTCAGGCCACAGGAAGCTGAAGGCTGAACCCCACTCGGCCCCCAGAGGAGGGGTGCCAGAGCATCTGCGTCCGGCCCCAGTGGGGACGGGGCTACAGCAGCACCTTGAGCCGCAGCATGCCCAGCGTGGTCTGGAACAGCACCAGGGAGCCCTCGTAGAAGAACAGGTCCCAGAGGCGCAGCAGCAGCTTGATGTGCACCACGCTGGCGAAGGCCGTGAGGAACCAGTGCAGCGTGATCAGAGACAACTCTGTGGACACAGACGGGAGCCCCTGTGGCTGGGACCAGGGATGGGCAGCACAGCCAGCAGGGGATGGAATGAAAGGCGGGGGGGTGGGGGCTCCCAGGCACACAAGCTGGGGAGAAGCTGGAGGGTAGCTCCCACAGAGCAGCAAGAGCCTTGACCACTCCAAGGGGAGGGACGAGACAGGCTGCCAGAGAACAAGAGCACGACAGAGACTGTGATGTGCTGGGTCTAGGCTCAGCCATCACCAGGTGGGAGCCTTCCTCCCAACGCAGTTGGCTGCCCTGTCCGCTGCTGGCTGCATCTGGGGACCTCAGACTTGTGATACCTGAGAGGGACACAGGACCCCCAACCCCAGAGAAGAGGGTGGGTGCTGGCCCTTACCGATGTCGTGCTCCTGGAGCAACTTGTCCAAGCGAGGCAGGTACTGGACGATGAGGTGGCGCAGGACCCGCTGGTCTGTCTGGACTCCCAGCAGGGTGGTGCTGAAGTAGGAGGCGGGGAGCAAGTCCTCGATGATGGCGCACATCATCCAGAAAGCGTCCTCCTCCTCCAGGAACAGCAGAAGGCAGGCAGCCACCTGGCCAGGGCAGGGGGACAAGGGGCCTCTACCCGGGTCTCCATGTGAACTAGAAGCGGCACCGCCCCGGAGGTCCCATCGTAGACCGCGCGCTCTCCTCGGGGTTGGAACCAACATACTTGGCAGCCCCGGCCCTCCGCGGGGCCCCCACCTCCAGCCCTACCACCCATCCTACTGCCCAGGACGGCACTGTTCGCCAGTGCGGGGACACCCCCTTCCCCCTCCAGGATGTGCTCACCATGCCCGTGCCCTGGCAGTAGCCGATCTCTGGGTAGAGCCAGGCCAGCGCCCGGAGAACCCTGCGCAGGCGGGGCACCCCGATGCTGTTCACGCTGGCGAAGCAGACGTTGCTGGGCATGGTGCGGAGCAGGTCCTTCTCGATCTGCCAGCAGCCCACCCACAACGAGGCCCTGTGAGATGCAGGCCCGCACCCTCCACACTGGTGACACCTAAGGCACCACCCTGTGAGGGAGGCTGGGAGACCTCCGTGTCAGACAAACCCCAGGCAGGCTCACCCAGAATGAGGGTTCCTAATGCTCTGGGTCAAAGCGTATGTGCTTCCTTCAGGATTAGAGCTCAGCTAGTGTGTACCTGATACCACCAGATTCACCAGGGGATCTTACAAAAACAGAACGACAGATCCCTGGGCCTCAAGCCAGAATCACAGAATGAGAATCTCTAGAATGAGGCCCGGAAATCTATACCAATCTCCAGGTGAGGGGTGCCTGGTGGCTCCATCAATTAAGCACCTGACTCGTGATTTTGGCTCAGGTCATGATCTCACTCACGGTTCATGGGATCGGGCCCCGCACTGGGCTCCGTGCTCATGGTGTGGAGCCTGTTTGGAATTCTCTCTTCCTCTCTCTGCCCCTCCCCCGAGCACACATGCCTGTGTGTGTGCATGTGCATGCACATTTGCATAAACTATCTCTCAAAAATAAACATTGTTAAAGAATAAAAAGTCTCCAGGTGATCCTAATGTGCACCCAGGTTTGGTCATCTTTTAACAATGGTCCCTTCTGCCTACAGGGACCCAGGAAGTACAGGCTTGCTCCAGACACATGTCTGTGAGTGGAAGGGCCGCCACACAGCTGCCTGCTCTCCTGGGCCACCCCTGCCAAGGACAGACCAACAGGGTGGGTCCCCGTAACCCCAGGCGGCTTACCGCCCTCCTGCAGGCCCACACGTAGTTTCTGACCAGAAAGCACTTTCTGAAGGGCCCCTGGTGCCGTCCCAGCCTCACCTGTTTGGCAGCAATGGTCTCATCGTTGGAGCTGTTCTTCACCATCTCTCGGTAGGACAGCTCGGAATTCCTCTTCTTCTGCAGGGCCCCAGAGAGCCGCATCCACAGCTGAGGGGGAGCCTCCATGAGCGTCCAGTGGGACACCTGAACCCCCGCGGGCCCTCTGCAGGTCCCTCGCCACCTCACCTGTGGCCTCATGCTGTGTGGGATGCCCGCCAGCACCAAGGAGCGAAGCTTCTCAGAGCGGGGCAGAGAGACAGCAATCTTGTCCCACGTGAGATCCCCCACGTCATGGTTATGGGTGAACTCCAGGTGGGCCTGCCAGCGCAGTCTCTGTGGAGGGTCCTCCATCAGAGACACACCTGACGGCCTGCCGGAACCGGGGTTGGCACCGTCTGCCAGGATAGAGCCGGGAGATGCAGCGGTGAGCAGGGATAGGCCCTGGGCTTTAGGTCCAGTGCCCAGATCTGGCCAATGAAATCCAGAGCCACGTTTCCAACAGCTTCCTGTGGCTCCAGGTGCATGTCCGATAGGCATCCTCACGAGCAAATGCGAGCTTTTTAATTTCTCTCTCAAACCTGCCCCTGGCCAGTCCCTCCCAGATCCAAAGACACCCCCCCTCCACTCTCCAGATGCTCAGGCTTAGATCTCAGAAGCCCTTCTGGCTCCAGCTCAACTTACTCCCACATTCAACCCACAGGCAAAATATGTTGGCAGATTCTCACCACTTCTACCACCTCTGATATGGCCCTTGACCAAGTCATTGACTTCCATCTGGGCCATCGTGAGGCCTTCTCACTCGCCTGGTTCCACCCCTGCCTCCCTAAAGGTGTTCAGCAGTCCGAGTGCCCCTTGTCAGACACAAGTCAGACCACGTTACTCTGCTCACTCAGACGAGAGGCCTTACGAGGCTCGGTGACCACATCTCTTCAGCCTGGCCCCTCCGTCCTCATCGCCTACTGCTCTCCTCTTGCTCCCTTGGCTCCCGCTATTCCTCACCAAGTCCACTGCCAGCTCAGGATCTCTGTCCTTCTTATTCCCTCCCCCGGCTATGCTCACTGCCTCACTTCCTTCTAGTCTCCATCCAAATGTCTTCCCTTGGAGAAGCCTTCCTTCATCGCCTAACACACAATCCACCTCCCTTCTCCACAGCCCCAGATTTCTTCAGAGTTCTTCTTGCCCCCAGCATGCATGTATTTGTTTGCTGCCTGGGAATTCCACAAGGCCAAGACCACCTTTGGTTTTGTTCGAGGCACTGGGGAGGCAGCAGTGGAGGGTGGACAACCCGCGGACGGCCCCTGAAATGGTCACGTGAACACTGACAAAGCTCCTGTGGGCACCAGGCAACACGAGGGAGCGTCAGCCTTACAAAGATCCTTGTTCTCACTCATTGTAAAGCCTCGCCCTCAGCCTCAGCTTTCCAAAACTTCACCATTCGAGAATTTACATACACACAGCAAAATGCACAAATTTTAAGTGTATACTTTGGTGAGTATCAATAAACAAATGTCTCAATGTGGTCCCCATCATTTCCATTATGCTAGAGAGTTCCCTGTGTTCCTCACAGGCCTGGGTTTTAACTTTCATGTATCTGCCTGCAAACCAGAGAACAAGGAAAACTTGTGTCAGAACTGGAACATGAGCGACCTGAAGAGGACTGGCCTCAGCCCAGTAAACTCCTGCAGGGCTAGTGCTGGCCTGAGCTAGGGTGGCCTGGGTTCGGGCAGACAGCCTTCCTGACAGCCCGCCTGGGAACCAATAGGTGTATTTAGAATAGAAAACAATGGAAATGGCCTAGGAGCCCACTTACATAAGAGTAGTTATAAAATGTTATGATAAATCCATTATAATGGCATATAATGCAACCACTGAAAAAAATGCTTTTAAAGAGGTCCTGGGACGCCTGGGTGTCTCAGTCTGACTCTTGATTTTGGCTCAGGTCATGATCCCACGGTTCATGGGTTCAAGCCCTGCATCAGACTCTGCGTTGACAATGTGGAGCCTGCTTAGGATTCTTTTTGTCCCTCCCTCTGCCCCTCCCTTGCGTGTGTGCACGCGGGCGGGCGCGCACACACACACACACACACACACACACACACACTAAACTTAAAAAAAATAAGTCTTAACTAACAGAAGGAATGCTATACAAGCAATATAAAAAATGAATAGATGACATAATTTTAGTTATGAAAAGTATATAAAGACACACACACAAAACCAGGAAAGGAATAAACTAAAATATCAGCAATTATATTTAGGTTGTGGGATTAGGAGTCACTTTGTTTTTATTTTTATACTTTGCTGTATTTTTCAACTTCACTAAATGAACATTATTGCTTTTATTATCAGATGTGCAGATCAATAAAATTAATCTAAATTTTAAAAAATCAGAAGTTTCCATATACTTATAACAGCATGCAGCACCATTGATGAAGAAGCAGGTGAAACACCCAGAGCCCGGGTCACAGCTGCACAGTGAGAGTCACCAGAGCTGGAGCTCCAGGCGCCAACAAGATTACAAGAGACACCAGCAAGATTACACCAGGGGCTCCATCTTACCTTCCTTGTCCACGCGGAAACCGAACTCATCGTAGAAGAACTCTGGTTGCTCCACTGACTCTTCCTTCTAGAACCACGGTGAGGAAGAGTCAGTTGTATGGCCACAGGTCTGGCACCACAAATTCTATAAAATGCCACCTACATTGCTGTCTGTTGAAATTCTACTGGCATTCAAGACTCAGATCGAAGGCCACCCTTCCTTGAAGCCTCTGTGGTTATCACTCAGCTACAGGGGCCACCACCCTCTCAAACTGGCCTAGCATTTTCCTTGTTCTTCTTAGAGGTCAAAGATAATAAGATCAGGGTAAGAAACAGATTTTATGCATCTCTGCATCCTGATAACACTGGACACACGATGCCATAATACTTTTCCTCCGACCTAATGACTGATTCCCAGAGGACATAGAGCTGCCATGTCTGATGGTGGCTTCTGAGCCTGAATGACCACAGGGGTGTGGCTACCCACTCCCAGGAAGCTACAGCAGTAGGTTCCCTTTGGCGCCACAGCCTGGGAGCAGAGCTGTACCTGCGTGGACTTGGCCAAGATCTCCTGGGGCCACATGCTTGGAGTCAGGGCTGAGAAGGGGCCACTGGCAGAAGGTGTGTGGCTTCCTAAAATCGAGGAGGACCAGGAATAGGAGATGAAGAAAATTCAGAGCATTCCGGGGAAAAATTCAAGTTGGGATCTCCCCCACTCCCCCCAACAAGGGCGCCCAACAGCAAAGGGACCGCACCATCTGAAGTGGGATGGTGAGGGAGGGGAAGAGACCTAGATGAGCAACTTTCTGGAGGAAGGAAAAGAAAAAGCGCCACATGTTACAAAACATAACCAAATTTCATCTCCTTGGCTCTTCCTCCACCCAAGTGTGAGGTTCGGGGATACTGGAGATCTGAGCAAAGTTATGGTAATCTTATATGACCCGCAGGAGGACCTCCTCCTTTCTCCCACTCTTACCCTCAAAGGTCTGCCTGTTTCCATTCCACTGGATGGCCCTCCCAAGTGAGACCCTCCCCTCCCTCTGGGCAGCCTCTCACCCATCTCCAGCCCTGGGCCTGCCTCCCACCTGACATTGTGCAGAGAGGCAGGGCAAGTCTTCAGCAAATCCACACTCAGAAGGCTTCCTAGCCTATTATCATACAGCTGGAAGGCTCCTCAGGCTTCATCTGGTCCAGAAACATTTGCCCTAGAAGGAGAGCAGAGGGGAAAGTCATTCTAATGCAGCCCCTCTGCTGGGTGTCTTTTCTACCCACCACTGTGATTTTCCTGGCTGAGGGGCAGTGAGAAGGAAAAGTCACACTTGAAAGAAAAGGTTCCTATTCTGACCATTTCATCTGAGAGAGGACACAGGATATGTTCTGAAGCAGCTGTTGATGTTTTCAACAGTTCTGTGAGCCAAGGGGAGTGTCCACTCAGTTCCCATTGTTGTTAAAGGAGTGAATCCTATATACAGACTTCCGGATGCCCTAGGCTCAGGTACATATTTCTTCCGAGAAGAGAAGAGAAGAGAAGAGAAGAGAAGAGAAGAGAAGAGAAGAGAAGAGAGGAAGAGAAGAGAAGAGAAGAGAAGAGAAGAGAAGAGAAGAGAAGAGAAGAGAAGAGAAAGAGAAAAGAGAAAAGAGAAAAGAGAAAAGAGAAAAGAGAAAAGAGAAAAGAGAAAAGAGAAAAGAGAAAAGAGAAAAGAGAAAAGAGAAAAGAGAAAACCAGCCACCACCCAAACCTCCATGAATAAGTTTCCCCAAGCCAGAATCTTTGAGGAACCATTCAGTAGAACACAAATTAGCTTCTGGATCAATGCCTCTAATTCACCTCAATACTGACATTTACAACATCATCCAGCCGTCCAGCTTTACCATATTTGTCACCAGCCTTGCAGCTGGGAAACCAAGAGACCACAGTCTAATTTAGATCTCTCCTGCTGCCACTGAAACTCCTGCCTCCCTCCCTTTTATTGCCTTCTCACAAAATGAGGACTCAACAATAAAAAAGACAAAATGGGCAAAAGATCCACATATACATTTCCCCCAAAAAGAGATGTTAGTGGCCAAAGAGCAAGTCAAAGGCGCTGGATATCACTGCTCATCAGGGAAATGCAAATCAAAACCTTAATGAGATACCACCTCACACCCACTAAGATGGCTGTAGCAAAAAGAAAGTGCTGACAAGGACGTGGAGAAAGTGGAACCTTACACATCCCTGGTGGGACTTAAAATATAAAATTAAGCAGCTGCTGTTGCAAACAGTCTGGCAGTTTGTCAAAAAGGTAAACACGGAGTTCCCACATGACCAGTAATTCCACTCCTATAGTTATTCACCCAAGAGAAATGAAAGCATGTCCACCCGGAAACTTGTACACGGATGTTCACCACAGCATTATTCATTTTAGCCAAAAAGGAGAAAAAATCCAACTGGCAAATGGCTATACAAAATGTATGGACTGTCCATACAACAGAAAACTCTTTAGCTGTAAAAAGGAAAGTGAAGTATTGATACGTGCGGCCCTATCAATGAACCATGAGAATATTATGCTCAGTGAGGAGGCCGCTCACAAGACAATGAATACTGTAGGATTCTATTCAAGTGAAATGTCCAGAAAAGGCAAATTCATAGGTAGAAAATAGGGTAGTGAGTGCCAAGCTTGGGGATGGGGGGAGCAGTGGGACTGCAGAGTGACCACTAACAGGGTTTCCATTTGGGGAGAAGAAACATGTTCCGGAATGGGATAGTGGGGACAGTTGCACAACAGTAAGAAACACTAAAACCACTGAACTGTACACTTTAAAAATGGTAAATTTTATAGCATGTGAATTATATTTCAATTTTTAAAAATAAGAAAAAGCCATTGTCTGGCGTGTCCTCTCAATTTCTAACTTCCCATTTCTAACCTGCTCCTGTTAGATCTAAAAAGAATCTGTTATTACTTGAGCTTCAACAGAAATGCAGTTTCTGGAATAGCTTCTTCAGCCTTTTCTGAATATGAAGCCTTTTATTTCCAACTATGGAATGAAAGGCTTGGACTCTGTGAAATAAAAAGGAAGTAGCAATATGGAGAGGTGGCTGAAATATTTTAGGACAAGCTGCCTTCCAGTTTTTTAAATCATGTTCACCCAGACCCAGACCTAAAAGAAACATCTGCTTTTGTCAATTTTTCAGGTGGCCATTGCTGTTCTGGCCCACAGAACTTCTCCAGACTCTCTGCCACAGAATTCTGGTAGGCCAGAAGGGTCAGGTGACTGAGAAAGAAGCAAAAAAGCAAAGGGAACTTTTGAGAAAACATCACCCCATAGGTCCTTAGCTCGAGCCTATGCTCACAGTGGCCATGTGAAAAAAGTCCCCATTCTCTTCAAAGACCTATCTGCAAATCTGGGGGCAAGAGTCATCTCGTAGCTAGTAAGTGCAGCTCAACTGGTCACTAACCTCCACCCCTGCCTCAGACTCACCCTGACCATGCCACATTTGGCCTAAATGCCCATCAGGGAGGCCTTGCTGCCCAACTGGGAGAGCTGCTTCCAGACAAGCTCCACTGAGGGCCAGATGGCAGAACCTGCTTCCCTAACAGGTCAGCTGTCCTAGGCTTGCCTGTTCTGCGCAAGGACGGTAATGAGAACTGAATGTCTTCCTTCAGTGTAACAGATATGTAGGGCCTGGTTTCAATCAGAGTTTTGTGCTGGATAGAACATTACATATTTTTACATTAAAGGGACTGAGAAGTTTTAAAATCATGTCATCATTTAATCCTTATAACATGTTTTGAAGTAGATGCCTCTATTCGTTATACAGAAAAAATTAGCCTAGAAAAGACCCACGTACAGTTTTCCAAACAGACTCCAATAACGTAGCCTCCTACAAAACCATGCTACCTCCCATCTGGCCTGGTGCATTGATGTCACACAGCCACCAGCTAGATCATCACCAGCATCCTCATCACTGACACCACAGAGGTAGTGATTTGGTTGTTTTTTTCTGGAGGGACAGAGAAAGTGTGAAGGAAGCGGGTGTTGCTTACAGTGGAGGAAATGAGCTGTCTCCAGCTGTGGAGAGCCAGGGAGACAATTCCGACCTTGACCTGCCTCCCACTCATTCATTCACTCAACAAGCATTTACTGAGCACCACCACAACCCAGGCATGTTTTTTGTTTTGTTTTGTTTAAGTTTACTTATTTTGAGAGAGAGAATGAGCACAAGCGGGGGCGGGGCAGAGAGAGGGAGAGAGAAAATCCCAAGCAGGCTCTGTGCTAGAGCCTGGAGCGGGGCTCATCCCACGAAGCATGAGATCATGGCCTGAGCAGAAACCAAGAGTCGGATGCTTAACATCTGAGCCACCAGGCGTCCCCGGGCATGCCGGGCATGGTTCTAAAGGCTGAGATGCAACAGCAAAAATCCCAAGTCCCAGCTGTTACGTTACAGTAGAGAATCAGACAAAAAACACAGAAATAGCGGAGCCAGATCATGACAACTTCAGTACTGTAAGAAAAATAAATCAAGGTAAAGTGTAGAGAGTATAGAAGAGAGAGGCTATGTATAATAAAGTGGTCAGAAAAAAACTTTTGAGGATAAGGGGACATCTGAGCAAAGACTAAAGAAGGAAGTGAAGGATCAAGTCCTATCTGAGGGAAAAGGGAGACAGGCAGAAGGAACAGCTGGTGCCTCTGAGGCAGGAACATAATTGGAAGGCTGAAGCAGAAGCAAGGCAGCCAGCAGGCTGGGGACCAGGAAGGAAGAGCAAGAGCAAACCTGAGTGGGAGACACGGCAGGAGTCACAGTGGGCCTGACAGTGTGTGCAGACTTTGTATCTTATTCTCAGGGAGTTGGGACATCACAGCAGGGTTCTGCGCAGAGGGGAACCTGAATCTGACTTAGGTTTTAAAAGCTCTCTGGCTGCCGTGCAGAGGCAGGAGTGCCACTGGTGGGAATGACGTTGGCTTCACTACAGTGGGACCGGCAAGAAATGGTCAAATTCTAAATACACTTTAAAGAGGCTCTGCAATAATACGCATATGCCACATCTCCCGCCAACTGCCCTTGAGTCTCCAAGTCCCCAGTAGAAGCCGGATATGATATTGCTAAGCTGGGCAGGCAGGTTTTTCCTGCCTCTGGTCACTATGGCAACTTCCTGAAAGCAGCCATCTGGGAGTTGGTGGAAGCAGCTAAGAACTTAGCCACGTCACCAGCTGCCCTGCTGTTGTCACAGGGGTACAGAGGCAGAAAGAAACTTTTGAAAAACAGGATTGATGCAAGCAACTTTGAGGTGCCACAGAAGGATTTCTTTTTAATTAAATTTACATGCTTAAAGGAATCTTTTTACTCTGCCTCCAGTATATTTCTCCCTAGTTTGCAAATCCTACAATTTCCTGAAAGGCAAATTTTGTTCACAAAGCAAAGACTGAGATGAACCTGTAAATCTGTGTGTGTTAGGAAGGAGATTTTATCCTTCCTCCACTCTTGACCTTCTATCCTAGTTTTCTTGACAATACAGCAGGGTTGCCACAATTGCAGAGGTGGTCATACATTTGCCAGGGAACACGAAAGCCCAGAGCAGCAAAAACAGAAATATTTGTATTCTAAAGGGGCTGAGATCCCAAAGGCTGTTTTTCTCTGTGAAAAAATGATAGGACACCGAAAACTATTGGTAACAACTAATTGGGAGGGAGAGGTGGAAGGGCAGGGAAGTCCAAGAAAGGCTGGTGTAAGAGGATAATGTAGCTACTACAGACGCTTTAAAAAGTAAAATCTTAGGGGCGCCTGGGTGGCTCAGTCGGTTGAGCGTCCAACTTCAGCTCAGGTCACAATCTCAACAGTCTGTGAGTTCGAGCCCCAGGGTTGGGCTCTGTGCCGACAGCTGGGAGCCTGGAGCCTATTTAGGATTCTGTGTCTCCCTCTCTCTCTGCCCCTCCCCCGCTCATGCTCTGTCTCTCTGTCTCTCTCTGTGTCAAGAAATAAATAAACATTAAAAAAAAAAAGTAAAATCTTAAAGACCTAAATGTGAAACATGAAACCATGAAACTCCTAGAAGAAAACACAGGTAGTAATTTCTTTGAAATTGGCCTTAGTAATAACATTTTTCTAGATAGGTCCCTGAGGTAAGAGAAACAAACACAAAAATAAAACTATTGGGACTACACAAAATAAAAAACTACTGCACAGCAAACAATCAATAAAATGAAAAGGCAACCTATTGAATGAGAGAAGACATTTGCAAATGATATATGCAATAAAGGGCTAGTATCCAAAACATATAAAGAACTTGTGCAACTGAACACACACAAAAAAGGCAAATAATATGAATTAAAAATGGGCAGAGAACCTGAATAGACATTTTTCCAAAGAAAACATACAGACAGCCAACAGACAAACAGAAAGATGCTTAACATCACTCACTATCAGGGAAATGTAAATCAAAACCACAATGAGATACCACCTTACATCTGTCAGAATGGGTAGAATCAAAAAGACAAGAAAAATAACAAGTGTTGGCGAGGATGTGGAGAAAAAGGAATGCTCCTGCAGTATTGATGCAAATGCAAACTGGTGCAGCCACTGTGGAAAACAGTATGGAAGTTCCTCAAAAAATTAAAAATAGAAATACTGTATGATCCAATAATTATACTACTGGATATTTATCCATAGAAAACAAAAAATTTCATTTGAAAAGACATATGCAGGGGCACCTGGGTGGCTCAGTCGGTTAAGCGCCCGACTTCGGCTCAGGTCATGATCTCACAGTTCGTGGATTCAAGCCCCACGTCAGGCTCTGTGCTGACAGCTCAGAGCCTGAAGTGCTTCAGATTCTGTGTCTCCCTCTGTCTCTGCCCCTACCCCACTCGTGCTCTGTCTCTCAAAAATGAATAAATGTTAAAAAACATTTTAAAAAAAGATATATGCACTCCTATATTTACTGCATTATTTGCATTATTTACATTGCCAAGATAGGCAACCCAGATGTCCATCGACAGATGAATGGATAAAGATGATACTGAGGTGCCTGGGTGGCTCAGTCAGTTAAGTGTCTGACTCTTGATGTCAGCTCAGGTCATGATCACAGGGTTATGAGATCAAGTCCTGTGTCAGGCTCCATGCTAGGCATGGACCTGCTTAGGATTCTCTCTCTCCCTCTCTCTCTGCCCCTCTCCCACTCATATGTGCTCCCTCTCTCTCTTAAAAAAAAAAAAAAAAAAGAAGGGGCGCCTGGGTGGCTCAGTCGGTTAAGTGGCCGACTTTGGCTCGGGTCATGATCTCGCGGTCCGTGAGTTCGAGCCCCGCGTCGGGCTCTGTGCTGACGGCTCAGAGCCTGGAGCCTGTTTCAGATTCTGTGTTTCCCTCTCTCTGACCCTCCCCTGTTCATGCTCTATGTCTCCAAAAAAAAAAAAGAAGAAGAAGAAGATGTACTGTTCACACACATGCACACACACAATGGACTACTACTCAGCCATAAAAAGGATAAGATCTTGCCATTTGTGACAGCATGGAGAGACCTAGAGGGTATTACACCAAGTGAAATAAGCCAGAGAAAGACAAATATCAGATGACTTCACTTTTATGTGGACTCTAAAAAACAAAACAAGCAAACAGACAGAAAGCAGAAACAGACCCATAAATACAGAGAACAAATTGTTGGTTGCCAGAGGTGAGGGAGGTGAGGGGGTGGGCAACATGGGGGAAGGGGAGTGGGAAATGCAGGCTTCCAGCTATGGAATGAACAGGTCATGGGGATGAAAAGTACAGCACAGGGAACACAGTCAGTGGTACTGTAATGGTGATGTATGACAGATGGTAGCTACACTTGTGGTGCACAGCATAACACGTGCAACTTGTCTAATCGCTATGTTGTACGCTTGAAACTAATATAACATTGTATGTCAACTATACTTCAATAAAAAAATCAGACAATAAATGATCAGTGGTACATGAACATTTTATTGGAAAATATTTTGAGTACTTTTCTCAAGGTAGGGTACAGAAACATAGGGATTCTTACTGGTTTTTCTTACTGGCTTCTCTTCCTCAGCATACCTCTAAAATGTATGTGGGCTCCACCCTCGGCCCTTGCTTTCCTTACTCAGAGCTATTCCGGCAACCTCATGCGCTGTCCAAGCTTCACAACCACTCTTTCCTCTGAGGACACCTTTCCCCCAAGCTCCAGGCTCCTATTTCCAGCTGCTTCCTTCTGCCAACATTATCTTCCTGAAATGTAAATCTGATCCCTGATCTCCTGCTTAACTCACACCTAGAATAAGGGCCACATTCTCTAACAACACAAGGTCCTACACCACCTGCTTCCACCTCTCTCTCCCCACATCTACCTTACACTACAGTGATGCTGGTCTACCCCTATCAGCTGCCCAAATGTCTCCATTCTTTAGTGTATAGTGGTCTTCTCCTTATGTCAGGTAGACTCCCATTTATAACAACTCGACTGAAACAACACCTTGTTACAGAAAGAAGCCTTCTGTAGTAACCAGCCTCCAAGATGGCCCCAAATGATTCCACCTCCTGGTATTCACATCCTGTGTAGGTCCTCTCCACACTGAACTCCAGCTAACCTCTGAGACCAATCAATACAGCAGCAGTCACCATGCATAACTTCCAAGGATACGCCATAGATGGCACTGCAGCTTCCACCTTGGTCTCTTGTATCACCTGCTCCGGCGGAAGTCAGCTGCCATGCTGTGAGGACACCCAAGAAGCCCCATGGAGAGGCACCAACTTCGCAAGCCACTTAAGTGAGCCACCTTGGAAGCAGATCCCCTAGTCCCAAGCTTTCAGATGACTGCAGCTCCAGCCCAACATCTAACAGCAATGTCATAAGAGACTCTCTCCTCTCATGAGCCACAATCTCCCAACCAAGATGCTCCTGAATTTCTGACCCATAGAAACTGTAAGAGATAATAAATGATTATTTTTGTTTTAAGCCACTAAGTTTTAGGGTGATGTGTATGCATCCAAGATAACTAATATACCTTCATGTCTCTTCTCTGCCTTTAGCTGAGGTTCTCCCCCTGTGCTCCTATAAAGCCTTGTGAATAAGTCTATCACAGCACTTATCCCATAGCATTTTTATCCCTTTTTCTTTTTTGGCCCACTGACCCCACAAAACTAGACTGCATCTTGCTTCCCTCTGTATCCCTGGCACTCAGAAGTCTCTCAATAAGCATTTATCTAACATGTTAGATAAATAAGACGAATGAAAGCACAACAGCAAATGAAAAAAAAAAGTAAATAGAAAAAAAAAGTAAAAACATTTCATACCATGGTAATAACTAACTGGTATTTTATTTATGCCATATTCTCCCTTCTTCTGGGTGTCTGGAAAATAGCAACCTCCCTACCACACTAACCCCAAACTTTTGAAACTGCTTCCCTTACTCACTTTTTTCCATCTACATAATTCTGGGAAGCTGTTTACATTTATGTGACTTCATCTCTCTGACCCTAGTTGATTGGTTCTGGGTGAACACAGATGTGAAATGGACCAATCATACAACTCAACAGCTATTGCCAAACATGATGAGACCAGGCATGAGTGTCTTTCCCAAAATAGCCTAATAAATCCCTTCTCGGAGGTTTTGAATTTGAGACCCAGAGAGCCAAGGAGATCAGACCCTTTGGTGATGGAAGCATTCATATACATACAAACACACATGAATATATATATACACATATATATATATATATATATGTATGTATAACTATATGTATTTACATATATATGTACATAAACATACATAAACTATTTTTTTAAGTTTATTTGAGAGAGAGAGAGAGAGAGAGCATAAGCAAGGGAGGGACAGAGAGAAAGAGAGAATCCCAAGAAAGCTCCATGCTGTCAGGGCAGAGCCTGACATGGGGCACAAAGCCACAAATTTTGAGATCATTACCTGAGCCAAAATTAAGAGATGGACACTCAATGATTGACTGAGCCACCCAGATGCCCCCATAAAACTACTTTTTTAAATATAATACTCAGGGGCGCCTGGGTGGCTCAGTCAGTTAAGCATCTGACTCTTGATTTCAGCTCAGGTCATGATCTCAGGTCATGTGAGATCGAGCCCTACATCAGGCTCTGCACTGACAGTGGGAAGCCTGCTTGGGATTCTCTCTCCTTCTCTCTCTGCCCCTCCCCTGCTCGTGCGTGTGTACACACTCTCTTAAAATAAATAAAATCTTTAAATAAATAAATAAATAAATAAATAAATAAATAAATAAATACAATACAATACAATACAATACAATACTATACTATACTATACTATACTATACTATACTATACTCAAGGTGCCTGGCTGGCTCAGTCAATAGGACATGTGGCTCTTGGTCTCGATTATCATAAGCCCCATACTGGGCATGGAGCCTACTTAAAAAAAAAAATGATGAAATAAAATACTCAATGCTGTAAAAACTAGTTTTGTGAAAGAAAATTAGTTCGGGGCACCTGGATAGCTAAGTCGGATAAGTGTCTGACAGGCTCAGGTCATGATCTCATGGTTCGTGAGTTCGGACCCTGCATTGGGCTCTCTGCTGTCAACACAGATCCCACTTTAGATCCTCTGTCCCCCTCTTTCTCTGACCCTCCTCTCTCTCTCTCTCAAAATAAATAAACTTAAAAAAAAATTAGTTCACTCATGAATTGCTATAAATTGGTATGTTCCCTTGGGAATGGAATACCCATAAATATTTTCATACTCTTTGATCCAGTAAGTTCCTCCTGGAAATGTAAAGCAACAATTCAACAGGGGCGCCTGGGCGGCTCAGTTGGTTGAGCGTCCGACCTCGGCTCAGGCCATGATCTCACGGCTCGTGGGTTTGAGTCCCGCGTCGGGCTCTGTGCTGACAGCTCAGAGCCTGGAGCCTGCTTCAGATTCTGTGTCTCCCTCTCTCTCTGCCCCAACCCACTCGCATTCTGTCTCTGTCTCTCTCAAAAATAAACATCAAAAAAAATTTAAAAAAAATTCAATAGAAGCAAAACAGTATGTGCATGAAAATGTTTACTTCAACATTTTGATATAATGACACAATAAAATGTGACTCAATCATTTCAAATTCCAACTATGGACTTCCACATCTGGCCAAGACAGTTACAAGGATTTACTTTCCCAACTTGAGCTAAAACAGAAAAATACATGAAACAATGGTTTTCAGACATTGGAAGACAGGCAGCACAGGACAGTGAGCCCTGAGACAGAGAAAACAAATCATCATCCCAGTTCCCACCTGGATAGTTTGCCGGCTGGCCCAGGACACAGAGTGGAGAGCTAGAGGAGGCCAAAGCAGAGCAAAGACATGGAGAAGGGAGGCTTGCACAGAACTTGCAAAGAACTCCAGAAATCTGCAGAGGGTGTTCCCAATCTTCATCCGAATACTGGTCACAGCATGTGTGTGAGGAAAGTACCCAGGGTTGGCAAAAGAAAAACCTGAAAGGAAAATGAGGAATACCTGAAGCTCATCCCACTGGGTCATCACAATGCATTCTCCCTTTTATACATTGTGGAATGCAATTTGCTAAAACTAAGTTGAGAATATCTGGATCTATGCTGATGAAGGACATATGATCTGTTTTCTTTCCTAGTAACGCCTTTTTTGGTATTGATGTCAGGACAACATTTGCTATAGAATGATTTGGAAAGTCGTCCCTCCCTTTCAATTTTCAGGAAGAGTTTGTGTAGAAGCTGGTATTACTTCTTCCTTAGATGTTAAGTACAAATCACCAATGAAATCTTCTGTGCCTGGAGTTTTCTTTGTGGAAAGGTTTCCAACTACAATTTATTTAATAGTGATGAGGTGATTCAGATTATCTTTTTCTTCTTGAGTGAGCTTTGGTAGTTTGTGCACTTTCAAGGAATCTGTCCATTGTTTAAGTTGTTGAATTTACTGGTGAATTTAATGCAAAGTATGCAGAAGAACGGGGGGGGGGGGGGGAGTCATAGATAACAAAGATAACAACAGAAATCAGTGAAGTGGACACAAAAATATAGAGGAAAAATCAATGAAACTAAAATTTGCTCCTTAGCGAAGATCAATAAAATCAATAAACCTCTGAAAAAAGTGAGAAGACAGAGATTACCAATATCAGGAATGAAAGAGGATATATCACTACAGATCCCAGAAACAGTAAAAAGATAATAAGAGAATATTATGAACATTTCATGTAAGTTCCACAATGCATAAAAAGAACAACACCATCAAGACCAATTGGGATTTGTCTTGGGAATGCAAGACATGTTCAATATTTAAAAATCAATCAATGTAATTAAGTGTAGCAACAGCCTAAAGAAGAAAAACTATGTTTATCTCAACAGATACAGAAAAAAATGTTTGATAAAAGGCAATATCCATTCATGATTTAAAAAAAAATCTCAATAAACTAGTCATAGAAGAAAACTTCACTTAATAAAGGAGATCTACAAAAATCCTACAGTTGGGGTGCCTGGGCAGCAACTCTTGGTTTTGGCTCAGGTCACAATCTCATGGTTCATGAGCTCAAGTCCCACATTGAGCTCTGGGCTGACAGCTTGGAGCCTGGAGCCTGCTTCAGGTTCTGTCTCCCTCTCTCTCTGCCCCTCCTCCGCTTGCGTTCTGTCCCTCAAAAATACATTTAAAAAATGTTTTTTAATCCCACAGTTATTTATTTTTTATGTATTTATTATTTATTTTTATATACAAAAATATTATTTATATATATAATATATATAAATATATATATAAATATATAATAATATATTTTAATTATATTATATATTAATATATTACATATTACATATTACTGTATTATATAATATAAATATATATAAATAACATAAATAATATAAATAAATATATTATTATACATATAAATATATATTTTATTTATTTATTTTTATTTATTTACTTTTTTATTCTGAAACAGATAGAGTGGGGGAAGGGCAGAGGGAGAGGGACAGTGAGAATCCCAAGCAGGCTCCACACTGCGAGTGCAGAACCTGACGCGGGGCTCGAACCTACAAAACTATGAGATCATGACCTGAGCTGAAATCAAGAGTCAAACGCTCAACTGACTGAGACAACCAGGTGCCCCTACAGTTAACATCTTAATGATGAAAGACTGAATGCTTTACCCTTAAGACTGGGAACAAGGAAAGGATGCAACATAATTCTAATCAAAATCCTAGGATTTCTTGGAGAAATTGACAAGTTGATTCTAAAATTTAAACGAATGAGCAAAGGAATCAGAATACTCAAAACAATTTTCAAAAAGCAGAAAGCTGGAGGCGTGCCTGGGTGGCTCAGTTGGTTAAGTGTCTGACTTCGGCTCAGGTCATGATCTCACGGTTCATGGGCTCAAGCTCTGCATCGGGCTCTGTGCTGACAGCTCAGAGCCTGTAACTGACTTCAGATTCTGTGTCTTCCTCTCTCTCTGCCTTTCCCCTGCTTGCACTCTCTCTCTCACAAAAATAAACATTAAAAAATTTTTAGAAAAAAAAAGCATAAAGCTGGAGAATTCACACTACTTTATTTCTATACTTATTATAAAGCTGCAGTACAGTGTGGCACTGGCAAAAGGACAAACACATAAAACAATGGAACAGAACAGACAATCCAGAAATAGACCCATACATATTGCCAATTAATGTTATGGTTAAACTGTGTTTCCCCAAAAAAGGTATGTTGATGTCCCAACCCTCGATACCTCAGAATGTGACCTTATTTGGAAACTGGGTCTTTACTAATTTAACCAACTTAAAATGACATCATTAAGGTGAGCCCTAATTCAATATGACTGTTGTCCTTATAAAAATGTGGACACAGGGGCGCCTGGGTGGCTCAGTGGATTGGCTGTCCGACTTCAGCTCAGGTCATGATCTCACAGTCCGTGAGTTCGAGCCCCGTGTCAGGCTCTGTGCTGCCAGCTCAGAGCCTGGAGCCATCTTCGGATTCTTTGTCTCCCTCTCTCTCTGCCCCTCCCCTGCTCATACTCTGTCTCTCTCTGTCTCAGAAATAAATAAAAACATTTAAAAAAAAATAGATAAAAAAAAATGTGGACACAGACCTACAGAGAGGGAAGACAATGTGAAGAGACACAGGGAGAACACTATGTGAAGCAGAGACTAGAATTACGCTGTAACAAGCCAACAAACATCTGGGGCTACCAGAAGCTGGAAGAGGCAAGGAAGGATCCTTCCTCTACAGGTTGCAGGATAAGCATGGCCCTAATGACACCTTGATTTTAGACTTATGGCCTCCGAAATTGTGAAATAATATTACTGTCGTTCCGAATCAGACAGTTTGTGATACTTTACTATGGCAGCCATAGAAATGAATGCAATTAATTTTCAGCAAAAATACAAATGCAATCCAATGGAGAAAGAAGAGTCTTTGCAACAAATGGTCCTAAAAAAACTGGACAGTCATCTGTAAAAAATTAACCTTAATCCATACCTCACATCACATACAAAAAATTAACTCAAAATGGATCGCAGACCTAAATGTAAAACCCAACACTAAAACTTCTATTTTTTTTTTTAAGTAAGCTCTAGGCCCAACACAGAGCTCAAACTCATAACCCCAAGATCAAGAGTTGCATGCTGTATGGACTGAGTCAGCTGGATTCCCTGAACACTAAAACTTCTAGAAGAAAACAGGAAAAAATGTTTATGACCTTGATTAGGCAAAGATTACTTAGATTTTACTCTAAAAGCATGATATATCAAAGAAAAAAGGTGATAAGTTGGACTTTAACAAATCAAAGCCACAAATGGTAGAAAATATTTTCAAATCACATATCTGATTAAGGACATGTATCTAGACTATTAGGAATTCTCAAAATTCAGTAAGCAAAAAAACAAGCAACCCAATTTAAAAAAGGAGGGGCAGGGGCGCCTGGGTGGCTCAGTCGGTTAAGCGTCCGACTTCAACTCAGGTCACGATCTCGCGGTCTGTGAGTTCGAGCCCCGCGTCGGGTTCTGGGCTGATGGCTCAGAGCCTGGAGCCTGCTTCCGATTCTGTGTCTCCCTCTCTCTGTGCCCCTCCCCCGTTCATGCTCTGTCTCTCTCTGTCTCAAAAATAAATAAAAACGTTAAAAAAAAAAAATTTTTAAAAGGAGGGGCAGAGATTCAAACAGAAACGTTTTTAAGGGCAGCTGGCTGGCTCAGTTGGAAGAGCAGGAGACTCCTGATTTTTTTTTTTTTTTTAATGTCTACTATTTATTTTTGAGAGAGAGAGAGAGAGAGACAAAGTGCAAGCAGAGGAGGGGCAGAGAGAGGGGGAGATAAAGAATCTGAAGCAGGCTCCAGGCTCTGAGCTATCAGCACAGAGCCCGACACAGGGCTCGAACTCATGAACCGCGAGATCATGACCTGAACCGAATTCAGATGCTTAACTGACTGAGCCACCCAGGTGCCCCCTGAGACTCCTAATCTTGAGTTTGCGAGTTCAAGCCCTACATTGGGTGAGAGGCTACTTAAATGAATAAAAAGAAACATTTTCAAATTATATATACAAATGACAAGTATGTGGAAATATACTCAATATCATTACTCATTAGGGAAATGCAAATTAAAACCACAATATTACCACACACATATTAAATGACTAAAGTTTAAAAAAAAAAAAAAAAGCTAAACACTAACACCACCAAAACCTAACAATATCAAGTGCTGATGAGGATGCAGAGCAACTAGAACTCCCCTACGTTGTTGGTGGGAATGCAAAATGGTACAGTAATTTTGGAAGTTTCTTATAGAGCTAAACATAACATAATACAACCCAACAGTCCTACTCCTGGGTATATTTATCTAAGTGAAATGAAAATTTTTGTTCATCAAAAAAATCTGTATGTAAATGTTTACAGCGGCTTTATCCATGATTGCCAAAATCTGAAAACAACCCAATATCTTAACTGGTAAATGGATAAAGAATTGTGATAAACCCATATAATGGGTTACTAATCAGCAAAACAAACAAAATAAAATAAGCAACTACTGACACACTCGACAACAGACAAACTTCAAGTGTATTATGCTAAAGGAAAGAAGTCAGATTGAAAAAGATACATACGGCAGGATTCCAGCTTTAGGACATCCTGGAAAGAGCAAACTACATATAGGTACAGAAAACAGACCAGTAGTTTCTATAGGATGGGGGTAGGGGGAAGAGTTAACTATATAGTTACACAGGGTAATTTGTGGGGTGAGAGAAATTCGGTATCCCGATTGTTGGTAATTCTGTAATTATATGTATCTGTCAGAGCCTGCAGACTTGTACACTAAAAGGAATGAATTTTATCATATGTAAATTATACCTTAGTAACATAAAAGAAGAAAAAAAACATTATGCTTAGTGAAAAAAGCCAGACACAACAGGATAAAAATTCCAATTATTGGGACTAAGCAATATGGATACTATTTATGATCTAACATTACATGAAAACACTATAATGCAGGATGCACACCCAGAAATATGTAAATTCTTCAGTCATTCACTCCCTAAATATTTCTCCAACACATGTTATGTGCTAGGACAACAATGATTTACAGCCTAGAGGGGAAAATCAAACAGAAACAAATAAACAGATGGACAAATAAATGAGAATTCCCAAATGTGGGAGGTACTCTGACTAAAACAAAAGGCTGATGTGATATAGAATCCAAGGAAGGAATCTCTGAAGTACTGTTTGGGTTGATAACTGAAGGACAGGAAGCTAGCCTTGCAAAGATCTAGGAGTGGAGAGTCATAGGACAGAAGGAATGACAAATCCAAAGGCTCTGAGGTGGGTAAGACCTTGGAGGGACAAAAAAGAGCTCAGTATAACTGAAACATGATGAACAAGAGAGACAAAGTTAAGAGGGAACGGGAGAGGTCTACCTCTGTGCTGACAGCCTGGAGCCTAGAGCTTGCTTTGGCTTCTGTGTTTCCCTCTCTCCCTGCCCCTCCCTCACTTGTGCGCTCTCGCTCTCTCTCTCTCTGTCTCTCCCTCAAAAATAAACATTAAAATTAAAAAATAAAATAAAAATAAATGTTTCTCAGATATCCAGTTGGAGAAGATAAGTAGGTGGCTGGATATACAAGTGTACATCTTCATGGAACTGTCAGAACTAAAGAGATAAATTTGGGAGTCTTTCATTCATCTACCCAATCAACAAAAAAAATTTCTGAGCAACCACTATGTGCCAAACACTGTTCCATGTGCTAGGGAGACAGCAATAAAACAAGACAGACAAAACTCTTGCTCCTGTGAACCTGCAGCTTCCTTATCTGTAAAAGGGGATGACAAATGAGAAAATGTAAGTAAATACTTACCATAATACCTGGCACATAGTATGTACTTAGTAGATGCCAGCTATTAACATTAGTGACAGAAAAAGACAATATAATAAGTGAGTAAGATAATTTCAGAGTAATAATACATACTATGAAAAAAACCCCACAGAATAATAAGTTTCAGAGTGATAGGTAGGGGCAGATGGGCTATTTTTGAGGAGTGGTCGGAGAAGGCCTGAGGAGATGACATTTCAGCTGACACCACAGAGATGACAAGGAACCAGTTCTGCAGAGACCTAGAAGGACAGCCCAAGCAGAAGAGATGGCTCATGCAAGGGTCTTAAAGAACTAGAGTTTATTACACTGGAGAAATAACAGGCTAGTGTGTCGGAGGTAGAACGATGAGGGGGGAAATAGCAGACAGCTCTGGAGAGGCAGACAGGAGCTAGCTTACAGAGGGCCTTCTACCCATGGTAAAGAGGCTGGGTTTTTATTTTAATGGGAAGCCACTAGAGAGCTTTGATTGAGCAGGGGCGTGACATGGTCTGACTCATGTTTTAAAGAAATCCCACTGGCTGCACTGGCTGCTGTGTAAAGAATGAACTACAGAAGGCCTAAGGATAGAAGTTATTATAGTTACCCAGGAAAGAGATAGTATCTCTGACTAAAGTAGCTGAGATGGTGACAAGTAACTAGATTCTGGATACAATGTGGAGGTGGAGAGGTAGATAACAGAATAAAGAGTCAATGACAACTCCTAGATTTTTTACCTGAGCAACTGTGCAGGTCCTATTAATCAAGATAAGGAAGACTATGGGGGAGAGCAAGTTTCAGGTTTAGAAATCAAGAGATCTGCTTTGGTCATGTTAAGTCGAGATGCCTATTAGCCCTCTAAGTGGAGATGTCAATTAGGCAATTGTGTATATGAGTATAAAGTTCACAGACGTCAAAACTACAGGTGTGAATCTGGGAATCATCAGGACTAGCTGTCCCGGCTAAGGAGAGAATGCAGAGTAGGAGGTCTAGAACCAAATCCTGGAACATTCCAACACTTAGAGGTTAGGCAGGAAAGGAACAGGAAATAAGATTTGAGGGGTGGCCAGTGAAGTAGAAGGAACACTAGTAGTGTGTGGTGCTGTAGAAACCAAGAGGAGGAGGAGGAAGAGGAGGAAGAGGAGGAAGAGGAGGAAGAGGAGGAAGAGGAGGAAGAGGAGGAAGAGGAGGAAGAGGAGGAAGAGGAGGAAGAGGAGGAAGAGGAGGAAGAGGAGGAAGAGGAGGAAGAGGAGGAAGAGGAGGAGGAAGAGGAGAGAAGATGATGATGATGATGATGATGATGATGATGATAATCAGTGTCATGTACCACCCAGAGGTAAAGTGGTAAGAGGACAGAGAATGGGTCGCTGGTTCTGCAAGCTGGAGGTTTTTGGTGATCTTGACAAGAGTTTTAAGTTTTTTTTTTTTTTAAACATTTATTTATTTTTGAGACAGAGACAGAGACATGAGTGGGGGAAGGTCAGAGAGAGAGGGAGGCACAGAATCCGAAGCAGGTTCCAGGCTCTGAGCTGTCAGCACAGAGCCCGACGCGGGGCTTGAACTCACGAGCCGTGAGATCATGACCTGAGCTGAAGTCGGACGCTTAACCGACTGAGCCACCCAGGCGCCCCAAGAATTTTAAGTTTTAATGGTGAAGGTGACAGTCCAATTAGAGTGAGCTGAAGAGAGAACAGGAGAAAAGTGGAATCATCAGCATCAAGACAGTACATGATTTAAAATACAATAACTGGACACCTGGGTGGCTCAGTCGGTTAAACATCCGACTCTTGATCCCGGCTCAGGTCATGATCTCACAGTTCGTGAGATAGAGTCCTGCGTCCAGCTCTGCACTGATAGCACGACCCCTGCTTGGGATTCTCTCTCTCTCCCTCTCTCTCTACCCCTCCCCTGCTCATGCTCACGCTCTTTCTCTCTCAAATAAATAAACAAAACAAAATGTGAGATAAATTTTTTTAAAAAGCGTAAGTGGGAAAAAAAGTGCAAATATCAGAAATAGCTTATCTACAACTGTGAAAAAGATCTCCTTCTCTTCTCATTTGTAGCTAACACTTTACTAACACTGCTCAGCATGAATCTGACATCTTAGCAACCTGTGAAGTCAGGAACTCCCCAAGCCGCTAACAGGTAAGTCTGTCATTTTTCAAGTTACTATAACAAGTTTCCCCCCAGTAGTTTAAGTAATCACTGGAAAAACAAGTGACAACACTTTAACAGTCAAGTTTCCAAGGCACCATTTTTCCTTGTTGTTGTTTTGCTGTTTTTAAAGCCTAAACCAAATCCCCAGGTGTGACTTCACCTGGGGCTGTAGTTGCTTTCCATTATATTCAAGTACAACACTTTCCAAAGGCAAAGCCACCGAAAGCACTTTAGTGATTTTTTTAAAGTTTATTTATTTTGAGAGAGAAAGCGTGAGCAGGGGAGGAGCAGAGAGATGGAGAGAGAGAATCCCAAGCAGCCTTTGCACCACCAGCACAGAGCCCACTGCAGGGCTAAAACCCATGCCGTGAGACCATGACCCGAGCCGAAACCAAGAGTCAGACTGACTGAGCTACCCAGGCAGCCCGCCACTGAAAGCATTTTAAAGGAAAAAAGATGCTTATAAACCAGGAGACTAGAAAAGTACAGGAATTGTAAGGTGGGCTGTAAGGGGAAAATGCTATTTCCAAATCCAAAAACTTTTACAGAAATACTTCCCTGTCCCCTGAATTTCTCCACAGTTCATGCACCTGGTCCCCAGCCACAACCTAAGCTGGGGTCTGGTGGGACACTGGCTGTTAGAGCCCAAGGCTCAGGAGCGCTTCTTTCCAACACCTCTGAGCACTCTGAACAGAATCAATTCTTTTCCAATGAGAATACAGTCAGATACAAACACAAATGATAAACTTAAAACTATAGCAGGATAAATTTGGGTTCTAGGTCAGGAGAAAATCTCTAGAGTATAAACACAGTCACTGGGTTTCTCTTGGGAAGTTCTGCACTCTTCTCTGACTTTTGTACTTATGCAACATTAATGGAAATCAAAATTTTAAAAAATTCTGTCACAAATCTGCTACTCCAATAAATCATTTTCTTCCCTTCTGTGTTCTTAGTTTTTCTCTATATATGCACAGTTCTAACAATACATATTTTAAAATATTTTTCTGTACTGAGCACTAAATTACCAAAAATTTCCCCAGTAACCAGAGTTTTTATAGCCATATATTCTGTAATTGACTTATCTAGTCATCTGTTGTTACAGCTGAGCACCTAACAGCAAAATCTGCAATAAAAACAATTCTATGAGAAACTCTCCCTTTGAAAATTGTTTAAATGAAATTAACGAATCTGTCTCATTTCGGAGAGGATTTGGATTTTTGAAGATTTGCCTTTTCTACTCTAAAGTGCCAACTTTTGTATTATAAAGGTGCAATCATCAAGATAGTATGGTACTGGCACAAAAACAGAAACTCAGATCAATGGAACAGAATAGAGAACCCAGAAATGGACCCACAAACTTATGGCTAACTAATCTTTGACAAAGCAGGACAGAATATCCAATGGAAAAAACACAGTCTCTTCAGCAAATGGTGCTGGGAAACTGGACAGCAACATGCAAAAGAATAAACCTGGACCACTTTCTTACACCTTACACAAAAATAAACTCAAAATGGATGGAAGTCCTAAACATACGATAGGAAGCCATCAAAATCCTAGAGGAGAAAACAGGCAACAACCTCTTTGACCTCGGCTGCAGCAACTTCTTACTTGACATGTCTCTGGAGGCAAGGGAAACAAAAGTAAAAATGAACTACTGGGACCCCATCAAGATGAAGAGTTTCTGCGCAGCAAGGAAACAATCAGCAAAACTAAAAGGCAACTAACTGATGGGATGGGAGAAGATATTTGTAAATGACATATCAGGTAAAGGGTTAGTATCCAAGATCTATAAAGAACTTATCAAAATCAACACCCATAAGAAATAATCTAGTGAAGAAATGGGCAAAAGATATGAATAGACACTTTTCCAAAGAAGACATACAGATGGCTAACAGACACATGAAAGGATGTTCAACATCACTCATCATCAGGGAAATACAAATCAAAACCACAATGCTCCTGGGTGGCTCAGTTTGTTAAGCATCCAACTTTGGCTCAGGCCATGATCTTGAAGTCCATGAGTTTGAGCCCCACACTGGGCTCTGTGCTGACAGCTCAGAGCCTGGAGGATTCTGTGTCTTCCTCTCCCTCTCTGCCCCTCCCCTGTTCACATTCGGTCTCTCTCTCTCTCAAAAATAAACATTAAAAAGAAATTAAAAAAAAAAACACACACAATGAAATACCACCTCGCACCTGTCAGAATGGTTAAAATTAACAACTTAGGCAACAACAAACGTTGGTGAGGATGCAGAGAAAGAGGAACCCTTTTGCACTGTTGGTGGGAATGCAAACTGGTGCAACAACTCTGGAAAACAGTATGGAGGTTCCTCAAAAAAACAAAACAAAACAAAACAAACATACAACTACCCTATGACCCAGCAATTGCACTACTAGGTATTTATCCAAAGGATACAAAAATGCTGATTTGAAGGGGCACATGCATCCCAATGTTTACAGCAGCACTATCAACAATAGCCCAAGTATGGAAAGAGGCCAAGTATCCATCGACTGATGAATGGATAAAGAAGATGTGGTGTGTACACAGACGATGGAATATTACTCAGCGATCAAAAAGAATGAAATCTCACCATTTGCAATAATGTGGATGGAACTAGAGTGTATTATGCTAAGCAAAATAAGTCCAAGAAAGACAAGTATCATATGATTTCACTCATGTGGAACTTAAGAAACAAAACAGATGAACATAGAGAAGGGAAGCAAAAATAAGATAAAAAGAGAGGGAGACAAACCATAAGAGACTCAAATACAGAGAACAAACTGAGGGTTGCTGGCAGGGTGTTGGGTGGAGGGATGAGCCAAATGGGCAAGAGGCATTAATGAGGGCACTTGTTGGGATGAGCACTGGGTGTTATATGTAAGTGATGAATCACTAAATTCTATTCCTGAAATCATTATACTTTATGTCAACTAACTTGGATTTAGTTTTTTAAAAATAAAAAATAAAAAAAATAAAGTGTCAGCTTTGTAAATAGAAATCGAGGTATGAGATTAGGTTAATAACAGATTATTCGTATTAGAGTTTAATATGATGCCATTTGAAGCAGTTAACCTAATGACCCCTATACTTAAAATTTTACAATATTATAATTATAGCACAGTGAGGAATTACTATTTTAATAGTTGGTTCCAGAATGCCTCCTAGAGTTGGGGGGGGTGGTGGTTAATCTTTGTTTTGAAAAATACCTTGATAAGCTCCACACATTAAAGTGGAAGGTAAATCTTGAAGGAGCGGAAGAATTGACAGATCTGTCAATTGCCGAGCAAAAGAAGAAATGAACAGAAATATGGAAGCAGGGGAGAACAGAACTAGAGGCGGCCTAGACTATAAAGAGGAGGGGAAGAGAAGTCCAAAAACAAGGTGAGGAGCTGCATCCTTTAGAATAAAGGGACCGATGAGACATTAACACTCAGTGTGCCTGTGGGCTGGGGGATCTGGAGGGTGAAGACAGTATGCCTCTTCAGGAAAGGACAATCTAAACCCCAAGTGAAGTTGTGTTCCTGCAGGGTAAAACCCCTTTGCCATCCCCTATCTTCAGTAAAGCCTGCCCTACTCCTAAGAGTCTCGAAGCTTGTTTGGGGAATAACCAATGGAAAGGTCTAAAAATAGGGATAATTGGGGCGCCTGGGTGGCTCAGCTGGTTAAGCATCTGACTTTGGTTCAGGTTATGACCCCCAGCTCATAGGTTCGAGCCCCACATCGGGCTCTGTGCTGACAGCTCAGAGCCCAGAGCCTGCTTTGGATTTTGTGTCTCCCTCTCTCTCTGCCCCTCCCTGGCTTGTGCACTCACTGTCCCTCTCTCTCTCTCAAAAATAAATTTTAAAAAGTTTAAAAATAGGGATAATAATTCCTACTTTATAGAGTTTTCATGAAGATTAAATGGGTTAAATCTGAAAAATCTGGGGGAGGGTGTTGGAATTCCCACATAATATGGGCTTATAGGGCTTGTGACCATTTTATTAAAATTTCAAGATAAGTGATTTCAGCTGATCATGTAACGTAAAAGTTTTATTTATCTCATTTCCTTAGATTGGTATATAAAATAACTACTTTTTGAAAATATAAGCTATATTCCAGGGGCACCTTGGTGGCTCAAATGGTTAAGCATCCTACTCTTGATCTCCGCTCAAAACTTGATCTCAGGGTCATGAGTTTAAAGCCCTGTGTTGGGCTCTGCACTTGGCATGAAGCCTACTTTAAAAAATAATAAAAATACAAGCTACCTTTCGACAATATCATAGAGTTTATGGCTCCCTAACTTTACAATGTTGTTCCCTCCCCTTAAATAATCCCAACCAGTGGTTCTCTAACTGTGGAATGCATCAGAATCATCTGGAGGACTTTTCAAAACCCAAAAGGCTAAATTTCTTTTTTAAGATTTTATTTTTAAGTAATCTCTACACCCAACACGGGGCTCAAACCTACAACTCCAAGATCAAGAGTCATGTGTTCTACTGACTGAGCCAGCCAGGTGCTACCCATAAAGCTAAATTTCTGCATCTGAAGGTCTGAGCAGAGCCTGAGGCTGTTCCTTTCTTACAAGTTCCCAGGTCATGTTGATGCTGTGGTACAGGGAACACACTTTGAGAACGACTGAGCTAAACCACCCTTTGACCATTCTTTCGAATTCTAGCTCAGATGCAACCTCCTTGAACACCTTTCCTTCCAACCTTCATGCCCTCTACCCCCCTTCTCTGATAAAACTAATCACTGTACCTACTGTTTATTTCATAGTATACTGTAATTTATATATGTACACATCTGCCCTATATCTATCTGGTACCTAGCCCAGGGCCTGACCCGTGGCAGGTGTTGACTGTTTGAGGAGGGGATACCAAACTCCTGGAAGATACCCACATGCAACAAACTCCTTTGTACGCTCCTGTGCTGGGCTTCTTCTGCTCCCTCTGCTTGCAACACCCTCCACTTTACCTGACTCAAGGCTTAGCCCAAACATTCCCTCCTCCAGGAAGCCCTCTCTGACACTCCTTCTGCCTCAGGTTTGTGTCAGGTGCCCCTTTTCCTGTCTGTCTATAACATATCATACAACATACTTAATATACTATCTATAACATATCAATCTACAACATTAATCTTCGTAATAGCTACCACTCACTGAAGGCTTTCTAAGTGCCAGGAACTCTAATAAGCAGAACTGGATTAAAATCTTTGGAGATCTTTTGGTCAAGCAACTCCCACTTCTGGAAATTTATCCCACACCTCAGGAAAATGACTCCTACAGAAGCACACTCCCTACAGCATTGTTTGCGATGGAAAAATATTAGAAAACCTCAATATCCATTAGTAGGGGAATGGTTAAGTAAGTTACACCGCAACTATATAAGGGAACAGTGTGCAGCTGTCAAAAAAGAGAATGGATCCGCTATTTATGTACTGACAGGGAATGAGCTCCAAGATACGTTGCTAAGTGAAAAAAGCAAGGAGCAAAACAGTGACAAGAATGGTAAACATCTATACAAAAATGAGGACATTTTCACATAAGACTTAGAAGGCTGCCTGTGAGAGAAACTGGGTGGCAGAGAGACTTTTTACTTAAATACCCCTTTGTACCTTTTGAATTTTGAACTATTTGAATGTGTTACCTATTCAAACAAGCATGAAAAAAAATTAAAGACCTTTAGAAAGCCATAGAATAGAAAGGTTAAGGTGCTCCCCTATTTAATCAATATAAAAATAAAAATGAGTATGGAAGTCTAACAACATTTAGCTTTTTTCCAAGATGACTTTTGCTATTTCTACGAAATGTCTCATGCCAAGCTATTTCCATTTCCTCTTTGCATTTTGTGTCTCTGCTTTATTAGCGCCCTCAGTACGTGCCTGATCTATTAAAGGTCAATCCATAGCAGATGTTCATTAGATCTGGTGACAACACTCTAGTTCTTACAGTACAGGGTGTGCAAGGGTTGTGACCCTTCGGTTTTCCCCCCGCCTTGCTGGCTGCTCCTCTGGAGTCCTTTCCTGGTTCCTCCCCTGCCAGTTCTTAAACTGCCGTCATGTTCTGTCCTAGATCCTCCTCCAGTTTCCTGCACACTCACGGGCTCTCATGGCTTCGGTTCACACCTACAAGCAGATGATCCAGTTTCCATCCCACAACATATTTCTCCCCCAGATTTCAGGCTGGCACATCCAGCTGCCCACTGGACCACTCTGCCACAGTCCTCAAAATACCATGCTCTCAAATGAAGTCATCACGAACTCTGCCCGCCTCCGGTGGTCCCTATCTGAGGAGACTGGCATGACAACCTATCCACCGCTTTCTCCAGCCAGAATTGGACCTCATGGTTAATGAATTCTCCTTCATCTTCCCACCTCCACCCTTCAAATCTTAGGTCTTTCCTAATGTTTTCGGAAATTTCCTGTTTCTCTCCAAACTTTGTCACTTCTCGGTTGGGGCTGTCATCATTTTTCACTATCATGGTTTTTGGTTTTTACAAGTCTCTCGACTGGGGATCTCTACCTCCAGTCTTGGCCCCGTGCCCCACACCCCATCTGTACTCTGCAGCCAGAGAGGTCCTTTTAAGACGCAACTGATCATTTCCTTCTCTTTCAAACCTTTTTGCTTCCTTTTGACTTTAGGAAAAAGTCCGACCCTGCATGACCTAGCAGTCCCACTCACCATTCCAGCCTCATTTCTCAACATGCACCTCTCACTCGCCCTCAGCACATGCACCATGCTCCAGCCAGAACATCTTTTCTCAGACCTCAGAACCCCGTTTCTCTCACAGCATGCTGCTAAATCAATTACTCTTCAGTATGTAAAAAAAAGTCTTGAAATGTGGGCCCCACCAAACACCACGATAAGGCAGCTGGTGGTGCTAATCTTCTAAATTGGCTCCGTACTTCAATCATCCTTGTTGAAAACATGTTTATTGTTCACCTCACCCTTTATCTCCCTTAGAGCTGAAGACATGTGAGGTGAAGACCCACTATCTCATCTACATTTGTCAACTGCCTTCCCCCAAACTGGCATCAGGAGCAGAGTGGTGACTTCAGTAATCAGTTCTATCTTGAGCTGCACTCCTGCGCCCACAGGCTTACAGCTGGACTGCTGTAATATTTTCTTTGTAACCAGTGAGAGAGGGTGCTCTTTTAAATTTTTTTTTTTTTACATTTATTTATTTTTGAGACAGAGAGAGACAGAGCATGAACGGGGGAGGGTCAGAGAGAGGGAGACACGGAATCCGAAACAGGCTCCAGGCTCTGAGCTGTCAGCACAGAGCCCGACGCGGGGCTCGAACTCACAGACCACGAGATCATGACCTGAGCCGAAGTCGGCCACTTAACCGACTCAGCCACCCAGGCGCCCAGAGAGGGTGCTCTTTTAGGCAACAGTTAGGTGCGATTGTGCAAGGCAGAGCACAGACTGTGGAAACACAGAGCAGGGGAACAGGAACCTCACCCCAGCATCCCGCACAGCATCTCCTATGCAGACTTCTGACCCATGCTAGGCTACTCTAGGTCTTTCCATAAAACAATTAATTATCTGAGGCAGTCTGGTCACTTCCCTGAGTCCCTTCCAGGAACATTCTCCTAGGATTTACAGCCTGGCAGTACCCAGGATGGTGATAAGGAAAGCAAAAGCAAAGTACTACTCGAACCTTCTCAGTCCCACTATGAAGGGCAGGGGGCGGGGGTAACAAACACTCAGCAGTAAAAGTCAGACAAATAATGGTTAGCTACCTGCAACTCAGGCAGCTCTGAAATACAGCAGACACAAGTTTCTAAGGAAATAAAGCCCCTTAAGGGCTGTCAAAAAAGGCCCCTGAAAAATTTATATTTAAATTGTTAACATAGGAGCATATGGCACATAAAAGGAACAAGACAGATGGTTAGCAAAGTTCCTATTTCTCATATAGTTAAATCACAGAGGTCAACAAACTGCATTATCTGTTTTTGTTGTTGTTGTTTTAGAGCGAGAGAGAGAGTATAAGCACCAGTGGAGAGGGGCACAGGGAGGGAGAAACAGAATTCCAAGCAGACTCCATGCTTGGCGAGGGGCCCAATGTAGGGCTCGATCTCACAACTGTGAGATCATGACCTGAGCTGAAATCAAGAGTCGGACACTTAACCAAATGAGCCACCCAGGCTCCCCAGCAAACTGCTTTAAGTCATTTATTTGGCCAGACTATAAAATTACTGGGAATTTCTCATTTGCAGATATGAAAATACCTACATAATAACTCTAAAGTATGGTAATCCACTCCTATTTACTTTGTGGCAGTGAGTGGATGGAGGTATTAGAAAGAAGGTACCAATGAAAGAAGGAATGATGTATTTATTGAGCATTTAACATACTGCTAAACATACTGTGTACTAAGCTGTCCCTCTATTCCACACTGACCAGCACAGCTGTCGTTGGCAACTATGCAGCACAATCTCCAGGGAAAACCGAAGCTACTTGTGGGTGTGTGAGAACAAAACACCTTGGCTTGGGGTATGGAGCCCAGTGGAGCCCAGGTTAAAACATAACATAAGCAGCTGGATTAAGAAACACCAATTTTGGGGCACCGGGGTGGCTCTGTCAGTTGAGCGTCTGACTTCAGCTCAGGTCATGATCTCACAGTTCATCAGTTTGAGCCTCGCATCGGGCTCACTGCTGTCAGCGCAGAGCCCACTTTGGATCCTGTCTTCCTCTCTCTCTGCCCCTCCCCAGCTCATGCTGTCTCTCTCTCTCAAAAATAAACATTTAAAAAAAAGGAACATCAATCTTTGTGAAAATTCCAAATTAAGCAGATAAATCAGGAGTGAATTCCCATATTATAAGAGCAAATTAATTTCTCCAACAGATCTGCACCAGTATTTAGAGATCATTAGCTTCTTCAATACCGGGTACAGGACAAAGGCACTTAGCACAGCCATGAACGACAGAGTCATGCATGACACAACTAGAAGGATCTTTTGAGTTCGTGTCCCGCTTGTTGTTGTTGTTGTTGTTGTTGTTGTTTTTCCCAAAAAAAGAAACTGAAGCCAAACAGGTCCAAAGACTGATTTAAAACCATACAGTGAACAGGTGACACAGCCAGACCAGAAGCTAAGTCTCTAATTTCCACTATTCAAACCTAAAATTGAATCAAAAACTTGGGGAAAACATGGGAACCAGCAGACTGGAGCACACTTAGACCAGCATCATTTACCAAAAGAAATCCCAGGAGAGATGTTATGAGAGGCTGTCCTGCTGTTGTAAAAGTTCGGATTAAGTAGACCACAGCTTTTTTTTTTTTTCTTTTTGTGGACCTACCTTCCATTAGATAATCTACTTTTTGTTATCTCTTTGTATATCATACTTAATACTGCTGATTTAAACAATCAGGTCCACACACTTAACTTCTACATTGTAGGAACTACAGTACCATTTTGAACTAATCACTGAAATTCTTGTCTTATCCAGTCCCAGGTAAGTTCGCACTGCTCTCTTTGCTCATGTTACTCCAGGAAATTTATCCTCACTATTGCTCAGCGACTTTCATTCATCTCTAAATGGCTTTCTATGATGTTCCCTTCAGTGCTACATTCAAGCCTTCTCCCCATTTCTTCAGACCCCCAACTGTTCTCTGCTGCCACTCACTCCCTCCCAGCTGATGACCTGGTTTCCACTCTAATGACGCTGAGGTCATTCAGCTAAGGCTTCCTCAACTTCCTCCTCCTCCTGTCAAAACTGCTCCATCTTTGGGTGCCTCGGTGGTTCAGTCAGTTGAGCATATGACTTTGGCTCAGGTCATGATCTAACGGTCCAAGAATTCAAGCTCCGCATTGGTCTCTGTGCTGACAGCTCAGAGCCTGGAGCCTGCTTCAGATTCTGTGTCTCCCTCTGTCTCTGTCCCTCACCCATTCATAATGTCTCTGTCTCTCTCTCAAAAATAAATATTTTGAAAAAAATTTTTAAAAACCTGCCCCATTTTGTCACTATTTTCTCTTTCCACCTTCCTCCCAGAGGAAGATACAGCTTGCTTCCTTCACAGGCTAAGTCCTCCAGCCATAATAACCTTCCACCCACTTCCACAACTGCATCTCCAGTCTTCCTCTCTGCTGGCTTTGTGTGCAGTGCATACGCTCGGTTCACCCTCATCCTTAATTCCAACAAACCCAAACAAGGCAACTTGGACCTACTCAAACCTCCTACCTTTCCAGCTCTCCTTCCTCTGCCTCCCTGCTGCATTTTCAAAGGCAGAGTCGAATCACCAACTTGCTCCTCCGTCAACTTGCTCCTTAAGCTTTTTGCACTTAGCTTCCTCTCTCAACACCCAGACTTTCAGAGGTCTCCAGTGGTTTCCTTGTCACATATGGAGTCCTCACTTCTTTAAACTCCCTGCAGCATTTGACTCTGCTGACTTACCTGGGTTTCTTGAAACTGTTCTAGGACTCTCAGGGCACTGACCACACTGGTTTTCCTTCCCTACTTAACTGCTTCTTTGTTGACTCCTCTTCTTCCCCAGACCCCCCAAAAAAGACATTCTCCAAATCACGCTTCTCTTTTTTAATCCACTCCTAATGGATTCCTACTGGGGAATCCGTTCCTGTTGCTAAGGGGGACTTAGCTGTCACTACTGTACAGATATGCCACAAGTCTCTACCTCTAGCCATAGCAACGCTCCTGATATTTCCAACTTCCTGCTGGATGGTTTCAGCTGACTTAATCATTACACATCAAAATCTGGGGTTCTCAAATGAATCTATTTTTATTCCATCTCAGATGATTCTTTTCGATTTTCCTATTTCTTCTTCTAAGACACTCAGACTCTTAAGCTTTTAGGGTAATTTCTGGCTCTTATATTTGTCTTATTCTCACAGTGAATCAGTTCCAAAGTCTATTGATTTTACATTTAAAAGTATGTCTAATCATGTCTATCTCCACTGCCTTAACCCAGACCCTCACCCCACTTTTCTGGGCCACTGTAACAGGTTTCTGTGCCTCCAGACTCTCTTTCCATTCATGTTAAATAAACACTAAATCTTTGCTGAAGCACAGCACTAATTACAGAGTTCTCTCATCTTCTTCAGTGGTCCTCAATCTACCTTCTGAGTCAGCTCTCACTTTCCCTGCACGTACCCTATGCCTCAGCCATCTAGACCACTCACTGCTATCTCATCTTGTTTCTTTTTTCATATTGTTTCCCGCTTTGAAGGCCACTTCCCATTTCTGAATGTTCAGATCCTATCCAACTTTCGGTGCGCAACTCAAATGCACTTTTGTGAGGCTTTCCCCAGTCCTTTCTCTCAACATTTACTTGTACCTATCAAATGCCACTTACGTACTTACATTTCTCTCATTTTAAACTAGTGTGTCTACCTTATCTCTAATAAACTGGAAGCTCCTTAAAGCGTGAATTCTTGTCAGCATTTAGTACTTAATAGGGATTTAATAAATGTTTGCCGAGTGACTCATCTAATTACCTGTTTTATGAGGTACCTACCTGAATACACCTTCCTTAGTAGTTTCAGATTTGGTGAAGAAACCTATATTCACTTTATATATACATGGTACAGTAAGAGCAGGAAGTCCTGGGTTTGACAACTTGTTCTGCCACTTAGCTGTGTGGACTTTGAGTAAAATATTTAATCTCTCATAGCCTCAGTTACCCTATCAGTAAATTATGGTGTAGTGCCTGCAGATTAAAGTGCTGAAAAAGTATTTAGAACCCCTAGCACAGTTTCATACACTTAGCATAGAGACAATATTTTCCAAAGCTGGGCCACAATATAACCTATCCCACATGCTCTTCCTAAAATGTGACACTGACACGCTTTCCACTGAATAGTGGGGTCTATGTACCCTCTCTTTGAACCCAGGCAAAGCTCAGTGACTGCCTCAACCAAGAGAATATGGTGAAAGTGACACTATGCGGCCTCTGGGGATATGTCATAAAAATGCCATGCACTTTTACCTTATTTCCTTGAAATAGAAGCTCTTGGAACACAGTTGCCACGCTGTGAGGTAGGTAAGGTCAAATGGAGAGGCCACGTGTGGGTGTTTCGGCCAACAGCCTCAACTGAGATCCAGCTGATGGCCACCATCGACCCCAAGACATGTGAGTAAGGAAACTTCCCAGATGACTCCAGCCCCAACTCCAGCTAACTGCAATAGCTTGAGATACCCCGTGCAAGAACTGCCTGGTGGTGGGGCACCCGGCTGGCTCAGTCGGTAGAGCATACAACTCTTGATCTCAGGGTTGTGAGTTTGAGCCCCACCTTGTGCATCGTTTACTTTTTTTGAGAGAGAGAGAAAGAGAGGGATGGGGGGACGGAAGAGTGGGGAGACAGAGGGAGGGAAAGGGAGGGAGGGAAGAAGGGAGGGGGAGGGGGGGAGAGAGAGAGAGAGAGAGAGAGAGAGAGAGAGAGAGAGAGAGAGAGAATCTTCAGCAGGCTCCACGCCCAGCTTGGAGCCCAGCATGGGGCTTGATCGCACAACCATGAGGTCATGACCTAAGCTGAAATCAAGAGTCACGCACTTAACCACTGAGCCACCCAGGTGCCCCAGGGTTTACTTAAAAACAACAAGAACAAAAAAATTGCCTAGTGGAGCCCAGTCAACTCCTGAGCAAGAGATAATAAAAATAATTGTTTTTTTGAGCCACTAAATTCTGGAGTGACTATTACACAGCAATAGATAAACTAAAAATCCGGTGCCCAACACATCCAGCTACTATTGACACAATGCCACTGTAAATCTCAGTCAGTCTCCTCCCACCCCTTACTTTTTCAAACTGACAGACCTCATCTTTTTACTTTAACCTCACATGGCAGGCATCATCCTTTCATTTAATATAATGAGTGCTTACTATGGGTCAGACCCCATTTTAGACTCTAGGAGATAACAGTGAACAAAACAGAATCCTTGCCTTATTAAGCTTTCAGTCTAGTCAGATAGAAAGAGGGCCAAATGAATCCATAATGTCAAATAACAATTGTTAATGTAATTTAATAAATTACATAGTAATTTATATACAATGTTAGGTAGCGATAAGGGTGATCCTTCATGCTTATTATTTGTCCTTTTCTAGAAATTAAAGGAATCTATTATTCTACCACAAAAACACAAACTATTCAGAACCATCTCAGTTTAAAATAAAATAAAGGATGTAATATTATTTTGTTTTGTTTCCAAAACATTTCCGAACAATGCCTCACACATTTGTTGGTCTTTCTGGCCATAGTGGCCAAGTGGAAAATCTATAAATTCTAGGTCCCTTCATTAGGTAATAACCATTCATTTTATCAAAGTAATTTGGAATTTTTTATTGTGTCAGTGAGCTTCCAGATTTACCTTTTAAATTTTGTATAATAAATCAATATAATATTTTAGTTTGTGCTTTCTAGTTCTTAAATGCAATATCTTGTGTTGTTAAAATACTTGTGCTTTTCCTAATGGCTTACATCGGTTAGTAAAATTTTCCTGTAACTTTTTCCTAAGCACTTGGTTCTTCTTAATATGGATGAATATAATGTGCTTATATTATGTGAATTAATGTGAAAAGAAAATATAACTTACAAAAATAAAAGCTGCAGCAACTTTTAAAGAATATACATATTTATAAAATACACATGCATTCTGCAACATACATCTATTTTAAAAAATGAACTTTAATTCATTTCCAAACTTTACTATCCTGTTTCTTTATTTGCCTACAGCATTTTCTAAATTTTTTTTAGTGTTTATTTTTGAGAGAGAGAGAGAGAGACAGAGCATGAGCAGGGAAGGGGCAGAGAGAGAGGGAGACACAGAATCTGAAGCAGGATTCAGACTCCGAACTGTCAGCACAGAGCCTGATGTGGGACTCAAACTTACGAGCCACAAGATCATGACCTGAGCCGAAGTCAGACACTTAACTGACTGAGCCACCCAGGCTTCCCTATAGCATTTTCTACCTATTCTTGAATCACAAAACAAAAATAAACCACACACACCAAAAAAAAACCCACTCACACAAATCCACTAATATTTTTTTCTGGTTATAAAAGTCATAGATACTCACTGTGGAAAAACTGGAAAATTTACAATGAATGAATGAATAATGAAATGAATGCCCAGGAGTGCCTGGCTGGCTTAGTTGGAAGAGCATGTGACTCCTGATCTTGGGGTTGTGAGTTCAAGCCCCAACTTGGGTATAGAAATTACTAAAAAATAAATATATAAACTTAAGAAAAAAGAAATGAATGTCATCCAAATGTTTACTGATTACTTTTGAGTAATGAGGATAAATGTAATTATTTAATCTCTCTCTCTCTCTCTCTCTCTCTCTCTCTCTCACACACACACACACACACACACACACACTGCATAAAGAAAAATGTTAATGGGGCGCCTGGGTGGCTCAGTCAGTTGGGCGTCGGACTTCGGCTCAGGTCATGATCTCGTGGTCCGTGAGTTCGAGCCCCGTGTCGGTCTCTGTGCTGACAGCTCAGAGCCTGGAGCCTGTTTCAGATTCTGTGTCTCCCTCTCTCTCTGACCTTCCCCCATTCATGCTCTGTCTCTCTCTGTCTCAAAAATGAATAAACGTTAAAAAAAAAAAAGATTTTTAGAAAAATGTTATCACACAAAAACATTTCCATCATTACAGAAAATTCTATTGTGTAGTATTTCACTATTATACTGCTTCCCAGGACTGGGTATTTTTTTCTTCTTTCCTTCCTTCTTTCCTTCCTTCTTTCCTTCCTTCCTTCCTCCCTCCCTTTCTTGCTTTCTTTCTTTCTTTTTTTTTTTCCTGCAGAGGGAGAGAGAGTGAGAGCACATGAAGAGAGAAGCCCAGAGCCAGAGGGGCAGAGTGAGAGAGAGAATCCCAAGCAGGCTCCACACTGAGCATGGAGCCTGACATGGAGCTCGATCCCAAGACCCAAGCTGAAACCAAGAATCAGATGCTCAACCAAATGAGCCACCCAGGCGTCCCATAGCACTGGGATTTGTAGTTAGGCCTCTTGTTTATGGGATTACAATTTCATTGACCAGGCAAATATACACACATGAAATGGTAAACAAGACAAGGCCAGTTAAAAATAAGAGAACAAACTACAAATATTATCGAAGTTCAAAGAAATAAAGAGATAAATACAGGTAGATATGGAACAGCCTTCATAAAGGAGACACATATTTATTTATTGACTTAATAATTCATTGAGGGACATGAATACATTGTGCTAGGCTCTATAAGGGGCTGACCTAAGCAAGATTTAGGGGCACTACAGTTTAATAAGAAGATTAACTGTCAACCACCACCTTCACCCTATTTCTGTCATTAATGAACTGTATGATATTGGGATCTCCAGTCCTTGTGAAGGGGATGATCTCAGACTTCTAGTCTTAAAGTGCTATGATACAAAGAAAAGAGGAAATGAAAAAGGCACCAGAGAATAAGGAAAGCAACTAACCGAAAAGATCCAAAGTTGACAGAATGAGCTATGTTCCTAGAATACAAAGCAGAATGAATGGTGATTTTGCATGGAGGAAATATTCATACATTCAATATATATTTATTGAGTGCCTATTATGTGCCAGGCACCATGCTACAATGGATAAGGATACTATAGTGCTCAAAACAGATAAAAATCCTTTGTTTCTAGAATCTGGCATTCTAGAGGGGAAACAAGTAATTAAAAAAAATAAATAAGAAACTATATTGTGGGGCACCTGGATGGCTCAACTGGTTGAGCGTCTGACTTTGGCTCAAGTGATGATTTCACAGTTTGTGAGTTCAAGCCCCACACTGGGCTCTGTGCTGACAGCTCTGAGCCTGGAGCCTGCTTCGGATTCTGTTTCCCTCTCTCTCTGCCCCTCCCCTGCTCATGATCTCTCTAAAAAATAAATAAACATTAAAAAAATTAGAAAATAATTTCCTTAGGGGCACCTAGGTGGCTCAGTTGGTTAAATATCTGACTCTTGATTTTGGCTCAGGTCATGATCTCATGATTGGTGATTTCGAGCCCCATGTTGGGCTCTGTGCTGACAGCATGGAGCCTGATTGAGATTCCCTCTCTCTTTCTCTCTCTCTCTCTGTCCCTCCCCCGCTCATGCTCTCTCACTCTCAAAATAAAAAACTTAAAAACTTAAAAAAAAAAAGAATTTTCTCATAATTGCAGAGAACTTTATAGGTCATTTAGTACAACCCATTAGATTATTATATCCCTATTACTCCTCCCAAGTGAGCAACTTGTCTTGGCTTGAACTATTTTAATTTTTTTTTCATTTACTTACTTATTCATTTATTTAAAGTAAGCTCTAAGTCCAATGTGTGGCCTGAACTCATGACCCTGGGATCAAGAGTTGCATGTTGTACCAACTGAGCCAGTCAGGTGCCCCGGCTTGAACAATGTTAGTGCCTAGATCTACCTCCATAGACCAGACAGCCCATCCATCCTCAAATAGCTCTTTTAGACTCTAATAGCACAGAAATCTGTTTCCTAGTAAAGTCTAGTCTTTACTCTTTTTTAGGGACACTTTGTACACTACATGCTTCAAATATTTGAAGACAGTCTTCAAGTCTTCTCTCAGATTTCTCTTCTCTTCAGGTTAAAGTTAACCAGTTGTTTTAACTCTTTTCTAAGTGACATGGCCTTATGCTTTGTAATGGTAAGTTAAGGGAGTCTCAACTGCAAGCCAGAAAAACTGACTTTGGGTAACTTACATTATGTAACATAAGATTTATTGGAAGGATAGGAGGTAGAGCACAGAACTGAGGAAAAGCTAAAGAATCAGGTCTTTGGGAACAAATACAGAGCAGTTCCAGTATCCACATATTAGGAATTAATCCATGGTTGTGATGAAGGAAGCTTGTCACTGTGTCACTCAACCTAACATTCAAATGAAAAGAGGAATACATCTATTTGCCTAACATCTATTGGCCTAACCTGGGTCACGTACCCACCTACTAGGTCAGGGATGGACTGTTTCCTCAAAGCAAATCTGAGCTGCTATTCCCTGAAAAACCTACACTGGATGCTGGGCAGGCTGAAACAACTTATGTTCACTAAATTCTCTCAAAATGTGATACCTCAAATCCAACATAAGAATCCAGGTGTAGAGGAGGAGGAAAGCCAAGGTATAGCCCCCTACACTTGCTGTATGACCTTGCGCAAGTGACCGAACTCTGCCTCAGTTCCTATCTGTAAGTAGGTGGTGGTCACAACAACACTTTGTTGTACCTGCAGCAACCAAGTAAGAAAATGTATGTGAAACACTTTATAAACTCAAAGCTAACTACAGTAGCCAACACTTGCTGACTGCCTATCAGAGTCACATTGCACAGATTATTTTATTACATAGATTATTATTTTTATTTATTTACATAGATTATTTCAAAACAACCCTATGAAGTAGAAGATTATGAGCACGAACTCTGGAGTCTGACTACCCAGGTTCAAATTCTGACTCCATCACTTATTTCTGAGACCTTGAACAAGTTACTTAGCTTGTGACTGTTTCCTCACCTTAAGTGGGCATAATTCTAACAATTGTGATTATGAAGACCGAGGTAATATAAGTAAAACTCTTAGAACTGTGCCGAGTATATAATAAACACCCAACAAATATTAGCTGTTACTATGGTGGTAGCAGTAGTAGGTATCCCAATTTTACAAATGAGCAAAATGAGGCATTGGGAAGTTACATCACTTGTGTTAAGTTTTCAAAGTGTAACGTGGATGAGCAGAATTTGAACTTCATTTGTAAGTGTTCCTAATTACTATACTCCATACACTTTGAAAGTGGAGGGGGAAAAAAAAGTGGTATTTGGACTTTAACCCTAACTTCAAGTCACACAAATTAAGGATATTTACAAACGAAACTCAAACACAAGAAGAAGGAAATGAACTGTTGATACACGTCTTTAGAATGTTAGCTAGAAGGCTAATCAGATCTCTAGAGAAGACCAGGAATATTCATATTATTTTGTTAAGGAAGAAAAGTCTCTTACCTCTATTGGAAATCAGCCCCTTACCAAGGGTAAGCCTTCTGATTAGTGCTTTCAATATGATTTTTTTTTTTTTTTGCTTTTTTAAAGATTTTATTCTTAAGTAACCTCTATATCTAACATGGGGCTCGAACTTACAACCCCGAGATAAAGAGTCACATGTCCCACTGACTGAGCCAGCCAGGTGCCCCTCAATCTCATTTCTAATGTTTGTTTGTTTATTTATTTATTTATTTAGAGAGAGAGCGCTAGCGTGCGAAAGGGAGCACATGAGCAGGGGAGGGGCAGAGTGGGGGGCGGGGACAGAGGATCGGAAGCGGCCTCTGTGCTGACAGCAGAAAGCCTGATGCAGGGCTTGAACTCACAAATCATGCGATCATGACCTGAGCCGAAGTCGGATGCTTAACTGAGTCACCCAGGTGTCCCCTGAATCTCATTTCTAATGTTACTCTTATTGACAAAGTTACTTAATAATGCCAAAGAAGTTAACTTCTCCAAAACAATTCACATTAGCAGAGAAAAAAACTATACATACCAAACCTGCATCACACTTCGAAAAAGTAGGAATGTGTTTATAACCGAGAGAGAGGCATAATGTTAGAAGATGCAGTTAACTGTGTCCACCAAAAAAATAAATAAACATTTCTCATTTATGAATTAAGACCATCAATGAGGCTAAATGTTCGAAAAGGAGAGATAATTATATGGATACTATCCAAACAATGGTGTCTTCAAAATCAGTTCCTAAGCCACACTAAAAGTAAGCTTTGTTATTTGTCATACAGTACTACTCAGAGTACTACCGTGTTCTGAATACCACATCCGATGAAGTATTCATTCAACAGATACTTAGTGATTACCTAGGGGGAAGTGGTGAAAAAGACAGAGGCCCTACTCTCATGGAGCTTACACTGTAGGCAGGTATTACAAAAAAGAAATTGAGGCTCAGTTCCCAGGACTGTCAGACTCTATTTCGACTGTATCATCTTTCACTGGCAAGATACAGCTTTTCCTAAAAGTCTACACCTAATCATGCAGTCCTGATAGCATGGAACAATTTAGAGTTTCTCTCTGGTGGCAGTCCAGAGTCACTTTCTCAGTGAAGTATTCTTCCCCCAACTCCCAAGAGCAAAGATTGCTTGGTCAGTAGTTTAACACATCATGTTGACATGTATACAATTCTTTTTCTTCCCTCATTAGTCCCTAACTCCCCCAGGGCAAGAACCATGTCTTAATCTCTTTGTATGTCTAGAAGATGGTGGAGCAGATACTCAATAAATAGCTGAGTGGAGCTCACGAAAACATTTCAACAGAGTAGACAGTGGGAGCCAGACTGCAATGAACCAAGGAGTCCAAGGAAATGATGGGCATAGTGTTTGCCCTTCAAGAACAAGCCCAGAAAGGAAAAGAAGAGAAATGGAAGTAGTTCAAAGAAGAAATGTGATCACAGGAAGGTTTTATATTTTTTTCAGAATAAGCAATATTTGAACTTATTTTTTTGTAAGGTAGTACAGCACAATTAGAAAGAGCAGATGGGGCACCTGGGTGGCTCAGTGGGTTGGGTTTCTGACTTTGGCTCAGGTAATGATCTCACGGTTCGTGGCTTCAAGCCCCACGTCAGACTCTGTGCTGACAGCGCAGAGCCTGGAGCCTGCTTCCGATTCTGTGTCTCCCTCTCTCTGCCCCTCCCCCACTCGTGCTCTCTCAAAAATGAATAAACATTAAAAAAAAAATAAAAAATAAAATAAAAAGAGCAGAGATGGCAGAGTCAGATAGGCTTGAATGTGAATCTGTTACTTACAATGTCTACAGGCAAATCACTTAACCTCTGTACTTCAACTTGACATACATAAAAAGAGAACGGGGGCACCCGGGTGTCTCAGTTGGTTAAGCAACCAACTTCAGCTCAGGTCATGATCTCACAGTTCGTGAGTTCGAGCCTTGCATCAGGCTCTGTGCTGAACACACAGCGCCTGCTTGGAATTTCTCTCACCTCTCTCTCTGCCTCTCCACGGCTTGCGCTCTCAAAAAATAAATAAACGTTTACAAGAAAAGAAATTTTAAAAAAAAGAGAGAATGATAATACCTACACCTCACTGTGACAATTACAGCACTTGGCAAACAGAAGAAATCCAATAAATGGTATTGATGATTATTACTGTATGCAGAAAGAAGCCTGGTCTCTGATGTTCTAAACCCTCTTGCATAGCTTGTGCTTCAGTCTGGATTTCCTATCTCAGTCTATGTGTTACTGTGTGATGGCTCAGCCAGTTGAGCGTCCGACACTTGATTTCGGCTCAGGTCATGATCACGGTTCATGGGTTGGAGCCCTGGGTCAAGCTCTGCGCTGGTGGCATGGAACCTGCTTGGGATTGGGATTCTCTCTCTCTCTCTCTCTCTCTCTCTCTCTCTCTCCGCCCCCCCCCCCCTCACATGCAAGCATGCACACACTCTCTCTCTCAAAATAAATAAGTAAACATTTTTAAAAATATGTATGATGGCAAGGAAACAAGATCCTTACTTCTTTGTGTACCACCCTCTGTGCTATTCCACTTCCTTGTGACAGTCTGCATGAGCTCATGAATGGCTGCTGTGGAAAATTACTGATGTCACCAGCTGAGGAAATAGACACAATCCGGAGAACAAGCCAATGAAACTGATGTTAAATCATCAAACGCACAAGATTCTGGGCTCCTGCCAAAACTCATCGAGCACTAAGAAGAGAGAAACTGAAAACACAAACACACAGGACATTGTTTAACTTCCTAAGCCAACAAGGTGTTCCCGGCATCCACCCCAGGCACAGATAGATGGCTGTACGATAAGAGAGAGGGGTTTCTCCAGAGTTCCTGTCTCAATATTTCACCCTAATGTCAGATTCATTTCTGTCAGGTGCTATTCCAGTTCACCAACTTTTCTGTCAACCTGACAAGTTTCTAAATTCACAAGATTAGTATGCTTTTTGAAACTATTTAAGCAAGTATTGTTCACAGCCTTTTTTTTTTAAATTTTTTTAATGTTTATTTATTTCTGAGACAGAGACAGAGCATGAGCGAGGGAGGGTCAGAGAGAGAGGGAGACACAGAATCAGAAGCAGGCTCCAGGCTCTCAGCTGGCAGCACAGAGCCTGACGCGGGGCTCGAACTCACGGACCGTGAGATCATTACCTGAGCCGAAGTCTGACGCTCAACCGACCAAGCCACCCAGGTGCCCCTGTTCACAGCCTTTTAAAGGTGATGTTCTGGTGCTTGCTGCGGCAGCACATACACTAACTGAAGTTAATGCTCTGCTCACGTTCACCTGTTACTCCTATGGGATCAACAGAAACACCTCACCCCCCTCCCCTCTCAACCAGATCACACATCTCCATGCTTACAAAGGGACACAGGGGGGGCGCCTGGGTGGCTCAGTCGGTTGGGCGACCGACTTCGGCTCAGGTCATGATCTCACGGCTTGTGAGTTCGAGCCCCGCGTCAGGCTCTGTGCGGACAGCTCGGATCCTGGAGCCTGCTTCTGATTCTGTGTCTCCCTCTCTCTCTGCCCCTCCCCCACTCATGCTCTGTCTCTCTCTGTCTCAGAAATAAACATTAAAAAAATTAAAAAAAAAAAAGACTGTATCTCAGTTTCTCAAAGACATACACAACTGTGCTGAAGCTGAGGTACAATCACAATTCTTTAAAAAAAAAAAAAAGAAAAAAAGGGACACAGGGAAGAAGACTCAAGTGCAGGCTACTGTGACAATTTTAGTGATGTTGAGGCTACATCTACCCGGGATTACTGGAAGACAAGAAAGATACTGACCTCCATTCAAAATCAATTACAAATTAATCATGGAGAGCAGAAATAAATATAGAAAACAAAGACGATATAACTACCGATTGGAGTTCGGAGAAAACTGGAAGATAGGGAAAAGAAGAGGAGGAAGAAAAGGAGTAGGAAATATATGTGTATCAAGAAACTTAATCACAAACATAATCACAAAAGCTACAAGTAATCAAGTCAAGGTTGAAAACTCAGTTTTTGTGAATCTGGGTCTCATTAGGAACTTGAATTTACCAAGAAGGAATAAGAGAGAAGGGTAAAGAATATTCCAGGGCACCTCCAATAACCCACCAAAAAGCCAGTAACCCACCACAGATTTCACTTGCAGCAGAAGATACTGGAAAATAAGGCAGTCACCTGTCACAGAAAAAAAACTTTAGAACACCTTTTTTCCCCTCCATATAAAAAGCATCCTGGTTCATTAAACTAAGTATAATTCTCGGAATTCCGATCCTAACCACGCTGGGTGATCCTGGCTAACACATGCCTCAGTTTCCCCAATGTTAAAACACGAACACATGACGGTGTGTAACGAGTCTCAGCCTCGATCTGAGCCTGTGTCCTGACCCCGGACCTGAATCTTCGACGGAAAGTCACAAGTTCAAGCCAAGGAAGAGCTGGCAGTTTAAATGTGCTCAAGGCAGCTTTAAAAAAAAAAAAAAAAAAAAAAAAAAGAAGGGTTCCCGGGCTGAGTTGCGGTTTCTGCTGAGGGGGATGTATACGGGCTCGAGCCTCCACGGCACCGAGGCTCCGGCGCCGGCGGCCCCGTTCCCGCTGGCGGGGCTCGGAGGCCGCCCCCGCCCAGAGGAGGGACGCGGGGGCGCAGCTGCTCGGGGTCCGAGCCCAGCCGCCGCCCCGCAGGCCCGGCACCCGCACCGCGAGAGCCCGCGCCCAGAGCCCCCATCCAACGCTGGCACCTGCGAGGTCCGGCCCCGCCGCTCTCCCCGGCCTCGGCCAGTCCTTCTCCCCTCGTCGGCCCCGTCTGCCTGTCAGTCCGTCCGTCAGTCGGTCTGTCCACAGTCGCCCCCGCACCCTCACCGTGGGGGGGCAGGTGTGGGCGCCGGGCCCCGCAGACACAGCGAGTCTCCGCCGACCTCTCCCTCCGCACTCACCTGCGCGGCGCGGGATGTCCAGCTGTCCAGCCGCCGCCAGTCCCCGCCACCTCAGTGCCAACGCGGGTCAGGCTCGCGTCTCCGCGGCTCAGCCGCTGGGACCCAGTCAGCGCTCGGCGGCGCCACCGCGCACGCGCACTGGGCCGAGTCGAAGGGGTTGGGAGGGGTGCGGGGGCCGCGGGGCACGGTGGGGGCTGTAGTCGTCTGGGTCGGCTGGGCTGTGGCGGAGCTGGGGTCCGCGCGCTCACTGAGCCAGCACGCGAGCCTCCTTTCCGACCGGAGCTCTGGTTCCCCGGCGGGCTGGGGCACAGACGACCTTAGAAGCCCATTTTTAGCTCAGCGATACCCCCTGACCTTCCGTCCGCACTGCAGTCCGAGGCGCTCAGGGCAACATGAAGTGGACCAGCAGTAGGGATGCGGGATAGGGGCGGCTGGACGCTGGAGAGGAGCGGCCCTTACTTGATGTCCGTTTTCTAAATATTTAAGTGCCTTCTTCACAAGTGTACAGAACCAGCCCTAGACCAGCCTGATCCACTCTTACACAATTCACAAGCCCTGGAAAGAGCCACAAATTGGAACAAATTTGGTTGAGGGCATGCCAGAGAAATTCACTCTCCGGGGATATATAATCCAGCGGGTGTAGTCAGAAGCCTGCGTTTGAGTCACTCAACAACGCTAACACTTAGCTCATCCATAAGATGAGAATGTGAATTTATGGTTATGAGAACTAGATGCTGTTGGAGGAAATGTTAAAGCACAGTACAAATGAACAGTCCAGGAGGGTAGCAGGCCCACCTCCATTTGATTACCCAGGTCCTAGCAGACATCAGATTCTATCCTGAAACAAACAATAGTATTTCAGAAATAGTATTTCTAGAAATTTCACCCTACTCTGAAGAGATAAATTTCATTTTAGAGCTGCTTATTAACCTATGCATGGGTGACTAATGGTGTTCCAAGGGGGTGATGCTTGGGTCCATGGATGGAACCATAGGTGAAATCTACACGCATACAAGCCTGTCTCAGTCCTGACCTCACTGTATTATGCTCACTTTGCAAAGCAATTTCATGTTACTTACAACATCCCTGTGAAAGCTGGAGGAATTTCACCATTTGAATTTTACATAGTACCCGGTCAAACTAATAAGTTGCAGAGCTCTGAACCCAGTTTCTGGGGCCAAATTCACTATCCTTCCCAACCACAGCACTCTTTCAAATTCTGCTTTCTTAAACCAACTAAACCCTCTGAAACCCATTGCCTTAGAGCAATGGATTCCAGCCTTTTTGGTTGTGGTAACATATGTCACAACTCGCAAGGGTTATATTTCTTAAGTGCTGACAGCACAGGGCCTGACTCGGGGCTCGATCTCATGAAACGCAAGATCCTGATCTGAACCAAAATTAAGAGTTGGATGCTTAACCAACTGAGCCACCCAGGTGCCCTGAAAAAATGCCACTTTATTAAAAGCTTCCTAGAATGCCACTCACGGCAAAGCCCTTCACAATTTGTGCCACAGGAAGGGTGGATGGAGCCAGGTGTATTGAAGAAATTCGGCCAAGCACCGAGCTGGTGAGAAAAACAGCATCTGCGTCATGCTGAAGGGTAGATTACAAGATGATAAAAACAAAGGAAGTAGTGTGGATTTGTTGAAGTTACATCCCAAGAGCACCTTTTCTCAGTGGTGCTTGATGAACTTCAGGTGTGTTCAAATGTTAACCTGTATATGTCTCATTATTGAGGAGCCATTCAGCACTTTGTGTAGTTCTGCTTCTTATACCGGAACCAAAAGCTCCAGGAGGGCAGACTGGCTTGTCCACTATTGTATTCCCAGGACACAGCAGGGCACTGGAAAAAATGTGTTAAATTATGAAATCTGGATCAGAAACAAAATATTGTTTAAATACTTATTTCCTCCAAGTTATTACCAAAGAAATGCTTTCTAAATGTGAAGTATGATTTGACTCTTTTCTTTCTTGGAAGAAATGAGGGATACCTGAGAGGCTCAGGTGATTAAGTGACTGACTCTTGATCTTGGTTCAGGTCTTGATCTCAGGGTCCCAAGTTCAAAGCCCTGTGCTGGGCTCCCCGCTGAGCATGGAAACCACTTAAAAAATAAAATGAGCAACTTAGCTGTTTAAGGAACTATGGAATGAATCCCTTTGAGATCTGTTCATTATGTTTGCATTTCTGCTTTATGTATATTTTATTTTTTTAAAGATTTTATTTTTAACTAATCTCTCCCTCCAACGTGAGGCTCAAACTCACAACCCTGAAATCAAGAGTCACATGCTCCACCGACTGAGCCAGCCAGGTGCCCCTACTTTATGTATCTTAAATACATTTGGCGTGTGCTCTGGCAACCAGTACTATCCTAATTATAACTTTTTAAAGTTTGAAGCTAAATTACTAGTTAACAATTAGCATTTAAAGCCATGGTTTTAGACTTCTCAGGAAGTTAGAGCCACCCAGTGAAAGGCTGCATCATTCGTGGATGGAAACGAACTTGAGGCATTCCTGGTCTGTTTCCCTCCTGATCTCACATGTGGCCTCTTGAAACCACTATTCTGCTGGACCTTATTTCTTAGCAACCCCCTGTGGGGATTAGGGACAAGGGGGTCTGCAGTAGTTTTCAAGGATCTCTTCAAACTCTTTCTTTCCACTCCAGCTTGGCCTGGGATGTTACCTAATCAGTTTCTGGACCACTATACAAGAGGAGGGCCCAGTAAAAGTAACGGAACATGCAATACCAAGTAAGGCATTGGAATCCGAATGGGCAGGTCATATATGGTTTTGTAAGGCCAAAGGGCATTGTTTATGAGCAGAGAGAGAGGGCCTCTTGTTTTCATTCACCCAAAAACCCGCATTTCATTTGACCTTTTGTCCAAGTATTTTCCTATAGATCATCATGTCCTCTGAAGTGCTCATCTTGAAATTTGGGCCAGAAACGCAGATCAGTTTCTTCCTGAGTTTGGACTTTTCATGCAGGTAAAAATTACCACCCATATTCACCACTTACTCCATTTTCCCCAGAAATTTGGCCTCTAAGAATTTCTCTGTACACAGAGAATTTTCTCTGCACTTAATGAAGAATAAAGTCACACCAGATCCAGAATGGAAAACCAAATTCTGCCTTGACTCCTAGTTTTGTTCCAGATCAGCTAAATTAGAGCTAAATTTTGTGTCAGTTAGACCACATCTCTGATAAAGAACATACCTTATAAGTAATGTATATGAATTCCAGTACTTAAAAAGTGTTATAATGACTTAATGTAATTTGTCCTAGATGGGATCCTGGGACAAAAAAAAAGGAATTAGCTAAAAACTAAGGACTTTATTTGATGGAGGGCCTGGGTGGCTCAGTTGGTTGAGCGTCCAACTCTTGATTTCGGTTCAGGTCATGATTTCATGGTTTATGGGTTAAAGCCCTGTGTTGAGCTCAGTACTGACAGCACAGAGCCTGCTTGGGATTCTCTCTCTCCCTCCTCTGCTCTCTCTCTCAAAATAAATAAAAATTAAAAACAGGGGCGCCTGGGTGGCGCAGTCGGTTAAGCGTCCGACTTCAGCCAGGTCACGATCTCGCGGTCCGTGGGTTCGAGCCCCGCGTCAGGCTCTGGGCTGATGGCTCGGAGCCTGGAGCCTGTTTCCGATTCTGTGTCTCCCTCTCTCTCTGCCCCTCCCCCGTTCATGCTCTGTCTCTCTCTGTCCCAAAAATAAAAAATAAAAAACGTTGAAAAAAAATTAAAAAAAAAAACAAAACAAAAAAAAAAAAACAAAAAAAAAACAAAAACAAGTGAAAAAACTAAGGACTTTATTTGATAATGTATCGATATTGGTTAATTGTGCCATACTAATGTAAGATGTGAATAAGGGACATCAAGTATGGGGTATATGGGAATTCTGTACCACCTTTGCAATCTAAAACTATTCTAAAATTTAGCTTAAATAAAAATTGCATTAAAAACTTGAAAAAATACACAAGAGCTGAAAGAAAATAAAAACTACCTTAAATTCATTATCCAAGAAACCACACATTATTTCATTATATAGCTTTCCAGATTTTTTTTTTTTTTTTCAACTTTTTACTTTCTTTCAAGTAAGCTGTATGCTCAATGTGGGGCTTGAACTCGTGGTCCTGGAATCAAGAGTCATATGCTTCATCAACTGAGTCAGCCAGGTGTCCCAACTTCATTTATTTATATGCTTATTTATTTTGAGAGAGAGAGAGGGTGTGCGAGCAAGTAGGGGAAAGATGGTGGGGGGGCGGGGAGTAGGAGAGAATCCCAAGCAGGCTCCATGTTTAGCACGGAGCCTGACTCGGAGCTCAATCTTACGACTGTGAGATCACAGCCTGAGCTGAAATAATGAGTTTGACACCCAACCAACCCAGCCACCCAGGCGCTCCCTTATTTTTTATGCTGGCTCATTCCTCATTCTTTGGTTGGTTCAAGTTCAGGATGTACTCTCTTCCCTGGCAGGCACACCAAACCAACAGCATCCTCCTTAAAATTGAGCCTGCTCCCTGACTGGTTGGCGAACTCTCTCCCAGGCTCAAAAATGAAAATGGCGCTTCCTGAGTACCTGAGGTCAGATCCTATGCTATGCAATTTCAGTCAGCTAGTCCTCACACCTATCCGGGATTTACATCACCATTCTGGAGGCACCTAACCTCTGTGCTTCTACTTAAGGACAGGAAGCTCTCCTGGTTATCAAATGAAATCTAGCATCAGCCAGGGGAAGAGAGCAGTACCTAGGTGTCTGACTGCAGCTGAACAGAAGCTGGTTATCCCACAGTCTGCCCAGATCCTGATTTTTGGATAGTTCAGACCCTGGAGTTTAGATCACTGGTTAACTGAATTCAATCTAATCTTCAAGACGGCATGAGTGTTCTCTTCTTAGCCAACCTGCAGCCCACCCAAATGCCCTTAATTAAAATGTTAAACGGGGAAGCCTGGCTGGCTCAGTCGGTGGAGCATATGACGCTTGATCCTGGGAGTGGGAAGTTCAAGCCCTATGTTGGGTGTAAAGATTACTTTAAAAAAATTAATTAAAAAATAAAGTCTTTAAAAAATGTCAAATGGGCAGGGCACCTGGCTGGCTCAGTACGTTGAGCTTCCGACTCTTCATTTCGGTTCAGGTCACAATCTCAGGGTCATGGGATCAAGCTCCGTGTCCAGCTGTGCTGAGCCTGGAGCCTTAAGATTCTCTCTCTCCTTCTGCCCCTCTCCCCCGTTTGCACACTCTCTGAAAGAAAAACAAACAAACAAAACCCACCCAAATAACCCAGGAAGAAAAACCAGACAAACCACCAATTATTAGAGATCAGAAGTCTGTCATCACAAGACCGCCATTTATTTTTCAGGAGGAAACGTATTTATTTTTAAATGTTTATTTATTTTTGAGGTGGAGGGGAGGGGCAGAGGGTAGGATAGAATCTCACGCAGGCTCCATGCTGTCAGCTGAGCCTGGAACCTGCTTCAGATTCTGTGCCTCCCTCTCTCCCTGCCCCTTCCCTGCTCACACAGTCTCTCTCTCCCTCAAAATAAACATTAAAACATTTTTAATAAAAAAAAAAATTCATGGTATCCAGTATCCCCAGTATGTCTGGTGTATAACATAAATAAGTTCTCAGACTACAGATACATTGATAGGAGCTGCTTTCTCTTTGGTGGTCCATACTAGAGAAGTAAATAGAGTGCCTGATCAGAGCCCAATGAGTTAACTCCTTTTACCAGACCTAGCAGTTTCAAACATCCCAAGATTCACACAGGAGGAATAATAAACTTTCTACAAGAATTGAGATGTCCTATGGTTCCACGCTTTCCAAGACTGCTTGCTACATTGAACTGTATTTAGAATTTGGTTTCAAGGATTGTCTCCTATTCTCCAACAGGTTGGGGCTCTTTACTCCCGACTACCTTTGATTGTACATGGTCAGAGCCGACTCAGCCTCTTTTCTCTTGCAACATTCCGGTTCCTGACAACTAGGTAGTCTGGCTTCTGACTGAGCTGAAGGGGCGGGGTGAGAATCACTCACTCATAGTCGCTTCAATCCTGGGCCCAAACTGGCCTCAAACTCTCAACAATGCCTGTGTGTTTCAATGGTGTCTCTTGGGGCAACAAATACCTAAGTCACTCTTCCTCCTCACAGGGGTATTTGAAGCACTGACAAACTTTCTCCCACAGGATTGAGTGCTCAGACATTCCTTCACCCTCAAAGTCTTCTTTGGAGGTTGGCTCTCAAGTTTCTCTCTGTTGCTCAGACTGGGTTTCCACAATTGAACATAATGCCACGTGGTGGAACCGTAAGACTACAGTGGCTTTTCTGGACACTATTCTACTACTAACACATCCTAAATGATCTCACTGGCAACCACTTCTGGTTCATACTGAGTTTAAGCTTAACTTACATGTATCTTAGTTTTTTTCTTCTTAGTTTTGACCATATCATTTCAGTCTATTCAGGTTGGATAAAATCTTAGTTATCTTACCAAATGCATGTATTGATTGATTAATTGTCCTAGTTTTGTGTTGTTTGAAAATCTGATAAATACACTTTCTTCATTTTCATCTATGCTCAATGTGTAGAATGAGACAGGGCTAAGGATAGAGGCCTGTGGACTAATACCAGTGCTCTCCTTCCAGGTGGGGGGACAGTCCTAACGCTCCTTTTTTGGCTAAGGCTGGTTCAATCACCTATCAAACTGTGTAACCAGGATTAAAGATTGTCAAATGTCCTGATGAAATCAATAGACCCAATCAGCATTTCCCTGATATATAAACCTTATCATGAGCTCAAATACAACTTGAGCAGAGTAAGCTTGAGAATGTCCTAGAACTCCGGATTTCATTACTTATTCTGGCCAAACCAAGCTGGATGCCAAAGGTATCTAACCATACTGAATCAGAGTCCATGGTGAATCACAGTCCAGGTTATTTTGCTAGACACAGATGAAATTTACCTTCAGAAGAGTGGAACAGGAATTTGCTGACTCCCTCACAATCACGGGAGCACGTAAAACAACTCAGACTAGTTAGATGATGTGCCTGAAAGAACAAACTATGGACAACTACAGGTTGTGTTGCTGTAGAAAACAGAGTCCAATTCAACGTAATTTATTCCTGCATCGTAAACGCTGAGAAATGTGAAAGCGCCACACCAACAAGAAAGTGCTGTATCAATTTCAGGTAATACGTCCTAAGGTAAAATAAGGCACTAAACTAATGGCTTCCATGACTTGGCAATAAAAGTTAACAAAGCCAACGACTTCTTGTTTAATTCTTTTCCAACGCTACAGACATAGTTCTGCTTTCACCTTCATTACACTTTCATATGGTTTCAGCAGGGGATATACTTCCTCTTCCAAGAATCTCTGCACCTGCCAAAAAGAAAAGCAAATGTAAGACAAAAGAAAATGTAAAGATGGAAGTTTTGCTAACGCTTTTTTCAAAGTCAGTTTATATCACTGAGACCGAATTTGATAAAGCTTTTATCCCACCACTGAGTATTTCTTCACTGCCTGTCAGAAATCTCTCCCTAGACAGAGGCAGCTCAACCCACCACGCCTACATGTTTCCCCACAAACGAGCCCAGCCTGTCCTTTCAGTTGGTCTCATCATCGTCCACCCAGTACCCAAGCTGAAATCATCACGGCTTCTTCTCTCATCTTCATTCAACCTGCCAAGGGTCTAACTTCCTGAAGAGTCCTCCAATCTCTCCCCTCATCTGCATCTACCACTGCCTTGGCTCAACGTCCTCATCATCTACTGCTTGGCCCCCTGCAGCAGCTTCCTTACTGGTCTCCAACCTCCAGTTTAAGTCTCTCAAATCCAAAACAAACTTGGAGTCTGTCTCCAACTTTAAATCCTGTAATTACTTCTGGGTACTTGCTACTCCAGCAACAATCAAATGATTGTAGTTTCTCTCCCATGTTGGATGTCTATCTACTTGCCAACTCCTACTTTTCCCTAAGATTCAGCTCAGATGTCAAGTCTTCCAAGAGTCTTTCCCAACCTCTCCTATTCTCCTTTGTGATCCCTAAAAAGAATATGCTTCCCTCAACTCCTACAGGCACTGCTTGGTATTACAATGACCTTTTTATAAGCTTTTACCACTAAGTTTTGAGCTCCCTGAAGATGAGAATTATCTTTAAAGCCCCAGAATGAAGCACAGTACCCGAATACAAACTGAGCACTCAGTTGGCATTCGTAAATGTTTTTGAATTAGCTCTTGCAGTCTCCAAAAGACCAAGGGGAAAAATGATAAACATTTACTGAATACCTACCACGCGTCAAGCACTGTGCTAGGCCTTTTAATTCACATTACCACCACCCCATGAGATGTATATATTTTTTTAAAGTTTATTTAATTATTTTGAGAGAGAAAGAGAGAGAACATGTGTGTGTGCAAGCGGGGAAGGGGCAGAGGAAGGAGAGAATCCCAAGCAGGCTCCATGCTGTCAGCCCAATGCAGGGACCTACTACGTTAACCATGAAATCAGGACCTGAGGTGGACACTCAACCGAATGAGCCACTCAGGCACCCTGAGATGCATATTATCCTGTCAGCCAATGAAAGCCAGAAGTCAGGAATGAGCCTGACTGATCTGAGGGTAAAACCCAATCTCTGTCCATTATACCACATGCTCCAAACCAAAAGAGAATTCAGAGAAATCCACAGGGGGAAATAAGGCAGTTCAATACAACCAAACCTTCACATTTTAGCCTGCTCTGAATTCTTTCTGCCTAGCCTCATTTTTATCAGACTTCTTATTTTATAAGAAACATTAAAGACTGTATTCCAGGTTCTGTGGCCCAGCAGTGTAAAAAGAGGGCATTTGGGGAAACTTCTAGTGCCACAGAAGTGTTCTGGTGCTTACCTGTTGAGAGGCACGACCTGTAAAAGAAGAAGGATCCAGCAGACGGTCCAACTGGGAATGAATGGGACTGAAGTAGGCATCAGCCTGGATTCGCTCTATGAGGTCATTGTCACCTCCTTCCTGTTTGACCACAGCAGCTGCCTGCTGGGAAAGCACTCTAATTTTCTCATGGCAATCCTAGGAAGACAGTGGGGTATTGTTGATTCACTTACTAACAGGACATCTCATCATCATAACCATCATCCAATACCACAACTATGCTGTCTATCTATGGCTGGTACACAAAGCCCACCCACCCACTCCCCACCCAGGCTGAGGAAGTTCCCCTCACAGTCTAATTCCATCAAGATCTCAACCCTCCGAACATAACCTAGGATGAACCTGAAGTAAATGCCCATCTTGTGCTGGCTTTTTTTTTTTTTTTTTAGTTTAATTATTTTGAGAGAGATAGAGAGAGCAAGCAAGGGAGGGGCAGAGAGAGAGAGGGGACAGAGGATCCGAAGCAGGCTCTGTGCTGACAGCAGTGAGCCCGATGCGGGATTTGAACTCATGAACTGTGAGATCATGACTTGAGTCAAAATCAGATGCTTAACTGACTGAGCCGCCCAAGTGACTCTTGTGCTGGCTCCTCTAACAGCTCGTGAACCACGTGCTCTGTCGTGCCCACTTCCCATCATTTCCTATTACAAATTCAGACCTTATTCCTTTGCTAAGAGTGGACCTTTCCTACAAGTGATAAAGTGATTCACTTTTAACAAACCAAGTTCACCGTAATCACCCTCCAGAGATGAGCCTGCTCTATGGCAGAATATGGTCACTGTTCTGTACCAATACCACGACTGAGGGCAGATGACAGAAATGCTTTCATTCTTAAGGGAGGAGAGGAGGACTAAAGGTGCCCTTTCAATTTATCCAGGAGCATAAGGGGTTAACAAACCTGGCGGTTACCCCCAGCTTTCACCATGGCCATGATGATGTTCTCTGTGGCCATGAAAGGCAACTCTTGCCGAATGCGCCGTTCAATTACCTAGAAGAATGAACGAAGGGCTAAGATGCCTCACAGTTACAAAGTCATACACACAGTAAGAGATCAACTGTGACCAGCAAAATACAGAGAAGGACATGAACTACCATATCTATGAAGACAGAGGGTAGAATGGATCGTTTCAATCTGCATTTCAGTTTTCTTTCTAATTTAAAGTATTATTTTCATTTAAAGAAGGAAAAGCAATTTAAATACACTTTTAAAAGTTGCTTCATTGGGAAGATTTATAAAACCTCAACTTTGTTAAATTTCAGTGCCCCACCTCAAGAGCCAAGTATATAATGGGAACGAACCATCTGCCTCAGGTACCTAAAAACAGGCAAAAGAAACAGTCTACTCTGCCAGTCACACCACAGCTGATGATTCATGAAGCTCATGAACAGTTGAAGCCAATTCAAAGTATTTCCTTTTCTCTTTTTTATAAACGTTGTCTATGGATTCCAGAGTTAGTTCTCTAGAGCCACGTCACAACCTGAAGAATGAGCTCTGGTCAGGAACAACTCCTACTGGACTAGAATGCAGATCACCAAACATACTTACTCCAGAGCAGAAGATTATACTCACCCTCCCACATTCCAACCCCCACCCCAATATTTTGCTTTTTAATTGAGGCTTACTTTGGGGTACACCACCAATCCTTCAGAAATGTTCTGCAGCGTATTCAATATAGTATCTGCGGTGAGAAATGCCTCGGCCAAACAGATACGTCTAGAAAACAAATAGCCGTTCAGTTATCTCTTTAAGCAAATATCAATTTCAGTGAAATATAGGGTGTGTCCCAAGAAGCTGCTGTACTGACTTCTCATGCTACGTGTACTACTTGGACAACTTCCTTTAATCTCATGACTTTGGCTCTACCCCCAATATCCTGATGACTCTCAAATCCATCACCCCTTGTCCAGACCACCTGCCTAAAAGCCAGCTCACATACCAAACTGGAGAAGCTCTACCTGGTTGGTCTGTAGGTACCTCAAACCCAAAACTGGATCCAGTCACTTCTCCACTGCCTCCTGCTTACCATCTCAAACCTACTCTTCTTCTCCCTGTGGCTCCCATCTTCAGTAAATGGCACTTGTACCCCATCACCGATCTTAACACTCACTCCTATCAGCCACCAAGGCCGGCCAATCTGCCACTGATTTTATACCCATATGCTTCTTCTCTAATCACATGAGCACCGTGCCAGTATGGACTTCAATTTTTAAAAATAGCCTCCTAACTTGTCCTGACCAGATCCATATCCCCTTAAAACTGGTTCTCCCAATTGTTGCAGGGTGTTTTAGCAGGCACATATGATTAGGTCACACCCTGCTGAAAAATATTTAATGGCTGACTTCTGAATGGGTTCAGATGTCTTATTTTCATAAATGCCTTATTCCCTGGATTACACACAGATCCCAGAGAACTAGCTTAACTATATATCCTTTTCCCCTCAAATTCTAATACATTGCAAGCAAACCAGAATAACGTGACTCTGCTTTAAATAAGTATATATACAGGGGTGCCTGGCTGGCTCAGTTGGTGGAGCACATGACTCTTGGATCTCAGGGCTGTAAGTTTGAGCCCCATGTTGGGTATAGAGATTATTTAAAAATAAAATCTTTAGGGACACCTGGGTGGCTCAGTCGATTAAGCATCTGACTTCGGCTCAGGGCACAATCTCATGGTTCATGGGTTCAGGCCCCACATCAGGCTCTTTGCTGTCAGTCCAGAGGCTGCTTTGGATCCTCTGTCTGCCCCTCCCCTGCTCACACTCTCCCTATCTCTCAAAAATAAATACACATAAAGAAATTTTTTTAATAAATAAAAATTTTAAGTAAGCAGAAAACCATGTGCATGTTGGTACCCTATTCACAGCTACAAATTACTTCTGACCCATCTCATACCGAACCACCATATAATTGTGGCAAGACGTCACAGCTGACGTAACTACCTCCAGCACAGTAACTAAACTTTTCAGGGCCTACAGAGACCATCATATACTAGCTGTGATCCATAATCATGTTTTACCTCATTGCCTGTCACACAGACTTTACTCCCCCGTGCTACCTACTAGTAACTCCCTCTTCTTTCTCCTGCCTTTATGCTTGTATAGATGCTTCCAGTCCTGTCTTAAAGGTCTTTTAAAAATGCCTAGATTTCTTGAGTCTTAAAGCATTACCTCCTCTGTGAAGCCTTTCCTGACCCCCACACCTAGACTTCCCCTTAGCTCACACAGAGCGTATCTCACACACACTCTGTTCCTACACTCATCATACTGTTCTTTGTATGCTCTTGCCTCCCTGCTAGACTCCATGCTCTGTGGGGACAAGGAGGAAATGCACAGATGCTCAAAACATCCTTCTGCTTCCAGGCTCCTCTTCTGGTCCTCCCCACAACTCACTGTACACGGCACCCCCTTTTACTGACCGATTGGCACTATCATCCAGCGTGCGCTCGAACCACTGCACAGATGCCGTCTGCAGCGGGTCGACGATGAGGGTCATGAGGTGACGGGCAAGGCTACAGCAGCGCTCGGAGCGCATAGGGTTCCGCTTGTATGGCATCGCACTTGAGCCTGCCACGTACAAGGACGAGAAGCAAAGGCAGAGAGACTTCAGAGGACAATGAGTGCCCAGGCACGCTGCTGGGCGAGCTGTCAACACCCGCCCACGGGCCCCCTGGCATTTCTGTGGTGCTCCCAGGTCTCCACACAACACTCACCAATCTGCTGTTTTTCAAAGGGTTCCTCCATCTCCTTGAGGTTTGCCAGGAGTCGTATGTCGGTACAAATCTGGGGGGAAAGGGCCATAACGATGTGCAGAACTCTGGGAGTAGGGGCTAGGCTGATGGAGGTGAGCTCACCTCCCCAACAGATCCTGGAGAGTATCTCATTCAGACTTCTCCAGGCTCCTGAAGAGCAGGGATAACAAGTAAAGGAGCATGGAAACACTTCTGTGAAACATGGCTGCAGACAGCACGGAAAGACGACGCCAGATGAACTTTAATGAGAACGCAGAATCCAGTCCTGTCCTTTAAGACACCTTAAGAGGCTTCACCCACAGGCCCCAGATGGTGAAAAATGAAGTCTGACATCTCTTGAGAGATGCGACTGAACAAAACTCTGAGGCCAATTCCTTCTGTTTGTGCAAAGCTCTCATCCCAGCCCCACAAACTGCTGCCACCACTCACCTTGTGCACGGATGCCCCCAAGCTAGCCAGCACAGACAGCACCTCAATATCCACTTTTCGTGTATAGGTCTGCCCTGTGATGATGAAAGCCCTAGAAATAAATTGAAAAGAGCCGTACGTAAAAATATTTCAAAATGTGACTATGTCAAACAAATGAGCAAAAACCGACCCTGAGCAAAAGCTTGGTCTCACTGGTATACTGAGTCACACGGAGCCCAGATGACCTCACTGATAATCTGCTCCTGGAACAAATTGTTCTTCCACCCTTTTTACTAACACCCATGCCCCAGAAGGAAGGGTGGTCATGTGCACCCGTGTCCTCACAGCCCGATGGAAATGCCTGCAAGAAGGAGCCATGGTGGAGCCTGGCAGCCCTCAAGGGAAATGGTCAGATTTAGATGAATCCATCGGAGACCTCAACATGGGTAAGACTATTTCCTTCTTCCTTATAGATTATCAGAAAACAGAATCTAGACTATACAAAAATAAAACCCAGGAGGTAAAAGGAAATGGGTAGGGACGTCTGAGTGGCTCAGTCGGTTAAGCGTCCGACTTTGGCTCAGGTCATGATTTCACAGTTCGTGAGTTCCAGCCCTGCGTCAGACTCTGTGCTGACAGCTCGGAGCCTGGGGTCTCTTCAGATTCTGTGTCTCCTTCCCTCTGTGCCCTTCCCCTGCACGTGCTCCGTCTCTCAAAAATAAAACAAACATTTAAAAAAAAAAAAAAAAAAGAAAAAAGGAAACGGGTAGAAGAACAAAGGAAGAAAAAGGGTCAAATTTAGAGGTACACTGAACACGGGCCTTCCATCACTTAACAGGGAAGCCAACACCTTTCCCACTTACCTACCTTTTAAATCCTGCCTTTTCTGTCACTATCTTGTCAAGCTGCTCTACCTTGGAAGAAAAAGACATCCTTATAGAAATCCAGGTGTGACCAGTATGAGAATATCTCAATGTCCTGCCCTGATTTCGATCCTTGGTGCCCCTTTCGATCCAAAGACTCCACTCATCCCAGGATCCATCTCTCCGCCCATCCTAGAAGTCAGCTTTGTCCTTGGTGCCCGCATCACTGAACTTCCATGTCCCCTTGCTGCTCTCAGAATACCTTCTGGTCATCTCCCTCGAAGAGCTGCAGGAAGCTGGCCTGAGTGCCTGTGGTGCCTTTCACTCCCCGGAAGCGCAGGTCATCTCGGACACGCTTCAAATTCTGGAGGTCCATGCAAAGATCCTGAATCCAGAGACAGCAACGTTTCCCAACTGTGGTCAGCTGAGCAGGCCTGAAAATGACCCAAAGAGGACACACACAAGTCTCAAACCAAGGACTTACTTCATAAAAGCTTCACTCCCTCTTCAAACAATTACTGCTACCCCTGGAAAGAGGAAGAATTCAGGTAAGAGACAGAGAGGCCTGTCTCTTACCAGAGTGAAGAAGTGTGAGCAAGTGAGCAATAGTTATGATTCAATGTCATTTACAAATATTCAATGATTATGAAACTAAGATCTCCTAACATAGCTCTTTCTTTATCATCAAGAGGCAATATATGGGCAGGGACAACGCCTGTTTTGTTTGTCCCCAGGCTTTGGCAAGTCAAATATACTCATGTAACAAACATTTGCCAAATAGCTAATGTGTTCTTGGTTTTGAAAATACCATGAACAAGGAGCACCTGGCTGGCTCAGTCAGTTGGGCAGCCAGCCGACTCTTGATCTCGGCCCAGGTCAAGACCTCATGGTTGTGGAATCGAGCCCCACACTGGGCTCTGCACTGAGCATGGCGCCTGCTTGGGATTCTCCCTCTCCCACTCATGCTCTGTCTCTCAAAATAAACAAACATAAAAACAACAACAACAAACAAAACAGACAAGGTTCCTGTCCAACGGAGCTCGCGTTGTAGTGGAAACAAGTAAACAAAGTGACCGTTGATTTTATCAGAAATATGAAAAAATAAAATGATGAGGACACTGGAGAATGCCACTCTAGACTGGCGGTAAAGGAAGGCCTTTATGAGGAGACAAGGTTTGATAAGGAAGCAGCCATGCTGTGGACAACAACCCTAAAACATACATAACCCAAGGACTCTTAACCTAACAGCTAATGGCTTTGCTCCCCGTCCAAAGTCTAAATCAATTTATTGCCGGTCTGTTTCTGAACATAAAGCATAATAATGAGAACAAACTGCAATGATGTTGGAGTTTTGTTTTGTTTTTTTAATATTTATAATATTTATTTTTGAGAAAGAGAGACAGAGTGCAAGCAGGGAGGGGCAGAGAGAGAGGGAGACATAGAATCTGAAGCAGGCTCCAGGCTCTGAGCTGTCAGCACAGAACCCAACATGGGGCTCGAACTCACAAACCGTGAGATCATGACCTGAGCCAAAGTTGGACACTTAACCGACTAAGCCACCCAGGCGCCCTGATGGGGAGTTCTAATAAATGACCTAGCTCATTCCAAATGGATTCTCTCTCCTATCAGGCTAACAGTATGAACCGTGGGCAAACATGAAGGCACATCATGAGACGATATATCCCCAAATTAATTTCATGGTAGTTTTCTAGCTAACCCTTGCTAACAGATTACTGGTACAAGCAAAGAAATGAATGGATGGACTTGCATGGATCTGTTCACAGCAACACTGTACACAACAGCCACAAAGTGGAGACAACCCAAATGTCTATCAAACTAAAGAATGGACAAACAAAACTTGGTATATCCACCATCTTGGCTATAAAAAGAAATGAATGTGCTACACGCCACAATATGGATGAACACTGAAAACACTAAGTGAATGAAGCCAGTCATAGCAAGATAAATATTTTATGACTGCATTTAAATAAAATGTCCAGAGTAGTGCCTGGCTGGCTCAGTCAGTTAAGTGTCCAACTTCAACTCAGGTCATGATCTCCTGTCATGGTTCAAGGATTCGAGTCCTGCATGAGGTTCTCTGCTGTAAGTGCGGAGCCCGCTTCGGATCTCTGTCTCCCTGTCTCTCTGCCCCTTGCCACCCCCTCCTCTAGCTCTCAAAAAAGAAACACTAAAAAAACATTTTAAATAAAATATCCAGAAGAGACAAATCCATAGACAGAAAATAGATCAGTGATGGCAAGGGGCTAGGTAAGGGGGGAAGGCTAATAACTAAATGGGTATGGGTTTTCTGAAGGGTGATGGAAATATTCTGAAATTATATACTGGTGACTGTAAATAAATCTGTAAGTATACTAAAAATCTGTAAATATACTAAAAACCACTAAGTGTACACTTTTTTTTTTTAATGTTTATTTATTTTTGAGACAGAGAGAGACAGAGCATGAACAGGGGAGGGGCAGAGAGAGAGGGAGACACAGAATCTGAGGCAGGCTCCAGGCTCTGAGCTGTCAGCACAGAGCCCGATGCGGGGCTCGAACTCACGGACTGCGAGATCACGACCTGAGCCGAAGTTGGCCGCTTAACCGACTGAGCCACCCAGGCGCCCCACTAAGTGTACCCTTAAAAAGGGTGAGTTTTATGGTATGTGAACTGTATCTCAATAAAGCTGCTTTTTAAGTAGGCACTATACCCAACGTGGACCTTGAACTCACAACCCTGAGACCAAGAGTCACATGCTCTACTGACTGAGCCAGCCAGGTGCCCCAAAGCTGCTTCCCTTTGACTGCAGGAACTGACCCACACTGATGTGATCTCATGCACCAATACCATTTTCTGAGTGCTTAATGCCTGCTAACCGTGGCAGCAGATACCTCTCTCATCACGCTACCCCCAGAGGAATACTGGGAGGCCCACAACTCTCCAGTGCTCACAGGAGAGGGAGAGGAGTCGTGACTCAGGTAATGCTAGGGAGCCAGCACGAGGCAACATTTGTCATGGCCAGCCCAAACACACCTTGCACTGACTCCTCATGAACAATTTCTTCAGGTTTCTGCGACAAGTGCAGGCCCTAACTTTAAGGAAGATTAGACTCAACAGATTTTCCTCAATGTTAGGAGACAGTATCTTCGTCGCCATAGCAATATCCCACCAAGATGTAAGGCAGATGCTAACACACCACTACTCAAATATCATCACTTGAAACCTGCTACTAGCATTCCAAAAATGACATTATCTGCTTTGAAAAGATTTTATTTGGTAATTATAAAAATACTTGAACGTTTTACATATCAAAAATACAAAATAGGGAAAAATTTAATTATCCTATTACCTCATAAACCAGAGTAATTAACATTTACATCTTGGTGTAATTTCTTCCAATATTTGTACAATTCATATGCTGTCTTTATCCCAAAACAGTAACCTACGCACATTTCCACAATAGGAGTCTTATAAGCAGCATTTTAACGGCTACATGTTATTCAAGCCTATGAATATATTATATCTCATTTAATTCTTCTCTTATTGTGGACAGCTAGATTGTTTCCGGTGCTTACTATCATAACCAATATTTTAACAAAGATCTTTGCACGTAAGACTTTTTGCATAATTTAGATTACTTACTTCAGTAGGAGTCTCAAAAACAGAATTACTAAATCAATGAGCATGAATACTTTCAAACGCTCTTGATCCGTATTTCCCAATGTTCCCCAAATGAACTCTCACCAGTATAGCTTTTAAGGTAGGGACCAGGTTCATTCCTCATAAGCATCCTAAGTTATTTGCTTAAACTATTTTTTTTAAGTGTTTATCCATTTTTGAGAAAGAGACAGAGACAGAACCGTGGAGTAAGGCCAGAAAGAGAGGGAGACACAGAATCTGAAGCAGGCTCCAGGCTGTCAGCACAGAGCCCAACATGGGGCTTGAACTCATGAACCACGAGATCATGACCTGAGCTGAAATTGGACGCTTAACTGACTGAGCCACCCAGGCACCCCTTAAACTATGTTTTGAGTTTCTTCACCTCCAGCTTCCGTGGAGAAGGGAAACTGAAGGAAGAAATGAAAGCCAAACGCATACCAACAAGCCCAAATCCCGAGAAGTAATCACATCACTTACTGGAAATGTGTGAAACCTAAGGTAGGAAGGCTGGCTCGTTCCTTAGCAAAGTCAGCAAGCCGAGAGATCACTCTGGCGAGCTGTAAGAAAGACCATGTGATAGAAACAGGGTGAGTTCAGGGTAAGCTCGTTATATAATCAGGAACTAAACTTTCAGACAATTTAATATAAAATTAGATCTCCAGCTTGTGGAAGGCAGAGACATTATCTTTTTATCTTTGTATCCCAAAATGCCTTGAAGATTTAAGAGCAACCAATGTTTGATAAGTGAGTTGACTATCTAAAAAGTCATGAACTTATTCTGCACAATTTTAAGACCGTTAACATGCTCATGCAGGGGAAACAGGACAAAATCATGAATCTGACCCAATGTCAACAACATGCTGCTGGTTAACTGCCTTTATTAAAAGACTATGTTTTGTTTTTTAAAGGTATTTATTTATTTTGAGAGACAGCACATGAGCACAGGCAGTGGAGGGGCAGAGACAGAGAGAATCCCAAACAGGCTCCACACTGTCAGCACAGAGCCCAACGTGAGGCTCGATCTCATCAACTCTGAGATCATGACCTGAGTTGAAACCAAGAGCCGGACACTTAACCGATTGAGCCACCCAAGGGCCCCAAAAGGCTAGATTTTAAAAAGGATTCACTTAGAGCATTTTAACTCAAAAAGACAATTCGTTCTACAGATGAGATATAGGATCATTCACCTGACTAAAGAATAATCTATTTATATTCACATTGCATTGATTTATTCGTAAGTGGTGCCCATCTCCTATCATGGGGAATCCAGGGCTGGCAGGAAACTTCTGCCAATTCCTTACCTTTGGCAAAAGCAGGTCAAATGCATTTCTGAGAATAATCAGGTCCTGCAAAGGAAAATGCAGTGGTCTCACATTAAACAGCTTTGCCCAAACAATATTATTACACAATACTTTTTGGCCATCACCACTGGGTTTCTCAGCTAGCCACCTACCTCACTATTAGCAACCCTCTGTGCAATTCAGAAGATGCTAACAGAAGTTGTTCTTTTCAGATTACTATTTTAAAACCACATCAACCTAGAGAGCAGTACTTCTGGGATCTCTAAGGAACAAAACCTTTATACTCCTAAAGGCCAATTTATGTGGTAACTAAAATGACGGGAAAACAGTTATGGGCAAACCTTCATCCTGAATATTGTGAAGATGTCCAGGTCAACAAGCTTTCTATCTTTCCAAAAGGAGTGCCTGAGTATCTGAGAAGCTTCCATGGGGCACATTCCATTAGCCTTCTGTCCTTTTTCCACATCTACCATTGCTAACAACAAAAAAGACATGAACCAGAACATCAAGGTTTAGGAAATTTAAAGCTGTTCTTGAGGAAAATAAGAGATGTGTTTCAGGCAACTCCAATACAAATTGCTGAGCCCAACTTATACAATACAGTGGGTATTCAAAAAAAAGTGTATTCCCCCATGAGAAAGGATTGTTCTTCTTCTATTATGTGAGTAATACACATACAGATGCCTTTTATTAGGTACCACTTGAGACTGAAAGCATTTGGGGCAACTTAAAAATTAGTGGCTTCTTTCTGAATTGGAAGTGTATCTGGAATCAAACTTCTGGTCCCACGGGCGCAGCATGATTAAGAGGACAGCTTTGGAGCCATCCTCCCCGGGCTTGATTCTTATCTAGCTGTGTGACATTAGGCAAGTTCTTCAACTTCTCTTTAAGTATCCTCATCTGTGGAGACAGGGATCATAAAGCTAGATCCCCAAGACTACATATTCTGATTCCATTTCTATGACATTACCAGAAAAGGCAAAACTACAGAGAAAGAAAGCAGATCAACGGTTGTTTGGGTTGGAAAGCAGGAGTGGGAAGTGACTGCACACGGGTACGAGAACTTTTTAGAGTGAGGGATGCGTTGTAAAACTGGAGCATAGTGAAGGTTGAACTGCATAAATTTACTAAAACTCATTGAACCACACATTTAAGATGGGTAAATTTATGGCATGTAAACTGCACCTCAAAAAGCTGTTTAAAAATGGAGATAAAAGGACCTTTTCCACGGTTCTTGTGAAGAATACAAGAAGTCATACACACAAAGTGCTCAGAATAGTGCCAAGCACTTGGTAAATTCTTAGGAAAATTATTACTTTTCATGAAAGATATTACTTTTTTATGTTTGAGGATAAGCTGCTTCTGCTAATTAAGTTTCACGTAAGAATCATAATGTAATTCTTTCTTTTCAGACGTTACAGCAAAGAGTTATAAAGGACTTCGGAAAGAAAATTACCTTGCCACTAAAACGCTAAGACCTTGGCTTATGCCCAAACAGCCAATGCAGAAACAGTATCTGCAGGTCTTATTTTATGGAGGTCATGAGAGACTTACAGTTTAGATTGGAAGGATAACAAAAGCAGAAAATTCCTCAGTGTTAAGATACCCCTAAAACTAAAGATTTATGGAGTCACTTCCTATAACTAGACAAAAATCAAATAAAATTTATAAATCCATTATGAAGACCGAGTTCTAAGTGGAAACAAAACACAGGTTCCTACTGTATTATCTCCAACATAGCAGGAGGTGGCTCCAAGGTGAATTACAGCAGCAGCTTTTGGGCAGCAGTGGCCAAACGTGTGCACATGAGCCATCACATCATGTCGTAACTGTTTCTCTTCCTCAGCTGCCATCTTGAAGTCGATGTTGTCCAAGTTTGATTTCATCTCCTGGATTTGTTCATCTGTGATAGGCAAACCCAACGTCTGCAGAACAGGCAAAACAAAATACCTCAAGCGTCACAATGACTTGAAGTGACACCAAGAAATACATTGGTTCATGTTAGCATTTATGTCCCGCCTCCCAATTCTTTTTTTTTTAAATTTTGTTTTTTTAATGTTTGTATTTATTTTTGAGACGTAGAGAGACAGAGCATTGAGCGGGTAAGGGGCAGAGAGAGAGGGAGACAGAATCTGAAGTAGGCTCCAGGTTCCGAGCCGTCAGCACAGAACCTGACGCAGGGCTCGAACTCTCAACCACGAGATCATGACCTAAGCCGAAGTCAGATGCTCATCCGACTGAAGCACCCAGGCGCCCACCTCCCAATTCTTAAATTAAGATTTGGGGCAACTAAAAGAACATGGGTGGGGAAAGGCAAGGTTTTCTTAATGAATCATGGTAAGTTACATTCTAAGTAAACACCAAAATATACAACAATGTACATTTTGTATATTTCAACAACGTAATTCTGATCTTTGTTCCCTCTGCCCTTGTATCTCTTCCTGGCTCACACAGTCTGGTCTTTGGGCTCAAATGTTACCTCCTCAAAGAGGTCTTTCCTGATGCCAATGTGAAATATTCTTCTTATATGTCACTCTTCTATTCCTTTAGCCTAAATTTATTTAGAGCACTTATCACCACATGACATTTCTTACAAATGCATTAGCCTGTCCCTCCCCCTACAATGTATACTCCACAAGAGAAGAACCTTGTTGTATTTATTGCTTACCCCTTAGTGCTTGGCATGTAAGTGCCCCAGGTGTGGGATCCAGGCCACAGCTTTACATTTGACCCAGACAGATTTACTTCAAGAAATGAAAATTAAGAATGTTGTAAGTGGTTTTGCCAACAAATTACGTACAGCAAATTGAGTAAAACAAAGCCTTTACAGGATATTATTGAGAAAATAAACACATCAACAGCTTACATTCATCCACCACTGGAAAAGTCAGGCCGGCAAAGAGCAGCTTGCAGCCCAGGCAGCTCAGACCCCTGGATCCAAGAGCTAAACATATAGACTGGTGAAATTTATTCAAACGTCACTTGAAATTCCCAAGTCCTGGCCTTGGGAAGGATCTTGCGTCTTAGACCTGTCTTGTCCGAGATGGTGGCTACTTGCCAGATGTGGCTATTTACATCTAAAATGGTTAAAGTGGGGCAGCTGGGTGACTCAGTCAGTTGGGCTTCTGAGTTCGGCTCAGGTCATAATCTGGCAGGTTCGCGCTCCACGTCGGGCTTGGAGCTGATAACTGGGAGCCTGGGGCCTACTTCAGATTCTACGTCTCCCCCTCTCTCTGCCCCTCCCCCACTCGCGCTGGGTCTCTGTCTCAAAAATAAACACTAAAAAAAATTGTTTTTAAATAATAATAAATTTAAAAAAATAATAAAATGGTAAAAAGTAAAAATTCAGTTTCTTGGTCACACTAGCCACATTTCAAAAGCTCAGCAGCCACACTGAGCAAAACTGCCTCGAAGTGTCTGTTAGCCAGTAGATAGGACACCTCGGGCCTCCTTCCAAAGCAAAGCAACAGGGGGCAGTGTGGCCAAACTGCTTCTTATCCCCAAGCAATGCATCTTGTCAAAATTCATCCCCCACTCTTGCTTTTCTGCATTCCTCCTAATCTTTAAAAAAAATTTTTAATGTTTATTTTTGAAGGAGAGAGAGACAGACTGTGAGTGGGGGAGGGGCAGAGAGAGAGAGAGAGACAGACAGACAGACAGACAGACAGAATCTGAGGCAGGCTCCAGGCTGAGCTGTCAGCACAGAGCCTGACGCAGGGCTCGAACCCACAAACCGTGAGATATGACCTAAGCCGAAGTCGGACGCTCAACCGACTAAGCCACCGAGGCACCCCTCTCCTAATCTCTTATTCCTCAAATTTTTGTCTTAACTACTAAATTATTACGTAGTTCCTGCTAATTTTAAAAATTTTTTAATGTTTATTTTTGAGAGAGAGACAGAGTGTGAGCGGGAGAGGGGCAGAGAAAGAGGGAGACACAGAATCTGAAGCAGGCTCCAGGCTGAGCTGTCAGCACAGAACCTGACGTGGGGCTCGAACCCATGAACCACGAAATCATGACCTGAGCTGAAGTTGGATGCCTAACCAACTGAGCCACCCAGGCACCCCTAGTTTATGCTAATTTTGACACCCTACAAGAGAATCCAAACGCAGATTATACCAACATTGTATGCATTTCAGGCAATGTGCACACTGGCCAGAGGAAAGAACACACATTCAGACTCTACATTTCAATTCCAGCTTCATTTACTAGCTGCGGTGATCCTGAAAGTCTGTTTTTTTTTGTTTTTTCAACTTTAAAAAAAATGTTTATTTATTCGTGACAGGCAGAGTGTGAGTGGAGGAGGGGCAGAGAGAGAGAGAGAGAGAGAGAGAGAGATACAAAATCTGAAGCAGGCTCCAGGTTCTGAGCTGTCAGCAGAGCCCAATGCGGGGCTGGAACTCACGAACCGTGAGATCATGACCTGAGCCAAGGCCGGACACTTAACCTACTGAGCCACCCAGGTGCCCCATTCTGCAAAGTCTTTGAATGCCACTACCCTCATCTATATAACGGAGTATCATATGAAATGGAAAAGAGTACATAACAGTACATGATAAATGACCACACACTACTGATGTCCCTTTCTACCCATTATTGTCTGAGCCAATAGTTTATGAAGTCTCTCTGTGCCTCCATTCCATCACCGGTAAAACATCTGTAAAATAGTTACAGTACAGTGTTATTTTGAGGATTAATGAGGTATTAATATGCCAAGTCTTAAGATAGTGTCTTGGCAGGCGTGATAAACGTGTCTATTATTATGTCATTTACTTTTTTTGAGCAGGCATGATAGGAGTGTCTACTGTTATGTCACTTAATTTTCTTGAGCACACTGATGGGGAGGGGAAAAATCTAGGAAGCGTTCCCTATTTGGGGAGTTCCTTTGTACTTGGGTCCCAGGCACATACTGTTTGTTTCCCTGTTTACTGATGCCATTTGAGAAGGCATTGCCATCTGGCTTGTGGCATTTTCCTCTGAAACTTTATAGCTCTCTGGATCACTTTCAGTTTTCTTCAACTCCTCTGGGAAGGCCGCTCTGGAGCTATTTCTGAAAGCGTTGGGCCGAACAGCTCTATATGCAGCTCTTAAAAGAGACACCAGAAAACCCATCTAATAACCCCCTACCCCGATTCTCCCTCCTTAGAGGCAAAGTGCAGTAGAGTGGAGCGAAGACAGTGGCCTAGGAAGCATGAATTTTGTAGGGACAGTCCTGCCATTAACCACACTGAGGCATTGTGAAAGATAAGGTGGCTAAGCTCTCACGCTCTGCACTGAACCCAGGTTCACACCCGGGTACGCTATTAATGGTTCGGAGCAAATAACGCGCTTGGCTATCACCGAGGCTTGATTTCTCCCGTATAATGTGGGGAAAGCACCACCTAGTTTGCAAAGTTTCTATGGGTTAAACGGGAAAAGAAATCAGCACAATAGCACGTAACAAGGGCTCAGGGTCCGTGTTAAGCAGTGTATCCCTGCAGGAATGGCCAAGATAAATCCCTAAAATGACAGCGTGCCTTTCTCGCCGCCTCCTCCGCCTCTAACCCTCCGTGACTCAAAACAAAGGAGGCAACAGGTGTCGGCTCCCGGGCTTCCTGCCCTGACCTTCCTGGGGCCACAGCTCCTCAGAAAAGGGACACCCGGCCGAAAATAGCGGGGCAGCTGCTCCCGGGGGCCAAGCCCAGGCGCGACGCCGAGCCCCGCACGTGCTGGGGCGGGCCCGGCCCCTCATCCCGGTGGCCCATTACCTGCTCGGCCTCCGCCAGCCACAGCCAGAGCTGCCGCCATGTCCGGAATTTGTACCTGTCGCTAAACACGAAGCACATCTCCGGGCTGGCGTAACGGGAGGCAAGCGGCGAGCGGTAGCTGTCGTGCCCGCAGGCCGCCTGCTGTCCCCCACGATCGCCTCCCTCCGCCATCCCGGGCACGCCTCACCACCAGGTCAGGGCCGAGCCAGCGAGGGCGGGAGCGGAAGCCCGGGGACGGGACTTCCTCCACGCGGGGCGGAACTTCCTCCACTTGGTCTCGCCCCCGGGCTTCCGGGGGCCCGGAGCCTTCGGAGTTGTCGGGTTTTCCGCTGCTTGATGTTGAGTATTGTCAAGTTTATCTTCGTGTACAAGAAACGTCATTAGCGCCTCTTAAGCTCCTGAGCCGCTGTGTGCCTCAGTGTCCCCATTTGAAGAAAGGTACATTAAGACCAGCCTTGAAGATTGCCGTGAGGTTAGAGTGTTAGATCGATGCCTGGGACGCTCAGAAACCCGTGTGTATTTGCCATTATTAGTTATGGTTGTCGCCCACCCCAGCTTCACCGCCACTGCCTATCTGGCACCGCACGCAGTTCTGAGGAGGAATGAGCGTTTGTTGAGTTCCAAGTGAGCCCCTCGCACGGAACTGCAGTAAAAACGGATTTCAGCCAGTGCTAGAACTGAGACTCCCAGAAGCCGAGTGTCTTGTTGAGTGAGGGTCACCCAACTAGCCACCCGACTTTAGATTTTGCACTTCGTCGCTACGCTGTATAGTTCCCAGCCCACTCCATGCTCGGTCACACCACGACTTGATAAAGGCATTCGCAGCGACCCCCTGTCCTGGAACACCTCTGTTTTCTCAGTACCTCCTACTTAATCAGTCTAGAAAATGTTCCGTAATGATCCCACTCTTTTCTCTGGTTGACCAATAAAAATAACAACCTCTAACATCTGTGAAGGGCTTATTAGGTATCAGGCACTCGTTTTTTACACGTGGTCTCATTTCACTCTGAGGATCCCGAGTGCCTCGAGCGGTATTAGATGAAATAATACAAGTAAAAGGGCGCCTGGTTGGCTCCGGATTTGTACGTTTGAGCCCTACATTGCGTATAGAGATTACTCAAAAATAAAATCTTAAAAAAAAAATACAGGTAAAGCTCTTGATGCAATGCACAGAGTAATGCTCAACAAGTGGTGGCCATTATCATGATGCTCATTTTGCAGGTAGCAAAACAAAGGCGTGGGGCGGGTGATTGTCTTGGGATTGTTCATGTGGAAGGGGGAAAGCTAGGAGTTATATGCAGGCAGATAGGCTTCAGACACCTGGTTCTTAGCTCCAAATGTTCCCCTTCCTTGATGCTACAGTAGCAGGCATTATGCCGCTCTGAAATAACCAATTTTGAGTTCCTCAGTAGAAGGAGACCTCCCCGGGGAATTCCACTTGGAATTTCCAGCTTGTTTGCTGAGGTGAACTCCGCTTTGCCAGTAACCATGATACTTCAGGGATGTTAAAAGTTGCTGATTAGGGGGTGCCTGGGCTGGCCCAGCCAGTATGCGACTCTTGATTTCAGGGTCATGAGTTCAAGCCCCACTTTAAGTACAGAGCTTACTTAAAAAAAAACCAAACCAACAAAAAACCAAGTTGCTGATTAGATCCCCAGGCTTCACGATCGTGCTTTGGACAATAATTTCTTGTCCTGTCACCTTTCCATTTCTGCTTTCATTTATTCACAGATTCACTCACAGCCCTGTGGAACACACTTCCGCGATCTCCTAGATGATGAATGACCTGACTTCTTACAGGCCTCTCATAACTCTCACCAGAGTTCAGTGTTTTTTGCTTTCCCAACTAATGGCAAACTTGGTGGGGGCAGAGATCATGTCTGTCTTGGTCACCGTGTCCCCGGCACCTAGCACAGAATCTAGCATAGTATGGGTGCTCAGTAAATGTTTCCTGGATGAATGAATGCTGCCAAAAGGAGTCTAGCACAGAGAGAGGAATGGGCCCATAGTAGCCAAGATGCAAGTGAGGTCCTGACACTGCACATCCTCTTTTCCCACGTCTCACATTTCTTCAGTGTCCTCATCCCATGGATCTTTCGTGGCTCCACCTGGACTCCAGAAGTAGCAGCCAGAAATGACTGCAGCACCAGTGCAGAATACCTTGGCCATCAGAGAAGCCCATCAGTTGGTATCCTGGGCTCATCACTCGGGTCTTGTACGCCCCCCTTGAGCTGCAGAGGCTTGGTGTTGAGGAGAGAGGGCGGACGATTCTGGGAAGATGAGGAACTTACTTCCTGGAACTTCCCACTCTTTGCAGAGTGTGTCAGTGTGGCCACCGCTCTGATGTGCAGTGACCAGTTTACTATCCTCACCTTCCACTGTGACTTGTGAATACAACCGTCTCCTCAGTCTTCCAGCCCTCACTCCTGCCTCTGCTTCACTCCACTGTCACTCCTCCTCCTCCACATAGGAGTTGCTGCCTCCAGTCTTCCAGATCCTCATTCAGGAAAGGATCTTGCTCTTTTGGTTATTTTATGTTGAATCTTTTTAAAAATTTTCTTTATTTAAAAAAAATTTTTTTTAACGTTTATTTATTTTTGAGACAGAGAGAGACAGAGCATGAATGGGGGGAGGGTCAGAGAGAGAGGGAGACACAGAATCGGAAGCAGGCTCCAGGCTCCGAGCTGTCAGCACAGAGCCCGACTCGGGGCTTGAACTCGTGAACCACGAGATCATGACCTGAGCCGAAGTCGGACACTTAACCGACCGAGCCACCCAGGCGCCCCAAAAAATTTCTTTATTTTTAAGAGAGAGAGAGGGAGAGGCTACTCCTCGCTGTCAGTGCAGAGCCCTACGTGAGGCTTGATCCCATGAACCTTGGGATCATGACCTGAGCCAAGAGTCGGACATTTAACTGACTGAGCCACCCAGGGGCCCATTATGTTGAATCTTTAATCTCTCCAGTATTGCCTCCCTTCTTCTGATTTAAAAAGAAAACGCACAGGTCTCTTCCGCTATAGAAACATCTCCACTTGCTCTGTTACCTCCATAACCTACCTCTCTTTCTGGCTGCTCTTTAAAAAAATTTTTTTTAATGTTTATTTATTTTTGAGAGGCAGAGCACGAGTGGGGGAGGGACAAAGAGAGAGGGAGACACAGAATCTGAAGCAGGCTCCAGGCTCTGAGCTGTCAGCACAGAGCCTGATACGGGGCTCGAACTCACAGACTGTGAGATCGTGACCTGAGCCGATCTTGATCTTCAAAACCCACCTAGACACTTCCAGCTGGTTATCACTATTCCCAAAACGACATCTCTAGGTCAGGAGTCATACTTCTATCTCTCTTGTGCCCTAACTCTAGGGAAAGGTCTTCTGATGATTTCATTTTCTTTTCTATCTGTCCTTCTTATTTTTTAAATATTTTAAAAAAATATTTTATTTTTTTAAAGAATATATTTTTAAATGTATTTATTTTTGAGAGAGACAGAGAGAGAGTTGGGTGGGGGCAGAGAGAGAGGGAGAGAATCCCAAGCAAGCTCCCCACTGTCAGTGTGGAGCCCAATGTGGGGTTCGAACTCATGAACCGTGAGATCATGATCTGAGCCGAAATCAAGAGCTGGATGCTTAACTGACTGAGCCATCCAGGCACCCCTAACAGTTTTATTTTTAAGTAATCTCTACACCCAGCATGGGGCTCGAACTTACAACCCCAAGATCAAGAGTTGCTCCTTCCACCAACTTAAGCCAGCCAGGTGCCCCTCTGTCCTTCTTGCTTAAACAATTATTTTAAAATGTTATTTATTTTTCAGATAGAGAACACCAGCAGGGCAGAGAGAGAGGGAGACAGAGGATTCGAAGCGGGCTCCACACTGACAGCAGCAAGCCTGATGTGGGGCTTGAACTCCTGAACCATGAGATCATGACCAGAGCTGAAGTTGGATGTTCAACCAACTGAGCCCCCAGGCGCCCCAAACAAATTCTTGATGTAATGTCCTGTTACCCATTAGGATCATTCATTCCACAAAGGTGCATACTGTGTACGAGGCATTGGAATACAGTGGGCAGCTGATGAGGCTGGAGAGAAGGACAAAGGTGAGAAGAGAGGAAGCTAAATTTGGAGAAGTAGATGGAAGCCAGACCATGTGACCCCTTGTTGGAAATAAGGATATTTGGGGTTTTTATTTTAAGCAGTTTAAAATCACTAAAAGGCTTTAGACTGGATGTAGAGTGACTTCATCAAATTTGTGTTTTGAAAATATGCTATCAGTTATGTATGGAATGGATTGGGGGCAAGGAAGCTGGGGTGAATGACAAGTAAGAAGCCAGTTGGGCCACTGCTGTGGACCAGATGAGACCTAGGGTTATAGGAGATCTAGCTTGGACAAGAGAAGTAAGTGCAGAGGAAATGAAGGAAGAGATTAAGAGGTACACTCAGTCCATCTTAGTGATGGATTAGTTATGGGGAGTAAGGGATGGGGCAGAGTCAAGGATGCTCCTAGGTCTCTAGGATTTATCATTGAATGGATGGTAACGCCATATACCATGGTGCCAGAGGAGGGGCAAGCAGGCAGGATGGTCTTATGTTATGGATGCATTGAGTCTGCAGTGCCGTTAAGCTGTTCAAGTGTTCTGAAACGTTGAGTAGATGATCATACATACAGGTCTGGAGCCCAATGGTATGGGCTGGAAATAAAAATTTAAGTCATTAACATATAGATGGTAATTAAAGCCGTAGGAGTTTTGGGCCCTGGAGCTGATGAACAACACATAAAAGAATCTTGCCTTGGGGCACCTGGCTGGCACACGGGGTACAGTGTGCAAAGCTTGATCTCAGGGTTGAGTTCAAGCCCCATGTTGGGTGTGGAGCCTACTTAAAAAAAAAAAAAAAAAAAAATTCTACCTTTTGAGTGGTGATTACATTGCAGTGAGGGAGATGGATAATAAAGAATAAGCAAGACAGTTTTAGAAAGTGGTACATTTTTGGAAGAAAATATAGCAGGACAAGAGCATAGAGTAGCTTAGGGTTGGGGTGGTGGGGTGGTGACAGGTATTTTTTTTCAATTTATTTAAGTAATCTCTATATCCAACACAGGGCTCAAACTCACAACCCTGAGATCAAGGGTCACGTGCTCTTCTGACTGAACCAGCCAGGTGCCCTCTGATGACGGCTATTTTTGAAAGGATCATCCGGTTAAGGCCTCATGTTTGACCAGAGACTACACAATGGTGCGGGGACAAGAGCATCCCCGGCAGTGTTAAAGTAAATACGATGGCCTTAAGGTGGGCGTAGGTTTGGTGTGACGAACAGGGGTAGTCTAAGATTGAGATTGGGAGAATCCTAGGGAACGAGACTGAGTGGAGGGTTTGTGTGCTGTGGCGTAGAGTTTAATTTTAATTTTAAGGAGAGACCCTGGGAGGGTAGCGACATGAACACACAGAGAAGCCTGGGGTGGAGCTAAGCGGAGGGTGACAGCCAGGGGTTGCTGCAGTGATGGCCAGATCCTGGTTGGTGTGGGAAGATGTGGATCTTGTGTGGATGCACGTTTAGCACACGGCCGAAGGGCTTCCTGACAGCTAAGCAAGTGATGTGAAGAAGCTGGGGGTTTGAGCCACTAGGTGGACAGTGGTGCCATTTACTAAGATGGTTAAGACCAGGGAGGGAGATGTGAGTAGGAAGGAGGAGGGATTTGTCTATTAGACTGGGAAGTAGACAGGCAGGAAGTCGGGTGGATAGACAGGATATTAGAAGGGCCAGGGTTGGAGATATAATTTGGGCACGATGGGGACATGTGTTGTACTGAAAAACACAGGGCTGGGGGCGCCTGGGTGGCTCAGTCGGTTGAGCGTCCGACTTCAGCTCAGGTCACGATCTCGCGGTCCGTGAGTTCGAGCCCCGCGTCGGGCTCTGGGCTGATGGCTCGGAGCCTGGAGCCTGTTTCCGATTCTGTGTCTCCCTCTCTCTCTGCCCCTCCCCTGTTCATGCTCTGTCTCTGTCTCAAAAATAAATAAAAAGTTAAAAAAAACAAAAAAAAACACAGGGCTGGTCGATCTCATCTAGGAGGAGCAACGTGACTAGATAGCAAAATTTAGGAGTGGGCCTGAGCCCAGGGGCACTGCAAAATTTAGACCTCAAAGGAAAAAGGGGACCAAGAAAGGCGGCCAGTGGGGAGGACACCACCTAGGATGTTGGCATAGAGAACAAGGCGGGGCTTGGGGTTGAGCACTGATGAAACCAACTTTTCCTGGCCAGGCAAAAGAGGCTGAGGGAGGTGGAGGAGGGAAAGGACCACGTTAGAGCGACGAAGGAAATCCAGGAGCTGTGGTATCAGGAGGTAAATGGCCGCGTCCATTGGACGAGGGAGGATGTTAGTGACCTTAGAGCCAGCTCTCTTCAGCAACGATAGAGGCAGAGGCCTAGGAGGGGGAGGAGAGAAAATGTCTCGAGAAGAAAAATGGGGCAGGGGCTGGAACGTGGGCCCACAGGAGGATGTGCGTGTACAATGGCACGGACTTGAGTGCGCTGAGCGGCCGGGGCTCCAGCTGAACAGCGCCCCCAAGAGGGGGCAGGAAGGGGCAGGGTCCCAAACACTGGAGGCAGCGGCACTTGAAGGGGAAGGAAGCACCTCTCTCTGATTATAGTTTGGAAGCAGGGATTTGGGGGATTCTTCTGACACCCGATTTTCTTTCTCCACATATTAGGACGCTCGCTGCTTGGTGTCAAGGTTTCACTGCTGGTTGGTTACAGTAGATTTACAGGAGTCCTTATTTGGCCTGTAATGACTTTTTTTCCGAGCAGTGCTGCTCTTGGGTACTGGCAGAAAATAGAGAGTCGGGTTTCTAAAGTGGGGATTTTGTCACATGGGTGTCAAAACAGGAGGGGCGAGGGGAATTTAGAGACGTTCTACAACACCTAAACTGGATTAGGAAGGGAGAAAAAAGAGAGGGCTGGCGGGATGGAAGAGAATAAATAGTCAGTGTCCTGGAGTTTTAAAATTCATCAGAGAGGAGGAGTGGGAACCAGTTGGGACGACAGGAGGTTAAGGTCAAGGACGCTGAAATTACTGGTTCTGGAGGGGAGCAATTTTGGGTGAGTATGGGAGTGTGTGGCTGGACCGGAGGAAGGCGGGTAGAAGGCTGGCCGTTAGGGTGGATTTTCCCTGTGGCACTGAAGTCACCTAAGGTGATGGCAGGGCACGTAGGCGTGAAGAGGGCCGAGTCAGAGGCTAAAGTCTTAACCACCACCATTCTACAGTGTGCCACCCGTCCCCCCACCCTTAGCCATCTATGCATTTTTTAAATACCCAAACTTTAAAGTCGAGTCTTTTGGTGACACAGGTCCTCATAGTTTTTGCAATGATCTTTTTTCCTCAGAAAATAGCACTTGCTTGGAATAGGCAGGCCCTCGAGGTGTTCGCCAGCACCTCTTCTCACACTTGCCGCATTTACTTATTTTATGAAACAAGAATTGGATGGCATATGGCCTACCACTTTGTGCAACACACTCACTTAGGGACGCTTTGTCGGAAATCTAGGTGTTTCTCAGCAGAGGACATTCTGGCATGCCAACTTTGGAATCCTACCTGGGTTCCTATTATGTGATCGAGACAAGTTTCAGTCAAATGAGCGAATGCACGTGGCCCACTTAGAGCGGTGCCCAACTTACAGTAAGCAATCAGTGTTCCCTATTATTAGCTAATTAAATGATTCTGAACCGTTCTCCTCATGCACTGGGTTCGCCGCCGTCTGTTTGGCACAGCATTCTGAGAATTAAGTCAGACAACAGTACCTGGGAATTAGAAAGCATTCGTTTCCTCCCATTCCTCCCCTTTGCTATTCTAAGAGGTGCTTCAAGGCCACAGAGCTAACGGGTCTGTGTTTTAGCAGCTAAAATAACCATAAATAAGAAACTGCTGAGATGGGGCAAACCGTCTGAGCCATGTGACAGCACTCGGGGCAGGGTGGGGAGGCCCTGAGCGGCGAGCCGGCTGGGTCTCGGCCCTGGGTGCAGCGTGGCCCCCCGCAGGCACTTCTGTCTGCTCTCCTGGCTCCCACGCCAATGGCAAGTACAGGACTCAACAAGACAACGAAGCTAGGAGGAGAAAGTCAGTTTCATTTCGAGAATGTGGAGCCCGTACCCCGGGCAGGCAGCGAGGAGCACAGACCTCCCTCCCGACTGGCCAACCTGACGCCCCCAACAGCAAAAACATACAGGACAAGGGAGGCAAAATGGAGGATGCTGGGATGCTGCCTTTCGGAGACCTGTATGTGGCGCAGGGAGAGGGACAAGAAGAAACAAAACATAAACATTTGACAAACTAGCAAATTAAACAGGCAGAATGAGACAGGAAACCACAATAGATGCTTAGCAGCCAAACACATTTATTAGTCTTTTTTCTCTTTTTTTTTTTTTTTCCAGGAACCCAAAAATATTTTGTAGTTATAATGTAAGCAACTGAGTTGCACATAATACAATCATATCTTTCCAAAATAAAATAAAATAAAAAACTAAACAAAACAAAAATAAGCTGTTTAAAAGCCCAAAAAAACCCTTCAGAAAAACTCTTATATATGCATTACATCATCTCTCAGTTTTAATGAAATGACGGCGACTTAATTCCTTAGTACTCAACCTGTCACAATCCAACGAAACACCACCCTTGAGTTTTTTTTGTTTGTTTTTGATTTTTTTTTAAATCCAGCATGAGAAATACAGTACCTGCTATGGCAAAAAATACACATAAAATGCAACTTTTCAGCTTATTTGTACATTAGTAGAGTTTAACATTTTATTGTTTTTTTTTTAAGTGAACCAGTGATTTTAAGTACCACTATACTAAAAAAGTAAAATAAAATAGAGAAAAGGGGGGCCCAGCCTGCCATGCAAGTGCACCTCTAAAGTGCCTAGTTTCTGTGTCCATGTAAAACCAGTAATATGAGGAGCAATTTCAACAAATGGGAGTTTGATTAAACCTCTATGTTTAAGAAAAAAAAAAAAAAGACAATGCCATATCCTCCCTTTTCTCCCCTCAAACTTCCTTAAATCCCATCGTCCACTTTCTCTGTTGCCCACCAGAAGAGAGAAAAGAAAGCCACCAAAATAACATTGTAAAAGCTATTTCAAGTATAAGAAAAACAAAACACTTCTAGGTAACTTGCAGAGAGCATCACTATGTGCAGCTATATGTAGTCATGTTGGTAGGTTTTGTTTCTGCTGAGTGTTTCAGATGAGAGGATTTTTGCTGTACCTTCCTGTTACCTGTTTTGTGTGCAAAGTTGGAAAGCTGCCTTTTAAAACTCCAGCCTCTTTCTGATGCCCTTCTCTGCACCTTCTGTTGAAAGGGGGCAAGGAGAGAAGTGAAGGGAGGAGGAAAGAGGAGGGCGGGGGGCGCCAGTCATTAAAATGGCACTCCTCCCATCTTCCTTCCCAGGCCTCCCACCTCCGAATCCCCGCACTTCTCTGGTTCACCGTCAGCGACCTAATTAACTCTCACGGCAGAGATTCCCATTCTTATTTCCTGATTTGGTAGGATATATTTTACTATGTAAACATAGCCCCTAGGATTATGGAACCCAAAGCAGCATTTATATCTCCATCTAAATGGAGAAAGATAAAATAGTCCAGAAACCTCTCCTCAGGTTGCTTTTGTTGTCTGTTTTTGGTTACTCACAACAGGGGTGGGGTGGGGTGGGCACAGAATTAAGTTGTAGGCAAATAGTAGAGAGAGTTAGGAGTGGGCACAATTGAGCTGTTGTGTCTGCTTCCCCCGCCCCCCCCTCCCCCGCCCCGGTCCCAGAAGGGTTTTTTTTTTCTTTTTTTTTTTTTTTATAACCTGTTAAAAATGTTCCTGCACCTTAAGTCATACAGAGGTTAAGGCCAAGGGTGCAGAATCTTGTGCACGTGTCTCTGTGAGCACATTCACGGTGCATGCACCATTTTTGATGTCTTCTGTGAGATCACTGGACACACTTTGGTCACTGGTGTGTGCAAAGGGTGGTGGTGGGGAAATGTCCCGGGAAAGAAGTGCAGAGATCAGCAAAGCCCTTTGGGAGCATTGTGGATGGATATAAGGGCAGTAAGGACTTGAGGGGGACCAGAGGAAGGAGACTGATAGAAAAGGGGCCAGCCTCCAAACAACAGAAATAAAATCCAAAGGTGGATAGCGGCCCAAATCAGAAGGTGGGTGGTGAATACGTGTGCATTTATTATCAAGCTTCTTCCCCTCAGAGGAAGTCGTCACTATACAAGATCGGTGAGCTCAAACTAAAAAGGGCTTCTAGACAGATACAGGGTTTATCCTTAAGATGGGGGGAAAAGGAGATGTTTGTGAAGAAGTTATTCAAAATGATCCATTCTGACCCTGCCTCGTGGGTGGCCCAATCTAGGAGAGCAGTAGCTGACAGGTTCCTACAAGCAGCATTTGTTAAACGTCCTTTGCCTCTACCTAATGTCAGCTTCAGGCCTCACGGAGACGAACAAGAAGAACATCTGAGGGTGCTCACACCTTTCAGGGAGGCTGTTTGCACGTCTCAGGTGGATTTCCTTTAAGTAAGAAATCAATCCATTTCCAGAGCATCGCAAAGTGACAAGGCTATGAATTCTGTAGCGCCAAACTGAAATGCCAGGGACTAATTCCCTTTGCGAGCTACAGAATGCTACTCTGTTGCTCAAAAAAGTCAGCCTGTGTGTGAAGCAAGAGAGGTCGAGAGCTCAAGGTCTCAGGTAAAAAACATTCTGGAGTGCCTGGAGGGGATGGATCTTCTGGAAGAGAGAAATTCAGACACTCCCCACCCTGGAAGTAGATCTGGAAGAGATGGCTAGATGCCATCAAAATAGATTTTGAAACAGGGTTCAGACACTGGTCGGCTGTCACTGTGTATGAGAGGCAATGGAGAGACCACCACCCTACAGATGCAAGTCCGCTCCCCTGACCTGTTCTTTCTCTTAAGCCTGAAAGAAGATCTGAAACTTCAGATGGCTTAACAAAAAAAAAAAAAAAAAAAAGGAAAATATCATATTTTAGGGCTACTTTCACAGCAAAGGAAAACATTGTAAAAGTTATCCTATTTACACATTCATATTTTAAAAAGGATAACCCACTGGTGTCAGAAACGGAGAGGGGAGTTAAGGGTCTACATTGCAGGGGAAATGTACCTCGAGGTATTGTTTTGTGTTAGACAGTTGAAACGTCAGGATTTTATTTTTTGTTTTGTTTTTTTTTTTGTTTTTTTTTTGTTTTTGTTTTTTTGTCTAAAGGCAATCTAACAGATTGGAACCCTGATAAGATCGTGCCCGTGCAACCCTGCACGGGCACGAGGAGACTGTGATCAAGTCTGTTCCTCGTTACAGTACTGTGAACGTCAACAACAAAAACTTCTGCCTGGAAACACTGAACGTGGGCAGAACAATGTCTGGCTTATGATACTGCGTGTTGCAAAGAATGCCTAGACCAGAGCGGTGCAGGTGCCAGGACTCACCACAGGAATTCTGTCGGGCCGGGAGGCTCTAGGCTTTCCTGTGTGCGGCACCTCACCGCTCACCAGCTCTCTAGCAGAACAAATGGCAAGGAAGCAGAGAGAGGACGTTCGGCTGAGGGGCAGTGGGTGGGGAAGAGAGTCCTTTTTGGCCTGCCAAGCCAACGGGCCCTCTTCCCCACAGAGCAAGACAGTTTCCTTATAAATAAGTTCACTTAAAGATGCTTAAGGAAAAACAAAGACAAATTAAAAGGAGCGAGGAGGAGCCGGAGGAGGAGTTTTGGAAATCGACAGGAAGATGAACTTTAAGGTCAGCACGAACGAGGCATGGTTTCCTGAGCTTGAAAGGGTTCTGAATTCAGGAAAGGATGAGTACTTTTTCCCAGAGAACACGAGGGCCTTCGGGGCCCCCGCTGTGGCCCTGGGCTAACACTGCACGGTTAGGGTGGAGAATCCGGCTGCCAGGAACCGCAGGCCCCCAGGACTGCAGGAGGACTCCGCGTCTCTTTCTACCTCACTGTGCCGACTTGACCGCTGCTGGCTCTCACTCCCCTTCCCCGCCAGGACGTGGGGATACCATGGACACAGAAACCGTAGAACAAGGATGCAAAGCCACTTCCTTCCCCTTTCTGCCCTCCCCCTCCCCCCCCTTGCAGAATGCATAGTTACAATTCACGTTACAAAATAAAGAAGCAACGATGACCACATATGGGACCTTTTTTTTTGAAAAAAGAAAAAAAATCCAACAACCTCTTCTTAAATTCAGTATCAAAATTCACATTTGCATAATAATACATTTCAAGGCCATTAGAGAGGAATGAGAGAGAAGCCCAGAAAGCCACATCTCTCCTCCCTTTGTCTCCTGAATGAAGCTGAAGGAATCTTGCGGGAGGGACTGTTTTCCTCTTTGGGGAGTTCTGAGGAATTATGGAAAATGGCCCTTAGCATTCACTTGTGGTTTCTTTAGAAGATCGGGCATGGGGAGAAGAGGTGGAATCGTTTAAAACAAACATAAAAACAAATGAAGAGACACTGCAGATTTCTACGTTTAACTAGAACAGTTCTGAAGAAATAAAATATGATTTCAGATTTTTCTTTTTTTTTCTTTCTCAAACATTTCCATCTTATTCTCTCAAAAGCCTTTTCCTCGTGTGTAATACCCTGTTCTCATAAACAGCAACATTATGGGACTTCCATTTGGGAAAATAATTGCCTTCTCAGGACAGACTCAAGAGGGTGGAAACGCGCTGCCCGCCCCGCACATGGCGGAAGCCAGAAAACGCCTTCTTGACATGCACGAATGTGTCACAGACATCACCATATTTCAGTTCTCCAGTGCTTACAGAAAAACAAAAAACAAAACGGCCACGGCCACACGCGCGCGCACACAGACACGAGGGAAACTAGGTACCGCAGGTAGAGAAATTCAACCTGCGCTCTCCGACCGACCTGGGTCTCTGTCGTTGTGCACCATCACCTCATTCTCCCGCCCGAGCCCCAGGATCGTTTCCACACAACTCTACACTGTGCAATATGGGTGCTAATGAAAACTCCACGGCTGCCCCCGGGGACTGCCAGGAGAACCGCTGACTTCCCTAAAGACTAAGCTGACCGCCTTTCTGTTGTATCCCCACGGAGAGCTTCTTCCTAAAACAGACGGTCCCTGTACTCCCAAAGGCACATTCAGAAATACTACACCGAAGTAATTCCTTGGACAAAACTAAAAGGGGGGGGGGGATGGTGGGGGTGGTGTTTTAAACACATTTATTCTAACATCCCGAAATTTCCGGCAAGAAGGGTCACACTGGATGCATCACTTGGTGAGAAACGATACTACCTTTAAAAGGTATGTAACTTCTTTAAAGGGTTCCAAAGGTTTTTGCTTTGTTTAGTATACAGACGACCCCCCCCCCCTTTCATTTTTGGCGAACACATTTAGGATACACGACCTTCCTGTCCATAAAGCTCTGCGGGACGGCTAGCTCACCTCCAGTGACCTTGCACAACCCAGCCCTCTGAGAACCGTGCACACCTTTCAGGAGCCGAGGGAGAAGGAATGCCAGATTGAGGGTGAGGTCCAGGAAAGCAGGGGTGAAGGGGAAGAAAAGCACTTCGTTTCACATCTCTGCAACGACTATACTGTAAAGTACCTTTACAGTTTTGCTGCTCCCCACTAGCAGTAAAGAGGAATTAAGCTCTTTGAAAACAACAGTCTCAGCGTATTAATCTTGGCTTGAGAGGGGTCAATGGCGATTGGGAATGGACTTCCAAAGTGGTGACTGACAGTGTGAAAAATAAACCGAGGCACAAAGTGCTTTACGGAAACACGATTTCTTTCTTTCTTTTTTTTTTTTTTAAATTTACAACACAACACTTCTTGCCTTTATCTGACCTTTCCTTTCCCCAGGGACAGAACTAGTGTTTGTCACAACGAAGACCCCATGACTGAATCTTGCAGAGACCCTTCAGTCAGGGTGGTACCATGTTTCCTGGTGTGCATAGTTTCTCTTTAAAAACAAATTCAGCTGTATAGCCAAGTGAAAAGAACTATTTAAATTCTGTGAGGCAAACACTGGCAGCTTCGGTCTTCTTTTTTTTTTTTTTAGTGGTGGTGGTGGTAGGATACAAGAGATTGACATTTTAAAAACCACTCAAATGTTAGAATACTTGGTAATTCTTTCAGCTCTAGTCTGAGTGACCACACACATAAGGATAGCAGGAATGCCCAGCCGGTGGGGAGTAGCTCTGTTTCCTGACCGGTGTTCCCTTCACCATCCTGTAAATGTTCATGGCCTCTTTGGCGGTGCAGGCAGCGGGGAGGCATTCTGGGCAGGTTAGGGAGGGTCAACATTCTATTTTTATTCCATTACTACTGTGTTCATAGACTCCTGAAGTTGAGAACTATTTTAAATCTAAGAATGTGATGCCAGTACCTCCTTTATCAGATTCAAGGTCAAGAAAACAACACCGTCATTAACAAGTGGGGACCATCTCTGAAAATACACACACCTTTGGCACTGGCCATAAACCTACAGAGCTTATGACAGGGTATGCACTAACTCTGGAAACACAGAGAACATTCTATGGGGTTTTTTTTTAAAACAGATTGTTGATGTTCTTGACAACATTATGTATATTTGCCTGCTTCTAGACTGTGTGGACACCCTGTAGTTGTAGATAAGAAAGCTAAGAGGGTGCGGTGTGCAGCAGAGGGTGAGGGCACCCTATTTTCTGAAAGAGTGCTGAGGTCTACAGATTGACAACTCCCTGTAGACACAGAGGCTGGAATATTTTCATCTGCACCATTACATGCAGCCTTAGCTGTACACTCACAGAAAGGAAAACAATTCAAGAATACATTTCTTTTTGCAGCAACACTAAGCAGCATAGTTAATGCACAGACATGAATGAAGTGTGACAAAACTTGGCAAAAACACTGAAGAAAAAGTTTGATTTTGTTTTTTAACCAGCTAAACATGTGTCTCTACGCTTAGTAAAAGACCCTATAGATAGTTAAAAGAAAAAAAAACCCAAATCCCAAACAATAACCTACAAAGTGTTATATATTGAATCTGAACTCTGAGGATGGGGGAGAAGGGGACCTTTCTTACATAAAGACTCAATTGTTCCCTAATCTTAGAGACGGCTGTTATAGCCAAGTCTGCTGAAAACATCTTATTTACACTGCAGAGGAAAACAGGCTTGGCTTAAGCGTTTTTCTCAACACAGAGACATCTTCATTTTGTTTAAGAGTCAAGATGGCAAAATATAAAAAAGTAAAATTAAAAAGTACACAGCATCTGAGGTCGATATGGAATCTGGCTGTTAACCCTACAAAAACTGCCCCCCCGACAAGTGGCAAAAATTCGAGTGAATCTTTGCAACAAGTCAGTAGCCCGTGAAATGTTAGTTTCTGCTAGATATATTAATAAAAGTTCTTCCAAATTCTTAGGCAGGGATTTCTTTTCCTCTCTTTTTTCTTCTTCTTATTTATTTTTTTGCATGTCTTAGATCCCACGTTCAACCCACAGGAACTTGGAAGAACCGACTGCTCATTTATGCTACATTCATATCAGAAGAGGTGGCAAAGTTCTTAGAACAGGAGCCATCTGATTAGGAAATTAAGCTGCTATAAATAAAACTGATCGAATGGCAATCAATGGATAATTATTTACTGGGGGATACTGATGAAAGAATTTGCTTTGGAACCTTGACATGCCATCACTGCTAAGTTAACTTCTGTGCATGTTGTAAATGCAAAAAATCAAGGGCTAGGTACGGAGGAACCAGAGATGCCACATGGGCCATCCATTTCTTCACAGTGTCTCGGAGATCTGAACTTTGTGGGTTTTTTTTTTTTTTTTGTATTTTTTTTTGTATTTTTTTTTAAACACCTAAAATTAGGTCATGGCACTGGATTTAAATTGCCAGTAGAGGTCTCCAGTCTGATGGAAGACATCTCTTCCCCACGAGTGCTTATTTTTTTATTTTTTTATTTTTTTGGCGACTCATGTGGTAGACAGAAACCAAGTTTGTGATGTTTGAAAGATGGACACCTCCAGCCACTAGTAATCAAGTGTTTAAAAAATAAAGGAAACTAGTAAAAATTGGAAAGCTCAAATTTACATGATCGAAATGTTTACAAAATAAATCTACATAATGAGAGGTGACCAGCAAACCTCTGTACACATGCCAGAATGTGGTGGAAGAGAAGCCGCTCCCACCGAATTTTCTGAGTGTATGGAAGCCACTTAACCTCTCAGCAGACATGGCTCTTGCCAAAGAATATCACGGAAAGAAAAGAGTTTTTCTCTTCCATTATATTCTCACTATATCCTTTTCTTAGGTCACTGCCAACCAATAAAGCAAAGCTTCCATCAAGTTGACAAAAAAAAAAAAAAAGTGGGGGGGCAGAGTTGGGGGAAAGAGAGGAGACAAGGGAGGACAGGAGCAGAAAAACAGGAACCCCTTTCTACTGGCCCAACACAGACAGACTTTCCAAATCACTGTATGTGGTTGTCACAATGACACACGTGGAGACGTCAGTACCCAGTAACGAGGGCGATAACACAAGGAAGGATCTTGGCATTCCACATTACTGAGACATGAAAGCATATTTAACTTCCTTGATTTCTGTTTATTTTCAATTTAGCCCACTGCCTGTGGGGCCTGTCCAGAACCACTCCGATTTCCTTAATGGGCAAGTGTCTTAATGTCTGCGGAGTGACTGGACCACATGCACATACACACGCGTTCCCCCTGCTTAGGATGTCTGGGTGTATGTACGAAGGCACTAAAGCGGCTTTAGAGAAATTGCAGGCAGCAACCCCACCCACTCCCTTTACCTGTCAAGCTGGAGTTTCTTTCCCACTGGGAAGCTTAGATGTTTAAAAGCAGCTGTGGTCATGCTTGGGAATTCTGACCCCCGGCCCCAGGAGGGAATACAAAAGGAGAATTCAACGTCATGAAAAATCGAAAGGAAATACTCCACATCTCCAGCTGAGGGATGGGGATAATTAAGCAGCAGATCTTCAAAACAGCAATTAAAATGAGCACAACAGTAGCTGGGAGCTAAAAAAGTAAAATCACTTGTTCCTTATTAGATTCTTCTTTTCTCCTCCTCCCATAACAAACGGAGGTAAGACAGACATTCTTTGTTAATAGAACAGTCCATAGATATTTTCCTCTAGTAATGCCTATATTTAAAATTTGTTCCAAAAATTATTAACCTATATTTCCTAGCTCTTTACATAGATTCTCAGCAATCCAACCGTACTATTTTACAGATTAGAGTTTACTTTTTTTTTTTTCCCCCTAAGTTGTTGTTTCTTTCTTTCTTTCTTTTGTCCTGGGGTTTGAGGGGCAGGGAGAAGGGTTCCCTTAAAAAAAAAACAAAACAAAAACAATCATTAGGGGAGATGTCAGTTCAATCTTAAATGGAAAGGAACAGAGTGATGACGTTCCCATTTATAAAAACCAAACGCTCCCACTAAATGACACACAATTTCAAACGAATCCATGATAAAGCTCTTAGAAAGCTAATCCTTCTCCCGTGTTTTTAAAGATAACGAATTGACCTGTTGCTGCTAAATTGATCATTTTTAAAAAATATTTCTTTCTATGTGTTTTAAAATGTGTGATCCCCAGTATGACAATAATGTTTGGAGACTTTACATTTTTTTTTTTTTTTTAAGTAAAAATTGTTTCAACTTTTTGAAGTTTCAGGAACTTGTAAAAGTTTATGAACAGGAAAGAAACAGCCGTCTATCTAGGATAAGATACGGTTAAATAAACCATCTTCAAAAAACTGGCTTCCTACCCTAGAATTCCTGAGAATGCTTGCAAATTTTAAAGCAGGAAAATAAATGTTAAAAACAAAAACAAAAAACACTGTTAAATGCTCCCAGAGTTAGTCTTCATCTAAAATATATATTTATATGTATATATATACGCACTTTTTGGTCTTTTTTTTTTTAAGTTTTTAATTTTTTCCCTTTAAGCTTAAGATGGAAGAACATTTGAGCTTCTCATGTTTATTTTTACATATTTCAAATCCCTCATTATGTCTTGTAAACAAGAGGGGCTCTAGCACCCGGCTTTCACCGTAGTATCGTAAGGAACTCAACTAACCCATAGTGCAGGCCAAGGAACCAGCAGGCAGGAGGAGGGAGGGGGGGGCAGGACACGACAGGGAATCACGGCAGTGGACAGGGCTGTCACGGGCTCGTGGGAGCCTCGGGACACGCTCCTGGCCCAGGGCCACTAAGATTTCGCCTTCTGTAGATGGCTGAACACAGCTGCTCTCCACCTGGACGTCACCACACACCACAGGGTTTTGCTCCTCACACAGAGAGCAGGCAGAGGGGACCAGAAGGAGACATTTTTGTACATGGGCAGAGATGGAAGGGGCATGGTGGTGGTGATGAAAACCAGAGAGCAGGAAGAGGGCACAGTCAGTTTTCTACAAGGCATCCAATGGGACTGAACCAACGCTGGAGACTCAAGTTTGACCACCTTTCCACAAAGGGTGCATAAAGACTTCCAAGAGCGAATGCTTACTTGAATTACACATGTCAATCTCTTTTGAGGCTAGGTTTATAATCAACAGGGTAAGCCAGAGGACTACAGAATTCCCACTCTTTGTCTCATAAAACCACTTGATGCAAATAATTCGTTTTTGCCTTTTCCTATACACACCCACCCACCCACCTACACACAGACACAAGCTAAAAGTCAAATACATTAGGCATTGTTGTATCCTTCACTGAAGATGCTAAAGAAAGAAAAACTCCCTTGTCCTCACTAGCAGCAAGTTATGGAGGACAGTAGAGGTCTGCTCCCACCAAGGGTTGGAATGGGCAGGTATTTGCTGGTACAGAATGTCGGCACTTTATGTTAAACAGTATAATGCAGACTGGGATGTCCACACAAGTGCTAGCACATTACCGGCATACATTCCCCTCCCTCCCCACCACCCCCCGCCCCGCCAGCCATCTGCTTTGTATAAAGGGGTACCCCTTCAGGTCTGCTAGAACTCTTCACAAAAAGCAGTTTGATACATGTTGATTCCAACATAAGTACATACATGTTGGTGATAACTGTGGATTAAAAGTTGCCCCCTATTCGGCCCAGAGTACTACTACATTGATGCTTTAAAAAAAAAAAAAAAAAAGTCTTTAAATACCAAAATAAAAAAGCAACATTACAAGAAAAAAAAAAAAAAATAAAGAGGTCAAAACCAAAAAAAGGTGCAATACTTAAAAGTCTTTGCTAAGTTATACCTGCCTAAGCAAAACCACATACACAGGAAATACACAACACAGAGGAACAAAAGGAAACGCTTGAAGTACACACTGGTTTAAGAACATTCGTTAAGTAAACGTTTCTGTCAGTGATGGCCTGGTGCTGTAGCGCGCCGCGGCCTGGCACAGGTAACGCTCGGCGAGAGAGGAGCAGAGAGGGAGAAGCTGCAGCTGCTCACGAGTTACTTGTTTCGTTTTCACACAATGAAAAAGAGAACCAATTCAGCATTACCTGACTTTCTGATGAATTCCTCATACCTGATTACAACAAGAAAGGGGGAACGTGGTTTTTCTGCTTTTGAGACACCACAGAAGTAAAAACTCTCTCATCGTCTGTTCCCGTTCAAATTAATGAAAAGAAAAGGCCTGCGTGAAACTTAACAGATATCCCGATGTGCCTGGTGGCCACTTACTTTAAAAAACAGAAATAAATAAAACACACGGTTGCTCCAAGAGGTACCTCCTGCTCTCCTACTTTTTTGGGACTTGGCAGTGCTCCGCTCTACTGCTAGGTCGAAAGAAAAGCAAGAGAAAACTCGCTCAGGCTAATTTGCAAATGTAAAGGAGCTCCCTGCTTTAATCATTAAAAAGCACTCTGTTCATCTTAATGCAGCCCAACGGAGTTGCTTTAAGTAAGCAGTGGCTCCCGGTGCTTGTGTGTTCTCATAGTTAAAAAAAATAAAAATAAAAAAAAAAATAAAAAGCAGATGGCCGGCCAGCCAGCCTGCAGACTGTTAGCAACGCAGCGTTCGGAGAGATCGGGTGGGGCAGGGGGAGGAGGACACGGGCACACGCACACACAGAGACAGAGAGAAGGATGCACGCAAATGCACATGAACACACGTGCACACACATACCAGAACGAGCATGCCTGGGCAGTTACATGTGCCAGAACACACTGGTATTTATCAACCAGCCAATCACAAATTTTTTCCTTTTTTTTTTTTTTTTTTTAGGTTTTTTGTGTTTTTGTTTTTAAAGTGAGGCTCCGTCAAGTCTTCCCCCCCCCACCCCAACAATTCTTTTGAATTCCCCTCCCTCCCAAACGTGGTAGACCTAAGGACGGAAACACACCCAGTGCAAACAAAGTTAAAAAGCTATTTTTTTTTCAGTATATATGTTTCTTAGCAACAACTTCCATATAACATGAAAAAAGTGAAAAACTAGAAACTAATTTTTTTAATTTTTTTGTGTTTAAATTTAAATGGTATGTGTACTTGCTTCACATTGTCTTTCTAGGTTGGCGTTCATGATTCAAGTATTTCAAGAGTGATATGTTCTCTTTTTGGATTCATATTCCAAACGAAAAAACTGAAGTTATAAGGGAGGCAACTATGTGCTCAGACAGTCTGTCAATGACCCACCTTTTTTTTTTCTCTCTCCGTTTTCTTTTTTCCTTTTAAAAATGTATTTATTGCAAGTTGAAAAAAAAAACGAAAAGGTCAAGTTAGTGCTGCTGCTGTTCCAAAAAAGGTCACGAGGTCAGAGTTGAAAGTTTTAAGTTCAGATTGAATCCGACCCTCCTCCCAGAAGGTCACCAGGTAGTAAGGGAGCAGGGCTGCCCATCCTATGGGGATCTTCCACAGTTGGGACTCCCCACAAGCTAGAAGAATAGTTTGGGGGCCCCCACAACGAAGCGCCAGCAAGATCGGCCCCGCTGCTGCCGCCAGCACTGCTGCTCCACTGCCCGAGCCCTGTGGACCCACCGAAAAGATTCAAAGCAGGTCCGACGGGATCTGACTGGGTCTGGCCGGTCTCCAGCGACTGCCAACCTGCGGCGGGTGCACTTGGGGTTGCTGCAGGTGTGGGGGGCTGAGCTTGTGCCAGAAAGCGGCTGACTTCATCATCGGTGGCAAACTCAGCCAGGATGGTAGTGTTTCCCAACACACACCTGGAAGAAAGGGGAGGGAAAGAGCTATGGATTTGAGGGAAATCCTAAAGCACCTGCACGGACTGAGGGTTTCGAGTCCCAGAGTCCTTGATGTTCAAAGTATGCTCCTCTGACCAGCAGCTTCCACATCCCCTGGAAGCTTTCTAAAATGCAGAATCACAGGCCCCACCCCAGGCCTACGGGATCAAAACCTGCATTTTAACCAGACCAGGTGATTGAGAAATACTGTACTAAAGCAGTAAGGGATCACTAAATCTCAAGACCTCCAAAGACTACTAGGGGGTACCACGTATCGCTATCCTTTTGGAATTTGTATGTTGAGAAAAATGTCATCTTTCTTTTCCCAATGGGAGGTAAAAGGTCACAGTGCAAACATCAAGGTGACTCAACCTCACACATCTGGAAGTGCCACTGCTCTGCCTCTGGGCCGGGCTCACCGCCTGAGAGTCACCACTGCTTGCTCGTTCTGTTTGTAGCTTTCTGTCGGGGCCTGGAGCCAGAGAGTCAGCTCTTCCCGGGCTACCAGTTTGACAGCAGCTGGGAGGGGGGACAGTCAAAGTGTGATCCAGTCCCACCCACGTAAGACAAAAACCTCTGCTACCCGCCAAGCCACAGCGTTTCAACAAAGAAGACAAAGTAAGCAACCAGATTCTATTAGAAAAAGTGACGGCACCTACAATGTTTCACATTCTCCTGAACACTGGGGCTTTGTTTTACGGTATTAAAATTTACTCACTGCTTCATGACTTCATAAATTCTTTACTTTTGGAATTCTGATTACGGGCCTACACAGATATACAGGGCAATCCACACTTGGGGAGGTAGAAAAGATCCGTCCCCTCCGTACCAAGCAATTGCTTATGCCAGGATGCTGTTTTTGTGCATGTTCTCGTGGATCTTTGCTTTATGAAGCAGGTGCCAGAATACTCACTTGTGCATCTTCGTGCGTGTTTGTCTCAGTGAGCGTAGGATGGGTACTCACATGTGCAGTGCAGTCTGGGCCTTGGCTGCCTCCTGTTTGGTGCTGTATCGGATCAGGGCAGTGCCCTGGGTTAGGTTCAGATGGAATGTCAGCAGTGGGCCATGCTGCATGCAGATGGTTCTCAACGTTGACCCATCAATCTAAGGAGTAATGATATTCATGAGTTAAAAACTGGAGGTAGGGTGTGAACAGAAGTCAAATGGTCTTTCTTGTATATGAGGAGGAGAAGGGCTTCTGGTTTGTAAATAATGATATTGGCACTAAGTAAGTCTTGGACAAAGGAAGGAAGGACTCAAAGCAGGAAAGAGTGCACTCAATAGAGGTCTTAAAGGCAAATTTTAAGTTAATTCAAAGCACGGGCTGAGATCTAATGTGCCCATACTACAAAAAGAAAGTTTGCAAAAACACAGCTCAAGACAAATCCTATGATTCGACCTGTAGTCTGTTTTTAAGAGGTAAACACATGAATGCGTGTTGACTTGTGAGAGCCTTTAGAAAGCAGAAACAGGATGGCGCCCGAACAGGAACCTTTTTTTTTTTTTTTTTTTTAAATTTTTTTTTTTTTTTCAACGTTTTTTATTTATTTTTGGGACAGAGAGAGACAGAGCATGAACGGGGGAGGGGCAGAGAGAGAGGGAGACACAGAATCGGAAACAGGCTCCAGGCTCCGAGCCATCAGCCCAGAGCCTGACGCGGGGCTCGAACTCACGGACCGCGAGATCGTGACCTGGCTGAAGTCGGACGCTTAACCGACTGCGCCACCCAGGCGCCCCCGGAACAGGAACTTAAGACAAGTTCTCGACCTCATTAGTAACGTCATATTTGAACTATTCTCCACTCCCCTGGTTAATAATCTCACAGAGAGCTAAAGGAGGACACAAGAAAAGCACTGCTAACCTCCTTGACGGTTTAGTGGTTTTTAAATTTTTTTTTAAATTTATTTATTTTGAGAGAGAGAGAGAGAGAGACAGAGAGTGGGAGAGGGGCAGAGAGGGAGAGAGAGAGAATCCCAAGCAGGCCCCATGCTGTTAGCACGGAGTCCAACGTGGGACTCGAACCCACACACCATGAGATCATGAACTGAGCTGAAGTCGGACACTTAACCGACTGAGCCACCCAGGCGTCCCCACACCCTGATGAGAATGCTGCTGGCTGACCTAGCTCACAGACAACACCAGTGTCCTTGGACTCCCACGCTGCCCATCTCAGGATGAGCCTTTGTGCCTGCTTCTCTGTGAACCCTGCCACCCTCAGCCTCATGTTGGCCAGACTCTCCAGATGTTCACCGTTTACAGACAGTTTCTCTCACTCTGGACTCGGATGAACAGATGCACTTATTCACTCTGATGAATTTACTTGTATTGAGATCTTAACTAGGTTTAGACAGGCTGCTCAGTCCAACATTAAGTTCATTTCTTTGGAAGGGAAACAGATTACTATCAGAACAGCCTCAGAAACTGTGCTACCGGCGGTGGCAGTGGAAACATTGTGTGGTTTCACTATGGAAACCCTGCAGGATGGAAACCAGCAGCATCACCACAGTTCTTTACAGAAAATGGAAATCAACTCTATGAGCATGTCCGTGTGGGCCACAAGTGACCTTTCAGGACAGATGCCCTCTAAACAGATTTTAGGTGATGAAAAGTACATTTATCCAGGTTCCAAAGATTTGCCCATATAACCGTTTTCTAAGCTACCATCGGGATTAGTCTATTAGGTACTTGAGTTTTAAAATTCATCAGTTCTTTCTTATATGAGCACAGTTAACCCCCAGATTCACATTATGTATATACACACATGAACTTACTATTTTTCATAGGATAAAACAGAAGCGAACAGCAGGCTAGCTTGTCCAAGTTCCTTTCAACACAGCGTAGACTTTACGGCCTCTCTCGTCCTCACCATATACCCACCACACTGTGTGACAACTTTAGAATGTTGTCATGTTCTAATGAGGCATATACAGATTTGAGTATGGTCGTATAAAATTTTTACACTTCAGTTGATTCGTAGCTAATAACCCACCTGGGGCTTTAAGCCGAGTAAGAGCCAACCCAGACTCTTCTTCATGTTAACTGTATTTATGAAACTGCCTTTCTCAACATGTACCCTAAATACAAACCCTGGACTCACTCCCCACAAACAGGTTCCACAAACAGGTTCACTGGGCAGGTAAATTTAGGAGAAGCTGTATTTCTCCACAGAGGATAATACATGTTAGCATATTAAAGAGTCTAATAAGTCTCACAGTGAAGAAACCCGCTTAATTTTGTTTAATCAAGTACATGTTCCAAACATATTAGGCCAGAGACCTATTAATATCCCATGGGAACACTCTAGAAAATGCTAGCTAGCTTACTAAAGTGCGCATGAATCCAGTTATGAATTAAATGCTAGACAATTCCTTCTATGTGTCAAAGGGAGGGAGGCATAATTGACTCCTTTTAACAAGGTGCTGTAAAGGTTGTGCTGTCAAGTCCAAATGAAGGTCACAGGCTCAGTTTCAATGGGTTCACTTAATCTCATTTGCGTGTTCAACATAATACTGCCGCAAGTATGTCAGTTATCAAGCAAACAAGGTGACAGACTGGCTTGGGGCAAATGAAACCCATCACTGTAAAAACAACCTAGAGGGCATGTTCTGAAGAGAGCAAATTAGTAATGCCATCTACAAAGAAGAGAATAACAGATGGAAAATTGAAAGCACCCATGTGGCATTTAAGCTATGAAATTGACAGATTTCTTCTACTGCAGAGATGGATGGTTAATTATTTATGAAGCATAAAAATGTTTGATATTGAGCCCCAAGCCTTGTTGGGCCAACAATCCCCGCTCAGGAATAGGCTTCGAGCCTCGGGTGGGGAGGCCCACCCCTGCATGCTGGACCTCTGAGTAGCAAGCAGGAAATTAATGAGCTTTGTTATTATTTGGCAACATTTCACACCTGAGTTTCCCTTTCTTAACACAATCAAATCCTGTCTCGAAAATCACAAGGAAGCATGGTTACCTGTGGAGTGAGATTGTGAAGAACCAGCCAGTAACTGGGACGAACTGAACCACCATCACTCCAAGTAGAGGCTGTAAGTAACCAGAAGAAAAAATTAGGAAGAGCAGTAAAAAAATTCAGAAAGCCATGAGTGAGAAAACGTTTTCACATAGGCCCTGTGTGTCTTCTCTCCTTTTATAAACGGTCTTCTATTTTACACGTCCCTCTAACCGCATTCATCCTGTCACTTAATGGTCAGTTTCTCTTCCCCTAGACCTTGTAACCCTGTGCACTCTCACACCTCATTTGTAAGGCCACATTTCCCTCCTAATGTTCTCACGCTGCTGTGTGTCGTTTTTACTTCATCTGTCCCTTGCGAGTTCTTGGCTACCTCTGCCCTAGACAGAACTGCAACTTTCCACTCCAGAGATACTCTTTCCTCTACCAGACAACCGTGATTTCCTCTCTTGTGAAGACTTCATGTCTTTTTTGGTGTTAACATAAGCCCCTTGTGTTTGAACAATGATGCTCCTTTAGGCGAGTCCTTGTCACCTGAGGCAAGCCGTGAGTCCTGTGTCCCCCAACCCCTGACCGATCGGGGTGCTGTGCTGCTCCAGGGAGATGATGGTTTGGGGTTGGTCAGACCAGGAGGTGGGCGGGGCAGCGGTGTAGTGTTCCTTGAGGAAATATGGTTTTTCCACATCTTGTTGGAGAGATGAGTGGGGTTGTGTCCTATGGGATCTGGGGACCATGTTGATTTGTAATCAGGGAACTTTGCTATAAAGAAGACAAAATTAAGGAAGGAGTAAGGTTAAATAGATCACTTTTGTCAATCTACATAAATTTTGTGTATACATATAAATAGTATTCTAAAAATAGTAAGTACACATCTTGAGACTAGCAATACAAAATAACACTAAATATAAAATTTTCAATGACTATTACTCTGAATCAACAACACATGAACTGAAGATTTAATGATAACTAATTCTCTACTACTTTCTTAGCCAAACAAGCCTGAAAAGGAAGATTCATTCAAGGGAAGTTTTCTTAAAACCATTAGTCTTACGTAAAGATATAGTAGAATGTGAACCTTAGCAAAACTATCCTATAAATACTCACTGGCTGAATGGGAAGTACATTAGAAACTTCTAATTTTCTTGATTGTGATTAAGCTATCAATATTCAAACAGATTTTTTTTAAAATTTTTTATTTTTAAGCAATGTCTACACCAAACATGATGCTTAAACTTACAACCCTGAGATCAAGAGTCACATGTTCTACTGTCTGAGCCAGCCAGGTGTCCCAATATTCAAACAGATTTTGAAAAAAAAAAAAAAAAAAAAAAAAAAAAAAAAAAAAAAAAAAAAAATCAACAAATATTTGCTAAGGGCTTATTATATTTTAAATCAGTGCTGTGGGTAATATAAAGTTATTCTTAAGAACTTCAAATTCACATGAGAAGACGGAACAGGTGAATAGCAGAATTGGTAGCTGGAGGTATCATCACATATGTTCAATGCACAGAGGAGAAAACACTGTTATGTCATCATCAAAGGCATGGCAAAGACAGGTCTGGAAGGATTTTACGAACGGATGGGCTTGGAGTGCTTGGGTGGCTTAGTTGGTTAAGTGTCCAGCTTTTGATTTCAGCTCAGGTCATGATCTCATGGTTTGTGGGACTGAGCCCTGTAACAGACTCTCTGCTGACAGCACGGATCCTGTTTGGGATTCTCTCTCTCCCTCCTTCTCTTACTCTCTGCCCCTTCCCTGCTTGTGCTCTCAATCTCACTCTAAAAAATAAACATTTAAAAACAAACAAACAAACAAAAAAATGGATGGGCTCAGAGAGACAGGAGAATATAGATGAATATCCTTTAAACTCTATCTGTACCAAATGTATTTTTCTTCAGTTTTGGCTGAACACCATTTCACAAGGCCAGAGAGGTACAGAAGGCCAGAAAGGTAGGGTGAAGGCTGATGAAGATGCTACCAGGAGTTCTTGCACTAGATTTGGTACGTAGTATTTAAACCTGGGTCTCAGCCTGGGTGACAGCAAGTAGGATGGAGAATGGGTAGGAGATATGGCTGCAGAATACACTCCCTGGGAGACACCCTCACCACTTGGACTCAGGCAGCAAGTGAGAAAAATCAGGAGACTTTGTGACCCACTGATGCTGGAAGCGTCATTAAAACAAACACAAAAACTTAGTTAAGGAGGAAAGACGATGTAGGGGAGGGGCAGAGATGTACATTCAGTTTAGACAAGTCTGGGGTGACTCTTGGGTCATCTCTCAGATGAACGTCCAACTGTAGACAAAAGATTTTTATCTGGTTCAACCGGAGATATGGGCAGTTACTGGAATAAAAGAGTTGAGTGAAAATATCAGTTTTTACATGTAAAGAAAAAAAGCCCCCAAAAGAATAATGTAGGGTAGTGGTTAGAAACACGGATTTTTGAGTTGGCTCCTTTACATATGCACACAGACCTGAGGCAAATTACATCAGCTCTTTGTTGTCGTTGTTGTTTTGAGAGAGTGAGAGAGCATGTGCCAACAGGGTAAGGGGGCGAAGAGAGAATCCCAAGCAGGCTCCACGCTTCAGCACAGAGCCAGACACGGGGCTCAATCCCACAAACTGTGGGATCATGAACTGAGAGGAAACCAAGAGTCGGATGCTTTATTATATCCATTAAGATATAAAAGTCAGATGGTTTTACTATATCCATTAAGTTTTCATTCCCTATCGTCTTAGAAAAAAAAATATATAAGGAACTCAACAAATGTTGGTAGAATTAATTAAGGGCCTCTTTTTTATTTTGCCTTTGGCCATCTGCCTGTAGCCTTTGTCTATAAGTGGAAGGAATTTTTTTTTTTTTTAAGGAAAGCAAACTAGAACTGGTTGCCTTAGGAACAACTTGGTAAACGTCCCTGGTTCTCCTCATGGGCCATGACTCCTTTGGCAAACTGGTTAAAGAAAAACGCTTGCGGCACAAAGATCTGACCCCTGTCCTCTCAATGCTCACAAGCTCCTTGCAATGATGTCACCATCTGCCTTGTCCTAAAGCTACATGTCTCATCCTGTCTCTGTGTGACCGGAAGCTCCTTGAGAACATGGCCAGTACAAGAGGTGTGCTTCCATTTATGCTGCCCTCGCTATTCAACTTTCATTGTATTCTGTAAGAAATAAATGCCCATTTCTTTTGTAAAAGGGAATCTGATGGAAAAGTGCAAGCCAAAGGGGAACGAACAGGTCATACTTGTACCTGAAGTGCTATGAACGTTGGTAAAGGAGTTGTCAGAGGCACTGTAGGGCCAGGCACCAGGTGAAGGCAGCGAGGTGTTGAGGGAAGAATTAGACCCTTTTGGGGACACAGGAGGAACAAGATGGAGATCTTGAGACAGATGTCAGTATAACCAGTGCAACCTTAGGTATTTTATTTACCCTTCCATGGAAGGTTAAATAAACAAATATCTTAATATATATCTTATCTTATATATCTTAAACAAACAAACTGAAAAGCTACATATTTTTATGTTTTTTGGTTAAATTATTAGATTAGCAGGTGCCAGTGAAGCCACAGATTGACAAATATGAAATGCCGGGTTTTGAATGAACACCGAGGATACCTCGCTCATTTACCTGTGGTGTTATCCCGCAGAAGTTGGTGGTCAGTATCTACAATGGGAGATGTGGCTGTACCCCCCAGCACACTTCCTGGGGTGACATAGGGGTCAGATTCAGGGTCAATGTTTTGGATACCTTTCCATGGCACTCCTGGTTGGAATTCTGAAACAAGGAGAACCAATATTAGAGGTAGGAGGATGTTAAAAAAAAATGTTAAAATCAAGTTAGTTTTTGATACAAGAAATAGATCTGTGAAAGAATACTGAATCTATTTTATTGCAAACAGTTATCGTAAAATTAAAAATCACACTCTCAACCCCAACATATACTGTGCTAGCAGCACTTCTGTGTTACCAAGCTTGTCGACCTTCTCGGTTTCTCTGGGGCTGTGAGCCAGAGCTCATTAGTGCCTAGCCTGGTCACTTTTCTTCCTACTTCCAGGGCAGTTCGGCCCGAGAGCAGTGAAACCGGGAGTAAGTAACCTGGTGCTGATGAGAACTGTCCAGGTATCTCGGACACAAACCGGGAGAAAATCTGCGTTGGAAGTAAGTGACTTCTCCCACTTATCTCACCGGAAATTGGCTCAGATGAACAAAAGAAAATACACTATAAATGACCATGACTTCGTGGAACATCCAGGGAGAAAGAGCAGGAATAATTTGGCTTATAGTGAGAAAGCCCAGAATATGTATAAGTGTTTATAATTATTTTTATTAATATTTTTAATGTTTACTTATTTTTGAGAGAGAGAGAGAGAGAGAGAGAGAGAGAGAGAGAGAGACTGACCAAGCATGAGAGAGAGAGAGAGAGAGACAGACCAAGCATGAGCGGGGAGGGGAAAGAAAGAGGGAGACACAGAATCCAAAGCAGGCTCCAGGTTCTGAGCTGTCAGCACAGAGCCTGACGCGGGGCTCGAACCCACAAACTACAAGATCATGACCTGAGCCGAAGTCGGACGCTTAACCGACTGAGCCACCCAGGTGCTCCTATAATTTTTTTTATTGGTTAATTTAAATCATATTTAAAGTTGTTGGATGGGATTAACAAACTTTTGTTTTCCCAATCATGACGGAGAGCAATATAGTAGAATATACAAACAATATGCATTATATGAGCCTTCTTTGGTGGAATGGAACTGCACATATTCCTACCACAAATATTCCAGTACAGAAAGAGGTTTAGATAGACATACACCAATTTTTAATTTTTGATTTGCTAAATTAAAATTTTTTCTACAATGAAAACAGATGACTTAAATCAAGATAAAAACAGAAGGGAAAAAGTAACAAAATAGTCTCATTGTATCACTACTGCATATCTGGAACCTATCTGACGACAAATACTTGCTTAATGAATAAACGGGTCAATTAAATGGACATTTCAGAAGAACCCATGTTATGAGGCATCCTGTGCATGGATGAATCCCAAGTCTAGCTCCAGCATCACCTTCTTTGATCCCAGATTCCACTCCTCTGACTTCTTTCAGCTTATCTATATCTGTACAATATTTAGCACAGTTACTTGCGTTACAGGTGACCAGTGTCCACACCTTATCTTCCTGACTGAACTCTATGGAGCAGAGACCCCATCTAATGTGAATTTACTATCTTCCCACAACATAGCACATACCTTCCTTTTATCAGACAATAATTACTGAATGAAAAAATAAAGTAAGTGCCTGAGTAACTGGCAAAAGCAATCTGTTCAGAGCCTGAAATTAAGAATTGAAGACAAACGATACACAGAAAAAACATTTCCTGGACAATACCTGGAGGCCAACTGGCATTGCTGGATTTACTTCCGATTTTATTTGTCGGTGGAGATTTGGCAGGTAACCAGCTATCACCAGCAGGACCCGTATGGCCACCCAGCGTGTCACTCGGGATGATATCAAACTGGTTGTATGGTGACCCTCCTCGAGTCTTACCAGGGGCCACTATAGCGCCTGAGGAGAGAGAGGAAATTGATTCACACCCAGCAAAAACAGTATTCTGACTATGCAGTTAAAAAAAAGTTCTGGAACAAGAGGTTGCCCTGGAGAGCCAGTATATAATCCATAAGTAGGATGGCTAGGAACAGTTCATTTCACCTTTCTGAGCTTCTCGGGTTCTCATTAAAGCACACTTATTCTTCAATTTTCCTTTCAGTTTTAAAAATTCCACGGGCTTAAGAAATTAACGAAACTCTGACCACCTACAAATCATACCATTATCCCCAGTTTCTATACTGATGACTCAAGAATCAGAAATAGGACAAACACTACACAAGCTGCAGTGCGTAAGAAGCGTTTTCACTACACTTGTCCTGACACCATTCACCCAAGTTCTTTGGAGCTGGTCAGACCTAGGTTAGCTAGAAGAAGCTGTGTAAATGGAGGGAGTTCACTGGAGAGAAAAGCATATGCGCTTGCTTTGAATTCCAAAGCAATGAGATGGAACCCCCGCCCAGGGTCTCTGCCAGCACAAGGTCAGCAGGGGACTCTGCAGCTCGGACACCCACGGCCCCACACACTAAGAACAGCCGATCCTTTGTAACTGCTTTCTTGAGAGCATTTCAGCAGTTCTGTCTGTGCCCTTTTTATGCATCTTATATGCTATGAGGCAGGAAAACAACCTTAAAAGCTTCAAATTCCCTTAACCTAACAAAAAATGAGCTTCACTTTAAATAAAATTCTTGGCCACCCTATTTATTTCTCAAATGAATTCCACATGCTGCACCATGTCACTTGATCTACCCTTAGGATGCTGTTTATAAACAGATAAAATTATTTCCAGGATGATGTATTAACATATTTGTATAAATACTGATTAAAATAATCTGCTTGGTTTGGCCCGGCAGGAGTATTATCAAAACCACCTTCCAAGCTCAGCAAAGAAGTCATTTGCTTTTCTGGAGCCACTGACAGAAATCTGACTCAAGGGCACGTTACAGTGAATAGTAGAAAATGAAGAGCTCGATTACCTTGGGGATTGCTAAGGAAATGGGGAAAACATTATCTATAAGCTCTGAAAAGGCAGGTGGATATTTTAGCTTCAAGATATCCTCTCACATGGCACTTGTATTTATTATCATGCACCTATCATGTCTTTGGGGACAAAGGGACCTGATGAATCATCAGCCTAAGGAAGCAGGGTAAGTCCCCAAAGCTGCAGATGCTGGGTTTGAATTATTCAGTCTAGAGACAGATTTTATAGTTTCAATAAATCATTCTTGATTTCATGGCATGAAATCAAATGATAATGCTTAGAGATAGCAGGGAAGAGCTCCATGGGGCCACTTTACCACCTCTGGGGCAGACACATTAAATAGTGGTTTACAAAGGAACCCTGAAAGTTTTCAGACTGATGGGGCTGAGGCCTGCCAGTGAACAGCAGCAAGACAAGCCCAACACCTGTTAATACTTGCCTCTCAAGGCTACAGGTGAGTCCAGGTGAATTACTGTCAAATGAAATAAACACTGAATGAAACAAAGGCCGAAGGAAGGTTCTAAGACCTTTTATTTGTTTTACAGGGAAATGGAGAAGTGCTTCCAGAGAACGATGGAGATGAAAGGACCCACAATTCACAACCAAAGCCCATGATGCCCTTAGCTGCTGCCTTGAGGACGCTGTAATTCACAGAGAACAAGAGAGTTTTGGGGAAAGTTCAAATTTCATGTACTCTTCTACTGGCCATCTTTTGGAGATTAAAGGTTCAAATAATCAACATGATATGTATTTGTTGTGATTTCTTAAACCTCAAAAAAATGGGTTCTGTTCTCTCAGCCAATATATTAGGGTTTTATCCTAATGGGTGCTCAAGTTCACTGCTACTACTCTTAATCAGGTGGGAAATTTTGCATCCCTTAATTACAACTAGCATTTTAAGTTTTCATAATTTGAAATTATGAAATTTTGCATCCCTTAATTACAACTAGCATTTTAAGTTTTCATAATTTGAAATACACGCAGCCCCAATCTTCCTCTCATAGGTGATCACAGGATTCGGGGGGAAAAAAAAATCAAGAGACAAAAAGCTAAAGATTTCAGCTTTAAAATAATTTGTAAGGCTATATTACAAGGCTTGCTAAGGGCTGAACACTTCCATCTCATAAAGCTTTGCTCACTCTTACCATTTTTGTGCATATTGGCTTCCTGTGTGGCTACAGAGGGCAGGCCCTCCATCATGGAGGTCCACTGTTTGAAGCGAGACTCTGTTCCAGCCTCCTTCCCGCCAACCATGCCATAGTCCATGCCGCCAGAGCTGAAGCCTAAAACAGAGAATCACATTTTACGTCTTTCTATAAATTTCTAGCATCAGTAATCAAAAGATCTGAGGTAGAATCCATGAATAGCTTCCTTTGTCATTTAAAGACTAATTCACAAGAAGCTTCTTCACCGAGAAACAGATTTCGGGGTATCTGGGTGGCTCAGTCGGTTGAGCATCCAACTTGTCTCAGGTCATGATCTCACAGTTTGTAGCTTCAAGCCCCACATCAGGCTTTGCACAGATAGCACGGAACCTGCTTTGGATTCTGCGTCTTCTCATCTCTCTCTGCCCTTCCCCCGCTCTCTCTCTCTCATTAAAAAAAAGAAAAAGATTTTGATTCGAAATGTTTGTCATGGCTCTTGCTTACCAAAACAAAAACAAAAACAGTAACTCTTTGTTAAGGTATGAAAATGTAGATGAATGCCATCTAATTGAGGCCATCTCAGTGCACCTGTGTCTTTACTCATTTAGCTAACACTTGCACCGGGCAGATTCGTCAACTCAAACAGCAATCTCCACACAACAAACTAATATGGTATAACGACAGTCACGAGGTGTGGTGAGGCTTTCTGGGGGAGGAAAGGCTTTGCAGGAGGGACATTTGATGTAGGGCCTATGGCAGGTATAGAAGCCAAGGATACTAAGTACAAAGCTTTGATCGAAGACAATCAGGTGACATCAGGGAATGATGAGGAGCTCGGTGTCACTCAGATGCTCGGTAGAGGAGCGAGGCAGGGTGGCAGGAGATGGGAGAGAAATGAGGAGTTGTATTGTGTAGGGTCTTTATGTATTAGGCCAAGGATCTGGGGGCTTTTTTCTCCAAGACATAAAGAAGAAATATTTCTCCAAGAAATAAAGAAGGTTTTTAACAAGTGAGAGGAAGAGATAACTAAGTTTGTATTTTAGAAAAAGAACTGGCTGTGTAAGAATGGTGTACATGGAGGCCAAGGCAGAATGTAAGAGATCAATTTGAAAGAAATCTTTATGCAGTGCTGAAGCCTCCACAGCTCAAACTGGCAGTGACGGAGAGGTTCAGAGTTTACTTTGCCGCGAGCTCCACGAAAGCCTCCGGTGTCAGGCTTCTGGTGGGAGTGTGGGTGGGTAACGTCTTCCTGCTGCACAGGGCTGGACAGCTGAGGTCCAGCATGAGAGGCTTGCTGAAGGGGTCTCACGGGTCCCACCATCCACTGTGGGTCAGAACGTATTTCACATGAAAATAACACTGAAATAAACGAAACAGAGGAGGGGAAGAACGATGGGTAACCTAGTAAAAATGAGGATGGACCACGGGAGTGTGGAGAGCCACCCTGTGTAAAACGCTCGGGTGACCGCAGGAGTCAAAAGCTCATCTACTCTTAGTCAAGAAGATGTGTCATTCTGGCCAGGCCAGACTCCGTGCTATACCCACTTGACTCTGCAACCACCTGATGGTGCCTCAATGGCTCTGAAGTTCCACTCATCCAAACCCCATGAGGGCCCAGGTCACGTTTTCCCCCTATGCTTCTCTGAGTTGTCAGAGACAGGTTTAAAAAGGCAGAGTGAATCAAGCTCAAATAATTCCGAGCACCTTGTCCTACGTACAAAGCGTTGCTATTAATATAAAGAACACTGTTCATTCCCATTGCTTGTAAGCGACTTTACTAGTCCGTGTGATTACGTGGAGGGTGCGGGCAGGGAGCAGAAGTTCCGGAGGAAGCTGGAAATATTCCAAATTAAATGATTTTTTAAAAGAAGAGTGTACGGTATTTTCTTTTTTTCCTGCGTAGCTAGGATGAAACGAGACTGGAGGAACAAGGGTTTTTTTCTGACAGAAGCTTCAATGGCCTAAGTGGGCCGGCTCCTTGGGCAAGTAACACTCTACCTTCGACAGAGGAAACCAGCCCAGGGTGCTTGGATTCCAGGCTAAGCAAAAGCTTGGTTCTAATCATGGAGGAAGAGCTTTTGAGAGTAACCCAGGATTCTGGTGACGATGAGAAAGAAGGACATGAGGATTAATAAGAAGATAAAGAACTATTCCTTCTGTTTTACTTTTCTTTTCTTTTCTTTTTTTTTTTTTTTTTTAATTTTAACGTTTATTTATTTTTGAGACAGAGAGAGAGAGAGCATGAACAGGGGAGGGGCAGAGAGAGAGGGAGACACAGAATCCGAAACAGGCTCCAGGCTCTGAGCGGTCAGCACAGAGCCCGACGCGGGGCTCGAACTCACGGACCGTGAGATCATGACCTGAGCTGAAGTCGGCCGCTTCACCGACCGAGCCACCCAGGCGCCCCTCCGTATTACTTTTCTTTAAAGTTGCTCTGAAAAAAATTTTTTTTTTTTAACGTTTATTTATTTTTGAGACAGAGAGAGACAGAGCATGAACGGGGGAGGGTCAGAGAGAGAGGGAGACACAGAATCTGAAACAGGCTCCAGGCTCTGAGCCATCAGCCCAGAGCCCGACGCGGGGCTCGAACTCACGGACCGTGAGATCGTGACCTGAGCCGAAGTCGGACGCTCAACCGACTGAGCCACCCAGGCGCCCCATGCTCTGCAATTTCTTTAGAGCTCACAGTGAACTAACGTTAATTTCAGCCGCTTAGAGTTCTTTTGTGACACACAAAGTGTAGAAAATTAGTAGGAGTTCTCCACCTTAGGAAGAGGGGACAGTTTGAGCAGTTCCATCTGAACCTCAAGTAAAGTGCGCATCTTCCTCATTAGAACCTTGGGGATCAAACACCACGAAAACATGGCGGCATGACAACTGAATCACAAAGTTTGGTAAGCAAACACACAGAGGGGTGTGAAGAGAACAGGAGCTAAAACTGCCTTGAGAAGTTCATTCTCCAACCCCAAAACCAGGAGAGGAAGAGTCAATGTAAGGCTGTACGTAATTCTGTGTCTGCCTTCCATGTCCTGTAGTAACTGGCATGACTTGTAACCTCTATTTGTTTTTTTAAATTTTTAAAAAATGTTTATTTATTTTTGAGAGAGAGAGAGAGAGAGAGAGAGAGGGAGAGAGGGAGAGAGGGAGGGAGAGAGAGAGAGAACGAGCACGAGCGGGGGAGGAGCAGAGAGAGAGGGAGACACAGAATCCGAAGCAGGTTCCAGGCTCCGAGCTGTCAGCACAGAGCCCGACGCGGGGCTCGAACTCACACACCGCGAGATCGTGACCTGAGCCGAAGTCGGAAGCTCGACCGACTGAGCCACCCAGGCACCCCCCCTAAGCTATTTGTAAGCCCAGACTTTTTGTACTTGCTATTTCATCAAAACCAAACTTCCTCAGTCCACCAAGTTGCCTCCCTGTAATTCTCCAGCTCACCAACAGAGCCCGAACTCAAATCAAACAGTCTTTTAATTCAGTTCCATGCATGCTTACAGAAAGCCTCATTTGTGCCAGGCTTTGGTAGGAGCAAAGGCATTAACAGAAATAAGACATGCCTCTTGCTCTCCCAAGGGACTCATCTCCCCGGTACATCATCCCTTTCGCCTCTCTTATCATTCCTACAAATCCAACCCTTGGCCTACCTTATCTGTCTTTGCCAGAATTGCTTTCTTTGCCACATACTCTAATTCCTGGTCTATATTCATCATTACCACATGGCTCAGTGCCACCTCCTTGAGGAAATTCTCTCAAGGTAACTTGTCCTTACCCAATCACTCCTTCACGCTCTTTGTCTGTGTTAGTTCGTTTCTGCTACTTCTTTTATTATAGATTAGAAAACAAACTAGTGCTTTTATAATATTAAAATAAAAATAAACTATAAAAGAATGTACCCAGAGTTGTCCGTTTAACACATTCTCTTTTTAAATGTTTGTTTATTTTTGAGAGAGAGAGAGAGAGAGAGCACGTGAGCAGGGGAATGGCAGAGAAAGAGGGAGACAAAGGATCCAAAGCATGCTCTTTACTGTTAGTAAGGAGCCTGAGGCAGGGCTCGAACTCATGAACTTGAGATCATGACCTGAGCCAAAACCAGACACTTAACCGACTGAGCCACCCAGGTACTCCGAGATTTTTTTATTTGTAAGTGATCCCTACACCCAACACAGAGCTTGAATGTATAACTCTGAGATGATGATCTACCGACTGAGCCAGCCAGGCACCCCCAAATTTTGATAAATTTTAAACACGAAAAGTTAAATTTTATTGGGAGTACATTTTCTAATAAGACAAGGGACTTTATTTCTCAATTGGTTCAGATACCTATGAATGAGTAGGTATGAGACTGCATTCATGCTCTTCCTATCTAAAAAATTCCTACAGACAAAAAGCACCAAAAAGTCTTGTGTAAGTAATTAGATGAGAAAGAAGGAGTCTTGTTACAACATCACTTACTTCTTTGCATTCCTGTGGAGGGGATATTCCCTTCCCTCAGCTCAATACATGGATGCTACAACAACTTTAGATAAGTCATTATCCCCAGACAATTTGGTTAAGTATGTTTTCAATTCTGCTAAAAGCAGAGAATTAGAAACCATCTAATTTAAAAAAAACCAATTAGTTAAGGGTCAGTGAAGCAGTTATTAAAGTCATTCAACTTTTTAATTTTGGGAAAATATACCAAAAGTGGCTTTATTAGGACTAAGAGACTTTTATTCTTTTTTTTTTTTAAATGTGTTTATTTTTGAGAGAAAGAGAGAGTGCAAGTTATCGAGGAACAGAGAGAGAGAGGGAGAGAGAGAAAGAGAATCCCATGAGGGGCGGGGGGGGGGGGGGGGAGGCACTATCATCGCAGAGCCTAATGTGGGGCTTGAACTCCTGAAAGGTGAGATCATGGCCTGAGCCGATGTCAGATGCTTAACTGACTGAGCCATCGAGGTACCCTGCTTTTAATTATTCTTGCTCCTTTTTAGCCTGCAGGTGTCTTTTTTAGTTTAATACTCGGCAGTATTGAACTGCAAATTGAACTAGGCAAATTGAAATATTACTCATTTCATTACATCTTTGCTATCTAATTTTTGAAAAAAATTTTAACTTCTCTGTATGCTTTAAATATATTTTCATCAAAATCTTAGTTATAAATTTAGTTTATTCAAGCCAGGCATTGAAAGTGGATTTACTTTCAGTCCCAAAATGTATTTTTCAATTAAAATAAAATGTCATAATATGAATTTAGGAACTTTTTTTTAAGGTTTGTTTATTTATTTTGACAGAGTGAGAACATGTGTGTGAATGGGGGAAGGGTAGAGAGAATGGGAGAGAGAGAGAGAAAATCCCAAGCACTTGGGGCTTGACCCCACAAACCATGAGATCATGACCTGAGCCAAAATCAAGATCTGGATGCTCAACTGACTGAACCACCCAGGTGCCCCTGAATTAAGGAAATTTTTAACTGTGGAAAAAACTGCAAAATGCATCTTAGAAGGCAGATTGTAACTGGCCAGATCACAGTTCACATGATAAAGACCTAATAAAAATTATCCCTTGTTAAATAAGTTATGAAATGTAAATAAACTAGTAAGTCAATGTTTTTTTTCTCCTTTGAATGACAGAGAGAGATAGAACACAAGCAGAGGAGGGGCAGAGAGAGAGGGAGACACAGAATCCGAAGCAGGTTCTAGGCTCCGAGCTGTCAGCATGGAGCCTGACACGGGGCTCGAACCCACGAACCGTGAGATCATGACCTGAGTTGAAGTTGGACACTTAACCGACTGAGCCAGGCGTCCCTCTCCTTACTGTAGATTCTAATGCATAGTTACATTTATAAGTTACTTTAAAACAGGAGTATGATAAAAAAACATGACATTTCTTCAGTAAGTGTATATACGTGTATACTGAACTCTGGTCCTTCAGTCATCAGGAAGTTATGCCTCCAGTACAATAATCACAAATAACACCATTAAGCTAATAAGACATCATGATATTTTCTATATATTTAAATAAATGAGAAGATACGCTGCTAAAAACTAAAAGATTCTCAGCTAACATATAATGTTACTACCCCCACCCCCAATAATTTTACTTCTTAATAAAAGACAGAAAATATTAAAGATGTTGTAAGAACTGTCACTGGAACATCATGATGTTAGGTTTTTAACAACTGACTGATTAATGAATACCCAGGCTAAAGGCAAGCACGTAAAAGGTTTATTCACAGGTTTTACCTGATAAATGGTAAAAAACATGTATTTAAGAGAGTCAGTGTCATTAACCTATGTTGCTCAAGCTGTTCAAAGGTACTTTTCTTTCCAGTTAAGACATGCTGTGGGGAACAAGTACCGAGAAGAGCCATGCACATTTAAACACCTGAAAAAGCTGTCTGGGGCTTCCAGATGTTCACTTTGCTTTGTACCACTGGGCTCTACTTTGAGAACCACGTACTCTTTGACAAAAGGGGATGGAAGAAACAAAATTGCCCTGCTTTATTATCATATACAGTGTCTAAATTCACAACTCGAAGCACACCAAAACACCCAGGTTCTTACGTCAAGCTTTCACCTTAACAGAAAACAAGATTAAGAAGGTGAAGACTGGAAACACAGAGTTAATGACACCTTCATTAGTCATTATAGGAGGCTTTCCCCTTGCTTGGCACCCTGGATTTCTACATCCCAGACAGGCATGACTTTGTAAGATAGGAGACGGTGTAGAGTTCTGTGTTCTCTCATGTCAAGTGACGGTACAGGGGTTAGTCATGTATGTATGTATGTTTTTTTTAATTTTTAAAAATGTTTGTTTATTTATTTTTTATATTTTTATTTATTTTTGAGACAGAGAGACAGAGCATGAGCAGGGGAGGGGCAGAGAGAGAGGGAGACACAGAATCCGAAGCAGGCTCCAGGCTCTGAGCTGTCAGCACAGAGCCCGACGCGGGGCTTGAACCCACGGACCGCGAGATCATGACCTGAGCTGAAGTCGGACGCTTAACCGACTGAGCCACCCAGGCACCCCATGGTTATTTATTTTTGAGAGAGAGAGAGAGAGAGAGAGAGAGAGAGAGAGAGAGAGAGAGAGAATATGAATGGAGGAGGGGCAGAGCAGAAGGAGACGCAGAATCTGAAGCAGAGTCCAGGCTCTGACCGAGCTGCCAACACAGAGCCCAATGTGGGGCTCAAACTCATGAGCAGTGAGATCATGACCTGAGCCAAAGTCAGAAGCTTAACCCACTGAGTCACCTAGGTGCCCCAAGAAAGATTATTTGAATTTAAGTCAGTTCTCAGGTATATCATTTTATTATTATTATTATTTTTAAAAAGTGTTTATTTATTTTGAGAGAGAGAAGATGAAGGACAGAGAGGGAGAGAGAGAGGGAGAAACCATCCCAGGCAGGCTCCACGCTGACAGCACAGAGCCCAGCATGGAGCTTGATCACACGAACTGAGAGATCATGACCTGAGCAGAGACCAAGAGTTGGATGCTTAACCGCCTGAGCCACCCAGGTGCCCCTTAGGCAGAACATTTTAAAGACACAGTGTAGTTGGTGGAAGCTGGAAATTAATTCTGTTAAAACTATCCAAGACCAAGGAGCGCCCGGGTGGCTCAGTTGGTTGAACGGCTGACTCTTGATTTGGGCTCAGGTCATGATCTCATGGTTCATGGGTTTGAGTCCCACGTTAGGCTCTGAGCTGACGGCATGGAGCCCGCTTGGAATTCTCCCTCTCCCGCTCTCCATCTGCCCCTCCCCTGCTCACGTGTGCATGTGTGTTCGCTCTCAAAATAAATAAACACTTAAAACCCAAAACCACACAACTGGAATCCAGGATCAAGATATCCTTTAAGTCTTTGCTATTCTCTGAATGAGGACACCCCAGCAGGAAGTGAGCCCCCACCTCAGTGGGCATGTCACAGAGGTAGAGCAGAAAGCAGGGCCATGTGTCAGGGTCTCTTTGTCTCCTAGGAGCACGGATTTCAGGTCTCCCCAACTTTTATTTCTGAGTTTGCACAGAACAGTACCTTCTTTATCAAAATAAAATGTAAACTGTGCCATTCTGAGAAGAAACCTGCTGTGGTGTGTGGTACCTTTTTAATTTTTAAATTTTATTTTTAAGTCACTGTTGCCTCACTGATTGGATTCTGTTTACAACATGTTCCCCGGTTCTGAAAGAGCTATGATTTGCCTGCCAACAAATTCTTGATGAATGTCAAAGGTATAACCTTACTTGTGCTAATTCTATTTAAATCGGATGAAATACTAGTATCAGAAGAATTTTATCAGTTCGCCTTATACGTTTAATTTTAGCTCCCCAGTTTTTCACGAGAAGGAAATTTTATCAGTAGAGCTAAACACCTCAACTCGGATGTATTTTAACAGGTTATAACTTCAGACACATGTATCACGCACAGCACGTACACACCCTTTAACTAGCTTTTAAAACTTCCTGGTGGTAGAACACTGGACTGCCATTCATAAAGAGACCACTTTGGACCCAGAGAAGGTGGAGCCTAGCTCTACGATTTACTAATTGTGTGGTGAGCTCTGGGACACCGTCGAAACTCTAGGATATCATCTGTCAGGCAGGGATACGAATATTTATCTGTCTTGTGTGTTTGCTGTGAAAACAGAGGGTAAGGCAGGACCAAACCCTACCAGAGGTTCAGAACATGACTGGAAGATTTTTTTTTTTAAGGTGTTTTTCATTACTGAACAACTTACCAGAACCATATCCAGGTATTGGCCCTTTGGTTTGAAGGTCTGGGAGCCCCACATTCAGAGCGTTGGGTACCATGTTGTCCAGATGCGGCTTGGGCCCAACGGGATGAGAGGGCGAGTGCTTCATGCCGGGCTGCCTCTGCTGCTGCTGCTGCTGCTGCTGCTGCTGTTGCTGCTGCTGGAGAGCGCTCACCATTCGAGCCAGCTGGAGGCCAGGAGGCCAGAGCGAGGGGGAAGCCGAGGGAAAATGGACACATGATAAGCCAACACCCTGAGCCTCCTAGGAAAAGACTGCATAGGATTCACGTTCTGCTGTCGGAGGTTAAGCAGAGATGCAGCCCTCACACAGAGCACCAGAGGGACCCTTCCAATCCCACGTACCTGCTGCTCTTGCTGCTGGCGCACAGCTTGAGAAAGCTTCCTCTGGTTCTGTAGCAACTGCTGTTGTTGCTGCTGCTGCAGGAGAAGCTGACATGCCTACAAAACAGGGAAGGAGAGAGCGGAGCAAAGCTTCCTAAGCCGGACGTACGGACACACTCGAGGGGGTTGCGCATCTAAGGGCAGGTTGTGGAATCCAGTGGCCAGGAGGGAAGTACCACCAAGTTCCTGGTCTACTGGTCACATTTACCTCCAACTGAGCGGATACATTAACCCTTAAGGACGCATAAAATGAAGCAAATCAAAATTAAAGGAAAAAAACCCCTAAATAATCTTTTTTTTAGCTATAGGGGGAAAATCTGCTACTCACCAACTGAAACTGGGGAATTTGTGGAAGCTGGCTCAGCATGGCAATTTGTTGAGGAGATAACTGGGGCCCCACATTGAAAAGACCTGGATTCAGGCCACTGTTGGGAAACTGCTTGAGCATTGAGGCAGAAACCTAACAAGAAAAAAGAGGACTCTTTCAGAACTTACTAAAATAAAACTTTTTTTTTTTCTGTAAAAAGAATCTTAATAGGTCTAAAGCAAATGTCGATTGCTTTCCTTGAAAAATATCTGTAAAAAATACTAAATCATCCGGAGAAATACACCAAAATGTTAACGATGGTCACGACTGAGCAGTGAGATTATAAGGGCTTTTAGGGGCACCTCACTGGCTCAGTTGACAGAGTGTGTGACTCTTGATTTTGTAAGTTTAAGCCCTGCATTGGGTGTAGCGATTACTTAAAAATAAAATCTTAAAAAAAAAAAAAAAAAAGCTTTTAAATTCTTTACAATAAAAATTATGAATTCATAATCAGGAAGGCTTCTGAGAGACAAAAAAAGTGTTTTTCTTTTAATTTTTTAATGTTTTATTTATATTTGAGAAAGAGACAGAGAAAGAGAGAGAGAGAGAGAGACAGAGCACGAGCGGGGCAGGGGCAGAGAAAGAGAGGGAGACACAGAATCCAAAGCAGGCTCCAGGTCTGAGCTGTCAGCACAGAGCCTGATGCGGGGCTCGAACCCACAAACCATAGGATCATGACTTGAACCAAAGTCAGATGTTCAACCAACCGAGTCACCCAGGTGCCCCCGAGACAAAACAGTTTTAATAACAATGTGAGTTTTGCTTGAGAAATTGTTCCTGTAAATGGACCGTAAAACAAAATAGATCAAACTTCATAAAGCTACTAAATAAATGCCTAAAACAAGGTATTTTTGTTATACAAATAAGAAAAATATATTGACCTGTAAGTAAGACACTGGAGTTTCAATTCATGACGTCTCACACCAAACACTCAGAGTCGCAGAGCAAAAGGGCCTAGAAGGTCAAATGACCCAACTGGCTCCTTCTCCACGGTTTTCAGGAGTGAGTTGCGCTGGGCTACAGGAACCTCCAGACAGAGAAAAGCCTCCCTCCCATCTTTGGACTGCTCGTCTAAGATGTTTTCACGGAGCTGAAATGAGTTCCTTGCACTTTCATCCGCTGAGCCTACTGAATCAGCTGGTTCCGTGGGTGGCAAGCAGCACACTGGTCAAGAGTCTGCTTTGAGAGGCAGACTATATGGGCTGTCATTTCGGAGCTGTGTGACGCAGGGCAAGTTACTTACTGAGCCTTTCTAAGCCTTGTTTCCCCTCCAAAACTGAACAATAACTTTAGTGACGGAGGATTTTATGAGTTAATCCACATCAAAGGCTTAGAAATGCACTCCGTATATGCACAGGGATGGTTCCTCAAGTGTCTAGAGACAATTACAGTTTCTTGTGTCTCATCTTCAGGCTAAACATGCTCACTTCTTTCACGCGTATCTCATCCAATTTCTCAATGCAAAGCCCACAACAGAAAGCCATTTGCTAGAGTCGCTGAGGACTGAGTAGACCTGGCCATCATTAACCATTCTGTTGAAAGCCAGGCTTTCTATTAACAATGCCTGAGATCTCAGTTTCGCTGATGATCACAGCCTAACTCCCAACTCACATATTAAGCTTATTGTCAATTAAAATCTATAATATTTTAAAATAGGTGTTGCTCTCCTATGGAATATTTAAGCAGCTGGGTTGAACTGTATTAATATATGTTTTGATCTTAGGACCTTATCTTTATGTGCATAGCACATAGATGTTTGATAAATATCTACTAAATAAGTGAATATTATATTTCATTTAATTAACTAATTTTTTAAATGTTTATTTTTAAATTTATTTTGAGAGAGAGAGTATGAGAGGGGGAGAGGGGCAGGTGGAGAGAGAGAGAGAGAGAGAGAGAGAGAGAATCCCAAGCAGGCCCCATGCTGTCAGTGCAGAGCCCATGAACTGTGAGATCATGACCTGAGCTGAAATCAAGAATCAGACGCTTAACCGACTGACCCACCCAGGCACCCCACTAATTAATTTTTTAAAGATTTAACTTTTTAAAAAGTAATCTTTACACCCAATGTGGGGCTCGAACTCACAACCCAGAGACCAAGAGTTGCATGCTCCACTGACTGAGCCTGTCAGGTGCCCCATGAATAGTATATTTTAGTAACAGTCACACCACCAAATTCTTTTCTACCCTATTATTCCACTTATGTTCGGTTTGTGTTTCCCTATCTGGTCACTGATGGGAATGCTGAACTTGATAGAGCGGAGGATAATCTAGTAGCCTGTCCCTAAAAACTTCTTTCCAATCTGAGAGTGATCCAGCTGGGAAGAGTCAATCATTTACTAATTCACACAAGTGTTTTAGCATTTACTTTATATTTTTTCATCTTGTCTAAAACAAAGAGACAGCTTGTCAAATGGTTTGTCAAAATAGAGATTTCAACAATGTCATTCTTATCAAATAATATGTTAAACTAATCAATAAAATGAATTAAGACTTGTTAGCAAATTTATGATTCTTGATTTCCTATCATAGGTGCTCAAAAAGCCATCTTTTTGATAATCTAGTGTAGATTACCAAAGTCTAGTCTAGATTATTATTGCCTAGAATTGGCACCAGTTTATCAGTATTTAAACCACTTCCTTTACTGTTTCAAAAGTTGTTTAAAAAACTTCCCCATTCTCTTCACTTCCTTGGAGGGGAGGGGTGCCTCTTTCCTATTTCTACTCTGAGGCTCCACACAGAGGGACATCTACCTTGTTCTCTGGGCCTCCTGCCCTTTTTTCGGGGCAGCAAACCTATAGGGACGGTTGCCCCGTTCCAATTACTACTGGCTAAGTTTGTAATTCAGTATTAGGAAGCTCACATTCTCCAGGATCTGCATTCTCAGTGGTAAAGCGGATATTTTGGCCCCACATGCCTTCCTCTTGTCTTAAAAATTCAGGATTTGTGCAAAAAAGAAGAGCAGTCATTATTAAATTCCCCTTGAAGGTCCCCAGCATTCCTCAAAGATCACAGAAGGGCTCTGCGATTCCTTTCACAAACTGTTTCTCTGTTGTAGGATTTAATTTGTCTCAACCCTTTTGGTTGAACGACTTTATCCTCAACAGAGATGACAAAAGCGGTGCCAATTTTATTCTCACTTAATCTAACTTCATTTTCATTTAATCATTTAAAACATACACAAGTAGTCCAAAGCAGTGACTCTTTTTCCAGTCACTGATTTGCAGCAAACCGAATTCTGAAGACTCTTTCAATCTGCCTATTGTTTTGCAAGCCTCCACTTATTTTACGTTCTAATCCCCCAGCACAACTCTTACACATATCCATCCCTGCTTGCTACCCTTACTTTCCAGCTTTTGAAAATACCCCTTTAAAATCTGAGTCATCAGAAAGCTTTCATCAGAAGACCCACTGGCTGTGCCCACTGTATCTTTCTTTAGCGTAACAGAGTTCAATGAACGCTTCTGAGTCACCGTCTCTGCCACATTCTCAAGAATACCTGCCTACCTTTCCTTTGATGCTTTCTAGTCTAGAAACAAGTTCAAGTCTCCTGTCCGGGGCTCACCAACTCACTTTCTTCCAAGATCTCAGCCACTTTTCACCTAACCCATTAACACTATCATTTTGGGAAGTATTTTGGGTAAAAGTCACGGTTCTCCTAGCTGTTCCTCTATTCTCTAAGAGATGCTGAGTGTTGCCAACCAATGAGAACATTTGTTTGATTTTCTATCTTAACGGTTGGACCCCTAGCAAATGTGAGCTCAGGGTGAGCACACCACTGTACATTGTGCCTCTGCACCAGTGTTTTTTTTTTTTAAACATTTATTTATTATTGAGAGACGGCAACATGAGCATGGCAGGGGCAGGGAGAGGGGAGACACAGAATCGGAAGCAGGCTCCTGGCTCTGAGCTGTCAGCACAGAGCCCGACGTGGGACTCGAACTCACACACCACAAGATCATGACCTGAGCTGAAGTCAGATGCTTAACCGACTGAGCCACCCAGGCGCCCCATCTCTGCACCAGTTTTATGGCCTGCGTGAGGGACTTGGTATTTTTTTTTAAATTTTTTAAAATGTTTACTTTTGACAGAGAGAGAGAGAGAGAGAGAGAGAGAGACAGACAGAGCATGAGCAGGGGAGGGGCAGAGAGAGAGGGAGACAGAATCAGAAGCAGGCTCCTGGCTCTGAGCTGTCAGCACAGAGCCCGACGCGGGGCTCGAACTCACAGACGAGATCATGACCTGAGCCGAAGTCAAACGCTCAACCGACTGAGCCACCCAGATGCGCCGAGGGACTTGGTATTAAGAAAGAAAAAAAAGCCTGGGTGGCTCAGTTGGTTGAGTGTCCGACTTTGGCTAAGGTCATGATCTCATGGTTCGTGGGTTCGAGCCCCGCATCAGGCCCTGTGCTGACAGCTTAGAGCCTGGAGCCTGCCTCCAATTCTGTTTCTCCCTCTCTCTCTGCCCCTCCCCGACTCGCGCTCTGTCTCCGTCTCAAAAAAAAAAAAAAAAAAAACCTTAAAAAAAAAGGTAAAAAATTCAATAATCTTTAAGCATTGATTATAGGTTGAAATGATCATTTATATTGGCTTAAAGAATACGTACTATTAAATTTAATTTTACCTGCTTCTATTTATCTTTTTAAATGTGGCTACCAAAAATTTGAAATTACATTATGGGGTTTGTGTCATATTTCTATGGGACAGTGGTGCTCCGAGGCCATCAGCATTGTTTCTAATTTCCCTTCCAAAGGGAAAGGATTCTATGATTCATGGGAAATCTACTCTGCTTATTTTGTTTTCCAACGTGCTGGCCTCCAAAATAAATAGCTATTGTCTGAGCTCTTTCTTCCCACTTCTCGGTTCAGTTCTAAAAGCTCTACTGAACAAATCAGCTGGTCTCTTCATCGACCCATTTCTCTTCAGTCTTGAGACAGTAGGACATCCTTTGCCAAGAGCCCATTCTTCCCACCCACCTCCCACATTCCTATCACTTGATATTAGCTACAGAAACTACCATTCGAAGTAAAACCTGCGTATGATCCAGCAGTACCCTAGGAAACAAATCCATCCTAGGAGACAAATATAGGAATCTTCACAGCAGCATTCCTCCTAATAGCAGAAACCTGGAAACTACCCAAATGTCTGCTGGTGGTGGAAAAGATAAATGATGGTATATTCACGTAACAGAGTACTATATGAATCATAACTGACCAAATCAACCTGGGGAAATCTCAGAAACAGTATCAAGTGAAAAAAAAGTCAGAGAAGGCTATAAACTGCAAGTTTTTGTCACATCAAGTGCAAAAAAGGCAAAATGAAACTATATTGTTTAAAGACAGATAGGTACAGAAAGACTATAAAGAAATGCTAACACAGGGGCCTCTGGCTGGTTCAGTGGGTGGAGTGTGCTGGCTCTTGATCTTGGGGTTGTGGGTTCAAGTCCCAAGTTGGGTGTAGAGGTTACTTAAAAATAAAATATTAAAAAAAAGAAAATAAAAGAAAGAAATGCTAACACAAGGTGTTTTTATACTTTAAATTTAATTTGAATGCCAGTATCTCATGTGTGCCATGAAGTGACAGTTATAACAACTATAAAGGTTATACTTTGAGGACTTCCTGTCTAGCTCTGCCCCATGTTTCCCTCCCCCAGACCGCACATGCACTGTCCTCCAAGGAATACAAAAGGACCAGAGAGAAGCACCACTAGGCTCCTGGCAAATGGCTATTCATACCTGGGACTCAGAGTAATTAAAGTGCAGGTTGGCACATTCCCGTAGCAGGGAGTTAATTATTCTGGCTTAAAAGCCCTTCAACCTCCAGCTGGGCTGGAGAAAGGGAAGATCTAGTTGGAGTCAATATGGCATTTAACAAAGCACTGCAGGTGCAAAATGACAGCAGTTTAAAGCAAGACAAAAGCCTGGTAGAGTAGGTTACGTTCTGAATATTTGAGTAACAGGAGGAAAAAGGCAAGGCAGAAACCCAACGCCTGGAATATCTGTAACAAATCTTAAAGATGAGTTTCAGTGTCTTCTTCCCATGTTCACACTGAATACTGACTGCCCCTAAAGACAGTTAAAATGGATGTAAAAGTTGGTATTTTCAAAAACCATAAGTGTTCATGTACTTTGACCCATAAATTTCATCCTGGGCAACTAAATTTGGAAATAATGTGGGCAAAATATCTATGTATAAGGATCGCATATAAGATCTAAGTATATGAGTTTCTCTACTGCATTATTTAGAACAGTGAAAAATTAGAAATAATTTACTATCCAATAGTAGGCAAAGAGAATGTCCCAGGAAATCAAAGTAAGTTTACCTGATGGAACATTATGCCTTCTTCATTAAGAACAATCAACAGGAAAACTATGTAGTAACAGGAAAATACTATGTATGACCCAAAGTTAACACAAACAGTAGGATATAGTGACCATGGATGTCATGATGTGGAAAGTGTGTCTGGATACGAAAAGTCTGAGTAGGGGATTTTGTAAAAATAATCCCTGTCTTTGCATCTGCGTTGGGGGTTTCTGGAAGAATTTTTTCTCCATTATCCAAACTTTCAGTGTGGTTATTATATTGCCTCTACTTTAAAAAAAAAAAAAAAAAAAAGCTATCCAGCTCCTTTGTTTTTTAAAATATGGAAATGTTAGGGAAAAAAACCTGAAAAATTTGAAGTTTTCATTGTTTAATATTCTGCCCCCATTATGCATCAAATAATGTTAACCACGTTTTGCTAAACAAATCCCAAAAATGTAGAACACAAATACTTTTCTTCTCCATGCACAGCAGATACTTTGGTCATAAAGAGATTGGCAGCCTATAAGTCTCTCAGACTAAGTTCTTTTCCTAACAATATTCTACTTTCTGAATCATTCTGAAATGCGTCTTCCCATGATTTGACATATATTTACTCAAAATGCATGCCCTGCACAGTTGTGGATGTTCAGGATCCAGCAGTGAACAAAGTAGACACAGACCCTGCCACTGTGAACCTTAACACGTGCCTGGGGGCGTGACAGCCAAGTGGTGCCGTACTGTCCTCAGCCCGGCCTGGGAAAGCCTCTCCGAGAAGGTGCCACGGCGGCAGAGATCTGAAGCAAATACAGATGGAGCCGTGTGGCAATCTGGGAGAAGACTGTTCTAGAAGCACCCTTGGTGCGCTGGGGCCAGTTGAGTGGAGAGTGGCAGGTGTGGGTGGGGGTGGCAGGAGGTCACCAAGAGCGTCAAAGACAACAGCAAAGAGCTGGCTTTGTATTTTCAGCGAGAGAAGGAGCTATGAGAGGTTAAAGTAGTGACATGATTTACCCTTAGCTTTCTGTGATGCTGGAAAAGCTCCACCTCTGCAGTATTCATTCCGTAGCCACCAACCAGGCATGTCTATTTAAATTTAAATCAATTAAAATTAAAATTTCAGTTCTTCCACTCCAGTGGTCACATTTCAAGTGCTCAGGTGGCCTAAGGCCTACCCTGGGTAGCGTGGTTTTAGAGGATCAGTCAGAATGCTGGGTGCAGAACAGACTGGAGGCAGGCAGGTGTTGTATATGACAGGGCAGGACCAGTCAGGAGGCCATTTCTAGGAAAGAAACGGTGGTCGCTCGCCATGGGTCATGTTAGAGGAGGCGGTAGGGAAGGGTCAGATTCAGGACAAAGTTCTAAAGGGGAACTTGTTGATGGACTGAATGTGGACCGTGAGAGGCCTCACCACTAGCTCTGTGGCCTGTGGCCCAAGCACCTGCAGAGGGGAAGTGCTGCTTACTTAGAGGAAGGGGATGTTTTAGAGGGGAGTATGGGATGAAATCATGAGCTCTGTTTCGGACATGTTGACATGAAGTGCCTATAGGGCATCCTAGCAGAGATGCCCAGAAGCCCGTGGAATTGAGAACGGAGATCTGGGCTGAAGACTCAGTTTTGGCCCTGTCATACCTAAAGTCATTTGCTGGGTGAAGTCACCCAGCAGTAGCTGCTGATGGTGAGGAGAAGTTCAAGGACTGTGACTGGGTCACTCTGATTTTTTTTTTTAATGTTTTTATTTATTTTTGAGAGAGAGAGAGAGAGAGAGAGAGAGAGAGCGAGCGCACAAGCAGGGGAGGAGCAGAGACAGAGAGGGAGACACAGAATCTGAAGCAGGCTCCAGGCTCTGAGCTGTGAGCACAAAGCCCCACTTGGGGTTTGAACTCAAGAGCCATGAGATAATGACTTGAGCCAAAGTCAGATGATTCACTGACTGAGCCACCAGGTGCCCCTAACATTTAAATGTTGGGGAGGGGAGGAGGAGCTTGTAAAGAAGACGGAGAAAGAAAGGCAGGTGGAGAACCAATATACAAGGTGTCCAAAAACCAGATGAATGAAAGTTTCAGAAGGGACGACATGATCAACTATGTCAGATGCCGTGGATATGCAGAGTAAGGAGAGACTGGAGAGGTGACTGCGGTATCCCACAACACAAAGGTCATCTGGGACCTTCACAATGTCTTCATTCCCACTGCCACCTCCTTACCCGGACTCCTGGACTAGCCTTGTAACTGAGCTCCTTTGCTCTAGTTAGTCTGCCATTCAAATATGTCCTCCACATCACTGTCAATGTTATTTTTTCCAAAACCTAAGTTTTCCTACATTGCCGCTCAGCTGAACAATTTTGCCCAATGCTACATTATCTATAGCAGCAGCAGCTAAACCTTAGGGTGCAGATAAAAATCAGCAGGGGGTTACTAGGTCCTAACTCCCAAGATTGTGTCTCAGTAGATTGCAGAAGACCTGGAAACTGTGTGTTTAAGAAGTCGCCCAGATAACGGTTACAAGGGACAGAGTCCAAACTTCTTAGCAAGGCAAAGAAAGCTTTTCCAAATCTGGTGCCAAACTCCCTGACTAGTTTTTTCCTCTTCCATTCTAGACAACAGCTATATGCTTCAACAAGCTTAATCTAATTATTCAAACCGACTGCATTTTTCCAAACATGCCACGTTCTTCCAGATATTACTGCCCCTTGTCCTCCAAGCCGCTCCTGCTGCACATTTAAACCTGGCTCTGCTCAGCAAACTGACTCATTCTTTAAGGCCCAGCTTAAATGTCACTCCTAGTGCACGGCCTCGCCCAGCTTCCAAACTGTGTTAAACATTTCTACATCACATTTATCATGCTGCCTGTCTGCTGAGTGTTCTGCTATCACCCCCAGCAACTCCAGGAGGCTGTGTTAGGAGGCGGTGGTTTCTCCACCGTGTGAGGCCAACACACTACCAGGCACACCGCAGATAGTTGGTAACCACAGGACTGTGGCCTGACATGTGGGAGGGAGCTCATGGAGTTAAGAAGACACAACCACTGTGGAGTGCCGGGGAAGTTAGGAACAGCTCTTAAAGGACAGACTGCCACCTGGGACCTGGAGAATGACTGGCACTTAGAGGGGTGAGGAAGGAGAGACACTTAAGAGGACTCCCAGACACCCAGGGCAGGACATGGAGACGAGAGGGCAGGGCAAGGAACATTCCTTCCTCTACTAAGACAGTTACAGACTCAATGCCAAAAACAGAATTTGAAATCTATAGGTTATGGTTAAAAAATACACACACACACACACACACACACACACACACACACACACACACACCTTTGAAAGAAAGAGAGAGGGTGTACACATGAGCAGGGGAGGAACAGAGAGGGGGAGAGAGACAGAATCTTAAGCAGGCTCCAAGCTCAGCACGGAACCTGATGCGGGATTCAATCTCATGATCCTGGGATTGTGACCTGAGCTGAAAGCAAGAGTCGGACACCTAATGGACCGAACCACCCGGGTGCCCCTCAAATAAAATGTTTTAAGACTTTGTCTTAAAAGATATTTCAAACAACAAAACAGCAATAAAACCTGACCCTTTACGATCTGCTGATTGGACCTAGTTAAGTGCCCCGCCCCCTTCTGTCGGACGGGATCAACTCCTCGCTTTTGATCTCAGTTCACCGAAGGAACATTATGAGGAGACCAAGGTCCCACGCTGAATCCTCACATGGGCTCACCAACTTCGATGTTGCCCTTCGGACCCACTTTCTCACAGACATACGAGGGGCTCTGTGGCAGACTGGCACAAATCTGTCACCTGGAGCCTGCAAACAGTGCGCTGCACATGTCCTACTGAGAAACAGACCTAAAGGGTTTCCCAAACAAAGGACTGTATCCCACAACGCAGAGCTGCTCCATGAGGGAGTCTCTGCCGCTTCATCTGTTCTCAACACTCCCCTGGAGCATCTAGTCAGCACTTCAGCATCCAGCTCCTCAAAACGTCTCAGAATACGTCAGAACCTGGCTATTCTCCCATCTACCTGCAGGGGAATCCTCAAGGGCGACCGATTTCAGAATACTGGCACATCAGTACAGTGCAGTGCTTGTACGGTAGTTTCAATTACACGCAATTAAACCCATGCACGCCGTACTGGAAAAAATACGGAGAGATCGAAAAGGGATGTAATCATAATGCTTTTCATAGAAAACCATCTTTGTGTGTACGATACAATAAAACAAGGAGTTGGACATTTTGTTCCAAAAATCTTGATCTGGGTTTTTTACATTAAAAATTTTGGTCAATGTTTATTTTTGAGAGAGAGAGAGCACGAGAGTGAGCGAGCACGAGTGGGGGAGGGGCAGAGAGAGAGGAAGACACAGAATCTGAAGCAGCCTCCAGGCTCCGAGCTGTCAGCACAGAGTCTGACACAGGCTTGAACCCATGAGCCATGAGATCATGACCTGAGCCAAAGGCGGACGCTTAACTGACTGAGCCCCCCAGGTGCCCTGAGACTTTTTACATTTTAGACATTTGGGTAACTATTATTCCTTTTCTGCTTTTTCTGCCCACAAAACCCAGTTGGCAACTGGGCACCGCCTGTAGAGGCTTTACTGCTGAATCGTGGAAACATAAAATCGCTTACCTGGGGGGAAATAAACTGGGGAGGCACTTGCGCCCGGAGATTAGGAGAAGAATTTAGCGGCTGCACTGGCGTGTGCATACCTCTCGATTGTGCTGTGCTATTTCCAAACAAACCATGATTGCCACCCTGCAAACACAACAGCAACAGTTAAGGCTTTTTTGTTAACATAAGAGAACGTGAAAAAGAAACAGTTCTGGCTTTCTATCCCTCAGAAGAATCATATCCTGTGTTCCGTGGAATCACAGAATTTTATAACCGAAAAATTCCTGGTCTCGGAATGCTTGGGAAAATCATCCAAATCAAATCATGCACACAGCACCACCACCCCTGCAGTCTGAGGCACTCTATAACCGAAAGGCTTACATTTGGTCAAATGTTTCAAAAAAGCATTTTTTTTTTTGTAATTGAAAGGTAGAGGCAATATAATGTTTATTTCGACTACTCTCTCTTTTTCTTTTAAAGACTGGGTTTACCAAGTTTATTCTCAAATCCAATAATCTGAGCTCCACCTTGAAAGGCACCTGAGCACAAATGCAGGCTTCTGTATAATATCAACTGTAAAACAACACTATGATAGTAATGTCTCTGGCTTGATTAGTTCAATCACAGAATCAGTGCCACCCGCTTGTAGTCTAGCTCCTTAAGAACTCTACTCCAGATCTAAACAGGCTTTCCTATCTTGGGTCTGCTTGATCCCTCCTTTGCTAGATGACAAAATCTAAATCAAGAGTGAGATTTAAAAAAACAAAAGCAGAAAAGGAAAAAGTGAAAAACCATTATGGGGCACTAAAAAAAACCTCATTACTCACCTGTAACTTTTCATTCCAGTGTATGAATGCCAGCCTGGTAAAAAATAAGCTTAATTCCCTGATTTCTGGAGGACGAACTCACGGGACCACTTCTAGGCTATTCCAATCAAAGAATTACAGAAAACCAGGCTATATGATGGCCCTTCTGACTTGTTTCGAGCTGAGAAAAGCCCTTCAGCCAAAAAAGCCATATTTGATAACTTGACACTGTTCCTTCTGTCTGAGGAAAGTTTCTACACCATCTTCACTTGGCCTTGAGGCCCAGCTCAGAGCTCATCCTCATAAAGGAAGGCTTCCCCCAACTTTCTTCCTCGGTTCACATTCAAATTAACTGACCCACCTATATGTTCTCAAAACACTTAAAGTCATTCTTTGATGGCATCAGCAAGTCATGTTATAGTTATTTTCCATTCTGTCTTTCAACCACCAGCTTAATATTTCCTTCTCTGTATTCCCAGAACTCTATAATAAAGTCCTAGTCTGTAGGATGCTAACACCATGACCCACCAATTTCATACACTTGGCAACATCCTACTGCACATCCTTAGTGAAGGCAGCTGGACCACTGCCTATATACCTAGCCTGTGTATTCTGAACGGAAGTCACCAACTTATCCATGGCTTCACGGGGATTAAGGTAATTTTAAAGAAGAATTTTGGAACAGCGCCATTAAGTTCTACAACACTAACGATATTTCAATGGCTTAATGATTCAAAATAGATTAAGGGACTGCTACTGGAAAATTAATGAACTTAAAAGCACTGAAAATAAAAATGGCTATGAACATAAAGTGGAAAAGACAATCAAAATCTGTGTCTATGTCATAAAAGAAAATCAAAGATCCACCATGAATTTTAAATCTCCCAAAGGACTCTTAAAACATGAAAAGACCTTTAATTCTACAAACTATAATGTCTCCACTTCCCCTGACTTACTAATCAAAATTGTCACTCTAAGGTGACGTGGCTTGGCTCTAACTTTTCTGAGATCATGGTAGCTGGTAGCTTACCTACTGATCATTCTCAAGAACACAAGAAACATCTGTTTCATTGAGAATATTCTGCTAAGATGATTCTCATACTTCACTATCAAAGTAATGACCTTGGACGGGTCCTTGGATGGTGGGGTTACTGGTAGCTTAAGTCCTTCCCAGAATCCATGTTTTAACTGGTCCAAAACTGCTTTGTGAGGATCATTTTAAATTCCAACTGCTCTTTTGGTAAGAAATATTAAAAGGAATTTCACTTTTTGTTTAGTTCTTGTGAAATCAGGCCCTACCTGCACATTCCCAGTGGACAGATGCCCCCTACCCCCACTTGAGGTTTCAGGTTTTCTTTATCAGGTATCTCTAAAATCGTATCAAGCCCTGTGATACGTCCAATATGGATAACAGTACAGATGAGTCAATGGCAATCTATCAAACGACACCTTCTCTCTTTTTAAATATGAAACCTGGCACTGTCATTTGCTTTCTTAGCTTAGAAGTAGCTATTTTGCACACTAATATGTCTAGAGGCAATCATATAGATTCAGTTTTTTTTTTTTAAGTATATTTAGAAATTAGGAAAGCGGTCATCAAACGCTATTTATACGTTAACCGCAGTTAACCTGGTTATTTCTACAGCTTCACTGTTATACGATGACCTGAGTCCAATATTTATTGGTGATATTTGCCTCAACTACAGTGTTTAACTCAGAAAGGCATATAAATTAAAAACAGTGTTAGCAAGCTGACTGAAATCTGTGATTTTAAAATAAAAACCTCACATTTTAATTTTTAAATAGGAAGTATATGAAGTCTGCATGAAAACAGTCACGTGTGAAAAAAGTCATGATCATATTTAGTTGATTCACAATGGACTTTGTAGCAATCCACAGATTCAAAAAACAAAACAAAAAACCAAACCAAAAGAAATCAAAGAGGAATGACCTTTTCTTAGTGTCCAGTGCACGGATACTTTGGCTGGTTTATGTTATGCTAAAAATTATATACTAATGGCATTTGATAAACATGTGATCCTGTGGGCATGTTTATAATCATTGCTCAAGAGTGTTAGGGTAACTTATATTTTGTATACCTCAATCCTCAACAAAAAAGCTGCCCAAAACCACTGATGTAATTATTTCTTCTCTGTTTATAAAAGCAATGCACATCTACATTCTCTATGGAAACATTAAGAAATACAGGGAAATATAAAAAATAAAGAAAACAAGAAATTACCCATAACTCCCAAACCAGAGATAACCAACTGAATACATGGATATAACATGATCCATTTAAAAAATGTGCTAAGGCAACAATTAGAAGCGTATGAAAGACCTGCGTGTAACTGGAGGACTATGGTGTGAGAGAGGTTTTACATCATCCTTTAACTTGTATGTGAAAGCCCTCATGTGGAAACAGAATGGATACAATTAATAATTAAACATCCTTCCATGATATCCTGAGGTGAAAGCCACAGTGACAGGTAAGTGGTCACAGAACTGTGGCTAGGAAAATATCATCCCTGGAGTCACCGTCCCAAGGGAATTGTCTCCAAATTCCCGGTTTTCTCTGCGAGAACTACACAGGAGCTGCAGTGACAGCCCCTCAGGCTGCCTTAGGCCCGCAAAGGTGAGAGAGGGGGCCTTAGGGGGCCAGCCCTGCCGGTCTCGCCCAGTGCACAGCCCTTCCCGGGACCACGGAGACGCACCCCTAGCGAACGGGGTGCCCTAGGCTGTTTGCCACATCTGAACAATATCCAGTCTTCCCAAAGCTTCGTTCTCGCATATCAAATTACCTTTCTCTGGTTAATTATTATATTTTACGCTTAAGGACATTAGATTTTAAGATGCTGTAATGCTCAAGTATTTACTCTTTACTAGTTTTGCCACTGTTTTCTAGTTAGAAGTCTTATCAAATTGAACAGACTTCAAAAGTATCACTTGCCATTCAATCTAATGTTAAAAATGGTAAATAAGTTGCTAAGTTAGGCGTCATAAGATACCTACGTAGCCTCTTTAACATTTTCCTAAGCCAGTTATTAGTTAACTTATTAAATGTGAACTTATGACCAAATATGAGAGGACTAAAGAAACAGATTGAAAATAAAATCCACGTTGAGAAAACATGAAGAGAGATGGGTTCTATGGGCTGAAAGATCTAAAGCCTAATACTTAGCATCATTCTGTGCATTCAGTAATCAACAAATTTCCCAAGACAGACAAAAAATGCAATAAACTGCAGACCAGGGCCAAGGCGAGGCCACAGCCGAGCAGTTATAAATTTGAGAGGCCTCCTTACTTGTCTAGCAGCGAAGTTTTGGGGGTTGAGCCCTGTGCCGATTGCTCCAAGGCTGACGTTGGGTAGTGTGGAACCAGAGGGAGACAGCTTGTAGCTGGGAGAAGGGGAGAAGGGAGAGCAGGGAGCCTCATCCCCAAGGCACCCATCTTGATTGGAGAAAGGCAAAGTCAGCTGAAAAGCAGTAGGAGTTAGCCAATCACAAGGAGTGTTGGTTAGTGAAGCAACAGAATGCAAGAAGGGACAAGAGAGAAACACTAGGAACAAACAGAATTAGAGTGTATTAGCAATAAACGAGGATGGAATTTGGATCTGGTAAGAGTCATCACACTTGGCCCAACAGACACCATCTGTCATCTCTGATCCAGATTTTTTCTTATTCTCTAAGTCAGTAACACATTCTGCCCATTGTGTGAAGATAAACATTGCCAGACACTTTATTTTTATACATCTAATATCGATTACTCTAACGATGTGGCTGCTGAAACAGAAGCCAGAGTAATCTTGTGAATCTGTTGCTGCCTGGACCAGCATCAGTGGTGTCAAAAATGTGCTAGATCTAAAACTTTCAGTTTTAACTGCTTTCTGAAGACCGGGGCCATGGAAAATCTGTATTCTGAATCAAGGAATGATCTCCTCCATTAGAACTGATAAAAATCAAAACAAATAGGTATAAATGACACACTGAAATCAGGTACTTGAGAATTTGGACAGTGTACCACTGTAACTAAAAATAGGTCACTGGGGAAATGGAGAGAGAAAACAAAGGGAGTCTCTTCGAAACATCAAAAGACCAAGTTCTGGGCCATCTTGACAAAGCTAGAAGGCAAGGCCTTGGGAGATACAGATTGTTCACACAAGATCCCAAATTTAATTTCTCATTCCAAAGCAGCAGAAAAAAGAATTCAGAATAAATTTATCTCTAAAATTTCTTCTACACATTTTGAGTGTGCATTTCTTTTACTGTAAAAAGTCAGACCATATACCCCCTCCAAGTTTCATAAAATTTCCAAAAATTCAGACCACCTTCACCATACTCACATGCTAAGGACGGATGGTTCTAGCTACTGCCCAATCACCTGTTGACATCAATTGTTTTCACGTCACCACTTAAAAGCAGGTGATGTCTGCGTTTTGCTCATTAATTAATTCAGTAATTCTACATTTCCTCCTGGAATTAATTATCCAAAGAACAAATGGAAACCAAAGTGGTTCACATGAATTATTATCTCAAAGGATTCAACTCACCTTCTCAAAATAAGGCCCACTATCTGTGGTTCCCATGTCTTTGGAATTAGGTGGACGGAACCCAGATCGATCCTTCCTCATGATATCATTAAAATCCCCGAGATTCATCGCTCTCTTGTCCACGTCAAATTTTTTATCTGGAAGGCTCCCTGAAAAGTAGCACAGAAGAAGTGAAAATTTCAAGAACCAATGTTTTGACCAGGAGTGACCAGTCCCACTTGCCTCCCGGGGGTGTCAAGTGTAAGACCACGAGAGATCTTGTTGGTTGAGGCTGCTGGAGACCCTCCCTGGAGCACATGTGGATCCTTTTGTTTCTTTTTAAAAGATCTGTATCTGTTGTAGCTTGTTTTCAATGGAAGACTGAAAGACAGACTTAGGGCCAAACTGGTAAAAATCCAACTAAAAAAATATCCTAACTGGTTATTGATGTGTTTGAGGAGTATAACTGGCTCATAAATTCAAATGTCCTCAGTGAGAGAATTTGTCTCTTGCTGCTATTTTAGCATCTGCCAGATAAATGGGTAGGGTTGGTTGTGAAACAGTTATTGGGGATAAAGAGGCCTATTAGGCACAGCTGTGACCCTAGAATTTAGAACTCAGACATGAACACATCAAGTGAACAATGTGATTTCCTAGGTACCATGATGGTCCTCTTTTCTTCAAAGCTCTGGAAATGTGCTATTGTACATGGGGCATGATCAGTACCCCTGGAAGCTTACGTTTTTGTTGTTCTTAGACTTATTCTTTTTTAAAGTTTACTTGTTTATTTTGAGAGAGAGAGAGAGAGAGAGAGAGAGACTTGCGAGCGAGTGGGGGAGGGGCAGAGAAAGAAAGAGAATCCCAAGCAGCTTCTGTGCTGATAGCACGGAGTCCGACTCGGGGCTCGAACTCACGAACCATGAGATCATGACCTGAGCTGAAATCAAGAGTCGGACACTTAACTGAGTCACCCAGGCGCCCTGTCATTCTTAGATTTTAAAATATCATCGATCAAAGGCTATTTCCCTTATGACCCAGGACTGTTTTACTTTCTTCTCGGTTTGATTCTTTTTAAGGTCCTCAAAGTGAGCAATAGCATCACGGTGAGGAGCCCACAGACTAAGGGCTGACACGGCATCTGCTCCACTTGCACTGGGACAGCTCGTCAGTAATGAAACATCTCGGTGCACACGCGATGAGAAATCTGAGAGTGGAGTCTGGCGGGGCCACAGACATATTTTGTTCGGCCACACACCACAGTTTTTAAAATCTGAATTAGTTTCCAGTATTTAAAAATCAGGATGTCAATATATGTCTGAATTGCTGACAAAGCTGGGCCTTTACCCTCCAAGGCAACAACTGCCAAGGGCGGTCAAGTGGCCGCCTTACAGGTGGCCTCCGAGTCCCAATTTCTTATACCTGGCATACCCCACTCCTTTACGTTACTTTCTTGGATCCTGCAGCCATTTCAGTCTTCAGTCCCTACCTAGTGTGTAGGACGATCCTTCGTGTCTGCTGACTAGCACCCAGCCCAGGCAAATGGAGGAGGGAACCAACGTGACATCATTAACAACAATATATCCCGTTCACATTAGTGGAGTGATACACACCTACAGACAAATCCATTTTGCTGCTTGGATTATCTTCAGTTTGACTCTGAAAAATAAGCAACGGTGAGGGAGGATTAAGGTTTCAATTCAATGTTTGAATCAGAGAGAAAAAAAAAGGCATTATTTATGTGGGAGTGACAGCTTACTAGTGGGACCATACAAGGTCCTTTGATGTGAACCTTACACGGGAATGAAGACAATTATCATTTATAATATGACTAATTTGATTGCTGCTGGGTCTACATTTGTAAATTCGATTTTCACATAGAATCAGTCAGTTTCAGCAATTCTACGGACAGAGCAACAGCTAAATAGCTGCTCAGAGAAATAAAACCCTGTCCTCAAGTTCCAGTCGGCTCGGGATCAAATTCCAGGAGTGTCAGCCAAATGACGACAACTTCTTCTCGTGACTTGTCAAGTCATGAAATCTGGAAATGTGCAGCCAAGTCAAGCCGTTTGTCTTTTGGCAACCAGGGACGGGGTGTCCCCACGATGTTCCCAAGAGATTAAAAAAAAGAGAGAGAGAGAGAAATCCTACAAGAATTCCCTATATAATTAATTATAAATAATTTCTCTAGTTATTGTGCAGTTGTTGTCATTTTCAAAATTATAATATTAAAGCTGGTACAGCAGTAGTCAGGGAAAATTATGTAAGTTTCAAGGGCCTGGCTCTTTCTTCCCCTAACCACCTAAGGAAAAGGGTACAAGGACTACAAATTCAAAAGTCATAACCTCTAAGTATTGGAGTTATTTCATTAAAAATAAGAGAAAATAAATATTGCTCAATCCAAATGAGACACATTGTTTAACCAGTTTCCAAATCTGTAACTTTGTTTTGTTTTTTAAATTAAGACAGATTTAAAGTTTATTTATTTATTTTGAGGGGGGAAAGGGCAGAGAGAGAGAGGAAGAGAGAGGATGCCAAGCAGGCTCTGCACTGTCAGTGCAGAGCCCAATGCAGGGCTTGAAACCATGAACTGTGAGATCATGACCTGAGTCAAAGTCAAGGGTCAGATGCCTAACTAAGCCACCCAGGCACCCCTAAATCTAGAATTTTGAACTATATGTGACAGTGGTCTTAACATTTGTGCTAAAAGTAAAAGATGGGGTATATTATACACAGGAGAAAATGAAACTTACCAGCAATCCCATATTTGAAAACTGTTTGGCAAGAGGATTCATCCATGAATCATTGTTTCCTCCTTTCAGTGAACACTACAGAAATGAAATGTGTAACCTCAGAACCAAATAATTTATTTAATCTCACTTCATAGCTGAGTTGCATTTAAGTACTGATTGAAAATGCAGAACCAACAGTTTACCTTTTTGAACCCAAATTTCCCTCTTTAACTGTGGTTATTTTGATATTTTCAGTTAGTCTGGAAGAGTAAGTTCTCTAGTTCTATCTATGTTTTCATTCTTATTTTATTCGTCACACTGAATTAGAAGTAACTGGAAAAACATATAGTCAGCTGGTGTTTTTACCTTATAAGTAGAAGGTCAATATCAGATTTTCTAAAATACAATGTTCGCATGCTAGTACTTTCCCTTTTAGTATCTTCTTGTAACCTAAGCCAGTTTGTATTAAAAGAAAAGAAAGAGTTTGATGCTAGTGCCTATTATCTGGAAAATCAATAGGCACTAGCCTATTTAAATAGGTTATTTAAACTGGTCATTAGTCTCTGTGTGGATACAATGAGGACTCATCTATGCAGCGCTTCATCTGCTTGTTACGTAGTATAAAGGACATGGGTCCCCAGTGGGAAAGACGCCTAGCCAAAGACACCATCCCTGATCTTACTGTAAAGCAAGGCGGATGTGAGTTTTTATTTCTTAAGAAGGGACAACCTAGCTTCTCCCTGAAGAGGACCCCTATCAGCTCCACTTTACTTCTGCAGAGAAGGCAGGTTGGACTATGATGAGGACTTGGTGGGGAGAGGTGGTGACGGGGCTTTGTGCATTTGTGCATTCTTCAAATAAAAACTGTGTTTTGATGGTATTTGTTATGTCGGTGTTATTAATTCTTGGAAGCGAGTAAGTTAATTTAAGTTCAGTTACAGGTTTTAAGGTCAAAAAAGCCCTCAGTGGAGGGAGGGGAGAATTGGTAGATTTGCCTAATGTGAACGGAGTTTCAGTTTTGCAAGATGAAAAGAGTTTTGTGTCTAGATGGTGTTGATGGTCACATCATCTAGTGTGGAATGGTGCTGAACGTACTCAATGCTACTGAACTGTGCACACTTAAAGGTGGTTAAAACGGTACATTTTACGTTATCTGTATCTGCATCACAATCAGTTTAAAAAAAAAAAAAAAGGTCAGTCATGGGGCAGCCTGAGTGGGTGAGCACCTTCCCCCTGGTCACTTCTGGTCAGTAAGCAGTCTCCCTCGACTGCCTTTTCATTCCTTCTCAATGGGAGTTTGTAAATGACAAAAACAAGACCACAACAGGCCAGATAGCCTGAGAGTACAAAAATGCTGAGGAGTTTACTGAATAATTCCTTTTGTGACTAGGGCGAACAGAAAGAAGTCCTCAGAAGGGAAACTGTAACGGGCGCTTAAACGGGATGTCTCCAACAGGAACTACCTGTGCTCTTAGGCTATTGAGTTACTATGTTCAGAACAAAATTAATATCCTACAGCAAAAAGTGATGAAGGCGCAGCCCCCTTAGCCAACTGAAGACCTTCTAGGACGGCCCTTGGTATTTGAAACCAGGACAATATTCACTGTGAAGTTGAAATTATATGGCTGCCCACTTCTAATTTCCATCAATTTATCTGTGGAAGGGAAAAGAACACCTCTGCTGAGAGAGTGGTTCAGGTTCAAAGACCTGTTCTACATTGAAACCAAAGTCCTCATCGAATTAGGCACATCAAGGGGGACGTGGAGCTGCTCCAAGATACGGAAAGCCAACAGCTTTCAAACGCAAGCTGGTATGGGACGTAGGCACATCACCTGGTTGCTGCATCAGGCTTGTGCTCCGGCACTTGGCTTTGCTGGGAGGACGGGTCTGGGTTTTGGCATTTCCCGCATCGGAGAAAAACCAATCCCGCTGATGGCCACTGGAAAAGCTATCTTACTCTGGTTTCTCTTCTATATATCATGGGGACTTACCCTAAGGCCTTCCTTGGTTTTAGAATGCAAAAGCATAAAACATTTACAAAGTGTGCCTTGAAAGCTTCTGAAGAATTATAATATGGAAACTAGAAGTGAAAAACAAAATCTCCTGTCTCTGAAAATTCCACTTTACCCACAGCAACAGCTCTGAGGTTCGAGGTTTCAAGGTCATGGGGAAGGAAGATGAGGAGTAAAGAGGAAGTACTCAATTTGCTCTTAAGAAAATATTTTCCCCCTTACTTAGCACCTCAGGGATCCTTCCATTAGAAAATTCTCAGTTCTGCCTTCTAAGAATGAAGAAACAAGCTCGAACATTTCTAAAGTGGGCTACCTTCATCTGCTTCTTTCCTCCTTGTCCCCAGCTTGCTGAGTTGTGGGAGGAAGCACTTCCCTGAGAGCCGGCGGTATTCCAGACTCCTCCATCGTCCTCCTCTTCCCAGCTGGGATGGCGAGTTCCCGTCACTGGACCGTCACTCTCCCCCCAGCCATCTTGCATAGATTTGGAATCTTTAAGAAAAAAAATGGAGGGACTGTATGCAACAGCTACATATAACAATAACCACAACGATTGGTCCTTATGAACACGGCATTCTGGGATATTTGCCATCTTATCTAATCCATCTATACGGCCAGGCAAATATTCTACCCCCTTCTACATTCACATTGCTCAGACAAAAGATAAGTATAACTATAGCTTTAACTACAGAGGATCCTGAAGAATAGAAGACTTTCTTAAAAATCTGGAGAAAAGTGCAAGTTTTGTGATGGAGGAAGGGTGATTCTGAGGTTGGGAAAGACACCTAAAAATCCTGACAGTACTGCTGAAGTACCTCCTTGTGCCAAGGGTCTGGTTAATATCTTCCACCAGCATTTCGGGTCTATTTCAAGTCTATGGCATGGTATTTCCCGTGATGATACGACCAGTTTTACTGTGAAAATCATGATGAAATCAAGGTCTTTATAAAGCTATTTCTATGCAGGGAAGGAGATCGATAATTTTTAAACTGCAGTCAAATTACAGACACAAGAATGAACTTCCAGAATACAGCAATGATTGTACTTCTTCATGGGCACTAGAAGAGTCAAAAATATCACACGATAAAACTGATAACAGAATTATTCTCATTCAAATTTTGAGAATTCGATATGACCACACTTTAAAAATAAAAGAAGATAATTCTTTAAGTCTGCAATATGGCAGAAAAGAGATGTTGGAATACTTTTTAAGAAAACTACAAACAAGTGAAAATGGGCACTTGAAACTCAATTTTTCAACGGAGGAACTTCCTACGAGACATTCCATAGCATCGGTTTACAAAGTTTTGCAAACTGCTGTGACAACACGTTGCCAGCTGGATCAAGTAAAGCTTAGACTTTCAACGATAATGAATAAGTGTGACATGCTTTGTATAAAAAATCCAAATGAAGCAATCTTTGTTGGGTTCAAGAAACCTTCAACGTTCCTATGTGGGTGGGAGTATGAGAGGAGACACAAAGGGACAAGGAAAACAGAAGGGTGAAGTCACCGGGCAGCAGAGGCTATGTTCCACATTAAAAAGCCAGGAAAATCTTTTTAAATTATACTAACAAAGGGGCAAAAATGCAAAATAGGTATGGTGAGCAGTATTTAAGTTACTGGCAAAAAAAAAAAAAAAAAAAAAAAAAAAAAAAGGGGCGCCTGGGTGGCGCAGTCGGTTAAGCGTCCGACTTCAGCCAGGTCACGATCTCGCGGTCCGTGAGTTCGAGCCCCGCGTCAGGCTCTGGGCTGATGGCTCGGAGCCTGGAGCCTGTTTCCGATTCTGTGTCTCCCTTTCTCTCTGCCCCTCCCCCGTTCATGCTCTGTCTCTCTCTGTCCCAAAAATAAATAAAAAACGTTGAAAAAAAAAAAAAATAAAAAAAAAAAAATAAAAAAAAAAAAAAATTAAAAAAGTACCACATCAACATTTCAATTCTGGCCAGATACTAAACCTAACTTAAAATAAAATCAACAAAATTAACTTATGACTTCTAGTTCAATGTAAACATGTTAATACCCAAAGCTAAGTCACGGCCACTTGTTACTAATCATCTATTAAAGGTTCACGGTCCTGAATCTCACTGAAATGACAGTTTAAACATTACAGCAGCCCTCACCAAAATGTCTGACCCCCGAATTAATGGAAAATCCCTCGCAGACAATGCTCTAAACTTACTAGGTTTCATGGCATTTGGAGCGTTGGAGGGTGCGTTCCCCCAGCCCGTGGTCGATGCTCCAGTGTCGTCCATTTCGCCCCACCCAGGACTGCTTTCATTTGGCTCACCCCAAGCTGAAGTACCATTATCTGGAGCAGGTGGTGTGCTTTTGCTCCAGACTGTAAAGAAAGAAAACGTGTCTCTAAGAATGATTTGTGAAATGAAACATCTCAACATCCAGGGGTAGGGGGTGGGGAGAAGGTGAGAGGAACAGTCACTCCTGTGTTCTGCTGGCAGAAATACAAATACAGAAATACAGTTGCCTCGTAGGGGGCAACTGGTATTGTTGCTTTAACTTCGGGCCCAGTAATTCCGTTGCCAGGAAATTATACCATAGATATACTTGGAAAGTACGTGAAATGACACGTACAACAACGCTCTATCGCTGTTGAGAACGCTTCGGAAGCAACCTAAATACCTATCAAAAAAGGGCTAGTCCGACCAAACGTGTCATCCATGAAATCAATACTGTACACAAAACAAAAGACAAAAACGTACATGCTAACATGGAAAGTTTTAAAGTAGGGTGAAAAAGGCAAGGCGGAGAACAGCAATTCCTTCTGTGTCAAATCTGTAAAGGGGAGACAGATTTTGGTATAGGTAAGGAACAAAATTTTTGAATGAGACACAAAACTCTAAAAGATTACCTGTGGGAAGAGATTCTAGGGGCTAAGATTCATTTATATATTACATTTTGCTTTTCTGTACAGTTTGGAGGTTTTTACTATATGGATAATTTTTTTTTACATGTTAGCAGATTTTATGCTAGATAGGGACTTAATGAACAATCTTTATTTCCTTCCTCATACTTTTCAATATTTGGGGGGGGGGGGGGGAAAGAACTAGTTAAAAGCAATCATTTTGTAAGTGGCCGTAACTGCATTCACTGAACACTCCCCAAGGCTTACTCGGGGAGTGGGTAACCAACTATGATTAATTTTAACTAAAAAACAAACACAAAAAATACCCCATCTGAACAGTGCATTCCCTTAATTTGTTGAATTCTATGCTTTATGGGGACATTCAAGTTGACAGTGCCAAAGATGATATTACCAGCATTACTTTTAATTTATCAGGTATGATGTTTCTATTCAAACAAAGGAAGAAGAAAAGCTTAATTCTGAGCAAGTGATTATCAGGAGAGAACAATTTCTTTTACAAAGCACTCCACTTCCAGAGGTGATCATTAAAAATCATGTGGAGAGTGACTGAAGCCTTCCAGACCCCAGCTGGGCTAGAGCATTCTGATGGCCCCCGCAAGAGCAACAAAATACTTCCCCTTTGCTGGGGAAGGAGAAACACCGAGGATGTGTCCACGGGTAGAACTCGAATGGAAACCAGGTCTATTTCTGCTACTATTTTAATTCTTCACTTTAAAGCCTGGAGTGTAGTTTGTTTAGTGAGCTGTATTTTTTGGATTCTGCAGACCAATACAATTAAAAAAAAAAAAAAAAAACAAACCCACACAAAGCAAAAAAAACCCAAAAAACAAAAAAAAACCCCCAAACTTTGGGAGACTAACACAGGGATGGCGTCTTTTCGCTTCTGCCAAGAAAGAACATTAAAATGTACCACCAGCATCTGTTATTGCTATCATCTCATAAAAAAGGAGATTCTGTAAACAGCAGAGTAGGGTTAACGTAGGAAAGATTTCCAGAACAAGGCTGAGTAAATGAAGCTTAATAATAATGCCCTGCTTTAGGATTTTTCACAAGAAAAAAGGCCACTGCCTACCTGATGCTGATTTACTGGTCATCGGGGTGGGCAGGTTTGGTTCTCGAGGTGCTGGGCCCCCTTGGGAATTCTTATCCCACAGATTCACATTCTTGTAGTTATAACTGTTAGGGTCTCCCCATGCGGAAGTGCCATCATCGATGTCCATTTTCCGACTAATTGACTGTGGGGATGGCTCTTCCCAACCACTGGGTTCCTCATCCTTAGGGGTTACTGGCTGTGGCCCGCTGCTCCAGTTGGAATTGGAAGGTCGTCCGTTGCCTGGGGGTGCTGGGGGTGGGCCTCCCCATGAACCAGAAGCCTCTGGTTGTGGTGGCGGTGGCTGCTGTGGCTGCTGCTGCTGTTGGTGCTGTTTATTCCAGGAATTGGGCTGTCTGCCTGTCTCGGTCCATGCTGGAGACCTTTTGCAATCTTCCCACCCACCTTTGGAAGCTAGGCTTGTATTCCCACTGTTCCCCCAAGTTCCGATTTCGTTCTGCCCTCCTTCGCCCCACCCAGACACGGGTTTACTTGCAGGACTTTCCCAACTGCTGTTTTTCGCCTGGTCGACTTCCTCTCCCCAACCATTCTTCCCAGAAGTCCATCCTTGATTGGGCTGGCGTCCCCCTCCCCACCCCTGATCCTTGCTGGAGTTCTCATTCCAAGAGGAAGATGGCTTTTCATCTGGTCGGCCGCCTCCCCAGTTGGAAGAGTTGTTGTTCTTGTAGTCATTCCAGCCTCCTGTGTTCTTGGGGTCTTTCCACTCTGTAGAGGCTGAGAGCTCCCCCCATCCAGACTTCATTTGATTGCTTTGGCTGGGTGCATCTCCCCAGCCCCCTGAGTTCTTGGTCTGTGTGGCAGCGCTCTCCCACCCCTCAGTTCCTTTGTCAGATTTCCCCTCAGGCCTTGGCACCTCTTCGATATCCCACACCGTGTCCTGCTTAATTTGAGTTTGGCCCCAGCCAGTGTTTGAGAGCACCCTGGGGTCCAAATCAGTTCGGCTCAAAAGAGTCTGTAAGACAGCCTGACAATCAGGATGTGTGGGCCGGTATGACCGACGGCCAGAATTATGACTGTCACTACTTCCTGCTTTGTGGTTGCTTCCAGTGCTTTGACCTCCAACTTCACTTCCTGTGGAGCTGGAAGATCTTCCCCAACAGGGAGCCTGGGCATTGCCTTGGTTTTCAGGGAGGGGGTGGCCCTTTTGATTGTCCCATGCTCCAGTGCTAGAATTTGGTTGGTTTGGACCACTCCATTCTCCAATTTTCAACTCATCAGACCCAGTCGGCTGTTTCCATTCTCCCTGAGAGACCCCAGATGTCATTTTGTTCCCTTCACCCCATTTGTTGTCATTAGAGTCCTGAGGGCCAAAGTTCCAGGACCCACCCGTAGACCTGTTATTGTTGTCCCAAGAGTCATTTTTTGACCCAGTTGATTTCTGAACAGAGGCTCCTTTCCAGGAGTCCTCTCTATCCTTTCCATTGTTCCCATTGTTTCCAGAATTGCTTTGTCCAGAGGCTGTGTCAGTTCCAGAAGGCCCCCTAGCTGCACCCCAAGATCCAACACTCCCAGTCTTTCGATCTCCAGTGCTTTGTGAAGGGGCATCAGTGCTCCTGGAGGCGTTCGCCAAGCCCATTCCAAAGGGCATTCCCTTATTCTCCATGGGGTTTGGTGAACTTAAGTTCAAGGAGTTAGTGTTTCCATTTTTTGGTCCATCAGTGTTATGAATTTGAGCCTGTTCTCTGCCAGAGACAACAAAATTAACACCCGCATTTTCCATCTTTGACTGCTGTTCCCTGGATGCCTGACCTACTGTGCTAACCTGTGCACTGGAATTACTAGTATCCGTTTCCAATGCCCCTTTCCTAGGATTTCCTTCTTGGACCAGCGCTGGCCAGGCAGATGGGTTGCTATTTGGGTTAAAGTTGCTGAAGCCAGAGCCAGGTCCAATTCTATCCTGACCACTCACATTCCTCCAATTTCCTAGTCCATTGTTGCTCTCTGTAGTAGAGTTGGAAGATTGAACAGATTTAGTCTTAGGGTCAGATTTCCAGACCCCAAGATTACATTCGTTCCCAGAACTTGCAGACTGGCACTGGCTCCCTTTTCCTTTGTTACTAGTGGTGCTTCCTGGCAGAGTGCTCTTCTCAGAGCCAGGGTTCGAGGCACTGTTGTTATCGGTGGTGTTTTCGGAAGAAGACTCAGTGTCTTTGCTGGCGATACAAGGCCACTCTTCCATGTCAGACCCGTCTACAATCACCTTGTCCCAGATGTGAATTGGGTTGGGGGAGGCGCCGTTGTTGGAGGAGGCTCCCGGGCCCCAAGTGGAATTTGCATAATTTGAAGCAGCAGCACCTCCAAGGGTTGACTCTGGGGAAGAGATGGTCTCATCAATCACAGCTACACACGCGCGCTCTATTAACACCTCAAGCTCAAAGTGCCCCTAAGAGAGCTCATCACGTTTCCCCACAGACTAGCTTCTCTAGCCAGTTGCCTGTCTTAGTAAACCGTGTCACACCTTAGTCATCTCCTCTTTCATTTTGCCTGGTTGGTGTATTTGCTAGGTGTAACTCTACAACATCTCTCAAAGCTATTCCCTTGTCTTTTTTTTTTTTTTTTGAATGTTTATTTTTGAGAGAGAGTGAGACAGAACACAAGTCGGGGAGGGGCAGAGAGAGAGAGGGAGACACAGAATCTGAAGCAGGCTCCAGGCTCCGAGCTGTCAGCACAGAGCCTGATGTGGGGCTCGAACTCACGAACTGTGAGATCATGACCTGAGCTGAAGTTGGATGCTTAACCGACTGAGCCACCCAGGTGCCCCTCCCCTTGTCTTTTCTATTGACAGAGAAGGGCCTTCTCATATCTTGAGACAATGCAGTAACACCCTGACCTTGCTTTGTATCTCGAATCTACTCTAAACACCCCTGGCTAGAGTAATTGTTCTAAAGCACAGCTTCGATTAGATCACTGCTGTAGGGGAAGCTTCCAACAGTTTCCTAGCGCAAATAAAGCTAAACTCTTTGGCCTGGAGTTTGATCAAGATGCTACACAACCTGGGCCCAAATGACTTTTCTAATCTTATCTTCCACTGGTTTCTATGTAGATGTCGACATTCCACACTACTTGACATTCCACAACCCGTGCCTTCTCATCCTGGCACCATTCCACATTGGCACCTATTGGTTTTTCCTCCTGAATGCACATACTGAAATTTACCCATCTTTCTGGGCCTAGTTCAAGTGCCGTTTCTTCTAGGAGGTTTTTTTGTTTGTTTTTAAGTTCATCATCTGAAAATGCCCTTCCCTGTCTAGAGCCACTTTGCTCAGTGCTGTGGAGCCGTGGTCACATGTTCCTTCCCCACATTAGCACAGAGACTTCCGCAAGAGCTCCCCCTCTTAGGCAGAGACCCTATCTTGCTCACGTTTGAATTCCACATAGTGGCCAGGGCATCACTGCTCAGTAAGCACCTGATGAATGATGAACGCCCACCCAGCTAGATGCTGGGGCAGGCAAGCAGGAATCAGTTTGTATGCCTAAGGAACTTAATCTGATAAATTAGTCTGGCTCAGCACATATTTTGGAGGAATTTATCATATTTGGGGGGAGAGGGGAGAAATGACATGTTTTTAACCCAGTAATTTCTTCTGAACTTGTTTTAGTTACTTTAACCAAGAAGTTTTAAATCAATATAAAGTTGAAAAAATCTTACATAGAGCCATATAAAAGTAGGGAAGCAGAGAATCTCAAACTCTTCAGATTTAGTGGCCTCCTTGGTTTTAAGAATGCAAACAAGAGAATCTGACTCACACTGGACCCAGACCCATGTCTGCGTCCAGGTCTGGCTAGATTTGGCTGCAGAAACACTCGACAAGACCACTCCTCACATACTTCCTTTCGCAAATGCTTATGAGGGGCCACCACAGAAAAGCCTGTATGAAGCATCTGTCACCATGAGGTTTGTCTCCATTTCTACTCTGCACATGAGACAGTAATAGAATTTTCTAGGCATTTCTGTGTTCAAACTCAGAACTATTAACTAGAAGCATGCTACAGTTAACAATAACCAATTTACTGTTCTTGCCAAGGCTTGATGATGTTCAAGCCTTTCTAGTACAGCCTCAAAAAAAATTTTTAAGAGCTAAGTAGACATCTGTTAATAAGCTTTAAAAAAAGTGGGAGGTGATGTTTGGAGGTTCTTTGCTATCAGGTGATTTAGTATTCATCTATTAAAAACTCTCAAAACTTCTAGTAGAGCCCTTCAGCTAAAGATCCCTTATATCTACATATAGTTTTTAACAGAGTTCAAAATCCTCTAAAGAAACAATGATTTTAAAAAATCTAATAAAAAATGATAGAATGATATTGTTTGGTATCCCCTCCCCACCCCCAAGATCTTATACTGTAATCGAAGAGACGGTTCTCTCTCTGCCCCGCAGCGTTCTGCGAACATCAACAGGGGCAGCCAGGATTCAGAACAAGCCTCTGCACTAGCCCCACCTCCAATCATACCCTGGGCACACACTTGTGGTGACAGCTGGAACCATGGAGGCTCGAGTTTATCATGCGCTTGTCAGGAAAGGAAAAAAGGCCCCAAATGGGGATGACGTATGGCAGCCACATTAGCCTCTCCTGCCAACAGCACACACTGGACACTAAAACCCAGTTTCAGAAGAGAAGTGCTGGGACACATCTCGTGCAGGGAGCCTCTCCTATCTTGGGAGTGACCCCAAAAGCCTTTTGGGGACTCTATACCAGGCAGTACAAAAGAAGTGCTCGCTCTCTTTAAAGCTGCTAGGAAATCACTTCCCGACCCCGACTCCTCACCTGGTGCAGTCCCACCGTCACTCTGCAGCAGCGTTCCTGTCACTTGTGCGTTGTTGGAGTTTGCTCCGGGTGCCGTGGGGGGAGGAGGCCCTGCCCCGCCCCCGAGGAGCATGCAGGATGGTGGAGGGGGCTGCCCACGTTTTAGTAACACTTTGTGGTCCTGCTGGCAACGGAATCGCGGCGGCACCTCCCGAGGCATGTAGCGGGCGGCGCTTGGCGGTTGTCCGTTCGGCACTGCCACCCTTTTGGCATTGTTGCCACCATTGACTGGTGGCGATGGAGAGCTGCCAATTGGGCTGGCGGCCGTTGGTTGGCTTAAACTTGGTTTCGTCACTTCGGGCACTGAAAGAGAGAGAGTGGGGAACGGTCTTTGAAGTCCAATACATTTTTATGAAGATTGTTTTTCGGAAAGCTTACACGAGACCAATTCCAGTAATGGATCTTCCATCCTACTGTGGGTGGACGTGGTCTTTCTAGACTCCCCTGCATCTTCAGTTTACTGGAGATCAGGCAGAGGTGGGGAGTGCGGGTGACAAGGACTCAAAGACAGCAACACCACAGAACTCTAGTCCATTAACTAAGTGGGAGGGGGAAGCAGTCACCAGTCACTTCCCTAAATCCCTGGAAGGTTCCCTAGCAGGTTGAAGGGTACATATGGGCCCCAGGCCAAGTCCTCAGTGAAGGTTCAAGGCTCTCAGCCCAAATGCCCTTTATCCACATTCTTAAAGATTTACCTCTGAGAAACCTTTCCTGAAGTCCCTGGACTAAGTAGGCTAAGCACCTTCATTTGTGCTCTTGGAACACACTGCCCGTCTTTACCACGAATTCACCATACTCTATTGAAACTCGCATTTACAAGCTCCTTGCTCTCACCAGGGTAACGACCCATCTTTCATCTTATTTTTTAGGTCCTGGCACCGAGTAGACCCCCACAGGAAACCTCAGCCCTGGAGAATCACAAAATCAACTTGGTTTGGGTTTCTACAGCTACCTAAACGCAACCACTCTTGCTTGGTACTTTGCAAATTCTGTGCAAATAGAAATGTTATAAGGTTTGGTTTTGTGGGGTTTTTTTTTGCTTTTGTCAAAAAAAAAAAAAAAAAAAAAAAAAAAAAGCCTTAAGGGTACCTTGCATATTTACTCCAACTCTTATCTAAAACAAAAATGTCACAATGTAGGCATGTTTCCCATTTACTTTAAAGAATTTAATGTTTTGCCTTACTTTTAAAAAGGGCAAATAGGAAGTATGGGAATGTGCAGGACGACTGTATGAAGATACAATCTGCAGGACACTCTGCAGAAGTTGAGGGCTTTGCCATCAGCCCTCCATAGAATGTTCTTCTGGATCTCGATGTCCCTTGCTTCATCCTACCAAAAGACTGTCACCCTTTCCAAGAAAATCTGCCTGGCAAACAGAGGCTGGCAATATTACAGAAATAATCGTTGAGCCTGACAGTTCAGATGATTCTGAGGTCAAGTTCCCTGACATCCAGAGTAATGTTTGGGCCAACTCCGGGGCGGTACTGCCCTGACCACTGCAATGGTGCTGGGCCAGCATGTTGCTCGTTGAACTGGCTCCTTTATGAAGAGACAGGCATCATCAGAAATCAGGGTACCCAATCTACCTCCACTGGATGTTGGGGAGTACTGGGTATAACCAAGAAAGAAGAGTAACAGCCTGAAGTAACTTCAAGGCAACCCCTGGTCTAATTTTAGCCAATCATGAGGCAGTATCGGGCCTTCCAGTAAGGAAGGGAGGTCAGAGGATCCACAACCTGATGAGCAGAATAAACCTATTTCTTAAGAAAATAAATTGGTCACTATATGATATTATCAATATAGTAGGTTCTGTATGACCTTACAGCAGCTGATGGGTAAAAATAACTGATAAATGAGCGCAGATGAGTTATCCAATGATTCATTTTCTCTCTGTGCTTGCAAGATTGCATAGCAGATGGCATTCCCAGTCCCCTTTCCTCTTATTATGAGAAGAAATGAGACGTCGGCAAAGGCTGCGAGGGATCTTCCCAAATGGCTTTTAGGATAGTAGGAGCTATGCTTCCACGAGGCCGCCCTTCCATAAAAGCACTAGAATCTCCACTCTACATTAACCACGTCTGTTACATACCTGGACTCATTCCCTGAAACAGAGCAAGACATAGTAAGGGCAGTCAACAGCATGGAGGTCTGAACACCCAGTTTGACTAACGTTACAACATTCACAGCATAATCAAAGAAACGTGGTGGGTATCATATATTGTGCAAGATTCCCTGCAAAAGTGCCTCAGAGCATTTTCCCACCACATCAGGGATAGAAGGGATCATAAATAATAAACCCTTTTTAAAAAATAAAATCAGACTACCTCTCAACCACTTTCCTTCCAATATCGTGCTAGTCTAGGAGACTAGTCATTCAAAACTCCAGGACCCAGTCAGAAAATGTCTGAGTTATATGTTAGGAGAAAACTGTGTTTCAGAACTGTTTTTTACATATTTTTTGAGAGTGTGAGCAGGGGAGGGGCAGAGGATCTGAGGAGGGTAGTGAGCCCGATGGGGGCTTGAACTCACCAACCACAAGATCATGATCTGAGCCAAAGTCAGGTGCTCAATGGACTGAGCCACCCACGTGCCCCAGAACTTGAATGAATTCTTACTCAATTGCTTTCTTACACCTTTCTGTGATTTCAAGAATTTGAAGCATTTAAAGGCCAATCAGAACTCTAGACTGGAGAGCAATGCAGCTATTAGGCAGGAGGCCCAATCCAACCTGCTTCCCAAAGTCCAAACTTAGGACCTCCCAGAGTTAGTGTGTGCATTACAGCATGCTCCAGGATGTCAGATGCTAACAGAGGAGATGGAAATTATAATGGAGTGGGAATCACTTTTCAGTCCCTCTTGTTTTTCTTCAGAACCTTACTGATTTGTAGGTTGTAGTGCAAATTGGTTGAAAGATAAGCTGCTCAAAATAAGGGCATAATTTCTTATCTCCCAGAGAAAAGGTCAGTGGCTTAAACATGATCTCTGTAGCAAAGGGAAACAAAGACATTGTGAAAAATGCTGCGTATCTTATTTTCTAATTTCCATTCACTGACTTCCAAAAACCGTTTATTTGCTCTTATGACTGAATCTTTTTCCCTTTCCCTGTCGCCATTATTCTCATCTTACAGTCTGAACTTCTAAATTGCCTCTATTTCTGAAAAAACTTCAATAAAATGCTACTCTTTTCAGATAAAGGCATTAAGAAAAATCTGAAACAAGCAGGACCAATAAGAACTACTACCTTTAAATATCTTGATAGTACAAACACTAAAAAAAACCCTTCTAGGAATGTTTTTTTTTTCTTGTGATGAGAACTTTTTTGTTCTAGAAAGAGAGAGAACGCGTGCATACACGCACACACGCGCAAGCAGGGGAGAGGGGCGGGGGGGTGGGGTGGGGAGTGGAGAGAATCTCAAGCAGGCTCCATGCTGAAGCATGGAGCCCTGTGCAGGGCTGATCCCACGACCCTGGGATCGTTACCTGAGCTGAAATCAAAAGTCGAACACTCAACCAACAGAGCCACCCAGGCACCCCTAGAAATGTTTTATTAAAGGTAGCAGTTAAAACACATACAAGCCCTAGAAAAGACATTATTTTCAACTGAAAATTTCTTGGTAAATAATCATTAGTTACAATGCAACACAACAAGAATCTCAGACTGAGGACACACAGACCGTGGCTGCTGTGCACTGAGGGGTTCTCAGTCGTCTCTGAGCACTGCCTCCATTTCTTTACCTTGTACTCACTCCTCAGACTCCATGCACATTGGCTTTTGCCCTGAACATCTCCCTGGGAACTCTTCTCATTCAACAACTAGTGATCTTCATTGTCAGTCTAACGGACACTTGTTGGACCTTCTCTTGACTTTTCTGCAACTTCGGACACTACTGGCCATATCCTCCCTCTGCTTTTGTGAGAGCTGCTGAGACCCACTCCAGCCAGCTCTTCAGCTCCTCCTTTCTCTCTTCCTTTGTGGGTTCTTACACTCTTGGTCAGGGCTCAGAAGACTTTTTCCGTAACGGGCCAGACAGTAAATATTTTAGGTTTTGCTGGCCATACAGTCTTGGTTGTGACGACTCTACTGTGAGTATAGGCAAAAGCAGCCACAGACCATGCGCAAACGACAGAGTGTGGCTGTGCTCCATACAACTGTACTAATCACACTAAAATATAAATTCCATACCACTCTCACTGTCACAAAATATCATTCTTTTATAATTTTCCTAACCATTGAAAAAACGTAAAAAAAATTCCTAGCTCATGGGCAATACAAAAACAGGAGGAGAGTCAGATTTGCTTGGAGGGTGATAGCTGGCCACCTCCTAATAAGAGTTGTAAGATGGCACCTGAATTTGGTTATGAGTTGTATCTTTTATTTTTTTAAGGTTTATTTATTTTTGAGAGAGAGAGACAGAGTGCAAGCAGGGGAGGGGCAGAGAAAGGGAGACACAGAATCTGAAGCAGGCTCTAGGCTCCAAGCTGTCAGCAGAGCGCCTGACGCGGGGCTCGAACACACAAACTGTGATATCATGACCCGAGCGAAAGTTGGACGCTCAACCAACTGTGCCACCCAGGCGCCCCTAGTTGTGTCTTTTTAAAAAATCTGAACATGAAGGTGGGGCCTACACTCTTCCCACATTTAAGTTACTTGAGTACAAATTCCCCCACGCTCAGACTTTATCATGTCTGCCCAAGTGTTTCCCAAATCACTACCTCCAACTCAGATCGCTCTTTCACCCTTTTTCTCCTTACTCTCAAACTTGTTCCCCAGCTCTCCCCATTTATCTCCTAGTTCGAGAAACAGAGTCATCACCCAACCAGCTCCTCGCATCAGAAACCTAAAAGTCGTCATTATCTGATCATCATTACACTGCACTGAACCGAAACATCTCTCCAATGCCTTCCTTCCTCCTATCACCACCGCTCCTAACCAGGTTCAAGCCCTCATTACCTCTCATCTGGACTATTCTGTGGCCATCTATCTGAACCACACGCCTTATACCTCACATTCATTCACTTTCAAGTGGCAGCCAGAAGCATCTCTGAACAAATGGCGCCCACCTCAGTGTTAAAGAATACAGAGGTGTTTCTGCAAGGTGTGAGGGATACTGCGAGTACTTTCGTTTGTAAATTATTTACTTGGAAGGAAAAACCCACCTCAGATCTTAATAAGTTAGAGTAGACTCAAGGTTATCCCAACCACCACCAGCCACTCCTAAATATGCCTTCTGGGGTAGACTCAGAAGACAGAGTCGTGGCCAATGTACCAGGTATGCCGATGGGAAGGTGCTGCCCCTCAGCTGTGCCCCAGTGGGGTAAAGGTCACGGAATTGCTGCTGCGGATGATAATACCTAAAAAATCTCAACTTCTATCGGGCTGGAGGCTTTTCCCTGTTGCTTTGACTCTCACCATCAGTACTTTCGGTAGCAGAATAGGTGTCACTGAACAAAACATCCGACAGACATTTACCAAGAGACTGCTAAGCGTCAGGCACCAGAGCCCTTCAAAGCTTTGAAGACCACTCCCTGAGCTTCCTCAGGTAGGAACACTTCCCCTGGGGGTAGACATTCCTACACGTTTAACCCTTGCAAACATGACACAGGTTCAAATTCATTGACCAATCTGGCCCAAACCGCACAGGCTCCACAGAAGTCGATCTCTTTCTTTCCACGGTGTGGTGCCCATTACAGAACTGCAGATCCCTTCCTAGATGCTGTACTCCTACTAATGCCACTTAAGGTCAGCTTAATTTTTATAAATCAGTCATTTCATACCGATAACTGCACCATTAAGCCAACCATGACCCTAACAGCTTTTTCACGAGGCAAAATTGCTATGTCCAGACCCCTCCAGTGTACAGCCTACCCTAATCTTACCTTCATCCCTGTTATACCTGGTCTGTTACATCAAGCAGCCTCTTGAGATCCTTTTTTAACTTTTTAATTTTTTAAATTATTTTTTAAACGTTTACTTATTTTGAGGCAGGGAATGTGTGCATGTGCACACACAAGTGGGGGAGGAGCAGAGAGAGAGAGAATCCCAAGCAGGCTCTGTGCTGTCGGTGCAGAGCCCAACGCGGGGCTCGATCTCATGAACCGTGAGATCATGACCTGAGCCAAAATCAAGAGTCAGACGCTTAACTGACTGAGCCACCCAGGCGCCCTGACTCTTGCAATTCGAACTCCAACATCCAACGAAGCCTCTACCTTAAGTGCTGTGTACTGTTTGCAGGCCAGTAGGTCCACATGTCTTCACAGAACCTCCACTTGAAATCCCACCCTATTCTCCAGAATTCTGTGTTTTTGTTTTTTTAAATACTGGAAGGTAAAGACAGAACGTATAAGGAATCTACTTTTTCTCTGAAATACGGACAAATCTGATCTCAGCCCTCTGTACAAACAGAGACTTGGCACCAACACAGCCGTTTTTCTTACAGGGTCTACTGGGGAAAGAGGGGCAGATGCAGAGTTACGGGGAGACTGCCTGAGGAAGGCGTCATCTTTGGGAAGAGGAAAAGGACCCAGAAACATCCGCTGAGGGAAGTGAAGAAGGGAATTTAGAGTGCAGACAGGCTCTTGGAACAAACATAAAGATGTGGTTGAAGTGGGGTAAAAAATCAGAAAGGTCAGGCCCAGTGCTAGGCCGTGTCTTCATATAACCTCCACTTGAAATCCTGTTCTAGTCTCTCCAAAATCTGCATTTTCCCTCTCCTTCTACTTACGGTCTAATATACTCCAGAGATCATTTTTATTTTTACTCTGTTTTCTCCGTGGTTCTACTGACTACATTCCTTAGGAGACCTGAAACAGGTGCTCATCTTTCTTTAGGATTATTCTACTTTATTTTTTTCATGGGGGTGTGGGTGGGGAGAGTATGGAAACTGTGAGGCTGTATTCGATTTTATGGTAGGTATGAGAAAGATCCTAACTGGAAAGAAAATTCAGTAGTAAGTAGAAAAGAAAGTTTGATTTTTAAGATTTTGGTAGAGTTCCGGAAGAGGAATGCATTTCTAAGAATAGACCTAGAGAAAAAAAAGCTGAGAAAGAATGCCTTAATGGATTTTCGATTTTCCAACAGAAACACCACGTACCATACAGGGCAACTTGCTTCCACAGCTTAGCTGGGACGTGGCTTCATGAACATTAAGAGTTGTGGCCAGGCCCAGGAACCAAACCCCCATGTTCCAACAACCACAGAGCCTGGAATTTCCAGGAAAATGCTAATTTTCTCATCTGTTGTCCCCATAAATCATCAAAAAGGCCTATTAATATAAATACTATGTGCCCAAATCCTTTCCTAGACAGTATGTTGGTTTAGAAAATATGGACACTATACCACTATCAAGAACTCTATTTTTATGGTAAAGTATAACTTGGATTTCAAACAAGTAACTTATAAACACACTTCCAAATAAAGCCCACTTCTGGGTTGGTACTGCCTGAAAATACAAGGGAAGAACACTGTTCTAAGTAATTAAGATAATCGTAACTAATAATGTTTATCGGTTTATTTTCTAAATCACTACAAGGTCCTAGACTACATTCTCCCTGAAAGTGCCTTTTGGTTAGAAATACATTAATGTCTAGACATCTGAGAATTTGTTTCCCAGAACTAAGTTTCCTTACAAACTAGCACGGTCTTTATTAGTTCTCCATCACTGTGTGACAGGCTTTGGCCTGGTGGTCCAATAATAGAAAATAAAACAATGAAGAAACCAATCATTAGAAGGCCTCCCATCACATCTTGGCTGATCCATCATCCTGACCTTGCTCTGAGTTATCACAGTCCTATGTGATTCCCTTCATCTGGGGTAGTGGTTTTCAACCTGGGACATGTCCTGGGGGCACCTGTAGAGCTTCTCAAAATACATCTGCCAGGGCTGTGGCCTGAGACCATGAAGATCTGGGAGGAGGTCCATGCTTGTGTACTTTGACGAGTCTATGCAAAAGATTTTAATAAGTACCCTAGTTGAGAACCACACATTTAAGTGGGCAAGGATAGGAGCTAGAACATTGGTCTCAATTCTACCATCCTGAAAGGGAACCGACCAAAAGCGTGGCCAGCACCAGACAAGACTGCATTAATCAAAATTAACATTAGAAAGAGAGATCTGAAAACACAGAGACCATTAGGTTGAGGATGATGTGAGGAACATCTATCTATCTGCTTCTGTTTATAATACATCAGTCACTATTTTGCAACAGAGTTAAAATGCATTATTTAAAAAAAAAAAAGCGTATTCCAGGCTCTAGCTCAGAAGACCATGTGACTATCCTAGACATAACACTCCCTTTTAGGCTCAATGCATGTCATGGATCAAGATGATTAAAAATCCTCTGCAATGTGTATCTGTAAATTAGGGGCTAGTGTCTTACTTGAAAAGGTTCAGTTCAAAATCATGACCCATATACTTTCCAAACAAGGTATTAATCTTTTTTGCCTCCTAAAAAAATTAAGGCCAACCAGAAACACTACTACAAGTACTTTTAATTTATCATTACTGCTCTTCAGTGGCCGCAAACAACCAATTTAATTACTCTGCACCCACTCTCACTAATTGAGTGGATTGGAGGCTGAGTTGGCAAGAATGTAAAATCTAAACACAGAAGGTTCCAACAACTTCAAAAGGAAAAAAAAAAAACAATCTTACCTTTGGTTTTTTGTTCCGTGACCTGAAAAATAAATGAACAGACATAAGTGAATGAGATTTATTTTCTAGTTTGATATTATAAGACTACTTTAATTCTGATAACTCAAGTAATTCAAGCTGTCAGACACACAGGCATAGTTCAAATCCAGAAAAAAAAAGACAAACAAAAAAACATACTCAGAGTCAGTTCGGGCATCCTTTTATAAAGACAACGGCCATATGTCCAGTTATAACTTACATGACCATAATTATGAAGGACACTAAAAATTAAAACCAGAAGCATTCCACTCTCATTAAATGATGAAGTATCTGTACCAGGAATGCTGTTTGTCATTTTGATGATCTGACTAGAAAGCAAATGGATGTAGCCTAGAAACGAAATTAGCCACAGAGACAAAAAGGTTACCCTAGGAGTATGGACTCAAACACTTGATCTCAAATCTAGAAAGCAAAAGTTCAAGGGCCCATCATCAGACGTACCAGAGGCCACGGCAGGAAGGCAGGATTTAAAACCAAGCCATGCCACTTCCTGGCTGTGTGATCTGTTTTCTATTTATCTGTTGAATGGAGATAATAATAGTATCTCCATACAAAGGGTTATTATAAGGATTAAACTGGATATCCTATGCCAATGCTCATAAATGTTTGTTATTTTTAATCAAAGTTCATGGAAAAAGTATGATATACAGCAATGGATGAAATATGTAAATTTTGGACAAATAAAGATTGCTTTGTTGAAAGTATTTCTTTACACAGTAACTAACACCTCTATGGAAGTGATTGACCTAAAAGATTGGAGAGGCTGAATAGAAAAATGGGTTTTTAGAGAGTTTGGAAATGATGATTAGGAACCACACGGAAAACTGCTTCTGCTAGTAAGAGAGGAAAGTAAAGGAGGGCACCTAATTATACATGCCCTATAATATTAAAACAAAACCACAAAAGGTCATGCGTAAGAAAAACATCCAAAAGGAAATGCGCCAGAATTCTAATAGGGCTTATAATTACCACCACCACCATCACCATCATCGTGATTGAGATCATGCATGATTTTGACTCCCTTTTCCCAAATGTTAATCTTTTAATGGTTCTCTGACTTTGTAATAGAAAAGAAGATGTTTGATTATTTGTGGTTGGTAGGCATGCCAAGTTACTCTTCTGGGTGCTCATGAAAACTTGTCCATCTTTGGAGGGTACGTCCTGTAGCTAACCAGCCCACTTCATAGTGGATTGCATCACACCATTGCCAGACTGAGTTAAATGATCTGGTTGTATGACCTCCTGGAGCATTCCTTACATTCTTGCGCTAAAAGCCAAGCTAATTCTACTGTAGTGAATTTGTAGTAGATAAGCACCTTAAAATGTGTTTCCTTGTACTAATTATTACAGAGCTCAAGTCTACTGTGCAATTCTTCTAAAACTCCATTTAACCAAGAATGAACTGACTTGGCTCCACATACCAATCAATTCCTTAACGCAGTTTAAATTTTATAACATTATAAATATTTCTTAGAATGCCATTTTGAAGATCAAGTTATACAGGAAGTCAATGCTTTCCCCAGCTGTAAGTGACAAACCCAAATAATGTCAAATGTGTCTTACAATGTGGTTTCTGTTAAAAGAGCTGTCCTCCAGACGGTGAAAGGCTGGATGATCAAAGCATGTGTTCTGCCAACACTAAACAATGATTCTTTTGCAGCGTCAGCTTAATGAATGTGAATGGAATCCTTCCTTGACACCTTTCTCATGAATGAAAATCAAACACAGTTTACTCAGTGATGGCTCTAGAAAGAGCAAACTGCTCATGAGAAAAGCTCAAGTTTAATGTCTGTGTGGAAATAATTTAACTTAAAATAAAAGTCAATTCTTCAAGACAATTACATTGCCAGCACTCATTCTTGACCATTGATTTATTAAACAAATATTTTTTTGAGTCACTCTCATGTACCAGGCACAGACTGCCCTACTTCCTGGAAATACAAATAGGGAATAAAACCTTGCGACACTTAGAGTCAGTCAGTCAAACAGGGAAGCAGACAGGAAGAGATTATAAAGCACGAGGGTAAGCAGCGAGAAGGATGTGGAAGCACCACAAATGGTGCTGATTGAATAAATGAATGACCGTGTAATAGAACCTCTGGCACATTCTCTACAACTCTTTGCATCATAGCACATTTTATGCCTCCTAGTTGAGGCGCTGTCTCTACAATAAGGTTGGAAACCACGAAGACAATCACATGGTAAGCTTTGTACTCTTCCTTAAAACTGCTAAATCAGAACTTAACTCTGAAATTACACGACGGTTCAGTCTGATAAAACAATATCCAAGGCCACATGTTGGCCTGGATCTTGTGACAGCCAATCTAGAACATTTCTGAACAAAAATGATTGGATTTTCATTGTTCACAACTAACCAATTGAAATTTTAGTTATGGTGATTTTCCTCTTTGCCACAACTTCTGAACCAGTTCTTAATGCAGATGTAAGTACAGAGGGAGATTGTCCAGCTGTATATTTTTAGGGGCACTTGGGTGGTTCAGTTGGTTAAACATCTGACTTCAGCTCAGGTCACGATCTAGCGGTCTGTGAGTTAGAGCCCTGCGTCGGGCTCTGTGTTGTGAGTGCAGAGACCACTACAGATCCTCTGTTACCCTCTCCCTCTGCCCCTCCCCTACTCTCTCCCTCTCCTAAAAATAAATAAACATTACATTTTTATTTTTTACTTTTTAATGTTTATTTATTTTTGAGAGAGAGAAAGAGACAGAGACAGAGTGGAGAGGGGCAGAGGGAGAGAGAATCCCAAGCAGACTCTGTGCTGATCAGGACTTGAACTCACAAACCGTGAGATCATGACCTGAGCTGAAACCAATAGTCAGACGCTTAACCGACTGAGCCACCCAGGTGCCCCCAATCCCAATTTGCTCTTGAGTAAACCCACACCATCTTGTATTTCAAATCATTTTTCTACTAGTGGGATCCACAGCAAAAGTTTACAGATGCATATATTATAAATCACTCCCAGATACTGATATTTTCCAGTTGAGAAACACTGTTACCTAAGTGAAGAATATAGACTGTCTAGTGCCTGAAATAATCCCTCCATTTGGTATCTTCTTGTTACCAGCCTTCACTCAAGTTTACCAAGGTCCAGCCTATGAATCATACATTCATACGGACTGTAAAACCCAATTCTTATACTAACTTAGTTGACGAAATGTAAATGCCCTAGAGGAAAGAAAGCCTTTGCTGAGGTTCACTCTCTACCATTCTGGTAACACCCTATATAGCTGGTGGACCTGCTTATCGCAACCTCGAAATGTGAAATGGGGCTGTGTCCTTAAAGGGAAGTAAGTTTGAAAAAGGCCTCTGGGTTGTCCTCTGGCGTCTTTATTCAGACTCTTTACTGACATTGTAGACAATTCTAACAAGCTCAGATTAGAAGCAACACATTAGAAGTAGGTACCCTGAGAGCATGAGGGTGAGATGGTGAGCACACCACTATGAATAGAAACAGAAGCACAATTAAAGACAAGACTTTAAAGAGTGCACACAGCAGTCTATTATAACACCAAACAATAACGAGTATTACTTATAATTAAGTCATGAAGGAAAGATAAAATTACAGTCTGTATGTTTAATGTGGCAGGGTCACATGCAATTCAATTCAGAAAATATTTCCAGTATGATTTCTTTAGGCTGGGACTTATAAATGATCTAGTTCAAAAGTTCAGAAAACTGAATTATGGGAATATACGCTATAGCCCAGAATGCTGGGAAAACTTCTGGTGTCCTTTAAAGCCTACATCGGTTTGTGTCCAACTGTCTGCCTTGAGTCTGTTCTAAATCTAGAGTTCCCTCTGAACCCTGTAACGGTTTCTACCTCCCTAAACTGAGCTTCAATAACCTGCCACTGTAGCAGGACCCTCGAACCTGCCCCACAGCAATGTCCTGCTTCCCAAGTGTTCTGTGTAGTGGTAACAAGAACTGGAGGCAAATCACTTTACCTCCAAAAATGGCACAAAAGTCACCTGGGTGGCTCAGTCGATTGAGTGTCCGACTTCAACACAGGTCATGATCTTGTGGTCTGTGAGTTCGAGCCCCGCATCAGGCTCTGTGCTGACAGCTCAGAGCCTGGAGCCTGCTTCGGATTCTGTGTCTCCTCCTCTCTCTGCCCCTGCCCTGCTCACGCTCTGTCTCTGTCTCTCTTTTTTAATAATAAATAAACGTTAAAAAAAAAAAAATGGCACAAAAGCAGGCCTGCCGAACCAGAGCCCAAGTCAGGCAATGCTAAAGAATGGGAAGGTGGGGGAAATAAGATTAGACAAGGGCGGGGCCTGCAGGACAGACACTGAAGCAGAGGACAGCACCCTGGGTCAAGCATGTCAACTAAGACCTGTCAGTTGGCAGCAGTGAGATGTAGGTCTTTTCCTTTTAGCCTCTCTCCTTCCCTAAGCAAGCTCCTCAGAGCCACACAATACCATCTCCCCCAAAGCTTTAAGCAGGCCCACTGGCCCGTGAGGGAGGTTTCTTTATGGAATTATCAGAAGGTGGTCTTGTACAGATGACCATGCTGGACAGGAACCAAAAGGAGAACATTGGGGTGAACTACAGAGACACTTGAAAAGCTAGTTTATAAGCTGACCTAAGAAAATGGAGATTAACTGTGATACGACTAAGGACATTCGACAAGAATTTAAGTGGCGGGGACTCACTTGCCTTTCTTCATACTGTATATTGGTGTTCTCATTAAATCAGCTGCAGCATTATTGAGTATTCTGTGGTGACAAATGTACGTCTTTAACTCCCACTTTCTAATCGTAAAACTTCCAAGTGAACAAAGCAGCATTTTTAAGATGTCAGGTATCCCACCCAAGGCAGTTACTTATTCTAGATGCTTGGTGGATGTAAAGACAGACTTAAGTCATTAAACTCACCTTCTGAGTGGCTTCTTTTTTCTTTTTATCCTCTTTCTTCCTTTTCTTGTCTTCCATTAACTGTTCTTCCCTTTCTTGCTCCTTCTCTCTGTTAAAGTAATGTCACACAGAAGGTTAACATTTATATTCACAGTCTATTTGTGTAGCAAATTCAACGCTTATAGACGGTATGCAAAATATGCCATCTCTGTGACTGAGCATAACACGGTATTTTACTTAAACTAAGAGGATGCATAAAACTCACCACATTCAGTTATCCCCATATTTTGGTTTGTTATCTTTTCTGCAAAGTAGGGCTTCAAGTTTGGTTTCAAAGAAGTCCATTAAAGCGAGCTTTACAATATCCTCCTAAAAGAACACACACACACACACACACACACACACACACACACACACACACACACACGTATTTCCACTCAGCAAAAACCCGGATTTGAATGTGGTAACATCCAGTTGGTTCTGGAGATATTCCTAGATTCCATAGATTTATAGAACTCTTAGTACTTGGTCTTAAAAGTACAAGTAGAAAACACATAAAATACAGCATTAATAATGTCAAAGAAAAAGGAATATATTTTATGAAAGGCAAAAATTCTTCACAAATAATACAGAATATATAAATTCACTTATGGTACACAAATATCTATCACAATTTAGGTATTCTCCCCTGACATCATCAGAACGGTGACTATAAAATCCTATGTTCTATATTCTGTATTTTTCTTCTACATTATTAATATTGTATGTTTTACATGTTCTCTACTTGTGTTTTTAAGGCAGGTACCATGTGTCCTATGTATTCCTCACCAAGTGACTTCACAGTTGCATCTTGCTGAACACCTGAATTGAGACAACCAGGTTTTGCTGCCCTCAATTAGAACAAAAGTCATACGTAATACTAAAGATTCCAGTTAAAGAAATGTGCTGGAGTGTTAAGAAATTAATATAATGTAAAGCCTCACATCTGAAAAGTACGTTCAGAAAGTAATACTTATTCTCTTATGGAACATTCTAATATATATTTGAATATAATGCATATAGGAAGCTGCCAACTTTCACTCTCTATGTATCAAATAGGAAGAATGCATTGCAAAACTACTGCTGTTACTTCAGAGCTCAAGGCAGGAAATCCTGATGCCACGCGTCCTGAATTTCAGAGCTGGAAGGAGACTCAGAGCTCTAGTTCCCAGTGCCCCCAAATACTGAACAGATACTTGTGATTTTAGGTGACCCAACACATCAAACTCATGGTTTGCGGACGTGGCAAAAATCACAGGGACGGTTCTGGAAGAAATCACTTTTGGGGAATGTAACCACTCAGCCTGTACAAAGGAACTGAGGACCAACAATGAAGTTGGCTCTCGTCAACAGATAAGTAATGCTTTATTTATAGAAAACAAGAACTAAACAACAACGACAACAAAACAGGTGTTTTACCCATGTATCGAGCTTTCTGTGGTTCTGTTCACATTGACAAATATTGGCCTTTCTCCTTCTGTGCCTCTGGCATAAATATACAAAATCCTAATGTGCACAATTCACACTCCGAAGGTAACTTCAATGAAAACTTTAAAAATATAACCAAGGGGGCGCCTGCGTGGCTCCATCGGTTAAGCATCCGACTTCAGCTCAGGTCATGATCTCGTGGTTCGTGAGTTCGAGCCCTGCATGGGGCTTGCTGCTGCAGAGCCTGCTTCAGATCCTCTGTTTCGTTTCCCTCTCTCTCTGCCCCTCCCCTGCTCACGCTCTCTCAAAAATAAATAAACATTAAAAAAAATAAAAATAAAAACACAAACAAGGAAGAGATTTTATTTTAATTCCCTTAGGTTGAATACTGGATTTCTCTGGAGTCAGAATGTGTGCACATCACTCTCAGGGTGAAGCTCTTGGTGAAAATCCACTTACAGCACTGCACTACTTTAAGAACACGGCTTTATGAAAATTGGCAAGATGGATGTTGACCATCTAAGGTAGGCTGGCCACAGATCCTGTTGTATTTGGCTCCCGGAGCCTCTTGCTTCCTCTGGCTCCAAGTGGAAGAAGATGGCGTTCCTCATGACCCAGTTACTGTGACTTGGTTGCCTATATATTACAGTGCAACAGACTACAGAAAAAGAGCAACCACAGTCTAAAAATCTGGTTAAATATTCGATGCTCTAAAAAGCAATAAATTGCAATTTCTAGGTCTATTCTACAAAGTTTATTTTAAAAATGCAATGTAAAAAAAAAAAGTAAGTCTTTAATGAAACACATTCTTAAAAACAACTAACCTTTTCAAGTATTTTTTCCTATAAACAGGTAATTCAGAGAAAGGAACTGAAATTCATGTTCACTACAAGCAGATTTATTTCCAAAACAAATATTTTTCAAAGCTTTCCAGGAGACAGGCTGTGCTTTCACCCTGATCTTTTACTGCTTATATTGGTAGAATTGAGTTTTCTCTTTAGATTTCACTTCCTTAGGAACAATTTATTTTCCCAAACCAAACCTGACTTACAAACCTGCTATTCATTTAATAATGAATCAAAAAGTACAGAGTTCACCTTTCTTCTTCCTTTTAAATGTTTATTTTTGAGAGAGAGAGACACAGAGCATGGGAGGGGAGGGGCAGAGAGAGAAAGAGACACAGAATCTAAAGCAAGCTCCAGGCTCTGAGATGTCAGCACAGGGCTTGACGTGGGGCTTGAACTCACGAACTGCGAGGTCATGACATGAGCCGAAGTGGGACACTCAACTGACTGAACCATCTAGACACCCCAAGTTCATCTTTCTTCTAAATCAGTTGTGCTCGATCTTGGCTGCACATTAGCATCTTTGGGGAGCTTTAAAATATCCCCATGCTGATCCAGAGCCCAAGAAAGCAAAGCAGGTACCCACGTGGGGAAGGTAATGGTTACATACAGAGGGATTGATCAATAAATAAATATATTAATGATGATGACAATCAGGTTTATCACTGTTGAAAAAGGTAGTTACCAAAATGGAAAGGGAAAAGTCTCAAAAGAGTCCTGTGGGCCTGGATCAGAATTAGCTATTGGCATCAACTCATGGTTTTTAATATATAGAGACAGACATAACAATAAACATGGATATAATTTTGTGAGCCCACATGTGTGTATATTCCTTCATGTATGCAAGCACACGCGCGTGCGTTCTCTCTCTCTCTCTCTCTCTCTCTCTCTCTCTCTGTCTCCTTAGCTCTATTACCGAGAGGGCTTGGGAACAAGCAACCCAAATAGCAATGAACACAACTAGTACCCAGACTCTGGCTTCTAAATACCATTCTTAACTAAAAGAACTAGAGTTCTTTTTCAAAAAAAGCTAATTTGGGGCTAGAAGAAAGTACAAAATCAAAGAGGAATGCTTGTTGCCCAGAAGCAAGGAAAAGTTCAACAAATGATGTGGCATGTCAAATGCTTGCAGATACCAATGTGAAGGGGTTCCTACAAGCTAAACCTGGGGCAATATGAGCATAAAGATAATGACGGTAAGAAATCTTAAGTCATTGTATACAACAGGAAAACATGAGTTCATCCAGATAGAAATAAGTATATAAGTTAAAGGTGAAAGGAGTGGAATATTCACATAGTTTGAAAGTGTCTCCCCGTAAAAATACTTATTAATCAAAAAGGAGAAAAGAATAATTACACAGAGGAGAAGCCTGGCAGACATCACCTTAATCAAGTAAAATACATGAACATCATCATAATGGAATAAATTGAAATCATGAGTTACATGATTAGATACTCTGAGAACACAGAATTTCTTCTATGATATTCTTTTCAAATATGTACAACCTGAATATCATCATGATGAAATGTCAGGGAACCTCAAGTTGAGAGGCATTTTGCCAAATAATTGTTCTGCAATCTTCAAAAGTTTCAAGATCACTGAATCAAGGAAACGGAAGGAGACCAACGAGACATAATAACCAAATGCAAAGTGTGATCCTTTTGCTATAAAGGCCATTACTGGGGTATCAAATCCTGAGTAGGGGCTACAGATTAAATGGTAGTAATGTATCAGTGTTTTGTTTTGTTTTGATGGTTGTTATTGTGGTTATATACAGGGGAATGTTCTTGTTTTTTTTTTTTTTTAAATACACTAAAGGGGCACCTGGGTGGCTCAGTCGGTTAAGCGGCTGACTTCGGCTCAGGTCATGATCTCACGGTCCGTGAGTTCGAGCCCCGCGTCGGGCTCTGTGCTGACAGCTCAGAGCCTGGATCCTGTTTCGGATTCTGTGTCTCCCTCTCTCTGACCCTCCCCCATTCATGCTCTGTCTCTCTCTGTCTCAAAAATAAATAGACGTTAAAAAAAAAAATTTAAATACACTAAAGTATAGGGGAAAGGGATGCAGGTGGTGGGACAATGGGATAGTAATTTTTCCTAAATGATTCAGGAAAAGTGTTGTTGTTTTTAACATACTTGCAACTTTTCTCTAAGTTCAAGATTGTCCCCCCATCCCCCACCAAAATCAACAAAACCATTACCAGGGTAGCACCCCAGACCCATTACATTGAAATCTCTGGGGAAGGGGGTGCCTGGGTGGCTCAGTCAGTTAAGCGTCTGACTTCAGCTCAGGTCATGATCTCATAGTTCGTGGGTTTGAGCCCTGCGTCAGGCCCTACGCTGACAGCTCAGAGCCTGGAGCCTGCTTCTGTGTCTCCCTCTCTCTCTGCCCCTCCCTCACTTGTGCTCTCGCTCTCTCTCTGTCTCTCAAAAATAAATAAACTTAAAAAAAAAAACTCTGGGGAGAGAACCGTTGCTCTAAATTCTCGTGTTTAAGCCTACACTGTAAAAGGTATTTACACCTCAAAAATCAAACCTCCCATCCAGCAATCAAATACAAGCGTCAGGTGACTAGCTTGTTCCCACTTAACTATCAACTACTTCCAAGTCTGAAAGGAGAAGAAATCATTCATATTCTCCCTCAGCCCTAAATACACAGCCAGATGCTAGTGCAAACACTGAAATCTAGAATAAATCTAGAATAGTAAAAAGCCAAAACTTCTTTCAAGAATGTCTAAGGTGAAGATAATACAACAGTTGCCTTCTTTCTTTCTTTTTCTACAATAACCATTAATTGAAAGAAGTAGAAATAACTTTTTTTTAGAAAGGCAATACTTGAATAAAGGGGAAAATACCCAATATTCACCTAAGCGAGGCAGAAGAGGACTCCTGTCCTGCTCACAAGTTCAGAACACTGAAGAGCAGTGGTGCTGACATTACTAAAAACCTGTTGCATCACACATTCAAAAGCTCCGGAGTGTCTAGGACCACCACACAGGGCAAGTTAAGGACGGTGCCATCTGGGCAACTCCCCAGAGCTCACATTCAAGGCCACGCACACTGCAGTTCCAACTTCCACATCTTTCCGCATCTATTCCGCGTATCTGACAGAAAAACTTTCCTCCTTTCTGTGGCCCAATCATACCTCTTATCCTGTTGTCGAGTCCTGGCGTCATATCCATCCACTGGAGCTCCCTGAACAACTCCAATTCATAGGAAATGTGCCCTCCTCTGGACACCCCCGCAACCACTGCCCTGGCTTGTCGCCGGGCCCTTGAGGTGTTGGTTGCTGTCAGTCACCAGCAGCCTCAGACCACGTGAAAGGACTTCCCTGTAGCAGGGTGGCCTCGAACTTGGCTCTGGGAAACCGAGATTGGCCTGGGGCTAGTCTGTGTCTCACCTCTCCTCTACCAGGATGCCCAGAGACCAATCTGTTCCCTAACAGACCGCTACTGGGTGCCTAACACGAGCGGACACTTTTCTCAGCACTGGGGATACAGCAGAAACAAAACCACACCCCAGCTCTCGGGGGGGCTCCCGTTCCAGTGGGGGAGACAGGACACAAACAAAATATACAACAAAAATATACGTATGATGGAGACAGCTGACAGGGAAGAGAGTAGCATCTTACATAACACGGGTAGGAAAGGCCTCTCTGATAAAGTGGCCTGAGTTCCACTGAAGTGAGGGCTTCTGTGGATACCTGGGAGACAGCATTACGAGACGAGGTGTGAAGAACAGCAAGGAGGCTGGAGCAGAGGGAGGAAGGGAGAAAGCGACGGGTGAGGTCGGAGGGGTAGCAGGGGCCCTCCTTGGAATGAACAGTTTTCAAATTAACTGGGACCTATCTTCTCATCACTGAATAAAGACCAACACTTGCAAAATCTCTTGTTTTCCCCATCAGTCAAAAAGCTTACCTCTCCTGGGGCGCCTGGGTGGCTCAGTCGGTTGGGCGGCCGACTACAGCTCAGGTCATGATCTCACGGTCTGTTCAGTTCGAGCCCCGCGTCGGGCTCTGTGCTGACAGCTCAGAGCCTGGAGCCTGCTTCCGATTCTGTGTCTCCCTCTCTCTCTGCCCCTTCCCAGCTTGCTCTCTGTCTGTCTCTGTCTCTCTCAAAAATAATAAACATAAAAAAAAAAACAAAACAAAAGCCTACCTCTCCTCTCAGGTGTCAACATTTCGAGAGCTGTGGCTTCTGTCCTCACAGACAGCTGGCATGCCTCCTTCAAACTGCCCATCACACTGAGAAAAGTGAGCATTTGCTACCGAAGAGGTCTCTGAATGCAGGGAGCCGACCTTACTCATCTTACGCACCACGCACAAATACCAGGGACACAGCAGGCCCTCCATGCAAATGTTACCCAAATGCATGATTACAGAGTGAGGGCAACTTTTCTATCCCTTCCCAGGAACACGTGTTCAAAAGAACAGCCTCAAAACAACGAATCAAATCACTTAACATACACTGAATTACTAGTGCCAGGCACTGGGGGTTTAACAGCGGACAAGAGACAGGCCCTGCCCTCGGGGAGCTGACGTTCTAGATGGGAGATGGACACATACACAATGCCAGGAAGAAAATTAAGCTGGGGAAGAGGCTAGAGAGGACTGAGGCAAAGGATGAGTGGGCTAATTTACACAGTGTTCACAGAAGGCCTCTCTCAGGCAGTGAGTGAACCTAAATGAAGAAAATTATCTGGAGGGGAGTGACGAACCAGGCAGAGTAAGTAGAAGGGCCATGAGATGGGGAAGTACATAGTGTGAGTTTAAGGCTTTATTCATTTTGGGGGGTGGGGGGAGAATCCCCCTCCTTCTCTTCCCTCTCCCCTCCTAGCAAATACCCACACACGCTCTTCAGAGCTTTCTGGGCTTATATTTAATATCCCTCACTCACACCAAAGAATGGGGCACTCTTTCTTAAAAGTTTCCCTTCCACCTCATTCATTCATCCATCCATCCACTCATTCATTCATGGACTCCTTGATGCCAAGCACTGTGCTAGAGACTGAGAATTCAGCAGCAAACAAGATGCTGTGCTGCTGGTCTTCCCAGGACTCCATTCGACTTTTTCAGACGGCTGTATCTCCCACCCTTCACAGCCCAGATGACACTGTCAGGGCAGGAACCTGTGTTCTTCACGCTCTGACCTCCATGTTTACCAGCACTCTGGGTACTCTGTGGACAGCCTGCAGTTTCTTTGGTGTTTTGAAAGGACCAGACCTTGGGCATGTGAATTCATGACCTCTTACAATCCAGGTAAGAGAACGACTTTTTTTCCCACAAACTAGAATCTTCTGCCTTGTCATCTCTTTTCCACAACTAGAATCATGACCAGTGGTTCCTGAATTCATGCGCCCAAGCCCATCATGCTTCATACATTCAAAATTTCATACTTGAAAGCAGTAACCACCAATGTGCTGAACCGAGTGGAAAGATGATAAGAATTTCAATTCAGATAAACACCCAGGTCTCAACTTGACAGGAAAATGTCTCCAGAAATAAAGAGCATCTTCTTTTTCTTTAGGGTCTGGATAACTGCCCCATCAAAGAGCATCGAGACCTATCCTCGACGCTCTGTGGTCAATAAGTGTGGGGGCACTTCTGGTCCCAGTTCATAACCAACTCCACACAACTGAGGCAGACAGATGTGAACTTATACAACAGATCCACCTAGCATGAGAAACATGCCAGAAGCAAACGAATACTGTAAAAAACCCAACTCTTAATACAGCAACAACCTGGATGAGTCTCCAGGGAACAATGCTAAGTGACAAAAGCCAATCCCAAAGGTTACATACTGTATGATTCCACCTCTATAATATTTCTGAAATGACAGTGGTTGTCAGGGGGCTGCAAGGAGGGTGAAGTGGAGTCCCACAGGTGTGGTTACACTAGTGATCCCTGTGGTAATGGAACTGTTCTGTATCTTCATAGTCACGGTGAATACACGAACCTACCTGTGGTAAGATTACAGACAACTAAACAGAATATACACAAACTGGTACAAGTAAAACGGGGAAATCTCAGTCAGATCGGTGAGTTGTATCAATGTTAGTATCTCGGTTGTGATACTACACTTTAGATCTGCAAGAAACTACTTATCGGGAAACTGCGCAGAGGGCACTTGGAATCTCTATGTGTTATTTCTTACAACTGCATGTGAACCTACAATTATCTCAGCTAAAATTTTAATTGAAAAAAAAAGCTTCAACATTGACTCATCTGTTTAAAAATTTTTCCAAGGACTTCTATTTTAAACCATTTGTAAAGAGCTCTTTATGAAAGTCATGTAAGAGTCAAAAGGAATTTCAGAAATTGTTTAGTCCTGACATCCACAGAATTGCATTTCCAAAAATATTCTACAGTCTACAATTCACCCTAATATGTTCAAGTCGTTATAGTTTTATCAATCAAGTACATTAAGTACATTAGATACATGATAAATATGATACCATAGGGGTATTTAAAGTGTTCCCCTGCCGGGGCTCCTGGGTGACTCAGTCAGTTGAGCATCTGACTTTGGCTCAGGTCATGATCTCGTGGTCTGCGGGTTCAAGCCTTGCATCAGGCTCCGTACTAACAGCTCAGAGCCTGGATCCTGCTTCAGATTCTATGTCTCCCTCTCTCTCTCTGCCCCTCCCCTGCTCACGCTCTGTCTCTCTCTCTCCCAGAAGAAGATAATAAAACATTAAAAAAAAAAAAAGTTAAAAAAAAAATAAAGTGTTCCCCTACCACATAATTCACCATATGGTTCTTTCACTGAGAATTTTAGTGATAGAATAGTAATATAGGCTCCTGTTTGACTTCGTGGCGGGTACGTGCAAGTGGCTCAGTCAACACCAGTTCCAAGTTCCCTTGAGTCTGTTTCCCTCACAACTGGAGACTGAGATGTGATTTATGTTCTGCCAATAAAGTGTGTTGTGTGTGACTTTAGCAGGGAACCGACAGGGTACAGGGCACAGATCTTCTCAGGGAGCAGAGGCCACACCTGTAGTAACGGTTTCCTGAACGTGCAGGAAGACGAAGATGTGCCCATGGGGCCCTCCCCAGTTCCAACGTGTGGTTCCCAAGGATCAGTGAGATAGTGTCACCATTGAACAAACCCCTGGCACCTGCAGGAGTGAATTCTGAGGTCTGCACCCTGAGAGCTCTAACACAGATTTATACAGAGCTTTCCAAAGTACGTCTAATATATGTGGTTTGTATGGACGTTTACTTCCTTAAAAAGACAAATGGTAATCTTGGCAATTTATAAAACAGTAAGAAAATAACTAGACCCCAAACCATTAACAACCAGAACCAATTAAGGATTAATGATACCACGTGCGTATCTAGAGTGAAAAAAATTAACAAAAAAAGTGCCACGGAAAGAGTCAAACGAAGTGTTCGAAGTATGCATTTAGTGTTTTAATTAAAAATGCACACAAAAAGAAAGCATGTTGGAATATATCCATTCAGGCAGAGGAAATTACATACTAGGGTACTCCAAATATCTGTATTGGATTTGTTAACATTTTTTCATTTGCTGGTTCTGACTGAGAGAGTTTAATGGGATGCTAATGTAATTTACACATGATATTAAATTAGTAGACAAAACCAAACAGCACTGAGGCATAAAAATCATTCTAACACTGAGTGGCTCATGGGAAGAAAATGGTAACATTAAACCTAGAAAAATTAAGGTAAATGCACTTTCCATTTAGAGGGATATAGAAATCTCTCCTGTCTTCAAATGCATCATGTGACATGTGACAGGCAATTCTTTTGTATGCCAGCAACAAAATTTAACACAGCTCCTTGTACAAATGGGTTATCTTCCTATATGAGGTTATGTAAAGCAATATTTCTCAAACTTTAATGGGAACATACACACAGATATTAAAATGGGAACATACACACAGATTGTCATTTAGTAGGTGTGGGTTGTAAACTACGATTCTCCATTTCTAACAAGCTGCTGGTCCCTGGACTTTACTCTGAACAGCACAAGCATAATGCTTTTGGTTGTTGCTTTCCAAGAAAATACGAAATTGCAGTCATTTCTCCAAGGATAAATACTAACCTCATTACTATCAAGCCTATGCCTTGTTATTCCCATCTGTGTTTCAGTGCCAAATTACAGCATAATCTTTACAAAGACCTATTAAAATGCAATTAAACAACTCACGTAGTGCCATGTATGTACCTGCAAAAAAAAAAAAAAAAAAAATCTGGATGACGGCAAATGTACGGACACAGATTTCAGAGATGTCAACATGTAAAAGAATGCGAGTGTCAGAACCAATAAGACTTTTGCACACAGCCTCTGTCTCTAAGCTTCTCACAAATTCCCACTTTCTGTATCTTGAGATGCAATAAGGAATGGGCTTATTTAGAATTATTCAAACCAAATAAAAATAATATATTTAAAGAACTCGTTTTCACTTTCAGAAAGTCCATGTAGCAAAAGTTGTATCCAATGAGCCTAAGGAAGAACATCTAATTTGAAACCACTCTTCCTGAAGGTGATCTTGAACAAAGGAATCTTCAGACCTGCTATTCGACCTTAGCCCAGCTGTGCAAGAGTGCTTTATACACTGCCTTAGAAGTGGTCTCCTCACAGCTTCTGCCCCTGGTCCTAAGCCCTCCTTCCCAGACTGCATATAGCACGTTTTCCAGGCATCTGTAATCACCCATCATGCACCCCTGAGGCATTCCCTGGTGCTTCCAATCCTGCCCGGGTGATCTGGTTTTCTATCCCCTCATACGGGGGTCATAATCCCCTAAACATGTTCCAGTTTGTGTACACTCATCCAATTATTGGGCAAGACAGCATGAAAGTAGGCCTTGCCACTTCCTTATCCCAGAAAATAGACCACTGCCAGTACTTTCAAAGAGCCTGTGTATCTTCTTGGAAATCACATCTTACTGAACTGCAACCATCTCACAGCCCTATTTTTCCACAGTACTACGAAGTCACTTCTCCACAACTGAGTGCAGCACCTTACGTGTACCTCTATTAATGCCCTCTGTGCCAGATTATCAACCTAACATTGCTACCCCCTAGTCCTCCCTGCACTTCAGGAAAAGGTCTGGAACTACATATCTCAGAAGCCCATTCTCCATTTGTCTAGGTTGATGAGCTGAAGTGAGGCACATCCACGTGAGATTTGGAAGGCAGAAGTCACTGTGCTCTGGAAAGTTTTGAGCAGACACACAGGCAGCAGCAGACAGGACTTTCCACTTTTACAGCAGCTTCCTGATTAGTTAAAGCCATAATGGAGCTGCAGGCAGCTGAGATCACTACTTTCCTAGGGACCTGGCACTCTAATTTCCTCAACAATAATAGTGGCCTCCCTGAATTTTCCCCCCAGACTAACTTTCAAAGTCTTTCCTTCTTGGAAAATACAGTGGATTCTACACTCCCCCAGCCCCCCAAAAAGCTACTAGAATTAATAAATAAATGACTTTAGCAAAGTTTTAGGCCACAGAATCTATATATAAAATCAACTGTATTTCTATATAATAGAAACAAACAATAGAAATTGAATTAAAAAAAATTTTTTTAACGTTTATTTATTTTTGAGACAGAGAGAGACAGAGCATGAACGGGGAAGGGTCAGAGCGAGGGAGACACAGAATCCGAAGCAGGCTCCAGGCTCCAAGCTGTCAGCACAGAGTCTGATGCGGGGCCCAAACTCACGGACTGTAAGATCGTGACCTCAGCCGAAGTTGGACACTTAACCGACTGAGCCACCCAGGCACGCTATAGAAACTGAAATTTTAAAAAGCCCTATTTACAGTGGCATCAAAATTTATGAAATACTTAGGGATAAGTCTGACCAACACTGAAAACTATAAAACATTTAAATAATAATAAATAATAAATAATAAAAAATAAATAATAAAGAAGAGAAAAATTTAAATACCTAAGTAGGTGAAGAGGTATACCATATACCATATTTATGGATTAGAAAACTCAATATTAAGATATAGATTCTCCCCAAATTAACTTACAGATTCAACACAATCCCTATCAAAATCTCACAAGGTGTTTATTATTCTTCTTTCAATAGACATTGACAACCTCCTTTTAAAACTTCAAAGAACCCAGAAAAGCCAACAACTTCTAAAAAGAGCAAAGTTGGAAGACGCACACAACCTGACACCCACACTTGTTATAAAGGTAGAGTAACCGGGGCACCTGGCTGGTGCAGTTGGTGGAGCATGCGACTCTTGATCTTAGGACTGAGTGTTTGAGCCCCATGTTGAGAGTAGTGACTATTTAAAAATACTTAAAAAAGAAGGAAAGAAAGAGAGAGAGGGAGAGAGAGAGAGAGAGAGGGAGGGAGAGAGGGAGGGAGGGAGAGAGAGAGAGAAAGAAAGAAAAGGAAAAGGAAAGGGAAAGGAAAAGGAAAAGAAAAGAAAAAAGAAAAGAAAGGTAGAGTAAGGAAGACAGTGGGGTATGGGTCTAAAGACAGACAAAAAGTTCACTGGGATAAGATAGATTCCAAAAATAAACTGACAGAGATATGGACAAATGATTTGCAAAAAAGGTGCAAAAGCAATTCAGCGGAGAAAGGCTAGACTTTCCACCAAATCATGGTGGAGTAACTGAACATATGTTAAAAAAAAAAAAATGAACCTCAATCCATACCTTGCACTACATATAAAAATTAACTCAAAATAAATAACAGATCTAAATATAAAACCTAAAAACTATAAGAAAATGTAGGAAAGAAAATTTTTGTGACCTTGGGTTAGGCAAATTATTTCACAGGTACAACACTGAAAGTAAAGTCCATAAAAGAAAATTTGACTCAATAAAATTAAGAATTTCTTTCTCTACAGAAGATAATGGTAAGAAAATGAAAAGAGTTGCAGACTGGGAAAAAATACTTGCAAATCACTTATCTGATCGAGAATTTAATGTCCATTTGTATTAAGAACTCTCAAAACTCGGTAATAAACAATTTTTAAAAGAGGCCAAAGATTAGAAGACACTTTACCAAAGAAAATTTACAGATGGCAAATAAGCACATAAGAAGATGTTCAACATCATCAGTCATTAAAAACAAACAAACAAAACCAAAAAAAACCCTAAAGCTACTGTGAGATGCTACCATATGCATACTTATTAGAATGTCCAAATTTAAAAAAAGACTGACTGCACCTGGTTTTGGAAACTGGAACTCTTGTGGTGGGAATGTAAAATAGTACAATCACTTTGGAAAATAGTTTGGCAGTTTTCTACAAAGTTAAACAGACACCTACCATACCGATCCAGCCATTCCACACCTAGGTATTTACCCTAGAGAAAATAAAGCATACATCCAATACAAAGACTTTGTAAACGAGTATTTTCTAATAGCTGAAAACTATAAACTACTCAAACAGGCATCCGTAGATGAATGGATAAACAAACAGTGGTAGCGCCTACCATGAAGTACGACTCAGCAATGAGAATGAACTATTGATACACACAATATGGAGAAACCTCAAAATTACGATGAGTGAAATAAGCTAGACAAGAAGTACTGTATGTTCCATTGGTATCAAATTGTAAAAACCCCCACAAACTACTGTGACACAAAGCAGATCAGTGGTTACTGAGGAGTTGGGGAGGGGAAGAAAAGGACAGGAAGGAGTATTGACAAATGGGCACAAGTAGACTTTGAGGAACAAAGGATACATTCATCATCGTTTGTATGTAACTCAAAACTGAACGAATATTGAACGCTTCAAATATGAGCAGTTTATTATATGTCAGTTATACCTCAATAAGGGGCTACAATAAAAATAAAAAAAGAAAAGAAAGGGGAAAAAAATCTTTCCTGCAAGGAATACCTTGAATGGCCTGTTTTCCTGACAGAACCCTGACTGATACACCAGTATAAGTGAGATCTCTTTATCAGTTGAAATTTCACCCAGTGTGCGCACACTGTTCCTAAAAGATGAAACCTTTAAATTGGAGCTTCTGTGTGGGTAACATTCCTAGAATGGGTATCAAGTTTCATTTTTAAATGCAATGAAATCACCTGTAAAAGAAATCTTAGGAAGTCAACGTCTGAATTTTTATTTATTTTTATTTTTTTTCCAATATATGAAGTTTATTGTCAAATTGGTTTTCATACAACACCCAGTGCTCATCCCAAAAGGTGCCCTCCTCAATACCCATCACCCACCCTCCCCTCCCTCCCACCCCCCATCAACCCTCAGTTTGTTCTCAGTTTTTAACAGTCTCTTATGCTTTGGCTCTCTCCCACTCTAACCTCTTTTTTTTTTTTTTTTTCCTTCCCCTCCCCCATGGGTTTCTGTTAAGTTTCTCAGGATCCACATAAGAGTGAAACCATATGGTATCTGTCTTTCTCTGTATGGCTTATTTCACTTAGCATCACACTCTCCAGTTCCATCCACGTTGCTACAAAAGGCCATAGTTCATTCTTTCTCATTGCCACGTAGTATTCCATTGTGTATATAAACCACAATTTCTTTATCCGTTCATCAGTTGATGGACATTTAGGCTCTTTCCATAATTTGGCTATTGTTGAGAGTGCTGCTATAAACATTGGGGTACAAGTGCCCCTATGCATCAGTACTCCTGTATCCCTTGGGTAAATTCCTAGCAGTGCTATTGCTGGGTCATAGGGTAGGTCTATTTTTAATTTTCTGAGGAACCTCCACACTGCTTTCCAGAGTGGCTGCACCAATTTGCATTCCCACCAACAGTGCAAGAGGGTTCCCGTTTCTCCACATCCTCTCCAGCATCTATAGTCTCCTGATTTGTTCATTGTGGCCACTCTGACTGGCGTGAGGTGATATCTGAGTGTGGTTTTGATTTGTATTTCCCTGATGAGGAGCGAACGTCTGAATTTTTAAGCCTTTACCTTTACATTTCACTTAACATTCTGGATCACCATAAACTACCAGCATCTTCACTGGATTTTTCGCTTGAAGTTTCATTCAATTGGTAACACATGATGGTGTGTTCAGGTGGGAACTCTGAGTCAAATCTGCTCAATTTTCAGCCATTCCTGTGGTTTTGCTTGCCTTAAGCTTAGCTTCTTCGCTCAAAGGAACTGCTAGGTTTTACTGTGCTAATTTGGTGAATAAATCTTTATTAACAACATCTCACGTTTTACTCCTGAAAGTACTTTCCCATACATACTCCTGAAAGCACTTTAGGCCAGGCTCCTAAAGACCATCTGAAGTGAGTGGTAGTTTTACAAATATCCAAACAGGCAAAGGGGCAACACCATGACGAGAGCTATACCACATACTCTAATATTTATATCTTGGAGCCACTAAAAACCATGTTTAAACCTTAAGGGCCAGACAAACCCACAAAAGCCAGACAAGCACTCTGCCCTTGGCATTCAACAACAAAGAAAGCAAAGAGAAATGAAGAGTCTAAGGAAGGGCTTCGGAAAGAACTACTCACTACAGAACAGTGATAATCTAGAGTTCCTCGGCAGAAAAGTGGATCAATCAGAATCCACACTTGTGAGGCACACGTGTTTAGAAGACCTGACAACTTATTAACAGCAGATAAGTGGGGCTATGTTCATAAACATTTAGGTGCTTTTATTTTTATGTTGTTTTTCCCTTTCTCTGCCTGCTTCCATGCATGGTCCAACACAATTATATTATTAAAAGAATAAATATGTAACTGACCTTTGAAATCAGTAAGACTGTTAACAATTCAACCAAAATTACAGTAAGCTGACACTCCATTAAAAGGCAGTTTTAGGGGCGCCTGGGTGGCTCAGTCAGTTAAGCGACCAACTTCAGCTCAGGTCATGATCTCACGGTTTGTGAGTTTCAGCCCCATGTCGGGCTCTGTGTTGATGGCTCAGAGCCTGGAGCCCGTTTCGGATTCTGTGTCTCCCTCTCTCTCTGCCCCTCCCTTGCTCACGCTCTCTCTTTCCTTCAAAAATACATAATCATTAAAAAAAATTTTTTTAAAGGCAGTTTTAAAGCAATTGAAGTGTGACATATGACTGTTAAGAGTACGTGGTATCTAAACTCACCAAGGACTAACTCAGTGGCTAGGACATCAAAATGCTTCACATGCTCTAAACATGTCCATCCACACCAGGGCCTCATCTTTGAAGATGCTGACTTGGAAGCCTTGGTCTGAGGTTCAGATCCCATGTGTGCACTCCCAAAGGAGATGGTATAGCAGGTTCTGGAAGGTTCTGGGAGGTTTGCTGCCACTGAAACAGGGGAAGGGAATTGGATCATGTGTGCCCTCAACTGGGAGCCATTATCCTTAGGCTCTGGACCCTCCTTTCTCACTGACCAAACCACTTTCTCTCTCATGGCTACGTCGCACACATAAGAAATACGGCTAAATGAAAATTTTCAAGAGCATTATTACTCAACTTTAAGGAATCAAAAGAGAATTCAAACAATGAAACATTTGCCTCTCCTCTAACCATGCCTAAGGCTGATGTATATCCCATGCTGACAAGGTAGGAGGGGCATTAGGGGTGTGGTCATAATGCAGCCCCCCCCCCCAGGAAAGTCATTTTTGCACTCATTTGTAGATCTCTGCCTTAAGAAAACAACAACAACAACAACAAGCATTTTAGAAAAGACATGAACTTTCCTCAGAGATCACACAGTAGCTACTGCAAAGAGCAAGGGAACTAGGCAGTGTATACGCTTCCTGATCATACTGCATCACTACCATTCTATTAAGCTGGTGCCTGTTACTCTAATTCTGGAAATCCTCTGAGAAAGGGTGCTATTTGTGACACTTATCTTGGTATTGAGCAAATTAGCAGAGAAGGAAATCAACTCTGAATTCAGGATTCCACAGGTGACAGTCGTACCCTACTTCTCAATGCTCTTAATTTGTGCTCTATTTTCAGAATAGTCAAAATGGAAAGTCGTGTTCTTGTGTGCTAGCAGTTGTCACTTAAATTTAGCAAGCTGAAAGATAATCACTGAATTACCTTGAGGAAATGTGTATTTCTGAAAGATAAGCATGTTAAAGGTTAATAAGTAACCAACTACAGTGTAAAGCTAACTCATGAACTTACGTGACCTAATTTTTCAACTAAAATTAAACCCCAGTGCAAAAATGACTCAAAATTTAAAATAGGATTTATATTTTGGTAACAACCAAGCCAACACTGACCTGTGTCTAATTTTTCAGGATCAAAGACAGAATGCCTAACTCCACTTAAGATGGTGTATTAAATTAGGTTTGTACCTAATTTACGTAACCGGAGGGAAATTTTTAGAGAATGATCTACCATTGTGATCTTTAATAGATAATCTCAGTAATAGCTATGTGTAAATATCCTATTTCTCTGAGAGAATACTTAAATTTCTCTTAAGGTATCAAGATCTTTCTTCTCCTTATAGTGAAGAATTACACTTTCTATATGTAAGTGGAGTCGAGTGGGTGTGAACGGATGCATGCGGTAGAGTTCTGTATTCCTTTGTGTTTTAGGACCTTCAGTTTCCAACAACTTCTTCAAAGTTCTTTTGATTCCACCTCCTACAATTCCATATCAAGCATGGTAAATTACAACAAGCAGAGCCTTCTGCCAAGGCTGTCTGGTAAAGAGCACAGACTTTGGAGTCTGGCAATTTTCAAATCAACTGTATGTATCTTGGGTCTCAGACACTAATGGCAGGAACCTGGGCAAATTATCTGGCCTCTAAGTCAGTTTTCGTATCTATAAAATGGGGGTACGCTACCTATCTTGAAGAAAAGCTGCGCTGATTAGAGAATGTGGGTGGAAAACACATAACAATACCCAGCCCATGGGCTGCTGTTGCTGCTGCTGCTTCTGCACTGGTGTCCTCTTTCTCCTCCACATCAAGCAACTATGATGCATAAAGCACCAGAGAAGCGCTATGGGTAATTCAAAGAGGTCATCATTTCTGAGAAGGTCCTCAGGAGCCACCCCGACTCTCTATAAAATTAGACCCATACCTCAAACCTTAAATGAAACTAAAGTCCAGACAGAGAAAAGATTTAAATGTAAAGAAAGGAAGGAAGGAAGGAAGGGAACAGCTAAAGCACTTTAAGAGATTGTGGTGAATTTTTCTTTTCAGAATTAGAATGAACAAAGCCTTTCTTTTTTTTTTTTCTCTTAAGATTGTAAGTAATGTAGGCCCCACCTAATGTGGGGCCCGAACTCGGAGTCCCAAGATCAAGAGTTGCACGCTCTACCAACTGAATCAGCCAGGTGCCCCCAAAGACTTTCTAACTAAGATACATACTCAGAATCCATAAACAATTGCTATATTTGTATAAAATACAGATATATAAAAACTTTAAAACGATTAATATGATAAATCCACCAAGAACAAACTAGTATTTGTTGAGAAAAAGATATCAGCAACCTATAGCACATAAGGCTAGATTCCAGAAAGAGCTTCTACAAATCAATAAGGAAAAGACCAACAATCCAATAGAAAAGTGGATGAAGGAAATGAACAGTTCACAGAGGAGATAAAAAGTTCTAAAACTTATGAAAAGATGACCTACTACATTCCTTACAAGGGAACAGTATATTAAAACTAATACTGAGAGACTACTTTTCACTTACCAAAGTGTCACTGACAAAATTTAGTAAAAACACTGTACTCTCAAAGGTGTCAGGGAAAAAGGCATTCACATACAGGGTTGGTTGGAGTATAAGCTGGTACAATCTCAGAGAGAACCATTTGACCTATCAAAATTAAAGTGTACATAGGTTTTGACCCAGCAACCTCACTTCTAGGAACATATCACAGGAAAGTAATTACACATGAGGGAAATTATATATGTAAAGGATATTCGTTGCAACATGTTTGTAATGGCAAAAGATTGGAAACAGTCCATCAATTAGGAGATTGGTTAAATAAATTACAGGTTATCCACACAAGCTTAGATTATAATTGCATATATAAAAGGAAGTTTCTTATGTACTAATGAAAACAGACCTTCAAGGTATGTTGTTAAATTTAAAAAGCAAGATACAAAGAAGTGCACTTGATGCTACCATATGTGTATGAATAGAGACTCCCTGGAAGGAAACATAAAAAATGAGTAATACTGATGTGTCTGAGAAGGGAAAGCTGGGTGGTTTTAAGATGACCGTATACTCTTTTTGACCAGATAATTCAATTTTTAAACAAGGTCACACAGCAAGATGTTAGCAACAGGGGAAACAGGACAAGATACACAAGATTATTTCTTACAACCATTTTTTTCTTTAGTTTTTATTTAAATTCCAGTTAGTTAACACACAGTGTAGTGTTAGTTTCAGGTGTATGATATAGTGATTCAACAGTTCATACATCAGCCAATGGTTGTCATGAGTGCACTCCTTAATCCCCATCACCTATTTCTCCCATCCCCCCATCTAGCTCTCATCTGGTGACTATCCGTGTGTTCTCTATAGTTAAGAGTCTATTTCTTGGTTTGCCTGCTTCCTTTTTTTTTTCTTTTACAATTAAAACAAATTTTTTTAACGTTTTTTATTTAGAGAGAGGGACAGAGTATGAATGGAGGAGGGGCAGAGAGAGAGATGAAGACACAGAATCCACGAAGCAGGCTCCAGGCTACGAGCTGTCAGCACGGAGCCTGATGCAGGGCTTGAACCCACGAACCAGGAGATCATGACCTGAGCTGAAGTTGGACTGACTGAGCCACCCAGGCGCCCCGCCTGCTTCCTTTTTTTAGCATGTTATTTTTACAATAACATGTGAGCATGTTATTTAGCATGTGATTCTACAATTATTTCAAAATAAAGAGTTTAAATTTAAAAAAACCTAATAATTGTGGTACATGGCTGGCTTGGTTGGTGGAGCATGCGACTCTTGATCTCAGGGTTGTGAGTTCGAGCCCAATGTTGGGTGTAGAAATTACTTAAAGATATTTTTTTAAATTCCAATAATCTATTTGATTTGAATAAGCAATATGAAATGGATCTGGAAGTCAAATGAGTGGTCAAGGCAGTGATGCTACCCTGAGTTCAGAAGATCACTGTTCAGGGTCACCAAAGGAGATCCCTCTGTGAGAACCCTCAAATCCCTAGACAGGCCTCATTCCTCTCTGTGCTCTGGCCCACATGCTCCCACAGCTGGAGCACAAATCCCCTCCCTTTCTTTGACTCCAATCAAGGCCTTCAAAGAGCCAAGAAATTTCCCCTGGGTCAGCTCCCCATTCTCTCTAAACCTCTTCCTTACTCCTGACGCCTGTGCGTTTGGTGTGGCACAGAGGAAACTGTACGGCCCACCCCACACGGAGACGCAGGCTGTCCAGATCAGCCATGACAGTAGAACAAAACTCTTCTCAGACACAAGCTGCAAATGACAACTAGGAGGTTTCAGGGGCTCCCTAATTGTACCTCTGTGAGGGGCTATGAGATGGTGTGACGACACACAAGAGAGGTGGTCAGGGGAGATTCCAAAGGGCAAAAATTTATTTTCTCTACTTCTCCTGGGGGCTGAAAGTGCCCGAATTATTAGCAATGAGTCATCCTGCCTCCTGGCTACACTTTAAAATGGAAAGAGAGATGGACAGGCCAGGACACCTTAACTTCAGGACACTAGCCATTGAAATCCTTCCATTAAAACACCCCTTGTATGGACTCCACACTCACCAAGCAACCATCTAATTCTAACATACAGGACACCTAAAGTATGGACGGTTTTGGGCAGAATGTCCAGTGGGAACCCTAGAGCGAGGGGCAACAGGAAAGTAGACAGGAGGAGTCGATAAACAGGGTAAGAAGTTAGTCAAATCTTCACTTAATTGTACTACCTTCAAGAGAAAACTAGCAACTAAAATGAGTTTGCATTTATATCCTTCCTAAGCGCTCAGCTGGTACAGGAACATGTCTCTGGAAACATGGGCAGGATACTAGAGACCTGACTTAGGAATACGGGTAAGAACTCCTATCAAATAGTCCACACACTTAAGAGAAGGAAACAACATCCTGACAAAAGGAAACTATGTGCTGTGCTGTGCCACAGGGAATGGTGGAAGACCTAGAATCTTCTAGCACACAAGACAGAATGCTACAGGTATCAACAGAACCAGGGGGTGCGTGAGGTGGGAAGGGCAGGAAATGGGATACCTTAGAGGGATGCTGCCATCATCAGGAAACCTAAAGCTTCCCAGAACCAGCCAGGCCTTTTTGCTAAAAGCGTATTAGGTGGGGCTTTTGAGTTAAAATTTACAGTTTGCTTTCCCCTACGTGCCTGCCTTAGCTTCACCTTTTTCATTCATTTTATTTGACACGCTGCAGGCCTTTACCAAATTAGACCAACGAGTCCAGTCTTGAAAGCTAACAACTGCTCTCCAAACACACCAATTTCCCTTTTCCTAAAACAAAGCCTTTAAAAGGGAAGGGAAAGTGAAGAAAGAGAGTGTGTTCACAATGCCTGCCAATTCTTTTGACCAACTTGGGGTTTCCACAATTAAGCTTTGCACTGTTACATATGCATCTTTTGCTTAAAAAAAAAAAAAAAAAAAAAAAAAAAAAAGATGAAAGGAGAAGGGACATGAAACACTGAGCACCACAACTAAGCCTTCAAGGTACTAACCAAAAGGTAAAAAAAAAAAAAAATTCCAAGAAGATAAAATGATTTAAGCAAACACTTGAACAATAAGTTGTGTGCACACACACTCACAAAAATCACTCTCTGCCTCAAGCAGCGTAGATTCAGAGTCTCTCCCTCCCTCTTCTAAGTCACTCTAAAGCTAACAGAGTGACAAAGGCTCCCCAGTAGGTGGGGGTGGGAAGGGGAGGGGGCTCAAACCTCCACCCCTCCCTCAAACCACTTCTAACACATACCCACTGTCATACTCTAAATCCTAGCTCCTGGTCCTACTCAGGATGCTGGCTTGGGCTCCAAGACCCCTGTGGCCTGTCCACAGCTATCAAGAATTTGGACATCCTTGGGCGCTTGGGTAGCTCTGTCGGCTGAGCATCCGACTTCGGCTCAGGTCATGATCTCGCAGTTTGTGAGTTCCCTCCCTGCGTCGGCTCTATGCTGACAGCTCAGAGCCTGGAGCCTGCTTTGGATTCTGTGTCTCCCTCTCTCTCTCTCTCTGTCCCTCCCCTGCTCACACACACTCTCTCTCTCTCTCAAAAATGAATAAACTTAAAAAAATTAAAAAAAAAAAAAAAAGAATTTGAGCATCCTTCAATAAGGATTCCCTACTACACATTCCATCACCCACAAGTAGCCAGTTTAGAGGCACAGGGCAAGGAGGCCAGAGCACTCAAGCTAGGACGTGCTGTACTCCTACTGCGGCAGCTTCTCCATGGCATCGATTATAAGCTGTATCACGATTTGTTGCTAATAAAGTCCCTAAGTTTACAGTTAGTTAAGTTACAGATATTTTTTTAAACAAAGGGTCTCCCTCTGTGATAAACTGTATTTTTTCCCCTGCACTGGCCCGCCAGGGGATAAGAACCAGTCTGAAAGGTAAAGGGTGGGAACAACTTGGTGAGTTCAACTCAGCATACAGGAAAAAAAGACAGAAATGGTACTTCTACTCCAATAAGGGAAAACAAGCAGTAAACCAGCAGACTAACAAGTAATATGATTTTAGTAGTGATTGATCCCGTGAAGAGAAGTAGACAGGGTAATGGGACAGGGCAGAGAATGGGTTCTTTTGGAAAAGGTGAAGGAAGAAGGCTTCTGAGGAGGTGATATTTGAGCTCTGAATGGTGGGGGGGGAGGGGGGGGGAAGGCCATGGGGGGTGTAGGGTGTCAGGGGAGCCATTTACGGAGGGGGAAGAACCAGTCTGAAAGGCACAGGAAACCAACTTGGTGAGCGTGTAAGGCACAGTGAGAAGGCCTGTGTGGCCACTCCCCACACCAATGTACTCAGCCCAGGTCTGCAGGGTGAATGGCAGTTAGGAGAGGAGGTACTACTCGGGGCAGGGGGGAAGGGGAGGGAGTCCGTGGAGAGCCCAAACAACACAAAAGTGGATGGCACCTGCCACCACATCCAGGTCTCTTCCTTTCCTCCCACTGCCATCAAAGAACCTCTAGCCTCCCATCCTCGTTCCCAGGCCTGGTCCTCCGCTGAAGTTATCCTCCAGGCATCACCTCCAGAAATGTCTTTCTCACTCCTTCATGTATCTTTCCCTCCAGCTGCAGTTTCCCAGCTCAAGTCTCACTTCTTCCTACCCCTTCCCGTGACACCCAATGGAAGGCCTCCTGAAGGCCCAGGGCACTTAGTCTTGTTGCTAAGCAAATACTGACTGTCCTACTAAGTGCCAACCGTTATCCCGGCCCTGGGGATACAGAGGTGAACCAGACAGACACAGGCCCTGCCCTCAAGGGGTTCAGCCTAGTTTCCCAGGGAGAGGAAGTGGTAAACACTTTCTACACAGTGGGGTAATTGGAACAATAAAGTTCATTTGGCTTTTAATCAGATAACCCCTAAGAGCAATTTAATTCTTCTGTGGGTGCATGTAATGTCATCTGGCCAGACCAGCCTGAAAACTCAAAAGCCAGGTGAGCCTGCTTCCCAGAGGCGTTGGAGGTCTGCTTCAAGCCTGCTGCTCCTCAAAAGTATTCCAGTTTTGACAACGAACTTGCCCCACCCGTCAGGATCAAGCCTCCACTTCTGAGCCTGGCTCCCAAAGCCTGTTGTTCACGTGGCTTCAACTTACACCCCGGTCTCCTCTACCACATCCCTCTATAAACCTTCAATTCCTTTTACCAGAACCCACTGTCACCTCCTGCCTTTTCTCTGGCACTCCCCTGTGCCACCCATGCGTGGTCCAGGAATGGCATCCAATAAATGCTTGTTAAAGGAATGAGATGCCCATGCACCTGCACCCCGCAGCTGACTTAAGTCACCCGCCTACAAAAGCTTTCCTGGCAGCATGACCCCTGCTGCTCAGAATTCTACTCTTCACTATCAATGATCAATAAGGCACTATGTAATAGAATTTTAGACTTATTGCTATTAAATTAGGTCACTGTCTCTAAGAATGTTATAAGCACCCTGAAAATAGCGGCCATGACACTACAAACCACATTAGAAAGAAATAAGCCTGAGCTCTTAACAATCATACCAGGATTTACTGAGACGGGTTAAGTTTTGTCCCCCTCAAAGCAGTTATCTTGAAGGGTTATGTACTTGTTCCTGTAATGTTTTCTTGGCTCAGGCAGCTTGGGAACTCCTCTTTCACACTGCACTTTCACAGTGTGCTAAGGCATTTTTCTCAATATCTGCAGTCTTTCTTCCTTTCTTTTAATGTTTGTTTATTTTTGAGAGAGAGACAAAGAGACAGAGTGTGAGTGGGGGAGGGGCAGAGAGAGGGAGACAGAATCTGAAGCAGGCTCCAGGCTCCGAACCATCGACGCAGAGCCTGGCGTGGGGCTCGAACTCACAAATCGTGAGATCACAACCTGAGCTGAAGTCGGATGCTTAACTGACTGAGCCGCCCAGGCGCCCCACTACAGTCTGCTTTCTTAAAGCAACAATGATTTGGATGTGAGTTCCAAAGGATCGGTATTCTTTCCTGACACTGCCTTACACACGGTGGGTTCACAGTCCTCACTAGCACTGACCACATGAGGCAGCGGGTCTAGAGCTCTGGGCAGGCCACTCACCTGGCTCTGGGTCACACCTGTGAGAGAAGAAATTGGGCTAGATGGTGTCAGCCCGTCATCTAACATTTTAGAGCAAGTTTAAAGAATTAGTAAATCCAATTTCAACAAAAGAGTAATTTGGAAAATACCATGTGGGACAACTGTATCAAGAAACAGTCTCTACTTTTTATTGTTAACCACAAAAAGGTAGACGCCAATAATGCAGTGACGGAAGACAAGAAGCAATAAAGGAAATGCTTTCACAGTCAGAAGGAATTTTCAGAGTATGCTAATGGGCTCCCAGAAAGGACATGTGCAGGGCACACCTTGCTAAGGCAGGATTCCCCCATTCGACCAAGAGCTTGAGCAGACCTAGCAGAAAGGCAGGCAAAGGCACAGTTATGCCCGTCAAACACAAGGCGCTGTAGTGAGTGAAGAGAAAGTTTTAGAATGTTCATGTGGTAGCAAAATCTCCCATTTGGGACTAATGGCAACTCAAAGAAAGAAACTGGGATAGCTTCATGTTTGTCTTTTAAGGAAGGGGTGCTAATACAGAAACCACAATAGGAATTAGGCTTCAAGAGGGTTTTCGTATGTTTTTCATCCAAATACCACAGAAGGCAGCAATCTAACATACCATGGCTTCCAGTTTAATAAGTGAATTTTTTTCTCAGGGTTTGGCTCCTTGTCAGTATTTTTACTGAAGTAAACCTAACTCACAGCAAGACTCATAGTAATCGAACTCGCTTTCTCAAAAATTTTTAGCTTATAATAAAAACTGATTCACCATTAAGACATCCCCAAGTGGTCCCTTCCTACACTGGACAAATACTTATTTTACAATATCCTTGTTCATTCAGCAACTATTTATTGAGCACATACAATGTGCCAGGCACTTAGGACGCAGCAGTTAAAAAAGAAAGAAAAAACCCAACATGGACTTAGTCCTGCCCTCATGAAGCTAATGGAGTAATTGGGGAAAGAGACAGTCATTAGAGAGAAACACATAGAAACATCCACTGAGACTGTGGTAAGTGCTGTGAGGGGCATGATACTGTGTGTGCATGTGCTGGGGGTGCAGACCTGTCAGGGGGGAGAGGGGTGTTCCCAAGGGAGTTACCTATAAACTGAGGCTAAAGGAAGGAGGCCTAAGGACAAGGGGGTGGGAAGAGGAAGTGGTCTAAGCAGGGGGAACCACATCAGCAAAGGCTACGAAGTAGGAGAAACCTGGCTGCTGAGGAACTGAAATGCGGCCAGGGTGGCCAGATCACAAAGACGAGGGAAGTGAAGTGTGAGAGGAGGAGTAGCAATGAGCCTACCCAGCCACAGCCCTGCAGGCCCTGTGAACAGGTTTCTTCTTTGTCCGCAGAGCATGGGAATCCGCTGCGGGGTTCAAGTGGGAATGTTAGATTTCTATTTTAACAAGGTCACTGGATGCAGAGAACAGAGCATGTACGAGAAGCCCGGATGCAGTCCATGCACATACTGCTGGTTCTGTTAACTTCACTAGTATCGTCAAGGTCCATGCAGGCCACAGACCACACTCATTACTTTAACAGAGAGGCTTTAATATAAAGAATGGCTAACCAGGTATAAAATTATTAACTCACTGACAAGTCAAAAAGAGTGAGACAGAGAGAGAGCACACCAATGCTGTCCTAGGCTGGGGAACCGAGTGAAGAAGTTCCGCCATGGACCTCTGAGTAGGGAGGGGGCTGTGGTGGGGTGCCAGCACCTCGGGGGGTGCAATAAGGCTGGTCCTGAAAGCACTGGGGAAACTGGAAGATGGATTCAGCTGCTGTTACGGGAAGGAACTGCTGCTGCTGTTGGAGCAAAGCAGTATTGCTCAAGTGACCCTCAGGGGAAGATGAAGCAGACAGGAAGACGCAGGCTCCTTCTTCCTTCTCTGCATCGTCCCCCCCACCCCCCACAATACCTAACAAAGAGCCAGGCGGGCAACCAGAGGTGGGTGGTAGGATCCCAGCTTCAACATTACAAAGAGCACAGAAGGCTGAGCTTGAAGCTGAGAAAACACACACTTAATAACTGACAGACCACATAAAAAGTGCCTAACATAACTTTACCAGCCACTGTTCCTTCCAACATAGCCGGATGACTCACTAACCAAAGGTATTAAATCCAGGATGCCAGTGATTTTGCTAAGACACACCAATACTTTAGGTGCCACTAAGAAAAGCTGCCACCAGTGAGACTGCCAAGTCTCCACGAACTGTTAAGATGCATCCTTACTGCAAAGATATTAGAGGGTGAAGAAGAAAATGTAGATCTCAGAATTGACAAAACAGCTTAGTATTCTTTAGCAAAATGTCAAATTTAATCAAAACAAGTCACTTCTGTAGAAAACTGTGACTGAAGAAACCAGATACGGAAAACTAGGAGCTCTAAGAGGGACCTGCTTTACCTAATTTTTTTGTTTGTTTTAACTTTTTACTTGGAGATAACTATAGATTCACATGCAGTTGTAAGAAATAAATACACAGAGATCCCTAGTCTCCTCCAATGGCAAATCTTACGTGATTATAGTACAATGCCACAAACAGGAAATTCACATTGATGTAATCCACCAACCTTACTCGGATTTTACCAGTTTCATATGTACTCATTTATGTGTGTATTTAGTTGTCTGCCATTTGCCGCATGTGGATTTGTATGACCATCACGCCACAGTCAAGATACGGAACAGTTCTGTTACAAGAATCCTGTGCTACGCCCTTTCATAGCCACAGCCACCTCTCTTCCCTACTAATACTAATCTGCGTTTTTTTTGTTTGTTTGTTTTGTTTTTTTAATTTGAGAGACACAGTGCACACACGTGCGCATGGGGGAGAAGGGGCAGCAGAAGAGAGAGAATCCCAAGCAGGCTCCATGGTTAGCATGGAGCCTGATGTGGAGATCGATCCCACGACCCTGGGATCATTACCTGAGCCAAAATCAAGAGTCAGACGCTCAACCAACTAAGCCACCCAGGTGCCCCTGATCTGCATTACTTTTAAGGCGAAGACCTTATTTATTATTTTATCATTATTTGTCACATTGAGTTTTCTTCCATATTTAAAGAGTGATTAAAGAATATGGCATCTCAGTTGGCTTTGGGTTAGCTATTCTTATACAGTAGTGCACTGCAAAATGGTAAAGACCTTTCCAGATAAGGAAATCTTTTTTTTTTTTTTTAATTTTTAAATGTTTTATTTTTGAGAGGCGGGGGAGGGGCAGAGAGATGGGAGACACAGAATCTGAAGCAGGCTCCAGGCCCTGAGCTGTCAGCACAGAGCCTGACATGGGGCTCGAATTCATGAACCAGGAGATCACGACCTGAGCTAAAGTCAGTCGCTTAACCAACTGAGCCACCCAGGTATCCCGGGAAATCTTATTTTTCAAGGAGGAGATGGCACCATAACCCTATCAAGTACTAGTCGTGTGACCATTGCATTCCCACACTCTCGTCTTCTCCGCCTGAATCTCTGCAGCACTGAATGTTAGCTTCTATAATTATCACTGTGATTGGTATTATTATAGCCTGATTATGTCTCCCATGATCCAGTTTTGCTATCCTCTGATACATTTTTCACAGAGCAGCCAAAGCGATTTTTATAAAAATAAAATCCAAACATGCCAGTGCTTGCTTAAAATCCCTCCATGACTTTCCGGACCAAGCCTCATTTCCAGAGCCTGCCATTCAGACCTCTTCAAGGCCTGGCACTCACTTGGTCGCCAGCCTCTCTAGACCCAGGGCAGGCAGCTCCTCGTCACCTCCTTCCCCTGGACCGCTGCTCATACCTTTCATACTCAGGGTGCTGCCTGCTTGGCAAAACCTCCGTGATGCCCTTCACTGTAGGCTTCGTGTCCCCTCACTAAGCGAGTGCTCTCTTTTTATTGTGATAAGTTATCTGTGACATAAAACTTAACCGTTTTAACTATTTTTAAATGTAGAGTTCAGGCCTTAAGTACTTTATTTGATTTTAACACAAGTTTATTACTCTAGACACTGCACACATTGCAGTATATAACAGTTACCCATGAAAGAGAAGAGGAAAATAACAGAAGTTACAAACTAGAGAAGACACAGTGTCATTTAATAGGAAGGGTTAAGCGATTATTAACAGTTAAGACCCGAGCTGTCCAATATGGTGGCCACTAGCCACATGGGGCGATTTAAATGAACTAAAATTAAATAAAATGTGAAAATTAGTTTCTCAGTCATACCAGTCACATGTCAAATGTTCAAAAGCCACATGTGGCTACTGGGCACCACACTGGATAGCACAGATGTAGAATATTACTTTTCTTTTCTTTTTTTGAGGGGCGGAGAGAGAGGGAGAGAGAGAGAATCCCAAACAGGCTCCATGCTCAGCATGGAGCCCAACGTGGGGCTCAAGGTCACAACCGTGAGATCATGACCTGAGCAGAAATTAAGAGTCAGACGCTTAACCAACTGAGCCACCCAGGCGCCCTCAGAATATTTCTATCACTGGAGAAAGTTCTACTGGACAGCACTGCTTAAGACTATTTTTAAATGAGGGGCGCTTTGGCTCAGGTCATAACTCACAGTTTGAGTCTGAGCCCTGCCTCGGTCTATACACTGACAGCTCAGAGCCTGGAGCCTCCTTCAGATTCTGTGTCTCCTTCTCTCTCTGCCCCTCCCCTGCCTGTGTTCTGTCTCTCTCAAAAATAAATATTTTTAAAAAGAGACTTTTTATTTAAAAAAAATTTTTTAATGTTAATATATTATTTTTGAGAGAGACAGACAGACAGACAGAGAACAAGCAGGGGAGGGGCAGAGAGAGAGGGAGACACAGAATCGGAAGCAGGCTCCAGGCTCTGAGCTGCCAGCACAGAGCCCGACACAGGGCTCAAACCCATAAACTGCAAGATCGTGACCTGAACTAAAGTTGGCCACTTAACTGACTGAGCCACCCAGGCGACCCAAAAAGAGACTATTTCTAAATGAAATGAAAAATACCCAGCTGGTGAAAGGCAAGGCACATGGGCAGGAGCAAGACCACAGCCACAAGGGAAGCTGATGCATGTTGCAAGCATGTAGAAACCCGGTATACAGAGACCACAACCTTGGCCTGTGTCCATACCCAAAGGCCATAAAAACTCCAAGCTAATCTGTACCCAAAGGTATGCTTTTAAGTAAATAATACATGCTGGCAGTAAGGACACTAATCAAAGTGCCAACAGCAGTAGGTGCAGAGGCTAAGAATGGAATGGTTAAGACGGTGAAGGCATCAGGAAGCCAGCAAGGCCTCTCCAGAGAGGACCATGTTCAGAGTGTTAAAGAACAGACTTCAGTTAGGGAGACAAGGTGAGGAGCGCGTTCCAGGCAGGGTCCAAGGTCACAGAGCTAGTAGGTGGCAGAGCTGAGTTTCAAACACAGGTCTGCTTCCGCAGTGATCTTGACCACTCTGTCAGATTGAGGACAGTGCAGGAGCAGAACAATCTGAGGCAGAGGGTGGGTGGAGCCTTAAGAACAACTAGAAAATGACAGGAGAAGGGTCTAAGATAAGCAGGGGCACAAAAGGCTTTGTCTTTCAGGCTAAATTTGGACTTTATCTTGGTGAGGAAGCGCTGAAGAAATCTAGTAAGCAAAGTAATTGAACAACCACATTTCCATTTCAGAGCTAGCCTCCCACGCGCGTGGAGGAAGGCTATCTGGCAGGAGGAGAGGACAAGAGGACAGGTGAATCAGGAGGCAGTGCAAGGTAAGGGAAAGACTTTAGGCTCCGGAGTCAGCCCAGCCAGCTCTACCCAGCACACCACGTTGGACACGGGTTCCCCTCCCTGTTTCCTTTGTGTGAAAGAGGGTACCCCATTTTGCCGGGGGTGAGGGACCAGCCTCTTCTGAGAACAGCTGCCAGAGTTCTGACAACACCCTCCTGCCGTCCTCTCTGGGACAGGGGGCGCTACGAGGACAAGGCAGGCTTGGAACTGCCAGGGCCTCTGGCTGCCAGACTGAAGCAAAGCACGAGCCAGCTCAGCCTAGACGTACAGAGAAGGGTGGGGCCCCAGGCTTCCTAGTACACAGGCTGGTCCGTCCCTCTATCGGTTTAAAGGTGTGCGCTTGGTGTAGGCTGCCTGCAACTCAGACCCACGATAAGTTTGTGGTAAGGATTACATAGGACACACGTAAAGCACCAAGCACGCTGCTTTGTGAATGTCAGGTACTCAACATGGGTGGTGTTTGTGGTGCTACCAAAATCGTTTGGGCACCAGAAATGCACCTGAACCAAGGCCTGCACAGTGAGAATAAAGAGGAAAGATGAAATCTCAGAAAGATACTCGTAGAGAAGTATCCAAAGTGCTTGGTGATGGGGCACCTGGGTGGCTCAGTCAGTTAAGCATCCGACTTCAGCTCAGGTCATGATCTCACGGTTCGTGGGTTCGAGCCCCACGTCGGGCTCTGTGCTGACAGCTCAGAGCCCGGAACCTGCTTTGGACTCTGCGTCTCCCTCTCTCTCTCCTCCTCCCATGCTCGTGCTCTGTCTCTCTCTAATTCTCAAAGATAAATGTTACAAAAAAAAAGGGGGGGGGGGCTTGGTGACTACCTGAGAAAGGCAAGAGAAAAAGAAATGGGTGAGACAGTCATTATCAAAGGAGATGTTTTTGCCCATCAGGGGACATCTGTGAACGTGAGGAAAACCTATTTGTCACAACTGAAGGCACAGGGTACAACTGGCACCTAGTGGGTACAGGCCAAGGATGCTACTCAACACCCTACAACGCCTGGGACTGGCCCCCAAAACAAAGTATTAGCCAGTGTCAAGTGTCCGTTCCAAGGTTTAGAAACTGTGGTCTGAGATGATTTCCAGGTTCCTAGACTAGGGTCACTGGTAAAGACTGGGTTGTCAATCAAAGGGGAGCACCCAAGAGGAAGAACAGAGAGGTCTGGGGCTGGGGGAGGCACAACGCAGGGAATGAGCTCGGTCTGGGATGTGGTAAAACTCGTGTGCCCATTGAGGCGCCCAGACAGACCTGCTGAGTAAGGGCTTGGAAACATATCAGAGGAGAGGTCGAGACGTAACAGGAGTCGGTGTTAAAGTGCCAAGGTAGAATACCAGGTCCCAGGAGTGCTGAGTTTCTCCAGGGAGCATGAGGAGAGGATGGCAAAGGACAGGTCCGAGGATGATATAAATCTTAGCAAATCATGGCGTATAAAACCATGACATCTTCCTTATAACTGAGTTAATGTCTAGGACAGATGCATATAAAAGGACGCTTGTTACCAACAGTATGTCAACAGTTCCCAATCCTCGCCTTTATTTACAACTTTAACACCACCTCAACTGCAGTAAAGAGAAACACTGAGGAAGTGTCCAACTCATCTACCTGTTTTAACCACTGAAAGCAATGCCTGACAAATGCTAGAGAAAATAATTTTGACCAAAGTGCTAGTAGTGCCCGGTAAATCTGGAAGCAAGATGGAGTCACAAACTCTCTTACCACTTTTAAGCAAAGACTGTCCAAGACACACATCTTCAAAGCTATTTTATAAAGATAAAACTCTGTATGTTCGGCAAACAACATTAATGGGCTTGCAGGGGTGGGGGGTGGGGAACAGTGCTGGGTGTTAGTTCGGGAGAACAATGATCAGAATCTACGTCCCCACAGTATGTCACGGAGGACAGGGCGTCTTTATGCCCGCGGTCATGTCCCACTTGACTGTCGGATCCGTGCAGCAAAACAGTCACACGGGTACTGTCATCTCTGCTTTATAGTCGAAGAAACCATTTCAAAGATTTCTGTGATTTGCCCATGCTCACAGAACTTGTTACAGGGCAGGGAAGGAGGACATGCCCTGTGAAACCCGAGAGGCAGACAGGAAGCAGGGAGGAGTACCAGGCCCCTGCTTTATATATGAAAATAAGGGCCAGGCCCAGAACGAGAGTGACAAAACACGCACTTTACATGCATTAGTCTTTCAATCCTTTATGCCTTGGGTTCTATTATCATTCCCATTTTAAAGTGAGAAAACTGAGGTTCAGAGACTTTAAGTAAATTACTAAGTTTTACACATAGTAAGTGGCAGAGCTGAGTCTTAAACCTAGGTCTGTCTGATGCCCAAGCCCAAGTTCTTAATTTATTCTTTGTCTTTTGTTTAATGCTGAATTTTCCAGATTGTTTTGGTAAGATGAAGGTTTGGGCTGTTTCTATTGCCAGCCAGATGGGCTACATGTCCAAACAGGCTGGAAGAAAGGAAAGCTGGGTCTATTTATTTTGTTATTACTCTCTATTAAGTATATGATTTGGATAGAGAGGGGCCAGCGTAAGCTGTCATTAAAGCCTCTGTGCTTGAGAACTTAGGGGGAAAGCGAATGCTCTAAAGGAAGGCTGCGATCAACATAGACTACAATAAACTGGGGCTCTCTTAGTCAGCTACTCACATTTTGAAGTCTTATCAATAGGAGATTAGGGACAGAAACATTAAATGGCTGACACGTTTAAAGAGAACCTAATGTGGGAAAGAAACATTTTTCCATCTGGCTCAATTACTTACATGCCAAGAAAAAAGAAAATGAAAAGGAGCTGGGAATGTTGCTGCTGTGCTAAACATGTGAATATGCTTTCACATGCCACCAAACCCCCCTTTAGCCAGCTCTTCGGACACAATGTCACGTCTGCAGCGGCAGAAGCTTTCCCAATGCCAAAGTCATGGGACAAACAAAGATCCCTGGGCCTGCCTTTTCCTTCTCCCTGTTTCAAGCATCTCTCATCTACAAAGAATTCAAAACACATGTAAAAATAAGTATTTAGTACTTGAATTACTTTTTGGATGAAGACTTGACATTTCTGTTATTCTTCTAGTCTTAAAAACAATAAAACTTCTGGGGATAATTTTTAAATAGTTTTTATTCTTAAATATTTAGTGCACACAAAAGAACACCCATGTACCCACCACTCAGTTAAAGAATGAAACCTTCCCAGTACCCAGAGCTCCTTGTATCCCTCTATGACCCCACCCCTTCCTACCCCATGAGTTAACCACCCCTCAGCTAAAGGCCTGTCAACCCCTAGCTTTACCACAAAATGCTTTAGAGCCTAAACAATCTATTTTTTGTTTTATGCATTTTTATAAATGGATTCATACTATTTTATTCTTCTGTGACTTGCTTTTCTCACTCAATACTATGTCCCTGAAATTAATTTATGTTGTGTTACAGTTCATTCATGGAAATGCTGTACAGAGTTCCACTGTTAACGTACCACAACATATTTATGCATCTTTCTTTTGATGGACAGTTAGGTTTCCAATTTGAATGACGACACACAATTGTCGCTGTAACATCGGGTACCCGCCTCCTTTACAAACATATGTAACAAGAGTTCTTCAGTGACGTAGGTTCTTAAAGACAACTCGAACTGCTGGGTCACACTGTCCATGTTTTCCACCTCCACTCATATTGCTACATTATTTTCCGAAGTGATGAGTACAATTTACGCTCTCACCAGAAGAGTATAACAATTCCTGTTGCCCCATATCCTCACCAATTCTTGGTACGGTATTTTCCAATCTTTTAATTTTTGCTAATTTGAGGAATAAAAAATGGTATCTCATTGTGGTTTAACTTGCATTTCCTTGATTACTCATTAAGTTGCACCCCCCCCCCCAAACATTTATTGGCCATTTAGGTTTTTTTCTACTGTGAAATTCATGTTATTTTCCTACTAGGTCTTTTTCTTATCAATTTGTAAGAGTTCTTTATGAATTCTGGATACAAATCCTTTCTTGATATTATGCACTGAAAATATTTTCCCTTTAGTGTAGACACTTTCATTATAGTGTCATTTAATGAAGTTCTTAATTATAAAAAATATGAATGCATCAACATTTTCATTCATGATTTGTGCTTTTGCATCATGTTTAAACATCCCCATCCCAAGATCATAAATATTCTATATTTGTTTCTGTAAGTATTAAATCTTTCCATATTTCTATGAATCCATTTGGTATTTATTTTTGTATATAGTGTGTCTGATTTGATCCTTACACACAGAGGGAAAATGATCATGTAAAAATGGAGGCAGAAATTGGAGCATTACAGCTACACGACAAGAAACCCCAAGTATTGCCAGCAAACACTGGAAGCTAGGAAGAGACAAGGAAAGATTCTCCCTGTTGCCTTCTAGAGAGAGCCTGACTCTGCCAACACCTTGATTTTGGACTCCCAGCCTCCAGGAATGTGGGAGTGTAAATTTCTGATGTTGTAAGTTACCCAGCCTGTGGAATTCTGTTGTGGTACCCCCAGAGACTAATCCAATCACATGGAGTGTCCCAGCACCTTTTGTTTAAGAGTCCATCCTCTCCTCTGCTAACCTGCAGTGTCAACTGTCACCTTTCCCTACTGATTGGTAAGACCGGTGCTGTCACATCACAGATTCCATACACATGTGGTCTGAATCTAGGCTTTCCACTCCCGATCTATCCATGCAGTTTTACAACACTGCCTTACTTCTACAGCTCTGTGTTAAATCAGGGTAGGGTAAGTCCTCTTGCTATTTCTGTCCTTCCCTCTTCCGTATAAATTGTAAATCAGCTTATCAAGTTTCAGAAGAAATTACTGGCACTTAAAAAAAAGGAAAGAAAAGCTGGGATTCTTATTGGAATTGCTTTGAATTTAAATGCCAATTTGAGGAGAAATGACATTTTCATCCTTTTTTAAAGTTTTTTTTATTTTTAAGTAATCTCTCCACCCAACGTGGGTGGGGCTTGAACTCACGGCCCCAAGATCAAGACTCACATGATATTCCAACTGAGCCAGCTAGGTGCCCCAGAAATGACGTCTTTAAATTACTGAGCCTTCTTACCAAGTCATGACAGAGCTCGATGCTTATTTAGGTCTTATTTAAATGTCTCCTAATATTTTCTCCCATGGAGGCCTTGTTAGGTTTAGTCCCCAAATTCTTTCATTTTCTGTTGCTACTCTAATGATACTTAAAAAAACAAAAACTATGATTCTTTTTTTGCTTCTCTTTTTATTTGAGAGACAGAGACAGAGAGAGAGAAAGAACAAGCAGGGGGAGGGGCAGAGAGAATCCCAAGAAGACTCCACACTGTCAGAGCAGATCCCAATGTGGGGCTCGATCCACGAACTGCAAGACCATTACCTGAGCCGAAACCAAGAGTCAGACACTTAACCAACTGAGTCACCCAGGCACCCCTAACAACTATTACTCTTAAACATAAAAAAGATGAAATGGTGATCTTTAGAAACAGTTCCTAGTCATATATTCATGGCTAGTAACCTCTTGACTGACCATCTCATACAGAAGTCAGACATTTTAATAATGATATTAATCTACTATTTTAGTGCTCATTATGTGTTGGACACTGCCCTAAATATGTAATCCTCACGCCTCTGAGGTAAATTCTATTAACCTCATTCTACAGGTGAGGGAACAGCTGAGGACCCAACGAGGTGGCTCTGGAAATAAAAACCAGTATTTGGCTCCACTGCATAATTTTTTTTTTAAGTTTTATTTATTTTGAGAGAGAGCGCGTGAGTGGGAGAGGGGCAGAGAGGGAGAGAGAGAGAATGTTAAGCAGGCTCTGTGCTATCAGCACAGAGCCTGATGTGGGGTTTGGTCCCACGAACCAGGAGATCGTGATCTGAGCAGAGATCAATAGTTGGACGCTTAACCAACTGAGCCACCCAGGCACCCCGCACTGCCTAACTTCTTAAATACTATTGTATTGTCCCCTTGTATTGTGGTAGATGAGAACAGTAAAATCCACCTTAACTTCAGAATCCAAGAAGAATAATTATTTTCTAATAATCAAAATCCCCTTAGGCTGCCCAAATTCACACGGGTTCTCCAAATCAAAATAGCACTGACACTGCATTCAGGGATTCAAAACTACTTTTCTGATTAATTTAGAAGAAAATACTCTCTAGGTGATAAATACCCAACACTTTTAATAATTATATTTAAAAAAAATTAAATCATATAGTAAACCAAGAATGTCACAAAAGCTGGTATTTACTTATTTCTGTTTGTTACAATGGTAATTTTCAGATAATTACTCAATTACTTAAATATTCTCAATGTTTATATGTCAATTTTCAAATTAATGACTCACTTTCAAGTAATGGACCTCACTCAGACCCTAAAGCTTCTAGGTTGATGGTTATTACTACTTCTGTGGGCACACCAGCATCTGACTAATCTTGTGCTTTCGGTGATTACATTACTGCTTTGCGTGTAAATTCTTTCTTAATATATTAGTCACAGAATCAGCATATTCAGAGTACCAGTCATCTTTTGACCTCTAGTCAATACCAAAGGATTCTTTTCAATTTTGATGAATACAAACATGATCTCACCTTACGTTAACAAATAATCTATGAACGACCTCTACTTATTTAATTATTTTTGTGTTCTACGATGCTACAAATACTTACTAAACTTCTTCCAAGCACTTGGCGTGTATCATTGAACACAACAAACACTGACAATTTTCCCTATGAGAACAAGCCAACCAATTGAAAAAAACAGGCCCAGCACCTTCCAGGTGTGGTTCTGGAGTGGCTGGGAATAGCGGATCAGCCTATTAGATCACATGTGTGGAATACATCTGAAATTAAAACCATCATCAAAATTAATGTATGCTAGGCAAAGTACCCTTTGCCTGCATACGGTTTTCAAAATGGGTACGTGGAACAATGCTGACTGGTAAGATAAAAATGCATCAGTACTTTCAATATAATAACTGCAAGGGTCTCCTTAATATCAGTAATTTCGCTGGATGAAAGAAAATAAAGATTAAAAACCAACGGCCTTTTTCCTATGCCCAATTCAGTGAACTGTAGGCATCCCTACAAAACCCCAGTAATTGGCAACTTATTAAAAAAAAAAAAAAAAGAAAAGCAGTGGCAGTGGCCGCAGAGAGAGAACAACAGCAGGTTGGTGTAAGTATAGCAGGGCTTCTTGATAGCTCCAGGCGGCTCTGCAGCTGCTCTGCAGTCAATTATTCTCACAAAAGAGCATCCACGAGGCCAGGTAGCCCCCGGGTTGGTTACACAAGTTCTCATTCAGAGATACATCATGCTTACAAATAGTGGCACAAGCAATAAAACCCAAGTTCCACAAACTGCTTTGCAACACATAAAATTTACTCCAGCTAATCACTTGGAGGCTTTTTCTGAATACGGTGGAACAGAGGAAGCAGAAGGGCAGGTCAACAGCCAGCAAGATGTACACTGCCCAGGTTCCACCAGCCCCTGGGAACCAAAGCAGCAGTAGGTGATTCTGGATGACTGACCACAGCATCTTCAACCAGGAGGAAAAGAATTGAACCTGAGTTCCCACTTTACCCTAATGGTCTGTGAATAAGTAGCAGACTCTCAGGTTTCACAGCACGGACCAAAATTTGCATTAGAAGATCCTGCCCCACGCCTGGGTGGCTCAGTCGGTTGAGTCTCCGACTTAGGCTCAGGTCATGATCTCACGGTTCATGAGCCCCGAGTCGGGCTCTGTGCTGACAGCTCGGAGCCTGGAGCCTGCTTCGGATTCTGTGTCTCCCTCTCTCTCTGGCCCTCCCCTGTTCGTGCTCTGTCTCTGTCTCAAAAATAAATAAAAATTAAAAAAAAAAAAAAAAAAGATCCTGCCCCATACGTCCTTCTCATAATTAAACTACCAAGAACCCACAGAGACTAAAATACAGTTCCAATGGCTTATAAAATACAAAGACTAGATGTTCACAGTCCCTAAAAACTTAAAGAGATGTGGCAATATATAAAGACAGTTAATGCATTTTGCTCAAAATTTTGTATTATAATATTTCTTTTCTTTTCCTTCCGTTTATGGTAGGGGTGAGTAGTAGAGGGCTGAAGAAGGCAATGCTATTTGGGTAGAAAGAGGGCAAGAAGGAAAACTGAGGAAGAAATGGAAAGGAGAGAGAGACACATCATAATGGGCAAAAGAGACAAAGTAAGGATCCACCCCACAACTAACACTCCTTCTGGATTCTAGATCACTGCACCCTGCAGAAAGATGGGGCCAGAATTTTCAGCAGTTTCTGGAGGCACTTCTCGGCTGCACCTGCCATGTGGCAGGAAATGAAAACAAAACATACAATCGCAGAAGCAGAAGGCCTCACCACATGAAAATGTTCTGACGGCTGAACCTAAGGCTATATAAAGAAGATACCAGGTCTCAAAAGTTCACCTCAAATGCAGAACTTACTGTAACTGTAAAGATTTTCCATAAGTGGCACTGATCAAAGTAATCATTAAAGAATTTATTGGGCTCTCTTTCCAATTTTGTCTCTTTCACTGCACACTTGTAGATTTCTGCATTCTTATGACATACCTGAAAGAGATCAAAGTAGAACCAAAGGGTATTCTCATGAAGCTGATTTCTATGATGGAAGGGCAAAGATGGGATTGATGGTCAATCCAAAGATGGATTGATAGAAAGAGGAAGGTGGTTTATATAGCCAGAAGCAATCCTGATGGGAATCCATTAAGGGGGTGAGGCAGACGCTGGGCAGGGGGGAAAACCTGGCATATTGTGACATGTGAAGTCTTTGTGATGCACTAGAGTGTCTGACAGCTGGCTGGGAAGCACCAACAGCACAGGACTGAAAATGGGGTTTGTTCTGAGCTATTGGTGAAGTTTGTTAAACAACACAGTAAACACCAATAATTAGTTCTCTCCACTTAACAAGACAGGTTGACAATCAGTGGCCACCATTTTTTGAAACCTGCTAGTAAGCTAATGCCAAACTGAAGCCTCTTCCACACACACACACCTTGGCCTCATCAGTCTCAGCCAACGAATGGGCCTGATGTCCTCCTCACTAAATTCAAAAGTATGTTAAATCAAAATGTCAGTGAAAATCTGGGCAAGAAAGGCTACCAAGAAAAGACATCAGGAGTGTAGAAGACAGACAGGATGGAAGCAACGCTGAGGGGCTATAACTTTTGAGATATGTAGCAGTACCAACTCCCAGATGGATAATCAGAAAAGCAGAGTACCTCCCACCTGCAATGTCCCCCCTCCAATATTCTACTCAGGCCACGCCTATTCCTATTCCAGTAGGCTTTCTATGCATAGGCCCCGCCCCTTCAACACATCTGCAAGAACCTGAGGTCCCTATGGGCCAGAGATGTGGAGGAAACATTTTGGTCTTCAGAAAGCTATGAGGGTGACTAACCAACAGTGTGAGCTACCCATCTGAAAACTGAGAAACAAGTCATTCGCCATCTTGAAGCAATACATAAATTAGATTGAACTTTTTTATTAAAAATATTTTTAAATGTTTATTTATTTTTGAGAGAGGCAGAGAGAGAAAGGGGAGCATGAGCAGGGGAGGGAAAGAGACAGGGAGACAGAATCCGAAGCAGGCCCCAGGCTCTGAGCTGTCAGCACAGAGCCAGACGCAGGGTTTGAACTCACGGACTGCAAGATCATGACCTGAGCTGAAGTGGGACGCTTAACTGACTGAGCCACCCAGGTGCCCCACAACCAGGTTAAATTTTTTAAAATGATGGTCTCCTTTTGAAAGACAGACACCCTCTGCTTCACAATTTCCAACCCTATCTTTCATCCTACATGCGTTTATATACACTTACAGGTAGCAATGGTTCATTTACATTTCCTCACTGAGTGCAGAAAAATCACAATCTATTTGCAATTACAATCCCCTAAAAATAAGTTATGTGATTCTTTCAAATGTGAAAGGTAACAAGTGGAAATATTCTTGTTAAAACTTATAATAGAAAGTTGGTCATTTGTAAAATAGATATGCCAGAGGCAAAAATGAAAAAAAAAAAAAAAGTCATTTGGAGGTTTTAAAAGCCTACTTCGGTTTTTAAAGCAGCATTTGTAGCAGGGTATATTGGAATATAAACATCAAATTAAGTGACTTTAACTAAACTAGAACAAGTACAAATTCTCTGACTTTCAAAATCCATCAGGTAAATTTTCAAAGCCTCATATACATGATTTTCTTGGCTTATACTACTTGAGACAAAAGTAACTTGACATTTCTTAGTGATTTACATTAAATGATCCTTCCAAGCTTAGGCAAAACTCATCTAACTATTCTAAAATTATATGATTTGATGGGCGCCTGGCTGGCTCTGTCGGTAGAGCGTGCGACTCGTGACCTTGGGGTCGTTGAGTTCAAGCCCCACGTGGGGTATAGAGATTACTTAAAAATAAAATCTTTTTAAAAATATTGTATTATTTGAACACGGGCAAATTTCCACACAGAAACATTAGTAGACCAACACTTGAGCAGAGACAAATCTAGAATGAAACCAGTATTTCATATTCCATTATTGCTCAAGGCCCAGCTGTATTTAGTAAGAACTGTAGACAAGTGTCCCCCGCTGTGTGGTGTTTTACATCACTCTTACAAATCCGCTAAAAGCAAAACTTTATAGTAGAAAGGTAACCAAAGATGTTTTAAAGTTTCCAAAACTAAGTATGCAAAAATATGTTCAGGGCAACTTTTTTTTGTGAGGGGGGGAAGGGGCAGAGAGAGAGGGAGAAAGAGAATCCAACCAGGTTTAATTTAAATTAAGGACTGTGTCTTCTGATTGCTGACCATTGTAATTCCTAGGAATGCAGCGTGCCTGGCACATCATAAATATCAATATAACCTACAATATATATTCTATATACATCCACATACATAAATAAAATACCTAGAAGAATATGCATTAGTTGTTAACAGTGGTAGCTCCAGGGAGTAGGACTGAGGTCAGGTGGGGAGGGATCTTAAAATGAGAAATGGGGGAACTATAATTTTATATACTTACCATGATTTAAATGTTAGGCAAGAATATTACTTTTTAAATTCTTTTTAAATTCTGAAATGATTTCAGACTTCCAGAAAAGTTGCAAATATGGTACAACGAATTCTTTGTCAGTCTCACGTTTCATCATCCCAAATACTTTAATACATGGTTTTCTTTAAAAAAATTTCTTCTATGTAACTGCCATACAAATATCAAAATCAGAAAATTAGCACTGATTTGTTACTATCATTTCATCTTCAGGCCCTGCTCCAGTTTTGCCACCTGTCCCAGCAGTGGTCTTTACAGCAAAAGGATCAGTTAAGAAACATGGCATTAGTTGACATGTCTCTTTAGTGTCTCTCAGTTTGAAATGGTCTTGCTTGGACTTCGCATGGCTTTGAAACTTTTGAAGATGATTGCAGGCTATTTAGTTTGTAGAATGTCCCTCAAATTGGGTGTGTTTGATGTTTCCTCGGAGTTTAGATTCAGGTCATGCACCTCGGCCTGAGCATCACTGAAGTGATGCTGTAGTCTCACTGCGTCCTATCATGTGACACAATTTCAACGTGTCCCACTTTGGTGAGATTCACTCAAATCACTTGCTTAAGGTAGTCTATGCCAGGCCTCTCCACTGTACTCTCTTTCCTTTTTGTATTCAATAGGTGTTTTGTGGGAAGGTACTTTTCAATTATCCATTCCTTGAACTCTGAATTTATTTATAAGCCCATACATAGGTTACATTGTGTGAGAACCCTTAGTTTTCTCTTTTCAACAGTTTTTTTTTTTTTTAAATAATGTTTATTTTGAGAGACAGTGAGAGTGAGAGAATGGGAGAAGGTCAGAGAGAATCCCAAGCAAGCTCTACTTTGTCAGTGCAGAGCCCAATGTGGGGCTCGATCTCACACACTGAGAGGTCAGGACCTGAGCCGAAATCAAGAGCTGGACACTTAACCGACTGAGCCACCTAGGTGCCCCTCTTATTTAACAGGTTTTAATCAATGACTTTGACATCTTAAATTCTGATAATCAAATTATCCCAAATTTGGCCAGTGGAACCCCTTCGAACTGCCTTCTGGGTCCTTTTGAAGTGTCTCCATCATTCTATGAAGACATCTTTGCTTTTTAGCATAAGATATTCCAGGTTCTCTTTGAACTTTTCTGCTCTAATCCTATAATCAGCCATTCTTCAAGAAGCTGGGGTTCCTTTTAGTAGAAAATGGTATTTAGAAGCCAAGATCTGGGCACGTGATGTGCTCACTGCTATTGGGATGCCGCTGCTCCCAGGCACTCTAACTCCTCTCTATGGAAAGAGCTAAGAAATGTATGTATGCATGCATGTATTTATAGACATGCATTTGACATCTATAGTATTTCTATATTTATTAGTACTTCTTAAAATCCGTGAGTTCACACTAACATTCTGATTCCAATCTAGTATCACAGGGTTTATGCTAGTTTTCTCCCTTTCAGTATCTGTAACTCTCTTCTCTGACAGACTTGCTCACTCCCATTATCCTTAACATACCTATCTGAGCAATCTTTCCATATTTAACCAATCTCCCAGGGCTGCTGCCACTCCAGTCCTGTGACTGGAGTACCTGTCTCACCTCTCTTTGGCTCTGATACAACACACCAGTGTCTCCCTGTATGTGTAGGCCTCCTCATCCTACTTGGGCTGTGACACCCTTGGCCAGGCCACCACCTACCTTCTCTGTCTACCTATAGGCCTCACGACTGAATTGTTCAGGAAGGAGAAGATAAAGAGAAAAATACTTTAAAAATTAAATGTTTAAAAACATATTAAAAAATAAATAAATAAAAATAAAAATATATTTAAAAAAAATGGTATCCATTAAATTGGAACTTGTTATAATTCAGACAGCCAAGCTGAAGTTCACTTTTGCATCACCTATGAAGAACAGGTTTGTTAAGTAAATTAATAGCGTAAACAAGCTTGTAACCCAGATGTTTAACCTACTTAAGAAAACTAATTGTTTTCAAGCACTTTAAAATCAGTGGGCATATACTTGCCTTTAATTATTGTCTAATTACAAATGATTTCTATTTTCTTCATTATGGCTTTGATAACTCCTCTATTTGATTACACTTTAAGAAGTACTACTTAAACTTTATCAAGTTAAAATGCTTTTTAAAATGTCTTTATTAACCAATTTGGCTTTTATTTTTAAAATTTATTTATTTATCTTGAGAGGGAGAGGGAGAGAGAGCATGCGCAGGGGAAGAGAGGGGCAAGAGAAAGGGAGAGAGAGAATCCCAAGCAGGCTCCACACTGCTGGAGAGGAATCCAATGCGGGGCTTGATCTCATGAACCATGAGATCATGACCTGAGCTGAAATCAAGAGTCAGATGCCCAACCGACTGAACCACCCACGCCTTTTTAAATGAATCATCTGAAATCAGGTTTTAATCATTCACACTGATTTCTCTTTTTTAGTTAACCTATCATGCTGCTCAAAAAGAAAATGCCTTCCTTTGGAAGAATCTATCACAGGTATGGACTGAGATACGTATGGATGGGTGTACACGCTTTTTTCCCCCTTTTTGCCATGGGGGCAGTTGAATTCGGCAAATTTTTCTATAAGAAACAGCCTTTTCTCCACTACTAAAAACCGGCTGTAACCTTTAGCTCATCATAGAACATCACCAAGACAGTTAGTGTGGCCTGAGGGTAGCCCCGATGTGATCCCCAAGTTCAGCTGGAGCCCCAGCAGGTGAGGATGGTGGGGTTGCCAGGGCTCAGAAATGCGAGCCGACTCCCCACCCCCACCCCCTGGCCTTGCCTTGCCTTCATCTCCTTGGGTGAACGCTGGCACAGCAATGGCTGCCCCCTCCACCTGGGCAGTGGTGTGTACCAAGCCAGCTGGGTGGGTGTTTGTGGTGGGGCCTCACAGTGCCCGGGAGGAGATGAAGTTGGGAGGTTTTCCTTATGTTAAACTACGTGTAGGGTTAAATTAATACATACATACACAATAAATAAAGAAAAAGAGAGAAAACAAAACCAAAACCAAAATGTCTTTCAGTGGCCACCCAGGACTGCCCCTAAAAGCTCCCGCTCTGCGTGTCATCAGTACTTGCCTCACTGTCCTCCGTTACTTGTTATGGGTGCAGGGCTGAGGACCCCCGTGAAGCCATCAGTTCCCATCATTTGAGTCCATATTTTATTTAAGACATTCTACTTTATAAAATAGGGATTCACCCGATTACCAAATTAGTCTGCACTGCATTTCTGAAGGCTTAGGAAGAGAAGACATTCTGGAGTTACAGCCCCTAGTTCCTCCAACATCCGTGTTTATGTGGCCTCAGACCAGTTACCAACTGGTGGAGACAACTCTCCACATCTGGTTGTCGGGAGGACTAAGTAAGGCAATGGGAAGTACTGGCTACAGAATAGGCACTTCATGAATGTGAGTTCATGATCTCCATCCCCACCCCACTCGTAGCTTCGCAGAAAAACATGGTTAGCATTCAGAGCAGCCTTTCCCGATTCTGTCACACACAGCCTCAGAGAGAACCTATAGAAGAACATGGGTCGTAGTTGCCAGCTTAAACTGTGTCTATCACTGCCCCTGACCAAAACGAGGGAAACATGAAAAAAATCACTAGCGAGAGTTCTAGGACCTAAAAATGAGCAATCAATTTATCCCCTGCTCAGGAGAATAGTATCAGTATTCATGGGGGAAAGAAATGAGAATTAAATATAGTCTGTATTTTCTATTTTGACTTCCAAATAAAGGTGCCAACTAATCCTAGAGACCCCAATTAATCCTGGCCTGAGAGTTACCTGATTTTTGCCTAACCAGCTCTGTCAAGTCCCAGTGACTAAATATCAGGATTTACTATCTAATAAAAGAAGATCATGGCTGGCTCAGTCGGTTAAGCATCCAACTTTGGCTCAGGTCATGATCTCCCGGTTCATGGGTTCGAGCCCCATGTTGGGCTCTATGCTGACAGCTCAGAGCCTGGAGCCTGCTTCAGATTCTGTGTCTCCCTCTCGCTCTGCCCCTCCTCCACTCACGCTGTCTCTCTCTCTCTCTCTCTCTCAAAAATGATTGTTTTAAAAAAATTTTTAAAAAGATGTTATCAAAAATCCATTAGAGGTAAGCAATTTTAAACACCACAGGTGTCAAAACATGATGCACTATGGCTAGCCTAGCAGTGTGTTTAAAAAAAAAAACAAAAAGAGGGGCACCTGGGGGCTCACTTGGTTAAGTGTCTGACTTTGGCTGCCTCAGGTCATGATCTCACGGTTCTTGGGTTCAAGCCCTGCTTCATGCTCTGTGCTGACAATGTGGAGCCTGGAGCCTGCTTCAAATTCTGTGTCTCCCTCTCTCTCTGCCCTCCCCCTGCTTATGTGCTCTCTCTCAAAAATAAATAAACTTTAAAAAACCAAACCAAAACGAAAACCCAAAAAACTAAAAAGATGGGATATCTGGGTGGCTCAGTTGGTTAAGCATCCAACTCTTGATTTCCAATCAGGTCGTGATCTCCCAGTTGTGAGATCTAGCCCTGTGTGGGGCTCTGTGCTGAGGATGGAGCCTGCTTAAGATTCTCGCTCTCTGTCTCTGTCTCCCCCCCCCCCCCACCCCGCACCTCTCCCTCTATCCCCAGCTCATGCTCTCTCTCTAAAAAATAAAAAATTAAAATTAAAAAATTTTAAACAGAATAAAAACCCCAAGAAGACAAAGAGAAAAAAAAAATACTCTTCCCCAGCTGGGAACCAAGCAGAACCACAAAGGTCCCAATACATAAGACATTTCAAACACATGTCCTCAACATAAAACACTAGGATCAGGAGGAAATCTAAACATTGCCAGCAAATAATGCCACATGATCTATTTTTCTGTATATTCAGTATTTGAAATATCAAATGCTTTTGGCATGTAAAATTATGTGGTTTTGGTGTGTCATTTCTTTTAAAAGCTTGAAAATTTGTTTACATTGAAGAAATGGAAGATACAATGGCATTCCTTCCAAACTGCCTCAAGAGCAAAGCCAGATATTAAAAGATACCACCAACACATTGTTGCCTCCACAAATAATCCCTCCTTCATAGAGAAGGATAAAGGGGTGCACGTGTTTCATTTGCAAAGCCTCTGTGCTTCCTAATAGCCTCCCAGCAAAGGTCAAAGAGCATCTCCCTTGGATTTGCATAGCACCCAGACTCTGAGTGACAGGTCACAGACCCCAGGGCCAGGGGCTAAATTCCTCACCCAACACAAGTCCAACAGGTTACCCAGAGGAGCCTATGTAACCTGAAACAGGAGGGGACTCTCCCCAAGAAGAGAACACAGTCCTGTTGGTCAAACTAGGAACTGTAAAGTCTTCTCTAACTGTGAAATAGTCTTTGTTTCCTATTGAAGGATGTGGGGGCATGAGGAAGGCAGGTGGAAAAAACAGAGTTCTACATAAAATATACTGTTGCCTAAAAGACACATACTTATTCTTAAAAAGGGAGGCAACAGTCCACAGCACCCTTCCATGCCACCTATTTCTCCTCGAAGGAAGGGGTGGCACAGCAACTTCAGGAAGCTATTGCAGGAGCCTTGGGCTCCTGCTCAGGCAGTAGGACAGAGTGCGCCAGCAGGCTGCCTGGGCCACTTCCTACCTGTGTAACCTTGGACAAGACACTCAACCTGTCTGCGCTTAGCTTGAAAAGTCTTCATGAAGACTCACTAATTAACATATGTAAAGCACTTAAGAACAGTGTGCCCGGCATTCCTTACAGGAAACACAAGGCAAGTAATTTTATCTTTCTGTTATTGTTATTTTTTTAACATAATCTCTATACCCAACATAGGGCTCAAGCTTACAACTCCGAGACCAAGAGCTGTGTGCTCCACGGACTGAGCCAGCCAAGAGCCCCTCTTTCCTTTCTAACACAGAAGTTCTCACCTCCTCCAACCCAGACCCTCTCTTTCCCTATTCTTGCAAGTCATTTGCCACACACTAGTTTTATCTTACTCCCAACTCAGCCTGAACTCTCAAACATTTGCCAGCATTCCTCCTGAAGACTTCACCTCCGGTTATCTCACACTACCTATCTAGGCTAGTCCTCACTCAGCCTCAGACGAACCCTAACCAACTGTGTTCTTCACCTTGACTTGCTGGAAAATGCCGGCAAGGCCAAAGATCAGTGCAATCACAAATGAAGAAGGCTCTTCTCTCTCAGCTAAGCCCTGAGAGCTGGTAGATGTTTCTTTCGGTGGTTTTCTTCCTTTTCTTTGGAGGTGGGGGTGGGAAGACTGTTCCAAGTATTTTATTGCTCATTAGGCTCCCTTTTCTGCTCAGACTTCATCTTCTATTTTATAGAGAGGAGCGACTCCCATTCAGAGGTGAATGTCTCTCAGGGGAACTCCCTCAAATCTTTCTATTTCCAAATTTACTCTTCCCTCTCCAAGGCTAACCTGTCACATACAGCAAATCTCTTCCCACACCCAGTTCTCTTCCCGGACCCTCCCTCCCGTGTTCAAGTTAACTAACCGTATCAAATGCCTACTGAGTACCAAGCTCAGTCCATGGATGGTGAGGATACAGAGCTCATCCTATACTTTCAATCGTTCTCTCTCTACTTGCTGCTTTCCCTTAGCCTTCTGATTCATGCTTTAGAATGTAAGCCCTACAAGGATAGGGCTTTTTATCTATTTCGTTCACTGTTTTATCCCTAGAGACTAGCATAGCTCTTAAAACAAACACATAAATAAGGCACTCAATACATATTTGTTGAGTTAACCCAAGTCATCCTTGATTCATGTGTTCATTCAGCAAATGCTCTGGAAAAGCAAAAAAAACACAAATAATCTGACTAAAAATGGGCAAAGGACCTGAACAGACATTTCTCCAAAGAAGATATTCAGATGGCCAACAGACACATGAAAAAATGCTCAACGTCACTCATCGTCAGGGAGATGCAAATCAAAACCACAAGTTTTCACCTTATATTAGTCAGAAAGGATAGTATCAAAAAACAAGTAATAACAAGTGTTGGCAAGGATGTGGAGAAAAGGGAACCCTGGGGACACTGCTGGGAATGTAAACTGGTGCAACCACTGTGGAAAACGGTATGGGGGTTCCTCAAAAAATTAAAAATAGAAATACTCTACAATCCAGTAATTTCACTACTGGGTATTTAACCCAAAGAAAACAAAAAACACTAATTTGAAAACATACATATGCATCCCTATGTTTACTGCATTATTTACAATAACCAAGATATGGAAGCAACCTAAATGTCCATGGACAGATGAATGGATAAAGAACACATAGTATTTATACAAAGTAGAATATTACTCAGCTATAAAAAAAAAAAAAAAATGAATCTTGGGGCACTTGGCTGGCTCAGTTGGTAGAGTGTGCAACTCTTGATCTCAGGGTTATAAGTTTGAGCCTCATGTTGGGTACAGAGATTACTTTAAAAAAAAAAAAAAAGAGAGAGATATCTTATCATTTATGACATGGATGGACCTAGAGGGTATTATGCTAAATGAAATAAGACAGAGAAATACAAATACCCAAGTCTACAGAATGTTACTCATATGTGGAATCTAAAAAACAAAACAAACCAACCAGAATCATCAATACAGCAAACTGGTGATTGCCAGAGTGGTGGGGGTTAGGGGAATGGTAAAATAGGAAACAGGTGAAGGGGACTAAGAGGTACAAACTTCCAGTTGTAAAGTACATAAGTCATGGGGATGTCATGTACAGCACGGCATAACGTATGGAATTGTCAAATCACTACCTTGTATGCCCAGAACTAATGCAACCTTGTATGTCAATTATATTTTAATTAAAAGTAAAAAAAGTCCTCTGCAGACTCACTGTATGTCAGGTACTAGGGTTACAGAGGTGAGTACAACTAGTGCCTGACCCACAGCTGCTCATTGTATTGACCGAAGAAGATCCCCAAACCCATGGGGAGACTTCCCAATGTGACATCAGGGGCAAACAGAATGACAATGTGCTGGGGCTGCTGGGCTCAATGGAGCCCTGAACCTGACGCACTGAGCAACTCCAGGCCAATCTAACTACTCAAACTCAGGGTTTATCTCAACTGACCCCCTGATGACTATCCTTCACTTCCCTAAACTCTTTCCTGTCTGGGTTTCTTCTGCACCACCCTTTTTCCTGTTTTCATCCCACTCCTCTGGCCGTTTGCTGAGGGAGCACTGTCACTCTCATGGCCTAATGACCATCTCTATATGTAAATTGACATCTGGGAAACTTCTCTGTTGAGCTCCAGACCCTTATTTCCACCTGCCCAGCAAACACCTAAAATATGTCCAAAGCAAAACCACAGCCTCTCAGGTCCCACCCTCACCCTAGTACATACCCAAAACTCCTCCTCTACCCACTGAAACGTCCATGCCAACTCCTGGCATCACTCATTCACCCAGCCGGGGGCTTACACACAACTCGTTTTTGCATCATATCCAATGGATTACACTTCTAGAAATGTCCCCCAAATCTGGTCTTCCCATCTTTACTGTCACTGCCTTAATTTCCAGTTATAAAGTCAGTCAGTCATGGGAATGTAATGCACAGCATGAAGAATATAGTCGATAGCATTCTAATAAAGCTGTATGGTGACAGATGGTTAACTACATGTACTGTGGTGAGCACTCCTCTTACTTTGGCCACAATCTCTCCCCCTCCATCAGATCCTCGACATGCAGATCAAGTGAAGCAAGTTGATTTTTTTAACTGCCTTCTATAAGATGAAATCCCAATTTCTTAGAATAGTCAAAGGCCAACCAACACTTCCACTTTTGCCCAGACAGCCTGCCCTTAGTTCTGCTAATATATCACCATCTCCCACACTCGCCCAGTTCCTAACTCCTTGTCTTTTTTTTTTTAAGCTTTATTTATTTTGAGAGAAAGAGAGAGAAAGACAGAGAGAGAGAGAGAGAGAGAGAAAGAGAGAAACAGCAGGGGAGGGGCAGAGAGAGAATCCCAAGCAGGCTCCCAGCTGTCATCACAGAGCCTGAGGTGGGGCTCAAACCCTGAGATCATGACCTGAGCCCGAGATCAGAGATCAAAGTCGAATGTTTAACTGATCGAGCCACCCACGTGCCCCTAAGTCCTTGCCTTTGTGTATGTTCTTTCCTCTGTCTGAAATGCTAACAATAAAACTAATGAAAACAGAAGCTAACACTGACCTCAAGCAATATGCTAAGACATTAAATGTCTTCCCATTTAATCCCCGTGACCTTTCCTTGAGGTAGGTGCTATTATTGTTATTCCTCATTTTACCAGTGAGAAAGCGCAGGCATACAGATAATATTTGCCCAACACTGGGCAGATCTAACCACACAGCTATCTGGACTGCAGGACCCAAGTTCTTAACCACTACACTTATGGCACCCCTGATTTACCCACTATCCCTATCACCAAGCAGTTCCTAATTCCCTTTAAGACACAGCTCAAAAGTTCCCTCTTTGGTGGAGACTTCCCCAGTGCCCTAGGCCTCTCTTCCCATCCTCTAGGGGTCCTTGGCATCATGCTTTTTTATCTTTATTACAGGCAGCCTCACTGGTTGAGTCCCAAAGATAAGTTAGGTCTTTTTTATCTGTGTATTCCCAGCACTATACAGCGTCTGATACACAAACACTTAGATAATAAACTCTTCCAAGTACAGGGAACCTGAAGAATATCCTGCTCAAACTCAAGTCTACCCTACATGTTACTGCTCCCAAACACCCTCCACTGCTACCCTTATCCCGGCCCAGGCCGCCTCCAGGCTGAAGAGGCGAAGCCCTTGCTGGGGCTGCCACGCCCACAACCAGCTGATAGCATTATCACTGCCAGGCAGGTCAGGGAGCTGCTGGCCATGCCCTCCTTGATTACAGAGTAAAGTGCATCTAAGAAGCACTTTCTCTGGCAGAAGAAAGACAAAGGGAACACTTGATGTGGGGCTGCCAGATTTAAGGTCTTGGTCATTTAAAGTGTGCAGGTGGGATGGCAGACATAAAAATGTACATAATTTTATAAAACCTGCCATGGCTATTATTCATTACTCATAAAGAGCCAATACAGGCTAGCAAAAACGTACATAACTAGTATTTTTTTTAAGTTTCTTTATTTATTTTGAGAGAGAATGAGTGAGTGAGAGAGAGAGAGAGAGAGAGAGAGAGGGAGGGAGGGAGGGAGGGAGAGAGGGAGAGGGAGAGGGAATAGGAATCTTAAGCAGGCTCTGCGCTGTCAGCATGAAGCCCAACATGGGACCCAATCCCACGAACTGTGAGACCGTGACATGAGCCGAAATCAAGAGTCCAACGCTCAACTGACTTGAGTCACCCCGGTGCCCCCATAAGTAGTATTATTTAGTTCTGTGATCCACCTGCCATTTTTACATAATCACCATGACTATATATTTCATTAAATCAGATACACTTTGCTACAGGTTTTGATTACTCTAGATTCCACAACTGCTCAGCACCTAATGGAATTGGTTTGTTTTTTCTTTTTTTCTTACATTAAAGTAGAATGGTTACTTGCTTACAGTATATGCAGAGGGAACAAAGTAATTTTTTTTAAAAAGTATGAGTCAATGAAATCATCACCACTGTAGCCAGTAAATAAGAACGAAGGAAGGTAGTTCCAGAACTTGAAGTAAGGTTTATTCCTATGAGTGAGGCTAATAAAAACCAGGAAGTACACAGTTAATTGTAATACATGCTAAGAGATGGTCTATAATTAGGATGTGGTTCCCAAACGCTGAACTTTAGTACCTGTGCTGATCTATATTGCCTATGTAATGGTTTTCATAAAGCTATGTTCAACTTAATGAGATGTCTCTTATTCTGAGACCTTCCATTCTGTTTGTTAAAATGTTTTCTTTCTTTGAAATTATGGTAATAAGTGAGGAGTTTTTAAAAAATGCCTTTACCTGGCAAATTTAAAACTGGTAACTCATGTTGGATCCCAATACTGCTTTTACAATGTTACAGTTTCCTGGAACCCAAGTCTGGGAACCACCATGTGAGAGTGTCTGAAGGGACTTGGGCCAAATCTAGCTTGTGTGACTAGGATGTAGTTCTAGAAAGCAATAACCAAAACAGAAAGCTAATGATGCATTTCCCCAAACTGTGCCTGAAAAAAACAAACCTGGTACTTTACGATTTTATATATATACATCACTTAAGATTCCCAATGCACATTAGCATCTTAAAGACTCTAAGTCCAGTAGTGAGCAAAGACCAGTTTCATTCAGTTTGAATCAGGAAAGGAATTTTTTTTTCCAGGCAAGCCTATTAGTTGCCCCAACAAACAGGGGGAAATGCTGAACTCATCAAATGTATTACAATGTGTGTGAAAACAGAATGTGTTAATAGCAGACATACAGCTTTATGAAACCTGGCTCAGAGGGGGCAGGGAAGCACCCCCTCCTCCAAGTCGAATTTGGCAGTGTTTTCTGTGGGGTTTTTCCAAGAGAATACATAATCTGGTAAAAGGATGCTTTCTACTTAAGTTTCTCTTAAGTAGAGAAAAACCATTCTTCAGTATGGATGGTCAATTCCTTTTTGATCTGAATGGAATGCTCTGCACAGGGAGGACAACATCCTGGTCATCAAAAATATCCATCTCCCACACACTGAAATAACAAATTAATATTTAAAAAAATCGCTTATGAATGTGGTTGGTATGATAACTGACTGGACTGATACATTTGATTCTCAAGACCAACAAAACGGGGGATCAGATCCTGGAATATGGTGTTCCAGGGGTGGAACTTCCCTAAAACGTCTTTGAACCTCAGCAACACAACCCTCAGTGGATCATTAAATCAATTTAGTGAGTCAGGATCAGCTTTTTTGGTTTGGGGGTTTGTTGTTTGTTTGTTTTTAACAAAACAGACTTCAGAAGAATGTATCAGAACACATTACACATAGTGCCAGAAAGTAAATACTTCTGCTTCAGCGCATACATCCACATATGTACAGGGCCTCCAAGTAAATTGCATTTCTTACTGTAGAGCCAATCAAAAAGTTTGAAAGCCACTGTTCCAAGCTACCCAATTATCTATCTAACTTCGGCTTATAAATAGGAACTTCTTGGCATAAAAAGAATAGCAATTATTTTCTGTAAGCAAAGGAGCAAAAGAAACAATGGCACCAAGAGGTAAAAGACGGGGCTCTGGGCTCCTGGGAAGGAGGGAGCGGGGTCTCCTGCTACGTCTCTGTCCTCACGACAGCATTAAAGGGCATTACTTTAGGCCCACCACTATTCAGTCTGGCTTTTACAAAGGCAGACAGGGATAACCAAAATGCGCTTCTAAAGGAAAACAGAAAAGTAAAGGATTAATTTCCATACTGATTAAAAACAAAACGAAACATGGGACCTCACGGAATAGCTGACGTCTCAAACCCTTACAGGGCACTTCACAGAAAAGCTCGCTCCCCTATGTCTGCTGAAATAAAACGGTGCGCAACGGAAAACCACTGCTTACTCTCCAGTGTGGACAAGCTTTGGTTCCAACTACAGTTCACGAGAATTTCTATCTTTACTGGTTGTTACTTAAAAGGTCTAATTAGTAACTACAAAGCAACCTAAATCAATGACATGATTAAATAAAAATCTTTGAACCTGCTCTGTACAAACCACTCTTATTTAGTAAATAAATATTATACTAGCTCAGGATGGCAAGAAATACAAAACAGTCTAAGGCCAAACAGCCTGCACAACGCCAAACAGAAGTGAGATACGCACACAAAATAATTAGCCCTTTGGCACTCCTTTTCCACCCTCAAACACCTCCGCCTACGCTAGATGGCTGGGACCACTGACTGAAAGTTTCTAAGAACACTCAAATCTTAATTTCGTACCTCCCTGTCTGGAACCACCACCAACACACAGACTTCAAATTCAACCAGGTCAAACAGGGGGCAGGAGTGCTCCCGTATCTCCAGCTGTATCTGCTTGTAAATGTAAGCCTCTGCACCTAGCAATTCTGAAACATGACACAAATTGGTATGTTAAAGAACTTCTACCAAGGTACCATCCTGCTGACCTTAGCCAAAACAATTTTTTAAATTCCTGTTTTAAATTTTGGAATCTGGGGGTGCCTGGGTAGCTCAGTTGGTTAAGCACCTGACTCCTGAATTCGGCTCAGGTCATGATCTCAAAGTCTGTGAAATCGAGCCCCGCGTCAGGCTCTGCGCTGATAGCGTGGAGCCTGCTTGGAATTCCCTCCCCCACTCTCCCTCTCAAAATAAATAAATAAACTTAAAAAATTTTTTTTTGGAATCTGTGCACTTGCATAAAAGTAAAAAGTTCATCTCCTCACATTCAAAGTTTAGGATCTGACCCTTCCAATTCTAAAAATTCCATTAGCGGAGTCCAACATGTGTTCTAAGAAACACCAGTCCTGTGAAATGCTTTGTGATGCCCTGGCTATTTTCAAAATGCGTATTAGCTGTAAGGGAACCCATTTACTTTGAACAACCCTGTGCTGTCCAATACGGTAGTCACGCATGGCCAGTATGCACCTGTAAAGAGGCTGGTGCCACTTAGCAACTGAAATTTCAACTGTATTTTAGTTCAATTAATTTAAAATTTAAAGTTGGTACTCATTTCCATTACTGGAAAACTTTTGTTATGTTTGGAAAAACTTGGGTATGTGGATATACTTTTTTAACTGTAAATTTTGTGAAATCTCAATACAGATCAAGTATTTCTAGTGAAAATTTCATATTCAAACTGAAATGTGTTGTGAGTATAAAATACACACCAGATTTCAAAAAGAATGTCAAACATCTAATTTTAAGTATTTCAATATTTAAGTATTTAAAAACTGATTTCACATCAAACTGCTAATATTCTGCACATACTGGGTTAAAGTATACATTATTAAAAGTAATTTCACTGATTTCTTTTACTTTTTTAATGTGACTCCTGGAAAATGTAAACACATGGCTCACATTCCATTTCTTCTTTTTTTTTTTTTTTTAAGTTTAAGTTTATTTATTTAAGCAATCTCTATACCCAACATGGGGCTCGAACTCACAACCCTGAGATCACGAGCCACATGCATGCTCCACCAACTGAGCCAGCCAGGCGCCTCTCCCATTCCATTTCTACTGGATGGTGCTGGAGTAACCTAATGATTCCCAAACTTTTCCCACTGTAACACCTCCCAACACTAGGTTTGGGAACACTGCAGTAACCACATCCTGTTCTTCTGGATGACCACATCTGAGATTGAGAAGTCCTTCCCTTCTCTTCAGCGACTATTACGAACCGTCCTACACAATCACCTGCCTTTCAATCCTTTCCCAGGTCCTGTTTCTCTTCCTGTCCCCAAGGACCTATTCTCAGTTCTCTTTTCCATTCTCTGTACTTTCATGGTGAGCTCATCCAGTCTCTCAGCTTCAACTGTCATGTCTGTGTGGATGACTTCCAATTCTTGATCTCCACCTCTGACCTCTTTCTCAAGCTTCAGCTTCACACTGCCAGCTGCCTGCTAAACAGCTGCCTCTGGAAGTCCCACCAACTTAACTCAGGATGTCTGACCTGGATTACATCTTCACTCCTGTATAAGGTTCCCAACGTTCACCTTGAAAACCCAGAGTCCCTGGTCCCTCTTCTAGCCTCACCACCACAGTCTTATGGCAGACACTTTTTTTTTTTATAGTTTATTTTGAGAGAGAGAGAGAGAGAGAGAGAGAGAGAATGAATCCCAAACAGGCTCTGCACTGTCAGCACAGAGCCTGATGTGGGGCTTGAACCCACGAACTGGTAGATCATGACCTGAGCCGAAACCAAGAGTCTGGTGCTTAACTGAATGAGCCACCCAGGTGCCCCTCGAAGACCCTTTGTTAACAGTCCCATTTCGCCACAACTGGCCTGCCTGACTCTAGATCACGCACTGCCCCCGCTGGCCCCGCGGCCCCCGGCCTCTGCCCCTGCCCCACTGCCATTTAGCATTCTCGAAAACCACTTTGATCATGTTTCTATCATATTTTCAACAAGTCCCCTCTATCTGCCACCCAACTACTAGCAATCCAAACTATGAGCAGGCGTTTCATCTCCCCTGTACACCTCTGGGCTCCCGTCAATCCTCCCGCTAGACTGCTCTGCCCTCTATACAATTCTGAACCTTTTTTTTTTTTTATGTTTATTTATTTTGGGGAGAGAGAGAGAGAAAACGCAAGATTGGGGAGGAACAGAGACAGGGAGACACAGAATCTGAAACAGGCTCCAAGCTGAGCTATCGGCACAAAGCCTGACACGGGGCTTGAACTCAAGAACGGTGAGATCATGACCTGAGCTGAAGTCGGATGCTTAACCGACTGAGCCACCCAGGCGCCCCCAGTTCTGGCCAACCTTTAAGGCTCAGCTCAGTTACACAGTCCTCATAAAGTGTTTAATGATCAACCCGACTAAAATTAGTCTTTCTCTTCCCTCAAATTCCTTTGGCATTTTTAATGGCAACCATTATGGTAATAGGAGTATGTGGTCTTATCTTCTTTATAAAATAGTGTCCCCTTAACAGATCCAACAGCATCTTGCACTGCTCGTTGCCATCTTTGGACATCTTACCAAAGAAATCAACTTAAAAAGGAAAATGTTGGAGGACTCGGACTACTGATGATTCTCAAATCTTTGTCTCCAGACAGATATCTAATTGTTTCAGACTTTCATTTGGATGTCTCAAAATTCAATAACTCTAAAACTGAACTCATTATCTCAACCCCACACCTGTCTCCCATCTAAATGGACCCCCCACTCGGCAAATGATACCACCATCCCGTTAGTAGCCCAGGCCAGAGGCAGAGGCATCATCTTAAATTTCCCCAACCCTCATCTTCTCATACTCAGAAAATGTGTTCAGGTCATCTGAAATCTTCTTCCTAAATGTCTCTGGATTTACCCCCTTCTTCCCAACTCTGCTGTGAGTTCAGGCCACCATTACCTGGGATGCCTTAATACTATCTGGTCTTAAACTCATCTCTCCAGCCATTTTCTACAGTGCAACCACAGTCATCCTTCAAAAATCCAGTCTGAACAGGTAACATTCCTGCTGGAGACCCTTTAATTGCTGTTTAGATAAAGACTTCCAAAGATGGTTTACAGACCTTCTGCATCGGGCCAGTGTTTACCTTTACAGCTTCACTTCTTATTTTCCAGATCATCTCTTTCCTTACGTATGTCACACTCCAACCATGTCCAAGTATTCTCCGAGTACACCAGTGTCCTCTCTTGCCTCAGGGCCTTTGCACATCCAGTCCTTCTATTTGGGTTGGGTGTCCCTCTCTTGTAATCGCCCAACATGCTGCACACTGGCCAGCCTCCTTGCATTTATATTCTTTCTAACTTCAGCAATGGTACCTGGAAAAAAATCTTCACACTACTTCTATCCAGCATATACTAGATACTCAATAATTACTTGTTGAATGAGTGAGCAAACATAATAATTTTCTGGGTTTAAAAAAAAATGCCAAAATCAATGAAAAAGCCATTTCTACGACATCTATATTTATTTGACAGCATTGTATAAGGGCAATTGGCCTAAGTTTTTATTTTACCTGTCTTTTGAATCAAAACCATTAATAGCTTAGTTAAATATATGGAATTTATATCTGTAGGCTCAGAATAATCACAATGAAGGAAAAAACACTGTATTTTATCTTCTCCCTTGTCTTGTAAATTTGGGACCAACTCATCTGAAACTGTTGAGAACCTTTTGATGCAAAACACAGAATGTAAGAAAAGCAGCCAAGTAAATGTGGATCCATCACAGAGGCAGAGCCTGCAGGAAACTGGAGAGCATGAAGAGACGACATCAGACCCTAGGAATGTAGGTAGGGACTTTAATAAAAAGAAAAGGCTCAGCGCTACTCCCATCCTTATCCAGGCTGAAGCTCAGTGCAATCAGTGCACACATTTCATGATCCTGCAAGGCATGAGAGAGAATGGAGGCATCTGTGGGGCCGTAAAAGTCTTTCTGGTTTATTTAACAAAGGGGGGGTAGAGCTCAGGGGAAGGAAATACTTACTAAGCAATGAGACCAGGTGCCAGCTCTTACATACAACATTTCCTTTATGGTTCACAACAGCATCTTATCCCCATTTTACTCACAAAGAAACAGGGGCTTATGGTCACGTAGCTGGTCCTAGTGACCTTAGACTCAAGTGTAGCTCAAATACATTTTATCGAACACTCAGTCCTGCTTAGCCCAGTTCTAGATGCCGGGGACTGAGCAACAAGCAAAACAAAATCTGCTCTCATGAAAGCGGAAGGCTTTGTGGGGAGTGATGCACCATCATACACAAATAATGTAATTTCATTGAGTGACACAATTAAGGGATATTAAAATGGTTCAACTGACGGATGTGATAGAGTAACCAGGGAGGCAACTTAACTTGCAAGGTTCTCAGGGATCATTTAAAAAATAATTTTGAGGAGACACTTTTGCATGACTAACAAACATGTATAAAGTGACTATCTTGACAAACCTTCAATGGAAGTCTCTGGAACTAACGAGAAGCAAAAATTACCATTCGTTTCCTGATTCTCAGCAAAGAGACTACGAGGTGACATGAACTACAGTGCTGTCCTAGTCCTAACCCAAAGCAATCGGTTAGATAGTCACCAGATGCTGAGTATTTCCACACGAACCAAGTGGCTGTTCAGGGAGATGGCCGACCAAATTCTTAGGTCCCCCCGCACCTACAACAGCACCCAACACACACCGGGGCATAATAAATGATTGCTGAATGAACATACGAAGGAAGAAAAGAAAATGTTCAAATGTCACTGACATGGGTTAAATCCCTTTTCAGGCCAAGTGGCTTCAATTCACCCCAGCCCACTCCACCACCAGTCTTAACCACAAGAGGGTAAGAGAAGGTAATTTGTATAAACTGATGAGCCATACTGTACTAGGAAACAATTAGCGTGTGCTGCCCCCTCCCCAACCAAAGATGGTCAGAAACCCCGTCTTTAAATCACATGTTACACTTAACGAAAATCTAATATCCAAATGATGACTAAAAATAAGGGGCTTCTTTAAAGAAGGGCTCTCCTAACGCAGGTACTCAGGACACTTCCATAGCAGGTACTTGTTATAACTACTGCACACTTAGCACCAAGTTGTGATGGCCTCTTTATCGGAGAATCTTCCTTGCTAGATTGGTACTTCTTGAGGGTAGAACAAAGCACATTCATCTGTATTGCCTCAGGGCTTTGTCCAGTTTAAACTGCACACGAGGGGCGCCTGGGTGGCTCAGTTGATTAAGCATCGACTTAGGCTCAGGTCATGATCTCAGTTCCTGAGTTCAACCCCCACATCAGGCTGGCACGCAGAGCCCCCCTCTGGATCCTGTCTCCTTCTCTCTCTGCCCCTCCCCCACACGGTTGCACACAGGTTCTCTCTCTCTCTCTCTCAAAAAAAAAATAAACATTAAAACAAAATAAAAATAAACTGCAGAAGAACAATGAGTACACTAAGTTACAAAAATTAAAATTTCTCCAGGGGTACCTGGGTGACTTAGTCTGACTTCAGCTCAGGTCATGATCTTGTGGTCCGTGAGTTCGAGCCCCGCGTCGGGCTCTGCTCTGACAGCTGAGAACCTGGAGCCTGCCTCAAATTCTGTCTCCCTCCCTCCCTTCTCCTCCCCCGCTCGCACTCTGTCTCTCAAAAATAAATAAACATTGAAAAAAAATTTAGGGGCGCCTGGGTGTCTCAGTCGGTTGAGCGTCCGACTTCAGCTCAGGTCATGATCTTGCGGTCTGTGTCGAGCTCTGTGTCGGGTTCTGTGTTGACAGCTCAGAGCCTGGAGCCTGTTTCAGATTGTGTCTCGTCTCTCTCTGACCCTCCCCCGCTCATGCGCGCTCTCTCTCTCTCTCTCTCTCTCTCTCTCTCTCTCTCTCTCTCTGTCAAAAATAAGTAAACATTAAAAAAAATTTTTTTTTTAATTTAAATTTCTCCAAAACGTTTCAGTCATGGGGCAGATGGGTAGGGTGAGGCCCACCTCCTACTACTGTTATCTGCTGGGCCTGCTCTGTGGAAGCTGAAGGCCTCCTGACTCCACATCACTCTTGCAGTGTCTCTTGTAGAGGTGAAGAACTGGAAAAGCCTTGGGAGACTTGCTTCAATGTTTAGAAGTTTATTTTTAAAGGATGGTCCTAGTGGTGATGGAGAAGGACAAGCGGCCATTCAAAGCTGTACAAGAGTTGAACTTGCACTAAATACCAAAGATGCTGGTGCTTCCTTTCTGGCACCCAGACGGTAGGACTGAGAAACAGTTGAAAAATAAGACACCACTTCTGATAGATAAGCACTATCCATTTTTGTGATGTTTCGGTAAAATCTTAATAATGATTTTGTGACATTTCTTTCTGAGGCAGAGCAGCTGTGAATAATGACATTACTATAGGATCACAAGTAGACCCAGTGTAAGGAAAAATGGATTGGGGGAGGGGGCATCTTAAGTAAGAATCATATTCATTTTCTCCGATAAGAAACTTCCTCTGCACACGCCATCTCATTTTTAAAAACCGTAACATGCAAGTTCTGATATCCCTGGTTTCTGCTCTTCATAACATCAGCCACATCTTTAAAGTTTTTAAAGCTCCATTTCACGCTATCGACAGAAAACAAAAACTTCAACAAAAGGCACAAATACTATCCATCGGCACACTTGATACTCATTTTTATGTGCTTCTGAATTACCATACTTTGGGCCCTGCAGGAACTTAGATCCAAAATGGCAGCTGGGCTTCTGAAACTCACCAGAGCCCTAACGCTTAACATACGTGAAACGAGGTCTTATTTATCCCACTTTCCAACCTGTCTAGGAGAGAGAAGTATTTCTAAAAACATTTCAGACACTCAGATGGCATTATGTCCGTGTTCCTCCTATCATCCTCCTTCTTGCCTGAGAGAGTAGGTACCCTGCTTTTTTTGGTTCCTCGGCTCCACAAACTGAATTAACCTGCTATTCACATGTTTACACGGACCACGGAAACAAGCTAATGACAAAACATGGAAAGCTTAGGTTTTTCTCTTCTGTAAGGCCAACTTAGGAAATGGGTGTGAAATCGATCATCTAAGGAGTGAAGCCCCAAGTAAGTGCTTTCATTTTCAGAAAAAAACCCAACAATGATGAGAGCTCTAATTTTCCTTCGGCCCACCACACAGCAACACTCCCTATCACTATGGTAATTTCTAGGTCTTTTCCTTTAAATTCAAGCTGTAAGAAAATTTTTAAAGAGACAAATTTGTTGCAGACTACCTCTTTAATGTAATGTTTCCAATCTCTTTCACACAAAAGCTGAACTTATATTACCAAAAAACGTACAGTGGTTTTAAACTGTCATATCTCTACTGATTTCCCACTACTAATATAACAACATTAATTTTAGAAAAATAATAAAAATACTTGCTCTTTAGAGACAGAGAACTTTAATTATCTTTATGTATTCAAATGCAGAGTCTTTTTGTTAAATTAGCGTGAAAGTCCCTTCATCTACACACAATTGCCCCAAAGAAACAGGCCATTTTCAGCACAAGGGGCCAATCCATTTGAACACTGAATAAAGCTTTTGAAAGCACTATACACCCTCTTCCAGACTGTCAAATTTTCAAAACGGGCCAGCATTTCTTCCATTTTTTTTTTAACACTTGCAGGCCCAGCAAGCATCTTATAATTAGATTAATTAAAAAGGAAACAACAACACTGCTCCCTTCTGATCAAAATTATTCCATTTATGCTTAATTAGCTTTAATCCAAGTCTACGTATTTAATGATGGGGATATGACAATTCCAGGCATTTGCATATTTTAAATACCTTTCTAAACTATACTTTGTAACAGATTTAGAAGAACAGTCTCTTTCTCATGCCAGTATGCCACGCATAAATCAGGAGGATACAAATTAGGAAAAAAAAGAAAAAAGAAAAGAAAACAAGGCCTCTCAGAGCCAGGGATGTGCTGAGGGGGTGGGGTGATTTACTCGGGGGTGGGGGCAATTTCCCCGCCACATCACAAACTACGACCCTTTCAGCCCACCAGACGAGAGAGAAGCATTACATCACACTCTTACAATGATAGGGGGAGGTGGCTCTGAGAAAGCAAGTTTTCAGCTTTCTTTCCTCCCTGCTCCCAGGCTTTCTAGAATCCTGTATTGGAAGTAATGGAATTTAACTTCAGGGCACCGCACAGTTTCGGGGGTAATGAACACCCACATCCATACAGCTACCTATTTACGTGACCCTAAACGTCCACTTCGACAATGGATACACGGCCCAAACAGGCAACCACACACACAGATGCTGAATTTGTGCCGAAAAGCCCAGTTCATCTGTACAAAATGAAACAAAAATTTGTAACCCGTGAGAAATGGAGAAGGCCAATCTACAGGGAGAAACTGATAAAGAATTCATTCCTGGTGGGGTGAATAGCTGTTTAGATCTTTAAAACACCATGTTTACAAGATAGTCCTACCACTTGGTTCGAACCACGATCAAAATAAAAGCGCATCTGGCTGCACATTTGAGAACACACACAGAGACCCGGTGTAAATGAGCGCGCGCCGAGAAGAGACGGGTGACCCACACATTGCTTGGGAGGTTTTCAAGCAGGGGAATCTACAAACCCCAAACCTCCTGGTGTTCACTCGCCCCCAGCCTGATGTTTAAAATGTATCAGGTCTTATTTTAGGTTTTACATCTCTCTAGGAAGGATGGCCTAGCTTTAAAGAAAAAAAAAAAAAAAAAAAAAAAAAAAGGCTTTCCATGGTTGTGCTTGCCCTCCCAGATCCTTTGTCGGCCTTAGCAGCCGAAAGAATGCAAACCCATTTATATTTATGCAAATTTTTGCAGCAGATTTAAGGGGGCAGGGAGAGGTCTGTGTTTTTTAAAAACCTCTTTCTAAATATCAAATTTCCAGTTATTCGTAGTTTCATTGATTTGCAACACAGAAATGATGATGAAAATCTGTATATAAATTAAAAGTGCAATTAAATCACTTCAAAATTTAATATTCTACCAAGGCTTTTCCATTTCTAAAATGCCGAACCAAAAGTACATCACGGGTCTGATTTACACAGATTCACGAAATGTCTGAAGCCAGTCTCCATGCTAGACAAATGTCCATTTGCAACAGCACTAGTGAAAACGGTTAGACAAGATCCATATAAATCAACTGGTTTAAAAAAATTGAAAATATTTACCAACCTCATAAAGTGCAGCAGTGCTTAAATCCAGCAAATTGAGGCATACAAGGTAGAAATGGAAATGAAAAAAGGTCCAAAAAATGATTTCTTTTTGTCTATCTGTTTTTTTGTATTTTAAATATTCAGAAACCAGCAGAGACTCTGTCGGCCATTTTGGCTTGAACTAACTCTCTCACTCACTCTCCCTCTTGCTCTCTCTCTCCCCCTCTGTCTCTAAAGGAAGCAGCTTTTTGTGACCTTCAAATAGAGGCGGATCATGTGACTTCGGGTAGGTCTGTCAATCAGGAAAGGGGAGGGAGCTGGGGAATGGAACTGCCTTAAAGGGAAAGCAACCCTTTTCCACTCACTTTCATTTGTGAAATGCTGTTATCTCCTGCTCTCCGCCTACACGCACTGAATGTGAAAGTGGCAACAGCAAAAGGGTAACAGATGAACAAAATAGAAAAACCTTTATTGGTTTATAGAAATAACCAATGCTCAGTTGCGAGCGATTCTTGCAGATCCTGGAGGTTGACTTGCTTGCTACAGTTCTTTGGCTGTTTGGGCAAGCATGGGCTGGCAAACTGCTCTTTAAAAGGGGGCTTAAACAATGCTTCAGCCAAACAAGAGACTAGTTTTTAAAGATTAAGGTGAAATATAGGGCACAACTGATCTCCGGCAAGCTCCTAAAATGCACAAGAGAAGACCAAAAGGAAACACCAAAGTAGAAACGGAGACTGGCAATTCAGAGAAGTTAAGTGACTTATCTCAAATCACACAGCTAGACAGAAGCAGAACAGGGGTTGGTTTCCCACATTTATCGTTTTTGGTGCATGTGTATCTGACACTTCCCCTCCCCCCCCCAATAAAAACTATGCTGCGGCTACCAAGCTGACTTCCTCCAGGATCTGGCAGATTCCAGCCTTCTTTAATCCCCTCTCCCACCTGAGGAAACGGCTCTGCAGCTGACAGCAGTAAGCACGAAATTAAACACCTACCTGCTTTCCCCAATCCCCAAGTCCCTTCTCCTTGCTATATACATCTTGTTACACCCACCCACCGAAGAAATCCACGCAGGGTTTGTGTGTCTAGCTCTGGGGCTAACAGGCTGCGCAGGTTTCATTAGGCAAATCCCTTTACCTCCGGAGCCTTTTCTCATTCGGGGACTGTAAAGACTGGACATCACTAGATGGTATCTTCGGTTCCTTTCAACTCTAAAACTCTGCACTTGGCTTCTTTCTTTTAGCAGTTCTGTTCATCTTATCCTTGCCATCTCAAAAGTAATCCATGACTCCAGGAAGGCTTTCTTGACCCTTCCAGGCGAGGCCAGGTTTTCCTGTTCAACACTCCAGTAACGTCCTTTATTCCTTCTTCACAGCATTGCTCATAACCGCGATTTATTATTTGCGTGAGAATTTGCTTATGGTTGATCTCCCCCAGTGTGTATAAGGGCAAATACCACATCTTCCTCCATTGCTGTGTGAGGCCCCACATAGTAGGTGAATAAACGAATGAAGGAATTACTTGGACTTCCATTCAGAAGTGCTGGGCAGCAGGAAATGTGCCATCCAACTATAAAGAACGGAAGTCACATGGTTTCCAGAAACTCACCTCCATCTATTTATTCTAAGGAGTTGGACGGCTTAGGAAATAAATGATAGAAAGCAGGCAAAACCCTGTCAGACTCCATCTATCTCTGTAAACTAATAAAGGTGGGATTCCACAGTGTGAGTCTCCCAAATGAACGCGGCTGACCAAGGGTAATCTGATGTGCCATCCAGCAGAGAACCCATGGATTCTGTAAGCCTGGCATTCCTCGAAAAGGAACCTATGAACCCTTCCTAAATCTCACATGTTTATCATCCTGTACAGCCTCCCTCCCTCACTTGATTTTTCCACTCCGATGGAAGAACAGGAAAGGGGCTGTTTTAGGGCAGGCGGAGGCCAACGCCTCAACGATGTGGCAGCTTGAGTATTTATGGTGTAAATGCTTCCACTGTCTTAGCGCAGCCCCAAGTAGAGCAAGAGCCAGGACCCAGACAGACAATTGAGATGTAGGCAAAAGCAGGAAACTCCTTGGATGGAAATTTTGAATATTTAGTCTATTTTTATCCTTCCAATGCCTTCCAGCTGAGTTACGGAAAGCTTACTTACGTGGAGCACGCTCAACATGTTAAAATGCATGGAGAACGTATAGCTGCCTTGTTTTCATTTGTGATGCTCCCTTGTTTAATGTCTTTATAATTTTGTTAAGTCTCCAATCCCCAATACAAAATATTATATATATATATATATATATATATATATATATATATATATATATATGTTACCTTGTGAGTGTTAAGCAAGCTACATAAAAAGCCAGAAAATACAAACACATTTAGAAACAAATATTAGTTCTATTTTCAAATAATACGCTCGATAGGTTTTCTTCAACCTCCAGACAGCTTTGTTTTGTGAGATACCTCTAACCTTAAAGCAATTAGTCCACTTGCTCACTGAAGCAACAACTGAAATAAATACGTTATTTTCAGGGGCACGTGGGTAGTAGCTCAGTCGGTCAGGCATCCGAATTTAGCCCAGGTCTTGATCTGGTGGTTCCCGGGTTCAAGCCATAAGTTGGGCTTTCTGCTGTCCGCCTGGGGCCCACTCTGGATCCTTTGTCCCTCTCTCTCTCTCTCTCTCCCCTACTTGCACACGCGTCTGTGTGCTCTCAAAAATAAATAAACATTTTAAAAATGTTATTTTCATTGTATTTCCAGACATTTTGGACTCTGTGATATATTTATTGTACTTTTTTTATATTAACCATAAAACAGTGTTTTTAAATTATATTATTACAAGATGAGTATACAAAGTAATAAAAAAGATTACTTTTTTTAAACAAATATACCAGAACTTATATACTCAAATGGGTGTTCTCTTTCAAAGTTGGCACCTTTGGTAACTATATACCAAAAAAAAAAAAATTTTTTTTTAATTAATTAATTTATTTATTTGTATTGAGAGAGAAAGCACACACGCACATGGGGGAGGGGCAGAGAGAGAGAATCCCAAGCAGGGTCCACACTGTCACAGCAGAGCCCCAACGCAGGGCTTGAACTCACAAACTGAGATCATGACTTGAGCCAAAATCAAGAGTCAGATGCTTAACCAACTGAGCCACCCAGGCACCCCGGTACTAAAGTATTTTTCTTAGGAAACAAGATTAAAAAATAATGAACTGAACTTTTAACTCAACAATCTAGAAAACAAGTAACAAACCAAAAATAAATTAACAATGGCAAAAGCATAAACATAAAGCAATCGTCAAAAAAGGGTAGACTGAATCAAGAAAACAAACACCTTTTTTGTTTTAAAATATATAGGTAGGTAATCCTTTAGAAAATCTGATCAAATTTAGGGAAAAGAGAGAGGTCATAAATTAACATTAGGGCTCAGAAAGAAGATATTATAATTACAGATTTGGGGAATAGTTTTTAAATTGTGAGAGAATTACACATAACTTGACATCAATAAACTTGAAGATAAAATAAAACGCATGACAGTCAAGAAAAACAGAAATTACTAAAATCAACTCAAAAACAGTTATGAAAACAACAATAAAAACCCACAGCAGAAATCTGTAAAATATTCAAAGAAGTAGCCAGTAAAACTACATCAGACACAAACAGTTTTCTGGGCAAATTCTACCAAACTTCTATCAGATAATTTCTATGTCATTCCTACTATTTCCAAATTTATGGAGACAAAAGAGAAAGCTTCCTCATTTCTTCTATATGGCTAACCTATTCTTGATATACATCTGGACTGAGATGATATGAAAAATAAAACTACAGACCAATCTTCACTTGTGGAGACAAATATAAAAATCCTAAGTAAAGTATCAACAAATAGAATTGGGCAGTTTTAAGAGAATAATAGTTCATTATGATCGTGTAAAATTTATACCAACAATGCAAGGATGGTTAAATTATAAAATCTATTAACATAAATAACTTCATGTGTTCAACAAGTACGTGCTGAATGCTTTCTATGTGCTAGTTGAGTCAGTAAGGCAAACTAGAAAGGTTCTTGTGTATGTGGAGCCAACATCCTTATGGGAGAAGGATATCACTGATAAGGAAATCCAGAGTTTGATGGGATACAGAATGCCTGAAGGAGGCTCATTTTAGATAAGGTGATTAGGGAAGGCTTATCTCAGGCAGCACATTTAAGCTCAGTTGAAAAGCAATCCTTTGAGTTTTAAAAAAAAAAAAAAAAATTAAGTTTATTTATTTATTTTGAGAGAGACAGAGGCAGTGTGGGGAGGGGAGGGGCAGAGAGAGAGCGAGAGCAAGAGCGAGAGAGACAGAGAGACAGAGAGAGAGAGAATCCCAAGCAGGCTTTCTGCTGGCAGCACAGAGCCAGACTCGGGGCTCAAACCCATGAAACTGTGATATTATAACCTGAGCTGAAACCAAGAATGGGACAGAAACCAAGAGTGGGACACTCAACTGACTGAACCACTCAGGTGCCCCACCCCTTGAGTTTTTAAAAGAACAAGAGGGATGACCAGGAGGCTAGGAAAGGTGAGCAGGGGAGAGAGGTGTAAGATAAACTTGGGGAGGTAGGAAGGGCTAGATCATACTGAGTCTTTCGGGCCACAGTATTTTAAGAATTGTGGAAAGCTGGGGTATCTGGGTGGCTCAGTCAGTTGAGCGTCCGACTTTGGCTCAGGTTGAACCTCACAGTTCATGAGTTCCAGCCCCACATCGGGCTCCTTGCTGTCAGCACAGAGCCCATTTCAGATCTTCTGTCTCTCTCTCTCTTGCCCCTACCCCACTCATGTGCTCTCAAAAATAAAAAAGCATTAAAAAAAAAAAAAAAAAAAAAAAAAAAGATGGGGCGCCTGGGTGGCTCAGTCGGTTAAGCCTCCGACTTCAGCTTGGGTCACGATCTCGCGGTCCGTGAGTTCGAGCCCCGCAACAGGCTCTGGGCTGATGGCTCGGAGCCTGGAGACTGCTTCCGATTCTGTGTCTCCCTCTCTCTCTGCCCCTCCCCCGTTCATGCTCTGTCTCTCTGTCTCAAAAATAAATAAAATGTTAAAAAAAAAAAAAATTAAAAAAAAAAAAAAGAGGAATAGTGGAAAGCCACAGAAGAATTTTAATGCTTATTTATTTTTGAGAGAGAGAGAGAGCAAGGGAGGTGCAGAGAGAGAGGGACACACAGAATCCGAAGCAGGCTCCAGGCTCTGAGCTGTCAGCAAAGAGCCAGACTTAGGGCTTGAACTCACAGACCGTGAGATCATGACCTGAGCCAAAGTTGGGTGCTTAACCATTGAGCAACCCAGGCACTCCAAAGCCACAGAAGAATGTTAAAACAGGAGGCTGAACTGCACAATTTTATCCGTGACTCATTCTCCACCTACCAGCTTCTCAGGGGCCTAGGCAAATGGTTAGGACCTGAAAAAATATATTTATAAGTCAAAGACACAAAAAGAAAACTATAATCATAAAAATTAATAAATGCTTAAATGTCCTCAAAAACATAAAAACACAGGATTTTCATTCACTGTTAAATTTAGGATTTATAACATTTTCATTACATTTGAAAATAATTCTCACTTTGCAAAAATTTCTAAAAAAGTTAGCTATTAAAAAATCTTAGGTAATTATAAATTAAGTCAGTTATTTGTAGCCAAAGAATTTCAGAAACAAAATTATCAATATTCTGTAAACATGTGATAGCAAAAATAAATAAAACCACATGTTTAATATGGAATGTGGGTGCCTTTTAATAGGTTTCCTACAAAGAGGGGCAAAGTCTCCAAAACCTCCCTAAGTATGCATTTCAAGGTTCCACCATCACTTTAGGAGAGACAGAATCAGATTTATGTTTAGAAAACTCATCCCGTCTTGTATATAGAGAATATAGTATAGAGGACCAAGAAGGGACCAGCTGAGATAGGAGAGGTGGAGAAAAGTATACACTATATTTAAAAGGTACAAGTAATTGTCATAAGATAAATGGTTGTTGTTAAGAATGAAATTTGTGACCATGAAATCCAGTAAGGCCAATCAACTCTTTCAAGAATAAGACTCCAAATTCTGGACCCATCATTCATTCATGCAGTCAAGAACCTTTTTTTCTTTTTTTTTTTTTTAAATATTTACCCTTGAGAAAGAAGGACAGAGTGGGGGAGGGGCAGAGAGACAGAGAGAGAGAGAGAGAGGGAGAGGGAGAGAGAGACACACACAGAATCCGAAACAGACTCCAGGCCCCAAGCTGTCAGCACAGAGTCCCATGTGGGGCTCAAACTAGGGAACAGCGAGATGATGACCCGAACTGAAGTTGGACGCTCAAACAACTGAGCCACCCAGGCGCCCCTCCCCTCTCCTTTTTTAAAGCATCCACTATGTATTACATACTGTGCTACAGCCAGGCCCTGAGGGATAAAAAGAATGGTTGCTAACACCCTGAAGGACAGAGGCAGGTAAATCCATAATTAAAATATAGCATGGTAAGTGCCATAATTAAAGAACAGAGATATAACATAGTTATGCCATGGGATTACAAAGAACTAACTTCTGGGAGAGTCAGGAAAGATTTCACAGGGGATACGAGATTTTGAACACAGTCTAAAGAATGAGTAGGAATTTGCTATGTAGAGAACACAAGAAAGGCAAAGACTTTTCTAAGTTTTATCAACTTCCAGTACTGTCAAATGATGGCAACAACAAAGGCTAACAAGAAATGATATAAACGGAAAAGCCAAGCTTTTCAGGATTCTTTTTTTTTTTTAATTGTTTATTTATTTTTGAGAGAGAGAGAGACAGAGTGCGAGTTGGGGAGAAGCAGAGAGAGAGGGAGACACAGAATCTGAAGCAGGCTCCAGGATCTGAGCTGTCAGCACAGAGCCCAACACAGGACTCAAGCCCACGAATTGAGAGATCGTGACCTGAGCCGAAGTCGGATGCTTAACCAACTGAGCCAGCCACCCAGGTGCCCCAAGCTTTTCAGGATTCTTAACCCCAACAAAATCAGAAGGTGAAAATAGCCAACGCTGCATCAGAATGTGGCTTTTACTTCTGGATCTAGTACATAGGAGGAATTCAATGAATGTTTGTTGGATGAAGGACCAAACATATAAGCAAAGGAATAAACGGATGAATACTACAAACCTAAGTATTTGCAGGGTACGAAAGAACGTTAACACTTAAAAACCTATAATTGGAAGATAAAACACGTACACAGCATAGTCAACAAGAAAGTGTGAGATAAATTGTTAACTGTACGGCTCCAGCCTAGGAGATATAGGAGTTAGGAAATATGGACACTACAGATCAGTGGAGCTGTACTTCAAAGGAAGGGCAGGACCAGAATGGTCAAAACAGATGCGTCAGTATGAAGCTAAGGAAGCTTAAGCTGCAGGACCCCTCACTGTCATGGGGCTCTCCCAAAGCTCCATTTGAGCACTGTTCCCAAATGATCTCTCTCTGCTTTTTTTCTGTTGCAATGTGTTTCTCCTCCTCCTCCTCCTTTTTATTGTGGTAAAATACACATAACATAACATTTACCATCTTAACCAGTTGTACAGTTCAGTACTGGTAAGTATACTCACATGGTTGTGAAACGGATCTCCAGACACTTAGAGCTATTTCATCTTGCAAATCTGACATTCTATACCCATTAAACAACCCCTCTTTTTCCTCTCCCCCCAGCCCCCAGTAGCCACCATTTTATTTTCTATTTATATAAATTTGACTACTTTAGATACCTCCTTTAAGTGGAATCATCCTGTATTTGTCTTTTTGTGACTGGCTTGTTTCACTTAACATAACATTCTCCAGGTCCATCCATGTTGATATATGATAGGATCTCCTTCTTTTTTCATGGCTGACTAATATTCCAGTGTATGTATATGCCATCTTTTGTTATTCCATTCAGCCGCCAGTGAACACTTGGGGTGCTTTCACCTCTTGGCTATTTCTCTATGAATATGCATATGCAAACATCTCAGTTCTTTTGGATACATACTCAGAAGGGGGATTCCTGGCTCATATGGTAGCTCTAGTTTTTATTTTTTAAGGAATCTCTGTATTGTCTTCCACAGTAGTCACCTTATTTTATAATCCCACCAACAGTGCACAAAGGTTTCAATTTCTTTGCCAACACTTGTTATTTTCTGGGTTTTTTGGCGTTTTTGTTTCTGGGTTTTGATTTTTGGGTTTTTTTGATAGTAGTCATCCTAGTGGTATCTCACTGTGGTTTTGATTTGCACTTCTTTGATGATTAGTGATGTTGAGTGTCTTTTCATATGCTTATAGGCCATTTATATATTCTTGGAGAAATGTCTATTCAAACCCTTTGCCCATTTTTTAATCAGGTTATACAATTTTTTGTTGTTGTTGAGTTGTAGTTCTCTACATATTCTGGATAGTAACCCCTTATCAGATATATGATTTGCAGACATTTTCTCCCATTCTGTAGGGTGCCTTTTCACTCTATGGATTGGGTCTTTTGATGCACGAAATTTAAAAAATTTGATGTAGTCTCATCTGTCTGCCTTGCCTGACTTTCGGTGTCACATCCAAGAAATCACTGCCAAGTCCAATGTCACAAAGCTTTTCTCCTGTATTTTCTTCAAACAGTTTTATAGTTTTAGGTCTTAAGCTTAGGTCTTTAATCCATTTTCATTTAATTTTTATATATGGTGTGTGAGACAAAGGGCCATCTTCATTCTTCTGCAAGTGGTAGCCAGTGTTCCCAACACCATTTGTTGAAAAGACTCTCCTTTGTTCCCCATTGGGTGGTCTGGGTACCCTTGTCAAAGATCATTTGACCTTATATGTGAGTGTTTATTTCTGGGCTTTCTATTCTATTCCATTTGTCTATTTGCCTGTCTTTATGCCAGTATGGCATTGTTTTGGTTGCTGTAGCTTTGTAATATATTTTGAAATTAGGAAGTGTGACTAGTCCAACTTTGTTCTAATGACACTTTTTATAAAGTGTGCAAAGACAAGATACATTCATTACTCTTAACCCATACTGTTAAAACCACAGTCTCTTTCCATCTCAGCTTTCCCCTCATGGCTGCAGGCATTTGGGGGATCCATAAAGGGAAAGTTATACTAGAGACAAATCCATTTTGGGTTTAGTGGAATATATTCACGTGGTTCTTAGCACTTCTGTGTATGGTCGAATTACTGTTAACCATCCTAGCATACAAAGATGACACTGGGCCAACTTACTCTGTATGATGACAGAAGTGTGCAGGGCCAGATCATATCATGATGTAAATGTGTCAATTCAGAGTATTACAGGGTAGCCAATGTACAAGAAAAAGTGAAGCCTTACAATATAAAGGATACTTGATAGAGATTTCCCCAAAGTTGATAACAATCTCAAAAATGTATATAATGTTACTAATAACAAGTTGTGAGGATGAAAGGAACTTTGTTGATTCGTCATTATGAAAAACCCTAGTGTGGTCAACCATGCTATAACAAACAATGAATTATCTTTCTAGTCTCTTTCTAGAAAATATCACAGAACTATTGTAACATAAAGGGGCAAAAAAGACGATGCAGCCAAAACATGTAGAGAAAAAAGTTTCACAGTTAAGTAGTGAATACAAATGCTAGTGCTATTTTTCTGAATTTTCTATTTGTCCACTTCTTAAAAGTCACCATTTTTTGTGTGTGTGGTTTTCTTTCCTCGTTGTAAATAAATGTTCACTTTTGTACAACTCATATTTGAATTAATTCTCTTTTCCTTAAAGAGCATTCCCAAAAACCTAGATTTGCTCCTGGTCAGAAAGAAGGGTCTCTGCCTCAACAGAAGCATCTAATGGAGAAGGAAATGAGCTGTGCATGGAAGCCTTACAGGGGGCCACTGGACAGTGGTAGAAAGACCCTCTCATTGACTAATTGATTGATTATTAAAAACTTTCCATTTATTTATTTTGCGGGGGTGGAGAGAGACAGAGAGAATGAATGAATCCCTAGCAGGCTCTGTACTGTCAACACAGAACCCATGTAGGGCACAAACTCACTTACTGTGAGATCATGATCTGAGCCAAGCCAAGGAACTGGACACAAAACCGACTAAGCCACCCAGGGGCCCCTAGTTTGTTTTTTTAAAGTAAGCTCTGTGACCAACGTGGGGCTTAAACTCATGACCCCGAGATCAAGAGTCACATGCTCTACTGACTGAGCCAGCCAGGTGCCCAAGGACCTTTAAACGATAGAAACAATATGCATAGGTAGGCTAAAGGCATCTTATGGAGGACCTCAGAAACAAGGAAAAAGGCATCTTCTGCCAAATAAACAATAACCAACAACTGTCTCATAGATATCTCATGAGATAGATATCTCATAGATAGAGACACCTAAAGAATAGTGATAAAATCAGGTCTGTTGGAATACCCTCAAGAAAGCATTGAATACAGGGGCACCTGCATGGCTCAGTCAGTTAAGCGTCTGACTCTGATTTCAGCTCTGGTTGTGATCTCACGGTTCATGAATTTGAGCCCTCAGCCGGGCCCCTCACTGACAGTGCTGAGCCTGCTTGGGATTCTCTCTCTCTCTCTCTCTCTCTCTCTCTCTCCTACTTGCACATGCCTTCTTTCTCTCTCTCTCTCTCTCTCTCTCCCTCCCTCTTTCCAAAAAAAAAAAAACAAAACCACAAACTTGAAAAAAAAAAAAAGAAAGCACTGAATATAAAGTCAAACATGATATACTAGCAATTCACTTTTCTTCTGCTTATGAAAAATATTCTGGGGTTAGGATTTTTAATAGCTCCACCTCAGATTTTCAAAGTGAGTGTGCAGACCAGGGAGGGTTTCTTAACACTCAGACATTTTCATTCATTCAACATATTTATATATTTATATATATAATATATATTATATATATTTATATTTATATTATATATATTATATTTATATATATAATATATATTATATATATTTATATTTATATTATATATATTATATTTATATATAATAATATATGTAATATATATTTATATTTATATTATATATATTATATTTATATATATAATATATGTAATATATATTTATATTTATATTATATATTATATTTATATATATAATAATATATATATTATATATATAATATATATATGTATATATATACAAAATTGACATTTTGTATGTGCTACTGGCAGTGACCAAGATGACAAAGGTCTCTATCCTTGCAGAGCTGAAGATTTAGCAAAAAGCCTTAACCTGACATTTCACTGCCTGCCATCATCATGTTGTGCCTCCTCTCTGCCATTCTATTCACCTCTACTTCAGCCCAAACTTCAGCCCACAGACATGGCTGGCAGGAAGGGAACCCAGGAAGAGCGCTCAGGGCAGAACTTGTATCCACACCGCCTAGTGATCAGAACATTTGGGGGAGAAATAAACACCAACTTCTCTTCATGACACCCCTGGAGATTCTTGCAGCTGAATGTGTTATTTCTTCACCTGTATTTACATCACACTATTTAAAAATTTGAAAACATTTTACAACTTCATGACAATAACATCTCCAAAGCGAGGCCTTAAAACACCAATTTCAAGGAACTGGACAAATACATCCTGCCTTTTGAGTAATGTTTTTTCATAAAGTCAGTTATTTGTCCATAAGCAAAATATAAGCTACAGAATTAAGACTATTATTAACTTAACCGCAGTTTTCTAAGAGCTGCATGATCTACCCTATGCACTGTTGGTTAAAGTCATCACATGAACCTGTAAGTAGTAGCAGCCCTCAGAGTTTGAAGTCATTTTCAACTATGAAACACATAATTCCTGAAGTTACTCCTATTGTAATTAATCCACGGCCCAGACACCAAAGAGAAACCTCATAAAATATAATTCAGAATTTATTATGTATGATTCTGAGACTGGGGGGGGGGGAAGGCAATTTTTTGAGAGAATTAATGTTTTTTTACGTTTATTTATTTTGAGAGAGCGAGAGAGAGTGCGTGCAAACAAGGGAAGGGCAGAGAGAGGGAGAGACAGAGAATCCCAAGCAGGATACGCACTACCAGCGCAGAGCCCAACGTGGGGCTTGAACCCACGAACCATGAGATCATGACCCAAGCCAAAACCAAGAGTCAGACGCGTAACTGACTGAGCCACCCAGGCGCCCTGAGAATTAATTTTTTAAGTAACTCCAATGCAAATTACAAAATTTATTAGCAAGTGACAGTTTCCCAAAGACCTAGTACAAAATGTTTACGGTTATGCTAAAATTCCCAGCAGCAAAAATTCCATGAGCATAACTATCATCTATTGAACCACTTTGTGGCATTTTCAAAATACTAATTAACTTGAAAATAAAACTCATTTCCTTTCTCTTCAAAATAATTAAAAAGATTATATAGAAACCCAACTATTCTTCTGATGTCCAGCTTACTGCTGTGTAATGACTAAGTTTACAGAGTTCAATTTGGTACTTCTTAGTACATTTATTTCAACATGTACATATTTCAGTGGTTTAAAGAAAACACACTGGTGAAAAACTCATGGTAGAATACGGAAAATGTTAAAAAACAAAACAACACAACAACACCCCTCTTTCCTAATGGCCAAATACCAAGGTTTGTATTGTGAAGATAATTATGTATAAAATAAGTGACTTGGAAATATTTTTTCTTTTCTTCTTCTTCTTCTTCTTCTTCTTCTTCTTCTTCTTCTTCTTCTTCTTCTTCATTTTGTTTTTAGGAAATACTATAGAGCTGCCTAATTTTTTTTAAAAGAAGAACCCAGAAGAATGGTTCCCAAAGAACTTAGTGTTAAACTTGGTGGCTAAATATAAAACAAGGAACGCCCTACTCTTAGTATAGAGACTGGGGGAGAATAAACTGAGGGAGAATAAAGTTGCACCGCAGTATAAGATGATTCTGAGGAAGACGGAGCTGTAAGTTAATGAGTCAGAGTAGGGGCAGAAATAAAGATAAGGTAAGGACAAGCTGTTAGACTTAATGAAAGGTCTGTATAATTAATAATTCAGAAAAATTAACAGGGTATTTTATAACTAGACATTTAAGTTGGGAAGAATGTAATTAGGAAGAAGAGAATTTAATCACGATACTGGAGTTAAGACATTTAAAAAACAGCACCTCCAGCACAAAGTCGTATTACACCACAGAAGAGTATAAAGAGCAACGATGATTCCATAAATCACATTCTTCTCTCCAAATCAATATAAAACTGTCTTCAACACTTTGATTTCCATATAGGCCTCCCATGCAAGCTCTGAGCAGATTTTCCCTTGAAAAAGAGAAATCAAAAAAGATGGCACCCCAAGAGAGCTGAAATATAGGAATTGATATAATCAATTCTACCAACAATCCCTAAAAAGGGGATGCTGTCTATATAACACATTATAAAATGAGATTGAAATTTAATATGTATGCTTTATTTAATACAACATATGTAAAAGATTATCATTTCAACATAAAATCGATATTATTAATTTTACATTCTTTTTTTTGGGTATTAAGTCTTTGAAATCCAGGCTGTCTTTTGCATTTAAAGTACATTTAGGGGTGCCCAGTGGCTCAATCAGTTAAGCATCTGACTCTTGGTTTTGGCTCAGGTCATGATTTCATGGTCCATGGGATCGAGCCCTGCGTCAGGCTCTGTGCTGACAGCGCGGAGCCTGCTTGGGATTCTCTCTCTCTTTCTCCCTCTGCCCCTCGCCCACTCGCTTGTGGTCTCTCCCTCTCTCAAAAATAAATAAATGTTTTTAAAAGGCATATAAGCTTTCTCTTTTATAAAAAAAATAAACTACATTTAAATTTGATTGCTAACTTTTTTTTTTACTGTGGTAAAAAACACATAACATTAAATTTACCATCTGAATCATTTTTAACTGTAAAGCTCAGTGGAATTTTAAGTATATTCTTATCATTTTGCAACGGATCTCCGGACCTTTTTTATCTCTAGAACTGAAACTCTATACCCATTGAACACTAATTCCCTCTCTTCCCTCTCCCTGGCCCTTGGCAATCATCACTTCTCTATGTTCTGTTTTTATGATTTTCACATTAGATGACTTCAAGTTAAGCTGAGTCATATAGTATTTGTTCTTTGCCGATTAGCTTATTTTGCTAAGCATAATGCCCTTCAAATTCATCTATATTGTAGCATGTGACAGGATTTCCTTCTTTTTGAAGGCTTCATAATATTCCATTGTATGTACATCCCACACTTCCTGTATCCGTTCATCTGTCAGTGGACATGTAGGTTGCTCCTCTGATTAGCTGCTGTGAATAATGCTGCAGTGAACATGAGTGTCCAACTGTGTCTTTGAGATCCTGCTTTGAGAGATCTGTTTTTATTTATTTTTTAAAATGTTTATTTAGTTTTGAGAGGGAGAGAGACAGCAAGCAGGGGAGGGACAGAGAATCCAAAGCGGCTCTGCGCTGACAGCAGAGAGAGCCCAATGCAAGGCTTGAACCCACAAACCGTGAGATCATGACCTGAGCAGAAGTGGGATGCTTAGCTGACTGAGCCACCCAGGTGCCCGGAGAGATTTATTTCTAATGCTGAAATTTCATAAAATGAACCAAAAGTTGTAAGAAAATTTAATCAACAAAAATGTACTAGAAAAGTTGAATCATTGCATGCAGCATGTTAAAGACAAATATCTTTTGAGAATATGAGTCAATTTGAGCATGGAGATTTAAAGTTTAGACTTGTGTGTAAACTAGATTTTAATAAAGAAATGAAAAAGGAGGTCAAACTCATTAATACAGTTGCCCCCCCCCCCACAGGTTTGAATTGTGCAGGTCCCCTTAAATGCAGATTGTTTTCACTAAGTACAGTATGGTACTGTAAATGTACTTTCTCTTCCTTACAATTTTAAAACATTGTCTTTTCTCTAACTTCTTTTATTGTAAGAATACAGTTTTTATAAAATATATGACATACAAAATAGGTATTAATTGATTGTTTATGTTATCGGTAAGGATTCTAGTCAACAGTACGTTATAAATAGTTAAATTTGGGGGGAGTCAAGACTTATGTGTGGAATTTTTACTGCGTGGGGGCCAGTGCCCCTAACTTCTGTGCTGTTCCAAGGTCAACTGTACACCAAAACTGATAATTTACCACAAATAATCTGCCTACAAACATCTAGACTATCACTTGTCTCGTAAATAAAACCAAATCAAGAGCCTGTCTTGGGTGGAAACATTTCATATGAAATGAGCTTTCAATAACCATAGTCAAACACAATCTACGAGCAAGTATCTGCTTATGCTGCTTTTTGAAAAGCCATTATAGTTTTATATTTACCCCTGTGTTAAACACATTATGTGATTAATGCTGTGTGAGTTTAATGTAGTAATTATATGGCAATAAACTTAGCTTGTCTGATTTGTTACAGTAGCTTGTAAAGTAAATATCCTCAGAAAATGATTATATTAGATATACTAATAGTTAATAAACCTCATTAAAAGCAACAATATTGAAACTATACATATATACGTATATATACATATATATATATATACACACACACACACACATACACAGTGTTTAAAGCTATACACTCTACTAAATGTTATTCACACATACATCAGAATTCAGCACAACTGATGTAAACATTAAGTTTAGCACAGATACTTCTCAATATCAAAAGTCAATTATTTTTCAAGACGGCTTTCTACATGCATAGCTATCCTAATCTGCCTATTGACAGAACTTAGTTCCGTTGAAATAAACATCATGGAAATAAAATGATGTTTTCAAAACTTCTAGAATCTACGGTAAAAATGTTACATGATGAAACAAAGAAAGTGGCGTAGATCAGCTAATAAAAATAGTTTTAGTCCTAATCCTTGTAAGAATTTGCTCTTACGACCTTGAGGGTCATATTATCCCTGTGTTTCATCTGCCTTCCATAAGTGAAATAGGCTATTCATACAAACTGAGACCAATGAATGAGCGCCATTTTGGAAATCAATTTGGAAAAAAATTAACTTAGATCTCTGCCTCACATCATACACAAAAATGCATACCAGTTCAATTAAAGGTGTAGGGGTAAAAAGAAAAAAAGCAGGAAAATTAAGGTATTTTATTTATTACATTAGGGTAGGGACAACTTCTCTAAGCAAACACAAAATACAGAAGCTATAACAGGCTAATTGATTTTACCACATAAAAATGTTTTTAAATTTATTCGTATGAAAGATACCCCAATGTTAAAAGGAATGGGACAAAACATTTAAAACACCTCAAAAGACAAAGTTAGTATCTCTATTTTATAAAAGACTCCTACAGGGGTGCTGGGGTGGCTCAGTTGGTTGAGTATGTGACTCCTGATTTTGGCTCAGGTCATGATCCCAGGATTGTGGGACTGACCCCACATCAGGCTCTGCACTGAGAGTGGAGCCTACTTAAGATTCTCTCTCTCTCTCCCTCTCTCTCTCCATCTCTCCTTCTCCCCTGCTTGTACTTAATAATAATAATAATAATAATAATAATAATAATAATTTAAAAATATATAAAGGGTTCCTACAAAACTATCAAAACAAATAATCCAATAGAAACATGGGTCTAATATGCAAATAAGTGATACATAAAATTGAAAAATCTACAGCCGATAAACTAACAAAAGATATTCCATCTCATTAGTGAGCAGAAAAGTACAAATTAAAACAATCAAATATTAGGGGTGCCTGGCTGGCCCGGTCAGTGGATTATGCGACTCATGATCTCAGGGTTGTGAGTTCAAGCCCCACGTTGGGTGTAGAGATTACTTGAAAAAAAAAAAAAAAAAATATATATATATATATATATATATATATATATAATAAAATACAAGAGTGACAAAAATTTAAGGCTAAATAATTTTTTTGTCATCAAAGGAGAGAAGAAATGGGCATTCTCATGCACTGTTGATGGAAAGGATCATGGGTAGTGCTTTCTCAGAAGGCAATTTGATAGCAACTACCTCCATGTAAAAAAAGTACATCCCATGGGGGTGCCTGGGTGGCTCAGTTGGTTGGGCGTCCAACTTCAGCTCAGGTCATAATCTCATCATGGCTTGTGAGTTCCAGCCCCATGTCAGGCTCTGTGCTGACAGCTCAGAGCCTGGAGCCTGCTTCGGATTCTGTTTCTGTCTCTCTCTGCCCCTCTCCCACTGGCTCTCTCTCTCAAATATAAATAAACATTACAAATTTTTTAAATATATTTAAAAATATTTTTAAAAATACATCCCGTGAACCAACAGCTCCATCTCTAGAAATTTATTCTACAGAAATACATCTGTGAATACAGATATAAAAATAAAGATGTTCAATAAAGTATTATTTGTAGTAATCAAACTAGAGACCACCAAATCATCTAATTAGAGAAGAATGATTATAGTCCATCCATTCAACAGAACATTCTGCATTAAGAGCATGAAGTAGACTGTGAAAGATGGCAAATTATAAAAGCAAGTCACAGAAGAATTATGTTGGGGAAAAAAAATCCCTATTTAGTTGTTGTTTTAAAATATACAGAAAACAGGGGCACCTGGGGGGCTCAGTCAGTTAAGCATCCAACTCTTGATTTTGGCTCAGGTCATTATCTTGTAGTTTTGTGAGTTTGGGCCCCACATCAGGCTCTACGCTGACAGTGCAGAGCCTGCTTCGGATTCTTCCTCTCTCTCTGCCCCTCCCCCACTTGCACTGTCTCTCTCAAAATAAATAAACAAATAAACAAATGGATAAATAAATAAAATATACAGAAAATATTTACAAAGATCAGGAGGGGAAGGAAGGTAAAAAAAAGAGTCTCAGTTTTATTTCTGTGTCTACATTTACCATTTGAATGTTTCATGACAATCGTGTACAGTTGCCCCTTGAACAACATGGAGGTTTGGGGCACTGACTCCCCAGCATGGTCGAAAATCTGTGAATAATTTCTAACCCCCCAAAACATAACTACAAATAGTCTGTTGATTGGAAGCTTTACTGATAACATAAACAGTCAATTAACACCTATTTTGTCTGTTACATGTATTCTATGCTGGTTTCTTACAATGAAGTATGCTAGAGAAAAGAACATGTTTTATTTTATTTTTGTTTCCAGTTTTTATTTAAATTCTAGTTAGTTAAGATTTAGTGTAATACTGGCTTCAGGAATTTAGTGAAGAAAATGTTTTAAAATCATAAGGAAGAGAAAGTACATTTACAGCATGGTACCGTATTTGTCTGGCTCAGTTTTGGAGCGTGTGGCTCTTGATCTCGGGGTCAAGCCCCATGCTGGGCGTAGAGATTACTAAAAATAAATAAACTTAAAAAAATTCCATGTATAAATGGACTTGCACATTTCAAACCCATGTTGTTCAAGAGCCAACTGTATTATTTTTATAATTTAAAAAATAAAAGAATAAGTTGGAATTTCATAAGTCATTCAGTAATGTGTACACTTCCAGGATCTAGAATGTAGTATTCAGTTCCTTGATCCTACTGTCCAGGAGTTTATCATCCTCTGCCAACTACACTTCTAAGATGCAATGTGTGTGTGTGTGTGTGTGTGTGTGTGTGTGTGTGTGTGTGTATCTTTTAATTTTTGTTGCCTCAAACAAATGAACACATCACCTTTGCTACCCACTCCCACCAAAGAGGTAGACAGGTCTATGAGAGGAGTGCCTAGTGAGAAGAGTCATTACAATATAGGACAGCAGACCAGGACCAGGAAAAAAATAAACAAAACGAAACAAACAAACAAAAAAACCAGAAGCAAAACACAACAGGATTCATCTGTGAAAAAGCACCATGAGACTCAGAAAACAAAACAAGGTAAGGACACAACGCAAGTCCACCAGCCTGTCTGAAGCTCTCTAAAAGAAGCGCCATTTGTATAACATAAAACTTGTGGGAGAATCTGCCCCAGCAGTGCTTCCTGAATACCTAAAGAAGTTGATACAGGATAGGGGCTACTGGAGCAGGTTTTTAAAGATAAAGACTGGTTTGTTTGGGAAATGGATACCCTCTAGAGAACAGAACTTTCATCTGTGTTTCAAAAATAGGCTTAATGCCATTTTCATTATTTCCCCCAACTCCCTCTTATCCCTGAGACTTTGATCTTAACAACTGCACAGTTTTGCTAACCACGGTACTTTTCAGGAACACAGCTCCCAAGGCTGGCAGAGGATTTGGGTCAGGGAGATATTATAAAACACTGTAATGTCAGAAAGATCCAGATTCAAATCCTAACTTCCATTTCAAGCTGCATTCCCATGGATAAGTTACCTGCCCTGATCTCCGAGTAAAAGGGTACACGATAATGAATGGAGAGAACATACACAGCATCTAAGCAAAGTGCTTTGCGCACAGAACACCCTCATCAAATAGGAACTATGATTTTTATATTGTAAGACCTCTGACCAGAGGGTGGGGCTGGGGGAGTGGGCAAGAGGACAGGGAGATGCATCTGAAATGTTCCTGTGATTTCACTGGGACTAGATGTTTGGCATTCTACTTTGCTAAAGATGAACTGATTCCATGAGCCCATGTAGAATATAAGTGCATTTCACAGAACACAGCAAAGTTAGAATTTATATTGTAAGCTATTTTTAAAACTGCCTGGTTAGCAAATTAAACCAGCTGTGAAAATATCCTGGTTTCCATTCACAACAAATACGAGACAAACATTCTCCTTTAATGAACCTGGCCTCATGGCAGCATAACATATTCCGCATAATTCATTCCTAAGGGTTTCGGAGACATACTTTTCATAAGACAGATCAAAAGTAAACTATTTTCTAGGAAGAAAAAAAAAAGATGAGAGAGGAGTTTCTCCCTACAGATTTTCGGTAAATTCCATGAATCACTTGCTATCCCATTCAACTTAGGAGACTACTGTCTGAATAAAAAATAGTAGTCATGTCAGTATTTCAAGGCAGTCTTAACTGTTTTTCCTTTAAAAGGGCATATGAAACACCAGTCTTCTCTGCAACACAATTTTTCAAGTTCTGTGGCAGAGGGAGGGAAAAAAAATCTATTCCCTGTCACCAAAAAGCTACCCGAGGACTCCCAATTTCAGATTTAAAACTGATCACTCTTTAAGAAGTCAGGGGAGAGATCTTGAATAATTTAGAATGTTGGCTAAGTTATATTATTTATATTCCTGTTCCTTTCGGGAAACAATTTGTTATTTAAACAAAGAACAGGAGTATAAATAACTAAATAGAATAGAATTTCAGGAAGTACATTTCAAATAAATTCACACTTGGAATGCAGGGAAGACAGTCTATTAATTCAGCGTACTTCCTAAGGACATAGCTAAGAAAAGAATATACCATCTTAAACTTTCTTTGGAAATCAACCAGACTGAATTAGTTCAATTTGGAACATCCTGAGCCTTAAAGCCTTTGCTAAAGTGTAACACAAATTTTGATTAGTCAAGTGTGAAAATCTACAAAGCCAACTTTCTTGTCCCTCCAGTTAGTCTGTCTATAAATAGAAACTATGCATTAATAGCCACCAAAGCAACTGGTGAGCTCCACAATGTGCCCAACATATACATCCTCTGCAAACACGCTCTCAGCGTGTTTAACCAAAGTGCTTCTGAAGATCTGTAATAGGACCCTTTTTAAATAAACTGTGACTCACTGTTTGCTTTCTTCACCAGGAGGTGGAGTCTTGCCATGCCCTTCCATTACAAAATCCTCCTGTTCCACCTGCAAAGGCAAGCACCACAGGTCAGAAGTAGTCAGTAACTAAGATGCAACTCACTTAAAGTTCCAGGGCCTGCCCTGTGCAGAACCACATGGCCCCTGTGCTATACTGTCTGGCACAGGAGCCTAGGCCAGTGGCTTTCAATTGCCAAATTTGCTCAAGGCATCTCTCCTTAGGTGCCTAGATTTGCAGAACAGAAAAGGAAACACTGTTGACTTGCAACTTACATAACTGTAACAAAAGTTAACATCCAGAATATAATAAAGAATTGCTAGGAATCAATTAAAAAAAAAAAAGACAACATACTTGAAAGATTTACAAAATAACTGAGTAGGAATTTTAATGAAGAACATGCACAAATGAAAAGATACTCAGTTTCATGTCAACCAGGAAAATGCAAATTACTGCAAATTAATTTCGCCGCTACCAGGTTGGCTAAAATTCAAAAGTTGGGCAATACTGGGACACCTGGGTGGCTCAGTCGGTCAAGCTACCAACTCTGGTTCAGGTCATGATCTTGCGGTTCGTGGGTTCGAGCCCCAAGTCCGGCTCTGTGCTAATAGCTCGGAGCCTGGAGCCTGCTTCAGATTCCGAGTCTCCCTCTCTCTGCCCTTCACTTGCTTGCTCTCTGTCTCTGTCTCTCTCTCTCAAAAATAAATAAAACATTAAAAAATTTGTTTTTAAAGCTGGGCAATACCAAGTGTTGGCAAGGGCACAGAGCAACAGCAACACTCATCCACTCCTGGTGGGAAGGAAAATTGATACAACTACTTTTCAAAAGTTTGCCACTATCTGGTACGCTTGACTATGTATTTACTGTACAAACTAGTGGTCGCACTTCTAGATAAATATTCTAGAAAAACTTTTACACACATATAAAATAGTATTTTTTTAGTATTTTTAATTTTAATAGTATTATTTTTAACAGAAAAAAGAAAAAAAACCCAGAACAAATATCCATCAACAGTAAAATAAATATACACACTATGGTGTTTCCAGACAACAGAATAAACACTATTCTATATAAAAATGACTGACTATAGCTACACACTGCAACCTAGATGTGTTATAAAAACACAGTATTGGGTGAAAAAGCAAATCAGAAAAGAATACACACACAGTATAATTCCATTATATAAGGTTCAAATATAACATTTTAAAACTGTATGTATGTATGAGTATATAGACATGTATGTATATACATAGTTTTTAAAAACTATTTTTAAAAAAGGAATGACATACCAAATTTAGGCTAGAGGTTGTCTTAGGAAGGGAGGGAGGGGATTCAGTAAGGAAGGGGCATGTGGAGGATCCTGGGGTGTGGTTATATTCTATTTCTTGGCCTATGTAGTAGGTAACTAGGTGTTTGTTTTGTAATTATTCTTTTAACTATGTTTCTTTCCTCCCTATGGTTTTCTTCTCAATACAAATTTCAAAGTGAAAAAAAAAAAAGAAAGCATTTTACCATTCCAGATGGCTTATTGACCTGGAAGATCAGTGACCGAGATAGAGCTACCTCCACAAAGGGGACTATTAGTCCCATGAAAACTCCCCCTGAAAGGCATAATTTTAAAAAATCAAACAGATGTACTCAAGGAAACAGACAGGGCTATTCCCAACTCAGAAAAATACAGTCTATTTCTTACAAAACCTAATAATCTGGAAGACAGACAACATACACCATGATGAAACCCAAAGAAAACAAAAGGTTTTCCAATTCTGTCATCTTCTCCACAGTCTCTATTTCCCAAGAATACTAGAGAAGACAGGACAGAGTTTAGAGGCTAAGTTTCAGAAAGGACAGGAAAATCAAGAGGTGTTCATAATTTCCATTAAAAACAGGAGGAGGCATAGGCAAGAGTAATTAAAGACACACACTGTGCATACTGTAAAATTCAAACCAGGTTCTGACTTGAATCTTAGGAAATTCCTGACTCTGCAACGTACTGGACTTAGCCAAGGAGAGGGAGGATTCTCCCATCCTAAGGTTACATTTAGGACGTAAAAACTCTAGAAATAAAAACAGGATTGCAGAGGGAAATTTATGAGGAGCTAGAGATGATCTGGTTGGGTTATAAGAGTGCATACCTATGTTTTAAAAAAAAATCACAATGTACTTAACTATATAAATGTTATGCCTTAATTAGGAAAAACAGGTGACAAACTGTTTAAGTTTGTTAAGCTCCTTGGAACCTCAACCTTCAATCATTTGCTTAAAGACAAGAATGACTATTCTCCCACTTATATATATTATAGAAATTTCTTTGGCCCTTCATCTTTAAGAATGCTGTCTAAAGAATTCTGAATTGTGCATCTTGGCCTCTGCTTAGTTTTTGTTTTTGTTTTTTTTTTTTTAAGGTTTATCTACAATCAATTTCTTTTTTTTTTTTTAATTTTTTTTTTTAACGTTTATTTACTTTTGAGACAGAGAGAGACAGAGGATGAACGGGGGAGGGTCAGAGAGAGAGAGGGAGACACAGAATCTGAAACAGGCTCCAGGCTCCGAGCTGTCAGCACAGAGCCCGACGAGGGGCTCGAACTCACGAGCCGTGAGATCATGACCTGAGCCGAAGTCGGACGCTTAACCGACTGAGCCACCCAGGCGCCCCTACAATCAATTTCTAATGAGAAGTAATGATCAAAGAACCCACAGCTTCTACAATCTCTTCCACGTGGGCTCCCAATCTTTAACCCCAGCCCCCATGTTATGCATACTAGTCCTCCACTTGGATGGCCCAGTAAGTTCCAAAATGAAATAATATCTTTGTCTTTAAACTTCCTCTCCTTTTTATATCCCCTATCTCTGCGAATGGTACCATCATTCACTAAACTCCCCAAACAGGAACCCGATACATGTATCCCCCCACTTTTTGAAAGTTCGTGTTATACCACTTCACTTTTACAAAAGGCCTATTTTCACTAACCAAAAAAAAAAAAAAAAAAAACAAAAAACAAAAACAAAAAAAACACAAAAAAACCTGAAGAGGATTTTTGCTTTTACAAAAAAAGAGGTAAAAAGCCAAACAGCATTCAGCGTTGGTTTTGCAGCCAGCCCGCTGTAGAGGCAGTGCACACCATGAGCCCCAAGAAGGGCACTGCCAAACTCCTTCCCTGAGACTACAGTCAGCATCTCAGCATCCGTGAGCAAGACGTGTCCCAAAGTATCAGAAAAGCCTAGGAGCAGTTATTTTCTGGATTTGGGAATGCTCCAAGATTTTTCCATATAAAGAAATGGTCACTGTTTCTTGGCTTGGTGCAACATTTAGACTTACGAAAGATTTCACAGGAATGCTCTACTTTCTGATAGCAGGGGAAACCTGTCATCACACAAGAATCTAAGGTTCCCTCCTTAACCCCACATCCTATTAATCACCAAGTATTGTGGTTTCCACCTCTTAAATGGCTCTCCCCTCCACCACCCCTTCTTTATTCTCTTTAACTGCCATCATAGTTAAAGGCCAGCTTCTCTAAACCTCACTACTGCACAAGCCTTCTCACTGGTCCTTGTGCTTCCGGGTCCCATTTCATTTTAAGGCATCTTCCAAACCACTTCCATCAAGTGGGCTTTGTAACATGCAAATCTGATTGCATCGCTCCCCTCGAAATTCTTCAGTGGTGCCCCAACACCTATGCTGAGTTCATTTGTCTAAGCCATCTTTTTATCCGCCTCTGCCTCCCCCACCCACTCTGAAGCCCTGGCGGAACATGCAACTCTTTAACCCCCTGTTCATTTACGCATACTGTTAGCATTTGCCTAGCCGCCCCCCCCCCCCCCCCCCCCGGCCTTCTGCCCACATACAATTCAAATTGCTACTCATTCCTTTAAGTGCCAATTCAAATGCTTTTCCCCAGACACGGTCTCCTGCAGCAGGGCTTACACCTCTTCTCAGCCTCCATCATCTCAGGAGGCAATAAAAATGGTCCAGAAAGAACACTGCTCCTTATTGCCACTTCCCGTTCTTTTTTTCTGCAAATTTCAAGAACACAAGGACTTCATGTGATGGTCTCCACCACTCCTCCCCCTTGATCTCATTTGCAGGAGTTTCAAGATTTTTATTCATAAAACTTGCACCATTACCTTCACCTTTCTCCCACTACCATTCATTCATTCATTCAACAAACATTTACTCAGCACATATTACATGCAAGGTGCTGGGCTGAGATAAAGGCGAAGACAGTAGTCTCTGCCCTCAAAAAGCTTGCAGATTAGTGGGGAAGACAACCAAAAACCAGTGGGCACTGTGTGGTGACAGATGGTAACTACACTTGTGAGCACAGCAGAAGTCCAGACGTGTGGATGCTCCAATTAAAAAGACATCACCATCGAGTGTGAAAAAGCAATGCAATCACACAGGAAGGGCGCTTGACTCAGCCTAAAGGAGTCAGACACACCAGACCTACCCTAAGCAGGAGACTGACCTCCTTCCCAATTCAGTGAGGAAGCAGGCAGGACCTGGACTGCTCCACACTGAGGTTTGTCACAGAAACCTCCCGCCCTCCGTGTGAACCTGTGAAGAGCCACTGCAACTCCTACGTCTGCTGTTCTCTGTCCTCAAGAGTCCACTCAGAGCCTCCTGGCAGGCATTTCAGTGATTCTTCTCCTGGACACCGACTTGTTGTTAGGATGTTTCTGTCTTACCAATCCCTTACCTTTCTCTCTTCTGCTCCAGGAGTGCAGAGCATAGCTGGAGGAAGTCACAAAACTGGTTCCTTTTCAAATGTACGCCAGTTCACTTCCCCTCAGTGCTCACATGGCAGCACCTGGCCTGTAAGGCCCTTCTTCGTCTTTTCTGCGGACTGTTACTCAGTCTTCAAAGACTGGTTCAAAAGTTACTTTCTCTAGGAGGCACTTTCGACAACTACCACTGCCTCCTCCAACCTCCCAAGGTGTTCCTTCCCATTTACCCTGCAAGGCCCAGCCAACAGCTGCGGCCCTTTGTTCACCCACTTCCCCTCTGCTGGAGAGCCTTGAAGGGGAACAATGGGATCTTTGTGTATCCCAGAACCTAACACAACCCTTCTAGTGGGTCATTCATCCGACATACCTTCTGAATGCCTTCCCTGTGCTAAGTAAGCGCTGGGTTGAATAACTGAATGAATGAACGTCTGACCTCCTACACCACCGTCCTCACTCATTTATTCTGAACCTATTCCACTCTCCTCCAGACTCCAAACCCATCCATCAGGCATCCTCCCTAGCCTGTCCTTTCTGAAGAGGACAATGCAGAAGAAGATCATCCTGAAAGCCTATCTCACACAAAGCCCCTGTTTTCCCGTCAGGATTGTGCAGATGAGTCTTCACCTTCACCCACTGCCCCCTCTCCCCTGCTCAGCAAGGCTCCCCTCACCACTTATATTCTACATTCATGACCTGCGTCACAACACCTCCTCCGGGACCTTACCGTCTAAGGAAGTCTTTCTCCCTTTCTACCAAATCCAACTCCTCAAATGACGAATACGTTATAAGCTCTTCTATTCTGAAAAATTATTTTTGGCTTTGTGATACCCTCCAAATATCCTCTTGTTTTTAGCCTTTCCTTTACTATCCAAATTATTAAATAGACTACACTCCATTACTTTCATGTTCTCATCACTGATCTGATAAAAAAAAAAGTTATCGAGGTACTACATACATGTGATTTTAAGTCAAATAATACCACCAAGCTTACAAATAAAAACAACACTCTCCTCTGCTGCCCTCCGACCCAGACCACTCCCCGTGCCTCCCCCGCCACCCCACCACACACGGATCTCTTTTCCCCCGTCCTTCCAACAGAAGACACCATTTTTGTCCAAATCAATATTCAGTGCTAACAGTACTATAACTAAGTAAATAACAGAGACAGCTGAATCATACGGAACGGTATAATCAAATTTGCTTTTCTTGTACAATTCTTTGTTTTCCCCAGAACTAACAATTACTACTTTCTTTCAGTTTGGGGGAGACTTAGTATTTATTATGTATTTTTCACTAATTCATCCTCAAACTCTCCAACAGAGTTGTAAATCTCCTCTTAATAAATTCAAACACTTCAGGTAATCTATCAATTTCATTCCAGTCTTGGAGACATTCCTCAGGGGTTTTCTCATGTTCCAGTCTAGATTGTTTGCTTTCTAGGCCGCTAAATTGCTGACACTTTGCCAGGGATGTCTTTTCCCCTTCAGCTCTGAAATTCCTGGCTCTCTCTCCTACCCTGGAGCATCTGTTCCCCAGATCCTTTGTCTTCTTTTATGGTTTAGTCTCTGGTTTAGGTGGAACATATATTCTAGTGAATGCCTGACAAAAGGTATATGGAAAGTAAAATTTTTGATCTCTTGAATGACTGAAATGTCCTTATTTTATCCATATATATTACTGACATTTGGAATATTTTTTTAACCCACATACATAATCAAATTAGAAGTTCAAGTTAGTAGGAGCGCCTGGGTGGCTCAGTCGGCTGAGTGTGTGACTTCAGCTCAGGTCACGATCTCATGGCTCATGGGTTCGGGCACCGCATCGGGCTCCGCGCTGACAGCTTGGAGCCTGGAGCCTGCTTTGGATTCTGCGTCTCCCTCTCTCTCTGCCCTCCCCCACTCGTGCTAGTCTCTCTCTCCCTGAAGAATAAACATTCAAAAGTATTTAAAAAATAAACAAAAAAGTTCAAATTAGTAAATCTTTCTCCCTCCAAAATTTTGAAGCCACACTTCATTGTCTTCTAGTTCCCAGAGATGCAATATAGAAATCTGACAATATTCTAAATCCTAACGTTTTGGCCATGACCTGTTTCTTCTCCAGAAACTTGTAGGGTCTTTCACTTCTCCTCAGTGTTACACAAATGCAAACCTCGAAGTATGGTTCTTTTTTTTTTATTTATTCAGCTTCTGGGTAGGTACTTGCAATCTAGAAACTCGGGTTCTTCAGGTTTGGGGCATTTTCTCTACTTATTTATTTGACAATTTTATCCCCTCCAGGAATTCCTTCTTCAATGTTGAATTTACAGGATTGATCCATGAATTTTATTTTCTCTCCACTTGTATCTCTTTGACTTTTTCTTTTACTACCTGGAGATTCTCTCAACTTTACCTTCCAATACTTCTAATTTTTAAAAGAATTTGTTATTGTGACTTAGTTTTTGAAAGCTTGTTCTCTGAAGTCTTTTTTTTACAGTCCTATTTTTGTTCCATGATTATAATACCAACTCTTATCTCTGAAAATATTGTTTTGTTTTGTTTTAATTTTCTTTCACTCTCTATATTACCTTGTTTCCTCTACATTCCTCTTTCATGTTTGCTTTGGTCGCTATCTTCCAGTCATAGGTTTTTATCAGATGTCTGATTATCTATGATTATCTACTGATATTTATTTTTAATTTTTAATTGTATTACTTTTTTTTAAATGTTTATTTTTGAGAGAGAGACAGAGCATGAGCAGGAGAGGGGCAGAGAGAGAGAGAGGGAGACACAGAATCCGAAGCAGGCTCCAGGCTCTGAGCTGTCAGCACAGAGCCCGACGCGGGGCTCGAACTCACGGACTGTGAGATCATGACCTGAGCCGAAGTCGGATACTTAATTGACTGAGCTTCCCAAGCGCCCCTTATTTATTATTTTTTAAAGGAGATGGAGGTTTATTGAATACACTGCAAGGGAGCAGTGGGCAGGACAGCAAAGGAGAGAGGATCTGCAGTGATCTGCTGATATTTAAGAGATAAGCCTGAAAGGGGCACCTGGGTGGCTCAGTTGGTTGAGTGTCGACTCCTGATCTAGGCTCAGGTCGTGATCTCACAGTTCATGGGTTTGAGCCCCGCATTGAGTTCTGTGCTGATGGCACAGAGCCTGCTTGGGATTCTGTCTCTTCTTCTATCTACCCCTATACTGCTTGTGCACACGTGTGCATGCTGTCTCAAAACAAACTTAAACAATTTTTTTTTTTAATGAGCAACTTTTTACTCCTGCTCCCCCTCCCTGGGCAACCACTAACATGCTTTCTGTCATTATAGATTAGTTTGCATTTTCTAGAGTGTATATACAGGTAATCACTGGGACATACTTTTTTTTTTTTTTTTGGTCTGGCTTCTTTTGATCAGAATTATTCTGAAATTCATCCATACAGTTTCATGTATCAGTAGTTCACTTCCCTCTTATAGGGAGCACTACTCCACTGCATAGAATCTACCACAATTTGTCAGTCACCTGTTGATGGGTGGCTGGGTTGTTTCCAGACTTGGGCTACTGCAAAAAGCTGCTATGAACATTCATTTAGAAGTTTTTGTACACTTTCTTTTTCACTGGGTACTTAGCAGTGTATATTAGTTTGCTAGGGATGCCATGACAAGGTACCACAGATTGTATGCTTTCAGGAACAGCAATGTATTGTCTCACACAGATCTGGAAGCTAGAAGTGGGAAATGAAGATTTTGCCAGTGCTGGTTCCTTTGGAAGGCCGTGAGGGAAAGATCTGTCCCAGGCCTCTCCCCTTGGCTTGCAAATGGCCGTCTTCACGTTCACATGGCGTTCTCCCTGTGTTTGTGTCTCTCTGTCTAAATTTCCTCTTTTTATAGACACTAGTCACACTGGATTATGGCCTACCCTAATGACCTATTTTAATTTGATTACCTCTGCAAAGTCCCTAACTCCAAGCAAGGTCACATTCTGAGGTAACGGGAGTTAAGGCTTCCAACGTGTAAACTGGCACAGGAGTGGGGGCGGGGGAGTGAACAGGGAACACAATTCAGCCTCTAACAGTGGAACAGTTGGATCATAGGGTAGTGATATGTTTAACTTTTTAAGAAACAGTCTCTGTATTCCAAAGTGGCTGTAGCATTTTATCTCCCCACCAGCAGAGTATGAGAGTTCCAGTTCTTCCATATCTTACCAACACCCAGGTCTTCCTTTTCTTTTAATGTTTTATTTATTTTTGAAGAGAGATCACGAGTGGGGGAGGGTCAGAGAGACAGGAGGACAGAGGATTCTAAGTGGTCTCCACACTGACAGCAGCGAGCCCAATGAGGGGTTTGAACTCACTAACCTGGAGATAACTCTGAGCAGAAGTTGGACACTTAACCAACTGAGGCACCCAGACGCCCCAGTAAGTCTTTTTAACTTTAGCTACTCTAACTGCTTTTTTATTTTTTAAGTTTAATTTATTTATTTTTGAGAGAGAGAGAGAGAGAGAGAGAGAGATACAGTAATCAGGAGAGGGGCAGAAAGAAAGAATCCCAAACGGGCTCCGCACTGTCAGCGCAAAGCCTGACACAGGGCTTGAACCCATGAACTGTGAAATCAGGACCTGAGTGGAAACCAAGAGTTGGATGCTTAACTGACTGAGCCACCCAGGCGCCCCTCTAATTGTGGTTTTAATTGCATTGACATTGAACATCTTTTCATGAGTTTCTTTGCCATCCATTCTTTGGTAAAATGCTGTTCAAATTTTTTACCATTCTTTTAAGCAGATTTATTTTTCTCTCTCTCTCTCTTTTTTCTAAAGTAAGCTCCACACCCAATGTGGGGCTTGAACTCATGACCCCAAGATCAAGAGTTGCATGCTCTATCAACAGAGCCAGCCAGGTGTCCCGAAGCATCTTTACTGAGATACAATTTACATGCCATAAAGTTCACCTGTTTAAAATATATAATTCAATAGTTTTTAATATATTTACAGAGTTGTGCACTGATCACCACAATCTAATTTTAGAACATTTCTATCATCCCAAAAAGGAAATTTGTCCTTATTGACAGTCACTCCCCATTTTGCCCTCCCTTCATCCTTCTTTCCAGCACCAGATAACCACGAACCTGCTTCCTGTCTCTACAGATCGGCCTATTCTGAACATTTCATATATAAATGAAGTCATACAATATGTGGTGTTTTGTGTCTGTCTGCTTTCACTTGGCATAATGTTTTCAAGTTTCATCCATATTGTATCATATATCAGTACTTCATTCCATTTTATGGCTTAATACTGTCCCATTGTATAGATATACCATATTTTGTTTACATCACCAGTTGATGGATATTTTGATTGTTTCCACTTTTTTGCTATTGTAAATAATGCTGTTATAAACACTTGTATACAAGTTTCTGTGTGGACACAAGCTGTCATTTTTCTTGGGTGAATACCTAGGAGTGGGATTGCTGGGTCATACGAGAACTGTATGTTTAACTTTTTGAAAGCCTACCAAACTGTTTCTCAAAGTGGATGCACCGTTTGACATACCCACCAGCAGTGTCCAATGGTTCTAATTCTCCACATCCTCAACCACACTTGTTATCACCTGTCCATTTGATAACAGCCATCCCAACGGGTGTGAAGTGCTATGTCACTGTGGTTTTGATTGTAGTTCCTTAATGAGTAACGATGCTGAGCATCTTTTCATGCGCTTATTGGCCAATTGTGTATCTTCTTTGGATAAATGTCTTCCAATTCTTTGCTCATTTTTTAAAATTGGGTTATTTGTTTTCCTATTACTGAGCTTTCAAAGTTTTTAACAGATTTAATAGATTCTAGATACTAATCCTTATTTGGGCAGATGCTGTGCATGTGTTTCCTCCCAATCTGTGGCTTGCCTTCTTATTCTAACAGCATCTTTCAAAGAGCAGAAGTTTGCTGTGAGATCTAAGAAATCTTTGCCTAACCACAGATTTTCTCTTACATCTTCTTCTAGAAGCATTATAATTCTAGATTTTACATTTAGATCTAAGATCCATTTTCAGTTAATTTTTATATATGCTATAAGGTCTAGATGTATGTTTATTTTTTGCATATGGATATCCAACTGTCCTAACACCATTTGTTGAAAAAAAAAATCCTTTCTCCATTGAATTGCCTCCACAAAATTGCCTTTGTCAAAGATCACTTGTCCATATATATGTGGGTTTATGTTGGGATCTCTCTTCTGCTCCACTGGTCTCTGTCTTTTTTCCAATACCACAGGGTCTTTATTGCTGTAGCTTTATAGTAAGTTCTGAAATCAGGAAGTATTAGCACTCCAACTTTGTTCAACTCAAAAGCTGCTTTGATTATTATTATGGGTTGAATAGTGTCCCCCCCACCAAAAAAAGAAAAAAGATACACTGGAGTTCTAACCTCCAATACTTCAGAACATGATCTTATTTGGAGATGGGGTCTTTACAGAGGTAACTATAAAGTTATTAGGGTGGACTCTAATCCAGTATGACCGTGTCCTCTTATACAAAGGGTGAAATTTGGACACAAAGACAGATGCGCACGCAGGAAGAATGCCATGTGAAGACTGGGTTATACTGCAACAAGTCAAGAAACTAGAAGAGAAGGCAGAAATCAGAAGCTAAGAGAGAGGCCTGGAAAAGACCCTCCCCTAGTCCCTTCACATGGAACATAGCCCTGCCAACACCTTGACCTTGTACTTCAGGCCTCTAGGACTGTGAGACAATACATTTCTGTTGTTTAAGTCACTCAGTTTGTGGTACTTTGTTAGAGCAACCCTAGCAGACTACTACAGCTGTTCTATGCCCTATGCATTTCCATATGAATTTTAGAAATCAGCTTTTTCACAAAAAGAGTCTGCTAGGATTTTGATAGGGATTGGACTAACTCTTAGCAACAGCTAAACAATATTGAATCTTTTTTTTTTAAGTTTATTTATTCATTTTGTGAGAGAGAGAGAGAGAGAGAGAAAGAGAGAGAAAGAGAAAACACGAGAGGGGGAGGGGCAGAGAGAGGGAGAAAGAGAATCCCAAGAAGGCTCTATGCTCTTAGTATGGAGCCTGACTCAGGGCTTGATCCCACAAGCTGTGAGATCATAACCTGAGCTAAAATTAAGAGTCGGATGCTTAACTGACTGAGCCACCAGGCGCCCCAACAATATCGAATATTCTGACCTATAAACAGGTATATCTCTCCTTTTATTTAGGTTGACTTTATTTTCTCTCAGCAATGTTTTGTGGTTTTCAGTGGTGGTGAAACATTCTGTGTTTTTTGTGGTCACAGCAGACATCTTTTCTCATTGTTCTTCATCTAAGAAGTAAATCATTCAGTCTTTCACCATTAAGTTTAATGTCAACTGTAGGATTTTCATGAAAGCCCTTTATCAGGTCAAATAGTTCCTTTCTATTCCTAGCTTGCTGACACTTTTTTTTTTTTTTTTATCAGGAATGGATGTGGCATTTGTCAAATGCTTTTTCTGCATCTTTTGAGTGGATCCTAGGGTTTTTCTTTTTTAATTTGTTAACATGATGAATTACACATTGATTGATTCTTGTATGTTCAACCAACCTTGCATTCCTGGGGGAAATCCTACCTGGTCATGTGTTATACTATATATTCAAATTCTGTTTATAATTGTTGCACCTACTTCATGAAAGACACTGTTCTGTAGTTTTCTCGCAATGTCTTTGGTTTTGGTATCAGAGTAATCCTGACCTCACAAAAGGAGTTGGGAAGTATCCCCCTCTCTTCAAGTGAGATTATACTAATTTACATACAACATAAGAACCTACAATAGTATTCTTCTACCTTCCCGTCTTGGACTTTATGCTACTGTTATTGTACATTATACAGATATCAACACACAACGCATCTGCAGAACTTTTGTTCAAACAATTCCCTTTTTAAAAGGTTTAAATAATAGAAAAAGTCTTCTATATCTACCCATGTAGTTTCCATTTCCTGAGCTCTTCATTTCTTTGTGTAGATTCATATTTCCATCTGGTATCCCTTTCAGTCTCCCTTTCACATTTCCTATAGTATGGGTATGCTGATGATGAATTATTTCAGCTTTTGTGTTTGAAATAGACTTTAGGGGCACCTGGGTGGCTCAATTGCTTAAGCGTCCGACTTTGGTTCAGGTCATGATCTCACGGTCTGTGGGTTCGGGCCCCGTGCTGGGCTCTGTGCTGACAGCTCAGAGCCTGGAGCCTGCTTGGGGTTTTGTGTCTCCCTCTCTCTCTTCTCCTCCCCCGCTTGTGTTCTATCAAAAAAAAGTAAACATTAAAAAAAAAAGAAAGAAATAGATTTTATTTAGCCTTCATTCTTGAAAGAAATTTCACTGCTTATAGAATTCAAGGTTAACAGTTTTTCTTTCAGTACTTTAAAGACCGCTGCATTGTTTTTAAAGGCAAATTCTTATCTTTGTTCCTCTGTTAACAGTGTCCATTGTCTTTTGGTTTTAAGATTTTCTCTATCGCTCATTTTGAGTAACTTGATTATGATGTGCTTTAGTGTGGTATTCTTCATCTGTCAAGAACATATAACTTCTTTTTTATTTTTTTAAGGGACATATAACTTCTTGGATCTGTGGGTTTACAGTTTTTATCAAATTTGGGGCCATTATTTCTTAGATTTTTCTTTTCTACTTCCTTCCCTCTTCTTCAGAGACTACAGTTACACTTACATTAGATAGACTGTCTGAAGTTTTGTACAGCACCCTCATCATCTTTCCATATTTTGTTCTTTACTCTTTTTCCTGTGTTTCATATTGGATATTTTCTATTAGCATGACTTTAAATTCTCTAATCTTTTATTCTGCAATGTCTAATCTGTCACTAATCTCATCCAGTATATTTTTCATCTCAGACATTATAGTTGTAAACTCTAGAAACATTTTTAAATTTTATTTATTTACTTATTTTAGAGAGCATGCAATGGGGGAGATGGGCAGAAGGAGAGAAAGAATCTTATGCAGGCTCTACGCTCAGCACAGAGCCCAATGCAGGGTTGATCCCATAACCCTGGGATCATGACTTGAGCCAAAATCAAGAGTTGGACACGCAACCAACTGAGCCACCCACATACCCAACTCTAGAAATTTGATTTGAGTCTTATCTTCACATTTCTACTTGACTTCTTAAATATCTGAATACAATTATAGTAAGTATTTTAATATTCTTGTCTGCTAATTTTAATCTGTGTCAGTTGTGGGTTGATTTCAACAGATTTTTTTTCCTTCACTATGGTCTGTATTTTCCTGGGTTTTACGTGTCTGAGGATCTTTGCTTGGATACCGGATATTACAAATTTTACACTGCTGAGTACTGAATATTTTGTATTCCCATTTACAAATATTCCAAAAATATTTTTGAGCTTTGTTCTAGAACACAGATTACTTTGAAACAGTCTGTTCCTTTTGTGTCCTATATATATATATATATATATATATATATATATATACACACATATATATATATATACACACACACACATATATATAAAATATGTATAATACATGTTTATATGTGTATATGTATGTATGTATATATATGTGTGTGTGTGTATATATTTATATATATATATATATATATATATATATATATATATATACACATATCCATCTATCTATATTTTGTCTACTTTTAAGTGGTTATTTCCAGTGGGAGGGTAAAATCTGTCCCTGATACTCCATCTTGCCCAGTAGCAGAAGTCCCAATGGATTTTTGAAAAATTATGGTGTCTTAGGAGAACCTGGCTGGCTCATTCGGTGGAGCATGCAACTCTTGGTGTCAGGGTTATAATTTCGAGCCCCATGTTGGGTATAGAGATGACTTAAAAATAAAATCTTTTTAAAATTGTGGTATTTTAACCATTTTTACGCATGCAGTTCAATGGCATTAAGTATGTTCACATTGCTGTGCAACCATCACCAGCATACATCTCTGGAATTTTTCTCATCTTTCCAAACTGAAACTTTATACTTTCTCTTCCCCTCTCCCTTCAGTCCCTGGCAACCACCACGCTGTTCTCTGTTTCTATGAGGCACCACCCTAGGCACCTTATACAAATAAGAATCATGCAGGATTTGTCCTTTGGTGACTGGCTTATTTCACTAAGCATAATGTCTTCAAGGTTCATGCGTGTTGTAGCAGGTGTCAGAATTTTCTTCCTTTTTAAGGCTAAAGCTTATTCCATTGTTGGGATATACCACTTTTTGTTTATCCATTCATCCACCAAGCGACACTGGGTTGGTTTTACTTCTTGGCCACTGTAAATAAGGCGGCTACGAACATAGGTATGCAAATATCTGACAGAGTCCGTTTTCGATGCTTTCTTCTTTTTTTAAATTAAGCTTTTAATTTTAATTGCAGTATAGTTAACATACAGTGTTATATCACTTTCAAGTATACACTACAGTGATTCAACAATTAATTCTATACGTTACTTAGTGTAATGTCATCTTTCTTTCAATTCTTAGTGATTTTATTACTAAGTGGAATATCCTTGCCACTTAGCATCTCTATTTCTCCTTGTCCGCTATGTAACAGTTGACGTAGTAGCCATCATTCAAAGAGCCACCCATTTAAAATCTCCTCTGCCTTGTACTAGACTACACTCTCCATTTCTTTTCTTCTCTCTCACCCAATCTTAGAGCCTTTGAATTTATGCCTTTGCCTTAGGAATATTCTCTCATATCATCACATGGAAGCTTCCTTCATATCCTTGAGGCATCAGCTCAAGCGCATCTCTCTGAACAGACCTTCTCTGACCACCCAGCTAAAATAGCTCCCCACTCAGTCACTCTGGCTTAACACATATCACCGCCTAAAAGGAAAGCTTACTTATGTGTTTGTTGTCTATCTCCCCCAACCAAAAATGCAAACTTCCTGGTACAGAGATTCTTGACTGTCTTGTTCACTATAAACCTGGCACAAAAAGTTGTTTGATAAATATTTCCTGACTCTAACTTGCTAATCTCTGCTTCTCTTTCTTAACTGCTCTCCAAACATCTATTTCCCCAGGTTCTGTCACTGAACCCATGTCTTCACATTTTGCCACAGAAATTTCTCTAACCTCACGGTTTCAACTGTTCCATTTGAATGATTCTCTCCAATTCAGTTATTTTCAGCCCTGAATCATCCTGTTTCCAGCCTCCTGGTTTCACCTGGCTGCCACACACTGCCACAAAGACACTATCTCAAATTCTGTTTAACACAGAATTCATCCTACCCTCCCCCCACCTGTTTCTTCTCTCATGTTTCCTATTCTTTTTTTAATTTTTTAAAAAATGTTTTATTTATTTTTGAGACAGAGACAGAGCGCGAGCAGGGGAGGGGCAGAGCGAGAGACACAGAATCCGAAGGAGGCTCCAGGCTCTGCGCTGTCAGCACACAGCCCAATACAGGGCCCGAACTCACAAACCACTAGATCTGGACCTGAGCCGAAGTCGGACGCTTAACCAGCTGAGCCACCCAGACGCCCCTCGTGTTTCCTATTTTTTTTTTTTTTTTTTTTTAATGTTTATTTATTTTGACACAGAGAGAGACAGAGCATGAACGGGGGAGGGTCAGAGAGAGGGAGACACAGAATCCGAAACAGGCTCCAGGCTCTGAGCTGTCAGCACAGAGCCTGACGCGGGGCTCGAACTCACGGATCGCAAGATCGTGACCTGAGCCGAAGTCGGACGCTTAACCGACCGAGCCACCCAGGCGCCCCTCGTGTTTCCTATTTTTAACAGCAGCACCCTCTTTCTTCCAGTCACTCAGCTTAAAGTCTTGATGTCATTATTGATATCTCCTTTTCCTTTTTCCTCCACATCAAATTAATTGCTAAATCCTATCCATGTTTTTAAAAGAAAGCATGCAGGGGCAGCTGGCTGGCTCAGTAGGTGAAGCATAAGACTCTTGATCTTGGGGTTGTGAGTTTGGGCCCCACGGTGGGTGTAGAGGTTACTTAAAAATAAAATCTTTAGGGGCATCTGGATGGCTCGGTTGGTTAAGTGTCCGACTTTGGCCTAGGTCATGATCTCACAGTTCCTCAGTTCGATTCCTGTATTGGGCTCTGTGCTACAGCATAGAGACTGAAGCCTGTTTCAGGTTCTTTTTTTTTTTTTTTTTTTTTTTTTTTAATGTATGTTTATTTTTGAGAGAGAGAGAGGGAGAGAGAGAGCGCACAAGCCAGGGAGGAGCAGAGAGAGACATGGAGACATAGAATCTGAAGCAGGCTCCAGGCTCCAAGCTGTCAGTGCAGAGCCCCACACAGGGCTCGAACACCCAAGCTATGAGATCATGACTGGAGCCGAAGTCAGACGCTTAACCGACAGAGCCACCCAGGTGCCCCAAGCCTGTTTCAGATTATGTGACTCCCTCCCCCTCTCTGCCCCTCCCCAACTCCTGCTCTCTCTCTCTCTCTCTCTCTCTAAACATTAAATAATAAATAAATAAATAAATAAATAAATAAATAAAATCTCATTAAAAAAAAGAAAGGAAAGCATATATATTTCCTAACTATAAAGCTAAGGACAACTAATATAGTGGATGACAGGAACAATATTCAAGATGGTCTTAGCAGACTAAGAGGAAGGCAGAAGCTCCTAATATTGGTCTCTTTTAAACTGAGGTACAATTCACAGAAAAATACATAAACTGTTAAGTGTAGTGCTCAGTGGATTTTAGATACAATTGTACCCGTGTAACTACCCCACGGATGAAGACAGCAGATGTCCATCTCCCCAGAATACTCCCACAAGCCTCTTCTCTTGGATACTCTCATACACACCCCGGGGAATGATTCTATCGCTGAGGATGAGTTTTACATGTTCATAAACTTTACATAATTAGAATCTGGGAGAATGTACACTTTTGTTCCCATCTTTTTCCGGTCAATATAATGTTTTTGAGATTCATGCATGTTTTTATGGGAATCAAAAGTCTAATTTTTTAAATGTTTATTTTTGAGAGACAGAGTGTGAGTGGGGGAGGGGCAGAGAGAGGGAGATACAGAATCCAAAATAGGCTCCAGGCTCTGAGCTGTCAGCACAGAGCCCGATACAGAGCTCGAACTCATGGCCTGTGAGATCACGACCCAAGCCGAAGTCAGACGCTTAACTGACTGAGCCACCCAGGCGCCCCTCAAAAGTCTAATTTTTAAGCTTAGTAGTATTTCACTGAACATACTATAATTCATTTATTTATTTACTTGTTGATGGACAGTTAAGCTATATCTGGTTTGGGGCTGTTACAAATAAAGTTACCACAAATATTCTCACACGTCTCTTTGTGGACATATGCAGTCATGTGTATTAGGTACATACTTAGAAGCAGAACATCTGGCTTATAGGGTAGGCATATGTTTAACTCGATCAGAGATTTGAGAAAGTTTCTGAAGTAGTTATACCAGTTTATACTCCTCCCAACAATGTACGAGAGTTGCGTTGCTCCACATCCTTTGACACTTGGTATGGCCAATCTTTCAAATTTTGGTGAGTGTGTAATACCACATTAGTTTTAACTTACACTTCCCTCGTGAATAATGTTGAATATCCTATTTTTATGGCCATTTGCATATCTTATTTTGTGAAATATCTATTTATGTCTTTTGTCCAGAGTTTTTACCTTTCTTATTGATTTTTAGGAATTCTATATATATTCTAGATATGAGACCTTTATTAGATAAATGTATTGCAAGTGTTTTCTCCAAGTCCGTAGCTTTTCCACATTCTTAATGTTGTCAGTGTATTAGCAGATGTTTAATTTTTTGTAATGAAATTCCACTGAAGAACTGTTCTTAAAGAATTAAAAAAATTTTTTTTAATGTTTATTTTTGAAAGAGACAGAGCACAAGCAGGGGAGGGGCAGAGAGAGCGGGGGACACAGAATCTGAAGCAGGCTTCAGGCTCTGAGCTGTCAGCACAGATGTGGGGCTAGAACTCATGGACCACGAGATCATGCTCTAAGCCACAGTTGGTCGCTTAACCGACTGAGCCACCCAGGCGCCCCTAAATCACTATTCTTTTTTATGGTTAGTGCTTTTTACAATCTACTTAAGATCACAGAGACATCTCTTACGTTGTCTTCCAAAAGCTTTACAGTTTCAGCCTATGATCCATCTCAAATTAGGTTTTATGTGTGATGTAATCACACATAATCACATACACAGTAATCATGGTTCATGTATTTCCATATGGTTACCTGGTTGCTCCAGCACCATCTGTTGAAAGATCTTCCTTTCCCTCACTGGATTAGTCTTTTGAAAAACCTTTTTTTAAAATTCTGAAGTCTTATACTTTAGGTTTAAAAGAATCAATCGTAGGGGTGCCTGGGTGGCTCAGTTGGTTAAGCGTCCAACTCCTGATCTCAGCTCAGGTCTTGATCTCAGAGTCTTAAGTTCAAGCCCAGCATTGGGCTCCTCACTGGGCGTGGAGTCTACTTAAAAAAAAAAAAAAAATCAGGAGCGCTGGGATGGCTGAGTCGGTTAAACCTCTAACTCCTGATTTCAGCTCCAGTCATGATCTCAAGCATTCATGGGTTCAAGCTCCACACTGGGCTCTGCACTGGTGGTGCAGAGACCACTTGGGAGACTCTCTGCCCCTCCCCTGCTCATGCTCTTCCTCAAAATTAGTAAGTAAAGTTAAAAAAAAAACCAATTGTACAACTACAGGATGGGCAAGACCAGTATAAAAGCAGTGTAGTGGATAATGTGGTTGACTTTGAGACACTGAAGCACTTCCTCTTTAGCAACAAGACCTAGAAATTTTAGCTAACACAAATTCTAACATCATTTGAAGCTTATTGTGGCCATGCCATTAAATTCTGGTCAAAGAAATACAAAAGCACAGTTGAGTGTGCAACTTCCAAGGGAAGTGACGAGTTCTCTTTTTTTTTTGCTAAATGGAATACAAATGTGATGGTTGGGGCTACAGAGAAAGCAGAATTTTCTATTTTTATAGAAAATTTTTAAGATATAGAAAAAAGTCCAGAAAATAAAATAACAAACACAACTATGTAACCACCACTCAGATTTAACATATTTGCTTCATAGCATTTGCTTCAGATATCTCTTTTTTATAATGTTTATTATTTTTTTAATGTTTGTTTATTTTTGAGAGAGAGACAGAGACAGAGCATGAGTGAGGGAGGAGCAGAGAGAGAAGGGGACACAGAATCCGAAGCAGGCTCCAGGCTCCCAGCTGTCAGCACAGAGCCCGACCTGGGGCTTGACCTCATGAACGGTGAGATCATGACCTGAGCCCAAGTCGGACGTTTAACCGACTGAACCACCCAGGCCCCCCCTCCCCCATCTCTTTTGTAAAGACATAAAAATATAGGTGCAGTGAAGAGTTGAGCCCCCCCCCCCCTTGTAGCCAGCCTTTCCAAATTCAATCTCCATCCTCCTTCCCCAGATGGAACCCCACTATGAAGCTTGCGTAGGTCTCATTTTTCAGAGGTAAATTTAAGAATTCATGGTTTCTGCCTCCTCTGAGGGCCCCTTAGTTCAGCCATGATCTGTGTACTACTGGCTTTAGGGATCACCAGGGGTGCTTGTGAAAAATATAGATCCCAAGGGGTGCCCGGGTGGCTCAGTCGGTTGAGCATCCGACTTTGGCTCTGGTCATGATCTTGCAGTCAGAGAGTTCGAGCCCCGTGTCGGGCTCTGTGCTGACAGCTCGGAGCCTGGAGCCTGCTTCGGATTCTGTGTCTCCCTGTCTCTCTACCCCTCCCCCACTCATGCTCTGTCTCTCTCACTTTCAAAAATGAATAAATGTTAAAAAAAAAAAAATTAAAAAAAAAAATAGATCCCAGGGTCCCAACTCTTGAGATCCTCTTTCAGTAAGTCCAGTGTGGGGCCTGGTCACCCTCATCTTATTATCACTTTATTATTATTTTTTTCATTTCCATTTTAAAAAGCATGCCAGGTACAAATCAAAACCACAGTGATATAGTATTCCACTAGAATAAAAAATGCATACAATAATAAACTGGTGAGGATATGGACAAATTAGAACCCTCATATATTTCTGGGGGGGAATAGGAAACGGTGAAGCCATTTGGAAAGCAGTTTGGCAGTTCTTCAAAAAATAAAACACAAAGTTACCATACGACCCAGCAATTCCACTCCTGGTTATTCACCCAAGAGAAATGAAAGCCTGTGTCCACACCAAACCTATATGAATTATTCAAATGCGCAAAGCACCTACTCCCTTTGTAGGCCTTCTAGCACACCCAGGTGAACGATCTAAGAAGTTTCTCTGATAGAAGTAATCAGAATCGATTACTCCGCATTTAACTTCTTCAGGATGGAGGACTGAAGTCAGCATGGACTTTGGAGCCAGACCTGGAACCCAATCTAATTTATGTTGTTTGCCAGCTAGGAAAACAAATGGGAAAAATACTTATCCTGCATGGTTTCTTTCCCAGTCTGCTCTTCAAATACCAAAAGCCATAAAATCTTGTTATAATTTGTTAAATAGGATTCAGTCTCAGATGGAGGGATCCTAAACTTAAGCAAGAGACAGTCTAAATCACCTCATTGAACTCTTTGTTGTAAAGCCAATCAATAGATCACTTTATCCTTTGTAGACGAAGACTACATTTATTCATTTGTTACCTCTGAGAACAATAAAGAGAATATTATAACTAAAATGTTGGCTTCCTGATTCAGTAAGTGTTTTTTATTTATGGTAATTAATAAAGACACATGGGCGCTTAAATCCATAGCTATAATTCTTAAACTCGAGAGCGTCTTTTTATTGTTTTTATTATAAAACACTTAACTACACAAAGAAGTACAGAGAAGAAGATCAAAAACCCTCCACTGCTCCGTTTTATGATGATTTTACTATGCTTGCCAGATTTCGCTTAAAAAATAAACATTCCAAGCCTGTAGCTACAGAATTTCTACAACTAGTAAGCCAACACCAACTCGTTTAGAGTATCAACCTAAATTATACTAAATGGAAAGTGAAAAATAGCTGTGGAGCTGAAATTAAAAATTCTAGTCTGTCCTTGGTAAGAAATGCAGTGGAAGATTACATCAGCATTGACTGGGGACTGTCCTAGGAGGGCTGGTTGTTGCCTCCTGGTTCACGTGTCCTTTCATGGTGTCTCCTTCTTCATCTGTGGTCCCTGCCATCCTACTCAGAGAACTCAAGACCCAATGGAAATCAGGCCACAGGCTGGGCCAGGTCAATTAGATTCTCTTCCTTTAGAGAATTTGAGTATCAAGATACAGATATTCTAGTCTTTCCTGTACATCAACACTAGTTGTTATGAGAGCAAATCACAAAAGTAAAATGCACATCTCACCTCCATGCTTTAGAAATCTGTTGCCTGTTTTTGAACCTCCTTAGCCTAAGACAATCTTGACTAATGGTCTCTGTCATTCCCTTCTCTTCACCTGGCACCCAACACTCTAATCACTATGGGGTGGATGAAAGAGGACCTCAAATTTTCTCCCAGTCCTCCCATTGAGAGGTGGAATGCCCCTGAGAGGGCTCCTCGGCTTGAATCTGGGGAGGCCCTGTGACTTGCTTTAATTCAGCACAAGGTAGAGAGAACAGAGCTGTGTGACCTCTGAGTCTGCGGCTTCTGCATGCATGCAGTACTCCCTCTTGGATCCCAGTCGCCATGCTGTGAGAAACCCAAGCCCTGTACGGAGGTCACGTGGAGAGGATCCTTGATGCTCAGGTCAACAGCCTCAAGCCGAACTGCCAGCTGCCAGCCATGTGAGTGAGTCATTTTGGACACTTCTAGCCAGTTGGTCCTCCGGATGACTACAGCCCCGGCCAATACCACTTTGGAGCAGAACTGCCCTATAGAGCTCAGTGAATCACAGATCACGAGAGACGATAAAACACTGCAGTGATTTCCCATATATGTATCTCCTATTATTAATCTTATCTCCGCACCTTTGTCACAATTAATGAGCCAATACTGACACATTAGTATTAGCTAAAATCCATACCTTATTCAGATTTTCTCTTTTCTTACCTAATAATCTTATTCTTTTCCGGGATCTCATCCAGGATATTGCATTACATTTCATCGTCACGTCTCCTTAGGCTCCTTTTGGCTATGATGGTTTCTTAGACATATCTTGTTTTCCCTTGACAGTTCTGAGGGTAGTCTTGGTCAGGTGTTTTGTAGGACATCCCTCTATTGGGATCTGCCTGATGTTTCTCTCAGGATTAGGGTGGGGTAACGGGTTTGGGGGAAGAAGACCACTGAAGTAAGGTGCCATTTCAGCACATCACATCAAAGGTCCATCCTATCTATAACCATGACTTATCCTGTCGATGCAGACCTTGACCACCTGGCCGAGATGCTGCTGGTCAGGCTCCCCACTGTGTGAAGCCACACTTAAGGAAGGGGAAGTTATGTTCCTCGTCCTTGAGGGTGAAGTAATCTACATAAATGAATCAGAATTTTTCTGCCCAGGAGATTGTAATGGTGGTTTTAAACCACTAATTTTTGGTGTGGTTTAATACACAGCAAGATATCTAAAAAACACACTCAAACCTTTTCACTGTCTCCTATTAGACTTCATGAACAGTTACATGTGCTACGTAGGGTTCACTCTACTTAAGTGCCCTTCCTATTCCTATCCACCACTCACCAACCCACAAAAACAAAGAACCTCTTATTTTTCCAACAAAACCCAAGCGCTACCTCCTCTATCATGAAGCTTCCTTCCAGAAGGAATTCATTGCTCTGACCCAGCTGCCAATACCACAGTTAACACCACTATCATCACCCTTATGCTATGGTTAACTCCCTCAACGAGACCAGAGGTTCCCAACATGCAGAGACCCTGCCTTATGTAAGTCTGCATGCCACCTAGGACATCAGCACATACCTGGCATCCCATAAGTGTTTGTGAATTAATTAATTAAGTGACTATAAATGTGTATCATTTTTTATAATACCTCATTTTAAAAGAATAAAAGAGAAAACATAAATAAACAGCTATAGCCCAGGATGTGTCTGTAAATCCACACTAGAACTGGAATTTCCCTAGTAAAGCACAGCTCCACTGTATAATATGGACCGGGCACTAAGAAAACTGATCACTGCATTCAATGAGTCAAAGCCACATATAACAGACAAAATAGTATCTGCTTTCAGATCCGTGTGACAACATGGGCACATAAATACTAAATAAATTAGATCAGATGAGTCTCTTTCTAAGGGAATCAGGCCAATGAAGTACATTTCCTCGCCTTTGGATTTCTTGATATGTCATCAAAGACTTTTTACAGAACATAATTTTCATATTTAACTTCTAAAGTGTGGAACAATAAGACAGATTCATGGGTAACTGTGTTAGCGCTATTCAATTTTCTCTCTTACGTACACAGCAGGGAAATTAAATAAGCCCTGAAGTGGTCCTTGGGAAAAATATAAGAAATAGTCACTGTGCCTCCAAAGGATTCAAGGGCTTCTGAAGTTTTACATTAATAATAACTCTGTCAACTTGTCTTCTTTCAGTATTTACAATAGTGGCTTTTACTAAATCAGCTGAAGTCTCTGCAAGAAAGCGATTAGGTCATACAAAATTGCATTCTAGTGACCAGAGGGAAAAGCCCTCCCACAGAGAGTACCAGGAGCACTGGCAGCAACAGAAAGATTCCCCTCAGGAAGGTCCAGGGCAGCAGATGAAGCGATAGGTGCTGGGCACTGTCCAGGACACAGGGTGAGATACCCTTGGTGTGCCCAGGAAGGACTAGGGACAATTTTGAAAGGAGAGAGACATGAAGGTGATACTGATGGTCCCACGTGACCAGGTAGAGAATGAGTCAGGACATGGAGTCAGACACAGAGGTATACATAAACACATGGTGACATTCAAGCCCTAGTTTGAAAAACCAAACCTAACAAATTATTGTTTAAACATTTATAATAAAAACTGTCTATGGGGCGCCTGGGTGGCTCAGTTGGTTAAGCGTCCCACTTCGGCCAGGTCATGATCTCACAGTGAGTTCGAGCCCTGCATCAGGCTCTACGCTGACAGCTCGGAGCCTGGAGCCTGCTTCAGATTCGGTGTCTCCCTCTCTCTCTGCCCTTCCCCCACTCGTGCTCTGTCTCTGTCTCTCTCTCTCTCTCTCTCTCTCAAAAAATGAATAAACGTTAAAAAAATTTTTAAAAAACTGTCTAAATAATTTAAAAATAACTGTCTAAATAATGTCTCTGTGAGGCAAGAATAAGGGACAGGCTTTTACTTTTTACCTCAAATACTTCTGACTCATTTTAATTTTTAAAATAAGAATATAGAACTTGCACAATAAAATGTTAAAAGATAAAGTGCTACCGTTGTACAAATGAAGCATAAAGTTCTCTGTGAGTTCAGTAAAATTTGTTTTAAATTGCTCATGGGGCATAAGAAAAATGGAGATCAAAAAGAAAAAAAATCTTCTCAACCTTAGGTTAGGTTTGAATCCAAATCAAGCTAATTCCTAAATTCACCTAAAACAAAACACCCGCTCCTCTGCCTCTGTTTTTAATTCCTACTCCAACCGTTTGCATCTTCAGTAGTCCACTGACCTTGGAACTGCTTTCTTCCGACACTTCTCCCTCATTGGTTTGCATTGGAACAGACTCTGTGCAAAACTCTGCAGAAACACACAAATACCGCCTGGAAGAGGTAAGAAGAGAAAAAAAAATAAGGAATTCAGTGAAAAAATCGGTTTTTTCAAAGATTAGATTGAAATTGTATCACCAAGACCATAGATACAGTGAAGTGATGAGCGTAAGTAACACGCGTGCGTGTGCGTGTAAGTACACCCATGCATCTTCGGTAAGAAAGAAAGCCGAGAGGTAAGAGGGAATTTTCACCATCTTACGGTAGGATAGTTAGGAAAGGTTTAAGGCACTGGGGTGTTACACAGTTCTAGATTTCTTTCCTCTTTTTTCTTGACTTTTGGCAGACGTGATAGTGAAAATCTTCAGCAATTCATACAGCACAAATAGTGACCTGTCAGAAAGGACGTCCACCTAAGAAGTGGGCCCGTCTGCACAGCATTATAAGCCGTTGAGATTGTCCAGGTTTCCTGGGTTTATAGTTTACGTTCAATATTCATGGTATATATATTTTAAATTTTTTTAATGTTTATTTATTTTTGAGAGAGAGAGCGTGAGCAGTGGAGGGGCAGACAGAGAAGGAGACACAGAATCCGAAGCAGGTTCCAGGCTCCCAGCTGTCAGCACAGAGCCAGACTGGACTTGAACTCACAAACCGTGAGATCATGATCTAAGCTGAAGTCGGACGTTTAACCGACTGAGCCACCCAGGCGCCCCTCACTGTATTTTATAACTGAAATAAGGGTACACGCTAATGGTTGATCCCACTTTTTTATTTTAAGAGAATTTGCTTAATAAGCTAAATATCAGTTAATTTACTTTTACATGAGAATGGGCTATCCTAGGGCAAGATAATAAAAAGTACTAATTTTTCTCCTAAGAATAAAATGAATCATTGGTTAAAATTTTATGAATTAAAATGTACCAAAAGGAAACTACTAAAAGCATATGTAACATTCAAATTAATTCATTAAATATGTAATTACTGAACAATAATTACTCAAACTGACACAAATCTCCATGTAATACAGGTAACTAATAATTTAAAACCTCTCTAATACTTTAAAAGGTTCATAGCTACAAAATCTAAAAGCTAGAAAGAAGCTTGGCACATACTATCTTTTGTGTGGGCAGAGAATCTCTTGATAAACGCAGCACCTTGGGAGGCAGGTAACGTGGTTCTGGTGTGGGAATCTGTTTCCTCATCTGTTGGGTGGGAGAAGAGCATCAAAAAATCTACTGTGCTCACCTAATGGGGTTTTTGGGGAACCGATGTGTATTTATGGGACACGAAATGAACCGTAAAATTGGTACAGTGGAAGGTCTGCTAATCATCCCCCCTCACTCACTCCAGACGAACTGACGCTGCCCATTCCTTGCAGGAAACACATGCTTCCAGCAAGTGAAACAGGCTTTCTTGAGCTGGTTTTGCCCCTCATCTGTTAATGACAGTTGTGCAGAAACAAACTTGTTCTTTCTGTGAAAATTAAATTAATAGCACCGGAAACACTCAGTAACCTACCTAGAAAGATGTCGTATGCAAATTGCCTCACAAATGTCCTTAAGTGCTCATTCTGCTTTACAGAAATAGACTGTATCTCATAGATGATACATTACAAGCACAGCTGATGAAGAAAAACACCCCAATGATTTCTGTGCCATTTCCATTTTAATGTGCTGGAAAAGAGGAACCCTCCTTCGCTTCTCCCGAGCTTTCCCTCTGGCTCCTCTCTCCACCTTCCACAAGTCCCGTCCCAATGGATCTTTTCTAATGTCAGAAGGAGAAACAAGGCCTGTGAGGTCAGCCCTTCTCTCTTCCTTTTGGAAGCCAGCTGCCCCCAAGGAGCATGCATTTTCCTCTGTGCTAGTTCCCCTAAATGAAGGCCCCTCACAATTGCCTGGGACTAGGTAAGCCTGTTCAGTGCTAGGAACTTCACTTGCCTGTAGATGTAAGCCACATTCCCCACTATAGCTTTATTAGTAATAAATGCCCCACTCTTTTATCTGATTTCTCAATTGATACGGAACTCAGCCAAGGGAAAGAGAGTGCTATTTACTGGGTCTCTCAAAGACCATACTATCTGGTGCATGGGACTAGAGTTTTGGTAAACACACATGAAGGAAAATTGGAGGAGTGAAATAAAATGCATATGGAATTTCTAAGGCTTCTGTTGGGTCAGGACTTTGGGCCTTGGTCTTTAGTGAGAGAGCAATACGCTTTATCCTTGCAGAGGTTGCATCAGGCCACACGAGTTTTTACTGTCAAATACCAGGTTTACACTACTGAGGCTGAATTAGAAGCTTACAAACCACCAGCCACACTGTATTTTGACATTAGTGGTGACTGTAGTTATGGTAACTTTGTCTTCAGGTAAGTGGCTGTTTCTATAGAGACGAGATGGCATACACCAGGCACGTGGGCTTTGCTGGCGGCAGCAAAGAAATGGGCCACAGTCAGTCGTGGTGGTGGTGGCGGGCGGCGGCGACGGTACTGAAAAGCTCATCGAAATGTCAGCCGTGCAAGCGGCCTCAGCCTACATCGGCCACTCTGGCCTAGCAAGCAAATGCCAGCCGTGCTGGCCTCAGCAAAGGGAATAGAGCATTAGCAGGCTCGGGTGGCCTCAAAGTACAGAAGGCTGCTGCCTGACCTTGAATTATGCAGGCACAGCTTTTCCTAAGCAGGCATGGCTGAGGCAAAGATTAGACTTTAGGGAAAAGAGACTTTCTTCATACAGGCCTTTTAGATATTAACGAGGGGAACAATTATTTGCTGTGCATAAGCTGCGAGGCAGCTGAATTTCAAACAGCACACGTGCTATGAAACCAGTGAGGTTCTACGTTTGAATTGTTTGTGCTCGGCTTACACAGGCAATGGAAATGAAGAGGTTTCTCACTATACTCCTAAGAGGCAGGAAGGCAGGGAACTTCTAGAGGGAGGGAGGGAGGGAACTTGGTACCTGGGGCTGCCACTACTATAAATCCCTAAATATTGCAAAAAGAAGGAGATGCTTCAAGGATTAATCTTTAAAGCAGAAGACAGTGTACATTGGTTGGGTTTTTTCCAGACATAGGAAAGGCCCAGTTCCAAATTTCACCTCCTGCTGGCAGAGTTTTCCAAATTGGGTGGAAGTGTCCACGTCATGGATGGCGCACACTGGCGTGGGCTAACTGGATACCTTGGAGAGGCTCAAACAAGAGGACCTCAGCCGTCTTCCCTCCCTCAGTAAGGCAGGTGGAGATCAAAGAACCTTACAGGTTCTTTATCATCCAGTATCGCCTGGGATATTCACTACTTTTGCATACGACATCACTTTCCCATCTTTTCCAGACTTCAAATTGATTCTCAGATCCCTCCCTCGGATGCCACCGTGGCTTTGCTACAGCCTTTAGTAAGACTGAGTACTGCGTTCTGGGAATATAATTTGATCAGGAATTATTGCTCCTGAGCAGGACAGTGCTTTCTTAACTGGGTGGCTGTGGGGACAGTGCTGAAACAATTTTGTTGACCCTTGGGAGTTGATGTTAATTTATATACTGTTCTGATCCCTTTTAGGGTACCTGGGGGCAAAATCTATTTGGCTCATCAATTCTGCCCAAGAGAATACCCGAGAGAAGAGTGGGTGGTAGTGGGGGGCTGTCCTCTTGAAAGTGGGAGCAGGACTGTCTTGAGACCCCCTCTGCCCTAGAGAGGAGGGACACACCTCACAAGGCCTGGATTACTACTTCAGACCAATGCATGAGGAGACAAGAGCCAGCATGGGTTAGGGGAGGAAAACTTGCTGGCTCTCAATGTTTCCTTCCATGTGGGGCAATATCCCTTTACTACTGTTGGCCTTATATCCCTAACGCAGGCTGTCAGGGTGAAGTGACTTGTCCAGTCATTGAGTCTGGAAGGGAGACTGGGCGTGCCCCTCCTCCAGCCCTTTTCCTGTGGGGGGCCTTAGTTTTGCTCCGCTCCTCCCTTCTTCTAGGAGGCAGGTCTATCCCTGATAGTGCTGTTGGGTAAAGAAACCTGTTAAGTTCCAGAGCTGAGTATTAGAAAACCGACTTGCTGTTAGAAACGAGCCAGTTCTATGTCAACTTTATTAGTAATAGAAGTGAAAATTTGACCTCCACCTGCCTTACTCCCTCACCCTCTATGTCTGTGGTTTAGAACTTAGGCAGTGGAGAGAATGTTTTTTATCAGGTCCCTTCAATTCCAACCAATATCTGGAACTTCTCCGCTTCAGAACCTCTCCTCTGCATCAGTCTGATTTTCCCAACTGTCCCATTACCATAACATGAATAGCAGACTTTTACTTCATAAACTTTTCAGCTCTATTTCTAGCTACTCCCCGTGCACCCACTATACCACTTCACTCCAGAAAATCTTCCTATTCTCTGCACACAACTTGCTAACTTAATTTCTATCTATGCAGTCCACACCACATTTGAAAGCCCTTCCCCTCACTGCCAATCAGCCTCTATCCTCCTAGCATCCAGTCCATTTTTATTTCGAAAAATCTTTCCTGATTAACACCATGTATCTGTCTACTTACTATATGTCATATCAACACCTATTTTTCTATTTGTTCTTTCTTAAATTTACTGTGTGTGTGTGTGTGTGTGTGTGCGTGCGTGGTTTTAGAACTATTCTTAATATTTTTAAGGTGTTTCTTGAAAAAGCTTTGGTGACATTCTTGTTTGAAGCCAAGGCTTATAGTCGTGTCTACTTGAGTTTTACTGCCCTTTAGTATATGGTTGAGTTAGGGGTTCCACTTGTGAAGTGACAAAGGGGCCAAGTGTATCAGTGTTACCAGACTGATGAAAAGTCAAGGCAAAGTCCACTTGTGTGAAAAGGTCCTGGAGGGGGCGTACAAGTGGTAGTAAAGTTGTCAAAGATGACGTGACAACATAAGCATTTGATTTCTGCTTCAGCACATGATTCACCTCAGAGCTATCACCAGCTTGCCATCCATGGTAAGTGACCGACAGTCATGACCTGGCAGTGCTTCAGCGCACATGGGACAGGACTTGACAAGTGTTAATGACCAGATATGAGTAAAACCATACATCACACAGCATCTGTGCCAGGTCTTCTCTAAAAGTTGGCAAATATGTTAATGTTTTCAAGGCCCTCCAGGATCCAGCCCTCACCTGTGTCTTCCAGTGTCGTGGGCCAGACCTCTTCTTCCCTTTGTTCCAGCCGTAATGAACTACTTACAGCTTCACGAATATGCCAGATTGTTTCTGGTTTCCATCTTTTTGCTTGTACCGCTCCCTCTGCCTTTGTCTCCCCGGGTACTGCCAGAGAACACCTACTCTCATCACTCAAGACTCAGCTTTTACAAAGTGTTTCCGGATCCACCACCAGGCAGAACTGGTGATTCCTTCCTCAGTGTCCCCAGCGGATCCTGTCTGAAATCTAGTACGTGATCTATAACATGCCACTGACTTTACTTCCTTACATAGATGCCTCCCTTAGTAGACTGTCAACCCTCTAACACCAGATACTGTATCTCATTAATGTCTGTATACACAGTTTGCTTAAAACTGTATACCTGGAATTTAATAGACACTCAATATATTTCTATGTAGGCGTGACTGAATCAACTAAAGTCCTTTTTATTTAAATTGCAATAGATATCAATTCAATAAATATCTACTAGGTCCCTACCACATGCCACCCAGGGCTCAGCTGGAGTGGTGTAGCAGAATGAGCTTTGGCTTTGAAGGAGCAAAATCAGTATTCTTTGTCACTTATTAGCTGTGTAATCTTGGGCACTTAACTTTCTGATCTTCATTATTTTCATCCATAATACTGGTCAGGAGGAGGGGTTGTAAGGATTAAATTAAACACTATACGCATAGCACTCAGCAAGGTATCTAGGAGCAGCCAATAGGCACTGAAAAACCAGTTAGCTCCTTTCCAAGAAATCTCAAAGGGTTTACAGACTAGTAAAGGAGGCAGAGACAAATAAATAACTCTACTGTAAAACCCTGCTTTATTACTGTAATAATAAGAGGCCCTCCTAGAATACAGATGAAAAAGAAATTCTGCCCAGAGGGTCTGGGAGAAGGGGACAGTAGGAAAGATACAGGAAAGAAGAGTGGATAGCTTGTATTTTCCCCTCTTATTCCAAACTCTAACCAAAGAGAAAAGCATTGACCAAGGCACAAAGCCATGAAAGACAACTAAATATTTGGGAAATAGAAAATGGCCTAGTAAGGCTTACAACAGATAGGGGCTCACTAAAAAAGCAGCCAGAAACATTGATTGGAATTAGATTTTGAAGTGGTTTATAGGATGGTATCTGTAGCAACTGGGAGCCATGAGAGCTGTTAAAGCAAAGGAGTGACACAGGTGAATATATCATTTAGAAAGCTGGTTCTGGCAGTAAGGTGGACTACAGACCGGAGTAAGGACAGGCTAGAGGCAGACAAGCTAGGAATATGCTCACAGGAAACTGTGGGATTGCTAAATCCTAATAACAAATTCTAGCTTTATAAAAAGGATGAGGTACCGAATGTCAGTGTCAATCATTTAGATTGATGTGCTTTTTATTTTTTATTTAAAAAAAAAAATTTTTTTTTAACGTTTATTTATTTTTGAGAGGAGACACAGAATCCGAAACAGTCTCCAGGCTCCGAGCTGTCAGCACAGAGCCCGACGCGGGGCTTGAACTCACAGACCGTGAGATCATGACCTGAGCCGAAGTCGGCCGCTCAACCGACTGAGCCACCCAGGTGCCCCTTGATGTGCTTTTTAAAGGGACCTACTGAAGTAGAAATGCAATCAGCTGATGTGATGATGTGGTGGCCACTTTAAAGACCCTCATGGAACAAGCTGGGGAAGGAGTGATAACGTCAAAATGTACTTTTCTTCTTTTTAAGATGAAGACTCTCCCATCTCACTGCCAATACACAGATTTAAATTTTAAAAACTTACCTTCGACAGTATTCTGGGGCAACACAAGCCCGTGAAGATGAGTCTAGACTACATTCAGTGCAAAAAACCAAAACCCTGGAAAGAGAAAAAAATCACAATGAGCTGCGTGCTCACAGCAAGATGGCAGCGCATGGTTCTGAATTCAGGCAGCCCAGCACAAATCCGGGCTCTTCTGTCTACCACCACGGACTGCGGGGCCAGCGGCCTAGCCTCTCAAGCCTCAGCTTCCTCATTCAACACTGAGAATAACAATAGCACTTTCCTCATAGGGTTCTTTGGAAGTTTAAATGGAATACATATAAAACACCTAGCATAGGGCAGGGCACCAACTGCACGCTTAATAAAGGCAAGTGGTTAGGAATGTGAACTGAGGGGCACCTGGGTGGCTCAGTCAGTGGAGCGTGCAACTCTTGATCTTGGGGTTGGGCTCGAGCCCCACATTGGGTATAAAGATTACTTAGAATAAAATTGAGGGGCGCCCGGGTGGCTCAGTCAGTTAAGCATCCAACTCTTGATCTCAGCTCAGGTCTTGATCTCCGGGTCTTGAGTGCAAGCCCCACACTGGGCTCAATGCTGGGCATAGAGCCTACTTAAAAACAAACAAAACAAACACATAAAATCTTTTTTTAAAAATGTGAACTGAAACACTAAAACCTATATTAAACCTCTATCCTTTATTTTACCTTATTTGTTCTATCAGGAAAATGCCAAGTTGCCTTTCCAACTTCTCCATTTGACATGAGGGTGTCTCATAATCACTTCAGATTTAATGCATCCCAAAGAGCACTCTTCACTGCCCTCCCGGACTTCATTCTCCCATCTCCACTGTCTTATCCTCCACCCAGTTGCTTGGGTCAGAACCTCGGGTTCATCCTAGATTTCTTGCCCTATCCCAGCCCTCTCTCAGCTTGTCAGCAACCTGTCACTTCTGATTCACAGTATGTGAATTCTTCTTTCCCACTGCCATCATCATCCCTCACTTGTGGAGGCCTCTTAGCTGGTCTGCTGCCTCTACTCTTGCTCCTCCCCAGTGCGTCCGTTCCCAGTTAATGGCTGGAATGGCCTCTTCAAAATCAAATCAGATCATAGCAAGTTGCTAATAAATGCAAGGAAAATTGTGTTTATTTCATGATGGAATGTCTCTCTCTTTATATATGAAATACATACTCACATGTGAACATACAGATATATGAAATGAAAGCCACTTAATATTAGACATTTAGAGGTTCCAAGGCAGTCCCTTCCTTTTACAATGGCAGAAACAAATACCAGAAGGAGATCCTGCTTAAGGTTGGACTTCTGTGTGTGTGCAAAAGTGGCCAAAACAAGGCCACGCAAGCCCAACAGAAACTCGCCTGTGATTAGAACCCGCACTGCTGTCTGAAAGTCTGTCACTATTTGGAAGTTGTGCCCTTGTCTCATGATCAAGAAACTTAATGTTTCTGTCCGAGAAAGCGCGTTCCATTTCCCAAGGCTGCAGATTATGAGGTACAGCTTTAGTCCCACATCATGCTGCAGTGTTTGAGAGTGTGCTTCAGGGAATCTTGAAAGCACCTTGCTGCCCTCTTATCTGTCATCACTCTCCCTTTGCTTATTTTTTTAACAGTGTTTGAATAAATAAATCCCAGATGGAATTGAGCTGTGGTGAGTATTGGTGATATTTTCATTATTAGCCCTATCCTTCTACTACAGACACTGTTGTCCCAGCAATCTTTCTTTCTAAAAAGCAAATGTGACCTCTGAATAGATCACTGCTCAAATTCAATCAATAACTACCCACTACCCTTAGGGCAAAATTCAAGATCTCTCTAGCCCCATCATATCCTTCATATCCTATTCATGGGAATTGCATGTGGTTCCCCTGCCCACAGCACATGCACTAATGTCTGCTGAGGGCCCTTAGCCTGATTCTCATCCACTCCTCTTGCAAGATCTGCCTCAGGTATTATCTCCTGAAAGTTTTCTGTACCCTCCTTGGCTGCACAAAGTGTCCCTCCCTTAAGACATACAATATAATATCAGTAGTGTCTGAGGGTCTGATTTCCACACTCAACAGGGGCTCCTTGACAACAAAGGCTCTCTGTGGTGACACATCTTTGAATTTGGTATCGAGCAGTTCAATAAACATAAGCTGAACTAAATCCTGACATGTTCCTGATAACTCAGCACGCCAGTGTAGAGCCTGGAGCCTTCCCATTAAACAGCACTGGGGAGAGTTGAAGAAACTGGCTGGAACTTCCCAGATGGGTCTGGCCCTCACGGAGGATAACAGCTATGTAGTTGTGTGTGACCCTCAGCACCTCAGAGATAGATTCGATTCTTTCATTTTTTTTGTCAATTACAGACTATCAAGAGGACAATCCTAATTTTCAGTTCTCTGTTCTGATTAGTTTCTGCACAGGCTAAACATGACTTCTTCTCTAGACTCACCAGGTATCTAAATTCTGTACCAGCTTCACAAAGTAACCCATCATTACATATCTTGTTGCCAGACAAGTTTAGAAGGATACGGTGGCCAGCTCAGTCCTTTGCTTGCTTGGTAGGCGGGCTCAGATGCTTGCTTATGTTCAGAGAGGGAAAAGGAGTTGAAGCACGGGAAGGGCAGGCGAGGAAAACTGGGCAATTTTCAAGAACTCTGGAAACCAGTTTTTGCAGAACAGCTTCCTTACTTTCCCCACAGGGTTGTGAACCTCTGTATCAGATGCACTCGTACTCAAGATAAACATAACATTTGGCTCTGAAATCAACATTTTGAATTACCTAGTTGAAGTCATCTACGGCACTATTTTCCTTCTAAGGTATAAGCAATGGCAAATTCTTTCAAAAGTCATTTTGAAATGTTCAGAACTACACTATAATCCTACCACCGGATCATATATAGCCATCCGTACTATAAACTCTTAACTGAGTCACAAGTAACACTGAAACTATTTGAAGCACTCTGGTTTTCTCGGTCCTCTTGCAGAGCAGCCAAACCGTCTTGAGATTCACACACAGTTGGGAAGATTCCGTGGGCCTTGGACTAGATTACTGCCAGACCTGCTAAACTTCAAGAGCTCCTCCAAGCCCAGTGCCTAACCTTACTCATGAGACGTGATCAGACCTACATCTCTCCTAGGGAATATGCCAAGTTGAAAGACAGACATATCCAATAAATTATATCCACTTTACTGGTATCACCTCTGACATGGCATAGTTTTAATTTTCAAATTTGATTACTCAGGCCGATCCTTTTAAATTTAATTCTCACTTAAAAAAATTCAAGTGATAGGGACAAGTCCCCTCTCCCACTACCCTTACCCAGGACTCACCATTGCTATCAGTTTAATTTCCGGGCATAATTCTGGGATGCAGATTATTATATACAGTTCACTCTGGAGTGAACATGGGTTTGAACTGCGTGGGTCCGTTTCTATGTGAATTTTTAACAGGATAGTACTATAAATGTATTTTCTCTTCCTTATGATTTTCTTAAAAACATTTTCTTTCCTGGGACACCTGGGTGGCCCAGTCAGTTAAGCATCTGACTTCAGCTCAGGTCATGATCTCACGGTTCGTGAGTTCGAGCCCCGCGTCGGGCTCTGTGCTGGCAGCTCGAAGCCTGGAGCCTGCTTCAGATTCTGTGTCTCCCTCACTCTCTGCCCCTCCCCTACTCGTGCTCTATTTCTCTGCCTCAAAAATAAATAAATATTTTCCAAAAATTTAAAAAAACATTTTCTCTACATTACTTTATTGTAAGAATACAGTATGTAATACATAAAACATACAAAACATGTATTAATTGACTACTTATACTATCGGTAAGGCTTCCAGTCACCAGTAGACTATTAGTAGTTATGTTTGACGGGTGAGTCAAAAGTTCTAGGGGGATTTTCAACTGTACAGGGGGTCAGTCCCCGTAACCCCCGTATTGCTCAAGGGTCAGGCCTACTATAAACTTTTAACTGAGTCACAAGTCACACTGAAAACCCTGACTGCCCACGTCATTGGCAACTGGCCTAACTTCAAGCAAGATGTCCCGGAAGAAGCATCTTAAGTGAAGCAGCAGATGTGGGGGTGGAGCAAAACACCAGCAAGGGTGCTGGGAAGGTCTTCCCAGGAGGTGGGCACAGATGCCAGGAGAATCGGGGCAGACAGGAGGGTACCATACGTTCAGCTCTGTAAGTGGGGCACCCAGCCCAAGTGGGCCAGAAGGAACCTATTTAATTAAGTAACACAAATAATAGTATGAAAAGCCCAAGCAGCACAGGTGGAGGTAACTCTGCTGCAGGCAGATGAGTCTATTTAGCTGCCAATACACAAGTGTTAACGATTGTTCCAAGATCTGGAAATGTTACCTGTGCGGTTTCAGGTCACCTCTACCTAAGTTCAGCACTTTGGAAGTTCTGTAAAATATTCTGGTCCGCACATTCCTAAAAACATCCCCTTTAATCCTAAAATCTCTTCTAGCTTTTGCGTTCTCCTCCTCTTTCCTCTTCTAATTAAGTTTCTTTTAAAAGAAGTTTATATCTGTGGTCACAACACCTTTATCTCTCATTTACTTATCAATGGTTGTGATTTGAGATCTTTCCCTATCAATACCGTTACCAAATATAATGGATATTATTCAATTGTTTTGTTTTAACCTCTCTTTCCCATTTAAAAATCAGAATGATCTTTAAGTCTTATCATTTGGGTGTTCCTTTCCTATCTTGATATCAGGATATTGTAGATCCCAGGGCACCTGGCTGGCTCAGTTAGCGGAGCACACAACGCTTGATCTCAAGGCTGTGAGCTCGAGCCCCACGTTGGGTGTAGAGATTACTTAAAAGTAAAATCTTAAAAAAAAGAAAAGAATACTGTAGGTCCAGTCATTGAGCCAGGGGGAAGCCTGTTTTAGTTTCTGGTCTCTTAGCTGTTGTCTGAGTCCTCCTATCTCCCCGGGTTTGCAGCCAGCCCAAGGCCTTTGTCAACGCTGTTGATTTTCAGATGCACAAACAGGGGCAGGGTGGTGCTGGGTGAGTTCCTGCTTCTGTACACGGGGACAAGGGCACAGGGGTTGTGGTGAGGAAACTCAACTCAACTCCTGGCTTCAAGGATTGAGCCTCGTTCTGATCCCCAACTATCATGGATCATGTCTAGTCCCTTTACCCCACAGAAGGGGCCAAATTCATTACTTGTGGCACCGCTTAGACCATTTCTTTGCAGACTCTTGCTGGAGAGTCTTTCTCTGCTTGTCCTTTCATCACTGGCATGTTCCTTGGGAATTCATCCTTCCTTTTCTTTGTATTATACACATACGTCCTTACCTTCTCCCATAGATTTAACTACACTCCACGTCTTGATGACTCCCAAATCGCTCTAGTGCTGACCTTTCGTACGATCTTCAGAGCCTTCTATAAACTGCCCAATGTCAATGCCTTTCATCTCACGTTCCACATGGTCCTTAAAATGCAACACACCTAAGATGAAATAACCCTCCCTCAAACTATGTTCTTCTCCTTCTGCCTCACTTGGGAATACTACCATCCCACTCAAATAAAAAAATCTGGCACCATCATCAGCATCTTGATCTCACCAAACTCTGTCGATTCCAATGCCCGAATATTTCAGGATGTACGTTCTTTCCTATTCCTACTGCCACTGCTTTAATTCTGGCAATTTCTTACTCAATTTATTAGAACTACTTTTTCCGCTGGTTTTCTTAACCTCGAGACCCCCCCCACCTCCTTGCCCCCCGGCATTAGAATCACCTTTATAAAGTGCAATCCCACACAGCCTTTGCAATGTCTCTCATCCATCTTCAAGATAAACCCCAATCTCACTACATGGTATTCAAGGCCTGGTACCTGTTCATCTCTCGGCTTCATCTCACAAAATCACAGTGCTTTCAGTTTTCCTTAAACACCACATGGCTTTATGTGCCGGTGGCTTTGTACCTGCTGTCTCTACTTGGACTGGCTTCCCACTCACAGGGCAAATTTCTTCCCTACCTTCAAGATGCAGGCTTACGGAAACCTTTTCCATGAAGTCTTTCTTGATGCCTCCCTCTTGCCACAGGTGGTCTGGCTGGGTCCCCCCTCTGAGTTAGCGACTGTACTTGGTATATATTTCCACTTGTGCCGCATATACTACTAGGTTGTAAGGTTCCTGAAGGCAGGGTCTAAGTCTTAATTTACTACTGCATTATCATCATTGAAAACAGTGCTAGTGCAAAGGACATTCCAATAAACTCTTATGGAATAAACACAGACATTTTGGGGAAAAAAATAAAGTCAATTCAGTACAATATGCTTAGTCTACTCAAATAAGGCTGCTGCTTATCAGCTTTAACAGTCTATCCAGGGCCACAGTACAGACTCCATGCATGCATGCATTCATTCATTTCCTCAGCAACTGAACCACCTGCCAGGCCTCATGCTCTGTTCTAAGGAACACCGTGGTAAAGTAACGCTAGCCTCTTGGGACAATGTGCTATTTGTGTGGGACCCACAGACTTCCAGGGAGAAGCTGAGAAGGGAATTTGGGGACTGATAGCAGGACACTGGTATAAAGACGTTACATTTATTTTTGTATCTTGTGAGTCAGGGAGGGCTGCCTAAGAAAAACAAACGCAGTATGAAGCCGGGATGCTCACTTTCAGCTACTAATCCAGTTTGGCCAACTAACTAACGCCTTCTAGCTCAGTCCACGATGGCTTGTCAATTCTTTAACAGGAAGGACCCTCTGAAGAACCTAAGCACAAGCACGGACCACTCGCAGGTGGGGGTGGGGACGCAGGGAATGATGACGACTGGCTACTCCAACAGCAGAGGCAGCTACTGAAACAGCAGAGTCAACTCAGCCAGCTTTACTAAATGCTCACTAAGCGCCCAGCGCAATGCTAGCGTATGCAGAGCAAGGGCCTATGGCCAGGTTTTACTGCCATTGTTGGTCACGTAAGAATTAAACAGATTAACATGTTCAGCTTTTGTACCCGATTTATTGATGACCCATGATCAAAGAGCCTTTATGTTTTTTCCATATTGCATATTGATTTTATGTAGGTTTTTTTAATCAAATAGCTATTTCTATTAAGGTTCACAAAATTTTAAATGCATATTGGTTCGCCAATATAACCAGTGAGTTAGGGAAATTTTAATATTTATATTGAAGATGGGAATAATAATATGAATAACCATTAACCAATAACCATTTATGCTGTGTTCATCAATGTACATCATGGACATCTCAAAAAAACTCTCATTTCACAGATGATCCCTGTCCTCAGGTCTTACGCTATTGATAAGGAGAAGAAATTGAGCACGGCAAGCAATTCCACAAGGAGTGAGCACTAAACTGCGTGGCACAGCAGTTAGAAAAGGGCAGAGAAAAACAGTGGGCCACCCAATCCGAGCGGGCTTTGGAGAGAAACTAGCATTCCAACGGAATTGACAGGATTTTAAGCAGTTGCTCTCAAACATTTTAGTCTCAGGATCTCGTCACAATTCTTAAAAATCATTAAGGACCCCAAAGAGCTTTTGTTTATGTAGGTTATAATTGCCAGATTTACCATACTAAGAATTAAAGGCAGAAAAAAATTAAAATACTCATAAATATCCATTTAAAAATATTAGTAATACACCATTACATGTTAACATTTTTTAAATTAAAAATAATATTTTAGAGGATTAAAAATTTGAGAAAAGTGCCACTGTTTCATGTTTTTGCAAATATCTTTAAAGTCTGGTGTAGGAGCCGGCAGCCGTATCCTCCTATCTGCTTTTGCATTCAGATTTTTGCAGTATTGAATGTCATGAAGCCTCTGGAAAACTCCGCTGTGCACTTGTGAGAGAATGGGTTTAAAAGGCATGTATCATGGTAGTATTATTAAAAGAGTTGTGACCTCATGGACCCCCTGCTGAAGGGGTCTGGGTGGGGAAGGGGGAGGATCCTTGGATCACACTTCGAGTAACTACTAACTGTAAAAGAGAAAGAAAATGGTCCAAGGGTATAAGCAGGAAGGAAGTGTGTGGCTGGGGAGCCAGAGCTTCTACATACGCCACGCTTACTCCGAACCTCTTGGCTCCAAACAAGCTCACCTCCTGCACTGTGAACCTGAGAGACAGGAGCAGGAGGGCAAGGTGGGGTTGTGCACGACAGCGACAGTGGGGCCGGGAGCCTCTCCCTCCCTGTCTGCAGTGCTGTGTGTGCTGCAGGCGGGAGAGGCTCCACTTCCCCCGGCGGCAACACTCCCTGGAGGCCACGTCAGGTTTTCCTCTCCGGCGCCCACACTGCGCTCTCCTCGAAGCTGTAAATGGCTCATAAGAAACTGCCTTGCCATGGCTTCCCGAGGCTGTGTTTACTAGCTGCAAAATCATCTCACTGCTGCAGTCTCAGATTCTTCAGACATTTCTTGATCTGGCTGTCTTAAAAAGCAAATTTAACATCAGCCACGTAGCCAGTTTTTCCTTGCCAATAATCCTGTGAGTTTGCGATTCTGTTCCTGTGCATCTCGTGCGCTGTAAAAACAGTTCCTGGAGCGTCATATGTCATGGATCTAGTTGCCATAAACTGAAAACATTTTCTTCATATTTTGTGGCACAAACGAAAAGCATTCCGGATGTGGTTTGCATACAGTCCATCTCTGGCCAAAAAAGAGGTTTAAATATATGGACAGGCAGGGAAAGAGGGGTGGCCATGACCATGGTTAAACCTTTTTACCATCTAAGTCAATGTTTGATAGTATATTTTTAAATTTAAATTTTTGCTGTGATTAATGTTCTAAAATTATCCTGCAGTAGGTACAACTGTTCATTTTATGTAGGAAGCTTTAAGTTATCTAAAAGTATTTTATAGCTGAGAGAAATACATACAAAACAGAAGCTTCTTTTTGATCTCTCAAATAAAAAAAAATAATATGACAAATAGAAACAACCATGAACCTATACAGCTCTTCAGGGTTTTTGTTTGTTTGTTTTAGTAAGCAAATTTATTAAGGTCCCTTTATAGACCAGAATGGCTCATTTTTAAGTCAAAGTGAAACTAAAACTTTAAAAGAGATTTCTGCTTCTGGGAACGGTAAACTAGGTAATTCGGACCAACCATCCTGCAGAGACTGCCAGAAAATCTGAACAAAATATAAAAAATATCTTGAAGGCAGAGGAGCATTAACAAGTTAATTATGAATTGCCAGTCACAAAACTCAATTCTAGGAGAACTATATAACTCAACATGAAAAACAAATAATAAAGCTTTTAGAAGGTAATACGGGATGATGTTTTCATGACCTAGGGGTAGAGAAGGATTTCTTAAGCAGCATACAAAAAGCACTTATTATTAAAAAACAGATAAATCTGACATAAAAATTCAGAATTTTTGCTCATCAAAAGACATCCTCAAGAAAATGAAAAAGCAGGCAATGTAAAACCAACAAGGGGTGCTTATTGGAAAGAACAAAGAATTCTAAGATGGAAAAAAAACCAAGATAACTCAATAGGAAAATAGGTAGAAGACTAGATGAGGCACATCACCAAATAAACAAAAACAAAAAACTGCATTATCTAACTGGTCAACAAACATATGAAAAGGTGTCTAGCCTCAATAGGAAGTGAGAGAACTACAAAAGAAAACCACAATGAAAAATACAAAGGAAAATGATAATGATATACCATTATAAACTAGAATGGCTAAAAACTATTTATTTATTTATTTATTTAGTAAAGATTTTATTTTTCAGTAATCTCTACACTCAACATGGGGCTCAAAATCACCACTCGGAGATCAAAAGTCACATGTTGTATTAACTGAGCCAGCCAGGCGCCCCATGAATGGCTAAAAATTTTAAAGTCTGATCAGGGCACCTAGGTAGCTCAGTTGGTTGGGCATCTGACTCTTGATTTTGGCTCAGGTCATGATCTCACTGTTCATGGGATCGAGCCTCGAGCTGGCTCTGCGCTGGTAGCATGGAGACTGCTTGGGATTCTCTCTCTCTCTCTCTCTCTCTCTCTCTCCCTCTCTCTTCTCTGCCCCTCCCCCACTGGCACACACGCACATGCGTTCTCTCTAAAAAATAAATAAATAAACACAAGAAAACAGAAAATGAAAGTCTGATAATAACAAGAGTTGCCAAGGATACAGAACAACAGGAACTGTCATACACTGATTATGTGAATGTAAACTGTTATTTCCACTTCAGAATACAATTCTCCATTATTCTAAAGTTAAAGACAGACATACTCTATGATCTAGCAATTCTACTCCTATGTATTAAGCCAGGAGAATTAATGCATACATGCCCCAAAAGAAATATACAAAAACATTCAGAGTGGCACTATCCATAACAGCCCTCAACTGGGAACAATCCAAATATCCCAGTAGTAGAATGGATAAATATCTTCTGACATATTCACACAATAGGGTACCATACAGTAATGAAAATGAAGGAACAAGAGCCAAACACAACAACATGGATGAATCTTGCAAACATAATGACCAGACAAAAGAATACATACCAGGTGACTCTGTGTTCAAAATTAGCCAAAACTATAATGTGTAGAGGTATGCAGGTGGGAAACGTAAAAAGAAAAAAATATCAGAAGAGTGGTTACCTATAGGTGGGAAGGGAAAACTCTGACAAGCAAAAGTCGTTATGAAGAGGCTGCTGCGTCCCCATAATATCCTATTTCTTGACCTCAGGAGTGGTTATTTTTAAATTAATTCATTAAGTTTGACATTTGTATTTTATGCACTTTTCTGGCTGTGTGCTCTATTTCACAATAAACAAGAATGAACGCAAACAAAACTAATACAAAGGCAAAAGCGCTACCTTTCATTTGACAATTAGATCACCGAACCCCAGTTCCTCAGAAGGCATTCTGGCCTTTCATTACCAAGCCCTGTCTTCCTAGTCTCGCCTCTTGCCATCTACCTTTTTTTAACAAGTAGTCTGCCACATTCGCTCTCAACCAGGTGCTTTCTTTACTTTTACTCATGATATTTTTCTGTCCAGAAAACCATGTAGACAAACCCCAATCACCCTTCTGCCAGACTAGGTACAAACTGTCATTGAAGATACAACCTGGGTGTCATCTCCTATGAGAAATCTTTTCAGGAGACACAGACTCTGCAGTCACACTGCCTAGTTCAAATTCTAGAGCTGCCATTTACTAGTTCTGTGACTTTGGTTGAATTACCAACTTTAGTTTTATTATAGCTTCCACATCTGTAAAATAGGATAAAAATATTATCTGTCTCACTGGGGAGTGTGAGGATTAAATGAGTAAATATATGCAAAGTGTTTGGAACATGCTTGGGACAGAGTAAGCACTAGGGACTAGCTATTAGTATTACCCAGTATTAACTAGGTATTAGCTATTTATTATGACTATTATCAATACACTCTGATAACCCCCTCCCTATACCCAGAAGCCCCTCCACATTAGATACTCTTCCTTTGGGGTCCCATGGTTCAGTATTACAATTCATTCTCTTGTATACAGCCCTTATGGACAGTTAATTCTTTGAGAGCAGGAACTAAATCTTTTACTCCTCAATCCCCAACACCTAGCACAGGGCCTGGCATGCACTAACCTTAACCCTAACCCTAACCCTAACCCTAACCCTAACCCTAACCCTAACCCTAACCTAACAGTAGATGCTCAGTAAATATCTGTGGAATGAATAAGCCACAAAGACTCCAAACATGGATCTATATCACATATAAAAGTTGTCCTCTGGTGCTGAAATGTGCCCTCCCCTGTGTGTATGCCACAAACTAGAAGCACAGCCTTGACAGATTCCTACAATTACCTCAGAATATGGGTATAGACTCCTCCCCCTGGTAGCAACAAATGAGACAAGTAATAATTTGTCCTATCTACCTCTTGTGAGGCTCAAATGATAATAACTATGAAAATATATTTTTTTAAGTGTGAAGCTCTATTATATGAGGTTTTATTGCCTTAATAAAACGACAGGATTATTGTTGAATTGCAAATCTGGAAAAGGCTTTAGGGAGTAACAAGGAATTAATATAATATAAAAATGCAATCTCATATGTTCTAAGATAAGATTTTTATTTTAAAAATAAACATTAAATATTTATTATTTTTAATAATAATTTGCATATATTGCAATAATAATTAAAATATTTTGCAACAGAATGTCTCCAATTTTCTCAATTGGTTATTAATGATTTAGGTAATACCAAAACAAACAACCATGTATGTTCACAGCAGCATTAATCATAATAGCCCAAAAGTGGAAACAACCCAAATGCCCATTAACTGGCAAAAGGATACACTGTGGTCCATCCACCCAGTAGAAAACTACTCAGCAGTAAAAAGGAGCAAGCTACGGATACAAACAATGGGGGGAACCTCGAAAACATGATACTCAGTGAGAGAAGCCACTCGCAAGAAATCTCATATTGTATGATTCCACTTACATTAAATGTCCACAAAGGGCAAATCTATAGAGACAAAAAGTAAATTAGTGGTTGCCTGGGGCTGGGAGTGGGAACACCAGGCCGCAAATGGGTATGCAGGGTCCCTTTGGGCTGATGGAAATGTTCTAAAATGGGGCTGTGGTGATGATTACACAATGGTGTACACTTAAAAAGATGTTTTAATTGTACACCTAAAATAGGTGAACTTTATGGTGTGTAAATTATACCCCAATAAAGGTGTTTTTAAAAAGACAAATGTTCGGCACTTTTTTACAGCTAGCTGTAATTCTCACATCTTTAAAATCTCACCCCCACATGGGACCAAAGAACACAAGCGTATAGCATAATAAGAAAAGTTAGCTTTTAAAAACAAAGCAAGTTTTAAACGTCATGTACAAAGTATCTTAAAAACCCAAAGTGCCACCTCCTTACTTCTTTTCCAATCCAGTAGCAACAAAACGATGATCTTGATAAACAGGCGTTCACTGTCATTTGTTTATTTCACCCCACCTGTACAAACACACATTCTGGCCTCATCTGCATTTATAATTGCAAATATGAATATCTGGCACAATGCCCCCCTCTTATAGCCAAATGGCAAGCATAAGAAAAAGGTAAATACAGAAAGCACAGTGTATAATGAGATTAAAAAAATGTTGTACATCTGATAAACAGGATTTCTAAATAGAGTTTAAATTAACACTCAGAAATCGACAGTTCTTTATACAAATGTACTTCAGATTAAATTCTACATGAAGTCCTAAAATGCTATCCAAATTATTTTGCTGAACTGGAATTGTTAAATTGGATATTGCTTGAAGTAGGTCACTGGCTCGGGCTTGAAAGTATTTGGTAATGCAGAGATCTACTTGCAACGTCATTTGTCACAATGAGATTGGATTTAGACCTGGAGAAACCACACGGGTTGGGTGTCAACTGTCAGTTGTATTTTACATAGATAAATCTCATTTTAGATTTATCTCACTGCAGATTTCTTGAACAGGGAAATAACAAGATGAAAGAAGTGTTTCTGCAAGAGTAAATCTGGTGGCAGTGTTTAGAAACTGTCTCTTTGGCTTCCTGCTCCTTTGTTCCCCATATCTACTCGGTCTCCAAAGACCATTAAGCTTTCTTTTGTAATGTCTTTCAAGTTTATTCCTTCTCTCCACTTTTACTCTCACCACTATAATCCTAACTGGTGTCAGGAAAGGGTGAAGGGCAAGAAAACTAGGAAAAGCAAACAAACTAGAGACTATTAGAGTAATCTAAGATGGAAGTGAAAGGGACCTGCTCTCCAGCAGTGGTGCTCAAAGTGCGGTCCCCAGACCAGCAACATCAGCATCACCTGGGAACTAGACGCAACTGTAAATTCTCAGGCTGTACCCAGACGTATCAAATCAGAAACTGTGGGGGCAAAACCAGCAATGTTTGTAATGAGCCCTCTAGGTGATTCTGATATAGGCTAAAGTTTGATTGTTAGTGATATAAAAAAGCAGAACAAGAAGGAATGGGTCAAGACAAGAGAATATCAGAACAGGCTAAGAATTTCTACCACAATGTTCCTCCAATCTCCAACCTACCCTATCCAAAAAGAACTGCTCTCTAAACTGCTCTTTCAAGTACTATTCACTTTTTTTTTTAAGTTTATTTATTTATTTTGAGAGAGACAGCACGAGTGAGAGAGAGACAGAGAGAGGGGGAGAGAGAGAATCCCAAGCAGGCTACTCACTGCCAGCACAGAGCCCAATGCAAGGCTCGAACTAACTGTGAGACCATGACCTGAGCCCAAACCAAGAGTCGGATGCTTCACCGACTGAGCTACCCATGTGCCCCTAAGTACTATTCACTTCTGATATCACCACCCTCTAACACGGCTTACATTCAATCTCTCTTCCCACTAGTCCTCATCCAATATACCAATTTGGTTGGTTCCATGGCTGGGGCTCTAGACAGTCAAGAAGAGAGGAAATGCACCACATGTGAGAAATTCTGATATAAAAGGCCCTTCAAATAAGTGGAGAAAGGATGAATTTTTCAATAAATGGTTTTGGAGGAACTGGCTGGTTGTTGTGGGAATGGAGAGTGCATGTTACTCTGTGCACCAAAATAAAATTCCAAGTATATCAAACACTTTAATTAAAAAGCCAAAAGGAACACAATAGATTAAATCATCATAAAAATATTTTTATCATCTTCAGTAAATGGTCTTCCTAAAAGCATGATAACTTCACCCAGAAGGCTTAAAAGAAATTTCTAATAAATTTTACTACATAAAAATCTAAAACTTGTCTATGGCCAAAAAAAAGATCATAAAATAAAAAGTATACTAATAAAACATTTGCAGTGCATAACAGAAAAGAGTGCTCTCATACTGTTAAGAAAAAAAATGAACACGGGGCGCCTGGCTGGCTCAGTTAGAGGAACACACAACTCTTGATCTCAGGGTGGTGAGTTCAAGCCCCATGGGTGTAGAGATTACTTAATTTAATAAAATTTAAAAAATAAATCTAATTAGATAATTGCAGAAAGGAAAAGAATATACAATTCACAAAAAGAAAAAAATTTAAATGATATAAAAACCTAAATCTAATACTTAAAAAAAAAGATTTTTACACCTAGCAAATTGGCAAAGATTAAGATTGACAAAGTTGGGTGTGGGGACAGCAGCACCTTATCATATTGATGGTAGAAAAGCAATTTATACACTACTTTTCATAGCATAAAATGACAACATCTACCAAAATTTAAAATATCCATTTCTTTCATACAGCAATTCTACTTCTCCTAAGAATGGAGTCTACCAAAAATACTCATAAGTGTACAAATACATTTGTATAAACATGTTCATTGCTGCTGCTGCCCTACTATTTGCAATCCTGAACAGTAATCCTCAATGAACTTAATGTCAACCACTTGGAGACTGGTAATAGAAACAACAGAATATTCTGTAGCTGTTAAAAAGGAGGCTATGTAACATGGACAAGGTTCACAACATCTTGTTAGAGTAAAAGAAAAGCCATCATAAAACATCATGTATAGTTTAATCTCTTATGGCAAAAAAAAAAAAATATATATATATATATATTATATATATATATAATATATATACCTTATATTTACATATTACACACACACACACGTGTGTGTGTGTGTGTGTGTGTGTGTGTGTGTGTGTGTGTGTGTATGGAGGTAAAAAGTTATTCACTGGTATCTGAGGTATCTGACTACAGGAGAGGATTGGTGCCTCTAACCCATGTGGTTCAAGGGTTAACTGTATACATATAACAGGTACATATACTATACTACATGTAGCATATGTATACATGTAATGTATACAATGTATAATATAGCATATATAGGTATATGCTCTCTCTATATAGATATAGATATAGATATAGATATAGATATAGATATAGATATAGATATATTATATGCCAGCATAGAAGTATAGGGGAAAAGTCTGGCAAGATATACAACCTTTAAAAGTAGGTACCTTAAGGAGTTAGGGGAATTTTCCATTTTCTACTTCATAAACTTCAAGTTCCTTTCAAGGAACATGAATTGCTATTACACTAAAAAGTAAATATGATGTCACTTCTTTGTCCAAAAGTTTTAAAGCCTCCCAGCCCACAGAGAATATAGTCTGAACTTCTCAGTCAGATGTCAGAATGGTCCAGCTATGCCACCTGATGCCTTTACCCATCACCAAGGTGAACTCCCCTAATGTGGCAAGTTAGGAAGGGGTGTCTGTTCTCCTTCCTTCATGGTATGCCGGCTGAAGCCTGGTACTACCTCTGATAACCTTTCCTTCCATTATCAAAGCTTTTATTGTGATAGGCACACTGGAATGGCATTCTAATTTGTTCTTTTCAGAACAATGTTGACAGAGCTGCTCAAAAAAACTAACAGATTCCTTCAACTGCTTTTGTAGGAAAATAAGTTCACATGCCAATGTATGGGCTGACCAATACAACCCCACCACTGAAAACCAAAATGCAACATGTTTTTTGGCTAATAAATATTAAGAAATAATGTTTGGTTTTCATAGCCATTTGTTGGCATATATTCCACATCCTATATAACACGTGGTTTTTGACAGTTACACCTGTTCTGCAGCAGGAGAATATTGAGACAAGATTTCTTAGAAGACACAAGAGGTGGAGTCAGTTTTGTGATCTCTTTGGCTGGGGTGCAATGGGAGGGACCATCGAGTACTCACACAACACCCTGATCAAGTCCCACTATACTCATCTTACAAGCCCAACTCACTTAGTTGTCAAGGTATGGCAATATCACAACACCTATATGCCAGCGCAAATCTGACTCAGAGTTCATTTACAAAAACATCATGTCTTTGCAGGAGATCTGGATGCTCCCCCAAAATACTCTATGCTTGAGTAACAGAAACTCTTCTCTGCTCATCCATAATAGTAAGGGTTTCTTAGACTTTAACTGGGTAATATCTGACCTTTATTCTAACTCACTCCTGAAGGCTGATAACTGTCCTCGCAGCCCTCCTGAGAAAGAAGTGACCATTTCAGTAGTACCCTGTGTCCAAAGATCTAGAATGCAAAGTCTCATAAAATTTTGGCCATGATCAGGGCACTTAGTGGTTGACTATTTATTTTGGATACCAATATGTTCAATATGACAGTACTTTCTGAAGTCAGTATGGTAGTCATGTTTGTGTTTCTAAGACAATTAACTTGATAAAATATGAATACTTGGGGTTAGAGATGAAAGGGGTACAGAGAAGCTAGAGTACATGGAAGACCTAGGCTAAAGTCACTAGGTCAGTGAGGTGGTAATGATATGGATAAACCACTGTAGTTGTCAATGGCATCTGCCTTGAACATGAAGGTTATAGGTTATATAGTGCTTGTTTTGACATCTACCTCCCTTCCCTACCAACTATGGGAGGAATGGGGTACTTTACTCATATCTGCATTCACAGTCTTTGGCACAGAGCCAATACTCAGTAAATATTTGCTAAATTAATGAAGCATATGCTTTAAGAAAATATAGGGTTACACAATAAAGGGACACATGGCAAAATGTGTAGTTACCTACATTTCCTGTTTCAATCCAGATTTGGCTGGGGATAACCCTGTACTCAGATTTCTCAACCTTCCTTATGGATAGAGGTGGCCATGTGTCACAGTGCTGGTCAGTAAGAGGCACCTCTTTTTTTTTTTTTTCAACGTTTTTTATTTATTTTTGGGACAGAGAGAGACAGAGCATGAACGGGGGAGGGGCAGAGAGAGAGGGAGACACAGAATCGGAAACAGGCTCCAGGCTCCGAGCCATCAGCCCAGAGCCTGACGCGGGGCTCGAACTCACGGACCGCGAGATCGTGACCTGGCTGAAGTCGGACGCTTAACCGACTGCGCCACCCAGGCGCCCCAAGAGGCACCTCTTTAGGTGAGGCATACCTTTTGTATGTCACTCTTTCCCCTTCTTCCAGGGGTTGGCCAGTAGGGAAGCAGAAAAGTGACCTTGCCATTATCAAGAGAGACACATCTAAGAACGGGTAGAAGGAATCCAAAACATTAACACCACTGTGGACAGTAACAGCCTTGGACTTCGTATTTCTCAATTTTATGTTGTGTAAGAGAAAATAAATCTCTAGTTGGTTAAAGCAAACTTGAATTTTCCATTACATGTAGTCTAACTTATTCCTAATTGATAAAAGTACATAGCAATAGAAGGAAGAATTATGAGACTACTGTAGTAATCCAAAGAACAATAATTTTGTTCTAATAACTGAATACGTGTAGTCTTCTTTCTTTGTGATAATATAATTGTAAATAATTCCAGGGTATATGATATCATTAAATGACAGCACTCTAGCTAGCAGCTCAATAGTGATTTGAGATTATCTAACTAAATGAGAATGTTTGGAAAGTGTGTTGATGCGTATACTGCACTGACATATATTGTAGTGTCATCAGCAATAAGACCAACTGAAACAGATGAACTCCAAGATCACATAAAATTAGCAATAATCTCCTCTCAACTACGTGGAAGTGGTAATCAAAACCCAGAGTGGAAAAGAAAATTGAAAACATTTCAAAAAACACCTGCAGGAGAATGCTGCTATTCTAGCTGCATGTTAAGCCTCCTTTACTGGATATGTTCTACACTCAACATCTGGCCTTTCCACAGCTAGTGCCTACCAATTCGACGTTAAAGAATACTTCTTGCTGAAGTAATGTCACCGGGAAATTTTAATCCCTCTCAAGGGCATTCAGTTGTAGTTCACATTCACTTCTGAAGAAATGAAAGTAAAATATGTTGCTCTGTCCTCTGTAAGTTAGTACTTGTTGGTAAGTTGTAAGTTAGTACTGAGATCTAGAAATCAGATCAATTTGTATTGGAAAAGGAAGGTACATGCTTAATGTAGCACTAGCTTATAGCAACCAATAATAAGCTTTTGTTTTTTAAACAAGTTTTTTAAAGTATCATTATGAACTCATGAACTTTTCAGTTAATGTTTTTATTGGTATTCTAATTGTCTCACTGTTGGCCAAAGGGAGTCTTCTCATGTGTGTGTACTCTTACATCTTTTTGATGTGACCCTTGTCATAGTCTTTGATGACTTCCTTGCTCTATGGTATAATAAGGAATTCTACATTTATCTTGCATAATTCCTGCTGCAGACCTGGAATAGCTATCCCAGGAATCCTTCTTCCTTTTAGTGAGAATTGGTATTTCAAAACCATAATTTAGACATTAGGCTTACATGCTGCTAACTGGGTTGGCCACTGTTTGTAGGCCTTTTTGGTGTAATGTATTAAGTAGCTTTTTTAAAGATAAAATATATCAAGAGTTCACACTAAAACTTCCAATTCAAAATTCAGTTAATCAAGAGAGTGAGAAGACAAGCCACAGAATAAAGAAAAATGTTTATAAAAGACTTATCTGATAACGGACTATTACCCAAAATATACAAAGAAATCTTAACACTCAACAGTAAGAAAATGAACAACTCAGTTAAAAAACAAACAAAAGACCTGAACCAGACACCTCACCAAAGAAGACATACAGATGGCAAATAAGTATATGAAAAGATGCTTGACCTTGTATGTCATTAAGGGATCACAAATTAAACAATGATAAATTGCCACAACCCACTTATTAGAATGGCCAAAAACTGAAACACTGAAAACATCAAATGTTGGAGAGTATGTGGAGCACCAGGAATGCTCTTTCACAGCTGGAGGGAATGCAATACAGTACAGTCACTTTGGAAGATAGCTTGGTGGTTTCTTACAGAACTGAACATAGCCTTACAATCCAGCAATCACACTCCTTGATATTTACCCAAAGGAATTGTATATCTACACAAAAACCTGCACACTGATACTTAACAGCAGCTTTATTCATAACTGCCTACACTTGGAAACAACCAAGACGTCCTTCAGTAGGTGAACGGATAAATGAACTGTGATATGGCCAATGGAATGTTATTCAGTGCTAAAAAGAAATGAGCTCTTTAAGTCATGAAAAGACATGAAGGAAACTTAACGGTATGTTACTAGGTCAAAGAAGCCAATCTAAAAAGGCTGCATACTATATGACATTCCAGAAAAGGCAAAACTAGGAGGTAGTAAAAAGATCAGAGGCTGCCAGGGGCCCTTGAAGAGGAAGGGACAAATAAGGGGAACAAAGGATTTTTAGGACAGTGAAACAATTCTCTATGATATTATAGTGGTGAATACATGTTTTTATACATTTGTCAAAACACTGATTGTACAACACCAAGAGGAACCCTAATGTAAACCATGGACTTTGTATAATGAAATGTCAATGTAGAATCATCACCTGTAACAAATGAACCACTCCTGTGCGGGATGCTGACAGCAGCTGGGGCGGATGGGGCAGTAAAATTTCTGCTTAATTTTACTGTGAACCCAAAACTGTTCTAAAAAAGTCTACTAAAAAACCAAGTTAACAGGGTTTTAATTAACCTTTTATTTTATATCTGTAACTCTTTTCACTCATGTTGAGAATCTGGGTCTCAACAACACAGCAAAATGATAAAATATAACATAATTACTCGTATGTATGATCTGGTAATACACACACAACCCCAGAATAAAGAATAATAATAATAATACTGACACCAATCACCAATAATATATGGACACACAGTTATATATATGGGTTTTGTTGTCGTTGCTACATTTTTTGCAGTTCTTTTTATCCTTAGGGTTGACACCACTAAGGATATAAAGCTCAAATTACTGAGTTTTAAATTTTGGGTTCTTTGTTTCTTTGTTATTTTTAATTTTTAAAGATTGCTTTTTTAAAAAAAATTAACCTTGCCTAGGGGCGCCTGAGTGGCTCAGTCATTTAAGCGTCCGAGTTCGGCTCAGGTCATGATCTCACGGTTCGTGAGTTCGAGCCCCGCGTCGGGCTCTGGGCTGACAGCTGAGAGCCTGGATGGAGACCGCTTCGGATTCTGTGTCTCCCTCTGTGTGCCCCTCCGCTGTTTGCACTCTGTCTCTCGCATTGTCTCAAAAATAAATAAACATTAAAAAAAATTTTAATTAACTTTGCCTTATAATCGTTTAAATCATTGCATAATGTCAAATCCACAAATAAACTGCTGTATATTCAAAGCAGTCTAGTTCCTATCTCTGTCCCCTCTACCCCATTTCCCTTCCTTCATCTCTCACAGTAAATTGGTTTTTAAGCTTTTATGACTTATTCTTCCATTTAAAAAATATAGACAGCAAAAAATAGAGAGAGAGACAGCAAATACTGACATCAAAATATGCTAGAAACCCTCATATTCAGAGCGAATGGAGGAACGCAGCACAAAGACCACTTGGTTTATAGTTACAAGACATGGTGTCCAGTTACTGTTTCACTACTTATTAGTGGACCTTGGGGAATTATCTAATTTTTCAGAGCTTCAGTGCAATTTTCTATATAATGAGGAAAGCATAATAGAACTTTCTACCTTATACAGTTGCTATGAGGATCAGATAAGATGTGAAAATCTTTTAAAGGTGTAATTGTATATGAGTACATTCTTGGAGTAAAGGTTTCTGAAGATTAGCCAAAAGTCATTCCATTTGTTAATAAAAATTTCTTTTACTCATAGGTACAAAATAAGCAGGAATAACTTATTCCTCTATTAAGAAAGAACCGCAGGGGCGCCTGGGTGGCGCAGTCGGTTAAGCGTCCGACTTCAGCCAGGTCACGATCTCGCGGTCTGTGAGTTCGAGCCCCGCGTCAGGCTCTGGGCTGATGGCTCGGAGCCTGGAGCCTGTTTCCAATTCTGTGTCTCCCTCTCTCTCTGCCCCTCCCCTGTTCATGCTCTGTCTCTCTCTGTCCCAAAAAAAAAAAAAAAAAGAAAGAACCGTCAAGGGGCGCCTGGGTGGCTCAGTCGGTTGAGCGTCCGACTTCGGCTCGGGTCACGATCTCGCGGTCCGTGAGTTCGAGCCCCGCGTCAGGCTCTGGGCTGATGGTTCAGAGCCTGGAGCCTGCTTCCGATTCTGTGTCTCCCTCTCTCTCTGCCCCTCCCCCGTTCATGCTCTGTCTCTCTCTGTCTCAAAAATAAATAAATGTTAAAAAAAAAAAATTAAAAAAAAAAAAAAAAAAGAAAGAACCGTCAAGAAGTACAGGGAGAGAAGATGAACTCAGAGTTCCCAGCAGGTTCAGCTTCTCCCACGAGAAGGACCAAGGGGTTCTGGGAAGTGGCATGTGGAAACCTAGTCCTTGGAGTCTGGGTCACCAACAGTTAAGTGGCTGTACCTCTAAATCTCCAAGAGAGATTGAGGCCAACAGTGCCCCTGTAAGACCTGGCCGTGCTGACATCTGTAGCTTTCCTAACCCCCTGCCTTCCTCTTCTGTCTCCAGTAAACCAGCTTTCCTCAGTTCCTCCAAGGCTTCAGGTTCTTTCCTCCCTCAGTACCTTCACACGTTAGTCCCTTTGCCTGAAAGACTTGTTCCCAGTGATCACCTGGCCAACTCCTACCTTTCCTGCCAATTTCTGCTTAAATGTTACTTTTTCAGAGGGGCTTTCCCTCACCTCCCAGACTAACTCAGATCCCCCAATCACTTACTCTTATAGCCTTCAGTATTTTTCCCAAAAGGCATTTATCAGGGTTTGATGTTACATATGTAGTAATGTAACCACTTGATTGGGAAAGACTTTTCCCACTAGATAAAAAGTCCTGTGATGGGCAGCAGATGTTTTGCTAATTTCTTTATCTCCAGTTCCTAGGACCATGCCTAGTTAGAGCAGGTGCTCAATAAATATGTGTGGAGTGAATGAAAAGCTTAAAGCATCATTTATAAGACTGTTGAACTAGATCCTGAATACTGGAAAGAGGGAAGTATCGAGTTGTTAAACACAGAAAAAAAATCTATAATCCAGAGTCTTCTCTAAGGGGCCATTATTCTAGTCCCCTCTAACTTAATTTATAATTTAAGTATACAAATATTCAAATTGTATAATGTATTTCCCTCTCTATATGTAATAAGTGAATTTTAGTGGTCAAAATATCCAGAAACAAGGACTCCCTATGCCTGTCACAAAAACTAAGATTTTTCACTTGTGATATAGCATAAGCTGAGGGTATTATGACAAAACAAAAACTTTCAAAACAAATTATTACAACCTCCTAAAAATGCCAAGACCCATAAGGAGGTGGAATCTAAAGGAAAAAAAAAAAAAAAAAGACTTAAGAAATATATCAACCAAATGCTATAACGATAATATTTATTTTTATTTTTTTGAAAGAGAGAGGGAAAAAAAAAACCATGAGTCGGGTAGGGCAGAGAGAGAATCCCAAGCAGGCTCCAGCCCAGCGAGGAGCCAGACACAGGGCTTGATCTCAGAACCGTGAGTTTATGACCTGAGCTGAAATCAAGAGTTGGACATTTAACCAACTGAGCCACCCAGGTGCCCTTATAATGATAATCTTAAACACTACCTGGTTTTTATGTAGCCAGAAATATGAAAGACTTATTACCATTTCTCTTCAGTGGACATGATGAAAAAAGTACGGCACACAGAGGACACACAATTTAAAAGGGAAGTTAAAACTTATGTTTTTTCTATCTAAAGCCTTCGTTTTCCTATCTCCTTGCAAACAAATGAACAAAAGCACTCCGTGTTTCTTATTTTTGTACATTAAGAATAAAATCTCTATCCATTAGAAATCTCTATCCATTAGAACATGTTTTTGAACTCTACTTAGATTCTAATAAGCATCTATTAAAAGTCTGCTGTACATGACCAAGCACCCAAAATTCACATAGAGCCTTTCCCACTGAAAGGAACCAGAGCTCCTTGAAGAAGTGGAGGATTCAGGACCGGGACAGAAAGTGTAGAAGACATCTTGCCATATCAAAAAGAAAGGATGCTATAAAAAGTCTTCAGAAGTCAACTTGAAGAGGCTCCTCCCCCTAGTCAGAACATGTGAAGCATAAATTTTTAAAAATCACTGCAATGGACTCACATCTATTAAATATCTTAAAATCCTGAAGTTCATAATATATATTTTTTTAAATATCATTGTTCTTCTCTGGACCCATCTATGCTAGGGAACCACATTGTTAATATGAAAACTGGTAAGTAAAGGGAAAGAATCAAGCATTTAACCTGCCTTTCCTGAATGAAGTATACCTCAGATTTTTAAAAATGTTTATTTACTTTTGAGAGAGAGAGCAAGCAGGGGAAGGGCAGAGAGAGAGGGAGACAGAGGATCCAAAGTAGGCTCTGTGCTGACAGAAGAGGGCCTGATGCAGGGCTTGAATTCACAAACCATGAGATCATGACCTGAGCTGAACTTGGACACTTAACTGACTGAGCCACCCAGGCGCCCCTAAAGCATACCTCAAATTAACCACAGAATTGATATGGGAAAGCCTCCCTAGCTAATTAATAGAGACAAATGACAAAATCAGAATACCACCATTTTGTAACATAAATGAACACAGCTAGGCATTGGTCTTCAATACCTGTTAACGTTACAGTAAGATGAGACAAATGCTATGACATGCCTCCTAATGGAAGTAAACACCACTTCCTAGAAAGTATTCTTGCCAAACAAAAATAACCTGAACTAGATCAAGCCTCCAGATACAACTACCAGTTTACACAAAATACAAAACAGAAGAACATGTCAAGCCCACCATGGGGATGTAATTAGCAAAACTGAGGTGAGAAACTATAGAACCGATGGCTAAGTTTATTTTTCAGATAAATTGAGAAGAAAAAGAAGAGAGGGGACCCTACAGATAAAAAGAGACTTAGGAAACATACTAACCAAATGGTAAGTTGGTACTTGTTTGGATCCTGGTGTAAACAAACCAACTTTATGAATCAGGGGAAATGTGAATACTGATGTTTTGTGTGTGACTTTAAGGAATTATTAAGTTTTTAGATGTGATAACTGTATTATGCTTGGAGTTGTTTTTTTTTTTTTTAAGATTCCTTATCTTTTAGAGATACACACCAGAATATTTATGAACGAAATATGCACGAGAGGCTACAGTCATCTAAAGGTTTGTCTAGGGCTGAAGGATCTCCTTCCACAAGGGCTCCCTCCCATGGTGGGTGTTAGCTGGAGGCCTCAGCTCCTCTCCACAAGAACCTTTTCACAGGCTACTTAAATATCCTCACAATAGGGCAGGCTGTCTTCTCACAGAGGGAGTGGTCTAAGAGAGCAAGGCAGAAGCTATAATTTCACACTGGAAATCATGTACCATCACTGCTTCAATATCCCACTGGTCATACAGGTCAAGTCTATACAACATGAGAAGATTACACAAAGGCATGAATACCACGAGGATACCATGAGGCATGAATACCTGAGGATCATCAGGGCCATCTTGGAGCTTAAGCTCCTGACCATGACTTTCAAAATCCTTCATCATCTCTGGTTCCTACTGCACTCCAACCTCATTTCATTTTATTCTTTCTTGGTCCTATAAGCTCCACTTCGCCAGCTTCCTGTCTGCTTCTCAAAGGTGAGGGCTTTGTATCTAGTTTGAGTCTTTGTATTAGCTGCTCCCTCGGCCTGGATTATTTTCTCTACTCACCCTATCATCATTCAGATCTAACCATAATGTCACCTCCACAGACAGGCCTTCCTAGCCACCCAGCCTGAAGGAGTGTCTACCCCTTTTCTGTCCCAGAACCCAATTTTAATTCTTTGCACAATACTTATCACTATCTGATCTTGAGGCACATCTGGCTCAGTGTTAAACTCTCCGCCCAATTAGTCATCACACTCAACATAACTTCAACATCCAAATGGGTAACCTAGCCAACCACCTTGGCCTCTCTGTTCTGTAAACTGGTCAGCTCCAAGGACCTTTTCCTTCACTCTGCCTCAACCACACCCTTCCACTGTCACCCCAAACTCAATCTGTCTTGCATCTCCTCCAAACTCAATCCACTATTTGGTCCTTCTAGTTCACTTGCTCAAGTGCCCCATGAAAACAACTTTTCAATTCCCACGAGACCTTCAATCCCTTGACCCCATCCTCCCTCTTCAGATTTCACTTTTCTTTTTATCTAGCTCAGATTTCATAGTTAAAGTCATAATCCTGTCCTCGCTAGAACGCTCAACTTTCTTCCAAGGTCTCTCTCTTTCGAACTCTATAATCCCAGAACTCAAGAAACTGCCTTCTCCATACCAAAAATATTGATGAAAAAGCATTCAACTAGGCCAATTATATTCACCATAAATTCAAGGTCACTAAACTGACACTCAATCTTAACTAGTAATCCTACTAGATTTCACTGTTTTCTAATTTTCCTCTCCTCAAGAAGGCTCTTTCTTACTGATTTTTCCCTCCTCTACAATCCTTGTGTCCCTTTTAGCTAACATCCGTTATTCTTTATTGAGAACTAAAAAACCCTAAAATTAAAACTAGAAATCTGTCATCTTCTCACAACCATCTTCAGACTATACCAGATTCATGTATAACCTACCTGAATCTGCACCCATTTTCCCTTCTTCCCTTGTTTTTCAACAGAAGGGAACTTCTCCTCTTAAGGAACAATCCCTCCACTTATGCACCCAATCCAATCCCTTCTTCCCTACTCTTGAACTCCAATCTTATAATTATCCCCTCTTTTTTCTCCATCAAGCATCATCCACTTTTTCCTGGATCATGCCCCATCTATGTATATTCAAGCTGTTATATATGACCTCTCTTAAGAAACAAATAAAAATTCTTCTTTGAACTCTATATCCCCCTTTGGGTATTACTCCATTCTTCTACTCCCTTCACAGCCAAACTTTATTGAAGTGGTTTAAAAAAATGTTATCTGCACTTTTTACCTCCCACCCATGCTGTTCAATCCATTCCAATATGACTTCTGCCTCCATCACCAGCAATATCCATTCTGCCAATCCAATATCTAGTTTATGCCCTCATCCTACTGGGCCTCCCAGCAGCACTAAATTCTGTTCATCATTCCCTTCTTCTTTGGAATAATCTCTTGATTTCATTCAACCGGTGATTACTGAGCACCAGCCCTGGCCAGGTACAGTTCTAGGCACTGGCCTGGGATACAGTGCTTCCGTGGCACCTCGCTCTCCTAGTTTCCTTTCTGTATTTTTCACTTCTCTTACTTCTCATCTTCATCCTCCTCTGACCTAGTCTCTAAATGTTAAGTAATTCAGAACTTAATACCAAGCCTCCTTTTCTTTACTGTCTCCTTAAATGACATCATCCATTTCCATGGCTTTAATTATTATCCTTAGAGTGTAAATGTCCCAAATTTATATCTGTAGCCTGGAACTCTGCTTGGGACTCTGGTTCTACTGTGTTCAATGACTTAACTGACATTTCCACTTAGACACCTCAAAGCATCTCAAACTTAATGTAATCAAATTTTAGCTCTTGACTTCCCTTCCAAAACATTCTTGCCTTAGTAAATCTCAGTAAATAACACAAGATCCAGCTCTCAAGCCATGAATCTGGATTCCTCTCCCATTTCAAATCCACCAGCAAGTTCCTGAGTCTGTCTCCAAAATACATCTCCAACGTGTTCATTTTTCTTCACTTCCCTTGCTATTCTCATCTCGTCTCAACTACTGCCACAGCTTCTCAACTGCTCCCATCTTTGTCTCCTTTCAGTCTTTCTGATATGCACCTTTAAAAAACAAAATTAAATCAGCCTATTCCTTGCTTGTAAGTCTTCAGCAGCACCACACTGTAACAGGAATAAAATCTGGACTCCTTCTCTTTGTCCTCAAGATCGTAACATGCTCTCTGCTTCTCTGCCCTCCAATGTCTCTCTCCAGTCTTCCTCGCTGACCTTTCAGTGTCTTGACCATGCTAAGGACTGCTCTCCTGTGGTGTGCTACATGCTACTCCCTCCCTTGGGAACACCCTCCCCTCTGGCTGGCTCCTTCTCAATCTCCAGTCTCAGCTAGAATGCAAACTCCTCAGACCACTTTATCTATGATGGTCCTTCCTGAAACGCAGCCTTTATTCATTCTCTTCACAGCACGTAACATTTTACAATTACTTATCCATTTATTTACTTAAAAACTTATTTTGAAAATGTACAAACATAAACAAAAGTAGAGTAAACAGTAACGAGCTCACAGATTCTTGTATTTTTATTTTATTTTGTAACTATATCCCCTGTTATACTATAAGCTCCAATGGATAGAGACTATATCTTTTTCTTTTTCATCCACGGCCTTGCACAGTGCCTGGCTCATGATAAACACTCAACAATTTTTTTGTTTGTTTGTTTCGTTTTGAATGAGAAGGAAAGTTAGAGATGACACTAAAGACATGGATGGCACCACTGAGAAAAGCAAAACAGGAGGGGAGAGTTTTGAGGACAGCTGGTAATTTATTCATCAGCCTACTCCCTGCCAGGCTCCAGACTAGGTGTTGAGTTTCAGAGATAAATAAGAGAAAGTCTTATACAAAATCTAGTGGAGATATAATAACAAGTAGTATTTACTCAGGGCCCCCTATGTTCTAGATACAAGACAAAGCATTTCAGAGGTATTGTCTCATTTAGTCCTATAATGACCCCGTAAGGAAGAAGTTATTATTATCCCCATCTTACACCTAAGGAAACAGGCTTATAAAGGTTAAATAGTTGGTAAGCAGGATACAAAGCTGGGAACGTGGTAAAGTCAGGTTTAGAACTTAGGCTATTCAGTTCCAAAGCCAAGCCACTAAATAGCACTGTGCGTCCAGATGTGCACTATCCTCTACAGCACTATGAAAAACCCTCTAACAGAGGCATGCACAGGGTGCAGTGGGAGTAAGCAGAGGACTCTGAGGAGGAGAAAGGGCCAAAAGGCTCCTTCAGAGGTGACCCCTGAGCAGAGTCTGAAAGTTTAAGCAGGAAATTGCTAGGCAATGAAGTCCAAGGAAACGGTATGTGCAAAAAAAGTATGCAGGCACTTGAAGGAGCACTATGTACCTAGGCTACTTCCAAGGATTCTTCTGTTTTATTTTTTAAAACTGAGTGCAACGAGTGCCATTGTGCTAGGAGCTTTGGATACCAGACAAAAGACAAAATTCTATGAGAAAGTTATGTACGAAGCACTATGAAAGTGTAAAGGAGGAAGGTTTCTTGCAGCCTGCGGGAAATCTGTGAAGGTTTCTCAGAAGAGGAGCCTACACTGGATCTTGAGGACAAATTAACCACATTAAGAGAAGAGGGCAGGCAGAGAGGGACTTGCACAAGACATGGGCATTTGATGAGGCAAGGAACACTTGGGGGACTGTGAGAACTGGATATGGCCAGATTTGGAGGGAGTGAATTACAGGGGGAGTGGCAAGAGATGAGGTTGGCAGCTAGGCACAGATGTGATCTTCAATGTCACTGTTGATTATTGGAAGGTTAAAAAACTGTCTAACAAAAATGCTTCCAAGCTACAGTTATTAAAACAGCGTGGTCCTCACACAGGGATATATAACCCAGAAACAGACCTATAACTATGAACACTGGGGCTTGCTGTAGAATAAAGGTGGCATTTCAGATCAGTAAAGAGAAGACACATCATTTAATAAATGCTACAGGGACAACTGGTTACCCATTGGAAAAAAAAAAACCACATTGGATACCCTCCTTCATATCTTGTAAGGAAATAAAGTTCATTTAGATTTGGGATTAAATATAAATAATAGAGGGGCACCTGGGTGGCTCAGTCCATCAAGCGTCCAACTCCTGATTTCGGCTCAGGTCATATCTCCTGGTTTGTGAGTTTGAGCCCCACACACTGACAATGTAGAGCCTTCTAGGGAATCTCTCTTCCTCTCTGTTCCTCTCCAACTTGTACACTCCCTCTCTCTCAAAATAAATAAATTTTAAATACATATACATATGTATATATATATATATACATATCTATATACAGAACCATAAAAATCTTTTTAAGACAAAATAATATTTTTTAAATAGAATATATGGGGTGCCTGGGTGGCTCAGTTAAGCGTTTGACTCTTGATTTTGGCTCAGGTCATGATTTCACGGCTCATGGGATTGAGCCCCACATCAGGCTCTGCACTGACAGTGTGGAGCCTGCTTGGGATTATCTCTCTCTCTCTCTCTCTCTCTCTCTCTCTCTCTCTCTCCCCCCTGTCCTTCCCCTGTTCTCTCTCTCTCTCAAAGTAAATAAATAAACATTTATGAAATAGAAAATAATTATATAAGAACTTTCTGGTTAAAACAGGAGACTTCAAAGGAATTTTGTTTTAATGGCAAACTAATGTGGCTTGCTTACCAACATGAAAGTTACCAAGTTCACTTTGTTGGAAAACAGTGGAAGCACTGGTCCAAAGCAGTGGTTCCCACCTCTTTCTCCTAGTCATAACTACCTGGGGAGCTTTGTAAAACCCCCAAAAGCATACCAGAGCTTCCAGGCTGAAGGAAAGGCTTAAAAGAGAGATCTTTCTCTAATAAATGTTTTCATTAAGAAAAAATACACATTGATTTTCAATAGCAATTAATTGTTGGAAAGGAATTATTTCCTTGGTCTAACCTCTTGATTGGGTTCAGAAAGGTCAGGAATTGAAACTGTTTAATATTTCACTTAACACTCAAAGACATATATACTCAGCACAGTATCGGAGCAAGTACTAGGCATACTGGGAAGAGTACTTAATTTGGAGGTGGAAGACATGGGTTCTAGAAACTACTACATAGTAGCTAGCTGTGTGGTACTAAACGACTCACTTAGCTACTAAACTCTGAAATGCAACCTGATCATCCGTAGACTGAAAATGATGATAATCCTAGACTCCTCTCCCACAGGGAGCCTGCAGTGGGAACTGAATGAGATCATCTTCCTTTGTAAACCACTCAATAAATATTTGTGGGATGACCGAATGAACACTCTATATACAGTAAGTTTTTCACACATCTATAAATATATGCGAACACTACAAAACATCCCACCAACTCTTAGTTACAATAAGCACTAGAACTACACAATATAGATTCGTATCTAATAACCTATAGACTGCACTCTGCAGGCTTCTGAAATACACATCAGGAGGTAATGGGGACCCAGGGAAAGGCTGTCCCTGCTCCTTTCAGTTTCTTCCTCTTCTCTTTTCTACCTCGTTTCTCACCTTGTCCTTGCTCTCAAGGAACAAGTAGATAACAAAGGTATGGTTTTCTCTGCAGGACTCAAGTCAATAAAAGGGTCTCCTCTTTCCAAATATCGCAATCAATGGCCACATTTTATTTTAATATATGTTTGTTTGTTTCTTGTTTGTTTAATCTCTATACCCAACATGGGGCTCTAACTCACAACCCCAAGATCAAGAGTTGCATGCTCCACTGATGGAGCCAACCAGGCGCCCCAAAGGCCACATTTTAAATATAAATATAAATATAAAAAAATATTTTAAATATAAAGAAAGTTACCTTTCTTCTTGAAATATGGTGGTAGAATTTTACCACCATAAATTTAAAATTTCAGGGGTGCCTGGGTGGCTCAGTCAGTTAAGGGTCCGACTTCAGCCCAGGTCATGATCTCACAGCTCATGAGTTTGAGCCCCTTGTTGGGCTCTCTACTGACAGCTCAGAGCCTGGAGCCTGCTTCGGATTCGGTGTCTCCCTCTCTCTCCGCCCCTCCCCTGCTCACGCTCTGTCTCTCTCTCACAAAAATAAACATTAAAAAATATTTATAAATTTAAAATTTCACGTCTTTGAATAAGCATTCCTTCGGTAAGCATCCTTTAATCGCCCAAATGGATATATTTGCTATAGACTCTCCATGTCCGTAACAGTTTGTGTAATACTTAAAACAATCACCCTTTGTTATAAATCTCTGTACACGTTTTAGCTCCTCGTGACCTCACAAGTGCCAGGGCACTGTCTTTGAGTGCTTGTGGGGCTGAGCACATTATATACTACATGATACTCAACAAAAATTTAGCATATGAATGGATGATGACACTAGAAATTCAATATCACCTTAGAAGGCTGAAGCCAGAGTCAAAATAACTGGGATGGCAGAAACTGAGAAAATATACAATTTCACCTCAATTCCTTTATATTTTATAAGCATCTACTATATGCCTGATACAGCCCAAGGTGTGCTATGATGAATAAGACTTACTCTCTATCCTTAAGGAGTTTATAATCCTATTTATACTCAATCACATTTTTTATTTTGATATAATTCTGGACTTTCAGAAGGGTTGCAAAGATTGTATAGTGCGTTCTCATATCATCTTCCCCCAACTTTCCCTAATATTAACACCTTATATAACGGTGCTACACTCAGTGAAACTACGAAATTAATATTGCTACAATACATAGGTTATCCACCTTTTGGCTAAGATCAAGTGTAGTATCTGTTCTTACTAGCTTAATATTGCTACAATACATTAACTACAGACTTTACTCTGATTTTGTCACTTTTTGCATATATGCAAAGTTTTGTTTTTTGTTCCACAACCCCTCGTTACTCTTAGTTGTCACGTCTCCCTCTCCTCTCAATTACATTTTTAGTAACTTTTTTTTTTCCTGTTTATAGTAACAAGTTTTCTGAAAAGTGAAAAAAAAAAAAAAGGAGGAAGAAGAAGAAAATAAAATCTCTGATAATCCTCTGTGAAGAGATAAACTTTCCTAACATCTGTATAATCTTTTGGTCTTTTTGCCATGTATGTACGTGTATATACATTTTACTTTTCTTAAAACCAGAAATCTAAATATAGCCTTTTGTGTCTTGTTTTCTCTCATTATCACTTGTAAAACATTTTACTACATCTTTATGGGGTTTTTTTTGAGGCAGGGGGATAGGGAGACAGGGTCTGAAGTTGACTCTACGCTCTCAGCACAGAACCTGATGAAGGGTTTGAACTCACAAACCACAAGATCATAACCTGAGCTGAAGTCTGATGCTTAATGGACTGAGTCACCCAGGCACCCCTATCACATCTTTAAAAAAAAATTATTTCACAAGGGTTGCTGGGTGGCATAGCTGGTTAAGCGACCAGCTCTCGATTGCAGCTCAGGTCATGATCTCGCAGTTCGTGAGATTGAACCCCACGTCAGGCTCTGTGCTGACAGTGCGGAGCCTGCTTGGGATTCTCTATCCCTTTCTCTCTACCCCCCCCCCAAAATAAACACTTAAACACTATTTTACAATATTATTTTAATGATAGCTTAGATTCCACTGTTATAATGAATCATAATTTAACCATTTCCCTGTTATTGGATAGGTAAGTTGCTACTTATACTACTATAAATAATAGTGCAGTGAATATCCGTGAATATGAAAACAGTATAAATTATAATGGGATGGATAAGCACAAAATATTAGTGACAGGGCCAGCAGAAATGCCTAACCTAGCTTTGAGGAGCAGAAAATCAGAAACACTTGTTGGAGGACATATATCTGAGATGGGCTCTGAAGAAAAAATCTATTCCCTCATTCTTTAGTATTCAACTGAACATTTACTGAGTGCCTGCGATACCCAGTTATTACACTGGGATCCAGGGATACAAAAGGGACTAAGGTTCTGCAGGGGAAGTTCACTGACTAATCAGAGAGGCAGATATTTGAACCAAAAAATCACAACAATGAGATAAATGCTATTATCACAGTGCTATGTATGAAAAAGTGCTCTGGGTACACAGAGAACACATTTAAAGAATCAACTGTAAAAGTAGAAGGAGTTAGGCGCCTGGGTGGCTCAGTTGGTTAAGCGTCCAACTTCAGCTCAGGTCATGATCTCATGGTCCGTGAGTTCGAGCCCCGCATCAGGCTCTGTGCTGACCCCTCAGACCCTAGAGCCTGCTTCAGATTCTGAGTCTCCCTCTCTCTCTCTGCCCCTGCCCCACTCATGCTCTCTCTTTTTCTCTCAAAAATGAGTGTTTTTTATATAGAAGGAATTATAACAAGGTTGATAATAACACATATGAGAGAGGTTTTAGTTAAGTTTGATTTTAATATGTATCAACACTATGAAGGAGTTCCTTAAAACAGGTAAATTATTAATAGGGATTCAAAGTATTCAGATGGTGAGAAGTATTAGTTCTATTATATTTTATACTGGTAAAACCAGTACTAGAGCACCACGTTCATTTCTGAGAACTGTATATTTTTTAAAGCATTTTTTAAATGCTTATTTTGAGAGAAAGGGAGAGAGAGAGCGTGCGCACATGCATGCATGTGAGTAGGGGAGGGGCAGGAAGAGGGAGAGAGAGGATCCCAAATAGGCTCCGCGCTGCAGTGTGGAGCCTGATGCTTGACTCAAACCCACAAACCATGAGATCATGACCTGAGTCAAAACCAAGAGTCCAGTGCTCAACCAACTGAGCCACTCAGGCACCCCTGAACTGTATATTTTTAGTCCATTTTATTGAGATATGTCCACAATGAAATGTACCCACTAAAGTGTACAGTCTGATAAAATTTGATGAATTTATATACCCACGTAACCAACCACCACCACCATTAAGAAATGTCCTTGTGCTTCATCCCAGTCAATCCCCTTCACCCCACATCTAACCCCAAACAATCACTGATTTGCCTTCTGTCACTACAGACTTGTTTTTTAGAGTTTCATATAAATGGAAACATACAGGCTGTACTTTCTTGGCTTCTGGCTTCTTTCAACTCAGCATGTTTTTGAGGACAAACCATGTTGGTGTGTGCATCGGTAGTCCATTGCTTCCTACTGTCTGAGTGTCATATTGATAAGACCATGGATAAACTGAAATAAAGAGAAAAGAGAGTAGGCCATGAGGTGACTGGATGCCAGGTTCTATGAGAGATCATTGAAAAAAATCTGGTTGACACTGAAAGGGAGGGCATTTGAAGAACTTCAATGTGCAGAACAGGCTTGTTCTGGTCTTACCAGAAGGTAAGACCGAAACTAATGGCTGCCCACAGAGATGGTCAAGATATTTAAATGGAAATAGCATGGCTGACAAAGATGCTGCTGAAGGGATTCCAACATCAGCAAGAGTCTGGACTTGATACAGTCAGTATTTCTTCCAACCTTGAAGAGCTATGATTCTGTCATTCTCATGAGTGAGAAAAATATTACACCATTATTAACCATTAAAATCAGCATGAATTTTTATTTAAACCAAATCAGCTATTCTGTCAGAGCTAGTATAGCATATGGTTTCAAATGTTTGGGGATGGTGAGCGGGGGGAAGTCTTTAAAATCAGACAGACCTAAGTATAAATAAATCTCTATTCTGCCACCTACTAACTGTGTGTCTGGCATTTAACCTCTCTATGCCAAAGTTTCTTCATTTGAAAACTAACATAATGATGGATATGCTTGCCCCAAACCAAAAGCTGAATAAATCTTGTTGTCAGCAAGACCCTAGGGAATAAGATAAAGACTATATGACTTTTGAATAAGTGGGGGCCTAGGAAAGTCTAAGATACAAAGGCACTGTCTAGAGCTGGGGTGGTAAATTGTGACCCCCAGGCCAAATCTGGCCATGGTCTGGTTTTGTGTGGCCCACTAGCTAAGCATGGTTTTCACATTTTTAAAAGGTTGTAAAATAAAGAAGAATATGTGACATAGACTTTATGTGACCCCCAAAGTCTAAAATACTAACTACCTTGACCTTTGCAGAAAAAGCGAAACCCAGGTCTAGAGCAGACAGGGGTCAATGTGGCTGGCGGTAAGTTATATGGTTTTAAAGAGACAAACATAAAGAGTATCCATCTGCTAAAAGGAGTACAGAAGGAAGAATTCCTTAAACATCTGCAGCCGTGAGTTCCTTACCTATAAATTGAAAATAAAAACAATAGCTCTCAACTTCTGCTCAGGCCATGATGAAGCAATTAGTACCAGACTTGCCCTCTCATTTTAAGCAACTAGAAAATGGGACAAAATATAGGGAAAAACTGTTTTAGGCACTGAACAACAGTTAGCACTATGATTCTTGAGAGAGAGGAACCAAAGGTGAGTCCTATGAAGGCTGTGGCTTTCTGCTTGGAAGTACTGTCTACACTGTAGCACTGTGGAAATGACCACAAGCAGAGCCCAGTGAGCTAAACAGGTTGAGGTGACAAAGTTCAGGGTTTAGGGGAGCTAAGAAGGCTGGAATCTGCCAGGGCAGAGTATCAGAGAGGAAGGAGCTCCACATATAGAAATAGTTCCAAAATTTGGTAGAAGGTCTCCTTGAGTCTTTGGCTACACCAACCTGTAGGTTAGAATTCTACATGGCTGGGCAAAGCCAAACTGTTGAGGGTGGCAGGTGCGTGTGAAACAAACTAGAGGACTTGAAACTGAACAATTCCCAGAGTTGATAACCATATGGGAGACATCTGAACTCCAACCAGCCAGAGTGGAAACTTCAATGAACACTGCAGGCATTCAGCAGAGACCCTAGACAGGTCAGGTCTTACTAGAGAGCTAAATGCAGAAGCCTAAATAAAGCAATTCTAGATCAACCTAAGAGTTTAAAAACTAGCCTTAAAAAAAAAAAAAAAAAAATCAATCTAACCCACAAGTGACTTAACTGCTTGCCAAAACAAAATCCAATCCTCTTTAAAGGAAGACAACAAAAATCAAGATAACTAATAATGCAACATTCACAGTATACAACATCCAATAAAAAATTACATGCAAAGAGGCAGGAAAATGTAACCCATAATTAAAAGAAAAAATGTCAGTCAACAGAAACAGACTAAAAAATGCTGAAAATTATAGAATCAGCAGATAAAGATTTTAAATCTTTTTTAACATTTATTTATTTTTGAGAGAGAGAGACAGAGCATGAGCAGGAGAGGGGCAGAAAGAGAGGGAGACACAGAACTCAAAGCAGGCTCCAGGCTCTGAGCTGTCAGCACAGAGCCCAACACGGGGCTCGAACTCACAGACCGTGAGATCATGACCTAAGCCGAAGTCGGATGCTTAACCGACTGAGCCACCCAGGTGCCCCAACAGATAAAAATTTTAAAACATTACAAATATGTTCAAAATTTAAAGAAAGAAAAGCAACAAAATGAGAAAAGAAATGAAAGATATGACAAATAATCAAACACAAGGTCTAGAGAAGAAAAATACAATAACTGAAATGAAAACTTCACTGGCTAAACCCAACAGCACAATAGACACTAAAGAAATGACCTATTAACAAAAACAAAACAAAACAAAAAAAGTAACCTCTGAGACAACATCAAGTAATATAACTTATGTGTAATTTCAGACCCAAAAAATGTGGGTGGGGGGATACTTAAAAAATAATTACCAAAAGTCTTCCCAAATTTGTTGACATTTCTAAGCCCACAAATCCAAGAACTCCAGGAAAACCACCCAAGGTACACTGTCCTCACCAAATTGCTGAAAACCAGAGAGAAGATTATATAAAGTAGCCAGAGTGAAAAGGCAAACTAGGCACAGGTGAACAATGCTAAGAACATCTGACTTCCCATTAGAAATGATACAAGATAGATGACAACAGAAAAGCAGCTTAAAATGCAGAAAGATAGAAACCATGCATCTAAAATTTGATAGCCAGTAAAAATACCCTTCAGAAATGCAGGAGAAATTGAGATTTTTCAACAAAAAAGATGAGAGAATTCACTGCCAGCAGATCTTTTCTACAAGAAATGTTCAGGCTTTCAGGCTAAAGATAAAATGATGCAGATATGGGTACTCAGATCTAAGCAAGGGAATTAAGGGCAGTGGAAGTGGCAAATATGTGGGTAAATGTAAAAGAATTTTTATCATTAAAAGCAAAAATAGTAACATGAATTGTGGGGTTTATTATATATGCAGAAGTAAAAGGTACGACAACAATAGCCCAAAGGTATGTGGAAGATGAAAGGATACTCCATAAAGTTTTTACACTATAAATAAAGCAGCATATTATTTTAAAGCAGACAATATTAGTTAAACATGCATATTTTAAACCTTAGAGCAACTACTGTAAAAATAAAACGAAGATTTATACCTAATAGACCAAGAGAGGAAACAGAATAGTAAAAAAGTAATAAAAAATATGCCAGGAAAAGAGGAAAGAATAAACATAAAACAGATGGGTAAATAGAAAACAAATAGTGAAATGGCGGACTTAAATGCTACCATATCAAATAAATGTAAATGGTCTAAACACTTCAATTAAAAAGCAACGATGGTAAGACTGGATTTAAAACCAAAACAACACATAGGACCTATCTGGTATCTAGAAGAAATTTAATTAAGAGACACTTGGGTGGCTCAGTCAGTTGAGCATCTGACTTCAGCTCAGGTAATGATCTTATGGTTCGTGAGATCGAGTCCTGTGGAGGGCTCTGTGCTAACAGCACAGAGCTGGCTTCAGATTCTCTGTCTCCCTCTCTTTCTGCCCCTCCCTGCTCACACTCTCTCTCTCTCAAAAAATAAATAAACATACATTTTAAAAAATAATAATAAGAGAAACTCACTTAAGAAAAAAAAGACACAAATAGGTTAAAAATTAAAAGAATAGGAAAAAATATACTAGGCAAACATTAACCATAAGAAAGCAGGAGTGACTATATTAAATGGAAGCAGACTCACATAATGTAGACTTCAAGTCAAGGAATATTACCACAGAGAAAAGGAGGCATTTTATAATTACACAGGGTTCAATTTACCAAGAAGACAGAACAATCTTTAATGTGCATATGCTTACTTTTAGAGGTTCAAAATACATGAAGTAAAAATGAACCAAACTGACAGGGAAATAGACAAATCCACAATTATAGCTGGAAATGGCCAACACTCCTCTCAGAAATTAATCAGTAGAAATAAAATCAATAAAGATATGTAAGATATGAATGGCACTATCAACTATCAATTAATTAACATTAATAACACATTAAACCCAAGGACAGTGGAACACATATTCCTTTCAGATACACACAGAACATTTACTAAACAAGATCATAATGAGTTTCAATAGATCTCAAAAGACTGAAACCAGATAGTACATGAACCAGATAGTCCTATGAACACAAGAGAATTTTCAATCAGAAATTAGTAACAAAAAAAAAGGGGGTTCCTGGGAGGCTGAGTCGGTTGAGCATCCGACTTCAGCTCAGGTCATTATCTTGCGGTTCATGGGTTCGAGTCCCACTCACACTCTGTCTCTCTCTCAAAAATAAACATAAAAAAAAAGTTTATATGTAACACACAAGTCAAAGAAGATATCACAAACCAAATTAGAAATTATTTCGAAAAAAAACATATTAAAATAATTTTTAATGTTTATTTTTGAGAGAGAGAGAGAGAGAGAGAGAGCACAAATGGGGGAGAGGCAGACAGAGAGAGGAGCACAGAATTCAAAGCAGGCTCCAGGCTCCGAGCTGTCAGCACAAAGCCCAAAGAGGGGCCAACAAACCCTATTAAAATGAGTGTGACATTGAGGTGCCTGGGTGGCTCAGTCAGTTAAGCGTCCAACTTCAGCTCAGGTCAAGATCTCACAGTTTGTGGGTTCAAGCCCCTCATTGGTCTCTTTCCCAGGCTCAGGAAATTTATACCGTTAAATGCTTCTATTAGGGAACAAGGAAGGTTTGAAGTTGATGACCTAAGTTTCCATCTCTAAGAAGCTAGAACAAGAAGAGCCAATTAAATCCAAAGCAAGTAATATGACACAAAGACTGGAAATCAACAACAGAAAACAAACAGCAAGACAACAGAGAAAATCTATGAAACTCAAAGCTGGTTCTTTGAGAAGATTGATAAAATTGATAAACTTACAGCTAGAGTAGAATAAAAGAAAGCAAGCACAAATTCACACAAAGTACCAATATCAAATATGCAAGAAAGAACATTCCACTCTAAATCCTATAGGGATTAAAATAATAAAAGAATGTTAGGACTCCCTGCTGGGTGTGGAGGCTGCGTGAGATTCTCTCTCTCTCTCTCTCTCTCTCTCTCTCTCTCTCCCCTGCCCCTCTCTCCTATATGCACATGCATGCTCTCTCTCAAAAATAAATAAATAAGAATGTTATAAACAGCTTTAAGTCAATATACTAGACAACTCTGATGAAATAGGAAAACTCTTTGAAAGCCAGAAATTACCAAATTAATTCAAAACAAAATAGAAAATCTGACTAGTTTAATAATGCACATAAAATTTAGAATCTGCATTAGCTACAGAGCATATTGTAATATGTTAACACCTTTTTTGAAATTCATAACGAATACTTTGCCATCTTTAAATGTACCGGTTTCAAATACTCTAAAGTTTCTCCAAATTTATATCCTTTATTACTCTTAAATTATCTTGAATTATTTACCATTTCCTATCATAGAGGAAAATTATATTACTCTTCTAACTTCTACCTAACTGCCTAAAATATTCAGCACTATTTTTAAATGTGTTATTTTTTATTGTTTAATTTGCTAACTGGCTTTTTACTACTTAAGATTATTTTCTTTGCTTGACTTTATAGCAAACTTTTGCTTATTATTTTACGTCAGTCCCACTTAATAATAGTTTTATTTCTACTACATTTTTTAAAAATTATTTTAATGTTTACTTATTTTTGAGAGAGAGAGACAGAGCACAAGCAGGGGAGGGGCAGAGAGAGGGAGACACAGAATCCAAAGCAGGCTCCAGGCTCTGAGCTATCAGCACAGAGCCTGATGTAGGGCTCAAACCCATGAACTGTGAGATCATGGCCTGAGCCGAAGTTGGATGCTCAACTGTCTGAGCCACCCAGGTGCCCCTTTACTACATTTTTTCTTTTTAAGAGAGAGAACATGTTGTGGGGAGAGGGACAAAGGCGGGAGAGAGAGAATCCCAAGCAGGCTCACACCCAGCGTGGAGCCTGATGTGGGGCTTGATCTCAGGACCCTGAGATCATGACCTCAGCTGAAATCAACAGTCAGACGCCCAACTTGCTGCGCTACCCAGGAGCTCCACTACTACATTTCATAGTCAAGTTTCCTTTCATCAACCGGCAATTTTTCCTTCATTTAATGACTAGAGGCTGTAATGTCAAAGGCGAGCATGTGTTTCCAGCGCCTCCAAAATACCACTAAAAGGAAAGGGGCCCTAGATTCTGACACTCCCCAGCCAGATCTTTGCCATAAAGTCCTTAGAAATCTCTAGCTCCCACAATTCCCAGCCATATCAGAGAAGCTCCTATTCAATGTAGTACTGAATCCTAACAAAGCTCCACAAGGAGAGGACAAAGGCAGGGGCCTTGACCTTCACTTAACAACAATAACAACAACAACAATAGTCTATAGGTACTCTGCAAAAACAAGGCATCTGAGGTTCTAAGATGGCAAACAGGCAGCCTGGAACACTAATGACTACTTATTTCTTCTGTCCCACATACATGGTACCAGGTACAAGGACTAGGAAAAAAAAAATCCAGACCCTATGTGTACAGGGGCGGCAGGGGTAGTAGGGGTACAGTGGGGGAAGTGCTAGCTAAAGAATCGGTACCAAGCAGTTTGAGACTGAATGTCTTTCAGTTGAATACATTTCAGCCAATACTTACTAGGCACACCCTCACTTAAAAAGGTATATCTGGGTGGCTCAGCTGGTTAAGTGCCAACTCTTGATCTCCACTCAGGTCTTGATCTCATGGGTTTGCGGGCACATGCACGTGCTACCTCAAAATAATTAAAAATTAAAAAACAAAGGGGGGGCTGGGTGGCTCATTTGGTTAAGCATCAGTCTCTTGATTTTGGTTCAGGTCATGATCTCACGGTTCGTGATTTTGAGCCTCAAATCAGGCTCTGTGCTGACAGCACAGGCCTGCTTGGGTTCTGTCTCCCGCTGTCCCTGCCCCTCCCCACCTGCATGCACATGCTCTCTAAATAAATAAAAATAAACTTAAATAAATAAACAAACAAACAAAATTAAAAAACAAAAAAGGATATCTGACAGCCTCATTATGACTTAGGAAAAGTGGTTCTCAGCTTTTTTCTCTAGCACTCTCTGGACAGTGCTCTGGAACGTCCCAACATTCTCTATCTCTCTATTATGAAGCCAGTTCTTCACGTAACTAGCAGTCAATCAGTGTTTGTTGAACTAAAGAATAAAAAATCTGGATTCCATATAAACACATAAAACAAAAACTTACACGTCCCCCCAAAGGGCATTCATGGATAAATGCATTAAGCTCATATTACATTTATCATGGGCTTAAAAACACAAACAATCTCAGTAATATTCTCAGGAATAATCGCTGGGACCCCATCTGCATCCTGCTGCCCACATGCTTACCTTGAGAACCCTGACTTGGCAAACGAGCTAACACCCCACTTCTTAAAAGTGCTCCTTAAAAGTAAGTGTGCACTGTCAAATATTACATATGATTTTTTTACGTAAAAAAGTTACTTTCTGCTAAATAAATCACTAAGTCATTGTTATTTCTACTTCTGTATGTGGGTAATACTCAGATATTCTCAGTTTGGAACAATTAATATGAAAAAAAATCTAATTAACATTTCTTTCATAAGGATGCAATTTGAACAAACAGCTCCCGAAATAAAATTTATACATGCCAACTAGAACAGAAGAGGCCGTCTCCATAGTTCAACACTTAATGAACACAAACTTAGTCCAAGTGGGGTTTAATGTCTAATTGGAATTTCCCAAACGGTCCTCTGGAATGTCTGAACAAAAACAAAGCAAACCAAACAAACCAAAAAGGATCCAAACCCCTAGAAAAGCTCTAAAACAACTGGTCAAACACTGGCTGGGTGAGGAACACCAAAGGGCAGGAGAAAGCTTCTACTTTTTATTTATACTTTTGTACCGCTGGATTTTTGTTTTACCAAAAGCGCGGATTCCTTTCAGAAAGATTTATTTTTAAAGCTACCACATTAGCTGATAGTAGAAAAGGTCAGTCCAGAGAAAAGCTTGCTGCTTCTTCCGAAACCTTATTACACGAGATAGGATACATCTTACGTGAAGTACGGCACGTTATATCCTTTTTCTTTACTATTTATTACCACAAAGCACTTCTGAAAGGAGAATGGGGAAAGGAACCAGAAGATTCTTAACATAAAGCCAGAGGAGTGTAGAAGGCGCCACGTGACAGTGACAGCCGCCTAAGGGATCAAGCTTTGTGAAGAGGTGTCCTAATTTCTATTAACTGGCCTGTAGAAAACAGATTTAATCTTGTATCCTGTAGGAGAAAAAAAAGGAAAGCAGGTTTCATTTTCTGAAGGTGAACAAAAGACACTAAACATTAGGGCTCAGAGAGTAAACACGGGCCCATGATCCCTGAGCCGCAATTCCCAAATCCAAAAACTTCTGAAAACCACCAGTTTTCTGTAATTCATCTGGTAGAAATACTTGATCTGAACGTAATTGGCAGCCAAATCTGACCTGAACTGACATGAGACTATTTATAGCGTCCCCACTAAAGTGAGATCAGTCATAGCTCTGGCTGCCGAAATATTAACGTATTCAACTACAAAGTGCTGCCCCTGACTGTGCAGGGACATTACATAATATACGGTAAAAGCATCTTGTTAGCTTTCTAAAAACAAAGAAAATCTCTAAATTCTAAAATACTGATGGCCCTTACAGTTTCCAATAAAGGACTATGAAGCCCAAAATGGCTTTTTATTAAAATGGTCCTGTCAGCCTCCACTAAAATACATAATTTTTTCCCGAAAATGTTCTCATAATTTGAACTAATTACTCTTTTCTAGAAACTTACTGTTATTAGAAATGTTGTACTTTGAATATCTGTAAATCTTTAACTGTGTTATTATTAGAACATTTTATACAGCTCCAAGGTATTCTAAGTCAACCACTCTCTGAAGGTGACATTAAAATCAGAAGGGTGGTTATCACCTTTGGCAGGAGGGTAGTACCAGAATGGGGTAAAGATCGTGAAGTTAAAAAAGCAGACCTCTGTCGATATGCTGTGATTTTCTTTCTGTGTTCAAGACGAAAAAAACGCGCCTGGGTGGCTTCGTCGGTTGAGCCTCTGACTCTTGATTTCAGCTCAGGTCATGAGCTCATGGTTTGGTTCATGAGATCGAGCCAAGTCCGGCTCTGCACTGCTGGCACGGAGCCTGCTTGGGATTCTCTCTCTCTCTCTCTCTCTCTCTCTCTCTCTCTCTCTGCACCGCCCCCCCCCCAATTTCTCAAAAATAAACATGAAAAAATTTTTAAACAAAGGGCATGTGATTTAAAAAAAATTTTTTTCATGTTTATTTATTTTTGAGAGAGAGACAGAGTGCAAGTGAGGGAGGGGCAAAGAGAGAAGGACACGCAGAATCCAAAGCAGGCTCCAGGCCCTGAGCTGTCAGCACAGAGCCAAACGTGGGGGCTCAAACCCATGAACTATGAGATCATGACCTGAGCCGAAGTTGGATGCTTAACCAACTGAGCCACGCAGGCGCCCCGTGATTTTTTTATTTATCAAAGAGGGGCACAGATTTTAAAAGTGAACAAGCACCAATTTAAATCATTTTAAAAAATCAAAATAAAAATGAAGTCACATTATCCAAATAGTTATCAAGGAACAGAACACAAAATAAAAGTCAAGAAAGAGAACATGTGCAAGTAAGGAAAATTATGTATTTTAGCCCAGTTACGTATCAATTCCATTATATTATATGACTAAATAACAAATGATAATGAAACTTGCAAAACTAAAAGTTCTCTATTATAGAAACAAAACTGTAAAGCCAGATTAAAGCAAGAACTGAGACAAAAACTACTGAGAACCTATAATTAATTACAATGAAGAGTAATTTGGCAGATTTCACATGAAAAATAGGGACAGAATAAAGACTTTAATAAACATAAATACAGTACTACATTTTAAACTGTTGTATCTACATAAAACAAAATTGGTTGAATTTTTTTTTTAAGTACTCACCAATCCTCCCTCCCTCCCCCACTCTCACACAACTAACAAAATGGTAGAAACAACGCAACCAAACAGGAACCTCGTTTCACAACTGGTAGACATGAAAGCTGTGAAAACCTCTTTTAACATGTGTGTGGGATGCAGAACCCCGAATTATTTCTGCCTAGAGGAAGCTCTCACAGAGTTATACTCAAAAAAAACTAAAGATTGAAAATAATTCAAAATATTCCTTAAAGCAACATGAGTAACACAACTGGTTGTCTAGTTGTTGCTATATCCTAGAAAGGAAGGATAAGGTTATCTCTACCAGTATTGTTTACTAAATTACAGTTTTTACTATCCATGAAATTTATGCGGCCATCAGAAATAGTACATATGAACACATCACTGATAAATGGAATTCTAAATTAATTAAAACCCAAAATTAAAAACTTCAGGGTAAATTTTGATTTAAAAACTCCATTTCAGCAGTGTGTGGGTGGCTCAGTCAGTTAAGCATCCAACTTTTGATTTCGGCTCAGGTCATAATCCCAGGGTCATGGGATGGAGCCCTGTGTAGGGCTTTGTGCTGAGTGTGGAATGCTTAAGATTTTCTCTCTCTAAAATAAAAAATAAATTAAAAAAAAAAGTCCATCTCACATAGAAGAATTTAAAAGAGAATTTCCCACTGTGATCTTCCTTTTACTTGAACAAAGCAGAACTGGAAGAAAAGAGAACAAAGAAAACAAGATCGTAAGGTCCTAGAATATCAAGGGTAAAGAGCAAGCCAAGAGGACATCATGTAAGTATGAATAACGAAAGTCTCTATTACAAGATTGACTATGAAAGAACTGTAAACCTGTAAAATCAATTAACTAAAAACAGGAAATTAAAAAAATATACTGAAAGTCAAAAATTTAAGAATTTAATCCATTAAGAATATATTCTAAAAGCCCTTAATCTCTAATGGGAGGTGGAGGTGGGACTAATGGGACCTGCAGGTGCCAGTAAACAAAGATTGTAGGACGGGGCGCCTGGGTGGCTCAGTCTTAAGCGTCCGACTTCAGCTCAGGTCACCATCTCGCGGTCCGTGAGTTTGAGCCCCGCGTCGGGCTCTGGGCTGATGGCTCAGAGCCTGGAGCCTGCTTCCGATTCTGTGTCTCCCTCTCTCTCTGACCCTCCCCCGTTCATGCTCTGTCTCTCAAGTAAATAAACGTTAAAAAATTAAAAAATTAAAAAAAACCAAACAAACAAAGATTGTGGGAAAAGACTGTTACCCTTCCTCTGCCCCCTACCGCCCCCCACCCCCCGCAAAGAATTTTATCCAGTGATATAGGGTTCATCTAAGGTAGCACATATACCAATCTACTAGGTTCTAAGGATATTCCTTGGTTAATTACATAACAGATCCAGATTCAAGGCATCTCTTTGAACTAAGTCATTCACATAATTCCTGCAGGGTTAAGACAGATACAGATATGTGCTCATGCTACTGGAATTCAATATCTTACATGAGTAACTTTAAATTATGAAGGCATTAATAATGCTATACAGGTATCAAAACCCAATTTTATATCCTTTATATCATGTAGCATATTTTGACAGAGTGATCTTTGTTTCCTTATGAATCAGTTAACTATCAGGTAATTATAGTTAACTAGAAATCGGTTAACTATCCTGATTTAAGGAGCTTCCACAGTTGAGTGCAGCATAGTGAGACGAGGTACAAAACTATCCAGAGGTCAGTGAGTTTATAATCAAGTTGGAGAGACAGTATCACATAAAAACAATTTAAGAAACCTTATAAGAAGCAGTTAAGTCCAAGCTGTAAATATAAACTGATACTAAATATATACCAATCACTATATAGAAACGTTCAAATGGAAGTTATTTTTCAAAGTACACACTCCTAAGAAGTTACATAGGTAATTATCTCAGTCAGGTTGCCATCACTGAAAATACTTTGCAACTCCTACTTTGCTTCCAGACCAATTTACAAATCACACAAGGAAATCTGCCTCATTACTTTGAACTCATTTCGGACCCCAAACAGTATTGCCCAGACAAATCACTTAACCAGACCTGAAAAATGGTTCTTGGTTGCTCCCCTAAATCAAATCCACCCTGAAAGAATGAAGACTTTCCCCTACGGAAATTCCAAAGAGTATTTCTTATTCTGGAAGCAACTCCTAAATAATTCCTCAGATGTTTTAAGAAAAGACAGTACTTCCACTTTCAGAAAAGCCGGGGTAACAGCAGTCGGATGTACCCTTGCAGGTAAAAAAACAAACAGACAACTAAAAAACTGGACAAAATATATAAACAATGGTTTTCAAAACATTGGACATCAGGCAAGGAAGGACAGTGATCCCTAAAGAGATGGTAAACAAACAAGCTGAGCCCTACAATTGCCCTAGCTTGCTGCCTAGGGAAAGATTCCAGGCCACCAAGCCGCCGGGAGGGGAAACCCAAGTGGAACTCAGAGACCTCCCTGAATTGAGGAGATGCAGCTGAGATTTCCAGAAGGCTGAGGCAGCTAGAGTTTGCAGTGAACAGCACTGGAAAGGAAGAGCCGCACAGAGGAAGAACTCTCGAGATCTGTAGGGGGATCCCTCCAGTATTCAGCTGAGTAGCAGCTAAGGAACTAGGAAAAACACAGGTAACATCACACTTAACAGTAGGATGTTTTCCCCCTACATCCAAGGAAAAAGCAAAGGTGCCCATTCATACTTCTTCCACTCGACATGGTACCTGAGGTCCTAGCCAGTTCGATAAGGCAAGATTTAGAACTCAAAGGTCAGAAAATAAAATTGACTTTCTTTGTAAATGATACAGTTGTATATGAAAAAAAAAAAACACAAAAGAACAGACAAAAATGCCACTGAAAGTAATGAACGAAATTAGGAAAGTTTATTTATTTAGTGTATTCAATCACATCAATGAAAACAAACTGTCCAAATGAAAGAGGGCTTTAATAAAGAAAGGCTTCCAGGAAGAAAACTTTAGAGAAGGCTTTCTGAGGGTGAGAAGCAAAATGGTTTGGAAGCCAGAAACAGGGAGGATATTTTACATAAGGAATAGCCTTTTATAAGGTATGAGGACAAAAAGCGAGAGAATCATATGGAAAATAGAGAAAAGATTGTATAGAAGGCAAAGGTTCAGGGGGCCTGGGTGGCTCAGTTGGTTAAGCATCCGACTTCGGCTCAGGTCATGATCTCACAGTTCATGAGTTCAAGCCCCACGTTGGGCTCTGTGCAGACAGCTCAGGGCCTGGAACCTCCTTCGGATTCTGTGTCTCCCTCTCTTTCTCTACCCCTCCCCCACTCATGCTCTGTCTCCCTCTGTCTCTCAAAAATAAATAAACATTAAAAAAAAAAAGGCAAAGGTTCAAAACTAGGGGATGACAGTTGAAAGCTGGAAGCAGTGAAGGAGCCTGGCTCCGACACAGGTGTTTGGATTTCACAGAATAAGAAAGCATAGGCTGATAAAGAAAATAGTATGTAGGAAATGTTTTCTGGTGAGAAACTAGGAACAGAGCAACTGACAGGAAGCTATTTTAATAATCCAGCCACAAGCTGAGGGTGACTTAGAATCAGGATGGCGGAGTGGAAGCAAAAAGGAGAGGCTCAAGGTCCAAAGCCACAGAGAAAGGCGCTAAGGGAGATGACAATGCTCCAAGATTCAGTGGTTCAGGCTTTGGTGACCTGGGATTGGGAGGGGGGTTACCAATGAGGGGACCCAACAGAGTCAACAACTTTTAAGGGAGGTGAAGCAGAGGCCCCTCTCCAGTCTCCAGAGTTACCTTCCTAAAAAGCACTCTGAATGACAATTCCCAAGTCTTGGGGGGGGGGGGGGGGGGGTGTTAAAGGAAAACAAGAGAAAATGACATTAAATACTCATTTTTAAGTACAGTAAATAGAAGTCTAGAGAGCATCCGCTTCCAAAGCAAACACAAAACATCAGTGTTGAGCCTGGGCTCTGGCAGGTTCAGGAAGCGCAGGGCGGTGTCACAATATGCTGAGGCCGACCCACAAGCTGCCTGTGGGGCACAGGGTCCCCTTTTTAAAGTTTTCAAACCAGCCCTTACTGGCTCGAAATGTGATGTGTTTTGCATTTCCATTCTATTGTTTTGTTTTTGTTATTTCTACAAAGAGCCTTTTCACTAATTCTCTCTGTGTTTTAAAAGTAATGTTTTCCCCACTGAGCTGTGTTTCAGGAATGGGAATGTGTGGGCATAAAAAAAACCTCCTCTCTTTATCCACAGACCCACCTGCATGGTTTAAGGGGGAATCAGTCATTAGCGTGTCTTTTTAAGGAGATACAGCCAAACTACAAAATAAAAATATCATAAATTCTAAACACTTTGGTACAAAAATATAGAAAGTTTTATAGTGAAGAGGTTGACAAAAGAGTAGTTGGGAAAAGATTTATTTTAAAATCTGTTGGTACATCTAAGTGGAGAGATTCTATATTCAGAAGTGCCACTGAAATACACAACTGGGTAAAAGATCTCCCTGCTGAGTATGACAGACCATCTTGTAAGATTTCCAGGAAGGATAAATATCTAGTCCTTGGAGGGTCTCAGTTTTCATCCTTCTGCTTTGTTTCTCTTTTCTTCTTTCCTCACCAGAACCTAGTAGATGTTCAAAACATTTCAATTGCTATGCTGACCTGGGCCTAAATGAGGAAACCTTGTCTACTTCCACTTTTTGAGGTTCTCAGTGTGTTTTTGAAATAAAGACATGCCAAAACAGCATTACAAAAATTGTGGTATATTTTAAATATATACATTTGATAAATGAACACTTCTAGGAAAAGAATACAATGTAACCCGTCCTATTCACAAGACACAGGATTAATAAACATGTTCATTTGTCATAAACTACACAATGTGATCTAGTAACTAGAACATGTTTCAAGTTATAATCAGTATTTTCTTTCGATCCTGTGAATTTATCTCTCAGAATGTCTACACCTGCTATGTGCAAACCATTCTGCTGGGAGCCAGAGCAGTATAAACTTGTTTTGAGCTCAAAGTACCAAGACAGAAACCCTGACTTCTCCCTTTTCTCTAGTTGAGGAGCTACAAGAACTTCTAAGGATTATCATGCCACCTATGCCCTTGACAGGAATCTGGTGGCCTTGCCCTGTGGACTACCTGCTACCATCTCCATTCAAACAGTTTCGATTTTTCTCTCTCTCCTGGGTCCTTGCTACACATCTTTACGTAGAATTTCTCACCTTAACAGGTTGCCTTCTCAACCTGGCCCTGATTCCATTATTTCCTTTCTTTCTTTTCCAAACATCTTGAAATAAACTACACTCACTGCTGTCATTTTCCTACCATCCATTATCTCTTTTGCCCCTTGTAATCTAGATCAACAAATGATCACACAGAATTTGTATTCATATAAAAGTAAATAAATAAATAAATAAATAAATAAAAAGAATTTGTAGCAATTGACATTGAAATGGGTCAATTAGCATATTCTGAGTGGCAACCAGCACTCCCCAGCGTAACCTCCAATCATTCTGAAAAATATCAAGCTCTGAACATGCAAAGCTGAGAAATATTGTATATGCCAACAAAGTACAGGTATCCTACAGCTGTAACTGAAAACAGCTTACTGATAATGGATAAAAAAAGATGGGAAGAGATGGGATGGATTGGGGGAAAGGAGGCAATACTTAAGAGTAACAGGTCTGGGGGGCAGTCATTTAAGCATCCAACTCTTATTTTTGGCTCAGTCATGATCTCACGGTTGTGAGATTGAGCCCTAATGGGGCTCTGTACTGGGTGTGGAGCTTGTTTAGGATTCTCTCTCTCTCCCACTGCCCCTCCCTACTCCTCTCAAAAAAAAAAAAAAAGTAACAGAGCTGAGGAAAAGGTATGGAAGGAAGACAAGAAAGCAAAGAGCCAGTGAACTAAAGAGGAATAAAATGAAGGAAAATGGGCTAGATTTATGTTCAACAAATCTTCCTTTCTTAATTATGGTTGAGAATCAAATTAAACTAATGCTAGTTCAATAGACCAATTGGAGACTTACAGACATGTAACAACTTTTTTAAAAAAAATGTTTATTTTTGAGAGGTTGTGGGGGGAGGAAGGGCAGAGAGAGAGGGAGACAGAGGGTCCCAAGCAGACTCCGCACCATCAGTGCAGAGCCCAATGCGGGGCCCAAACTCACGAACCTCAAGATCATGTTCCGAGCCGAAGTCGGAAGCTTCTGACTAAGCTACCCAGGAGCCCCAGCCAATTTAACAATCTTCAAGCTGTAAAAATGTACACATATCCAGAGGCTCTTCTAGATACTGCTTTCTGATCTCATCCCTTTTACTGGTTCATCATCTGGCCCTTGGGAGATGGATCAACACTCACCTCAGGCAGTCAAGCAAGAGGTCACTTCCTTTACTCTGCTTTTACAGATAAGCTCAAATGAGTCACCACTTTCTAACTCCATCTGATATCATGTGCATGGTTATAGGTACAGTGACAAGCACCATTCTGGTTTATGACTAATCTTCTTTGAATGGTACTTTTTTTTTTTTTAAGTATAGTTGACACTGAATGGTACTTGATAATGCTTTTATGAATTCAAATATACAGAATCGCATCATTATTTCTAAAATCATTTCCAGTTCTGAAATGCAACGTAATCTAAGAATCTGAGTGTAACATGTCACAGCCTGTAAGTCAGCCATTGGCCCTGTACCCCAAGACCAGCTTTATAAAGCACACCGCTTCTCCATATAGCTGTCTTCTCCATATACTAAATGTGTTCCTTTGTACCTCTGCACAGGCTGTTCCCTCTGCTTCTGCCTGAAATGCCCTTTTCTTCCATGACCTACTGGGAGTGTCTCCCTCCCTGGAAAGGCTTTCTTGACCTCCAGTTGTATTGATGACTTTCCTTTCCCCCCCTGCCCCATCCCTTGTACTGTCTCTCACAGCATGTATTACACCAACTGGAACTCATCTGTGTCCAAGTCTGTCACACCCACTTGGCTGTGCACTCCCCGGGAGCAAAGATCTCTTCTCATCCCATTCTTGTAGTCCTAGTGTCTAAGAGCATTCAGCACATGTACACATGCAAATGTTCAGTGAAACTGTAGCCATCCTAGTCCCTAGCATATAAAAAGATTTTAATTTTTAAATTTTTTTTAGGATTTTATTCTTAAGCAATCTCTACACCCAACATAGGGCTTGAACTTATAACCCAGAGATCAAGAGTCACATGTTCCACTGACTGAGCCAGGAATAACCATTCTGATCATTTCTACTAATAAGGATTAAAAGGACACTCATTAGTAACTAAGATTTCCAGACATATTAAAAATTTTAATAACAATATTCTTTCTGTAATCTTAAAATGTTTATCTATTATAAGCAGTAATTTAAAAAATACGAAAAGAACCTGGAGACAACTTAAAAAGGAAAGCCCCTTCCACCCCCATATATTTAAACCATTAGAATGACCACTTTTTTTAATGACTACTTCTTTTAATTCTATTTTTAGTTTTAGTTCTCTTTCCTAACTTCATGTGAAAAAGATTTATGAAGACCTACTATGTGTAACTTACAATGCCAGATACTGGTTATACAAACGTGAAAAAAATCGAAGTATTTTTATTCACGTAGCTATGTTCTAGCAAAGAAATAATATATAAATGAAATGATTATTTCATTACAATTCTATTAAGTGCTCTGAGTGTTTAAAAAAATTTTTTTAATGTTTATTTATTTTTGAGAGAGAGACAAGAGTACAAGCCGGGGAGGGACAGAGAGAGGGAGACACAGAATCTGAAGCAGGCTCCAGGCTCTCAGCTGTCAGCACACAGCCGGACTCGGGGCTCGAACTCACAAACCAGGAGGTCATGACCTGAGCTGAAGTTGGACGGTCACCCAACTGAGCCACCCAGGCGCCCCAAGTGCTCTGAGTTTTTAAAAGAAACACATCAAGGGACACCTGGGTGGCTCAGTTCGTGGAGGGTGTGACTCTGGATCTCGCAGTTGTAAATTCAAGCCCTACGTTGGGTGTAGAGATTACTTAAAAAATAAAACCTTAAAAATTTTTTTGTTTAATGTTTATTTTTGAGACAGAGAGAAACAGAGCATGAGTGGGGGAGGGGCAGAGAGAGAGGAAGACACAGAATCTGAAGCAGGCTCCAGGCTCCGAGCTGTCAGCACAGAACCTGATGCGGGGTTTGAACCCACGAACCGTGAGATCGTGACCTGAGCTGAAGTCGGACCCTTAACCGATTGAGCCACCCAGGCGCCCTTTAAAAATTAAAAAAAAAACAAAAACAAAAAACAAAAAAACGGGGGGGGGGAGCACATCTAATTTGGGGTGGGGGTGATTAGGAAGTCACTAAGGAAGTGTCATAAATTGAGCTCAGAGGATTGAAGAGGCATCAACTAAGGTCAGGGTGGGGGGGCTTCCAAGCTATGGAAACAGCAAGTGCAAGGAAAAAACTTTGAGCGGAGAGGACTATGTATTTCAGGAACCAGAAGGGGGTCAGTGTGGTGAGAGTTCAGGCAGCAAAGGGGAGAGTGGCAGGAAAGAAGGTAGGGTGTTCACTGGGTATTCAGTGAACAAGAGAGACCAGAGATTTATGAAGCTTATATTCCAAAAAGGGTATGGCAGGGCTTTTGGGACTCATTAACAGTTTTAAGCAGGGGATAAATATGATCAGATTTACACATGTGTTTTGAGTGTCTTATACTGAGGTAGAACATATATTGAATAGATATTTGGTTTTAAAAAACTATTCTTTTTGCAGCCTCAACAATTCTCTGAGGCAGAGAATTCCCTGCTTACAAAAGAAAAAACGGAGGTTTTGCAAAGCTAAGTAATTTATTTGAGGTTATTTATTCAATAAACACTTGAGAGCCTACAATATGGCAGGCACAGTACAGTGAGTACTCAGGGATGCAGAGATGAACACAACAGTCTTGCTCTTTAGAAACTGATAATCTAGTGAGAGAGACAGACCTAGAAACATGACATAGGGCAGTCTGTGCTAGAAATGGGTAAAATAAAACGGAGCAGAGAAAAATGAAATCTTCCTAGGAAGAATTAATCATTTCATCTCTGTGTTAAAAGAGCATTTCTTTCACACTATTACAGTTTTTAATTCTCATTCATTCCTGTGCTTGAAGCATAGTAGGTACCCAAGCAAATGTCTGCAATACAAACCAACCCAGGACTTTTAACTCCTGGGCAGTGCCTTTCCAAAACCAACTGCGCTTCTAACTCTGGAAGGGTATGCATTAATTCCAAGGAGTTCTTCTGAAGCTGCTTTCCGAGCCAGTTTACAAACCACAAAAGAAAATAAGTCTCATTAAAGCCAAACCTTGGGGCGCCTGGGTGGCTCAGTTGGCTGGGCATCCGACTTCAGCTCAGGTCATGATCTCACAGTTAGTGAGTTCAAGCCCCGCATCGGGCTCTGTGCTGACAGCGCAGAGCCTGGAGCCCACTTCAAGTTCTGTGTCTCCCTCTCTCTCTCTGCCCCTCCCCACCCCTGTTCTCTCTCTCTCTCTCTCTCAAAAATAAATAAACATTAAAAAAAAAAAAAAAAGTCAAATCTCATTTCTGACCCAGCCTGAAAACCCAAAATATCTAAACAGTTACATTTTAAAATCTTTATTCAACTTTTTAAACATCACTAATGGGCTGTAACAAACATTTTAAGGAATCTCTATGCCCCCAACATGGGCACCTCAATGCCCCCAACTTCAGGACCCCAAGATAAAGAATGGCATGCTCTACTGATTGAGCCAGTCAGGTATCCCTGAACAGTTATTTTTTAATTTTTATATTTTTTAAGATTTTATGTTTTGAACTAATCTCTATATCCAAAGTGGGGCTCAAACAACCCCAAGACCAAGAGTTGCACCCTCTTCTGACTGAGCCATCCAGGGACCTTCATTGAGAAGAAATGTTCCTATGAAGACCATTGAGAAAATATTGTATATACTCCTTCATAATTCATGATCTCTGTCCTCAAAGGACTTATATTCTAGTTTCTATTTGGAAAGATAAAATATAGAACACAGAATAAAACAACATATAAGGTAGCATTTGTCCATTTAAAGTATTTATAGACTGCCTACTATATAGGCCAGGTCAGGAGCTGTCTTGGGATGCAAAAATGAGTAGGACAATAGCCTGCCTTTGAGGAACTCATAGTTGTATGGGGGAGGCCAACAATACAGTAGCTCCGAATGATCAGAGCTCTATTCAGCAGGTACACACAGATGAGAACACAGAGGCTGTGTACAATCGCCATCAGTTCCAGTTCATCAGGCACTTATTTCCACTGGTCAGTGCCCATCCCTTGTTAAATATCAGTTATTAAAATATCTTTTTTACTTTTATTTTCTCTTAAATGTTTATTTTTGAGAGAGAGCAGAGGAGGGGCAGAGAGACAGAGAGACTGGGGATCCAAAGCGGGCTCCGTGCTGACAGCAGAATGCTCGATGCGGGACTCGAACTCACTAACCATGAGATCATGACCTGTGCCAAAGCTGGATGCTTAACTGACTGAGCCGGTGCCTCTAAAATATGTATATATTTTTTATGTTATTATTATTTTTAAGTTTATTTATTTATTTCGAGAGAAAGAGAGAGAAAGCGCACGTGGGGGAGGGGCCGAGAGTGGGAGACAGAAGAAGAATCCCAAGCAGGCTCTGCACTGTCAACACGGAGCCCAATGAGGGACTCGAACTCTCAAACTGCTAGATCATGACCTGAGCCAAAACCAGGAGTCGGTCACTTATCTGACAGAGCCACCCAGGAGCCCCTAAAATATATTTTTTTAATGGTTATCTATTTTTGAGAGAGAAAGCACACGTGCGCGCAATCAGGTAAGGGGCAGAGAGAGGGAGAGAGACAGAGGATCTGAAGCAGGCTCTGAGGTGTCAGCAGAGCCCAATGTGGGGCTCAAATTAATAAACTGTGAGACCATGACCTGAGCCGAAGTCGAATACTTAACCAACAGAGCCACCCAGGCGCCCCCAGTTATTAAAATATTTTAACTTTACTTTAAAAAAAAAAATTTTTTTTTAACGTTTATTCATTTTAGAGACAGAGAGAGACAGAGCATGAATGGGGGAAGGTCAGAGAGAAAGGGAGACACAGAATCTGAAACAGGCTCCAGGCTCTGAGCTGTCAGCACAGAGCCGGATGCAGGGCTCGAACTCACGGACTGCGAGATCATGACCTGAGCTGAAGTCGGTTGCCCATCCGACTGAGCCACCCAGGCGCCCCTTTTAACTTTACTTCAAATTATAAGCAAAATGAGAATTACCGTAATTACTATATGAAAAAACAGTGACACGCACACAAAAATAATGTTAAAGGGTTAGAGGAAACGGTGAGAACTGAACTTTAGGGATACCTTGGGATCCCCAAGCAAGGAAGGTTTGGGTGTTTGGAGAGGAGCTGGCTGTAGATACGGGGAATACAGTTATCAAAGGCCAGCAGCTGGAACTACGTAGGTAGAGCTCTCCAACTGAGGAGCACACAGCTTAGGGCTGTGTTGTCCAACACAGTAGCCACTAGCCCCATGTGGCTACAGAGCACCTGAAATGTGGTTAGTCTAAATTGGGACGGGGTAAGTGAAAAATCCACTCCAGATTTCAAAGACCTAACACGAAAACAAAACAAAACAAAACGAAAAGGAATGTAAAGCATCTCACTGTTTTTTTACTGATCACACGTTTACATAAAATATTTGGGGTATACTGAAGTAAATAAAATGTTATGAAAATCTATTTCACTTTTTCTGCCTTTTCAGTGTGGCTCACATTTGTGGCCTGCAGTCCACTTCTACTGGACAACGCTAGTCTGAGGCACTTGAAATAACAAGCTAGAGTTTAAGCCCTCTAGGCAATGAAACAACCACTGAAGGTTTTCAACCATAAGTGCCTGTGCTAGATCTGGGGAGGGGACAGGAAACAGAAAGTGCTGTTTCAGGAAGATTCGTGTGGGGGCAATCTGTAGGATCAAGACCCTAGAGGCAGCTGTCAATGTCAAAAGGCTGGCAAAGGTCGAAGGGTAAGCAGGCTCAACTGGATGGTACACAAGGTGTTTGGCGGTCACACGCTGGGTGGAGAGAGGAGAAATCCAGAGCAGGGTGAGGTGAGGGAAGAGTGAGCTGCAAGCCCTGGCCCAGCCTGGATAACCAAGGTGCACTGCTGAGCGGACTGAGCAAGGTCAGCCACAGTTTAGGTTAGATCTAGTGGAGGGTCAGGGGTTAGGGGTCAGGGCTCCCAGGCAGAGGTACAATTCAGAAGAACAGGCTCTGTGTCCTCTTCAGCAATTTCAGATCTAGCTCTGTGTGGCAAGACTTCCAACAGTGAGATCAAGTCCCAGAGAAGGTAGGAGTAGAATGCAAGGCTACCAGAAACTACAAGAGGGCAATAAATTATAAAAGCAAAGCCCAGACTCACAACACAGCCAACGAATATTTACTGGGGGTTTGCCGTGAGCCTGAAGCTTGGCTGGCTCTGGAGACAAGAGAAACAAAACAGACGTGGTCCTGAATCACAAATTGTGGCGACAGCTACGAAAAAGGAACAAGAGATCTGGGAGACCTGACTGAGGGTGGACTGGGGTGGTGGTGGGAGGCCATAAAGGAGAGCCTCTCTGAAGAAGTGACATTTTAATCGCAACCCTGGAGGCAGGTGGGTGAAGATTAAGGGGGAAGCGGGGGAAGAACAGCCCAAGCCAGGAAAGTGGTGCGTACAAAAACCTTGAGGCTGCGAAGAAAAGGTCTGGGTAATTCAAGGAACTGAAAGAAAGACTGCGTAATTAGGACATCAGAAAGGGGGGTGGTCCATAAAAGAGGTAAGGGAAGGCTGGAGGGGCAGGCAGAGGCCAATCGTTCAGAGTCTCATAGGATGAAAAATAAAATCCCAAATGGGCCTCAGTACAGCGGGAAGCCACAGGGGTTTTGACCAGAGAAGTGGTCTGATCCCCATGGCGTTCTAAGTACTCCAATTACCTATACTCTGCTCAGACTACTGAATGGGAGCCAGCTTGGCAGCAAAGAGGCAGGAGCCAATATTTGTAGCTGAGTAGCAGGATTCCAGGTCTGGGATAAGAGAGTTTATTATTGGGCCCTCCGAGTGTTCCAGGGTCGCCAGCAGGGAGGAGGATGGCATCAACAAAAAATACAGAAAAATCGGATAAAGAGCTGGCTTAGGAGGCAAAGTTAAACATAACTTTAAACGTATGAAATATGAACAAATAGTGAAGAATTCTAGCAGTAAATATTGCTGTTTTGGAGTATGGGAAGAGAGGTCAGACGTGGATATTCAGGTTAGCAGATACAAAGGTGACAGTTTAAGTCCCAAAAGTAAATAACATTTTCCAGGAGTAGAAAGAGAAAAATAAAACAACAACAAAAGGAGCCTAAGTCTGATCCTTGGTGTTTATCTCTGGGATAGAAGTCAGGAGAAAGAAGTCCTCATACTATATCAAAAGGGATACAGCATGAGGAGGAACTTTTTGGGAGAGGGTGAAACCATCCTGATTGTCGCGGTGGTTACACGAATCTATACCTGTGTTAACATTCATAGAACTGTACACATACTAAAAGTTAATGTTACTGTATGCTATTTTTGTTTTTAATTTGAGAGAGAGAGAGAGGATGGGGGAGAGGGTCAGAGAGAGAGAATCCCATGCTCCATGTTCCATGCTCAGCATTGAGTCTGACGTGGGGCTCCATCCCATGACCACGAGATCATGACCTGAGCCTATATCAAGAGTCAGATGCTCAAATGACTGAGTCACCCACGCACCCCACTATATGTAATCTTTTAAATAACATTTTTTAAAAAGGTAGGGATAGTCAAAAGGACTGCTGCAGGGAGACATAACAGGATAAATCCCGAAAAGATGCTCTGGGAATTTTAACCATTAGGTAATTGGCAACCTTGGAAAAAGCCTCAGCGAGTGGTAAGGCTGGGAGCCAGGCTGCAAAGGTTCAAAGAAAAACTTGAGCAGTGAAGAGAAGCAGTCAGTACAGCCTCCTCTTTTAGAACTCTGGGGATGAAAGGAAGAACAGAATGGCACACAGCTCAAAGAGATAAGGGGAACTGGAAGATTCAGCAAACTGGCAGAGCCAACCTTCTACACCATGAGTTGCTCCATTTCCGTATTCTTCTAGAATGTGCATTTTGCACATGAATTATTCACTTTATTATTGTCCTGTTAAAGTAAAACCGCTAAAACAAACCCAAAATCATTGCACTTTTAACTCTGCTCCTTAGTTAGCTGACATTTACTGTGCTCCTACCATGTGCCAAGTACCGTGTTAGATACAAAAGTGAGTAAGGCCTGGTCCTTGGAAGAGCACACAGGGTTTATCACCATCACAAGGTACTGGAGTGGAGATCTGCACAAAGGGCTCTGAAAGCCTTGACCTTCTGAATTAAATGCATTTCTATTTACCTTTATAAAAAAACCAAACAGGGAAGAAATGAAGACAAAGCATGGATGCAAGTTTGTAAAAATGTTAATTTCTAAAAACTAAGAATGAGTTTAACATTAAATTCTTTTTTAAATTATTTATTATTTATTTATTTATTTTGAAAGAGAGAAAGAGAGCTTGAGGGGTGAGGGGCAGAGAGGGAGACAGAATCCTAAGCAGTGCAGAGCCCGATGCGGGGCTCAAACTTACCAACCTCGAACCGCGAGATCATGACCTGAGCTGAAACCAAGAGTCGGGAGGCTCAACCGACTGAGCCACCCAGGTGGCCTAATGTTAAATTCTTAAGTCAGGTATGGGCAACCCAATCATCAGTGGCATTTGCCTTTTCTTTTCCTGTCTACCTTCTGCCTTTCTTCCCATGGATAATTTAGGAGGCAAAATGGAATAAGCACAGACTTTGAAAACAGACAGACTTGAGACTAAACATGGTTCTTCGAGGATCTTTTTCTTATCCATAAAACAGTAATGACACCTTCCCCACAGGCTTGAGAGAAGGATTAGGAAAAAATATAAAGAAGTTGGCATATGAGAAGCAGGCAGTGAATGTTGGTTAACGTTACTATCATTTGAACAAGTGGTATTGTTCTGATTTAAAACATTTTTAAGGGCTTCCATTTGAATGAGGAAAAAAAATTATTTTTTCAAGGGCATGATGTTCATATGCTACCTTAGAAATGCAACTTGGTAATTCCCTCTTAAGATCTATCAGAAACTATTCTGCTCAAATACATGATGTTGGGGACACACACTTAAAAACGGCCAAGAACCAAGAAAATATAAAGGCATCGTTATTATCATCGCTGTTTCCCAAGTGGGACAAACCGGTCCGATTTGTGCTCTGGATCCCTTAGTGCAGGGATCGACCTACGTTCATACCCCTCCCACTACCTACCTACAGCAAAACTGCACCATGTAGAGGTGCAAGGCTATGTGCTAAAAGTTCTTAGAAAACGCATTTACATAACACCACCAAGAGTATGTACAGTTGCAAAGCCAAGATCATTGATGCTTCTCCCAATCAACAGGAAGCTATCATCCATTGAAATTCCCCACAACAATGAAGGAAACAGCCTCTATTGTTCAACTTTCACAAAATGCTAAGATGCAAAAATTTATACACCTTATGTCCGTACGCTTAACTACTAGGGTGAGGAAAGGCAACCAATGACGTTTTGTTCACTATGGAGAAGTATCTCTGGCCAATTGTGTTGCATAATTTTGCTTCTATCGTAACACAAATGACCAACTTGAAATTCCCCTTATCCCTCGCACAATTTTTGCATAGGTGCTAAAAAGTAATAAAACAGCCAAAAGACACATGACATGGCAAGGAAACTTAAAAGCCCGACTGGTACACTGTGCCGAAAGAACTGAGGATAGGCTGGTCTTTAAGAAGCTACCGTTACTGGGTATCTTGAGCCACTTTAGGGTATTCAGCCCACCGGTATAAGCCCGCTAGCTTGAACCTAAGGGAAGCCAGCCCACAGGAAGACCGAAAACACTCCTCGTGCTGTTTCGTCCCATTTCCTCGTGGAAAGTCTGAACCGCCTCTCCAAGGTGGCCACACACCGCAGGGCTCTGGGGTGAGGGGCGGGAGCGGGACCCCACCCCCACCCCCGGCCGGGATTAGGCAGGGGGACGCATTCCCGCCGACACACGGGTCCCACACAGGCCTGACGCCTCCCTCTGCCACCCGCCAGGCAGGGGGCCTGACGCGCCTCGGCGGGCCCGGCTCTCCGCCGCGACGGGGCGTCTCTCCCCGCCCGGAGGCCCCCCAGCGACGGGAAGCGAACCCGACTCGACCAGCCCACCCGGAAGCCCTCCCCCAGCTCACACCTGCTGGCGCGTGACGCCCGGAGCCGCGCGCGCCCGCCAGCCCCGGCCCTGCCATTCGGGGCGCCTCTTCCCTGCACGCCGGACGTCGCCCGCGTCCCTCCCCGCCCCGGGGTCAAACCCACCACACGCCCGCCCCCACGGAGCGCGCGCTCAACGCCCCCGCCCCCGCCGGGGCCCGCGCGCGCTCCCGCCCCCCCTCCGGCCCTGTCCCCGCCGCGCGCGCTCACTCGCGAGGACACGCACACGCTGCGACTCAGCTTGACAGGCCGGCCCGCGCCGCGCGCTCCCGCGGGCGTCCTCGCCCACCTGGCCCTCCAGCTCTGACTGGGCGGTGCGCGGGGGGAGGGGAAGGGCGGCAGTGGCCGTCGGTCCTCACTCACCGCCGAGCCGCGCCGGCTCCGAGTGCGCGGCGTTCCGCTGTGAGGCGATGCGCTGCGATGCGCGCGGTCCCCGCTTCTCCGCAGGCTATGGAGGCGACGTAGTAGGGGGACTGAGGGGCGCGGGGGGGTCACTCCCTCCCGCTTCACCTCCCAGAAACACGGGGACCCCAGAAACTAAAAACAAAATAAACAAACTTTCCCCTCCGCCTCCCTCCCCCAAAACCACAACACAAACACTCGGGGGCCCGCCCAGAGTCCCACTCCATTGGCCACAGGGAGGATGCTTCCGGCTCTCACTGGCTGGCTTTTATGCCCATCAAGCTGCTGTTCCGCCCCTCCAATTCCTCGCCGCTGCCGTCGCCCCTCATTGGTCAAGTGCTTCCCGTTTGACGAGCTACGATTGGCTGAACTGCCTGCGCCAATCATTCGGGGACACACCCCCTCAGCATCCCAGAGGCCGCTTCCTTGGTCGCGGACCCGGAGAGGCGAAGGGGAAACTAGAGCATGATGGCGGCTGAGCTCACTTGGCGCAACCATCGTCTTTTTTCCTTTTTTAGCTCATTGGTGCCTCGCTCTCGCGCTGCTTCCACTGAGCTCCTCTCTCCATCCAGTATTGCCTAATAACGGAATCTATACGCGCCGGCTCCTTGATTTATCCCCTTCGAAGTGCTGAGTGTGGGCTGGTTGTACGTCATTGGACTGCCAGAATGTCACTCCCTAGTCAAATCTTCAAGCTATTGGTGGAACAGCCAGAAAACCCGTCCAACAACAAGGGCTAGTGCCATTGGTTTGACTCCACAGAGTTCTTTCCTGGTATCTTATTGGGCAAATAGGCGCGTCAGTCAGCTCTGGATTCCCTGTGCTACAGTTAATTGTTGGCTGGGAGTTTGTATGACTCTGGTCGTTTGGGCCCATAATTGACGATAATAATGACCATCGTTTATTTTGTGCGTACTTTGTGCCAACTACCGTTCTGATTTCTTTGCAGGGATTATCTGGTTAAACGTGTGAGTTTTACATTGTCTAAATTTTACAGTTAGAAAACTAAGGCTCCAAAAAGGTTAGGACACTTGCCCAAGGTCACCGAGATAGAGAGTAATTAGTGAACCGGCATTTGGAGGGTAGGAGGTCTGACTCCAGAGCCTACCCTCTTTTTACTGTAGTGCCTCTCCCTTCGTCCAGAATCTTACCTGCCAGCCAAGATATCTTAAAAATATTTCATTCCTAATGCAAGTTCCCCCATCAGTTTCCAGAGGTGACATTGTGGGAGACTAAAGCTATGGAGAGGTTGTCATTGCCACCACCGCATTCTCCTCTGGCACCCATTCTTCCCTATCCTAAAGGAAACCGTCTTGGTGTTTCCTGACCAGAAGCTCATCTACCTCTATGTTTATTTTCTCAGCTCTATAAATGAACATTTCCACATCCTTGTGTGCCAAGCCACCTTCCCCAACCCCCACTCATCTATCTTCAGCTCACTCTTTAGGGAGAGACCTCAAGAACCAGAAGCAAGAAGAAAGAGAGTCGAAAGAGAAATAAAGAATAAATCGCTTTAGAAATAAATAATTTATTGCATGCAAATGGAACAGCCCTTCAGCTCCTGGGAAGCTTCCAGAGTGGCCCCTGATGCAGTGCAAGACGTGTGCTCCTGGCTGGTGGCCACTAGATTCTTTTTCTGTGGCAGCTTTCGGCGAAGTGAATCCAACATTCCAGCCAGGGGAGGGCAGGATGCTTAGAACCCAATGCCAAAGAGCCGGCCCCAGCCTCTGGGACTGAAAGGATCTCCAGAAGCACAGTTCTGGACTCCAGCCCACATTCCGTCTCGGGTAATTAACATTTTACCATCCCAAATCCCCATCCCCTGTAGCTTCAGTAGGATCACCGCCCTTGTTTCGCTTCCTGATCCAAGCTGTTGTGTAACCTTGTTGGCACTGCTTTAGTAATAAAACAACCACTGTAACACTGTAATGCTCAACACTTAACAGACTTTCGGCAGAGGAAGACAAGGCATTTCACAAACATCAATTAAGATTAAATGGCAGGTATTCCTAGGGCAACTGCCAGCCAGCAGGACAGAAGAAAGATCATGAGTCAAATTCTAACAAAGGTCCTAAGAACCTGATCCTTATAACTACATGCTCATACCCCATACTAGCATTCCAGTATGGGGATTCTGAACCAGAAAACACAATGAATGAGAAATGTTCAGAGTCCAAAGCCTTCCTTATCTTCATATTTGGTTCTTTGTAACTCTTTTAACCCTTAAACCAGGGGTTGGTTTTATAGTTGATTGTTGGACATATCTGTCTCCCCAACTCAGTTATAAGTTCCTTGAAAACAAATGGTTTCTTTTTCATCTTTTTTTTTAAGTTTATTTACTTATTTTGAGAGAGAGACAGAGCGCATAAGTGGGGGAGAGGCAGAGAGAGGGAGGGAGAGAATCCCAAGCAGGCTCCGTGCTGTCATCATGGAGCCCAATGTGGAGCTCAAACGCACAGTGAGATCATGACCTGAGCCAAAACCAAGGGTCAGACGCTTACCTGACTGAGCCCCCCAGGTGCCCCTGTTTTTCATCTTTGTATCCCTTAAATGGTTCTGATTATAAAAGGTCCTCAAACAAATAATTATTCAGTAAATGTTTATTGTGTCTGTGGGCACTTTCCTAAGGTACAAGGGCTACACAGATGAATAAAATACCTCTGCCTTCAGGGACTGCAAATCTGGTGGGGGTGGCCAAAATGTAAACAGATCATCACAGTGCAGGTGACTTGGAAGAACATGGGAGGGACATGGGACTCAAGCTTGGTGGGGCAGAGCTGGCTTCCTGGAAAAAGTGACATCTACGAGGAGAACTGAAGGATGAAATGCGGTTAGCTAGCCAAGGGGCTGATGATGTGTAGTGATCTGCAACGTTTGCTCTCTGCGGGCAGGGAGCAGGAGACGAATATCCAGGAATGGTCGAGGCCTGGTCTCCCCATAACCTTGATTTTTGAGGGCCTTCAGCTGTCTATCCCCTCCACCTCCTTGTGCTTTCCCCCGCCCCCCGGAGAAAGCAGAAAGCTGGAAACCCTGTCATATTTGCCCACTTGAGAAAAGGAAAATGATTTCCAAGTAAGATTGCTGTTTTTCTGATCACAAAGGTAACACTGAGTAAAAGATCTCAGACAGTATAGAAAGTTTTAAAGTAGAAGAGAAAAGCTCTCTCAAATCCCTACAAGAGCCAACTCCTTTTAAAAAGAGTATCTTCCCAGATTCTTCATGAATAGACCCACACATGGATTTCTTCTTCCAACAAACAGTGGAGTGTGGTTTAACGTGTGCACCCTGAGATCTCATTGCTCGGAACTGCGACTTTGGGTGGGGCCCACCTCACTTTCTATACTTATGGGAAGGAGGCCAATAAATCAACCAAATATTTATTGTGGAGGATGATGGTTTCAAATTCCTGTTGCAGCAAATGACAAATTACCACCTGTTATGGGACTTTGGGGCTTGCTCAGGCTAGTGTAAAGTCAGTGAGTTGGGGGGGAGGGTTCGCTATGTCCACAGCCCTGGGGTTTATGGGTATCCTTTGGTGGCTGTGGAATCAATCCATGCCCTGAAAAGGCAGCCCAGGTCAGAGAACAGCATGCTAGAGTGCTCTCCTATGCTGTCTTTCTCATTTCTTCTCTGCATGCTACTTGGGGAAAATATTTTTTGTTTGTTTGTTCCAACTCACCCAGCTTTGAGAGTAAAAAAAAAACTTGTCAAGCCCTGCACAATTGTATTTAGGCCAAGTGCAGTATGTTCTTGGAGTGCTATACTATTCTTAGAGCTCTATATGTGGTATTCTATACAGCTGGCTTTTTGCTGGAAGGGAAGGCAGATTTAATGAGTGATAGCTGCCTTGGATGGCTACCAAAAGTGCTCTAAGCCATTCCAAGCAACAGGCCTTCCTTTTTTCCCTTGAGAGATTGCTCTGTGATCCCTGAACACATTGCACTGGCCTGGACAAAATCCAATGCAACGGGAATTTCTGCGAACGATTCTGCAATGACCCACAAGCCTGGGGTGACATAGCCAGCTGGATCCGCTCCAGCTCCGATTTCTGTGGCACAGGAGAACCCCATCCACCCTTCTCACTGGCCTCTCATTGCTATGAGACGTTTGGAAGTGTTTGTAAAACATTCTCCGCTTCTCCAAATGTATAACCATGGGAAGATCCCTGTAAAGGAACCTACTGACAGCTGATAATGCTCTCTGGAGCGGTGGGTGTGGCCAGAGCCAAGGCCAAGAGCAGTGGGGGAGGGGAATTTTCTAGAGGGTGCTGATTACAGAGGACACGCTCATAAGCATTTATTACATGTCTGGTAGCATTTATTGTGGAGCAAAGCCCTTGCGACAGACGCTGTGCCACTTCTAAATCACCTCTCATTTCTTATGACCACACTTCCTGAAAAGCTCCTAGTGAAGCAGCAAGCACTGGACTCCTGTTTGCTGGCCAACATTAGACCCACAGGAGGTTCACAAGAGAACCAGGAGAAGTGGCTGTTAACAATAGCTACCCTTCCATGAACACTTGCTTGCTGTGTGCCAGACGCGGAACTGAGGGCTTTATGTGGATCGTGGCAGTTAATCTTCACAGCAACCTTGGTTATCCCCATTTTCCAGATAGGGAAACTGAGGCACCGAAGGGCTGACTAATTTGCCCCAGGTCACCACAGGTAATAACCTCACAGCTGAAACCAGACAGTCTGACTCCAATGAGTAAGCTCCTTTCCTCGCTGCTGTGTTGCCCCTGAGACAACACTGCAGCTGGGGAGACAACCAGCCTCCAAAGGAACAGTTGCCCTCATAGCCTTTATTATGTCAACTCCATGCTCGGCTGCCCTACAGACTCGGGGGAAGAGTCAGCTTCTTCCTGGTTAACTTTTTGCCTCTGGTGGTCCTTCTTCTGCCTCCCGGTTGTGAACCGGCTCTCCTCCCACCCTCTTCAAAGCGGCCTCCTCTCTTCCTGCCCCCTTTTTCTTCTATTTTCCTTTTCTCAGCTTCTTAAATAATGACCTGAGGCCATCACCACCGGGGCCCCTTCCTTCTTTAAACCTGGCTTCGGGGCCCTCTCTACCGACACTCCTTTCTCTAAGCTCATCTATGACCTCTTGCGGCCAAGATCCAAGAGACTTGCTCAGTTCTTGTTTCCATGGCTTCACCACTACGTTGTACTCAGAGAATCTTCTCTTGGCTTCCCAAAATAGCCAGCTTCCCTCCTACCTCTACAACTGTCCAGGCTCTTTTTCATACCACCTCTTTCTCTAAGCTCCTTCAAAGGAGTCTGTCTGCTCTTCTCTCCTTATGTTGCCTTCCGGGGGGCGTGGGGGTGGGGGTGGGGAGCTGGGCCATTGTCCTGCCTTTACCTCTAGGACTGCAGATTTTCATCTCTGTCTCCAGCCTTCATTCTGCAGCCAGCTTGCTGCTCATCTTGTGCAAGTCACGTAAACTGAGTGTCCATTTCTTGCCTTCTGAAGGATATATTGAATCAGATTCGACTCTACAATAATGAGAAAGCCTGGAGTTTTTAAGCACATACCATGCCAGGCGGGACCAGCTACATAATTTGTGGCCATACAAAATGGAAGGAGGGGGCTCCTTGTTCCAAAGCTATTAAGAATTTCAAGACAGCAACAGCAGAACATTAAACCAACATGGGACCCTTCAGCTTTTAAGTGTGGGGCCCTATGGGACTGCGGAGGTTGGCTGTCCGAGAAGCCAGCCCTAAGTGCCAGTCACTATTCTAACAATTTTATATGGGTTAACTCAATCAGTCCTCATAACAACCTTCAGAGGTAGAATCAGATAAGGAAACTAAGGCAAAGAGAGGTTAAATAACTGTCCAAGATCATGTTTTTTAATCGGAGCTGAGAAAAATACCCGTTGGTCGCCGCTGTTGTGAGTCACACAGTAAAGGATGGTTTCCTTGCCTGAGACCCTAAACGGCCACGCCTGTCCCTTCCTCTGTGATTTTGCTGCCCTGGATGCCCCTCCCTCCTTCAGTACCAAGGTCTACACTTCCTTCAAAGCTCAGTTCCAGTCCCCTCTCCCCTCTAAGTGGCTTCTGGAGCAGAGAACTCAGGCAATCTCTCCTCCCCCAGAGTCTCTAGGTACCCTGTGTAGGGTCAGAGCCACCCCTAGCCTGGTCATGGGACCATTTATAGCCTTCGGAGCACTCGCTTGCCCACTGCTTACTGTCTTAAGGCTCACTGATGACCAGTTCCACAAGGCTAGAGAGAAAACTTCTTTAAATCTCTCTCCTCAACCTTATAACAGCTTATGATAGCCTGTCTCACCCACCAGGCTGGCAGGCCTTGAGGGCAAATACTATATCTGAATTTTCACTACATCTTTGATACTTCTAATTCTCTTGAAATAATTCTTTCTCAGCTCTGGACCTTTCCCTGGAACGCCCTACCTCATTCTTTCCTCTCCCATTCACTCACGCCTCAGGTATTGGCTTAGAGATCACTTCCTCCCCTAGGAAGCCTTTCCTGACCTCCACCCATGGATTAAGTGCCTCCTTTAGGCTTCCGCACCACCCTCCCATCCTTCTCCATTATAATGCTCTCCTCCCTGTGTCCATCTTCCCAATGAGGTTATGAACACCTTGAGGGCAGAGACCAGGTCTGTCTTATTACATTGCCTTGTCACGCTAAGTTTGTTTGAACAAATGAATGAAGAAAAGTAAATATTAAATACGTGTTGGTTAAAACTCCAGGCTCTGTTATGGCTCTCAGCACAGGGCTGGGCACCTGATGGATGTTTATGTAAACTTACCAAATGGGTGAAAACCAACAACTCCAGAATTTCTGTGAAGAAGTAGGCTTGGTGGCAGCAATCTGGTTAAAGCAGCAATCTGGATGGTTCCTCTTTTTTTTTTAATTTTTTTTTTAACGTTTATTCATTTTTGAGAGACAGAGACAGAGCGTTAGCAGGGGAGGGACACAGAGAGAGGGAGACACAGAATCTGAAGCAGCCTCCCAGGCTCAGAGCTGTCAGCGCAGAGCCTGACTCTGGGCGTGAACTCACGAACTATGAGATCATGACCTGAGCTGTAGTCGGATGCCCAACCAACTGAGCCACCCAGGCACCCCTGGATGGTTCCTCTTGACAGAATAATGATAAAGGATCCCAGCTGTGACAGTGGGGAGTTAGCGTTAGGCAGAAAAGTGTCCTGGGTCAGGGGTTGGCAAACAAGGGCTTGCCAGCCAAATCTAGCCACTGCCTGTGTTTGCATAGCCCACGAGCTAAGAATGATTTTTGTATTTTTAAGTGATTGGAAAAATTAAAAGAATATCTTGTGACACATGAAAATCATATGAAATCCAAATTTCAGGGTCTAGAAAGTTTCATTGGAACATAGCCACGCCCACTCATTTACATACCAGCTGTGGTTGCTTTAGTGTTACAACAGCGATGGATACCACATGTCCACGAAGTCTAGAATGTTTACTATCTGGCCATTTACAGAAAAAGTTTGCCCTCCCCCCCCATCTTACTTTTACCCCGAGGAGGAAAAGAAATGTGCTGCCCGCTGGCCACAAGGTGTCAGCATCTCACCACGGTGCTTTCAGACACATGGGCTCCTCTAAGGAACCACAGCCAGGACTACTGGTTCTGGGCCTCAGGCCCTCCCCTGCCCTTGAGCAACTCCCAGTCCCCCTGGGCAGCCAGCCTGGATGTAGTTGCAGAGGACTTGGCGTAAAAGCTGAAGAAAGTTAGGGAGGATCTGGAGCCCGTAGAGTATAGGACTGGCTTGGGAAGTCCAGTGGCTTGATACAGGTTGGCAGGCTTTTCTGGATGTGCTGTTTTTTTTATTTGGGGTTCTTTTTTGGTTTGGGTTTAATCTGTATTCTATAAATGAAGGAAATATCTGAACAAACTGATATTGTTTATTTTATCCAAAACTATCAAGAATAGTTGTGGGACTTTTTCACAACCACTTAAGACTGTGGCCCTCTTCCAAACTTGGAAACAACAAACCCACAGCGATGGGGTGGGGGTGGGTATGCACCGGGGAACATGGGGCCCTGCCAAGCAAAGCTGCTCACAAACAGCATCTCTGGCAGTGTTTCTCCACGTTTCTTTCAAAACCTGGGCCTTGAGGGACACCTGGGTGGCTCGGTTGGTTAAGGGTCCAACTTCAGCTCAGGTCATGACCTTGCGGTTTGTGACTTCGAGCCCTGCGTTGGGCTCTGTGCTGACAACTCAGTCTGGAGCCTGCTTTGGATTCTGTGTCCCCTTCTCTCTGTGAGCTCACGCTCTGTGTCTGTCTCTATTTCTCTCTCTCAAAAATAAACACAAAAAAACCCCAAAAACCCAACCCTCAGCCTTGAAACTTCTTCCAGTTGACGGGAATTTAGCCCTGTGTGCCAACCACTCAATGTGAAAGCAGGCAGAGAATCCAGGAGAGAATGTCCTAAGAGGGAAATGATAAATCCCTCACTAGAACACACCGCCAGAAGCATGAGCTGGTAACTAAGCTTCCCTGAATGTTAGCCGCTGTGCTAAGTGCTTTACTCCCCTCGGCCTCTGGAAAGTGGCACCAAGATTATCCCCATTTTACACATAAGGAAACTGAAGTTCCAGGTGGGAGGCAGTTTGCTGGGTCATTTAGCTAGCACGTGGCAGAGTGGGGAATCCAGCGCCAAACTGTCCATCCTGAGGACTATCCTCTGGCCACCATATGCCTCAGCTAAGGTCAAAGCAAACGGCAAGCCCCAAAACACAAGCTCTACCAGGGCCTTCCTTGCCCACCCTTCATCCTCAGGCCTATCTCACAGTCAATTGAAGGAACAAATGAATAAAGTCTTCCAAGTGCTGCAGTGAAGTGCCTCTCCTTGTCCAATCACCTAACTTCCAAGACCTTCCAGAAAGAGACGAGCCAGCTCTTCCAGCTGCACTCAGGAAATATGAATCACAGGCCTGGTTCTGGGTTCTTAGCACAGGATGGCATGCGCTTCTCCCTTGCTTGTGCTCAGTGGACCGTGGCCACTGCAGGCACGCTGCCTCTTCTTGCGTTTTCCTCCTTCCTTCCTCTGGGCTCCCCATGCTCTTGCTGGTTTCTGTGGCAGGTCCTAGCTGGTCTCCTGTGACGTGGACGTCTGTTCTGGAGTTGCTTTGTAGTGGCTGCAGACAATACCTAACTTCTAGCCACTTTACTGGATGAAAACTTGTCTCCAACTGGCTGTCACTTGGAGAAGCCATGTGCAGTAACATTGCTCTAGATGGGTCCACATAACCAGATTCTAGCCCTACCCATGACTTATTAGGTGGCTGGACAAATTTCTTCACCTCAAGGCCCTCACCTCCTCGTCCCGTCTTTGTGTTAGCAATTTGAAAGGAAGCATGCCGTCACCCCTGAGCCACCAGAGGGGCCTGGAGACGCGGCCCACCCAGTCTGGAGCAACTGGGAGACGAAGACTGTCCACTGAGGACACATGCTGAAAGGAGAAGTCTTCCCTGAGGAAAAGATTTGTTTTCCACAGGAGCATTTTGTGTTAGCAGGGGAGGGGCAGAGAGGGAAAGAGATACAGAATCAGAAGCAGGCTCCAGGCCCTGAGCTGTCAGCACAGAGCCAGACATAGGGCTCGAACCCACGAACCGTGAGATCATGACCTGAGTCAAAGTTGGGTGCTTAACCGACTGAGCCACCCAGGCGCCCCATGAAAGACGTAGCAGTTCCCAGGAAATTAGGTAGCAGAGAGCAGAATCCTGTTTGGCCTCCATGCACGGTCTCAGAATGTTGGTAACTAGACTGAAAGGGTCATGATCAATTCTGGAGCCTCTGACACCACCCATGTTGATTAGCCTGGCTTATTATCTGTATCAAGCGGCTGCCAAATTTTCAATCATTTAACAATGAAGTAGATACTGTGGATATAACAGTGACCCAGACAGATGGACAGAACTACAACTACAACTACGACTTCTGGGTAGGCACCCCAAGGACAGAATGGGTACCTATCAGCTGCTGGCTGATCTAGCAATTGCTCAGCCTAAGAACACACTCACGCGTACACCTGCCAGCTTTCGGCCTTCTCTGGGGTGCATATGCTCTCGACCTTGGTCCGGCTCAGCTTGCTAAGCCTGGGGTGCTTGTTCTGCACCAAACCTCCTGCCACTGGAACAGCAGTGTGGACGATTACAGTGACAGCTGCTGGGCCCTCTGGGCAAGGAGGAACGACTGTGGCACACAGCCAGGTGATAAACTACACCCACCGTGCACGGCAGGGCTTGTTTGCTGCTAAGGGGGCTTTGCTGTTGTTTACTTGTGACGCTCCAGGTAAGCAGTTCCCACCTGGCCTGACTTGGAGAGCGTGGAAGTTTCTCTGCTGTCGGCCCTGGCTGCCTTTTGGGGGTGAGGACGCTGTTGGGCAAGCACACGGGAATGTCCAATGGTGCTTTTCCATGTAGGACTTGACTGACGCTAAAGGGAGGGGAACAGATTGGGAGGAAACCTTAACGGGGTGCTCTGTGGAGTGAGGCAGATGTGCGCACATAAACACACCTGTTCTAGGGAGCACAAGGCAGTGAGGAGCTAAGCAAGGTAACGGGAACAAAGATAGAAGATACATGTCGGTCACAGAAAGCAAAATCTTTGGCAAATGAACCCACCTCTCTGGGCCAAGGCGTTCTGGCAAACAAAGGCAACTGCTTTATAGGAGCATGCACACGAAAGCACGTCAGAGAAGCAGCCCGTTGGGCATTAAGGCTACCCAGAGCAGTCTTTCTCAACTGGGTGACTTCACCTCCTGGGGACAGTTGGCAACGTCCGGACACATTCTTGGTTGTCTCATGAGGAGAGGTGCTACTGGCATTTAGTACGTAGAAGCCAGGGGTGCTGTAAACATCCTGCAATGTGTCATTCTCCCAATGGAGAATTTTGTGGCTCTAAAGTGTCACCAGTGTTGAAGGTGAGGAGCCCCGAGCTAGAGGAGCAGGCTTAGATCTGCATTTTAGGTGACATGGCAATCCCATGTACCCCCTCATCTGAAAAATGGGAACAAGGCCCGGGCTGCTCATCACACGACTTTGGGAAGCTCAAGCCCCAAACGCCCAGGAAAACGTTTTTGCAACAGGGCTCTTTCCTGAGCTCTTCTTAGTTTGAAGCCTGCAGGTGACTGAAGCATCTGGCACAGTCACTGGCATATAGTAGGGGCTCAGTAAATTAAAAAGAAAATCATCATAGGAAGAAAAAAAGGCCAACTTCCCCTCTCTGGACTGTTTTCTCCACTTTCAAGGGCACCTTTTTTGCCTCTTCTATTAAGTTCTACACAGGCAGAGGTAGTGTTGTTAGGAGAGGCTGTGTTGAAAGCACCCTTGAATGACCAGGGATAGGACTGACCATCCCCAGGGGACACATGGCACAGGAGACTGGGAAGTTTTGCCGACTCTCAAGGGAGAGCCTTCAGCCCTGCGCAGGGGTCCTGTACTCCCCGCTCCCACGTGGCAGGATCCAGGTGGCAGCCGCCCCAGGGTCTCGGCCCTCAGCTGCCTCTGCTCATCAGAGGTCAGCGTGCCCAAGCAGCTGTGCCACTTGTTGGCACTCAGCCTACGGAAACTGGACGCAGAGTGGGCAACTTGGTGGTGGGGGGGTGTGGGAGGGCCCCATACCGAGAGCGCTGCTTCATCCCTGCCCCCTCCCGGAGGCCTTCCCTGTGACCGGGCCTGTGAATGCTGCAGCGTGGGTACCAAGGGCATGATCCACCCTTGAACTTATCATCCATCTGAGAATGCCAGATGTATCCTTGAGATGTGAGGAGAGAGGGAGAATACGTCGCCAAGTGTGTGCAAGTGCTGGAGCAGACGGCAGATGCACTAAAAGCCAGAAGCCCAGAGGCAGAATGGAGAGTGGGCCGGGGCCTGGGCAGAGGAGCGAACACCAGGAGCCTCACTTTAGTGCTTCAAGATCCCCAGCAATCTTTGGACTGCTGTCTCGTTCCAAGGCCCTCACAGCCGGAGGGGCTCAGAGGCCATCTTGTCCAGACCTCCGAAGGGGAGGAGGAGACAGGCCGTGGTGGAGGCAGGTGTCCCGCCTCAGCCACCAGCCCTCCGCCCACTATACGGCGGTGCTTCCTCATGCTCTCCCACCTCCGTGCCTATGAAGAAAGTGAGAAGATCCCGTCTTGGCACGTGGGGAAACTGAGGCAGAAAGGGCAGGCCGGGCTCGAGGCTGCAGTGACTGGGAGCTTCCAGTGTGGATCCTCCCACATGTCAGGCCTGGGAAAGAACAGGGCCCGCTTTGGGTCAGGAGAGGGGAAGGGGTGTCGTAGGCCAGCTTCTCTTGTGGGGGGCTGGGCACAGACAGGAAGCCCTTGGGAAGAGCCCTTAGGAGCTGGTCCCTTCCCCGGGCCTCCTGCCTTGTCCCCAGAGGCGTCTACTCTCCCCACCAAGGGCGATCTTGTCCCCCTACCACCAGCCTCCACTCCCCCGGTTTCCTCTCTCCCTTCCTTCCCCTCCAGAACAAGCACGTGCCACATTGCCAGCACTTCCCAGGAAGTGTTTAATCCTCATAGAAGCTCAGGGAGGTGGGTTGGGGATCCCCTGCCCCCCCACCCAACACCCTAGAAGCTAGCCTCAAGATAGAGAGGAGCCCCTGGGAACCAGGCTCACCTTTCCTTTCCCTGTTCCCTCCCCTCCTACCACGGAGAGGCCAGGTTCTCCAACAACTGCACTGGGCCATCCCACCTCCTGCTTTGCCTCAGTGCCCCCAGTGCCCTCCCTCAAGCCAGCATCTGGGCTCCTCCCCCAGGTGCTGCTGGTGCCCCAGGGTTTTTGCAGAAGGAAAGACACAAAGACAAGAGTTTGGTTCAGAAGAGGCTGAAAGAGGCCACCTGAGGGCGCTTCCACTGGGCGATGAGGGCCCCTCCGCCCCCCCTGTGTCTAGGGCCCCCCAGCAGTCGGCTCTCAGAGCCTGAAGTTTGGCAATTTCTCTGTTGTCCATTCCAGAAATCTCTCCTCAGACCCCATCAGTCACACAAGTGGGGAGGGGGCAATGTGCGACTTTAGGCTGCTGTCCCTGGCCAATGTTGTGGCAATGAGGGGAGGCTAAGGCTCCTAAATGCAGCCTGTCCTTTGGCAGGAGACGAAGGCCGGTCTTTGGCTGGAATGTAACTGGAGCAGGCACACTGGCTGGTGAAGGGGGCTGAGGGCTATCTCAGGGGTGGGGGAAAGGACAAATGCTCTCGTCTGCAGGGCTCAACCTCCCATACTGCTTGAGCCTTCCACTCCCAACCAAGCTCTCTCTCCCTGCCCTGGGCTGCAAATCAAGGCACATTAAAGGGAAGCAGCAGCCCCAGCTAAAGGCACTAGGAGAATCCCCGTACGTGCTTGCAGCAGGCAATAGCCAAGGAGGTCTGGACCACTGGCGCGGAGACTGCTAAGACAGTGGGGAGGGAGGCGAAGGAGACTTCAGTACAAGAGCCCTCTGAATGGCAGAGTCAGATCCTGGCACTGGCTGAGGAGAGGCCTTCCCCTCATTTCACTCTGGGTCTAGTACAGGAGCCTTGCAGGAACCAGGCTGGGAAGGTGACAGCGGCCGGCGCCCTGGCTGCCCTAGCTGCCCCTTCCACCCTGAGTTCAGAGACTTGGGGAAGACTGGCTCCCTGGCTCAGAGCCCCATCCTCTTCCCTCATATCCCACCAAGCCTCTTGGGGGACCAGAAGCACCAGGAAGCCCGGGAAAGGAGAAGTTAGGGGGCTGGGGCTGCCCTGGAGACCCTATCGCATTGGGCTCACCCCATCTGGGGACCTGCAGGGCAAGGCTGGCCCAGTGGAGGGAGGGGGTCTGGCATAAAGGAGAGCAGACATTAGTCAAGCTTCCACTTCATGTAAACAAGAAGGAGTGACCCCTGCCCGGCGGCGACAGTCTCACGGCGGTGGCGTGTGATTGTCTTGATGTGCTGCCGACTCTCACATCTGGGATTGAGGGTCCCTGAGGCCAGGATGGAGGCTGTTGGGCAGGAAGCAAGTAAGGGTCCGAAGTGCAAACTGGCGCAAGGTTTGACCTGTATTCTCCATAGGACAGGGCTGGGGCATCCACAGGTCCTGCCCACTGCTGGCCTGTGTGGCTCAGGAGATCACGCAATTGCTGGCCTTGGAAGGACTGGGATTCGTTTTGCCTGCAGAGACAAGGGACACAGGCGAAGGAGGACGTTAAGTGAAGCGCTCAGCAGACTCGCCTCCCACTCCTCTCCTGTGCACAGCTCAAGCCTCAAATTTGGGGGCTGGGGTCACTGTCTCCCTGCCAAGCTGCTGATCTGGAGTCAGTAGGGCCCCCCCACCCCCAGGAAAGCAAAAGGAAAGGTTCTCCCGGTCTGGTCGTCTCAGCTAGATTGTCACTGATTGGGATATCAAAGGGATCTGCCATCTCCTGACCTCAGCGGTGGGGGCGGGGGAAGGATCCAGAACCCTAATCCACAGCTACAGTCAATGACTTAAAAGTCTCTCCAAGAGGCAGTTTGCCAGAAGCTAATACTGTATGCAGCCTCACAGCTCACAAAGCACAACCCGTCGTTCTCTCAGGTAATCCCGCCTGGGCGGCTGCACTTGGAGAAGGTAGCATTAGCCCTGTCTTACAGCGAGGGACGGGGGGCCACCAGCTCCCGGAGTCAGTGAGGGCCGGCAGCCGCCACAGCCCTCCACATCCAGCGTCAGCTCCTGCCACTGAGCAGGCGTCCCGGGAAGGGGCCACCAGGGTCAGCAGGCTGACTGAGAGCCAGGTACCGTGGCACAGACCACACGTTCAGGGGGGTGGTTTTGAGAACAGAGGATAAGGGAGCGCACTTCACCGAGGGGAAAGGGGGAGAGAACGCTGTTTTTCTCCTGGCCAGAGAAGCCCGTTTCTCCCAGCCCCCTTCCAGCCATTTTTGCTTCCTTTACAATCCCAAGCAGAGAGGCCTGGGGCTCCTTTGGCTGGATCCCTGCTGTGGGAGCTGCGGGGGAAGCAGGGAGCTGGGAGGCAGCCCTGGCCTCCGAGGTGGCCTCTGTCCTCAGGGGCGCTGGCTGTCTTCCTCCCAGGTGGGAGCTGCTGAGTTATTTCCTGCCGGTCCCTCTCTACACTGCGAGGAGCGAGGGTCACCTCCCCTGCGTGCACACCACCTTCCCAGATCACTCCAGCTGTGAATTTAATTAAGGTGGCGGCTGCCTCCTCTCTGGGCCATTAGCAAGGGAGACACTGAACAGGTTCGACTGCAGCAAACCCCCCCCCCCCACTCCCGCCCCCAGGCTAACCACCACCTGGTCTGTGTGGACTGGACTCACTCCTCAGGACTTGCTACAGGTCCTGCCTGGCCTCCTTGGGGACCAAGCCTGAGGCGTTTAAGGCTTAGAGGAGGAGGGAAGGGAGCAGGACGACTGTGCCGCCCCCTCCCTGAGGGCTCCAAGGGTCAAGGAGCATGGGTCATCTTCCGAGCCAGGCCGTGTCTGATGCAGCTCTGCCCAAGTGATTACTGCTGCTGTCCCGCAGTCCCCTTGCTGCGGCAATGGACACAGCCATCCCGGCTTCCTCTCTGCAGTGGCTTGTTTTATGTGCTTGGCCTACTGAGCAGATGCTGAGTTCCTCCCCTGAGGCAGCAGCATTTTAGAGGCAGGTAAGTGGATCGATCCCTGCATCAGGAAGCAGGGGCACGAGTATGGCTTAGAGGAGCCTGCTTCCTAAGACTGAGCTCTGCCCCCGCTCCTGCCCTCCTGCTCAGAGAAGCCGGGAGCGGCAGGGCCGACAGCCCAAGTTTGCCTGGGTGTGCTTCCCACTCGTTCCAGAAAGCTGACAGATGCCTGCAGAGGTTCTTTGGACACAGGATTCATCCGCATGCCTCGGACAGAGAAATTGGTTTGAGGGCGAATTCTCTGTGTTCCGTCATTCCTTCAGTGTCATTCCTTCAGTGTCATTCCTTCAGTGCCCATTGACTAAGAGCCCACCATGTGCAGGTGTTCGGCGAGACTGGGGAGAATCAGACCTGCTCAGCTTCACAGGGAAGAAAACATGAACGGCCATGGGCAGTCCAAAGGGAAGGTCAAACTTCAAAGGGAGATAACACTGTAGTAAGACTGAAAGTAGGTGTGGGGGAGGAGGAGGCACCTGGGGCACCAGCCAAGGACCCGTGGGCTCTACCTCCCTATGGGTTTCAGGACTTCATATTCCCCTTTTCTGGAAGATTCGTCTTCTGGATGTCCACACAGCTGTCTCCCTCCCTTCATTCAAGTCTCTGTTCAAATACCCCTTTGTCCCTTTGTCCGAGAGGCCTTCCCAATGACCCTTTATGAAAGGGTCATTGCCCTCCTCTGCCCCTCTCTTTCTAGTACGGTATTCACTCCGTAAGGGCAGGGACTTTGCTTGTTTTGTTCACTGTTGTACCAGGAACTTAGAGCAGTGCTTGGCACACAGCAGACATTGCGTAGATATGTACTTGTTGAGTAAAATGTATGACCAGGCAGCGGCAAGCTACTTAAAGGTTCAGACCAATACTAACAATAATAGCGGCATCAATAGATACTGACCGGGTGAGGTACATGCCCTCACTCACCTAGATGGTGATGAAAGCCCTGGCTAGGCCCAAGAGAACCCGGAGGGGCATAGGGATTATGGCATATGCCGGTGAGAATAAGGATGCTTGCCTCTTTTCCAGAACTGAGCAGGATCAGTTCCTCGAAGGATGCTCACCTGGCTCCCCTCACCTTGCTGTGTGGTTGGGGCCCCGGCTGGTAACCAAGCTTGGGTTTATCAAATCAGACCTTCAGCAGGAGCTGGGGCATAACCCATGCGCCTCAAGAGTGACACTGAATTCTGAAACTCTGTCTTCATAAGACGGCTCTTGAGTAGACTTATCCTGGAACTGGAGGCCCACAGGCCCCTTATGGAGCTCGGAACCCCAGAAGCACTTTCCCAACCTTCTATCTTGGACAGGGGCCCAGATTTCCCAGAGAGATATCTGAGACCTCCAGCTCCTGGGGGCGACACAGAAGAGCCTGAAGTCCCAAATCCAGGAGCCCAGCAGCCACAGCACTAGGAACCAGACCACATTGCCAGCTATGGTGGCTCCCCCATGCATGAATCACGGGAATCGAGGAGAGTTCTAGAAATGCAACTGTTGCTGCAGTCACCTCAGAGAACTCTGGGAAAAGTGCGGGCAAGAGGACTTTGGAAGTTGGTGACCTAGAGGCACTCTGGGCTGTAAATGGCCACTCTCTTCTTCCTCTCCACTGGTGGGATACCAGGGGGACAATCCATTGTGTAAGAAGCCTCTGGCCCCTTCCAAAACATCTTTAAAGATGTAGGGAAATGGCACTAACCCTAACTTTCCAGAGATAACCAGGATGCTTTGTGCAAGGCCCTGGGAGGCAAGAGATCACAATGCCCTTTCTCACTGCATGACCATGGACATAGAGGCTTGCGTCTCTGCACCTCCTGTCTGGGAAACGATGTCATCAGGCAGGATGGTTGTGAATTCTGTGTGAAGGCACTTAGCATGTATCCACCCAGCATCTGCTCAGGGAACGTCTGTGCCTTTCTTCCCTTAACCATGGTCAAGAGTGTTGGCCATTTCCCAATGATCTTCCTGGAGGGGCTGGGAGTGGCCCCAGGACATCACCTGGAACTTCTTCTCCTAGGCTGGTAGCCTCATGAGAGCAGGGCTTTGTCCAAGTGTCATCATAATCTGCTGCTCTGGGGACTCCCCACATGGACCCAGGACACTTGTTTAAAATGCAGATTCCTGAGCCCAGGCCAGTGGTAGACTCCTATGTTGTCGTTGTTGTTGTTTTTGAGAGACAGACAGAGCATTAGTGGGGGAGGGACACAGATAGAGGGAGACACAGAATCTGAAGAAGGCTCCAGGTGCTGAGCTGTCAGCACAGAGCCTGAAGTGGGGCTCGAACTTGTGAACCATGAAATCATGACCTGAGCCGAAGTTGGATTCTCAACCGACTGAGCCACCCAGGTACCCCTCCTCACTGGGTTTTAATAAGGCTCTCCAGTGAATGCTGCTCCCTGAGATTGGGATCTCTGCCCAGAGGGCCTGTCCCAAGCTCCTGGATGGACACTGGTGGCAGGCTTGGGAAAAGGTGCTAAGTGCATCCAGCACAGAAACAAGGTCTCAGCTGAGAGAAAAACCAGAAGGAAAAGCAGTTTAGCTTCCACCAGTAGAGGGCGCAATGAGCCTTCTCACCACGAGGCAAGGGGGTGGGGGCTGCAACCCCATGTACCCCCCCACCTGGATCCCCAGACCTAAAGGAAGGAATTTCCAAAGGTTCTCCCAAGGGCCACACTTGGGCTTGCAAACATTTGCATGCTGTTTGACAACTATATACTTCACCAAGCAATTTTACAGGCTGCCAGCACTTAGCTTTCTATTTTTCTCTTCCACCCACCCTGTCCATCAGCTCAGGCTCTCCCTTGACAAGAGGGTGGCAGGGAGAGAGCAGACAGTCAGAATCAGGAGCTCAAAGGGACCTCAGAAACCCTCCCTGGCTCAACTCCTCCTCTTCTCGAATAGGAAACCGCCCCAGGGAGGGGAAAGGATATGTCCAGGGCATGGGGAGCAAAGTACTGGGAGCTGAGATCCCACATTGATATCTATTCTGATGATGTTCTGCATGTTCACTGTAGGAAAAGGATCCTTTCCTTAGATGAGGGCCCTAAGCTAAAGTGATTCCCTCCCAGGTGACGTTCCGAGAGTACTGAAATTACTAGTCCCAACCTTGGGGGCCCCATGCCGTCAGGAACACCACCCTCCGGCGCACAGAGTCCTAGTGACTTAGCTTCTGCCTGAGACGAGGCACTAGGACAGTCCAGATGCAGCCAAACATTTGGGAGGCTGGAGGCCAATAAAAGGGCCTTTGGGGAGAGGAGTCCGGCTTCTCGCCTCTGCCTTTGAGGGAAGCAAGCAGCAGGGAGAGGAAAGGTCTCATTAGCAACCTGAATTTCAGGCCCTTGGGAACTGGATACTCAGCCAGGTGGGCAGAGGCTGGGCTGCGGGAGGCCAGTCTGGATTTCTTCTGAAGGATAGAGAAGGACCGGCGTGATCCTCCGGGCATCCCTGGGGCCTTCCTGACCATGTGCCGTGTGTCGGGCACTCAGGAGAGGAGCTTCCCCAGGGTGCACTTGCACGTGCTCGGCTGGCTCCCGGGCACCGCGTGCAAACACTCAGAGGGCAGCAGCAGTGACCGTCTAAGTCTCCAAGCAGGGGAACTGGCTGCTGAGACTTAGGAAAGGCAGCAGGGAGGAAACGCAACGGGCCTTGCGTTTCTATGGAAACGGCACCTCAGGGTGAGGGGCTGAAGGGAGAGGAAGCTTCAGCTTCACCTCCAGCTTCACCTCCAGTTAGGACTTGGGAAATGGCCCTTTTGTGCTGGGCTTGCCCCTCCTTCTCCCTTCCCTGCCAGGTGTTCACCATGGCAACCCTCCCTCTAAACAAGAGGTGCAAAGCAGCAAAGCATCTGGTGTTGGGGGCGCCGGGGAGCCCAGGAGGGAATGGGATGGGTGGGGGGGGGGCAGCCACCCCTCCCTGACAGGACACGGGCCCTGGCCTGGGTTTGAGTCCTGGCCCCACTACCACTTACTGTGCCCTGGGACCACCTAATTCACCTGTCCGAGCTTCCGCCAGCCCCCTCTGTGGTTGTTGTGAGGGCCAAGGAGAGGGAAAGCATCTAGCGAGGGGCCTGGCACATGCAGGTGCCCCATAAATGCTTCCCAGCCAAGTGGAAGTATGGCACTGGCGTTCCTGCTGTGCCCCAAATTTGTAGGGACTCCCGGGCCTGTCTTAACTTTAAGAACCACAGACTGAGTGTCATTTTCTGTAGCAGGGCGGGGGAATCAGCAGAGGGGAAGATAGCTGTGACTCTTACGCTGAAGCCACAAACAGGTCAAAGCTGGGGGTGTGGGGGGCACAGGAGTCCTGGAGGCACTCGGGCCGCCCAGGGCAAGGTCCCACCATCAGCTACCTGGCCAGGTGGGAGGCCAGGCTCACTGCTGCAGTGAGAAATCCCGGCCACAGGAGAAATCCCAACACGGAGCCCCCTTCGACTCAAAGACGCTGCCACGAGAAAAGGTACCAGCAGCGGTCCCGGCTGTCACCACCAGCCTCTGGAAAGGCCATACCGGAGACTGCTCTGGAGAAAGATAAAGGCCCAGACCTCTAGGGGATCCCAGAGAGACACTGCCAGCAGGAACGATCTCTCCCAAATGCAAGCAGCATGGCAAACACCACTAATCAAATAAGCACAGGGAAGAACCAAGTCAAACTGCTTAAAACAGAAAGGAGGAAAGTGGGTCAGAGCATTGGTGGGGCACAGGGAGGGCGGGGTGTGTCTGCCCAGGTTGGATCGCGAGGACAGGTGATCTGGCAAGGAACACATTTTCGAGAACGAGTCCTAGACTCAGAGGCAGAGGTCAGGCGTGGGTCAGGCCACTCAGCTGCGTCGTGCCTGCTTCTTCCCTAACAGAGGAGAAAGTTGCCGAGCCTCCAGTACTAGAAACGCCGGCTCTCAGACTACTCCACGTGCGGCACTGCTCTGAGCACTTTGTCCTCAGAACGGCTGAGTGAGGCAGGTGCCCTCCCGGCTTTTAGACAAGAGGACGTGACCCCGGGCCCGTGGTGGTAGGCTCGCCATCACAAGGCAGAGAAAGGCCAGGGCCGGGTGGGAACTGAGGACCGTCTTGGCCTCAGAGCTCCCGCTCTCTGCATGCAGCTGCCTTTCCGCAGATGGGAGGCGCCGCTCCCGGACGAGGCCCGGAGGCCCGGGGAGCACCGGGCACAGGGCAGAGGGCAGAGGGCTCACCTGAGATGTCAGCGCTGGAGCCCTCGTTGGACTTCTTCCCCGGCACAAACTCCACTTCCGCAAAGGTCTCGGTGGAGAGGGAGCTGGCTGTGCCATTGGGTGCCGCGGGCCTCTTGGCCCGGCGACTGAAGAACCTGTTGCTAAAGCGCTTGCCCTCCTTGGCCGGAGTGGCCTCCCCGTTGGCGGCTTCTCCCTTGCCGTTTCGGACAAGCGCCTCGCGGGGTTTGGGCTTCGGGTCCGTGTGCAGGTGGGAGATCGCCCTGCCGTCCTTCCGAATCAGCTCTCCAGAGGGAACGGGCTCCACGGGGGGCAGCACCTGCTCCAGCGTGACCAGGTCACTCAGGAAGCTCTCCAGGCGCCGGGCCGCCTCGCCGCCTCTGCTGCCCTCCTCCTGCCCCTCGGGGTCGCCCCTGGCATCCTGCTGCTGCCGGGCGGCCCAGCGCATCATCTCGCCCGGCGGATGGCGGCTGCCTACCACCAGGGCGTACTTGGGGTTGATCAGCTTGCGAGCCACGGTGGAGGAGTAGTTGGGGCCGAGCCTCCCGGCACCTCCCGCCAGGCTCAGCTCCTGGTACAAGTTCACCTCCTCAGAGATGGCATACAGCTCCCGGAACTCCAAGTCAAAGGGCTCCACGTTCTGCCCTGTCAGGAGGAGGAGAAGGTTCCTGTCCACGTAGGAGGAGCTCCAGGTGAACCTGGGAACGTGGGGACAGAAAAACACGACATGTGGGCCCAGCCCGTGGCCTCGCCCTGCCAGCAGCCCCTTGGCAGTCCCTCTCAACACCCCACTGCCCCTGCCCCAACCTGATCTACCGCTGAGGCCAGATGCCTTGCTGGCCGGTGGGAGACAGCTCCTGGCCTTCTCGCGGGGGTGCTCTCCCTCTACCGACCCACATCCTTCCTCCCTCTTTTCCAGGTCTTGGCCTCAAATGCAGAAAGCAGGCAAGGGCATGGGAAGTCAGGCCTGGATTCCAACCTGGTTTCTTTTTTTTTTTCCTAGATACATATTATTTATTTAATCATTTAATTATTTAATTACCTATCTATCTATTTATATTTTAAAGTTTATATCCAAGTTAGTTAGCATATAGTGCAATAATGATTTCAGGAGATTTCTGTGATTCACCCCCTACATATAACACCCAGTACTCATCCCAACAAGTGTCCTTAATGCCCCTTACCCATTTAGCCCATTCCCCCCGCATACAACCCTCCAGCAACCCTCAGTTTTTTCTCTATATTTAAGAGTCTCTTGGGGCGCCTGGGTGGCTCAGTCGGTTGAGCGCCCGACTTCAGCTCAGGTCACGATCTCGCGGTCTGTGAGTTCGAGCCCCGCGTCGGGCTCTGGGCTGATGGCTCAGAGCCTGGAGCCTGCTTCAGATTCTGTGTCTCCCTCTCTCTCTGCCCCTCCCCCGTTCATGCTCTGTCTCTCTCTGTCTCAAAAATAAACGTTAAAAAAAAAATTAAAAAAAAAAAGAGTCTCTTATGTTTTATCCCCCTCCCTGTTTTTATATTCTTTTTGCTTACCTTCCCTTATGTTTATCTGTTTTGTATCTTAAATTCCACATATGAGTGAAGTCGTATATTTGTCTTTTTCTCACTAATTTTGCTTAGCATAATACCCTCTAGTTCCATCTACATAGTTGCAAATGGCAAGATTTCATTCTTTTTGATTGCTGAGTAATATTCCATTGTATATATATATATACACACCACATCTTCTTTATCTACTCATCTGTCGATGGACTTTTGGGCTCTTTCCATACTTGGCTATTGTCGATAGGGCTGCTATAAATATTGGGGTGCACCTGCCCCTTTGAAACCACACAACTGTATCCCTTGGATAAATACCTAACAGTGCAATTGCTGGGTCATAGGGTAGTTCTATCTTTAACTTTTTTGAGGAATCTCCATACTGTTTTCCAGGGTGGCTACACCAGTTTGCATTCCCACCAACCTGGTTTGTACTCTTGTATGCCTTGTAACGTGGGGCTCATAGGACATACAGTCACAAAGGTACTGTGAGGCTCAGGTGTGATACCATGTAGAAAACATTTAGTTCAGTCCCTGGCACACACATTTTAATAAGTGATAATGGAGCTGCTGCTATTGTTAATATCATTCCAATAATTCCATTATTGGCTCCTCTCTAGGTTTTTAGAGCACTTAATGTCTGCAAACCACTACACTTTAACCATGTAAGAGGACTTATGACATTTGTTGATTGTTTCCTGTGCCCAGGTCTCTTTCCTCACCCAGATTTTAGTACACTTGGAGGGCAAAGACTGCTGAGATATAGTCTCTCGTGTTCCTGGTAATTTATTTCTGAATCAGAATTTGGGAGACATTGCCTCCACACCATACCCTTACCTTTTTTTTTTGGCATGTGAAAAGTAAAAAAAAACATTTTTTTAATGTTTATGTATTTTTGAGAGAGAGAGAGAGAGAGAGAGAGAGAGCGAGCAGGGGAGGGGCAGAGAGAGAGGGAGACACAGAATCAGAAGAACTCCAGGCTCTGAGCTGTCAGCACAGAGCCTGATGTGGGGCTTGAACTCACGAGTGGTGAGATCATGACCTGAGCCATAGTCAGACGCTCAACCAACTGAGCCACCCAGGTACCCCCTGTGAAAATTTATTATTGTCCTGTTTTCACTAGCAGGACTTACGATCTTGGTCTTTCCTACTTGCCTTTGTATAAAGGCCAAAAGAGAGACAGTGGCTACTTTGACGACCTTAAAGTGAACACCAGGAAGGTCACCGACAGCATGACCTTTGTGACCAAATCCAGCAACCAGAACCTCATCGTTTTCCTCAATAAAATTCAAACAACTAGCCTGTTTCCGATTCTGTGTCTCCCTCTCTCTCTGAGCCTCCCCCGTTCATGCTGTCTCTCTCTGTCCCAAAAATAAATAAAAAACGTTGAAAAAAAAAAAAAAATTCAAACAACTACCACTGGGCACAAAGGCTGTGATTTTTTTTTTTTTTTTTTTTTTTTTTTTTTTTTTTTTTTTTTTTTTTTTTTGCCATTCTTGACCAAATGGACCCTGACATACTTCCTGATGGCAGAATTTGGCTACTTGGCTTCAACCCTTACTTTTCCCAGTACGATTCCCTTTACGTGGGAAGCACCTGCAAAGGCTTGGCCTTCAGGGCTGTGCCCAAGTGGGCTTCTTTGTCCTGTTCACAATGTCACTTCTGATCTCCATTGGTGGCTATGGAGCTTTCTCGCAGAATGCAGACTGCAATGTTTACCCATCCTGCTGGTACCACGGGCCTGGGCAAAAGAGACCACACCCTCACATTTCTTTCCCAGATCTGGTCCATTCTGCTTCCTACTTGTCCCAACAACTAGCCTCAAAATGCAACCCGTTGCTGTGGACCATGAAAGGCAGACCGTTCTTGATGCCCAGTAAGAGTTGACCCTCTTTTTGGAATAATCCGGTATCCAGAAATTTTGAAGGAAGGGACTGGCCAGGAGGCTCTTGTCATTAGATCAGACAATATGTCTTAAACCCATGACTATGGAGACTCCAGCCCAGTCTTCCACATTGTATATTTGTTACACAAAAAAAGACCTCCTGGATCATTCTCTGTCTTGGCCCAACTCACCTGTAAGACCCAGTGGCTACTTTTTCACCATCTACCATTAGGAACTTTGATGACAGGGTCCCCTTGACCTTCCCCATGGGCATGTAGAAGCCAACACCTGTCACAGAGCGGACACGGATGTTCTGTTGAGAAGAGAAAGGCACTGTCATTCAGGCTGGGGGCCTCTGAGGTTTTGTGTGGGCAGAGAAAGAACCCTCTTGTTCATGGAACCCTGCCTATTGACTCCTGTCTATACTAGACTCTACTTTCTACAGCCTTAGAACTGGAACCCCATTTGAAGAGCAGGAGGAAGTTAGCAAATTTTGCTTTGAATATGGATGAGCCCAGAGTAGTTCCTTCCTGTTCCAAAAGCTCCCCAGAAGAGAATCACAGTCCTAGCTTTGACCCTGACAGTGACTCTGCAGCGTGAGCTCCCCAGCACTGGGCCAGAGCTGCCTCTTTAGCCTCAACCGTCTTGAGATAAAATTTAAGCTGGGCATATAATTTAGGGTTATCAATTCACAGGGCAAGGCTTTAGACAGAAAGAAAGGGGTTGAGGTCTTGATGTTCATCTGTGTCCCTGAACTGGGGAAGAGGTAGAGGAAGAGAGAGAGGCAGTCTCTATCTCACCTCCTGCCCTTCCTCCCCACCCTTCACCCTTACCCCCGCGGTACAACTTACCCGAATACGGTAGTCAGCAAGCTCCAGGCCCTGACACATCTCCAGGAAAAACTTTACGCCTGCCTCATCCAGGATGATATACACCGGGACCCGGCGCTTAGACGCAGCATCCACGATGTCTTGGAAGATATCACCATCGGTGAAGAGGTCCATGACCACAGCAATGACCTGGATGTGGAAGGGCACTGGTGAGGCACGTGGTGACTCCACAACTACAGGGATACAGTGTGGCCCAGAGAGGACCAGCGGGGCCTGGGTAACTGGTGGCCAAGAGTCAAATACCCCATCTGTACCACTCCTGGGTTCTCCACGTCCCTACCCATCTCTGAGCACGTCTGAGCCCGGAGATGGGCCCTCTGCTCTGAGAAATGCCTTGGGGTCCAGGCTGTGCTACTTGTACTTCTCCCTGGACAAATCTCCACCATCCCACCCTGGGCGTTCTCCGGCAGCTTTTCTGAAGCCAGATCAGGGCAATCTAGGAGGCTGAGGAGAGATGGTCCTGGTGACCTAGGGAAACAAGTAGGCGGAAGAAGACGAGGTCACTGAGAGGCACGGGATGGACTGTAGATCTTTTCACACCCACCTCCTTGCAGGCCTGGTTTGTTTTGATCTCCCTATAGCTGTGCGAAGTTCTATGTTCCCCTTGGTGCAGATCCAGGCAGGGCTCCAGGTAGCTCAAACTCCCCTGGCCTCCAAGTGGCCAGGTCATGCGACACGACCCTCGAGTCAAGGTCACAGCCCAGGACTCTTGGTTTCTAAAAGCTAGTCCTGGAAAGTGAGGCCTTCTGTGGCTCGAGGCAGAACTGCCTTTCTAACCTTAGCTTCCTCCATTTTCCTATGCAAACCTTTCTCCGCACCAGCTGCGGGGTTTTCTTGCTGGCCCCAAGCACTGTGTGTGTGAAGCAGGGGAAAGGGCATGCTTTGGGGTCAAGAGATCTGGTTATAACAACTTCCTATATTTGTGACCCGAGGCAAGTCACTTAACCTTGGTGAGCCTCTGTTTCCTCATCTGCAAAGTGGGGATACCCTGTACCCTGTACTTTACGCATTTGCCATGGAGATTAGAGATGACATCTGTGAAGCATCGAACACAGTGCCTGGTATGTAGTAAGTCCTAAATAAATGGTAATCACTGTATGGTTGAGGGAGGCTGTCAGTCATAATCGAAAGCCCTAACTCTGAAGTCACACAGAACAGGCCTAGTGCACCAGCTCCGCCACTGACTTATCAGTGCCACAGCTAATACTAGCACCTGCCTCTAAGGCTCGTTGTGAGGGCTTAGGGAGATGAACCATGAGAGCACTGAGCACAGTACTGGCCCATGGTAAGCTCAATGAGTAGTACCTTTCATCCCACCACCTTCACAGGCGCTCTACCATTACCTCTGCCTCTAGAGACCATCCCCCCGTCCCCATCACACCATTCACACAATATTATTTAAGACTATTCTCAGCTCCTACATTTCATACTCAATCATCCATGTCAGTTAACATTTACTGAGCTTCACAGGCAGAGGGAGGATCCAAAGACAAATTATAATCCCTAACTTCAAGGGGTTAATCCCCTCGAATGATAAGACGTTTGCACAAAATAACTAAAACATGAGGCGAAATGAGATAAATGCCTTAAGAGATGTACAAATGACATGTGATGTGAGTTCAAGGTTGGTGGGGCTAGGGAAGAAGGAGGGGCGGAGGGAGGCAGGGAAGGAAAGAGATTGCATGATTACTTCTAGCCAAGGGAGAAGAAAGGCTTCATCAAGGAGGCTGAGACCTGAAGAATGGGCAGCCTCGGAAACAATGAGAAATGAACCGGGAGGAAAACCAAGCAGGCAAGTGGGCAGAGCTGCCGTGCATGGGTACGCAGGTTGTGCACTGCACATGGACTCTGGGCTGACAGAGTGAGTGGAAGATGTGCCTGCCTGAGGAAGGGACGCCTTTTCCTAATCTGCACAAGACTTCCATTGGGCCAGCAGAAGCCTACAAAGTGGGCATTTCAGGCAAAAAACACAGCATAAACAAAGGCACTGAGGACAGAGACTAACATCACTGAACACTTTCAATGTGCTGTGCACAGTTCCAGATGCTTTAGGTAAATTTAATTTTTTTTTTTACATTTATTCATTTTTGAGAGACAGAGAGAGAGCACAAAAACAGGGGAGGGGCAGAGAGAGAGGGAGACACAGAATCTGAAGCAGGCTCCAGGCTCTGAGCTGTTAGCACCAAGCTCGACGCCGGGCTCGAACTCACAAACGGGGAGATCATGACCTGAGCCGAAGTTGGACGTCCAACTGACTGAGCCACCCAGGCGCCCCTAGGTAAATTAAAAAAAATTTTTTTTCTTTAATGTTTACTTACTTTTGAGAGACAGAGCATGAGTGGGGGAGGGGCAGGGAGAGAGGGAAACACAGAATCCAAAGCAGGCTCCAGGCTCTCAGCTGTCAGCAAGCACAGAGCCCGACGTGGGGCTCGAACCCATGGACCGTGAGATCATGCCCTGAACCAAAGTTGGACGCTTAACCCAGCCACTCAGTCGCCTCTCTTTAAGTAAATTTTCTAATTTGATCCTCACAATGAGGAGGACTGTTCTCATTTTACAGATGAGGAAGAAAATGCAAAGGGGCTAAATAATGTGCCGAAGGTCATACAGTTAGCACGTAGCAGAACAGGGATTTGAACTCAAGTCTCTCTGACTCCAGAGTCTTCCCTTCACTGCATCATACAGGCTTTATAGAGATGGGACAGCTGTAAAGTGTTTTAGAGACATCACATCAAAAGCTGGTTCTTTAAAAATACCAAATAAGAGAGACAAACTTCTGACAAGCTGACAAAAACAGGAAATGCAAATAAAATCTGAGTGAAGAAAGAGAAATAACTATACCAATATTTACTTTTTAAGAAGTCGTACTATTTAAGAAATAGTAAAAAATGGTAAAAAGAATATTAGGACTATTTATACTGTGATGAATTTGAAAATGAAGGTGACATGGTTAATTCGTTAAAAGCAAATTAAACATAATACAGCACAATCCAGTAAGCTTTATCCTAGAAATGTAAGGAGGATTCAACATCAGATAATCTGTTGTTTTAATTTATAACATCCATGGGGTCGAGGAGGGGAAATCACATATTAATAGTTTTTTTTAATAGTTTTTTAAAAAGTATTTGATAACATGAGATCCCTGCTTGTGAATAAAATTCTCAAAAAAAACCAAGCATAGAAGAAGGGACCTTCCTTCACTTGATAGAGGCTATCTACAAAAAAGCCACATGAGATGTGCTGAACAGAAAAACTTTAGATACATTCCCTTTAAGTCTCAAGAACATCAATAATACTGTCACCACTGCTGTGGAGAAAAAAGTATTGGAGGTGCTGACTAATGCAATATGATGGAAGGAAGGACAGAAGGAAGGAAGGAAGGAGAGGAAGAGAGGAAGAAGAGACAGAAGGATTAGAAGACACAAAACTACCAGCATGTGGAGATGATATTTTTACAGAAAACCCAGTAAAATGCAGAGGAACACTATTAGAATTAACAGGAGAATTTAACAAGATTTCCAGATATAAGAAAAACTTACAAAGACCAATAGCATTCTTCTGCTACAGTGTCATTCAACTAAAAAAAGGAGAGGGGAGGGGAAAATAAGACCAAAAGTGCAGTTTAGGGCATGTGGTCGGTCAGTTAAGCATCTGACAGTTATGCATCTGACTTCGGCTCAGGTCATGATGACCTCAGGTTTGTGAGTTTGAGCGCCGCATCAGGCTCACTGCTGTGAGTGCAGAGCCTGCTTCGGATCCTCTCTCTCCCTCTCTCTCTGTCCCTCTCCCTTCCCCACTCACTCTCTCTCTCAAAAACAAATAAACATTAAAAAAAGAAATTTAGAAAATTCTATTCAAGGATATTTAAAAATGTGAATAAATGAAGAGATAAAATTGTGTTCATGGATAATATGATTCAATGTTTGAAAAATCTAATTCTCCCCATATTAATAAAATCCAACGCAATTCCAGTGAAAGTCCAGTAAGTATTTTTGAAGAACTCAAATACTTCTACGATGCAGGGAAGGCTAAAGATCTACAATAGCAAGGTCAATTTTGAAAAGAAAATCTAGAAGGGACACTTCTACTACCAGATAGTAAGACATACTGCTGAGCCATAGTAATAAGCATCGAGGTGCTGAGGCAGGAAGGAACTAGAAAACAAACTAATGGAACAGAACTGAGAGACCAGAAACAATTATGTGTTGTAAACATATAAAACTTTAAGTCTGATAGAGGTGGAATCGCAATTCAGTGTCGAGAAAGGATGTTGCTACGCAGATGTTATTGGGAAATTGGCTTACTATGGAGAGAAAAAGTGTATCCCTGCCTTACGCTATATATAAAGGTGAATTTCAGCTATGCTAAATACCTAAATGGGAAAGATAAAACCAATAAAGGAATTGATAAGATAGGTAAGAGTATTTCTTTTTAAGTTTTATTTAAGTAATCTCTACACCCAACATGGGGCTCAAATTCACAACCCCAAGATCAAGAGTCGCATGTTCTTCTGACTGAGACAGCCAGGCTCCCCAAGAGTACTTCTTAAGAGTCTAAAAGCACAAGTCAAAAGGCAAATGAAATTTAAAAAATAATGCATTTGACAAATTAGGATTTTCTATTCATAGGAGAATGCTGTAGACAAAGGTAACTGGCTGGTGACAGGGAAAAGATACTGCAATGTTTATGATCAAAAGGAATTAATACTCTACAAGGGATCCCTGCAAATCAGCAAGAAAAAGACAAGGAACTAATTAGAAAAATGGGCAAAGGGTAGGAACAGGCAATTCCTAGAGGAGATACTTGAATGGCTATTAAGTATATAAAGAGAAACAGACCTCATTAGCAATCAGAGAAAAATTCAAATTAAAGCAAAGAGATGAGAGAGGGAGAGAGAGATACTGCTTTACAACTATAAGATTAACTAAAAATGAGAAATCTGGATAATCCTAAATGTTGGTATGTGAGGAAAGGGGAAGCTGCATGCACTGCTGGTGGGAGGGGACCTGGGTGCAGCTATTCCCTAGAGCAGTGGGCAGAGCTTGGTGGATTTAAGGAAAATTTAAGTGGTGCATAACTCAAGTCAGCAATGCCACTCTTGGATCTCTTGGATCTGTGCAACACTCTATAAAGGGGCAGGAACAAAGATATTCACTGCAGCTTTCTTTGGGATAGCAAGGAGTTGGCCACAGCTTCGATGTCCATCTCCAGAAGAATGGGTAAGGAAAATGTGAGGAATGTACATCGCGGAGTACTAGGTAGCCGACAGAGGCAACATACTAGTTCCAGTGCAGAATCTGGATAGTTCTTTTGGAAATGGATAATTTGATTTAAGATGTCAGAGGATGAGATCTACAGCCTAATACCAACTATATAAATAAAAGTACACTACATAAAATAACACTGCACATGTTTTATATATATACATTATATATATACTATATATATATATAATATATATATATAAATAATATATATATATATATTATTTATATATATAAACTTTATTTATTATTGAGAGACAGAGAGAGACAGAGCCTGAGCATGGGAGGGGCAGAGAGGAGGAGGAGACACAGAATGTGAAGCAGGCTCCAGGCTCTGAACTGTCAGCACAGAGCCCGATGCAGGGCTTGAACTCACGAACTGCGAGATCACTACCTGAGCTGAAGTCGGACGGTTAACCAACTGAGCCACCCAGGCTCCCCAACGCTGCATATGTTTTTCAAGGATACAGACATGTGCAGGGACGTATTCTGAGCACATTAGAGTGGCTATCAGTGCAGGGGGAAGGAATGAGGGAGAAAATAAAAACAGGAAGGGACTTTCTGTGGATTGATGATGGCAGCTCTGTACTGAAGGTCCAAAACACACACACACACACACACACACACACACACCAGTTGGCCCAGAGCAGTTCAGAATGGTGAGTATAACAGGGTTGGGCTGGATCATGGAGGGTTTGAACTGGACGCTTCAGGCTCTGTTGCATCAGAACACGCTTCCCCCCATCTTGCAGGGCTTCTGATACCTTACGTCCCAAGTGCCATCTGAGGCCGGAGGCCGTTGCTCATTTCCAAGCTGTGCACAGTGTCCAGCTCAGAGGCAACCCTCAATGTATCGCTGGGCAGCGCTTGACTGGCTCTAAGGTGCTTCTATATTCACACTCTTGCTTTCCTTTCGTAATTGCAAAAGCAAGCAGGGAGCTGGAAGCCCTCATGGCAACCCACCCCCACCTAGTGGAGGCTGTGATGTGAACGGACCACCATTCCCGAGGCCCCTCCCCCCCGCTTTCAGGAGGCTTGGTCTGCAGCACCCTGGTGAGAGCCAGCCATCTGTGTCACTACCAATTAAACAGTGAAATATCTGTAGTGGGAAGAGAAATCAATTGCTCTCTGACTCCTGCAATCTCGTTGTGGAGGAGAGGTGATAATTACCCTCCGCTTTGGTCCCTGCGGGCACTGCCTGACATTCAGCTTCAACCCCGGGAACACCAGCTCCCAAATCTCTCTGCCGTGGTGTTTAACGGGCCACGTGATCCTCCGCACCAAACCCAACTTGGAGACTCCGGGTGCCGATGGAAAATGGGATTTTAAAAGAAGGACGTCACAGGCTCAGAACCCGGGGAGGCAGATTTCATCAGGAGAGAAAAGTCACCTCCGTCCCCAGCAGGTTCCCAGTGTCCTTTCCCTGGTTACCCACTGATGTGCAGCACCCAGAGAGAGAGGTTAATTTGAGGTGGCAGGAGTTTTTAGAAGCTGTTGCAGGCACTGGCAAAGAGGCTCTGAGGCTGCAATACTGCTCATCAGGTGTTTGGTTAGCTTAACATCTCCTCCTCCGATATCCTGCCTCAGCGTAGGGGCAGGGGATCACGGAAGGTTAGGCAGACTCAGAATCTCCCTCTATCTGTCATTTGCCTTTAATTAAACTGCCAGCTTTTCAGATGCTCTGTCTGGATTCCCTAATTACCGTGAGATAATAAAACTCCAAAAAGGACCCGACCTTCCCCAGGCACTCCAAGGCAGCTCCTCTCAAGACCCCTCCTGTGTTTGGATGACCCAGTCTAGCCGTGTGGTGTGGATCTCACCAGCCTGCCCCACGGGCACTTCCAAAATCAACATCCTTTGAGTCACCCTGGCCAGAAGCCCGAGTCTACTGGCCTCCTCCTCCTCCCCACTGACCACATCCAGTTGGTCGCCAAGTCCAGCAGGTCCTACCTGCTCCGTGCACCTGCTCCGGGTCAACTACTTTCTGTTCCCACTGCACTGCTGCTCCCACTCAGGCCCCCTCGTTTCCTACCAAATTTCTGGAACAGCTTCCTAACCAGTCTCTCCTACGAGTCTCTGTGCTCCAATTCATTCTCCAGGGCAGGGATCTCCCCCAGACAATGGCCTCATGAACCAGTGGGTCCCAGAGCCCTCCATCCTCCTTAGCTCAGCACTTGAAGGGCCTTATGATTGGCCCCTTTCTTTGTCTCCAGCCTCATCTTAGGCCACCTCACCTCTGTCCTTACAGTTACCCTAGTACAGGGTTTCCCTACAGTGTCGCTATTGACCTTTTGGGGCCCATATTTCTTTGTTGTGGGGGCCGTACTGTGCATGGCAGGATATTTGGCAGCATGGTGGTAGTAGTGTCATTCAGAGTGGTGACAACCAAAAATGTCTGTAGACGCTGATAAGTGTCTCCGGGGGGCAAAGTTGCATCTCCCTCACCAACCCCCCCCCCCAACTCTCTTTTGAGAACCTTTACACGTATCAGGCAGTTTTGAGTTCTTTTGTTCCTACTCCTTTCATACCCCTTTGAAACTCCTATGCAGCTTTCGAGGCTCAGGCAAGAATTTCTCGAACTTCTCCCTACCCAGCAATGCTTGCCACTCCCTGCTTCCTGCCCACACTGGATTCCAGGCAAGTCAGAGGTCCGACACTTTGTTGTAACATCTGCTGACCGGCTCTGTCCCTTACTGGCTGTGGGCTCCTGGATGGCAGGGACCATCTGATTTCCCTCAGAATCTCTACCCTCGGGGGCCGTCTCAACACCAAGTCAGTTCTCCGTGTTTGTGGAATGAATATCTGAATGTACTTGTGAGGTGCAGATGTAGCTTTATAGTTATCTCTTTTATTTCATTAATCACAAGGCACTGGGGTGGAGGAAAAAAATAATACTGGGCAATAGTCTTGGTTAGATCATCTTGCTGGAAGGCAGAGTTAAAGATCTTCCTCAAGGGCTGCGACTCCTGGGTGGCTCAGATAGTTAAGCATCTGACTCTTGGTTTCAGCTCAGATCATGATCTCATGGTTCATGAGTTCAAGCCCCATGTCAGGCTCTGCACTATCAGTGCAGAGCTTGCTTGGGATTCTCTGTCTCCCTCTCCCTCTGCCCCTCCTCTGTACTCTCTCTCCCTCTCTCTCAAAATAAATATAAATAAAAAATAAACATTAAAAAAAAAGATCTTCCTCAGGGGTGCAGAGAAGGGGAAAGAAGTTGGAACCTTCTAGGACTGCCACCTCAGCGACAGCTCAAAGGTCTGATCTCTTTGCCTCTGTTCTACCCACCCAAGATCTTAAAGGAGCAGCCAGTCCGTAAGTGAGGACAGTTCTCAACCAAGGGGTAGAAGTCTGCACCAAGTACATCAGGCCAGGAAGCAGGGCTGCAACCAGCACGTAGAGCAGCCACCTTCGTGGAAATTACAAAAGAGAGCCTGTCCTCCGCGTAAATGAGATGCAGGGCCCTAAGTGGAGCCTGGGCTGCGTGTCAGTCCTGCAAAGCCTCTCGGTTGTACCTGCGTGCCGGGCACAGGCTGCACCTCTGTACTTAGTCCCTGCACTGAAGGACATTTCAGACACAAAGAATCTCAGAGGTAGAAGGAAACTTCTACAGTTAGAGCCTGGCTCCAAGGTTAATTTACTCTGTTGGGCAGAGATGGGACTAAAGCCTGGGCCTGACCCCAGTCCTGAGCTTCCCTACAGCACTAAGCTGTCCCTGGCCCTCTCACCAAGTGATGGGGACAGGGCAGCTCTGGGCACGGATCTACTCTGGCTGGGACCCCAGGCCACCTGCAGTCACACAAAACCAGGATGCTTCAGTAGAGCGGGACAATGCCACTCTCTCCCTCACTGCTTCCCGCCCCCCCCCCCCCCAGGCTCTGCTGATATGGAGATGTAGGCACTGGGCAGGGAGGGGCACAGGCCAGGCCTGTTCGTTGCAGGGGTGCCAGCTGCAGGTCATGTCCTTCTGGGGAGGGAGGAAGGAAGGAAGCCCACCAAGGCACAGAGGTCGTTCAGGTTCCCACTGATTACATGAGAGCCTGGGGCCCGACGTTTACCTCCCAGGGCTGCTGGGAGGTTCAGATGAGGTCATGCTCACAAAATCCCACCAAAAAGCTGCGTGGTTATGAGGGGTCATTAAACTCACTATAGGGTGAAGGGGGCTAACTCCCACACCTAAAGCCCTAAGGTTCCTTGGGGTAGGGAGGGCAGCAGCTGGCCCTCTGTCTGGCAGCCCAGGGGAGTCAGTTTGTCTGGGAACAGTGAGCAGTCCTTCCCTTTCCCATGGAGGGTAGTGCTGGGTCGGGCAGCCAGCAGTCTCCTCTGACCTCCGCAGAGGGACCAAGGTCTACAAGGCAGTGGTTGTCAGACTTCAGCGTATAAAGGATCATCTGGGGTGGGTTAGGGACGGGGATGTGCCTGTTGAATGTGCAGGTTCAAGGGCCCCATCCGCAGAGATTCAGATCCAGCGGGTCCTTAAATAATACATTTTAGCAACACCCTTCCCCTGCAGGGGATCTGAACGCAGGTGGTGGATGGCCTGACTGCTGTTTGCAAGAGAATCTGCTCTCTGGAAGCAGAAAGTCTTACTGGTTGTATGGCCTTGAGCGAGTCATTTCATCTAAGCACCAGTTTCCTCATTTTGAAACGGGGAGGTGATGCCTTCACCGGGTTGTTCTGGGTTTTTAGTGAGATAATGTGGGCGGCTCAAGGAGCTGGGCGCTTGGCCTGTTGTGAGCAGTAGGTAAATACTGGTGCCGTTTTCTCTCCTCAGAGACTGAACCCTGAACAAAGGGGCCACCACTTCAGAGGAGGGGTGACAGAGGAGAGAGCCAGTGAGGGGCAGGGGCCGAGCTCCCAGGGAGCCGGCCGCCAGGAGCCGCCCGCAGGCTCAGACATCAAGGTGGAGATGTTTTTCCTTTGCTCAATACCATGCCCAGCAGGCCCAGCCTGGGGTGGTGATTAAAGCCTAGACAACACTACACTTGCAGAAAGGTCAGAACTTGAGCTAATTGAGGGGAAGGGCAGCTCAATTAAGTGAAGAGTCTGTACAGTGCACTGTTCCTCGAGCAGTGCTGGGTGTCTGTACTTGCACACGGACCAGCGGGAACACCGTAAGCAAACAACCGCCTGAGTAGGGAGGACCTGGAAGTGGTCCCCGGGAATCTCACGGTCATAGGGGCTAACGCAGCCCTGCAAGCATGCCGTGGCAGGACAGAAACTCCCTCGGGGATGGCGGGGGGGGGGGGGGGGGGGGCGGGCTCTCAGCGCTCTGGGTACACCAGACTTACTGTTGCCATCAAGGCTTCAACAGGCTCCTTTGGAATTATCACCAATTCAGCACACGTAGGGTGTGAACGACTGGATAAGAAAGCTTTGTGTTGAGCTCCCTGGGGTAAAAGGAGAGCAGAGCCAACAGGGAGGCCTGCACAGAGGAACCCTGCCTGGCCTCGCCCTGCCCCACCCTGGGCTCCAGATTCATTCTGCTAAATCCCTGGTCCAAGAGTGTATTGCAGGGGGACAAGCAGACTTTGGAGTCAGGGATCCCACGCTGGCAGGGAGACCTCTGAATTCTACCCCACGGTTCCTGTTGAGGAAGCACAGGAATGCAGAGATTCCCCCGGATGGCCAGGCCCTGCCCTTTCTCGCTGAGCACACGGTAGGTGCTCAGGGTCAGCTTGATGGGATACAGCTCACTCAGTCCCTCTCAGTCCCTCTCCCTCCTGGCAGGTGGACCCAACAACACAACCCGAAACATGTCATTCCTCTGCTCAAACGCTGGCCCCAGGCTGCCTACAGAATTAAGCCTTTAGCCCAGCTGAAGACCCCTCACGTGCTTCCAGCCCACTCCCTCCCCTGACAATAAACTCCCACCACACCAGATGCTCTACGTTCTCCAACCGCACCAGCAACCCCCCCCCCCCCCCCCCGCACAACTCATGCCCTAACTCATGCTGCCACCACCGGAGCGCCCTTTCGCTGTTGAGGGCCCTAATTCACTCTTCCCAGAGGCCCTCCCAGGATCCTTTCCTGTCCTCAGTCCCGAGGACGGGCGGTGTTGGCCCTCCCCGAGATGCTTGTCTGCTCAGGCCTGTGTCTGTCCTGAGCACCTGAGGGGTGGGGGCAGAGACCTGTCATTCCTTCCAATCCAGGACCTGACACTGAACGTTTCAACAACACCTCTGGAGTAGGGGGCTCCCCTCGGGATGCTGAGGAAGCAGTCTGGACCAGAGCCCTGGCCTACCAAGAGGGCAGAGCCAAGACCAGAAGGGGCCCTGTTCTCCGCCTGGAGGCCAAGTTGCCCCCATTCCGCCAGCAGGGCACGTGCGCTTTGTCAGCTGAAGCTTCCCAGCTGTCTGTAGCCATGTTACATTGTTTCAAGCTCACTAATTAGTCGTCATTAGCACCAGGCTCCCTGGATGCACTGGCAGCCGCAGGAGCCCAATTCCACCGGGCCAGGCTGCCTCCTCTCCCAGACTGCCTGGCCTCTGTGCCAGGCTCTGCTCCCGACCCCGCAGGTCAGGTCTCCCTGCTTGTGCCACTGGGACTCATTCCCCGTTGATGTGACCCTATGAGACCGTCTCCCTCTCAACACCCATACCCCAAACTAAGTTGATGAAGGGGACAATACAAAGGAGACCCAGGCCGGCTCTCCAGAGACAGAGAAAAGACTGTACCCACGTGAGCAAGGTCAACTAATTCAGCCGTGAAGAACCATATGTGACCCGCTAGGGAGTAAGCATAGCAATTCTTCTTAAGATCCTAGGCCAGCTTTTCCGTGCCCCACGGCGGGCTTCTGGGATGACTTCCCTGCATTAAGTTGGTGTTAATTAGTGAAAATTATCTAATACAAGCTCGTTTTAACATTAGCTTAAAGCTAAACATAATTAGGAAGATAAATCAGCTGCTAAAAAAAAAAAAAAAATTCCGGTGAAGATATACAGATGATTTTTAGGATCGGCTGCTGGCCTGGGTTGCTGGTCTGGAGCTCTGAGTGCTAGACAATATGTGGGTGGAGCCAGGCAGGACTGGAAAGTACCTGTTGAGGTATTTCTTGATCGATCCAAGAAGGCAAGGCAACCGGAACTGGCAGTTTACCCGGGAGGTTCTGAGCAGCAGAAAGGATAACTTTGTGGCCACTGCCAGGTGATGCTACCTGGGAGGGCTTCCCCAGAGAGGCACACGGAGAGTGCAGGGAGGGGTGCGTTGGGGAGTGCTGTCTGGAGGGCGTTGGGGTGCAGGGAATGAAGTGAATCCATGCATTCCCTGGCCTCCGGCCTTGCACGACCCCACCCTTGGCCTGTCCGCCCTCCCAGACTGGCTGCTTTGGCCGTCAGTTCCTGGGAGGCCTCTGCTCCCCTGCAGCTCCGTGGGAATCAGACTCGGTTCCATCCAGCTCCGCTAGCTACCAGCGGTGTGACCTTATCCTCTCTGAGCCTCAGTTTCCTCATCTGTAAAATGGAAAGTTGCGGGCTTGTTGTGAAAACTAAATGAAATAATATATTCTAACAGAGCTGGCACTGCATGTCTGACATTTAAGTGCCCAAATGACAGCTATCGACCCCTCCCCCAAATGCCCTACAGTTTGTCTTTTTAGCTCCATTAGACTTAAGGTCAGCGTCCACGTTTTATTCCACTGTATATTTCTTGAACCTGGCATGTAGTAGGTCCCCAGTAAAACATATTGAATGAACAAATGTGTGCAAAAGGGAGTCAAGAACACTCATAGTCTGTCCTCAGAGACCCACCAAAAGGTAAAGCACCCTGATCCCTGCCACCTCCCCAAGCATCTGCTGACTCACTGCTAGAAAAGAGAACAAAAAGAATATTTATCTGGAGCCTCCCACATGCCCAGGCAGTACTTTGAGGGGCCCAACAGAGTGATGACCACCATACAGGCAGTGCCAGGAAGAGCTTCCAGATAATTGGAAACTTGGGCCAGAGAGACTAATAATTAGAAAAGCCATAGGCTTTATTCCAGGGCTCAGATTCTGGGATCATTAGCAAGTCCACAGACTCCACGGATTTCAGAGAAGGAAAAGCCGGCTAAAGCTGACTGGTCATAGCACCTGGGAGGCGAGGTGCCGTGGGGGACGGATCTAGCAGGGATCGCTAGAGTGACTCAGAGAGGTGGGGGTTGCTCAGGACACCGCCAGGAGCACAGGCAGGCAATCAGCCAGGACCCACCCCGCTCGATTGCTCTCTGCCCTGCTCCCCACCTGCCCCCCCAGATTGGAATCCTGCCCAAGAACAGGCTCTGCCTTGTACACTCTGAGAAAAGGGAGGTGGACCTGGCCACCAGCCAAGGTGAGGCAGCACGCTAGGGGTGAGAGTGTGGAAGGACTTAGGGGTGCTGGCTGGGAACCCCATCAAGGTCTCAGCTTGTCAGTGAGGTCACAAGTCCCAGGGGGCCATTAAGAGGACAATATAGGACAATGGAGTATTACTCGGCAATCAAAAAGAATGAAATCTTACCATTTGCAACCACATGGATGAAACTAGAGGGTATTATGCTAAGCAAAATTAGAGAGGCAAAAATCATAGGCCTTCATTCATATGAGGAATTTAAGATACAAAACAGATGAACATAAGGGAAGGGAAGCAAAAATAACATAAAAACAAGGAGGAGGACAAAACATAAGAGACTCTTAAATACAGAGAACAAACTGAGGGTTGCTGGAGGGGTTATGGGTGGGGGGATGGGCTAAATGGGTAAGGGGCATCAAGAAGGGCACTTTTTTTTTTAATGTTTTATTCATTTTTTTTTAAGAGACAGAGTCCGAGTGGGGGAGGGGCAGAGAGAGACGGAGACACAGAATCTGAAGCAGGCTGCAGGCGTTGAGCTGTCAGCACAGAGCCCGATGTGGGGCTTGAACTCACTGACCGTGAGATCATGACCCAAGCCGAAGTCTGCCGCTTAACCAACTGAGCCACCCAGGCGCCCCAAGGAGGGCACTTTTTGGGATGAGCTCGGCATTATACACAGGGGATGAATCACTGGAATCTACTCCTGAAATCATTATTGCTCTATATGCTAACTAACTTGGATATAGATTTAAAAACAAACAAACAAATATAAAATTAAATTAAAGAAATGGAAGAATATAAAAAACAAACAAACAAACAAACAAACAAACAAAAAAGAGGACAATCTAGGTCCCTGGAAGCTACCTACCCTCAGCTTCCAGGTGACGCCTGCCCCAACATCTCCAAGTGGAGAGAACCTTCTCACCCACTCGGCATAGGTCAGAGCACCTAGCAGCTGTGTACTTGTCCGTCTCTACGGAGCTCAACTAGTCTGTGAGCTTCCCAGAGCCTGGCTGGCAACAAATACACTTTGCTTCTGAAAGTTTTAGAGGGAAGAGGTGACCCCAGAGGGCAGTACCCAAGGGTAATGGCATCTGTAGCAGAAGGACACAAGTCTTGAACTCAAACCTGGGTGGAATCCCAGTCAGCCTCTTATGAATTCTATGATCTTGTACTTTCCCTGCGCCTCTGGGAAGATAGCGCTTCCCTTGTGAGGTGTTGAGGAGTGGATTAATTAAAGGAAATAGCGTAGCACCTATCTTTCAACAATGTTAGCCCCTCTTAATAGAAATCCCTTTTATCTGCATACATTACTCATCTTTTTCAAAGCGCTGTCTCATAGTCTTGCTTTAGAGTCTCAGAGCAATCTTGTGAAAGTTAGAAGGCAAGAATTATCCCCACTCAGAGATGCAGAGACAGAAGCCCAGCAAGGTCAAATGATGTGCCCAAGGTCACCTAGTGGGCAAGGACACAGACAACTTGGGCAAGAATGAGGACACTCTGGCTCCTGGATCCCAACTGGGTACTCCTACCCTTGGCTGTGGCCTGGTCTCCTGAGACTGAGCCTGATAAACCTGGATCTGTTCCCCACAAGACCAAGAGAAGGTCATGAAGAAGGCACCCCTTTACTGAGGCCCCATCTTCGACCTTTGAGCTCCCTGGGAAACACCCGTCCTCAGAGGTTCAGGGACACAAAGTGTCAGATTTCAGAGGAACCAAGCCTAGGACTCCTTCTCCTCCAAAGAGAGAAACATGGTCTGTCCCCCTGTGCCCTACTGCCCACCTAGGAAAGCTTTAGTTCTGAGGAATATTTCCAGACTGCCCTCAGGCTCCTTGGGCTGGGTCTCACAGCCAGCCAGCCCTTCTGGATGACAGTGCGAGGGGAACACCCTCGGGGATCCCCCGTATAGGAACCAGGGCACCTCTGCACCATCCTGTCCTGTCTCTGGCCATGGCAGATCCTAGAGAAGATCTTTGGCTGAGGACTCAGATGCCACAGCCCCACAAACAGCTGCTACCAAATCAAAGCCAACAGGTAAATGCAGGGGGCTGGGGGACAGTGGGAAGCCGGTCCTCTCTCACTCTAAGGAGGAAAACGGGAAGTACACCTGCACAGGATGCCCAACCCCAACAATGAGAGGTGACTCCTAACTCCCCTAACTCATCTGCTGGCTGCGGCATCCCCACTTCCAGGGAGGAAATTCGGCCACAAGTCCCTCCCTTGCTCTGTGAGAAGACAGAGAAGGCAGCAGTTACTTTCCAGAACAATTGACCTTTGTGGAATACTTAATTGGTATCCTTAGCTTTCACACAAATTTCTTGTTTTTCAAAACTAACCAGAAATCTAGGCATTATCCTCCCATTTTGCAGGTCAGGAGCCCCAGAGCAAGAAGTGCTTTACCCAATGGACACAGCCAGTAATTGGCCAGATCTGGAGAGAAACCAAGACCTTTCAACTTAGGAGCCTGTCCTTGACCCCGACATGAAGCTGGGTCTCCACTGCTCAGAAATTCTGGCTCCCGGGATCAGTGACTGAGCATAAAGGAGAGACATTCAGAATCCATTCAGAATCCAACGGCCAAAGAGCTCAGGGCTTGGCGGGGATGTCGGGACAGGCTGGGGCAAGATCCCGGAAAGGCTGTGAAGCGCTCAGCCAGCCCCTGGAGCGGCAGCTGCACCATTATCCACCAGCCTCGGTGGGACAAAGAGCTTCCCGGGGCTCTGAAAGAAAGCCCGTGTGGAACGGTTATGTGTAAGGAAGAAGGGTCGGGGGGGGGGGGCAGACTTCTTTCTTTTTGTTTTTGCATCTGCTTCACGTCTATATCCCAATGCCAAGCATGGGGCCTGGTACAGAGACAGTGCTCAGTACTATCTACCTGATGAACTTGAATGAGGGAGGCACCGGCTGAGGCCAATAGGGGAACAGTGGCCAACAGTGGGCTCTACCCAGTGGCACAGGCTGCCACCTGCAAAGGCGAGGCTCCTGGCACCACGAGCCAGAGACCCCAAGACTTTGCCACACCCCCAGGTCATGTGTTCCCAGCTGTTCACCCCCATCAGCTGCCCAGACCTCTAACCAAGCTGCTGACCTGGCAAACCAGACATCTCCTGCTCTGGTGCCTTCTCCCAAATCCCTCTGCCCCTCCCCCCAGTTTAGAGCATTCTTCTCTCTGCTGCCAGACAGTTTATGACAATGGGGATTAAAGGAATCCCCTGGGTAACGTGCAGTTCAGCAGGGGACTTCTCTAGACACTTGCTTTGCTGGAGGGATGGAGAGAAATGGGTGGCCAGCCACTCATACACATCACTGGCCCTCTGTGACTGCTGAGGCCCAGCGAGGCAGACCAAGAGGAGGAAGGTGGACTCTTGGCTCTTCCAAAGCTCTGGGCCCCCAGGGATAAAATGGGCTCTCCCAAAGCGAGCCGTGTGCCAGACACACAGGCGGGACAAACAAGGAGCCACGTCTGAGAACAAAAAGGTCACTTTTGGATTGAAAATTTGATAAAGTGCCAAGAAAGGGGTGGCGCCTGGGCCGGGCCCTGGGGGAAAGGGGACAGAGCTGTCAGCAGGCAGGGGAGGGTAAGGTCAGGCCTGTGGCTCACGCCCCTCTGTCCCCCACCAACCAGGCAGGTCTGGTCCTCTTACTGTGACAGGAATGAAGAGTTGCTGGTTAATCAAAGCTGCCTAGGCCACCAGCCTCCCTCTCTTGGGCTGTGTTTGTCATCTTCCCTGACCAGGTACCTGGGGAGGCTGTATAATCTCCTTGTCCTTGGTCTAAAGATAAGTCCTCTCACCCTTCTGGACCTCAGAGGCCTCATTTGAGAAATGAAGATAATATTCTGCCTCACATGATGATTGAGGTTCAAAGGTTGTGGTGGGCAGTGAAATGCATTTGGATGCGGGGCCCAGGAGTGCAGGGCCAAGGGTCAGTCCTGGAGATTGGGGGGGCCAGTAAGTTTTCTATTCCTGAAGCATAGGCAATCTCTCTAAACCCACCCAGCAGCCTCAAAAATGGACACCACCGGGCACGTGGGAGCCTGGGTGCAAAGATGGGTGTGTGCAGGTACAACCTCAGCCTTCCTGTTGCGTTCAGACACGCTTGTAGCCAGGCCCCGGCATCAAAGGCCCTTCCCTAACCCGGGCCTGGGTTTCTGCCCCTGCTGCCACGCCCGCTGTCAGGCACTCATCCAACTGTATACTCTAATGATGGTTTAGTGGACCATTAGGCTACTTAAGAGCAGGGGTGCGTTTTATGTGTCTGTTTTCTACTAAAGTGCTTAGCACACAGTGACCTGGAGATATCTGTCCCATGACCGGATGAACACTCTCCTCCCAAATCACTAGCCCATCCAAACTGCACCTGCTTGGTCCTCTCACTTTGCCCTTGTAGATAAGAAGCAAAAGTTTCCCGGTCCACACGTGGTCTTGCTCGAAGTCAACCGCGCCCCGCCCCCCTCCCCTCAGCTCTCTGCAGTTACGATGAGATGATCGAAGCAGTCCACACAGTAGCCATCTCCCCTGGGCATCTCTGCACCATGGGACAGGCTAGGGACTCATTTCTCAGTCCCTGAAGGCAGCTTTTCAGCCTGTAGTTTAAGCAAAGTCCATCGTTCAGTGGCACTAAAACAAGCAGATCACTCAAGGGGGAAGGAACAGCAGGGAACAAAACCCCACCCCAAAGGTAAACAGGGCCAAATGTTTGAATGCCAGCTATCTAGCACAGCCCCAAGGGCCTTCTTCCATCCACAGAGGCCTAGAGAGCAGGTAATTTGCTGCTTCCAAGGCGGTCCTCCCAGTTTCCCGGGCCACACCTCCACCCACTGGGCTGTGTCCTCACTGCCTCTGCCTCCCCCCCCCCCCCGCCCCACCTCCCATCAGATTTTCAAAGTGTCCCCTAGTTAGGCTCCTTTCTCCATATCTCTGAGGCCCAGGTTCGAAACCCTCACTGGTCTTCGGCTGCGGGCATGTCCCGGCCACTCCCGTTTGTCATTCAGGAGTAAAAATGACAGCATCTCATGAGGTTATTCTGAAGATTAAATGAGATAAAATAGGAAAGCGTCTGGGACACAGTTGGACGTGCATCCCCTCCATAGTCGCCCTCATCTAATCATCTCTGGCTGTCCCTTCTGGCCTCACAGCAGGCTGACTCTCCCTGGAGACAAAGGAAACTCCCTGCCTCAGGGTGAAAAGGAAGGGGGAAGAATCTAGTGCAAACAAGCTGGCGTGAGGGTGAAGCAGACAGGGGTCAGAGGGTGTAGCCTGTAGAGCAGAAGCCAGGGATCTGGGTCTTTCCATAACCAACAACATGGCCTTTGGGCAAGCCCCTTTCCTCCTCTGTGCCCCAGTTTCCTCACCTGTGAAACAGGCCAACCTCTCTGGCCTGCCTATTTCACGTGGTCTTTGAGAAGAAGGTGCTGCACAGACGTGGGCGACAGTGAATACGTGGGGTCCAGAAGGCCTGGGAGTTGGGTGGACACAGGCAGGGTCAGAAGCTGCCTCTTCCAGGGGGTTGGTCACCTGCTTTGGACTCAGATCCTCGGCCCAGGCCCTACACAGTACTTAGCTCCCACCAGGGAAGCCCTTTCCTCCTGCCAGAGCTGCTTTCTCTTTTGAAGGAAAAATCTCTCATTCCTGCTCCTAAATTCCTTAACGGAGAAATTGCCCATTCCAGTGTCCTTCTCTTTCCCCTTTTCAACTCTGCAATTCACCTCCTTCAGGAAGCCCTCCTAGATTAGGCACATCAGGCTCAAAAACCCTTTTTTCTTCCAGCACATCCCTCAGCATTTAAGTTAACTCTTGGAGGGCAAACACCACAGCTTAAATCCTTCTATGGCTAGTGCTTGGCACACAGGGCACTCAGGAAATAGCGACTAGTAAATATGTACATATTGGATGCGTTCACAATTGTTAAAGTTTCTGTTGTTAAATATTTAAAGAGCTAAGAACATTGCATTACACAGGAGACTCCTGACATCCCAATGGGACCAGCAGCCCCAGTGGGCAGGTGTCCTGTCTCTCCCTTTGGTAACAGGGCACACACCCCCAGGTTGTGACGGGGCTAGCTCCATTCAAGCTGCTTGGTTTAATCCTGCTGCAATGCCATCAGACAGCAGGGCAGAGTAGCACAGTGGTTAAGAGCAAGGACTTTGGCTTTCAAATCCTGGTGCGGCCACTTACTAGCTGTGTGGCCTTTGGCAAATACTGCTCTGAACCAAAAAATAAAAATAAAAAAATAAAAAATAAGGAAAATACCCATCTCACCTAGTTGTTGTGAAAAGCAAACGAGAAAATGAAAGCAAATTAGTAGCAGAGGGGCTGGCCCATATCAAGCGCTAACAAATCAAGGCTTTTAGCATCCCATCATGACACCTGACCCCTTACTCCAGCTGCAGCCTGCTGCATAGCACTGCCATTCTGGTCCTTTCTCCTCTTCTCAAACTGGCTTTTCTCTTTTGCAGAATGCAACATACAAAGAAAGCTCAGGCAGATAGGGAGGAATTTCTTAGGGAGTATGGGAAAGTTAACCCTTCCTTCCTTCTTCCAGGAAGCATCCCCCTTTCTGGAAGAGAAGCGCCGGGACTGGTCTTTCTAGATTAGTCTTCCCTGCCAGGCCACTTCAGCCTCCAGAGGTAACAGGACTCCAACCACATCCATTGAGTTGAATGAGAATGGTGAACCCAAGTCACTCCTGTTGTATATTCTGAATTGGGCACTAAAGGCTGCTGTGTTTTGTTTTTTTTTTTTTAATGTATATTTATTTACTTTTTGAGAGGGGAGAGGGGCAGAGAGAGGAAAAGAGAATCCCAAGCAGGCCTCCGCACAGTCATTGCAGAGCCTGATGTGGGGGCTCTCACGAACCGTAAGATCATAACCTGAGCTGAAACTAAGAGCCGGATGCTTAACCAACTGAGTCGCCCAAGCACCCCTAAGCTGCTGGTGTTTCTTAACAAATCTCTGTGTGTGTGTGTGTGGGGGGGGGGGGGTCAGATATAGCAAATAAAAATACAGAATGCCACATTAAATTCGAATTTCAGATAAACAAATAACATTTTAATATCAATATGCCCCATGCGATATTTGAGGCATATTAATACTAAAAATTATTTGTTGTTTATCTGAAATTCAAATTTAATGGGATGTCCTATATTTTATATTTTATCTAAAAACCCAACCAGGTGCCCCTACCCAAGGGCACAGAGTAAAGATTAAACTTTTCTCCCTGCCCCACAACCTACTGGCCCATCAGTATTCCAACCGGCCATTCTGAACATCCCCTCCTTTCAACCCCCAAGCAGAGTAGCCACAATAAGTGAGAGCTTCCCCCCACCCTCAGCCGTTGAGTCCAGTCAAAGTGTCCAGCACAGAGCCAGGCACAGAGCAGGTGCTCAAAATACATGTCTTCATTCATTCCTGGCTGCTTGACTTCTAGTACTGGTCCCCAGGGGGTGTGAATGCCAGGCCCCTGTTGACTCTGGGGGGCCTCCTAAGAGCAGCATGGCTGGGGTAGGGGTGTACAAGTCTCACTGCCCAGTTCCTCCGGATGACTGAAGACCAAATGAAAAAATGGCCTAAGATATGTTTTGTAAATCCCAGGGCCTCACATGGGTTATTGTCAAGACTTTGGAGTGGCCCACTTTCCCACAAAACCCTACAGCCCCCACCCTTCTCTACAGAGAGGAACCTGACAGGGAAGTAAAAGCACAGGGCAGAGGAAAGCCAGCCCTCTGGACACTGCAATAATGATGACAAACCACTGTCCAGCGCCTTGTAATTCACCAAGGTTCACATCCATCTTCTCTAGAGGCCTCACCAGTCCCCCTGACTTAAGGGAAGGTTCTGGGCCCATTTTCCTGGGGGTGGTCAGGAAGTCCTGCCCCAGGCCCTGCCTCTGATATTGGGCCTGGTCCAAGGGGCTGCACTTGGTGGGGGCGGGGGCGCGGCCTACCTTCTGTGCCTGTTGGATCATCTGCCTGACCACCTCCTTGAGGTGGGGCGCCTTCTCCTCCTTGGGGGGGTGGGTAAAGAGGGTGACGCGGTTCACGCCACGGTAGACGCGGGTGTCGGTCCAGCCCAGGTCCAGCGGGGGCACCTCGGTGTCGGAGAGGTCGGGCCAGTAGGCGAGGGACTCTCCGGGCTCCGCAGAGGCCTGGGCCGGGGCCGGGGCCTTGGCCTTGGCCTTGCTCTTGCCCCGAGCGGCGGAGGAGGCGGCGGCGGCATCCTCGTAGGGGCTCCAGGCGGCGCGGAGGGCCTGGCGCTCCTGGCTGGAGAGGAAGTCCCGAAGCCGCTCCTTCTTGACCCGCTCGCGGTAGGCCTGCTCGCCGCCGCCCAGCAGCGCCTCCAGCGCGGCCCGCCGCCGCTCGCAGTAGTAGAAGGCGGCCTGCGCCTCGGTCACCCTCTCGTTCACGTGCGCCTCGTCCAGGCAGCTCAGCTGGGACTCGGCCATGGCGCCTCGGCCGCCCGTCCCGGCCCGGGCCGCGGCCCCGGTCCCACCGCCGCACCTGGAGCCGAGGGGCGGGGCTGCCTCACCTGGCCGCGAGGTCGGCCAATCCGCGCGGGCCGGGGCGCGGGCGCGGCCGTCGGGTGGGGAGGGGCGGCCGCGCCCTCCGCCAGCGGGCCAGCTAGCCCGGCTGGTGGCCTGGGGGGTTCCCAGGGGAAGCGGCGGGGCCTAGGCCTGCTGGGCCCGACCCGGGTCCGGGGCTCCAGGGTGGGCAGGGACCTGCAGGGGCGGGCGGCGGGTGGGGTGGGGGGTGGGGGTGGTGTGTGTGCTAGTTAGACGCACGTGAGGCCTCTGGCCCGCTTCTGCCTCCTGGCCCCGACCCTTCGGTGGCGATCTAACCCTTCCCGCCGCCTCGCCCGGCCGGACACGTAGCAGGCGGCGCGCGTTCATTTTCCCCGCGGTTATGGCCGCGAGCACGTGCTTTGGCCGGGGTGCCTCTGGGGCGGTGGATCTGACCACTCCCCTCGTTGAGGGTCTGGGGGCCCTGCAGCCAGACGGGATGGTGACGGCTGAGGGGGGCAGTCGGTGTGCAAAAGCAAAATGCTAATAAAACCCCCAGCTCCCGACGCACATACATGTCCCAGTTCTGAGATCAGAGGGCTCCAGAAGCTCTCAATACAGCACCTTCACCACGATAAAAAATTCTTAAAAAAAAAATCCAAATACTGCAAGGATGTAAGCAGCAGCGATCTAATTTCCCCCCATTTTAATTTGAAGTGATGTGTGTGTGCGTGTGTGTGTGTGTGTGTGTGTGTGTGTTTGGGCAAGACAGGCTGCCAGAGGCCTGATTACTGTATTAGTGATTTCAAAGTACATGTTTGAGCTCAAGGAAAAAAGCCGCGCGCACGCGCACACACACACACACACACACACACACACACACACACACACATCACCAGCAGCGGGCTGCTCTGCTGTTTCCCATTGGATTAAATACAATCTTCTTAGTCATTAACATATTATTTTGTTCATGCACTGCTGTACAATTTGATTCTCCACATTCAAAATATTTTCAGATCATAGCAACCAAAGGTTCACATTTCTCCCATTTTATAGCACAGCATCTCAGAACTGGAAGAAGCATTAGAAACTAGTCCAACCCCCTCATTTTACAGCTGAGGAAATTGAGGCCTTGAAGCACGGGGTTTACCAGGCCTCCCAGAAAAGGAGAGGCAGTGCATGGGGACTATTGGGTTCTCTGTGTCTCAGAGATCTTTGCCCTACATCTCAGCCACCTTCGCCCTTTCTGCTTACAAAATGACAGAAGGTTCCTGAGGACCTGATTTTAAACCCCTGGGTATTTGAAGAGGTTGCTTACTATTTCTGGGCCTTCCTTTGATGGTGTGAGAAAATGAGGGTTAGATTTTCAAATATCTGCCACTGTTGTGACAGTTGGTCATTGTGCCACCTGGTGTCAGCCCAAAGATTGGTGGTGTTGGGCCGTGAGCTGCCTAGCACCTTGGCACCCTTAGGAATTGCCCAGGCCTCGCTCCTGGCAGCATTCTACTCTTAATTAATCTTTAAACATATTTCACCTTTAGAATGGAGAGCATTTAGTTTGCTTCCTAGTGATTTTGAGGCACTAAGAGATGCCAGACTGTGCTCCAGGGGCATAGGGGAGCTGGGGGGGGGGGGGCGTAGGTGGGAGGAACAGGGATGCCCAGGAGGATAGCACAGGTGTGACGAAAGTACTTTGATCAACTCAAGCCACAGTGCTTTGGGCACAGACATTTACTCAACGCCCGCCATGTGCCTGGCATGCAGTATGCACTTAGCACATAGTTCTTTAAAACAGAATGAATTAGGGCCAAGAGAAAGGTATGTGCATCGCGAGCTGCAGGGACTATGGGGGAAGGAATCATTAATCTGCCCAATGGGATGTGGATAAGAGTGGCTTCACTCAGCAGGAGGGGATTTTGAATAGAGTCTAAAGGATGAGATTTCAAGGGGACAGAGGGAGTGAAGACACTCCAGGCAGAGGGAGATGGCCAGAGCATCATGCTGACATCAGGCATATGTGGCTTCAGGTCAAGATACTTCACCCTCAGAGCCTTAGCGTCCTCCTCTGCAAAATGGGATAACAATGCTGACCTCCTGATACCTCCCAGATTGTTGTTGGGATTAAATGAGATCTAGTACTGACTTAATTAGCTTTTGTGTCTGACTGGTAGCAAAGGGTTTCTTTTATTTATTTATTTTTGAGAGAGACAGAGACAGTGCAAGTGGGGGGAGGGGCAGAGAGAGAGGGAGACACAGAATCCAAAGCAGGCTCCAGGCTCCGAGCTGTCAGCACCGAACCCGACGTGGGGCTCAAACCCACAAACTGCGAGATCATGACCTGAGCCAAAGTCAGACACTTAACTGACTGAGCCACCCAGGCGCCCCTAGAAAGGGGTTTACAACAGTGCTTCTAACTCCTGGGCATAGAAATCACCTGGGGTATCTTATGAAAATGCAGATTCTGATTCAGTGGGTCTGAGGTGAGGCCTGAGATTCTTCGTTTCTAGCAAGTTCCAGGTTATGCTGGTAGCGCTGGTTCACAGACCACACTTTGCATAGCAAAGGTTTCAGAGTCCAGGGAATAAGAGCATGAACTTTCAGGTCAGGGCGGAATTGGAATGGAATCTCACTTCCTTGGGATAAGCTGTGTGTCCCTGGGAAAGTCACTTCCCTTTTCTGAGCCTTGGTCACATCTTCAGTGAAATATGTGCAATAAAATGTCCTCCCTTACAGGCCTTCATGAAAAGGGAAATAAGTGAATGGGTACATATTGCTTAGTGGAGTGTCTAGCCTAGAGACAAGCCAGGAAAGGGTAGTTAGCGCTAAAGTGTGGGAAGATGGGACTGGAAAGAGAGGGACATTGGAGCCCAACTGTGGGGACCGTGATTTTTTATCTTATTCTGTAGCTAGAAGGGAGGCACTGAAGGTTATTAAGAGACGGATATGGTCATTAAAAAACAGCAGCAATTACTATGTGCCAGGCACTGTGCTAAATGTTTTATGGATCCTCCAAATGAATTCATGTGACCGTATTTAAAAAATTATTAGTATCCCCATTTTATTTATTTTTAAAGGTTTATTTATTTATTTTGAGAGAGAGAGCAAGCACGAGTGTGAGTGAGTGAGCAGGGGAGGGGCAGAGACGGAAAGGGAGAGAGAGAATCCCAAGCAGACTCTGGCTGTCAAAGCAGAGCCTGACTCAGGGCTCGATCCCGTGAACTGTGAGATCATGACCTGAGCAGAAATCAAGAGTCGGACACTGAGCCATGTAGACCCCTCTATTATCTCCATTTTATAGGTAAGAAAACTGAAGCACAGAGAGGTTCAGTAGCTTACTCCAGGTCACCTAGTTAGTGAGTAGGAGAGTCAGGATTCAAACCCAGATCATCTGACTCCAGAGCTTGCCTACCCACCCACCTTGCTATACCACCTCAGTTGAGAATATTAGAAAGGGGCATTAGAAAGAGACAGTGTTCTCCTTGCTTAATCATTTCTTCATTCAACAAATATTTGCTGAATGCCTAGCATGGTGTTATGGGTTAGAAACCATTCATTCATTTACAAATCCTTACTGAGCCTTACTAAGCACAAGGCTCTGTTCTAGGTATGATGGTGCAGCTCTGAGCAAAACCAGGTCTTTGCTCACATAGAGCTCCTGTTGAAATGCAATGATTAAGAGCTGCTTTGTGTTGGGGCACCCAGGTGGCTCAGTCGGTTAGGCGTCCGACTTCAGCTCAGGTCATGATCTCGTGGTTCGTGAGTTCGAGCCCCACATCGGGCTCTGTGCTGACAGCCTGGAGCCTGCTTCAGAATCTGTGACTCTCTCTCTCTGTCCCCTCCCTCGCTCATGCTCTGTCTCTATCTCTCAAAAAATAAATACACGTTAAAAAAAAATTAAGACCTGGTTTGTGTTCTCAAGGAGTACAAATGTTACGTGATATAAGTTGGAATTGGACAGAGGTTAGAATCAGAATAGAATATTTTAGTACTAGTTCATACTGGAAAAAATCTTTCCTAGATGTAACTGATATGAAGCACACTGTGGTCTTTTTGTAATATTCCCCTTTAGGGACCAATGACTTATTTATTCAACTAACATTTTTGAGTTGTGAATGTGTCCTAGATAACATGCTCGCCACTGGGGATTAAAAAAGAGGATTCAGACATGATAGCTAGCTGTCCTGGTGGCTCTGCCTTGTTTAGCTGGGAGTCAGATCCCCACAGCTCTCTTTACGAAGCAGGGGATATTGGCTGCTCTCAGAGACGGCATTTTACCGTATAATCATCTCATCTGATCCGCCCCTAATCTGGTGAAATAGACTGTGAAAAAGGATTCCAGAGGGGTGTTAACGATGAATAAACTGAGGCCCTGGACGACCTGTTTCAGGTTATCAGCTGGCAAGTGGAAACTCTAGGGCACCTGTCCTCGAAGCCTGACCCCCAGGCCTTCAAACACTCTTTGCGTTTTCACTGAGATTTTTAAAAAGCCTGAACCGTGGGGAAACTGATTCCTTTTATGCACAGGTTCTATCTACTTTGTGTCTGGGGATGGTCGATGAGGCAGTGACACCCTAAGAGAAAGCCTCTGGCCCTGTACCAGTCCCTCCTTCTTGGGTCTGGAATTTCCCTGAGCTGGGGGGAGCCTGTCAAACTGGCACTTCCAATATCGGAGGCCACTTTGCCCAAGGTGACTGTGCCTTCCTGAGAAATGCTGCTTCCTCCTCCAGCAGATGCTGCCTCCTCCCATCTTGGCACTCGTTCACCTTCCTCTCTCCCCAGGGCACGCTGCCGGCTGCCGGCTGTGTGTGCAGCAAAGATACGACACCTTGTAGTTAATGCTAATTGTAACTGTGTTCATCTCTGTGCGTGTCTAGCCCTCCTGTGTAATTCGAGTCCCAAAATAGCCCACTTCATGATAGATCAGATACCATTCTCCAGGGTTGACTTTTTTCTCCTCGGTGGGAATTTGTGTCATGAGCGCCTGTTGTAAAACATGGGGGACTCTTCATGGGCGCCTGGGTGGCTCAGTTGGTTAAGCGAACGACCTCGGCTCAGGTCGTGATCTCACAGTCCGTGAGTTCGAGTCCCGCGTTGGGCTCTGTGCTGACAGCTCGGAGCCTGGAACCTGCTTTGGATTCTGTGTCTCCTTCTCTCTGCCCCTCCCCCCTCTCAGAAATAAACATTAAAAAAGACCCTTTGGGGACCCTTCGTGCCTACTGCCTATGCCCAGAGAAGATGAGAGAATGAGAGGAGGTGGCTGGAGCTGGCACCGTGGAGAGGAGGATACAGACCCTAGGACTGAGCTAAATGAACTGTTTTCACCCCTGACCAGCTCTGCTGGCCCACAGGAAGGAACACAGCGAGGCCTCTCCCCGGCCAGTCATGACTTACTGAAAGCTTCATCTTTTCATTCATGAATGGTTTGCTGAGTACTGATTGGGCACTAGGCAAGTTCCTGTCCTCCCAGAACTTCCAGACTTGGGGACTTTGTGTCTGCAGCCTTGGAAGCATATAGGCTCCTCTCCCCAATCACTCTGCAACTGCCCCCACTTTCCCAGACACTCGGGTTCCCTGGTGTATCCGCACCTCCCTGCCACTCCTTCCCAGGCCGCTTCATCCACCCCTCAAAGGCCGGTGTCCCTGAGGGCTCATCTCTGGCCTTCTTGTCCTTTGGGCCACCCACGCTCCAAGGGCGGTCCCACCTCTCCCTGGCTGGAATGATTTTCATGCTTCCATCTCAGCTCTAGAACAGTCTCCATGACTCCATACCAGCTCATCCGGCTGCCCGTTGGTCATCTCTACTTGGACGTCCTCCCAGGCACCTCCACCTCCAGGGAAGTCTCCAAAGGAACCCACACCACTTCTCTTCAACCCCCTTCCCCCACTGTTCTTTCTGGATCTCTCTCCTCCAGAATGACACTACCATCTGCCTGGTTGCCCAAGTGGGAAACGTGCATGGGTCTTGACTCTTTTCCCTCTCTCACTGCTACCAGGCCAGAAGAGGCTTCTTCTGTTCTCTCTTTAGTCTTCTTCACTCCATCCTCACTGCCACCCAACCCCAGCTCCCCCAACCACCCCACACTTTTGCGAGAGCCTCCTAACTCAATCTTCTCCCCCTCAAATCCCTTCTAAAATGCAAATATAAAGGATAATTTCCCTGCATAAAACTCTTCCGGGGCTCCCCACTACCCACACACTAAAGCCCAAACACCTTGTGGCCATTTATGGCCCACCATTATGGTCCAAACCAGTTAGATTCCTTCTATCTACTCCCCCTTCCTTGACATGTGGTGTCTTGGCTTAGGGAGCTCCCCCTGCTGAGATGCTTTCCTTTCCAGGCCACCAGCTACTTTTCTGAGTCTTCAGTTGGGTCACTCCATCCGTGGTTGTCTCCTGGCCCTCCAGGTCTGGGCTAGTGCCCTCACTTCATGCTTAGCCTCAGTTAAACTCAAATTCTGTATGGTAATGGTTTGTCTCCCCCCACAGGTGGGAGGTTCCTTGAGGGCAGGACGGTCTTCTTCATCAAGGAGTTCCCAGGTATTGTACCTTAAATGCTGGACTTTTGCCCTGGTCCCCCCACTCCTCCACCACGATTTTACTTCAAACTGACTGGGAATACCTTCTTAAAACTGGATAGGATCTTCTCATTTCCCCTGGCATACAGTAAGAACATAACAAGAAGAGCCTGGAATGCAAAACGCGATTTCAAATGAATAGGATCCTTCTTTAGCCATTCTGTTTCACAGTGTGACTGTGTGTGTGTGTGTGTGTGTGTGTGTGTGTGTGAGAGAGAGAGAGAGAGAGAGAGAGAGAGAAAATCTGATATGTGTGATAGGTACATGACATAGTGGGCATTTTTTTAAAAGTAGGCTGTATGCCCCAACATAGGGCTCAAACCCATGAACCTGAGGTCAAGAGTCATATGCTTGGGGTGCCTGGGTGGCTCAGTCGGTGAAGCATCCGACTTCGGCTCAGGTCATGATCTTGAGGTTTGTGAGTTCGAGCCCCATGTCGGGCTCTGTGCTGACCACTCAGATCCTGGAGCCTGCTTCGGATTCTGTGTCTCCCTTTCTCTCTGCCCCTTCCCCGATCCCTCTCTCTCTCTCAAAAATAAATAAACATTAAAAAGACAAAACAAAAGAAATTAATCAATATTAAACGAAAGGAAGAAATTTAGGGGTGACTGGCTGGCTCAGATGGTAAAGCATATGATTCTTCATCTAGAGGTCATGAGTTTGAGCCCCACGTTATGCGTGGAGTCTACTTTATTTATTGTAATTAATTCATTAAAAATTTTTTAATGTTTATTTTTCAGAGAGAGAGAGAGAGACAAAGCGTGATTGGGGGAGGGGCAGAGAGAGAGAGAGAGAGACACACACACACACACACACAGAATCCAAAGCAGGCTCTAGGCTCTGAGCTGTCAGCACAGAGCCCTACACAGGCCTCAAATTCACAAACAGTAAGATTATGACCTGAGCCGAAGTTGGATGCTTCACCGACTGAGCCACCCAGACTCCCCGCATGGAGTCTACTTTAAAAAAAATCTTAAAAAAAAACAAATAAAAAAAATCTTTAAAAAACAGAGTTTCTAGAGTGGCAAATTCAGTTCCTCAGTCACACAGGCCACATCTGAAGTGCTCAATAGCCAATGGGACCAATGGCTATCATACTGGATAGTACAGATATAGAACATTTCCATCATCACAGAATATTTTTTTAATGTTTATTTGTGTATTTGGGGGGGGAGAGAGAGAGCACGAGCTTCGAAGGGGCAGAGAGAGAGAGGGAGTGAAAGAGAAAGAGAGAGAGCGAGAGAGCGATAGGGAGACATAATCCCAAGCAGGCTCCGTGCTGCCATTGCAGAGCCCAATGTGGGGCTAGAACTCATGAACCGCAAGTTTATGACCTGAGCCGAAACCAACAGACAAACCGACGGAGCCAACCAGGTGCCCGGAAAGTTCTTTTACATGGCATGGCTATAGGAACTCAAATGCAGGGACAGCTACTCCAGGGCTGAGAAGCTAGGAAGGCTTGTGCAGGGAGGTGGACCTTGGGCTGGGCTTTATAGGACTTAAAACACACAGAGGAGATGGCGGAGCGTTGGATGCAGCGGCGACTCCCAGGAGAAACAGGGAAATCGTACCCTTCTTATTTGCATGCCGGCTCTAATAGGGACCTGGCACTAAGGGAATGTTGAACGGATGAACGAATACATGAATGAGTAAATGAGTGTAATGATCAAGGCAAATACAGGCGAAACTGACAAATTAATTTGGATTACGGTGTGTGTGTGTAAGTGTATTTGGTCTTGTGTTTGTGTGTACATGTGTAGGTGTGTACACACGTGCACATGTATATATGTGTGCGCGTGTGTGCATGTGTGTGTACATGTGACTACACACATGGGAATATGTACATGTGCACGTTGCAGGGATGGGGGAAGGACAGGGAGAGGCGATGGGCCAGAAATACAGGTTGCCTCATGAACGTTGTTGAATCTCTGAATTCCAGGGTGAGTTTGAACTTAGCTCTGTTGGCAGCTGGGAGCCACAGATGGTGTGTGAGCTGGGAAATGGCGGGATGTGCCTGGCAGAGTGCAGGGGACGGGCCAGAGGCAGAGAGAGCCCCTGGTGTGCTCCAACAACATGGGAAAGCCGGCTGCTCCAGTTCTAAGGCTGGGGAGGGGTTCAGAAGGAAGTCACGGGAAGGGATGGGGTTTTCTCTCACTTCTTCCTGGTAGTGGCACAGAGCTCCTGAAGTGGCATGCCCTGCCAGGCGGTGCAGGCAGCGTGGGGCGGCTTGAGCAATCTTCACCCCCGTAGGGCACGGAGCTGCTGACGAACCGCCTCCCCCTCCCAAGAGCTCGCAGTGCCGGGAACTGGGGTGTGTCTGAAACATTTTTAGACAAATTTTAAAACAGCTCCGGTCCCAACCAAGGGACCTGGGCTGGAATGACTTATGTAGTGTTTGTTCATCCCTGTCTTTGGGGACTAGACCGCAGGGCACAGGTGCTGAGCCCAGCCACCTCTCCAGGGCAAGGCCAGAAGAGCCGTGTCAGGAGACAGTTTGGCAGAGGAAGAGTTACTCTCTGAGGGTGGAATCCGGGAGGGCTTTGTGAAGGAGGTGGCATTTTCCCTGGCCCTGCAGGCTGGCTAGGACATGGACAGGGGGCAATAGGAAGGGTGGGGGACTCCAGGTGGGGGACCTGCAAGCTGAGTCAGCAAAGGAGGAATCTGCAGGGTTCAGGGCAGAGAGTAACCCAGAGGTCCTGCCTCCCTCTCACCACCCCGTCTCTGGGAGGCAGCTTGAACCTCAATCCAGAAATGGTGGCAGGGGTGGGGGTGGGGTAGTTTTTAGTAGAGAAGGTGCCTGATCTGCGTGGAGTGATGTGTAAAGAAGCAGAGAGCCCGGAGGCAGGCAGAGCAGCCAGAGGAAGTAGCGGCCCCATTCTCCCTTCAAGAATCCCTCCTTTATTTGGCCCAAACCCTCAGCATTTTGTCCCTTGCAGGCCACTGTTACAGGGCAGCCGTCCCCTGGAAGGAGGCGGGCAAGGTCTACTCCCAAAGTTGATTTACTACCTCAGCAGGCTATCGGTGTGATAGGTGCAGAGAGAATCGCCCTGAGGAGGGCTGAGTACAGGACAGGCAAGTTTCAAAGGAGAGGAGGCCTTTGCAACAACATGTCGCTGGGGGTGGGTGGGGCGAAGAAGGCTGTTTCTGCCACAGTGGAAGGTGCAGTGGGGCCGCCCTCTATTTGCTAGGCCCTCACCAAGCAGTTCCTATAATTGTGTTTATGTCTCATGACACTTAGTGCTTTTGTCTCTGGTTCTCTAGCTTAGCTCCGAGAGGTCAAGTAACTGGTCCAGGCTCACATGGTCAGTGGCAGAGTCTGGACAGAGACGCGGGTCTCGTCCAGAAAGCTCGTGCTTTCTCCACTTTTCCACACTGCCTGCAGGGGAAAGCAGGGGAGAGCTAGAGGGGAGGGGGGACTGGGGTACATGGTTCAAGGATGTACTTTCTCTATGGGACTAGGAAGTTCTAGAGTGCCCCGAATCACAGCTGGCAGCTGAAAGGCCACTCGCCCTGACACCCTACTCGTTCTCATACCCTACATACAAGGTACGGATTCCTCCTTCTGCTCCTGACCAGGAAGCGGGAAACTCAGCTGTTGAGTGGGTGTGGAGAATGTTCCCTGATCTGACTCCAGCACCCCGGGCCACACTCAGACATAGCCCTGTTCTTCGTGTGTATATGGCAGGGGAAGGATAAGGAGCTGCCAAGACTTAGAACTGGAGGCAGGGTCCGAGGAAGAAGGTGGAAAGCAGACCAGCTGCTGGAGGTGGAATGGGTAGGGTCCAACCTCTCTTTTGGGGTCACAGGGGCCACCTGTGACAATGGACAGCAGATGGTGGTGGTGGTCCCAGGGAGCCAGCTGCCTTCGGGGGCCCCAGCAGGAGGCCAACTGAGGGTTAAGGGGGTGAAGCACAGACGGGGAACGGAGCGGCAGCCCATGACCACAGGCAAGATGGCAGCCAGTGCTAAGAGACTCCAGCAGTGGGGCTCTGGATTCTGGAAGGGGACTGGCATGAACTAGACGGGGAGGGGAGAACTTGGGTGCCACAGACGTCCCGGCACTTGGGCCTGGCTAGGGATCTCACTACAGGAATGAAAGAAGAGGCTGGGGCCAGCGCTCAGATCAAGGGCAGGATCAAGTAGCCAATCCTAGAGGTTTGTGCAGAGCCCCACAAGTCAAGAGTTGGCCCCAGGGGGCTGGGCCTGTGACATGGCTCCAGGGGACAGAAAAGCCAGCAGAGCCCAGGGATGGGCCTTTAGCCAGCCAGGTACCCTAAGGCGACACACCTATTATGGGACTTCCTTAGGAAGTCTAGGTTCAGTAAAGGACCCAGGGAGCCCCAGGGACTTGTGAATATCAATTTCAGAAGCTAAATTACTGTCAACAGAAGGGAGGATGTCCATGACTTTCATCTGTCCTACTAGAGACACAGGCTTGCTAGTTTCTCTCTTTTATCTTAAACACAACTCAGTCCATTCCTTTTCTGCGCCCGTCTTGAGTCATTCTTACCTAAAAGAGTCTGAGGATCAGTGTCTATTTAGTATATGCCATCTGCACGCATCAGTGGTTTAGAGCAAGAAGAGACCTAGCCCCTCCTTTATTTTACTGACAAGGAAAACAAGGCACAGAGGGGTGAAGAGATTTCCTGAAGGTCCAGTGGCCCAGAGTCCAGGCTAGGGACCCCCCCGGCCAATGCTCCCTTTCCCCTGCATCCCCCACCTCATCTGGACTTGCCATGGTAACCAAGCCTCCTCCAGCGTGGGAAGCAGAGGCTGCGTAGCCGTTACCTAGCAACTCCCCATAACCAGGTCAGAGCAGGGGGAGGGAGGAACCATGTGCTGCCCACCCTGGGGAATTCAGTCCCACTGCAGTGGGATTGCCCACGTCAGAACATGGCCACAAATGACCCTGGATAGAGGCAAACCCGGAAGCCCCTGAGTGGAGAAGTCTCACGCCAACATCAGTGATATTGCCGGGATTGTGGCATAGACCTGGCTGGCCAGGGCCTCTGTCCCCAGAGCAGACACAGGGCCTCACTATGTACGGTTCTGGTTTCTGTGAATAGCATGGCAGCTGTCCTCACTAACATGCTGGCTTAATATGCACGTGGGAATCCATTGCGGAGGGCTGATGGAAGCGTGTGTGTGTGTGTGTGTGTGTGTGTATGTGTGTGTGTGTCCATGTAGGCATTGCAACTTCGAGGGGAAAGCCGAGGAGCTATGCTGCCTCACTTTGCCTTCTTGTTCCTTAGTTATCCCAAGAAACGTTTATGGAATGCCCTGGTCGTAAGATTTGTGCATCTTTTTCTAACATTTCCCGTAGATTAGGTCTTGAAGGCCATTGCCCACTGTCACCCTACCCCACCCACTTCCTCCTTTAGGGCAGGGCTCTGCCTGGGTTCTCAGGTTCTGCCCCCTACAGGGTCCCTTCCATTGGTCTAAGGCAGTCACGGTGGTCTCATTCTCTTGGAAATGGCTGGTTTAGGAATGACACGTGATCTAGTCATGCCAATGGGATCCAAGGAAATGGCTGCCATATGACTTCTGGGAAAGGTTTTCCTCATAAATTTAAACTGACATTGTCAGTCCGCACAGGATGTCTGGTACTGCAACAGCCACTAGGAAGAGACACCCTTGATGTTCAAAGGATGGCATCGTTGAACCATTGAACTCAGCAAGCCAGGAACTGCCCTACCTCCGGCCTTGTATGCGATATAAACTCCTCGTTGCCTGAGATACTTCAAGTCAGGGTTTCATCCTCCTGACGGATACTCTTGCTTTCGTGGCCTCAGGCTCAGTCTGAGTGGGGCACTCAATAGATGCCTGGACAAGGCTTGATATTAAAAGTAAAAGACCCAAAGGAGACAAATGTCCCTCTTGCTGAGTAAGTCAAAGATATGACTCCTTGGTTCTTTGTCTCCTAGGTTGGAACTAAAACCGAACCTGCAACTACAGGACCAGCTTCTTGAAGGTTGAATAGACTTCTTCCTGAAGGGCCCGAAGGCTTCTCTTACACTGCCAGTGCCTAGCACACTTCATTCATTCATTCATTCATTCATGCAGTGGTGCTGAGTCTGGTTCCTCTCTGCTCGTGAGAGCCAACTGTGCACATCTAATCCCTGTTCCGGATTCACTGATGTCTTGTTGGTAGTTTGAAATCAGCCACGGTGGGGGGTTCTTTTTTAATTTTTTAATAGACTTACTTTGTTTTAGAGTACTTTTAGGTTCACGGCAAAATTGAGCAGAAGACGGAGTTTCCTTACACTTCCCACACGTGCGTAGCCTCCCCCGTTATCAATCACCCCCACCTGAGTGGTGCACTGGTTACAGCTGGTGAACCTACATCAACACATCATTATCACCCAAAGCCCATACTTTACCTCCGGGTTCACTCTTGGTGGTGTGCATTCTATGGGTTTTGACAAATGTGTAATGACATATGGCCACCATTATAGTATCACAGGGAATAGTTTCACTGCTCTAAAAATCTTCTGTGTTCCACCTCTTCTTTTCTTCCTCCCACCTCACCCTTGGCAACTGCTGATCTTTTTACCGCCTCAAGAGTTTTGCTGTTTCTAGAATGTCATATAGTTGGAATCATACAGTACGTAGCCTTTGCAGATTGGCTTCTTTCACTTAGTGCTAGGCATTTAAGGTTTCTACATATCTTTTCATGGCTGGATAGCTCATTTCTTCTTAGCACTTTATACCGTACCATTGTCTGGATCTCCACAGCTTAGTTATCCACTCACTTACTGGAGGACACCTTGGTTGCTTCCAAGAGTTGGCAATTATGAATGAGACAGTCATAAACATTCATGTCCAGGTTTTTGTGTGGACATGTGTTTTCAGCTCCTTTGGGTAAATACCAAGGAGCATGATTGCTGGATCATATGTTAAGACTATGTTTAGTTTTGTAAGAAACTGCCAAACTGTCTTCCAAAGGGGCTGTACCAGTTTGCGTTCCCACCAGCAGTGAATCAGAATTCCTGTTACTCCACATCCTTACCAACATTTAGCGTTGTCAGTGTTTTGGACCTTGGATTTACAAAAAAAAAAAAAAAATGCTTATTTATTTATTTTGATAGAGAGAGAGCATAAGCAGGGGAGGGGCAGAGAGAGAGAGAGAGGGAGAGAATCCCAAGCAGGCTCCATGCTGTCAGCACAGAGCCCAACGCAGGGCTCAATCTCACTACCATGAGATCATGACCTAAGTCAGTATCAAGAGTTGAACGCTTAACCAACTGAGCATCCAGGTGCCCCCGGACCTTAGATTTTCTAAGAGCTGTGTCATTGTATCTCATCATTTTAATTTGCATTTCCTTAGTGACATATAGTGTTGAACATCTTTTCATGTGCTTACTTGTGATCTAATATCTTCTTCAGTGAGGTGTCTGTTCAGCCCTTTTGCCCATTTTTCATCTGGGTTGTTCATTTTCTTATTGTTGGGTTTTAAGAATTCTTTGTTTATTTTGGATAACAGTTCTTTTCTTTTCTTTTCTTTTCTAAGTAGGCTCCACACCCAGTGTGGAGCCCACTGTGGGGCCCAAACTCACAACCCTGAGATCAAGACCTGAGCTGAGATCAAGAGTTGGAAGCTCAACAAACTGAGCCACCCAGGCGCCCCTGGATGACAGTTATTTATCAGATAGGTTTTTTTTGTAAATATCTTTTCTCATTCTGTGGCTTGTCTTCTCATTCTCTTGACACATGGTAGGAATATTCACAACACAGAACCGGCAAATGTGACAAATCAGGGCTTTCCTTCAGAGAGCAGTTGTTAAACATTTATCAGTATACCAATGCATGTCTGCATCAACCATTTATTGGGTGAACTGTTTGTGCACTCAAAAATGTTCAGGGGCTCCTGCGTGGCTCAGTTGGTTAAGTGTCCAACTTTGGCTCAGCTCATGATCTCGCGGTTTATGAGTTCAAGCACCACATCAGAGCCTGGAGCCTGCTTTGGATTCTGTCTTCAGATTCTCTGCTGCCTTTTCCCTCCCTGCTCATGATCTGTCTCTCTCTCTCTTTCTCAAAAATAAATAAAAACTTTTAAAAACTTAAAAAAAATGTTCAGTCCAGTGGGGGAGGCAGGCTCAATGAATCACTGACCATATTACAGAGTTCTGAATATCGGGATAGAAGCACAACAAGGATGTTATAGGAAAATGAAGGAGGAACATCTTCAGCAGCCGTGAAGTTGGGATGGCTCCCCAGTGGGCCACTTGAGCCTTGAGCTAAGTATTTCAAAGTGAGTAGAAGTTGCATGGATCCATACTGCCCAATAAGGTAGCCACTTGCCACGTCTCACTATTTAACTCACTCACACCAGCCACATTGCAAATACTCAAGGGCCACAAGTGTCTGGAGGCTGCCACGTTGGACAGAGCAGATAGAGAACTTTTCCATCATCATCACGGAAAGTGCTATTGGACTGCACTGATCTAGACAAAAAGGTGGGGGAGAGGCATTCCAGGCAGAGGGAACCGAATGGGAAAACCCAGAGTTCTGAGACAACATGACTCATTCTGAGGGGAGATGGGCATTGTGGCTAAACAAACAGGCGGCAGTCAGATCACAAAATGTCATTAGTGTCAAGCTAAGGAGTTTAAACTCTAGCCTGAAAGCTGATGGGAGCCTCTGGAGGCTTTTGAACAGAAGCCTGATGTCATCAACTTTGCATGTTAATGGAAATGGCAGTCAGTGGGCTGGATTAGAGGGGGCCAACCCAGAGGTGGAGAGACCGGTTCTGAAACTATTGCAGTTGCCTGGGAGAGAAGCAAGAGAGGATTGAAATGAGGCAGTGGCTGTGGCACAGATGTGGACAGAGGGCAGTGTAAAGAGATGTGGAGGACCCACTGGGTGATTGTGTCTGTCCCCTACGAGATGCTTCGTAAATAGTTGTTGGTTTAATGAGTGAATCAGAGCTGAGCCCAGATTGTACAACAGGGTACATGTCCCCTGGCATCCTAAGTGATATCTATTGCACAAACAGGTACAAATGCGTTTCTTTTCAGCTGAAGGAGGAAGGGGCAAGAGGGAGAGAGGCAAACAAGAGAAATGGTGGGGAAGGTGGCTTCCTTTGTCCTGTGTGATGGAGAGAGGGCTCTGGTGAGAAGGGAATGAGCTGTGAGGGTCCCTTGACCTAGGAAGTGCCTCTCTGGGGGTCAGGGACAAGGGCTACTCAGAAGTAGGTACAGGCCATTCTCCACGCTTCCTCTTCCACGACTGCCTTGCCACGTGGACTGCAGGGCAGATTTGGTTTCCTGAAGGACTGGGCCATTTCATCAGCAGACAGGTGCACAGTAGGTTGGCAGCATCAGGGAAGACACTTTCTGCAGAAGATGTTCAGGGACAATGGAACGTGGCCAGAGTAGGAGACATTAGCTGACTGATGCTTAAACACATGAGAGATACCAGCCTCCCTCTCTTGGACCCTAGGAAGTAACTGGAGATCTTGAGGGCCGTTGGCTAAGAGCTACTGTAACTTGGGCATCAATGTGAATATCACTTTGTTTGTATCTACAGGTCCATGAGGCCCAGGACCTTTGGGTTATAGAATGAATGCTAGGTGACATGAGGCAGGTTTCACTTGCTCGTTCATGAAGCAAATACTTGTTGAGCCTTCTGTGTGCCAAGCACAGTGCTACATGCTGCACCTACAGTAGTTCACAAAACAGAGATGATCCCTGCCCCCAGGGAGCTTACAGTCCAATAGTCCAACAGACTGGTATATGTGCTATTCAGGGAAAGCACCAGCAACCTCAAGATAATCCAATAGGAAGGGTTCTTTTAGATTAAGGCCAAGAAAGGACAATTTGAGAAAGTGACGTTTAAACTGAAGAGGGAACAAGAGGTATGAAGGCTTTGGGGACCGATCTTTGGGCATCTGGAGGCCAAGAGAAGGCCAGTGGGTGGAGGCGTGGCAGCCAGGAGGGGAGGGGTGCAGAGGAGGCTGGAGAGGGAGGCAATGCGAGACCTCACGGGGCCACATCAGGACTTGGATTCAAATTTAAGCACAGTGGCAGGGGAGTGACGTGATCAGACTTGTGTTTTACAAAGATCACTCTGGCATCTGTGTGAATGGACTGGGGATGAGAGAGTATGCAGGGAGAAACGTGTCAAGGCTTATTCAGTTGCCTAAGGGAGAGGTGATGGTGGCACAGCTGTGGTGTTGGGAGAGACGTGGAGGACCCTGAGTAGGATCGAGACAATATGTTTTCCTTGTGACCTTGTTTTGGTCTACACAGGCTGAAGTGTTAACTTTCGACAAGGCAAACAGCAAGTATTTGCTCATGCCAATCAGTGCCCACTGTGACCTGCTTCGCTTTGGGTGAATGAGATCTGACAGTGCCCCCGTCACATGGGCCATCCCCCTGCCTCCGAGCAGGACCACACCCGATGCGAGTCCATTTTATGTTCAAAGAATCCTGAGAAAGACGTTTCACAACTTCTGTAACCTCTGCTTCTCTTTAAAATAATCACTACTGGGCAACCCCTGTTTGTATTTCATCTGGATGCCTCTCACCCTAAAGTTGCTTGATTCTTGGTAGAGATGAAGATGCTGACAAAAGTCACCCGGCCATCAAACAGGAATGACGTCATAATGACAGTTCTGAGTCCCGTCTCTGCTCAGAGTGACTTATTTGTGAGCAACACAAAGAAGTGCCCGAATATCCCGAGAAAAGGGATCTAATTAGATTTTTGTAGCTTTTTAGCTGCGAAGTTCTTTGCTCTTGCTACTTAAAGTGTGGTCCGTGGACGGAGTAACATCACCTCAGAGCTTGGGAGAAACGCAGGGTTGAATCAGAATCTACATTTTACCACATTCCCTGGGCAACTCACCGGCACATTAATTTTGAGAAGCGCTGCCTTAGATCAGATGCCTAAGGCCATCTGAAAGCGGGTGGGCAGTGGCAGTTACCAGACATCTGACATGCAGGGAGCCTCAGCAGGGCGTTAGGAAAACCGAACTGGTTCAGCCAGAACTAGACTTTCTCTGGAAGCTCCCTGCCCCCAGGTCATGCAGAGCATTTCAGCTGAAGTCAGAGACAAGGTGTTGTTTCCCTGATTGTGTTGTGGCTGGAAGGAGGGGCGAGTGGACTCCAAATGCTGTCAGGTAGAGAGCAGCTCCTCATGCGTTCCTCCAGGCAGCACCAGAGGCCCAGGGACATTGCTTCCCAACCCCCCCAGTATGGATAGTTTGGTCCTTGTCCTCTTAGCCTGGTCCCTAAGGGCCTTAGCTCCCTGTGGGTGGTTAGGATGATTCTTGCTTCCTTCTGCATTGAGCCACGTGATGTGCAGGGGCAAGGCTGTTTTAGCACCTCAATTAAAGACTCGGGCGGGGGGCGGGGGTGGGAGCAGAACATCCAGTTCCAGGGGTCCTGGAAGCCCTGCCCGCACTGTGCGGTCAACCTCTGCAGGCCAGTGACCCCTGCCCCTGGAGGGGAGTGTGACACAGACACGGGACACAGCCTGGCCAAACAAGGGCCCTGGGCGTATCACTGCTTTCTCGAGATGTGTTTCAAGGCACAAAATCCAGGCCAGAACCAAATCAGCTCCCTCTCTCTTCACTGGGGCTGGTCCTCCCACATAATCAGACAAATGGATGAGGTTTGTGGGCTGTTTAAAGCATATGGTTTGTAAATACTGTAAAATCAAACATCACTTTTGGCTTTTATTTACTGTAACATGTTCACATTACCTAGCACCAAAATAGCTTTTAGGTCTTCTCTGCCTTGCTTTTCTTTCTCCCTGTTCGTTCCTCTTCGTTCCTGTGGTGTCTTGGTCCCTGCCTTCCGTGGCGTTCACGGCTCTGCTGTAACTCCTCCTTCCCCACCTGCTGGATCCCTCCTTCCCCTGGTTGTCAGCCGCCGGCCTGCTGACTCTACTCCAACGTCTTCCTCGCCTGTCCCACTTACCATCTTGCTCCCTTTCCCTCCCTTTGTGTCTCACGCTGCTCCTTGATCTTTTGAAACATCTCTGCTACCTTTTCCTTTCTGTTCTTTGATTTCTAAAGGCTGCGAGCCAGATGTTCCTTACCGTCACCTGACTCCCCCTGCCTCTCTCAGGCTATTTTCTCTTCCCTCCCAAGACTTGCCACGGACTGCCTTCTTTTCCCCTTTTTCTCTAAAGACAACAGAGGGATCCCAGAATCGTAGCATTCAGAGTCAAAGGGACGCAGCCTATGTTACCCCGACAGTTGCTTCTGAGCCAGACACTCTTTCTTCTCCTTTCACCCTCGATGACGGCTGCCCCCGTCACTCCTTAGAGCAAGAAGGGCTGGGGAAGAAGACAAAGGAGCAGGCACACTTCACCCCCCATCATTCTCCCTCACCAACACGTGCACCCAGCCTGTCACTTAGGCCTCATCACACACACACACCCTCTTCTCAGGTCTCTCGGCGCAGACGGGTTTGCTCCCAGGCTCCACCAAAACACCGTTTCCTTCTCCAGGGTCCCTTCTCCCCAGCCAGGCCAGCCTGTGCTCCGCAACCCCAGCTGAGCCCAAGGAAACATAATTCTATTTTGAGGTGGCAGGAGAGACAGGGGCAATGGGGTCCCTCTCCCCAGGTGCAGCTCTTGGGTCGAGGCTGGAGAGAGGACGCCAGCAATGACTCTACGGCCAGATCCAACAGGAAGCTCCCGTCAAAGCTGGCTCCCTCCCAGGGTCAAGTTCAGTCAGTCAACCGATCAACAATTGCTAGTCAATGCTCTTGTGGAGTGGGCTTCCCTCTCTGCCACTGGGCAAAGCATCCTCAGGACAACGGAAAACCAATAGAGACCCAAAGAGACACCCTGGGAGTCGTAAAACAATGGCTTTAAAGTCCCACATTCTCAGCCAGGGCTTCTCCGAGCACTTTACAGAATGTAGATGCTGCTTTCTTGGTATCCGGGGAAACAGAGGTGACACCCAAGCAAGCCACCGGGGATTTGTGAAAAACCCCCCATTTGCCAGTGCTGGGCTCCTCACGGTCTCTGTTTCTCAGGGCTGAGGAGCACTCCGGCGAGGGAGGCGAAGGTCCCCGCTGAGCACGGGGCAGGAGGCCAGCCTCGCCCAGGCCTCCAGGCACCCGCTGCTCCAGTCCCGTGTGGCCGCTCCTCTGGTCTCAGCCCGGCAGTGCCCACCCTGGTCGCACAGGAGGGACGTTGCCCTGCAAAACCTCAAGGGGAGCGGGGCTCGGAGGTAAAGCCGAAACATGGCCCCACCGAGTCCGGCTCCACCCTGTTGTTCTGGGTCCAACGCCGGGATGTGGATCTCTGCTCGGCTAGTCTCAGTGAAAGTCCCAAGACCAGGAGGCAGCGGTGCCATCTTAAGGACAGGAAGAACTTCGGTTTCATGTCTCTGCCCCCCCCACCCCAACTTTCCCCCTGCCTTCCACACACCCGCTGAGGGGAGAGCAGAAAAACAAGTACGAATAGAATTCTCCACCTGACTTCCTTTGATATCAACTAATGAAACGACCGCATCGCCAATAAATTACTATTATCGAATGCACGTACACATAGGCGCGTGTGTGCACACGCATATACACGGATGTACACGTAGTTCCAGCTGTTCTCCCCTGCCCCCTCTCTTGCAGGCAGCTTCAGACGAAAGCCTCGGGCCCCACCGGAAGGGGCTCATCGCATCATGGGGGCCACGTAGTTGGCGGGGAAGAGGCCGAGCTTGTTGTGCAGGCGGCCGGTCCACCAGGACGGGTTGGAGCTGTCCAGCACCTCCACCACCTCTCCGCAGCGGAAGCCCAGCTCGTCGTCCTCAAGGGCCTCGAAGTCGTACAGCGCCCGGGCCCACCGCACTCGCTGTCGGGGAAACACAGAGGGGTCCTGCCGAGCCGGGGCGGCTGGGCTGGCCTTGGGAGCCACGGTCACACGGAGGAGGCTCTGCGGCCAGACAGAGTCCTCCGTGAGCAGTCTGCCCTGGAGGCTGGCTTGTGGCTCTCCAGAGACGCCGCAAGCCCCGCCGGAGCTGCAAGCACACCTCACTGCACGATATCAGAACTCCGAGACTCAGGACTTTGACCCGCGGAGATGTTATTCTCCGAGGCCCCAAGAGAATCCTGGACAACTACTCTCCCTGCATCGATAGGTGGTCTTTTTATTGTCTTCAGGGGACAGAGAGGATGGCAGCGTGCCCAAGCTGACAGCCCACGGTGCTAGTGCAACCGAGGCAGATGGATCGCAATGAAAAAGGCGACAGATCTCCCTCCGCTAGAGCCGGAGCCAGGACAGGGCAAGGCCCTGCGGCCAGACGACGACAGACCGGGATCGGCTCTGCCCCGGGGACACCTCTCCGCCCTCACTTGCTGGGTTCCCACCACCTCCGTTCTGAGCTCCCGGCAGCGTGTCTCTCCTGGAGGACCGACCATTTCCCTAAGTGCCCCTCTTGCCGCCTTCACTGAGCCCAGAGAGGGAAGGTTCACGTACCCCGGCCACTTGGAGCTGAACTGGGTCTGTGTGTCTCCGGTGCATGAGGGCGGCGTTCATTTCGCTGGCCATGCCCACGCCACAGTGCCCGTCGTTTATGTCAAGGCTGGTTCCCCGGCGTTCCTAGAAACAAACACATGTAACGGAAGACCCAGTCACCGCACCACATCCCTCTCAGCCCGCACCCCCCCCCCCAAACCCCACGCCTTGCTGAGATGCCATGGACACAGCCAGTGTTCCAAGAATACTTGCTGCTGATGACAATAAGCCCCAGCTGGTGGGGTGAGGTGGAAGGATAGCAAAGGGACCTTCGGCTGTGAAGACCATGCCAGATTTCGTTCATTCAATCAAAGAATATTTATCAGGCACCTGCCCCGTGTGTAGTACTGTCCTAATCACCGGGGATTTGTAGCTGGAAAGAAAAGGTCCTTGTCTTCATGGAGGGTCAGTTTGGAGGGGAAACCATACACATTTAAGTGTAAAGAGAATGTCTGAGTCTGCCAGGGTAATCAAGGAAGGCTTCCTAGAGGAGGTGATACTTGGCCTCCAGCTTAGAGGAGGAGAAGGATCAGCCAGGAGAGGGCATTTTAGGCCAAGGAAACATCATATAAAAAGCCCCCAAGGTATGAGAGAAAACACAATCGATCATTCTGGTAACTAAAGATAGTGCAGTGTTGCTGGAATGTGTGTTTGCTCCAGGAGTGGGGAGGCTGGGGGGTGGGGGGTTTGGGGAGAGTCTGCAGGAAAGAGGCTGGGGAAACAGCTCACAAAGGGCTTCGTACGCCCTACTGAGGAATTTAGGAACGATGTTATCTGGCTGTATTGTCCATCTCGGTAAGCGGCCCCAAATCCCATCTGGAACAAGGCAGGGGATAAATAAATAAATAAGCAAGGCTCTATTGTGGGTGTTAAACTGCTTTTCTTGTGGATCTCCACCGCCAGATGGGTTAAGGGGCTGACAGGAAAATGGAGCAACGGTTCGCTGAATCCTCAGGGTAGGAATGTGTGTGCGTGCGTGCGTGTGTGTATGTGTGTTCAGGCGGGGAGCCAACGAATTCACAGAGACTTCTTTGCCAAGAGCAGTTCCTACATCACGTTATCATATTTCTGCCATTTGGGAGGTCCCGGGTCTTTATGAACTTCGTCAGCCCTGATGAGGCCGGGCCTCAGATGGCCCTCCCCCGCCCACAGTCCCAGGACCACGACAGACCCCCAAGCACGGACGGTTGTACGTACGTGACACTGTAGGGAATTTTCCCACACTAAGTGGCCTGAGCCTCCCCTTCCCTACCTCGCTGTGCCCACGTCATTGTTTGGAGGTACCTGATGAAAGTGGGGGTGCTGTAGATAGCGCTGCTGCTGTGGCGGTGCCGGGGGGTACTGCGAGGGAGGGGGCGCTGGATGATCCGACAGCTTCCGGTTCATCGACGGCCGGATTTCTTCTCCCCCGGGCCCGCTGAGGTGTGGGCCTCCCTGGGGCCTCCGGTCCAGGCTGTTGCCCCGGTGACCCTGGGAGAGCACGAAGGTGATGTGGTTCCATCCTCCTCCCCAATCTCCCGGCCCCACCCCACCCTTCTGGCAGCTGTTTCCAGACTTTGCTGGAGAGACAGCTCCAAGAAACAGCTGGCGGGGGGCGGGCAGCCTAAACACAACCGGTGACAGTTCGGGCCCTCGCAGTTTCAGAAGTGGCCTCTACGTTCTCAGATTCTCCCAGGTTGGGGATTTCGGGCCTTTGGTTCACTTTCCACGTGCTACCCAGTAGTCCCTTCCTAGCGGGCTTGTTTTTCTCTGTGTAATCAGGCTAAATATTCTGTTTCACTGACACAATGCCACCCCTCCTTATCTCGTGTTGCCACACCACGGGACAGCCTGCCCTCCCGATAAGCTCTGCCATTGACTTTGCGTGATTTTTAACTGTCATTTATAGCCTGGTGATAGAGACCCACACAGCAACCCTCTTGCAGCACCATGGAAACCAGGCCTGCCGCTGGGCATGCTGGGAAGGAGCAAGGCTTTTTGCTTAATGCGGCCATAACCTTGTGACTCAGAGGTCCTTTCTTGTTATTTTTATTTAACAATTACACAGGGCCCTGGGCTTCACATATGCCAGGCGCTATTCTAAGTGCTTTATTTGTTTATTTATTTATTTTGTTAATTAAGAAAAAAGTTTATTCGTTTGAAGAGAGAGAGAGTGTGTGCCCTTGAGCGCAGGGAGGGGCAGAGAGGGAGGAGAGAAAGAATCCCAAGCAGGCCCATGACGCTGGGATCATGACCTGAGCTGAAATGAAGAGTTGGATGCTCAACGGACTGAGCCACCCAGGCGCCCCTCTAAGTGCTTTACGAATATGAACTCGTTTAATCTAGTTTAATGCACTTTTATGCTAACTCTTTTAACTCTGCATGCACATCCTAGTAAATTAATACCTCTGTCTGTTTCTTGATTAAAATAACTCACAAGGTCTTTAGTTAACCTTTGTTTCCTTTCTGAACTTTTATGGGCACTTGTTGGGAACACCCTTTTTTCCTAGAACTGTCACTTCTCAAGCTTACAATTAATCAATTACCTGAAATGGTTTTCTCTACTTCCCCAGGGCATGTGTTGCTTTGAAAGTCTCAATGCCTTTTCAGATAACTTGTTTTCTGGGATTTCAACTATTCCAGAGAAGGCTTCTTTGTATAATACCCACCTCTTTCTTATAACCATGTCATTTCCTTTGAAAGATATTTTATAATGTGTGTGTGTGCGCGCGCAGGGGGAGGGAGGGGCGGTGAATTTACCTACAGGAGGCAACTTAACTTTTCCTTGGTGTTTACTATTGTCCAGACCCTATGGCAAGTGCTATCACTATACTGTCTTATTTAATCCTTACAACAGTCCAGGGGGGAGGTATTCTTTTCTCTCCATTCTACAGATGAGAAATCTGATCCTCAGAAAGGTTTTTTAACTTGGCTAGGCAACAAGGACAGTTAGTGATGAAGTCAGGATTTAAAGCTAGGTTTGTCTGATGCATTTTCTATTAAAATGATACTCTAGAGGCACCTGGGTGGCTCAGTTGGTTAAGCGTCTGACTCTTGACCTCAGCTCAAGTCATGATCACACAGTTTGTGATCATACAGTGACAGCACTGAGCCTGCTTGGGATTCTCTCTCTCCCTCTCTCTCTCTCTGTCCCTTCCCTGCTCTCTCTCTCTTTCTCTCTCAAAATAAATAAACTTAAGAAAATAATTTATTAAAATATTTATATTTCATAATGTTCTAAGAGCAAGAATTCCAGGTCAATTTTTTTCCTCCAACACCCCCACCCTCCTTTCCTGGGACAAAGCTCTCCCCACTGCCTTAGTCCTAGACTCCAGGCTGCTCTCCAACATCCCTGTGTGTGGCCCCCTGGCCTTCATCTCTGGGCAACTCCTAAGCTAGGCTGAAAGCTACGATGTAGTAGTATTTATAATAACAAAATAAAGTATCTACAGGTAAGAGCTGATGTTTGCTGAGTGTTGTTTGTAGCATTGTTAGGAATGACGTAAGGGGAGGGGATACATTATCTTCTCCAACCTTCACAACCATCCTGTGGGCTAGGTATCACCACCTTCTGGTTTTACGGGTCAGTAAACTCAGGATTGGACAACTTTCCTAAGTCACATGGCTAGGAAGTGTTAAGACAGGGTTTAACTGAGATCTGACCTCCAGATCTGAGATTCTGTCTTCCAGAATACTCAGAGGACATGCCCATCAAATGCATTGCCTTGACGGGTCACATAGGACTCATGTTGCCTAAAATCTCCAGACTTGGGCTGATCGGGGCCTGAGGTGTACCTGATCCTCTCGGGTTCTATCCCTCAGAAAGATCTGCTTCTGTTTGGAGATGGAGGTCGTCCTGTAGTAGTCCACCAGCTTATTTAGAGATGGAAACTTCTCTGTCCACAGGAAGTAATTACCCTTGGTGTCTCTCATGACCTTGAAGTGCTGAACATCATCCTCATGCCTACAGATCAAGGAGAATCCACATTGTATATTACATCACGACAATGTCCCCACCCCCCAGGACTGACTGCCTCCAGGGATGCTGGAGTTCTGTTTGGGCAGGAAATGGAACCGCAGGTGCCTGCCTATCCAGTGGCAGGTGGGGCTGGCTCAGTTAAATTCTAAAGGGAGATTTGTGGGAGGGACCGTTCAGGACACAGGCTGCATTAGAAAGGATTTTTACATCAGCAGAAGATAATCTATTTTCTGATACTGGAGCTGACCTTTCATAAGAAAAAAAATGTTTCCAGGGTGCCTGGGTGGCTCAGTTGGTTAAGTGTCTGACTTCGGCTCAGGTCATGATCTCACGGTTTGTGGGTTCGAGTCCTGCATCGGGCTCTCTGCTGTCAGCGCAGAGCCTGGAGCCTGCTTCAGATCCTCTGCCCCTCTCTCTCTCTGCCCTTCCCCAGCTCGCACACTCTTTCTCTCTCAAAAATAAATATTTTAAAAAAAAGTTCTTTAAAAAAAAAAAAGGAAAGAAAAAAATGTTGTGAGTGCTTTAATGACTACAAGGTTAAGGACTCTTTACAATGTTTGTTTGAAACGTGGCAATCCCTGAGTTCTGTACTACGCTAAGAACTCTGACAAGACTCAGAGGGGAGGGCTTTTCACCCCTGTGACCTTTCCATTATCAGAAATACTTTGAACCAGCTCCTTTAAGCCCATAAACTAGCTCTGGACAGTAAGAGACCACCTTGAGAAATTTGTCACAATCGGTTTTCTATATAAAGGCGATCTCTTGGTCTTGGTTTACGTTTTACATAAGTAAGGTTACAGAAGATTTTGAACTTTTAGGGGAGAAAAGTTATATAGCGATGTGGTGTTTTCATTGTAAAGGACCTCTGAGATTGGTTAGCCTTGTCTCCATGTTACAGATGAAGGAGGACGCTGGTTCAGAGAGATGGCGGGGGCTTGGCCAAGGCCACCGTGAGTGGCAGAGCTGAGGCAAGAACCTCGCTCTCTGATTCCAGTCTAGCGAACTGGGCCTGTCACACCGTGTACACATGCTAACTTCTTTTAGATCGGCACCTTTTAGCACTAGCTGGAAATATTTGTACCAGGATTGGAGAAATTGGATTTTGTTCACCTGGAAAGGGGGACCTTGGCCTTTACTAATAGCTCAATTAGTAACAGCTCAATTTCTCAGTGTTTCTCCATCACCAAGTCCTTCTCTTTTGGATGTCAAGTTTATTTGTCAAACAGACATACATTTATGTCTAAAAATAAACTAATGATATGAATTGCCTGATCCAACAGAAAGGTCACGAATTTAAAGAGAGTTGGAGAGTAAAGATACCTCGGAAGGTTAGTGCAGGTTTCTTAAGGATGGAATCAGTGGTCCATGTTCAGAGGGGACAGGAATTATGACTGATCTTCAGTCTCTTATGTGCTGGGCTCTGCTCAGAGCCAGGTGAGCCTGCGCAGTGACCTCTGCTGGACTGCTCTGGGGTAGAACTGACTTTGCAATCACTGCATGGCCTTCCCCTTGGAGGTGGCCCCTAACAGATGCTTTCTTCACTCTAACACCACATGGCTTAATTCATTAAGTCATTACTCCTCACATCTGTGCGTGGAGGAGGAAATATTCTTGTGATATAATTATTCATCTACCACCTCTTAGTCAAAGAAACAGAGAGAGAAACATTAACCCTTGCTCTCTCATGAGCTGAGAGGACTGGATGTCAGGCTTGCAGCTGGTCATGTGCGCCCATGGAGAGAGAGCGGCTGCACCGATGTGTCAAGTTCAGAGAGGGGCCGAGAAAAGGATGTTACTCAGGGCTCCAGACTCTAAAACCTAGTGTTTCAGACCCTTAACAAATGCTAAGTGATAGGACTACAATTAGCTCTTAATTATCTTTGCATGACAGAAAGCAGATGTATGAATAAATGAAAATGATTTGCTTTGGAATATATTATGCTACATTTCTGCAAGAGATATAATCATGATTATGGCGATATTCACAAGGAGCTGCACTGGCAGAAGTCAAGGCTGACCGTTTTGGAGAATTCACCTTAGTGGAGGAAATATAAACCATAATTTCTAGCTGAAAAGCCACAGTCCACTTCATGCAAACCAAAGGCACCAAGAGATGCCCTTCAATGTAACCATTTCCGGGGTCCAGTCTGTAATCAGGGCCCTTAAGAAAGAGATTTGGTTGTAGGATTTATCAATAGAGCACAATTGCATTAAAACCTGACAAATTTAGAATCTGTGATACATCAGTGTAGGCCTGAGCTAAAATTTACTACTGCCTAAGCTGTGAAAAAAAAAAAAAGTTTTAGTTAAGGAAAATTAAGAGTTTAAGTAAGATTGCAAGGGCAAAGCTAATGAGACCAAGCTATTTTTGAGCACTTTAGAGGAATACGTGCATACGAACGGTTGACCCGTTATTTGTAAGTCCTTCCTACCTATTCCTTAAAATATCCATTCTTTCTAAAGAGTAAAGTGGCCTCAGTTCATTACCTGAGATTGGATTTATGCGCTTAAAGCACTAAAGCTGTATGCCTTTCAAAGCGTATTGAACAATCTGAACCAACATTTCCTGTCAATGAACTTGACAGGCGGTCCCACCACACACGTCTCCTCCTGCATGGAAATCAGTGTTAATTTATGCACTTTCACATGTGGCCACCACGCCTGATATGGGACTCGCGATTCCAGACAGGCTGACCACACGCAGTGTGCTCAGACTTGGGGTTTCTGAGTGTGGGGCTGTGTCATGTTTATGCCTGGACTGACTCACTTCCTCCCGGGCACGCACACGAGTGAGATTTTGCTGCTACCGTCCCTCACCCCAGCCCTCCTCGGCTCCCATCTGCTGCTGTCAGCTTGCTGCGTTACAGTGTGTTGACGTAGCCCTTCTTTTTGTGCCACCACGTACAACTACCTCTGTCCCCTACAGCAGTGACTTGGGATTTTAATTGTCCTCGGAGCCTTCTTCGACATATATCAGTAGTTAAAGAAAAGGTTCAGATTTAAACCTCAAGACAGATGTGGACAACTGGGAATTCTCCCTTCCTTCTCCTGCCCCACTTCCTTGCACAAATACTCACTGAACACCTACTGGGTGCAAGGCACTGTTAAAGGCACAAAGATGAAATGGAATAAAATCTTGTCCTTCCAGAAGCACTTGGGCTGGAAGGGGAAGCAGATGAACATCTACATAATTTGGCCACAAACCAGCGTACTGAAGAGTTATATATATGTGTCATGGGAAGGAAATGGACGGCATCCCAGTTGATAAGATGCCTGGGCCCCTTGGCCACCATGCTCCTGAGCAATAAATAGGTCACATTCAAGAGGTCACCTCACGGCCTTAGCAGTCTGGGTTGGGGGTGGCCAGTACCTGACGGAGATGGAGAAGTCCCCTGGGGAGCTCTGGCTGGCCCGGATGATGAAGAAACCAACCTCCTTGCCCATCAGTAAGTTCTCTGCTTGGTGTCGGGAGAGGCCTTCGTGAAACCATCTATTAGATGAGATAAAACCAGAGGATCTTGGTGAGTTGCCAGAGCGATGGAGGGGAAGGGGAGAAGGGATGAGCCAAAGGGACAGAGGCCGGGGACTCTGGTCAGTAGAGAGCAGAAAGAGGCCGAAGGGGGGGCCGGGCCTCTAAAACCAAACACGTGCTCTAGGCGGTTTGCAGGCGAGGCAAGTGAGTGTTCCCCTGACGCACCCCCTTTGTTCCTTCCCTCTCTCTCGCTTGGAAAACCTGAATCATGGAAATGTGCCACTGCACCAAAATGGGACAGTGTGGGAGTGACTCACTGCGGGAAGCGGCCGCCTGCTGGCAGCTATGTGAGGGATGTCACTAGGAAAGAGCGCTGCAGGGACAGATGATGTGCCAGCAAGACAGGAGCCCCTTCAGGCGCTGGGGGACCGGAGCTGGGGAGCCGTGGGCTCTCCCCCAGGCTGAGAGCTCAGTGGGCCCGCCTGAGAGCCCAGGGGCCCTCATGATCCGGGTGGCATGGAGCAAGGCTAGCAGCGGCCAGAGAGCAGCGTCTACACAGCCAGCTCCGGGGCCCTCCCCCAAATCCAGGAAAATAATCTTTATGGTGGAAAAGAAGAAACAGGGGGGAAACTACACTTTCAGGGGAACAGTCAGGGTGGCAGGCAGCCTCTAAGTGTCGCGGCAGGTGGCAGAGCGCGTGTGAAGGCCAAGAGCTGCCATAGAGGCGAGGCAAACAGTAGCTGCAGCCTCAGGGCAGGTGGCCAGAAACCTCTCAACCACACAAGAGCGAAATGAGTGTTTGCGATCACTCAGCGGCCCTAAGTGGGACCGGCCCCATTTCCTCAAGGCAGCTGCTCCATTGTTGCCCCTGGAAGGCTAGTATGTGCGTCCCCCTAAGGTGAATGTCCCACACTCTTTGGATTCCTTTGTGAGCAATTCTCTACGCTCTCTGGAATTTAGGAACCTAGACTCCAGACAGGAGCACCTTATTCCAGACCTGGTGCTGCAGGCGAAGTTTCTTTGGGCTCTGAGGGGCTGGAAGCAGAGGGTTTCTGGTGGTCACCTGCCTAGAAATCCTGCCAGGATACCTGTTGTGCTTTGCTGCAGGGCTGAACAAGGGACTGCCCACCACAGCTTTTGCCTTGTGCAGGAAATGTAATGGGGCCGGGCAGAGGAATGGGCCACGCTCCTCAGCAGCCATACCTCAATGGAAATATTTTGGAAGAGGCAGCCAGCAGTTAGGAGATCGTTTAGAAAGTACACACTTATCCTCTGATGGGAGCTTGACACGTGACTTCAAGACTTGCAAAAAACGTCCACACGCTATATGTTAAACGAGTGGGCGGGGTTACGTTATTAGGTATCATTCCAAAGCTATTCACTTGTTCATTCAACAGTTTTTATCAAATATCTACTATGTGCTGACCTGCTTCTGGGCACTCGGGATACAGTGGTGAGCAAGGTGGACAAGAGCCCTTGCTGCCACGGAACTTATGTTCTACCATGCTGAGACAGCGGGACCCACCAGTGGACCCAGTTGTTCACTGTGACCTTGATAAAAAGGTTTCAGTAGGAGGAGAGAAGTTAGAGATAAGAGTGCACACAATTCTTTTGAAGAAGGGGAGTGGTAGCTGGAAGGAGACTTGGGATCAAGAATGGTTTTTTTTTGTTTTTTTTTTTGTTAGACGGGAGACATTGCAGCATCTTTGTGGATGGGAGTGACCCAGCAGAGAGGAAGAGAGAATTGATGTGAGACAGAGAGAGAGGGGAGAGTTTCTGCCAGAGGCACAGACGATTCTTCCCAAACAGCTGCAGGAAAGGCAGTGTCCCAGTAAGTTGCAGGAGGTGGGTGGATGCAGTGAGTCAGGTGGGGGGATGGGCAAGAGGGGCTTTTCCGGTGGCTTGATCGTCCCAGTGACCCTGGAAGGAAGGCCCTGAGTCCACAGTGCGGTGGGGGAGGGGCTGGAGGCTTGAGGAGCGAGAAGGTGTGAGGGGGTCATTGAGGAGATTACAGGGCAACATCAAGGGCTGAGGTCAGTGGTCATTCTGTCGGTTCAGTGGTCAGTCCTGGTTCACAGGGTCGCCAACACCGCTTGGGGTTTCTAACAGCCCTCTGCTCTTTGGGCTAGACTGTGACTCGCGGACCAGATTAGATTTCTATCTAACCTTTGTGGTCGATTCTTGAGACAAACGAGACCCAATCTCAATTTTTCTGTTTCCTCCTTAGGAAGGGAATTTCCTCTTCCCCCCACTCTGTTCTCACTGGTTTGAGCACGGTTTAGGGAAGGCAAGGAGCTGTGTGGGGTCCCTGGTGAGGGTGGAAGAGGCTGGGAGAAAAGACTCGCTCTGAAGAGGCAGCTTCTGACACGGGTGGCCAACAGCGCCCCTGGTGGAATTTGTGGAAACCCTGTGATTGCGGTTATAGATGAGTTTAGCTTATAAACCTAAAATAGGCGATACATGCACATGGTATAAAATTCAAAAGGGAATGCAGTGAAATGCAAATCTCCCTCCCACCCTGGCCTTCAGCTTTGTGATTCCCTCTCCAGAGGCAACCGGTTTTGACAGTGTCTTGGGTATGGATGGATAATTTTAGTGACTGCTGAAAAAGTAAGGGGAGTGTGAGTGGGTAGGCCCGTGTCAGCAGGCTGGAAATACTTACTCAGGAAACTGGATGTCTATAAAATTCTTGGGCACATATCCTTCTTGGCTCCCAAGCTCCGCCTTGAACCACTCCTCTTGGTTACTTAAGATCTACATGGAAGAGAAGGAAGGAAGGACAAAGATTGTAGGGAGGACGCCAAGAGGCACAAGAGAGGGGCTGCGGGGCAAAGAACACCCTTTCGGATTTAGAGGGAAATAAGCCAGAGAGACAACACAGGCGCTCCAGTGGGAGAGCAACAGGTTTGTCTCTAGAGTTTGGCTTCCTTGACCCCGAGCTAATTTCTGTCCCCTAGTGCCATCCACACATGGGACGCCACCGTGGTGTGACCTCCCAGACTCAGCATTCAGGGGCCTCTCTGCAATCCTTTCTCTTTATATGTTGGAAACTCGTGTGTCCCAGATCTCAGCATCTGAAGCTCCTCATGTGAGCAGGTGTTGGGAAGGCAAGAGCAGCCACTCCACGGTTTTTTTCTTCTCTGCTAGGTAACCAGGAACCTTTTAAAAATTTAATTTGTTCCTTTTTTTTTTCAACAAGCAAATTGAAACTTAAACATCCAGTGGGGCCAGCTTTGAAAACAGTAACTGTCTGTGTTCACACTCCATGTGAGTGTGAGAGCTTGTGAGAGCTTCACAATTTGGACGTAACTCAAGATGTTTGGGATGCCTTTTCTAAACTTGCTTTTAGAGCCAGATCACAAGCAAAACCAGAAGTTCGGTCTCATTACTGTATGGTCCTTCTTTGACTGTGACCCCAAATGCTATCACTTCCCTTGATTACTCATATGACTCACCACTTGGCTCTATGTGGCTTCTGGTTATTTCAGAAAATAGTAGTTTCGCTATTAAAAGACAAATATTTGCCTCCATCCCCCACTGAGAATGTTTCTAAAGCGGGCGGCATGGACTTGAACAATAATGAAGATGGCAGAGCAAAAAAATGAAAAGAAGCTTAATGGTGTCATTGAGCCACTGAATTAGCCACGCTGGAGCCCTCCTGCTTCAGGACTTTGTATGAGAAGTAATAAATTTGCATTATTGTTTAAGCCGCATTTAAGTTTCTGTTTCTTGTAGCTGAAGACTCCGTAACTGATAGACATGCTACACTAAAGGAGAAAGCAGAAGGTGAGCAGGAAAGACTGCCTGGAGGAGAGGCCCTGGGGTTGCCCAGGCAACGGAAGGAGTTACCCAGGCAAAGTCAGACGGCGGCGGCGCAGGAACTTCTGGGATGAGAGGAAGTGAGGTGCATTCTGGGAATGAAAGGCTTCCGTCCCGCGGGAGTTTAGACTGTGGCCCCAGGGGCCGAGGGGATACCAGAGGTACAGGCCCTTGTAGCCCATGTTGGAAAGTCTGGGCTTCCGTCTTGAAATTTATGGGGAACCACTAAAGGATTCTGAGCAGGGACGTAACACAGCAAGAATTAGAGCCAAGAAAGAGCCCTGCATCAGAACGTGAAGACGGATTGTGGGGGGGAAAGTCTGGGAAGGGAGTGCAGCCATCCCAGCGAGGGGCGAAGGGGTATTTTAGAGGAACCTGGAAGCAAAGTGTGCGGGATTTCGCGACTGTTCTTGGAACCAAGGGAGAAGTGGACTCCGGGAGGGCTCCGGATTTCGCTCTTGGGAGACCGAGTGGGTGGTGATGGCTTTGCTAATACATGAAGAGAAGCAGGTCTGAGGCAAAACCCATGGGCTTCAGATTGCATGTGGGTGCATGTGGGTGAATCCAAGCTGCCCCCTGCGTCTGAGGAGAAAAGCTCAGTGAGCCGTTGGAGATGTGTGTCTGGGCTGGGCAGAGAGGTTGGGGCTGGCATTGGGGATTTCAGAGTCGTCCTATGGCAGGTGGAGTTGAAGTCTCAGTCCCACGGGTTTCTCTGTCCCAGAGAGGAGCAGAGATGAAGACGGCGAAGTAACTGATATTTCGAATATCACCCCCGGGGTGGAAGAAAGGGGCCGGCCCTCCGAGTTTGGAATTGAGAAGGCTTGGTTTCCAGCTTGGCCCTGTCACTCGCTGTGTGACTTTCCGCAGGTCAATTAGCCATCTGATAAATGGGGACAGTGACAACCAGCTAGCATCTCCCGAGCTGATGTGAGGATCAGATGAGCTCTGGTACCTCGAAGTCCTTCAGAAATTGCATCCTGAAAGGGGCGCCTGGATGGCTCAGTGGGTTAAGCATCTGACCTTGGCTCAGGTTGTGATCTCGTGGTTTGTGGGTTCGAGCCCTGCAGCAGACTCTGCTGACAGCTCAGAGCCTGGAGCCTGCTTCAGATTCTGTGTCTCCCTCTCTCTCTGCCCCTCCCTCCCTCTGTCTCTCTCTTTCTCAAAAGTAAATAAACATTAAAAATTTTTTAAAACACAATTCTGCAAAATGTGGTATTCTTGGGAGGGAGACCTCCAGCTCTGAAGGACATAGTAGGGTTTATAAGTTCTTTAAAGCATTATATGTGTATGTTTTGAATTTAATCACCTGTTCTGAAGAAATAAAAGTGTGTCTCATATTTGAGTTCTAGAATTGCTGAGGACAGAAAACTTTATAGTTTCTATCATCAAATATGACTGCTGGTATCACTAAGGACTCGTGGGTATGTGTATGCCGAGATGGGGCGGAGTGGGGGGAGCAGAAAAATCTAGGTCAAAAAAAGCACTCGGAAACCCGGCACCGGTGCCCGGGATTCACACAGAGAACACAAGGACATTTCACTCCGTGCCTTCACCCCTCAACGTATGGCTTTGGAGTTCCTTTCTCCCATCACATGGGAGTGCAATGTTTGGGCTGGGTAGCAAATGTCAAACACGAAGGTGAGCAGGGATAAGGTAAAAGAGGCCATGTGGAAATTGGCTCATCACGGTAAGAACCAACTATGTACTTAGTTCTCTGACCTGAAACCAGCTGTAATTTTAGTAATTGTGGCTCACACCCATCTACCTCCTGTAGCAACTGAAAGATTATCCCACAATGGCGGCCATTTCTCCCCACCACCTGGTGCTCCGTCTGCCTAAGATCGTGTTCCCAGAGAGGTGAATTTACAGGCTTTTTATGGCATATAGAAGGCAAGGTTTTAAAAGAATCTCATTTTCTGCAAAGAGGAGTGTTTGGGGGGAGGTGGTTTCCTTCTGCCGTTGTTGGCCCAGGGCCCCATACTTCCTGTTCTTCTCATCTCTCTGTCTGTTCGGTTCCCCCTATCTCTTGTCCCCATCATGAAAACTCGAGCAAGGGGTTCAGCCTAAACACATGAGGTTTTACACTTCACTTTACTGTATGTTAATTCGGATAATGTTGCCTACGAGAATAATTTTCTGGGTTACATGGCCTGAGAATAAGTTAGACGTGGGAAGAGGACAAAATGTACAGTTGGGAGAATTTTAAAATTGGATGGAATTATAGCTCTTAGAGGCATAGCAGAAATCTGAAGTATTGCAGTTAATTACATAGGATTAACTCTTCATGCTTTCAGGTCACTGTTTTAGTAGGAAGAAACAGGGCTGAGTTAGACACAGTACAGAAGCAGGTGGAAATGGACTGGGTCGTTTTTTTTTTTAAAAAAACAGCGGCAGATTTAAGAGGGAAAATGTTAAGTCTGGGGCTGCACAGAGCTGCAGGTCCAAGGGGTTGAGGCATGAACATAAAATTATCTGACTCCTAATGTTTCCGTCACAGGAGAAGCTGGATCGAGCCATTCGGCCAGAGTTCCCCGTCCACCATCTTGTTCATCGTCCTTTGATCGGCATCTAGTGAGCACCTGCTGTTTGCGCTTAGGTGCTGGGAATACAGAGATGAAGAAGCTGAGGCCTGTGTCCTGGGGAACTCACAGTCTAGAGGGGGTTAGCTGGTGGTGAGCTCGTCAGGCATTGTTTGTACCTTTTAGTGAAAAAGTCTGTTTCGTCTTTTAGCACGAAAAGTCTAGGATGAAAGAGCATCCCAGGAGTAAATTGCTGGGGCGGTCAAGAGCTGCTTTGGAAAGCAATTGCAAGATCTTGGGGCTTTGTACCCATCTCTGGAGCGGAGGGGCAGATGTTGCAGTCATACATAGAGACCCACGGGCAGGGCTACCGACCGCCATGATAGAGACATGCTGTGGGGTTCCGCCAACAAGCCCCTCTCCACTTTTCTTTCCATCAGCACAGCTGCAAGGGACAGAATTTGAAAAGGACAGGTTTGCCCTTCTGATGGAATTCTACACGAGCGTGCAGAAATGCAATTTAACAATTCACGCAGTTTGCGCTGAGCACCTATGTGGGGCTGTGACTCGCGTGGGGGCGCTGCTGGGAAGACACAAAGATGAACCGGCTTGGCTCTGCTCTCAGGGAGCTCATAGATGGAGGAAACCACCACTCATTCATTCACCAAATATTAGGGAGGGTCAACTTTCTGCTGTTTTGGACACTGAGGCAGACCTGGCCCCTGCCCTCACAGAGCTTTGGCGAGTGGAATAGCCAACACATGCACCGGCGGTCAGGATCCCACAGGGTAAGGGCAGTGATGGGAGGTGGGTGTAGTGTGCGTTAGAGCACAGGGGTTTGGCTGCTCATAAATAACCGTCTCGGGAGGGGAGATCAGCAGCACCTTGAATGACGTGTGTTGCCGTGCCGTGGAAGAGCTAAAGAGGGAGTGACTCATTTTGCTGGGGCCATAGGGGGTGTGGAGGATTAGTGAGGGTTCCGAGGCAGAGGTAGTCAAATATGCCTGTGGAGGAGAAAGGGATTTGGAGTGCAGGGAGAGTGCGAGAAACTCGGTGTATATATTGCAGCGTGACCTGGGCATTACATACGCAAGGGTGTGTGTAGGTGCGCGTGCGTGTATGTATGTGTGTGTGTGTTCACGGACGAGAGCTTGGGGAGGTTGGGGAGCGGGTTGGGCCCAGGTGGCTTAACTTTCTATCAACTGGTAATGGGGAACCGCTGAATGTTTTTGAGCAAGGAGGTGATCTGACCTGATTTTTTTTCCCAGAAAGATCCTCCGAAGACTAGTACGTAGAATGATTGAAGGAGTAAGAGACAGGAGGTGATGAAGTCAGTCAAGGGGCTGTGGCGATGGTCTGAACGGTGGCAGGAATGGGCAATACTGGAATACGGCAACCATTCACGGAACATCCACTTTGAGGTGGGGCCATTACCTCTAATCCTTCCCCAAACCCTGCAAAATAGTTACGGTCCCCGCTCGCAGATGAAGGACAGTGAAGCTCAGAGGGGCAGGGGACTGATCCAGGGCCACACAGCTAGTCAGCTGGGATTCGAACTCCCAACTTCTCTGGCTCTAAACTCCTGCTCCTTTTTACTTCATCAGACTCCTCTCTCGTGAGGCAGGGGATTGCTTGAGAGATCTCAAGAAGAATATTCAGGACAGAGTAATGTTGAGGAGCGAGGCAGAGCTCCAGTCAGATGCAGAAGAGGGACAGCTAACGGTGTCACCTTCTACAGGTGGTATAGTAGTGTCATGCTATGATACATTAAGGAGATCACGGGTGGACTTGAAGGGAGTGTTGAGGGTAAGAGGCAGTTTCCAGAAAGTTCCAGCAGACTCAGTGGGAGGTGAGGAAGTAGAGGCACCAGCACAGGGAACTCTTCCTGGTGTTGGGAGCCAAGGAGAAGAAAGAAATCAGGAGGTGGACTGAGAAGCAGAGTTGAGGAACGTTTTTTTCTTTCTGCTTTTCTGAGGAATAGGAAACTCTTGAGCAAGATATTGGGTTCTGTTCGCAATGGGAGATGAGGGGGGGGAGTTGGCCCGTTGGCCTCTCTTGAGCGAGGACCCTGTATAGCGGTTGATAATCACATGGTCACAATATCCCAGAGAGAAGGGAGGGACTGCTCACCGTGTGGCAGATGCCTCTGTGACCTTGGTAAGATCCCACAGAAGTGAAGGTCGCCTCTTCCTGGGTGGGCGGCCCAGGTGACGTTTTGACCTTGAGAAGCTCCAGCATAGAAGGCACACCCTTCACAGCTATATTACTAGAGCTTACAAGGTGAGAGCGGTTAGAAGGACGAATACTGGGGGTGTTCAAGTCCCAAACCAAGTGACTTTCTGAGTCACCCCGTCACGTACTGACAAGGCTCTCACTACGGCAAATATACTTAGGGGCGAGACACTGGTGGCCTCAGTGTTGCTGTGCAGGCTGAGAAGGCCCATGTCGGCTGCTGAGGAGTAGGAATCAGGATTTCTGAGGGTGCTCTGTGGCCAGGCCGGTGCGGGGTGGGGGGTGGGCATTAGCGTCACAGACTCCCCAAATGGCCTGCAGAAGGGCTTCTGCTTTTGCTCAAAATCGGGGTTAAGATGTGAAGCCCACAAGTGTGATGCATGGAATGTGGAAGTCCAAGGCCACTTTGTCTCTGCACGTAGCCACAACAACTCAAGTGTGGGTGTTAGGCAGGTATTAAGGCGTCCCCGAGCGGCCGGGGTGTGCATGGCCTCCATTGGCCCACGTCTGTTCCAGTCATCTTTTCCCGGCTGTCTCCAGCCTGCACCCTCGGTTGAGTTTTGGCGACACTGAACCTCACAGTGCTCACTGAAGCCACGTGGGCTTGCTTACATCTGAGCTTCCGGTAAGCGTCCAGCCACGTTCCCTGCATTCCCCGGCCACAGGTGTTGCTGCAGCTTCCTGCCACCCCATCTCTCGAGTGGGATCCCTTGTTCCCTCACCTGTGCTCCCTGAGCACTTAGACGAGAACATCTGTAAGAGCCCTTTGGATGGATTTCTTTCCCTCTCCAGACCACAAGTATCTCAGGACAAGGATGGTGACTTATTTCCATCATGTACCCTGGTAACTGGCACCCGAGAGCTCAGAAGGAACCCTTTTGATTGAGGTGAATTTCTCTTTTTTGAAAGAAACCACATGCAGTTCTGAAGAAACAAAGGCATGGGGGGAGCACCTGGATGGCTCAGTGGGTGAAGCATCTGACTCTTGACTTCGGCTCAGGTCGTGATCTCACATTGTGTGAGTTTGAGCCCCACAGCCGGCTCTGCACTGTCAGTGTGGAGCCTGCTTGGGATTCTCTCTCTCTCTCTTTTTCTCTCTGCCCCTCATCCACTCCTTCTCTCTCTCTCTCTCTCTCCCTCAAAATAAACAAATAAACTTAAAAAAGAAAAGAAAAGAAAAGAAACAAAGCCATGGCTTGTTCGATGAACACAGTGACCAGACCAGAGTAACCCAAACTCCCCCGCGGCTCCCCGGGGCCCCACGTCACCTACCTTCAGAACATCTCCGGTGTGAAAGCTCAGCTCATCCTCGCCGGAGGCGGTGAAGTCAAACTTGGCAATGGCTTCCATGTTGCGATGGGAAGCTGGAAGAGAGGTAGTGTGTTTATTGTGCCTTTCTGTCCAGGGAAGGGCTCAGAGCAGCGGGCACCTAGCAGTCTTAGCAGGTGGTAGGCGCTTGGCCGAAGGTCTCCGGGCCTGAGAGGAAGACCCAGGTTCGCAGGGAGGGCTTTTGTTTTTGTGGACTCGCTGCGGGAGGGAGCCTGTGGGATCTGCCTCCCGTCGTTCCCTGAATCCCCAAGCTCCAGGAGCGGGGAAATGAAGGCCAGCAGCGCCTTCCCCTTTCTCCTCCCTTTGCCTGCCCGGCCTGTCACCATCTCTGGGGCATCTCTGTTTCTGGTTGATAAGGATGGAAGATTCACTATCATCTCTCACTTGGGGCCCGAGGGGCTGGAAAGACTGTTCTGTAAACATCGTCCTGAGGCTGTCCCTTGGCAGCTATGTTTAACCAGGCGGTGTTAATTAGACAGATGCCATTTTCTCTTTTACATCTGAATCATTTAAGAGAATTAGGCAGCATCGGCCAGTGGGGAACTTAGCATCCTTCCACATGGCTTGAGAGTGGAAAACATTCTGGCTTTAGAGTCAGGGGACTCGATTAGTCAGATTCCTTATTGCATTATTATAGTGTAAGCCAAGCACATTTTGAAAGATACCGTTATAATACCTCTGAATTGAGTTAAAATGCCCCCACCCCCAGTAATACGCAAGGCCTGTGTAAAATAAGAAAGTTAGCCTACAAATGAAATACAGTTGTTGTTGTTTTAGGAGACGGGGGGGGGGGGGGGGTAGGGAGGGGGGGATGTCATAGAGCAGAGTCCTGGTTTTGTTGGTGAATAGCTGCATGTTCTTGTGTAATAACTAAACCTCTTGGAGTCTCAGTTTCCTTATCTGTAAAGTGGAGATCATAATATTGAACTAATAACCATGTGAGATTAAATTCAACAATAGACGCGGGGTGCCTGGGTGGCTCAGTCGATTAAGCGTCCGACTTCGTCTCAGGTCATGATCTCACAGCTCATGAGTTTGAGCCCCACATCGGGCTCTGTGCCGACAGCTCGGAGCCTGGAGCCTACTTCTGATTCTGTGTCTCCCTCTCTTTCTGCCTCTCCCCCGTTCGCACTCTCTCTCTGTCAAAAATAAATAACCATGAAAAAAATTTAAAAAAAATATATTAAACAATAGACACAAAATGTTGCATGAGATAAAACTAGGTAGTCTTTCTGTCTTTAAAATAATTGTATTTGAATGAATTTATCCTCAGCAAAGGGAGCCTGGCCAAAAAGAGCTCAAAAACAGAAAAGACAGAAGAGTTTTCTTCTGATTTCTCCCATCTTTTATGAACTTTCCTCTTTGGAATTTGATGCCTATTCTCCAAGACCTGCAAGTCCTTTGTTTCTGTGCTAAGACAGTTCGCTGTTGGGACAGTCTTGGAAGCTGTTGTTTGGCATTTACGTTTGTCAGAATGTGCCAAAGTCTGAACCCCTTTACGTCAGTGAACTCACACCTAATGACTTTCAGTGACCAGTCAACCAGGACCACAATCACCCTCTCTGTGGGAATTTCCACCCAAGTGACAAGATTTAGGTGACTAAGGAAGGTGGCTGCCCGGTGGGGAGGGTGCGGCACGCAGAGATCAGGGGATTAAAGCCACTGCCACAGTGATGGCAGCCAAGTGACCTGTTTCTCTGACTTTCCACATTTGTTTGGTCTTCCAAAGGTAATTTGTAGAGATGACGATTACCCATTTGAAAGATAGATATTGGGCAAAAAAATATTTCAGGAGCCCAAGCAAAATGTCATAGTTAACTGTGTGCCAAAATTTATCCCCCCCCCCCCCACACAAAGATATATACTTTTTGTATCCTTTCTTCAGGATCTGTCCATCTAAGGCAAATTAAAGTTGTGACCTAGGATGGCCCACTCAACAGGAAGGAGTATTCTGCCCTCCTTAGTGAGTGCTAAATGCTTTTGCTGATTTGCTTCACCCCGTGGCTTTAACATGAAAAGCCTCCCCTAATTAAGGCCTTGCTTTGAGTTTGCAGGGAGATGTGGTGTCTGTGGGTCACCCTCATGGTATTGACACAGATACTGGTCACCTCAGGAGATCAAGTGTCAGGTGAATGGTCCTGAAATCCAAGATCCCATTTCTATGCAAATTTACCTTAATAAGCAGGATGGAGACAAGGGGAGGGCAAATGCTAAACATATTAGAAAGTCACATAAATTAGGGATGCAAAAAATATCCAAGGCATGCTCTAGATATGACCTTGAGCTTGGGAAGATCTTTCCTATGTTACATGGAACTCGGATCCGGCCTGGGTGCTTGGACCAGGCTGGCCTTGCGTAACTTCCGTGAGGAGGTGAGGCAGCGTTGCTCCTGAAGCACCAGCTCTCTCTCTGCCTTCCCCCCGGGGCCCATAACAGAACTCCCCAGCTTATAATATTAATCCTGGCTCTGAAAACCCAATGAAACCAGGCCCACTCTTAATGAGATCACTTTGAAAAAATTTGTTTGCCTCCCATTTCCATTTGTGAAATGAAATCTGTTCAGATGCTCTTTGGTAGGAGGGAGACGTTCAGCGGGGAGTGGGGGAGTGTTCTAGTCTCGTTGAAATCACGGCGTTTTGCAATTTCTCCCCTTGCATTTACTGCTCCCTGCTTCCCTAATAGCAGGGCCACCCCCCCAGGGCTTGGGCTTCTGTTTGGTCATAAAAATGCATGGAAATTTATATCCCATTTGTCTGTACCCATTAGTATTAACTTCGAAAACTTTTGAATTACCACCAGGGAAGAAGAACACTGAACTACCATATTTTGCTCCGTGTTTGTCCATTTGTTTTATAGTCAGTACCTTCCACCAACGCATGATGCATCGATTGATGCTGGCCACCTCGGGAATTCAAGAACGCAATGGAGCCTTCTAGCTACTGTGTGCAGTTACCGTGCTCCTGACCTCAGGGGGAGATGGAGAGAGAGACATCTCTTTAAAGAACCTCACAGACAGATTAAATGTGCGTTTCCTTCCAGCGCTGAGCTTCAGAAATGGCTGCAATGCTACCTGCTGGAGAATGTGAACTTGAGGTGACAGTTTCCGGAGGCAGTCAAGCCACCTCCGTCAGCTTCCCCCACCCACCGCAAGCCCGTTGACGACGCCGTTTGCCCAGGAATCCTGCCTCAGAACCATGCAGGGCTCCTGCCCTTAATGCTGGCTCTGCCTCTCACCCTCCCTCTGTGTCTCTCTCACTTTGCCCCTTTATGGATTGCGCACAATATCCATTAGCAGCCCCGTGACACAGATCTACGCCATTTGGCGGCACAGGACTTCCCCACGCATGATTTTCTCTGCCCTTGCATTTCCATTTAGGCTTCTTTTACCACCAAAACACCCGAAAAACATCCAGGCTTAGATACCAGGAATGTATGTCCACTTCTAAGATAGAGTCACCACAGAGGATGAAAACAAAAGCCACAAGACGGCTCTTTAAAAGAGCCGCCCTGTGAAATCCAGATTAATTGGATGTGTTCAGAAACACGTAGTTACTGTCGAGATGGTACCAGGCAAGAAACTTCTTGAAAGATTTCAGCTCCTCCTAAGTTGGCTATGAATAGCCGCGGCTTCCGCTTTATGCATCTCTTAAAAAGAGCAATTGCATAACACCGCAAAGCTGCTGGAAGATTCAGGCTCAGGACCCGAAGAAAGAAGGAATGGGGTCCTATACTGAACTGGCAACACCACTTCCTATTTTGTTGGGGGAGAACTCTAATTTAAATATGATATGACTTGCACTTGTAATTCAGTTAAGCTAATGTGTTCTTTTTTTTTTTTTTAAAGAGAGAAACATTGCTCCTTCTAAATATTGTGATTTTTATTAATTTGCATCTTGTGTATGAAACGAAGCAATAGAATAGTGATGAGTTTACACGTGAGGACTTTAACCGCAGTTACCAAGAGGAGGTTGGCTAAAAACGTAAAATTCTCCCGGCGGGTTAATTTCACGTAATGCAGAGACTTGGAACCCACGGCATTCCTTCTATTTGTCAGGCAAAGCCCCTCTTGGAGACAATGAGAAGGTAACGCAGAACGCTTACTCTCCCCGCTGAATTGGCAAGGTCAGCTCCATTACTTTTCAGCAGTAAGAAACCTTACACTACCAGGAAAAAAAAAAAAAAGATTATAGCTAAGCCTCACGGTACACAATAGATATGTTCTCGGAAAGTTATTAGGAATAGAGTATTTGTAAGTGGAATCATATTAGCATGCATTATAGAGGCTCACTCCATAAAGCAACCCCATGGTGAATCCCTTTACAAAATGAAAAGGAAAATTTGTTATGCAAATAACTGCTTTTACCTTATCTGTTTTAAATGCTGGGTTTTCTTGTGTTGAGTCTTAAAACAGAGCACACCTGTAGATCCTTCCGACACCTCCCACCGTGGGTTAAATGTTAGTTTCCCCTCTTCTTAAGTCCCAGAACGCTTTTTAAAAGCCTCTCCTATTGATATGTAACATTTCACCTTGGAGTATAGAGTAGCAGTCGGCAAACCTTTTCTGGAAGGACCAGAGAGTAAATATTTTGGGCTCTGCGGCCCATACAGTCTCTGCCACAACCACTCAGTCGTGCAGTTGTAGCCCCGAAGGCAGCCTGAGAGAACAGTAAGTAAGGAATGGGTGTAGCTGGGTTCCAATAAAACTTCGAACACCGAAGCTTGAATTTCATATACTTTTTACATGCCACAAAGTATTCTTCTTCTCCTGATTTTTTCTCCCATTTGCGAATGTGAAAACCATCTTGGCTCATGGGCAAACACATGTGATGGGTGGAATTTGGCCTACAGGCTATACGTTGTGGACCCCGGGTACAGGTGTTTATATGTACATCCTACTTCCCCTAATAGTTTGTAAACTTCTGGAGGGGAAGAGTTGTAGCTTAGTGGACAGAGTGTGGGCTTAGGAGTAGATGGGCCTGGATTTAAGTCTGAGAGGTGTCACTCATTTTCTCAGCGTCCTGCTTATCCATTAGCCAGGAGTAACCACATTGACTCCAGAGGGGTGTTAATGCGTATAAAGACGCCGGCACACAGTAGGCGTTCAATAAATGGTAGGAGTGGTTGCTGTCATTTACCCTCAGATTCCCTACCGTATCGAACCGGTGCTTAGTAGGCACCTGGGAAACGCTGAGTGAATGAAAACACGATCAGCAACCTGCCCTCAGAATTATAACTGTAATTGATTTCCTCGGGGAAGGGGCAGCAGACAGAGGACCCATTTACAAGGATCAATTAATTTTCCACTCGAAGGTGCCCTGACTTCTCGGCAAACTCAGCCGCAGATAATAAAACATACTCCCACACTAGAGGTCTGATTTATTTAATCCAATAGAGGGCAATGGTGCACCCCAAACCGTGGATTCCATCCCGTAAATTTTTTTTTTTTTTTTTCATCTTGAGTGCCCGCAGTCTTTATCTGGGCAGGTTTGGTGATTGTCCTCATTGTCTCCTGTGTGTTTTAAGGCATGTAAACTTTAACATTTCAACGAGTCTCAAGCCCCTACAGCACATGAGTTACTTTGCCAGGAAAGAGCTAGAAGCCATCTGCGATTGCTGGCTCTCTGACACTTAAATTCCCTGAGTTTCCTGGAAAGGTGTTTCTGCTCCTCTCGGAGTGACTAGACCCTCACTCCCGCTTTTGAGTCTAGGTTAATGATTGTGTTGGAACCCCTACGGTGTGTTTTTCTTTCATCTGAACTCTAGAGCTGTGGTTGGAGACTTTTTGCCTTAGTCGCCTTTTCTTGGGCGTTAGACGTCGGACCAGGACACTGAGAAAGGTCATAGATGGCCCTTCCTGAAAACGTGTAGGCTTAGGATGGACAACTACCTTAGGATTCACCTGCTGGCTATTGCTTAAATATTCTCCTAGGGACCCACATCCATCTCTTTTGGAGAAGAAAGTGAGAAAAAGGAAAGAAAAAGGCTGAGCCTGGCCAAGAGATCAAGGGCTGGCCTTTCCTCATGTGGGGCTTTCAAATGACAGTTTTGCTCTATTCTAAACCAGCGGAAGCCCTGCTTACAGAATACCTCTTAATCAGCTGGCCATGTTGAAGATGTTAGCCTTCTCGCTGAAGGTCTAACAAGGCGTACGTATTTCTTTACTGTGCCTGCTCTTGAATTACTTCTAACTCATCTTCTGGAGCCTTTAAAATAGAAACCCTCAAATCCCATTCTAGTAAGATCCTCCTTCTGGTTTCTCTGGAGATTCGGATCTGTGGCCACGTGTAGAGGCTAAGTGGGAGTTGAGGCAGCACCAAGCTTGCAGATAGATAGCCATGTCCTTGGGAATGGCCGTCAGGGGCCTCTGCTTTCAAGGATTTACGACCAACGGCTCCCATGCTTATCTAGACCTCCCCAGCCAGGGACACAGGACCATTCCTCTTTAGGTTCAGGATCTCAGGGGAATAAACCGCCTTCTCTGGAGGACCTGGCCTGTTTCCACAGGTGTTCTCTCTAAGGGACATAAACATTTCGGACTTTACGGCAACCAGAGTAAGCAAAGACAAGTAAAATACACTCCACTAAACCATTTCTGGCTAGTTGGCTGAGATTTTAGTACTCTCTAAGAGCCTCCATTTTAAATGATTTTGCACACATGAGACGTTCTTATTTTCCTCTTGTCCCTAGGTGACTCATTATTTCCCCCTCCAAAGCCCTAGGAAGGCACAAATCCCCCCCGCGTGACCGGCAGGGAGCTAGAGGGGACCTCCACGGCCCGTCCGAGAACATTAATTCCTCGGTGGTTGATCTGCTGACGCAAGTCTTGAAGACGCAAGGAAGTGGCTCAGGAAGAACCCCCAGGGTGTGCTCCGTCTTCCCTGCAGGTGTGTTTCCTACGTGACAACCATCCTCTGGCTGTTTCACCTCGGCTGGAAGCAGCCACAGGGCTGTCTCTGATGACAGGTAACTCACGGGCAGCGGGTCCTGGAGCGAGAGATGAGACATGGGCAGGAGAGGTGTGCCGTTCTCTCCTCCCCGTCTGGGATGGCAGTCTGTTACCCCCTCGGCGAGGCTGGCTTCACCCACCCTGACCTTGGGATGCTCTCTCTACCAGAGCACCTCCTGTAGACCCTCTGCCAACCTCTTAGGGTCTCAGTCCACCCTTTGGCCTTGCCTTGAGATGGCTCCCTATTTTCCATGGGAAATATTTTCCCATGGGAACCATCTCCTCAGCTTGTTTTTAGCTTTGGAAGCCAAATAAATATATTTCAAAGACGTGCAGACAAACCTGACACAACTGGAGAGTCCCTCTAAATCCCTTATATCCTTATTTAATCAAATTGCTGTTCTGTAGGTCCCTGCCTGTCACTGTGGATTAGGGAGATTTCACTGGTCTCAAGGATGTTTTCCTCCTTTTTAATTAGCTCCTCTTTTCCTGCTTAAGGTTTTTTTTTGTTTTGTTTTGTTTTTTTTTTTTGGTTTTGGGTGGGGAGGGATGGCGAGGGGAAGGGAGGAGAAGGTGGAGACAAATCAGGAGAGTGTCCCTGTGCATGTCCCCTCCCCTCCCCTGCTCTTCCTTCTGGTTATTTATCAGCCTACTCTTCTGTAATCCACACCAGTCTGGCCTATCAAACTTAACTTTCTTTTCTTTTTTAAGATTTTATTTTTAAGCAATCTCTCCATCCAGTGGGAGGCTTGAACTCACAACCCCGAGATCAAGAATTGCGTGCTCCCACCGACGGAGCCAGCTGGGTGCCCCTCTTATTTATTTATTTATTGATTGATTTATTTTCCAAGTTCAAAGCACGTCACATAAAATTTCACTCGCCCTCCACCTTTTTGTAAGAAAAAATCCTTTTCTTTAAGTGTAATGTCTACGTTCTATCAAACTCAAGCAAATCCTATTCTCTTTTTCCTAACTTGCCATTCTCTGCAAGGCAAGATTGCCAGCAACAGTGGAGAGGCACAGACCTGGCTGTCAGAGAGAGATCTGGTTTCAGATCTGTTTGGCCGCTTCCTTGCTCGCTGGGAAAACTTACCCCCCCCCCCCGCCCCCCCCCCCCCCCCCCCGCCGCCACCTCAGGTTCTGCATCAAGAATTCAGATAATAATCCTCATTCCCAGTGTTGCCAGGGATAGGCTCATCCTTGGCATTCGACAGTTCAGTGTCTCTTTCTCCCATCATTTTGCATCTCACCTATCTACTTCCCTTTCTTTTTTTTTATTAAAATTTTTTTAAGGTTTATTTATTTTTCAGAGACAGAGAGGCAGAGCGTGAGCGGGGGAGGGGCAGAGAGAGAGAGACACAGAATCCGAAACAGGCTCCAGGCTCTGAGCTGTCAGCACAGAGCCCGATGCGGGGCTCGAACTCACAGATGGTGAGATCATGTCCTGAGCTCAACCGACTGAGCCACCCAGGCGCCCCTCTACTTCCCTTTCTTGTAAACAGTCTCCAAACCGTTTTTAGAAATCCACCAAGCCTATGCCACGGTCCAGCTTCTTAAATCTCTGTTTTTGTTCACTTAACCCCAGGTGAGCGCTAGCTTCTCTCTACTCCCTATGGAGTCCTGGCTCCAGCAACAGCAGAAGGTACGACACAACGTCCTGTAATCAAGACAATCCCGTAAGTAAAGAGAAGAGACAGCCCAAACCAAAGGGAAGTGGCGAAATGGAAGGCTGAGAAACAGAAGACTGATTTGGTTTCTAAACTTTGCCCTCTGCCCGGAGCTCAGTGACTGCACTGCTATCTGTAAAGGGAGCCCCAGGACAGCCACGCAGGGAGCTCACGCAGACCGTGCCTCACCCAAGTCTAGAGACCAGAACCGGCTGAGACTAAGTTCCATGTATCCATGTGGTCTACCATGGGCCAAGGGCCTCACCTGCACTTTGCTACATTAATATGATTATGGTCATTATTCCTAGTGCTACCCGACCGCCACTCCCATTTCATAGCTGGGAAACTGAGGGGGGCGATTACCGTGCAAGTCTGCTGGCTGGCGAGGCTGTGCTCTGTTTCCTTCACCGCGGTGCCTCTGCCGGTCCTAGCAAACCTGGAAAGTCCTGCACTAGTTCAGGGTAATTACCAACGAGCTCAGGGCCCCCCAGACCTTCCTGGGTGGCTGTCCTTCAGCCAAGAAATTGATGGGAGCAATTCTCACACACCCGCAAAATTCAAGCCCGTTATTTCTGCCGCCTCCCGAGGCTGAGCTATCACTTGCTGTTTCCTTGTTTTATCCTGATTGTTCCCTAAAGCAATAACAATTGTCTACAGAAACACCGTGAATCCCGCTGGCAAAATCCAAACAAGAATGGAGCATGAAAGATACCTGCCCTCCAGAATCAGAAATTATTCCACGAGCCCTACAAGAAGGGCAGGAGGGGGTGGTGGTGGATGTGAGTGGCGGGCAGCGAAGAGACAGACAGACATTTTACAAATCCCCAGGCTTCTCCTTTCTCCCCAACTCCCCCTTCACTTCCTAATTTCTATTCACATCATGATTTCTCTTCAAACGTATCACCGGCATTTTATGGTGCCTTCATGTTCCCTTTTCCTTCTCTTCCCGTCTGTTCACTTCATGTTTGTGTTTATCGATTTGGGCTCTGAACGCTTGGCTCATTTGTCATATATTTGAAAACCTCCGTCTTCTGGCCCTGTCGTCGCCACGGTTGCAACATCGCTCCCAAATGCTATCAGTCCGCGCTCAGCACCCTCTCTCCTTTCCCTCAGTCTGCACTCGGCGCTACCTTAATTCTTATTTGGGCAAAGCACAAAAGCAGAGAGTCGATGACTGTGTGGTCACAAGTGCTTTAATCTTCTTGTCACTTTTACTTATATTCCCAAGCCCCTATTTATTATTGGAATACGGGTCATTTTTTAATTCGCTGGTCTCAAAGCTTGCAAAAGTGGACATTAACCCGTATAACAGTTTACTTTGCTTCATTTGATAAGTATATCCCTCAAAAGTTGGAGGTAACTACATTTCTACATACCCAGTCGCCCCATAAAGGCACTAAAAAGCTGCCAGTAGGAGGGATGCTAATGCGCCTTACTTCCATCCGATGAATAGTCAACAATTATTCTTATCTTTTTTGGAAATGTAGGTCATAATTTGAGTTTGCTTGAACTGAGGAACGCCTGTATTTGCTTTGCTTCAAGTAGTCTCTTTCTTTTTAACTGCTAGTTTTGATGCCCTAACCCTCAGACTCTCAAAGTTGGACGCGACCCGGTCTCTCTCTAATTTATTGAGATGACAGAGAATGGGCAGAGGGGAGGTTGAATTGGAAACAGTGTGGTGCATTGGTTATATTGGAGCAAATGTCTCACTGTAATTTTCAGTTTGAATCCTTCCCTAAGGAGAAAAAAACCAAAAGGAATGTATAAAGATGACGCTCACAAGTCTCAAAATCTTGTGACTGTCCCTGGGTCCTCCACCACCCTCCGGGTGACTGGGCTCAGGCTCCTGGCTCTTCCGGTCATTTCCTTCAGGTAACACCACCGTCTGTCAGTGCTCTTCTCAAAATGTGTTACATAGGTTTGAGCCCAGTATTTAAGGAAATGGTCTCAGCCCGGCTGAGCGGAAGGACACGTTTGATCCCTGCAGCCGCACGACAGAGCTTTAACCACAGAAGTCTTCTGTGACACCGCTGGCCGTCGGGGTTCCACAGCAAACCAGGAGGACAAAAGCACCAGGGTCCCCCAGCGTGAAGAGGGGCCACACCAGGCCTCTCCACTTGTGATTCTGCGAGAGGCTTTTGGGAGCCAAAACGTGAGGTTCAAACGTCGTCTTTTTGGCTTAGATCTTGTTTGGGGCCTCGCCACTGGCCAGGTCTTCAGTCCATCGCCATTGTCTGGGCACGGATTTATATTCCCCCACTCTGGCTTCTCTCCCGACTCTTTCCGTACAAGCAAGCTTAATGCCTCTGTGGCCTCTACTCTGTAATAAATGGAACACAGGCTTTGGAGTCAAGAACAGCTGGGCGAGGGTCCTGCTCCTTCCTTCACCAGCTGTGTGATCGCAGGCAAACTGGTGATCTCCGAGCTCAATTTCTTACTGAATGACTCCCTCCAGGTTGACACGAACGTATTCATCGACGCACTCTGAGGATTGACTCCGTACCATTCTCCATGGTTTTCTTCATTCTGTTCCCTGGGAGCTCATGAAAAATGCACCCCAATGCCTTCCTGAGATCAAACTGGGACACGTCGGTGGCCCTTTCATTACGTGGTGCTCTAATAACCTTATAGGAAAGAACGTAAACCAGAGCAGGGTCAGCTTCTCTTTCAGGCCCATACTCAGGGAAATGCAACGTGGAAGAAATTTGTCTTTTTCACTCACTTTCCCTCTTTTGTGTTTTCTGTTCCCCACTCCTTGTCCATTTTCCTAGCCTGTTGAGTTTCCTTTTATGTCTTTTTTTTTAATGTGTATTTACTTATTTTGAGAATGAGAGAGAGAGAGAGAGAGAGAGAGAGAGCATGCACGCAAGTGGGGGAGGGGGGCAGAGGGAGAGAGAGACAATCTCAAGCGGGCTTCCTGCTCTGCTCAGAGCCCAATGCGGGGCTCCACCCGCGACAGTGAGATCGTGACCTGAGCTGAAGTCAAGAGTTGGACTCAACCGACAGAGCCACCCAGGCATCCCCTTTTTATGTCTTTTAATTAGGCTGCTGTCTACCATGCCCCCATTCACCCTCTCCCCCATCCTGCTTGCTTGATAGAACAAGGACTCCTGGGTGTTGAAGGTTTCTGATTCACACTTTCTGACAGTCATTTTCCCACTCAAGAATCAATGCCATGTTGTCGCACTACCTCCCAGATCTGCTCAAGACTCTCCTCTTGCCATTTTAGGTCTGCAGCAATCTCTTCCTCATCCCATGGGGATCTAAGTCCAAATGGACTTCAGAATACCACACATCCATGCACACATGCCTTAGGAAATGGCTTCTCATTATTCTCCAAGCACTCCCTCTCCATCCTCACCTCTGCAGTGGTCTTCCTTCCGTCACCTGACTCAGGTTGCTATGTACCGTTGTGCAGGTTGTTTAGTGCACAAGGGCCTGTGGCTCAGCCTGCCGTGGGGGCTAAAATCCAACCGGCGCTCTTCTATCAAACTTTGAGTCCTGATGTGGGGCTGCGTCTGCCCAAAGTTAGGGGCACACTTTTTCAACTTAAACAAAGGCATTGGGTCTAACTGCAACTGTTCCTTCTAAACCTTACTCGGGGTCTGCCCTTGTCATACCCTATGCTCTTCTCCTCTCTTGATCTTCTGGGGGACTCAGCGTATTTACCCCTCGCTTGGTGCTGCCGCCACATTCAGTGAGGTGGGCAAGCACCTGGCCTTTTGGAGTTTGGCTACTAGAATTCGAGTCCTGGCTGTCCCGCCAGCTATCTGGGTGATCTCGAGAAAGTTATTTAATCTCTCTGGGTCTCCGTTTTCTCATCTTTAAAACAGGAATGATAATAATACCTGCCTTCTAGTGTTCTAGTGAAGATATTTGAATACTTGAAATACCACCCAAAGCACTTAGAATGGTGCCTGGCACATAGGAGGCGCTCCGTGCTTGCTAGCTTCCGCTACTTTGTGCATATTCCACAATAGCTAACAATGACTGAGACAGGCTGTGGCTCACGGAAAGTAGGAGCGAGGAAATGTAGCCCTCGCTAAGTAGGGTCGCTAGATAAAATACAGAATGCCCGGTTCCATTTGAATTTCAGACAAATATTCTAGTGTAAGTATATCCCAAATGTTTACCTTCTCCACAGGAATCTCAAAGTGGTAGATGGTGCCTTGTTAAGACTAATGGCAAGCAATCATTTGACCTTTCCACCCTGTCCTGTCTATTCTCTCTGCTGTCCTTCACATCACACAATGCTTGCCCTGTTAGGTCTCTGACATAAAAACTGGGGAGCGGGCCAATCTGTGGCATGAGACCCGCCATCTTGGAATGGAGCCTTTAGGTGTTCCTGTGAACGTTATGGTTGGCATGTAGAAGCATATATTCTCTCATTCGTATATGCGGGGAGCCACAAAATGTCATACTTCCCACTTTCTCTGCCTTTCGTGTGTTATTTGCCACTTTCAATGTTGTGTGGGCCAAAAAGCACGCTCTTCCTGTTATGCGTTCTGAAATACTATGTGTTTTGATAAGTGGGTTTTATAGATTGGAATTTCAGTTTCTGTAAGTGAATTTTCTTGTAATCCATATTTGTGTTAAAGCAGGAATCCTCTAAGCCTTCTTACGTATTCAGATACTTCTCTTGTGATTATTCTGGCATTTCACATCGTTATTCTCAAATTCACTATCTGCTCTCTCGTATCTATAACTTGTCAAATTTTTCCACGCTTGGCATTTGCACCACAGTAAAAAAAAACTCCTGGGCACCGGCCCCAGTGAATTATTAGTAGTCCTGTCACATAGTCACCAGGTTGACATTTACTTATATTATCTGTGTCTCTAGTCCCGATGACAAATAATCCTTGAATTGGTTGCTGATACATCATCCTTTTTTTTATTATTATTATTTTTAAATATGATTTGTGCTTTTCTAGAGCTTTGCCTGTTCCTGGCCACTGTAGAGGAAGCTACTGAACCCCCAGTGGTACCAAATGGGGTTCTGTTCCCCTCTTGATCTTCTCTTTTTTATTCTCTTTTATTTCTAATCCTCCATTACTGACTACTTGTCCAGACCCTTTTCTCTGCTAACTCTGTCTGCATGGCCGAGGAGTGGTGATTTCTCCTCAGTCTGGTCTTCAGATTTTCTGCTGCTTGACCTCACTGGGCTTTCACTCTCCTTACCTCTCTCGGGACTATCTCCTATGCTTTATGCATTCGCTCAGCAGACATCTACTGGGCCCCACTTTGCGCCAGTCACGGTGCTCCGTGGGGATCCAGAGTGGATTAGAGAGCGGTCCTAGACTTTAGCTGGCTCCCAGTCTTGATGGAAAGACACACAAGTTGACCAAGCAAGTGAGATCAGTTGAGCCAAACCTCAAGTGGTTGAGGAGCCCAGAGGAGAGTTCCTAACCCCCCTGGGAAGGGTACAGGTGCAGGAGAGACAAGGGGGAGCTTCCGGAGTGAGATGACAAATAAACCGAGCCTTGCAGACAGGTCGAGGGCACATACATCACCGATGGAGGGAATGATCCATGTAAATAGGAGTTGGGGAGACCATCTGGTTCATTATAACCATAGTGGATTGGCGTGAGATGGGATTGGTGATTGGTGGGGGGGGCAGATCATGAAGGGCCTTGTACAGCCTGCCAAGGACGTTGAACTTTATGCCAAGGGTGAGGAGGAATCACTGAAAGGGTTGCTGACATTTGCATTCGGAAATGTCCAGTCTGGTGCAGCATGAAGGACTAGAGGGCGGGGTCGAGCTGCAGACAGCCAAACCAGTGCAGTGGTCAGAAACGGCGAGGGCCTGAAATCTGACGGCGGGAGACTGTGCTCCTTCTCTTGACATTGGGTTTTGATTCCAGGGTGAGTGCTTTACGTGTTATCTCATTTACCACTTGCAAGATCCTGAGGAGTAAGTCCTGTTATTATACCCATCTGATGCATGAGGAAACTCAGGAGCAAAGAGGCAACAGAATTGCCCAAGTTCACATGTATCGAGATACGGCAGGGCCAGAATTCAAATTCAGCCTGTGCGCTTCACTAACATTGTCCCTGGTGTCTTACTTCGACTAACTGGCGGTGGCTGAGAGGCAGAAAGGAGTCTAGAGCAGTGCTCTCCGGCCGAAATACGCAAGCCACAAATGTGAGCCACATATGCGACTTTAAATATTTCAGTAGCACATTAAAAAAAAAACAACTGGGGCGCCTGGGTGGCGCAGTCGGTTGAGCGTCCGACTTCAGCCAGGTCACGATCTCGCGGTCCGTGAGTTCGAGCCCCGCGTCGGGCTCTGGGCTGATGGCTCGGAGCCTGGAGCCTGTTTCCGATTCTGTGTCTCCCTCGCTCTCTCTGCCCCTCCCCCGTTCATGCTCTGTCTCTCTCTGTCCCAAAAATAAATAAAAAACGTTGAAAAAAAAAAAAAAAAAAAACAAACAACAACTCATTTTTAATAATTCATTTAACACAATATATCCCTAATACTATCATTTCAACATGAAATCGATAAAAAGTACTACTGAAATATTGTGCATTCTTTTTTACTGGACTAACTCTGGTGTGTACTTTATAATTACAGCCCATCTTAATTTGCACCGACCGTATCTGAAGTACTGAATAGTACATGTGGCTGGCAGCTACCATATTTGACCAGTGTGGGTCCAGAATGGCTCTCCCATTTCTGCTGTTGATGATACGGTAGGCGGTGATAACATTCTCAGAGTTAAGGGACCATCGGAGGAAAAAGATAATTTGGAAGGAGTTTGAAAGGCTTGGGAAACACCTAGGTGGAGATTCCTAGTCAGGGGTTGGATATATAGGTGTGGATCTCAGCGTAAAAGTCTGAGCAGACATATAAAGTTGGAAGCTATTGCCAGACAGGTGGTTATTAAACCAGGGTTAGAAGGAACTCACATGGGGCGATTATGTACAAGGACTGAGCTCTGGAAACACAAGGAAGGGATGGACATCTCGTGTAGGTGGAGGGGCTCGCTTGTAGGTATCTCCTCTCAAGTGGGAAGGAAGGACGAAGGGACTGTGATTGCAGAAGGTAAGTTTGTGTAGGTAAAGAGAGTGGGGAAAGACAGGAAGCAGGCCTTCTAACCCAATGTTGGCAGGGGTTCTCTTGGCCCCTCTGCTTCCTTTTTCTCTTCTACAGAAAAATGAGCCCTTTTATGGCTGACTGCTCACAAGATCGAGATGCAAAAAAGGGGAGGAAGAGGCAAACAAAATGTAAATGTTTGTTCAGCCAGGAAGTAAAAACCAACACGAGCGCCCATTTCTCCAATTGCCATTCCATACTCTCTCTCTCTCTTTCTCATTAAACTTTTTATTTTGAAATAACTATCGACCCACGGGAAGTTGCAAAAATTTGTCTCCTGTCTTTTTCATCTTCTTCCCACGGGGGTGACATCGTACGTCACCACGGCATGGTATCAGCACCAGGAAACTGACATTGGCGTAATGCTATTAAGGGGACTTTTGGCTTTTCTTTGATCATTTCCTTGTAGGAAGCACCCTGAGTAAAAAGAATCAAAATGAGGTGAGATGTAATTAATGCCCCATCAGGTCCAGAACTTCATGTGTGTTCAAGAGGGTTTATCCCTGTAACTAAGTGACACGCGTCAAATACAATAGTAAATGCCACCTAAATGCCCAGGCCCCAAATACCTTCTTACAGCCGTCTGTAAACTTGTACCGACATTACGTGGTCAGACCAGACTCTTCACTGCCTGTTTGGCTCCATCTTGTTATGGAGAACAGCAAAGAACAGAAGAACAGACAGTTCTGCTGTTCCCATCAGGATCTATAGTGAGAAGAGACAGGAAGGTGCCCCAAATCGCACTGCTGCATGGCCCAGGTCTCCGTGACTACAGAACACAGCCTCAGTTTCTGACATGGCACTATCTCTTGATAGATGGCTATTTCATGCCCCATCTGCACAGCAGAAAACCAATGGGTTAGGAGAGTTAGCACAAGTGACTCCATCCAACTTCCATGCCGGGAGGATTTCAGAGGAATCCGCAGTACCCGATACGACAGGCTCCTCAATAAATGCTAGGGGTTTAATTGGACCGGCCTACAAAACAAACAGACCCAAAGGATACAGGCACAGTCCTCAAAAGCAGAATCAAACGAAGAAAGAACCAAGAAATCTTCTTGCTTCAAGGAAACAAAAACCAACGAGAGAAAATTAAGCCAACTTGAAGGGAACAGTGGCTGTCCATCAGCCAGGGTTCAGCCAAGGCGAATAACCCATTAATTAACAGAGTGAGAGTTCCTCTGTATTTTTACTCTCAGTGGTAATTTGCTAACCAGTAAATATGGAATGACTTTTTTTCTCCCTTGGAGATAAATGAGCTCTGGTTCTCCAAAAATGATACATCTGGCAAGAGGTAGAAAACAGAAAAATGAAGTGTTTTGTCCATTAAGACTTGAAATTTCAGCAAAATACTTATTTCTGGTAGCTAGGTAAAAAGAATTTGACAATTGGCCTTGGCAATTCCTGAACAGCTGAAGAAGGAAACATTTAGCAGGAACAGGCTGGATAAGGGTGGTCAGATGCCTCAGGCTGAGTGATCTCTATAAATTTATTTTGTGTATCTACACCTTGCCTTATATTGTCATGTGTCATATCCGTGCTACCAGTAATAAAATCGTTCCTGTCAAAGTCAAGACAGGCTGAGAGCAATTTGCAGTTGTGAAGAACTATGGGCTGCAGGGAACAAACAGGACACAAAGAATTGGGGGGGGGGGAGGGGTTCCTTACTCTGTTGTAGCCGTTGGAAAGGGTCTCCCGCCCACAGGTGCCAAGAACAGAGCAGCACTCACAGGTCAAGTGTAGAGGAAAAGAGCTGAAATCAAGTCGGCTCTATAAATGCTGTTATCCGATAGTCAAGGATGAGAGAACAAAAGCCATGGGTTGGACGGACTGGCCCTGCGTTGACCAGAATTGAAATTCAGCCCAGGGATCAGTGCTTTTGTTGACCTTCCCCATGACAATGTGTTTCGGCCATTTGTATCCGACCAAGCCATTTGTTTGGGGATGCAGCCTGCATTTTTAAATCTGTGCAGATGCTTACACAGACCCTGCTCTCCAGTCAGACGAGAATGTCACCAGATGTGACTAAACGTGCCTCCTTTTTTTAGCCGTTTAGATGTGAGAAATCCCTCCCATATCAGTCCGCTGCAGGAAACTATTTTTATCAGGGTCTTTCAACCCCAGCTCTGAGACACATGACACATATTCCTACAAAAGTTCCACGGTCGACAATGAAATAAACCTCGTGCCAGACAGACTCGTACGTCAGGGAGGCAGAGAGGGGAGTGAGTTCTGTCTGCGATCGCTTTGAACTGTGGATAAGCTAAGTGGGGGAAGCATGGCAGACAGGGCAGAATTAAAATGTGATCAACGCAGCATCTGGTTTCTCTTCTCTATTCAGCTTCCACAGAAGTGAACATGAAAAAAGGGGAAGGAGGGAGGAGCAAAAAATAAGGAGAGACAGGGCCCCTTCTGGGAAAAACAATTCTAGTTAGTCCTGAATTCTCAACTGTGAATTCCGCCTCAGGAAGCCAGTGGCCACTTTCACTGAGAGCACGTGGTGACAGAAATGCTCAGTTTGATCCAGGCTGGAGCCAGGCAAGGGGTGGCAGCTTCTGCCTCGATCTTTCCGCTGTCTCCCTTCCCCCTTCCAATCACAATAAATATATTTATACTCACTTGATTATGTCAGCCAGACAATACTCCCCTAATTGGCAGCGATCAGGGTTCCAGAACTGCTTGGGTGAACCTGCTGTCTCTCCATCAGGCAGAACAATAAGGGGCCACTAATGCAGTCCCCATTAACAATTTCCGGTGGAATAAAAAACAGTCCCCTGACCCGTGCATGGCAATGAATTTTCCTAACAGCTCCTAAGAGCCAACCCTTCAGGAACTCAGACTTACATGAACCTGCCCAGCATAGAATGCTTGTAGAAATCCTCCCCACCCCCAGCTCTAGTGCATAGAAGAAAAACCATAGCCACTTCCTTCTGCTGGAGGTTCTTTTGTTCTTTTACTCTTTTCGTTTTTCTTCTACAGGCCTTATGGAGCTAACTGTCATTTTTGGTTCTCGGTTCTTTGTCAATTTCAGGGACATCTGGTACACAGTTTACTGCATTTGCTAGCTTTGGTATTTGTAGCTAGGGAGGCAGTCTTTGCTGTGTGTGCATGTTCATTCCACATGCATAATTTACGCACACATCATTTGGAACTTGAGTGCCGTCGTATATTTTGACATTTAAATGTTGACGACCACAGTGCCGATCGTAAGCAATTGCTTCATAAATGTTTATTAGATGAATGAATGCACCAGCAAGGCGAATGTCATTCATTCATTCGTTCATCAGGCATTGGAATGCCTAGTAAGTGCCAGTATGTGCCTTAGTACGTGCTAGATGCTGGGTGTTCAGTGACGCGTACCCACAGTCCCTGGCCGCAGGGAGCTCACGGTGGAAGGGTGGGAGCCCGGCAGGTAAACAGGCAATTGTAAGACACCACGGGGACACAGCGAGAGAGCCCCGGGCAAGGTAGCGCGGAGCTCTCGGGAGAGAGACCTTAGTCTACCTAGGGCAGGGGCTGAGACAGCGGTGTATGTAGAGGGGTGTCCTGAAGGTGGTGAGGCTTCAGCTGGGGCTGTAAAGCGCTCCAAAAGGGATGGCACAGTCAAGGACAGGACACGAGAAAGAGCAGGGTGTGAGCAGAGGGCTAGAAGCTGGAGGGCGTTTTGGGAAAGCGCCGAGGCCAGGAGTTGACAAAAATAAAGTAGAGCCCAGGCAGGATCTGGAGGGAAGGGGTCTGGGTGGAGTAAACAAAGGAGCTTCAACTTCAGTTAGGACCCAAATTCCTCTGGATGGTGCCAGAATGTGGACACACACACACACACACACACACACACCCCAAAGCAGACTTTGGACCTGCTTTGGAAGCATTGCTGAAGTGCAGTAAGGAGATCCCGTCATGTCCCACACCCGTCACTCATGAGCTGGCTTCTGTATGAGTAAACTGAGGATGTGGACTTTGTGGGCTCTGAGGTTTGCGCAGAGACCACACCTGGGCCTGTTCCCTGTGCAAACCGTGGGGCTCTGAAGGAATGAGGCCACCTCTGAGCAGCACGCAGTATCACAGCATCGCTGCCTTACAGGACAGAGACAGGCAGGCATACTGAGTGCGATGCGGCAGAAATCCTTAAGAAGTATGCACAGGAATGTACCGTGTGATGGAGATAATCTTACTGTCCCCAGCCTAGGTCAGGGTCTCATTATCTCAATTCTGAAGAATCCCCAATTAAATGCACAGCACGGATCCCCGCTTGATTACATTTCTCTGCAGCACCGCTTAGCTTGTATCCTTTCTGCTCAAAAGCTTGATGACTCCTCTTTCCTTATAGAATCAAGCACTAAGTTCTGAGAGTGACATCCGAGGCCGTCCCCAAGCTGTCCCGTGCCCTACCTGCTACAACCTTCACCTCAGCCAGGTGGGGCCCCCGGCAATGGCGTCCACGCATGGCCTACGTGACACCATTTACAAGGCATGGCAGTGCCTTATAATTGCCTGTTGATGTGCCTGCCTCCCACCCTCCTGCCTCCTGCTTTTCCTTCCTCCAGACCCCCACTAAAGGTCCAACTCAAATTCAAGACGATCTCCTCTAGGGACGCTGTCTGGTTATCTCTGGACCCTTGGGAATCCTGTGTGACACTATGTTGTCCATTAGTGACCGTGAATTTCACTTGGCGGTTTGTGTCTAACTTCGCCAGCTAATTTGTCAGCTCCAGAGGGTAGGAACCAAGCCTCCTCCCTCTTTGTAGTCTATGGACCTAGCTCAGTATCCTGCTCGTGATAAATAATTGCTGGTGATGGCTTTCCTACACTATAGCTTCTAGGAGACCATTGAGTAAAATCCGTGGGAGGGATGATCATCATTTTGTTACCACAGCGCTGTGGCCCAAAGTTCTTTTTCCCTCTTCTTGAAAAATCTTGGAGAGAGTGGTTTGCTGCCACCATTTTGGAGTAAAGAGAATGTGAAACATTTCTGCTAGGATTCGTAAACAGTATTTTCCAGGCATTCCTTCAGAGCTTAAAGTTCACCCAGGAACGAGCTATTTCACAGATCAAAAGGCGCATATATGCAATCCACTGGGAGGAATAATCACTCTGCTAAATTTAAAAGGGAAAACGGTTGAACCCTCCAGCTTGAAAGTAGAAATGGTTTAGCATCACACGACTGAAGAGGAACACGAGAGACTTACTTAATTTTTGGCCCCCAACGTTTGGTTTTTATTGTACGTGTTCCATTGAGCAGCGCATGGGATTTTTCACAAAAGAAGAAATGGCGTTAAATCAATAAGGAAAATCACCATTTCCTTAGTGATCCAAGAGCATTTAAGGAAGCTGAGCTCTGCCAATATGTACAACTGTGCAGAATTTGTAACTGGGCAGTTAAAACCACCATCTAAGCTGGCAGCTGTGATTTTCCCAGAAGCAGAGCTTCAGAAAGAAAAATAGCTTTTAAACTTCAGTTCCAGTTTTGCAAATTGGATCTGTTCATGAAAAACCGTTTTAAGTCCCAGGGTCTCTCTTTCCTCATTAGTAAAGGATATGATTGTTTCTTTTCACCCACATGGAAATTCATTCATTTACTCCACAAATATTTATTGAGTACCTATCATGAATCAAACACTGTTTTAGGTGCTGGGGAAGCAGATGTGAACAAAAGAGGCAGAGTCCCTAACCTTGTGGAGATGGTCTTCTGGCTGGGGGTGGGGGGTCAGATAATCAGTAAGTAAGCAAATAAGTAGACACATACTATGCCAGGCATAAATAATGGAAATAATGTTACCATCTTATTGTACTTGGAAAATTAATTTCTAGAAAATTAAAAATGAAGACTCCTCCATGAATATTATCTTAGCTCATATATGTCACATATATTAAGAGGTATTTTAAAAAATAACTAGTAAAGAATACATAGATTACTCTTTACACGTGACTTTGACATTCCCTACTGACTTTCCAAAGGGTGGGCAGCCTTGTGTCTCTGTATTTTTCCTAGACCCCAGGCCCCAGTCATAATAGCACCAAGGAAGGTTCCCGGGTGACATGACGTTCACATTGTCCCTAGGTGTTCCATCTTCCCCAAAGACTCTCCTCCTCCTTTTTCCAATCCTTGCCACTCGATAGCGTGGCTCCAAAGTCACTTTCTCTGTGTAACCTTTCCAGACCCACCAAGTAGAGCTGAGTTCTCCCTCCCTTCTGCCCCAAGGGTATCCTGGCACTTTCTCAGTCAATTACATCATTTAATGGAAGATTTTTGCAATGATTTGTTTACTTCTGTATCTTCCCTCCTAAGCTGTAAATTTCTCCAAGTAGAGAGAGTCTCGTTTGTAATTTTATAGCACAGCACAGTGCCTGGCACAGAGTGGGCCCTGGATAAACATTTGATGAATGAACGAATGACCTTCTGTCTCTTCTGTTTTGGCTTGTGCTGAGCTATGCAGATGAGAATGAGGTGACTGTGGCAATGTGACAGAGGAAAACCAACTGACTAATATGGTAAAGACCTTTAGTTTGCTCTTACAAACAATGGATTTTAAACATTTGAGCTCATGGGCTGCAGATGATAAGGAATTTTGAAACCAACGTTTCCTAGATGATATTTCTGTGTGTACTAAATCTGGATGGTTGAGAAGTTCAAATAAATGATTAAAGCATGTAAAGCAGAACGATTAAGTCATCTGGATCATCTACTGCAGGAGAGAAACTTAGAGAGACTTAATAATGGTTCTTAATGAAAGGAGAGATTGTATTCCAAGGACAGCTAAACATCCTCCCTCTGCATGCACACAAAAGGAGACAAAATGAGGTTACAGTGCTGGGAGACTTACGGTAAAAACAAAGAAGTCAGTTTCAGGTGGGATGCGGGAAGTCATCTCAAGTTATTGTTGCAAATAACTCACATGTTGTGGAAGGCTTGCTCAGAACCAGGCATCGTTCCAAATGTTTTACCAGGTGTTCTTTCACCACAACAAACCCAGGCAGGTCCGTTTTTTGGATGTATTTCTCCCATTTTACAGGCGAGGAGATGGAGGCGCCATAACTGATGGTTAAGTAACTCACCTGGGCGGCACAGCTGGGAAATGGTGGTGCTGACGCTCCAGCCAGGGCCGCCTGGCCCCCGAGCTGTTGCTCTTACCTACTCTGCTTACGGCTTTACTAGAGGCTGAAATAGAAGCCAGACAGACCCTCGTCTCAGGACGGAGACCTAAAACTTAGCCCACGGAAGCTCAGTAAGTTCCTGTGGCTCCTTTAAATTTGAACAAGAAAATCCTTGAGCACATAAACTGTCCTTCATTGCCAGGGCAACTAGTTTTCTCATGGGCTTCACTACACCAGTGTGTGTGTGTGTGTGTGTGTGTGTGTGTGTGTGTTTGGTGAAATTGGAGTACCTGCTTTTCTTTTCTTTGTTCTAGTGAGTTGGTCTACCAGCTCGTCTTTCTAATGAGATGTTGTGTTTTGTTTTGTTGTTGGCAGTCCGCACACATGGTTTAAGCATCCACATGTGTGTGTGTGTATTTATAAGAGCAGACACCAGTCGAGTCAAATTTAGATGTTATGATTTTAGCTCCATAGTGATGGAATTTACTCTTGGGGCTGAAAAGTCAGCATCTCCTCTGTTCTTTTTTTCCAAGGCAACCTTGTTTAGCCTGCCCTGGGGACATAAGCAGGGGGGTCATGGGCAGCACCGAACAGGGGCAGCTTGCTGAGCAACTCAGATGCTGAGCACAAGGAAGTCAAGGCTCCTCTGGTCCTCATGCTGTGCCCCGGCTGCAGGATGCCTGGAGGCTTGCTCCGGTGAACCAGGGCCGCCCAGTAGGAGCCCTGTGAAAGGGTGTGAATGAGTCACTACACTTTTCAGGTTGACTGAGATGACTTCTGTTGATTTTCTTCGAATTTAGATCTGTTATCAGTGTTCACACATGGGGCCTAACGGGAAGAAGGGTGAACATTTTCTTGATAGTGCCTGGCCTTTGGCAGGGTTGTGATAAGATTTGGGTTAAGATGTGACTCTGCAGGAATGTGTAGGTCAGCATGTGTGTCCCGGGGTGTGCTGAGGGCCTCCAGGGGGCATGCTTCAGTGTCCTGAGCTGGAAGGAGACCCATCAGGCTAGGTACAAATGTTTTCTGATGTTGTATACGAGTCGCCTGGGTTGGTACTTACTATTTGAGGGCATCTGCAGGCTCTGGGAGTTGGTCAGACTTTAGGGGCCATAGTTTGGGAGAAACACTTACTTTTTAACATGGGTCCCCCACCATGACTAGATCAATTATTGGTGCCTTGGTTAAGGGTTTGGGTTCTAGAAGCTCAGTTAACTTTTCTGGTCTGTTTCCCCATCTATAAAATGGATATGACAATGGTGCCCACCCCCTTGGGGAGGGCTCAATAGATTAATACATGTCAAGAGCTTGGAGCAGTGCCTGGTATTTAGTTAGCATTAAATCTGTATTTATATTGATTCACACATCTTTGTTGATACAGCTTCATATTTGGCAGAGGATCAGTTTCAATGCTTGTGCAAAATAGGTGCTTAGTAACTATTTGTTAAATGTTGAAGGAATTAGAAGAATGGATTTAGTGGCATACGTGAATGGCAACTTGTTTTGATTTCTCGGGAACCTATAATTTTGGGTCAAACTGGACACTAGATTTAATCCGCTATAGAGAAATATTTCAAAAAAGTGGAGTTTTCTGCAGTCAAACATCCATTTCTGCAGAAAAGAAGGGAACGGAGATGATGGTTTTGCGTGAAGATCACAGTGGGAATGGCATGAAAAATTGAATGGAAGGACAGGTAGCAGGGTCCATGACTCTAAGGCAAATAAAGAGAAATATCTAATATAATCAGACACTTTAAAACTACAAACTTATGTTAATTTTGAGTGTACAAAAATAAAAATAAAAAAAACAGGAGTAAAATCTCTGACCTGTATTTACCTTGTATTGATTTTCTAACAATGACAGCTTGAAATGAATAATTTAATTTAAAAAACAGAAAGAAAATGAACAGTCTAATGTTTTAGGACCTGGTACGTTTTAAGAGTGCATTAATATTAGGTTGAATCGTATGAAATTGCCACTTCTTTTGGTGAAAAATGGTCAGACATTGTCAATTTCATACGGTTCAATTTAAGTTTTTTTAAATGTTTATTTGATTTTGAGAGAGAGAGAGAGAGAGAGAGTGAGAGAACGAGCGTGAGCTCGAGCAGGGGAGGCAGAGAGAGAGGGAGTTACAGAATCCGAAGTAGGCTCCAGGCTCTGAGCTCTCAGTGCAACCCCTATGCGGGGCTCGAACCTGCTAACCACGAGATCATGACCTGAGCCGAAGTTGGAGGCTCAACTGACTGAGCCACCCAGGCGCCCCATCATATGGTTCAATTTAATATATTTAAGCTAACTGACACTAAATCAAAACACTATGTTACCTTGCCCTTTATTGCCTTTTAGCTATGGCTATAGAACTGAATTGGCCAATTTTATTTGTCTTAGCCTCTTTTGCCTCTCAGAATTTGTGCACAGTCGGTGCTAAACAAATCTTTTGTTAATTGAGTGGGGTTTCTGTTATCTTCTCTCAAAAATTAGGCCTAAATTTTGTTACACTACCTAATGCCAAGACTGCCCTTAAAATATAATTAACAAAGTGTTAGCTTCATTTCATGTTTCATGATTTAGATAAATCCTTTCTGTTTCTTATTTGGGCAGCACTGGGAAGCTAATTTATACATTATTAATATAATGTACAGGCAAACAAGACTCTGCTTGTGCACACAAGCCATGACAAGAATAAATTCAGGTCAGATATATTTTTGCAATTAAGGAAAAGTGTTATTATAATAATGAGAAATGACTGTGTATGTGACATATCTCTGCACAATAAAATGCATTATAGACTCATAAAGGAGGTGAATGGCAGAATCAGGCAAGCTTTCTCCTGAAGGTTCCAATCATTTAGGACTCGGTCGAGGCATCCAAAGCGCCCTGCGATGAACTGAAAATGATAACCTTCAGGATCCCCAGGAATGAAGAGCTTCATTATTATTCATATAAGATTTCATAACAGTTGGGATTGGTCCAAAAGTTAGGAAACGTACTGAAATAACTGAGCAGGCAGCATGAAATGATTTTCAACGCAGAAAATAAAAATCTTCTATGGGGGAGAGGTGGAGAATGTTCAAGGAAGAGTGTGAATAACCCATGAAGTATTACACCTGCTTGGGCCTCAATTTTCCCCTATTTGTTACCTACCCCCTGGAAAATATTCATTCCCTATAACATCTGTGGCTGCAAGGGTGAATGGGATCATGCCTTAAAATGAGATGCATTTCTTAGAGGGAGAAGCCAGAGTTCGAAAATGCATTATTTAGGGTTTTGATTGACCCAGAGCTGTGAGAACAGCCACATTGCATAAGCAGAGCTCTGAGAAAACAGAGTTGCTTTCGTTTTTCAAACAGAAGAACCACAGTCCTCTGTTTATATCCTTAGACAAATCAAAGAAATGTGCAAGAGAGGGCTCACGAAATCACCAGTTTTAACTTTCCCCCCAATGCCATGGATTTTTCTTAGAGATTTTTCCCCCTGAGTGTGAGGCACGCACGAGTCTGCTCGGTCTGTGCTGTCTAATGAGATCCCAGCCCAAGGGGATGAGTTCCTACAATAATGTTGTAATGCTAATTACATTTTAGAATGGTTAGGGCAAGAATAGTTCCAAACATACTCGAGGTAATAGCTGGTCCTATATCCAGAAGGTCAACAGCTCAATCAAAGAGAGAAAAAAATGAGCATATCTTAAGAAAGAGTTCAAGTGGTTTTATACAAGAGCTCTCATTAAGTCTACAAGAACACTTAAAATACTGGTAGAGAGAGGTAATTCTATATTTCCCTTTTTAACTCATTGAAAGCCCCCGATTTCAGGGTGCAGTGTCTGAACACAAGAAGCATCTGGCAGGTGAAGGGGAGGTCGTGTGTTGTTAAGGAGTTGGCTGGAGTTTTAGGCTTGGGGTCCATGCCAGGACCGCAGCACAGAGTTTGACAGAAGCGGGGCGTGGACTGCTGATGAAAAAGCAGAGGTGAGGCTGGAGAGTTTGGTATCAGATGAGGGCTCTGGGCCAATCTTGCAATACAGTAACGACACAGCTTTAAACCGTGATGACAATAAACCCCTCAAATAATTGCGCATCAAACCGCTATCCACAAAATGACCATCTGCTCTCAGCAGTGCAGAGTCCATAATGGTGTTGGATCTTTTCCCCATTTTCTATGATTTCTTTTTTTTTTTAATTTTTTTAATGTTTATTTATTTATTTATCTACTTTGAGAGAGAGAGAGACAGTATAAGTGGGGGGGGGTGCAGAAAGAGAGGGGGACAGAGGGTCTGAAGCAGGCTCTGTGCTGACAGCAGAGAGCCCCATGTGGGGCTGGAACTCAGGAACCACGAGATCACGACCTGAGCCAAAGTCGGATGCTTAACCGACTGAGCCTCCCATGTGCCCCTCTGTGATTTCTAATGAACACAAAAGAGGAGCAATCGGAAACTATACCCGTTGCTTTCTGTTTTAGATGGACTGAAGTTATCTTTCATTTCGAAGTGCATAGTGTTTTAATCTATTTTTAAAATATTTATTGAGCACCTATTACGTACTTGGCAATAGTCACATGGCTAATCGTTTTAGAGATAATTCCTAAAAAAGACTTTCTGCTCTGCCAAAGATAAAGTATTAAAATAACAAAACAGCTCAAGGATTTTTTTTTAATGTGCTAAAAACTGGTGCTTTTCATCCTCCAAGAACCTCCCCCCCCCCCCCCCCACACACACACACTCTGCACAAGGAGATCCTTTCAATAAGGGTGCGATGCAATCTGGCATTGTGTGAAGCATAGTCTAAGAACTAACAATTTCAGGGGGACCATGTTCAGTAGAGAAAATACAACTAAGCTGGAAGTGAAGAATGATTTTTGTAATTTAAATTACAGGAAAACTTCAGGGCTAAAAATCAGGTGACAATAAAAGTTACTTAACTCACTTCAAAGTAGGAGTTTGAAATGTACAGGAAAGGACAAAGAGGAGTAATAAAAAGCCTCTATGACCCCACCACGCATGGAGTCTTTGCGACTCTTTTTAATAGGCCCTGTTCCATTTTAGATGGGTTACGTGAGTGAAAATATTTCCATGTCTGAGACCAGTCTCTGGGGATAAAACCTTTTTTGGAGGCCATTTTTGGTCCCTGGAATCCCCTGTTAGCCTCTGGCAACTCTACTTTGAGTTGTTACTGGCAGGGGAGGGCCTGGCAGATGCTAGCATGGATCCTGCCCTTCGGCACGTCATAGTCTATTTGAGGGGATCGAACCCCTCATAAATAAGGCTGACATGAGTGCTGGGGAGGAAGACTGATTCTGTCTGGGGAAGGACTAGGAGGAAGGGGCAGGTTTGGGTCTAGCCCTTCAAGGCTGGCTTGGATTTAGGAAGGTGGCTATGTGGGGGATGGGGTAGCTTCAAGCAAGAGGGAAGGCCTTGTTCCAGAATGGTGAGCAGACATGGTCCTTGGAACCGAGTGTACGTTCTCAACAAAATGGGTGTGCTCTGGCTGTAAAAGACGTTGAGGGGGCCTCTAGTTTATTGATGGGGAGGTCAATGCCCTAAATTCTCTCATTTCCTTTTCCAACTGTGCTACTGAGTCTTACTGAATTTTTATATATCATCCAGCTGCTTTTTAAACCCTAAAATCATGTAATACGGTCATAATTTACCTTTGGAGAGCATGTTACAATTTATAAATGGCTTTTTTATCCACATTATTGCGTTTGATCCACATAACAGCCCTGTGACACCACAGGCTCATCTCCACAAGCTATTTCCTTTGAAAGTAACTACTACTTATAGAAACTACTAGCTATAGAAATCTGAAAAATTTCCACTAGCAGCCTTATTGTGTTAGAAGTGCACACCAGGATAAAGTCAGCAATTTGGGAGAAATGAAAGAAAGGGTCCTGAGATAGATAGCAATGGAGAGTCACAGGAGGATGATGGGAGTGTGGCTTTGGAAATGAGTGATGCAGAAGGTAGAGAGGATAGAGTGCGTGTAGGGTAGCGGTCCATTAGGGGGTGGGTGGTGGTACTTAGCACAGTACTGAACACTCAGCAAGCCCATAGTCAATACCTGTGCCACCACGAGTGGGTGTTGGGTGTGTATCTTGAGCAGTGCTAAGAGCACAACTCAAAAATATAAAATGGTGGCTTTTAGAACACGGGTACCGAATACAATGAATATTCTTTTGTAACATTGAGGAGTGAAAGGGTGGGTCAACCTGGAGGAAGGGAGAAATGCTCATCTCCTTTGATGCCTCTATGTTGTCTCTCGTTCTGCAACATCTCCATCTATGGTGACTTTATAAACTGCCTCTCACATACCGAAGCAGCGCACTTTTGCAACTACTTTGTAGCAGCTAAAACAACCAGGACACCGTGATTGCTGTAATCTAGTTGGAATGAGTCTTACTGACTTTGGGTACATCAACATATCCATTTAGCCTGATGCAAATCAGTTTACTTTTCTACTTAGAGACATGATGTGAAATGAAATTAATCCAGTTGCAGCAAAGTGAGCGAATTCACTTGAACAAATCCCTTTCTGTGGAAAAGAATTTTGTTTTGCAGCTCATTTGAAACAAAATCCACATGGCAGTATAATGCCTTCTCTGGAACTGAACAAATGCATTTATCCCAGTTTTATTCACAGCTAAATTCACATCGGAGCTATTTTATATGATAGCGTACTCTATTGTCCTCAGGTGAGGGTCACAGTGAAAGTATTTGCAGAATACTTTCTGCAGTGGAACTTAGCCTAAGGACTATCACTCCAACTGGACTATGAACTAGGCTAATGAAAACCAACAAAACCCAACATGTATCTTTTTAGATTCTCTCTTCTTTGCCTTCTATTGTCAAAGGGGCAGTCAGCACGCAGTATACATTTACTAAGTACACTTTGGTGGTGACTATCACAAGCAGGCAGGACTCGGAGAGGATTCCAGACAATATCAAAGGGATTAAGAGGTTGGGGAGAGGATCTTAGGGTGCCGTGCTAATGCAATGGAGATTCTTTACCCTAGAAAAGAGAAGGCTGGGTACGGCCATTCTTGGGTTGTTCAGCATACTGAATGTTAGCACATAGCCACCCTGGTTGGATGAAAGAAGGCCAATTTACATCTCATGAAGGGGATTTGGGCTTAGGAATGGCGAAGAAGCTTGACTGAGATGGATTATAAGGTATCAACGCAATCTTTAAGACATCTTTCTCTCGAAATTTTACAGTTGAAGAGTAGATAATCTTTCTGAAATGATTTCGGTGCGGTGCAGCAGGGAAATGACCCCAAGGACCTTGTAAGCTCTATTCCAGTTCTTCTCCCATGATTTTTCACCAGCTGGTGTCAGGACCTGGCTTGATTCTTGCCTACTGTTCTCCGTAGCTGGAAGCACTTGACCCCTTCCTGCGAGTCTACCGTACTGTAAACTCAGCACTAAGCCTTTTCTCGGTTGGGAGGGATTTAAGAAGCTCACTGTGGCTGAATGCTTGGCTAACTCTGCCTCAGGTCACCCCCTGCAGCAGCCGGGCTCAGAAGTGTCCCAATTCTAGCGAATGGGACTTTGTCTTGCTCCTAAGTCCCTGTTTTACTGGATTTACCTGAAATCCACTGTATCCTCCCAGGCTAACACCTGAAATCCTTTGTTGTTTTCCAGGCCTAACACCATTTGCGGATCATATCTAGTATCCACTCTAGGACTGAAGCTTTGTGTCTCTCCAACCTCCCCCCAGCTCATCTCTGGTGTCCCGTCTCTGAACCCCATCCCTGTTCCCTAAAGCTGACTGTCTTTGTGCACAGAGCACTGGTGACCATGTGTTCTAGATGTCTCTTTTCACCTGTGGCTGGATCCCCTACTCCCTTCCTCCCATGTCCCTACCATCATCATTCAGGCCACTGCCAGCCTATCTGTTCTCTGGCCGTGTTGTGACATACCACAAAGCTCCATTTTCCCATGGAGTTGTGTAATGTATGGTTGCACATCTGACTCTTTACCTACAAACTATATACCTCCGTAACAGGTTTTCTCAACATTATTACTATTGACATTTGGGACTGGTTAAATCTTTGCTAAGGGGGCCGTCCTGTGCAATGTAGGATCCTTAGCAGCATTGCTGGCCTCCACCCACCAGACGCTGGTAGCATCCCCCACCCCAAATTATGACAATGAAAAATGTCTCCAGGAATTGCCAGATGTCCCCGGCAGGGAGGGGATATCAAATAGCTCTCTGTTGACAACCCCTGTTCAACAACAACTCAGAAAGTCAAGAGTGTTTTAAAGCCAGTGATATATACTTTGAGAAATAGTTGGATGTATATAAACTCTTTAAATCTGGTAAAATTTTAATTAACTACTCTAAACTCTTAATCAACACGAAATGCAATTTTACAACTGTATTATGATACAAGACAGATGCTGGGTAAAGTGGGGTGAAAACGCTGTACTGTAGGTCAGTTCTTCTCATATGTTATTGTGCATAAGAATTACCAGGGGAATTTTCTTAAAGTTCAGATTGCGGTTCTGAGGCAGGGTCTGAGACCCTCATTTCTAACAGGCTCTTTCCCCTGGTGTTTGAATAGTTGATAGCAATGCCATAGATCAAAATCACTGGGGAGGGGGAGGGGAGGAGCTCTTTGAATCTTAATGATTACAAGGTCATGAGAGCAACATTAAAATTTGCATTAGAGTGACAGATTAGGAAAATGTGGATGTTCCCTGCACCTTTCTGTAAGAAAAAAAAAAAAAAAAGTGCTCACAAGTGTGAGTTTTGAAATGTAACATTTCGATTAGCTGGAAATTAGACATGTTATACAAATTATTGTGAGTTCTCTGCTTTGGCCGGGAAAGAAAACCTATGATCTGCTAAGCTAGTTTGGTAAGACTTTTAGGGGTTTCCAAAGGTCTGACAGAAACCTAAACTTTAAGGTCTTTGAAGTCCTTATTTTACTAACGGAAGAGGTTGGGGTAAGGATGCAGCTGGGGAGGGGATGGAGAGAGAAGAATCGCTTTAAACCAAGCTTTGCGACCAAACAGATACACCTTATCATGTTTACTCAAATCACAAATAACTGCACTGAAACTGTACTGACATCACAAGATATTACCATGGCCCCAAATCAGACCACTCAGCTACAGGTTGAAAACAGTTGCAATGAATATTACTATAACGGACAGTGGTAAGCATAACCAAATCTCCCAAAAGCTGCTGAGAGCCTGAAATAACATTTTCCTCCTCTCGCATGATATGCCTCTAAGGAACTTGTACTTAGAGTTTTGTAGACAGCGGACTCACTGTTGTACATCCTTGGGAAGGAAATGGCCGTTCACATTTCTTCCCAAGTCAGACAGACTGAGGCTCACTTATCTGTCTAAAGATGTAGATTTGTCCAGGGTTGCAGACAATTCACGGATAGGAAGAAGATAATGAAGTCCTGATCCTTTTTGAGACCTGTTCTGGGGGATCCAACATGAGACTAGCTATGCCAGCAGCAAATACCTGCTGGGAGACAGTACTAGTTTGCTAGCTCTAAAATAATTTTTAAATGTTTATTTATTTATTTTGAGAGAGAGAGAGAGAGAGAAAGAGAGCGAGCAGGAGCGGGGGAGGGGCAGAGAGAGGGAGACTGAGAATCCCAGGCAGGCTCTGCTCTGATAGTGCTGACGCGAGGCTTGATCCCACAAATCGTGCGATCATGACCTGAGCCAAAATCAAGAGTCGGTCACTTAACCAGTGAGCCACCCAGGCGCCCTGAAATATTTTGATAGGTTGTTATCAATATGACTTAGTACGGTAGGGATAAATGTCTTTGCATTTAAACCTCTGTGCCTAGGCGTGTGTGTATGTGTGTGTATGTGTTTAATTAACAGCATAAGTAGAGAATAAGGAAGATCTGGCTTAATAGTAACGCATGGGAACTCATGGGTTTTAGTTGACCACAATTTCGGTATGAGTCAGCAGTGTGACACAAATGCCAAAAAGGCTAATACAATCTTGGGCCATGTTAATAGAAATATAAGGTCTAGAGCAGGGGAGGCAATGACTCTGTGGTGTTCTGCATTTGCCAGATGGCTCCTGGGGCGCTCTGTCCCATTCTGGGCACCATGATCTAGGCGGGACCTTCAACTGGAGTCCGTCAGAGGTGGGCACTTAGAATGATGATGGATGCAAAATCTCATCATGGGAGAGGAGTCACAAGAACCAAGGATATCAACGTTTGAAGAAGACGATTTAGGGACATAACTGGAAGTGAGAGAAGAGTGGGCTATCTGGGGAAAGAGCCCGAGGCACGGTTTCTAGTGGCAGAAGTAAAATTTCTGGCTCCTCCAGGAAAAAAAAAAAAAACCATGAGAGCCTTCTCAACGCTTGTCATTTAATATAAGTAAATGGATAAAATAAATGGATCATCAGCGAAGAAGAGCCAGTTCCTCCCCTGATTTCTGTGAAGGATGCAAGTGTGTGCATACATTTATGCCTCTTCATCAAGCCACCTCCCTCTCCTGCAGGTGCACTTCCTCCAGAAAGCTCTTTCTACAAAGTCCTCCTTGCCCCACTTGCTCTGTTATCTCGTCGGCATGAGTTGGGCTCCGTGGTTTTCATTTGCCCAGTTTCCCTAACAGCTTGTATGTTCCTTAGGGGAAAGGAACCATTTTCTTTTGTTTTTATTACCCTAAATGTTCTTGGTACCTCTGGGTGTCGTGAATTAGGGATTGAGGGGATGTCTGCTGACGGTAGCCCAAAGATGAATTAAAGTAACCAGACAGGTAATTTTTTATAGCATCTATATGACAGAGCATTACAGCTTGTTCTCTTGATGATAATAGCACCTAACTGACCCTTCACTTCATGAAATAATTTGAGCTGACAAAGTTGGCTGAGCAGTAAATCTTACTTTTCCCTACATCTTGCATTTTAATGGACTTTATTTATGTATTCATTTATTTTTTGAGATAGAGAGAGAGATTGCGTGTGCACTTGCGCAGGCAGGGGAGGGGCAGAGGGAGAGGGAGAGAGAGAATGTTAAGCGAGAGAATGCCCAGCACGGAGCCCTACATGAGCTTGATCATGACCTGAGCCTAAATCAAGAGTCAGACGCTTAACCCGGTGAGCCACCCAGGCGGCCCTTTACATCTTGCATTTAAAAATAAAAACTGTGTATCCGTGCTGGAAAAAAACCAAAATGTTCTATCTAAGAGCACCATCTGCCTGGCTCCAGGTCTTAGGAATTGCTTTCCAGCTAGGGCATTTTTTTGACTTTACACTTTCTCCTTCTTTGTTTATTTGGGTATTTCCCAGGTACCAGTGTCACCATCATACAAGACCTAGTTGATGAAGTGAATTAGTAGTCTACTTACCAATACTGGTCTAAGAGAGAAATGCCATAAAAGGAGTTTGACTACACAAGAAAGCACCATCTTATGCATTTTATAAATGAGATATTGCATATTCATGTTATGTCAGAGGTAGAGAAGTGCTTTCGGGGTAACAATGCATGTCACTTCCTAAGTGTCCTGTGTAGCAGGTTAAAGAATGGTGTGGTTTCACTCAAGGACAGAGGAGGGGATAGGGCACGGTGGGTCATCCACAAAGCTGAGGAAAGAGCACAGAACATAGGAGCAAAGAGCAGACTGCTCTCATCGCTGGACAGTGTTTCTTCCCACAGTCAATGACCTGACACGCTACTGAGCAAAGTATATACTTCTCGGTACGAAGGTGCTAGAACTCCATTCGCCAGCCTGAAGGTCATTGAGAAAATTCACAAAACAAAAGGACTGAGCAACAGGGTTCCCGATTTCGTGTCTCTGGCTAGTCATCACAAATAAAGATTTGTGGCAACCTTCCTGATGGTTGAGGTGGCCGGCCCAGCCCTGTGGATAGTACTAGGCTCAGGCTAGTCCAAAGGCCTAGGGCAGGGCGGTTCCTGCTATGCGGAGCAGACCTTCGGTTCTCAGGGTCTGTCCGGCAACTGACACAGGGAGCATGAGAATTTTCTGCTTGTTTTAGCTTCCTAGAGAGACTCAGAATTGAGCTGGGACTACACCATGGATTTTGTGTCCTTGGCAGCATATGCGACGGACATTTTTTATACATCTGAGACAAACGCTAACGCGACTTTGTCCTAATTACATGGACCCAAAGATTCTCCAGATATCTCCCCAAGTAAAAGGCTCGGTCACGTCCTTTCTACTTGCAGGGCTTCTGTGTTCAGCGCTGCAGGCCTCTCACGGGTCTCCGATTTCCAAGCACATTTCAGGGACGTTAAAGGAAATACCTCTTAATAATGAAAAATCAGATGGAAGGTTTAGGTCTTTCAAGAGGAATAACCTTTATAGAAGGATAAGGTTTATCAGCCCCAAATAAGTCCATCATCATTATTTATTTCCATATTATACTCGGAACCAACCAAGAGGGATAATAAATAATCGTGGTATGTCTGTCTGAGGCAGAGCACAGAGAGCAAATCCGCTGCGAGGCAGTCAGCCCCGCAGGGAAATGAAGCAACCAGCCGAACAATGAGCAAGCAGCCCACGAAAACACTATTATGTTTATAGCTTCTAACGGGATTTGATATTGCAAAGGGACCCATCGTGACCTGGACACCAGCTTGTGTGACCTCCAGAGAAGGATGAAAGGTCTTGCCATCTATGGCAGAAAAGGTCATTTCCCTCTGTTCTCAGACCCAGGGGGGTCAAGTAGTTCGCAACAGAACCAAAAAGGCTTTGGAGCACACGGTCTAACCTCTCACTTGACCGCGAAGGAAACTGAGGCCCAGAGAGATTACAAGGCCTTGTTTAGAGTCACGCAGGTAGTTTCTAGGAGAGCCAGCATTCAGATCTCCAGAAGCCCATCAAGGGTTCCTGTGTCCCCAGAATGCTGTGCCCGGACCGGTGTCGTACAAGGAGCCATGCGTACCCACTTCACAGCCTTGGCCTTAAGTCTTGGCGGATGTTAGCAAAATGACCTTGAGAGAGTCACTTAAATTCTAGAGCGTTGCTTTTCCCACACTGCAACACTGGAGGTAAAATATGTGGTGTGTCTACCTCAAAGATCAAATGAAATAATGTGTGCACACTCTTTTGAAAGACTTTATAGGGCTCAGGATAAAATAACTTCAGATAAAGGAAAATTTTCTTGTCGAGGATGTATGTGTAGACTCCAGGGGAATTCATGAAACACTAGAAATTCTGTATAAAGTTGCATATGGATGAGTGCTAGACACCCCCCCCCCTTTTTTTAATCTCCCTGAGGAGTTTCTATGGCTTCCATCAGTTTCTAAATGTGTGGCTGACACTCTCTTCTGACCCCTACCTTACCACTGCCAGTAAGAATCTATGTGCTATGGATATCAACATATTTATGATCAACTTCAAAGCTTGACGTATTAAAACTTGACCGTATTCATGTATTTAATGTATGGCTGAGATTTTCCTGCTGGCCTTGGAGATTCCATAATCCGTATTTTTAGAACATAAATCTATTCAGGGGAGGAAAGCTAATCTGACCTCACATTTTGCTCCATAAAAGACGGGAAACCTATGGCCTATAAAATGACGAATAGAAATTTTTTTAAATTGATTAACTTATTTTGAGAGAGAGAGAAAGAGAGAGAAAGAGAGAGTGTATACAAGTGGGGGAGGGGCAGAGAGAAGGTGAGACAGAATCCCAGGCAGGCGGAGCACCATCAGCACAGAGCCCGATGTGGGGCTCGAACTTGGGAACTGTGAGATCATGACCTGAGCTGAGATCAAGAGATGGACATTTAACCCACTCAGCTACCCAGTCTCCCCAGTGAATAGAAATTGCAAATGACCAATCAACCAGGGACTTTGTTGTTTTTTTTTTCCCTACTTGTGTACCTCCCTCGTAATATTTCCTGGTTATCTGAAAGAGATTTCTTTAAAGCCATATTTAACAAGTGAACTATCTACTTATTATTTACTGAGTTCCTACTGAGTTCTCAGCAGTTTGCTTCCAGTATTTTCCCATAAAGCACTAGACAAAAGACACAAATCATAAACCCTTTGTAGGCTGCCGCATTACGCCCGTGGTTCTGGAAGGCTGAGCGGCGTGGAGAAAAACAAATGAAAAAGTATTATTCATGACCAATTGATCAATTAGGCTGCTTTTCATTAAAAAACATAAAAAGGCAGAACCAATTTAGCAATGACTGTGTTCGAAGTGCATAAAAACATTATTAATGTTGGATTTTTTTTTTTCTCATTTATTCTTAGTTCTCTTTAGAAAATTACACTTGAGAGCTTTCTGTAGGGCAATTGAGGGAGTGGAGAAGACAGTACTGGAACCCTTTTGTAATGCTGATGAAGGTGCAGGGACGGACACTGGTTTTAAGGCCTTTTCTGCATACAGTTCTTTGTTTCAGAAGCAGAGACTGCCTTCTGGAATATCTGAGAGTATGAGATACCCGACCAGGGAAGTTACCTACTTGTAAGACTCATCCATCATCCCATAAAGAAATCCAGTGGGAGCTTTTATAAATTTGACAATGGGTATCCTCCTGTGTTTTAGTGGTAAAATCTTATACGGTACAGAAATGTGGAAAATGAGAGGGAGTTTTTTCCCCTCTTGACTATATCAAAATACCATCTCCTGCCCCAGGGCTCTGCGGACTCATAACTTCCCTCTCGTATTATTCCTTTCTGTTTGCTTCCCTCCTATTCCTACATGGTTCTATATTTTTCAGTTCCTAGTGACATCTTTTGTTGAAAGTTTCTCAGAGCCTTAAGCTATGTAAATGAAATAAGTATCCTCATCTATGCTTAATGTACTGTTATCATTCAGATGAACAAAACCTAAAATATATCTTGGCTCCCAGATTTTCGGTTACTTACAAGAACTTAAAACGTGGGTGGTGGTGGCGTGAGGTCCTGTTACTGATTCCCATTTGGTTCCATTTGTGTCACTTCTCATTAAATGGGCCTGTCTTCAGAAAGACACCATTTTAGGGACTTCACATGTATAATTTACAGTTGCTCCTTGAACAGTGTGCAGGTTGGGACACAATCGAAAATCTGTGTATAACTTTTAGGGGCGCCTGGGTGGCTCAGTTGGTTGAACGTCCAACTCTTGATTTCGGCTCAGGTCACGATCTCACAGTTCATGGGTTCGAGCCCCACGTTGGGCTCTGCGCTGATAGCGTGGAGCCTGCTTGGAAATTGTCTCTCTCCCTTTCTCTCTCTGCCCCTGCCCCGCTTGTGTGCACTCTCTCTTAAACATTAAAAAAAGAAAAAAAAAGAAAAAAAAAGAAAATCTGTATTTAACTTTTGACTCCCCCCAAACATAACTACTGATAGACTACTGTTGACCAGCAGCCCAGCCAATAACATGAACACTCGATTACACCAACTTTGCTTGTTCTATGTATCATACACTGTCTTCCTACCATGAAGTAAGCTAGAGAGAAGAAAATGTTATTAAGAAAATCATAAGGAAAAGAAAATACATGTACAGTCCTGTACTGTAGTTATGGAAGAAAATCCAAGTGTAAGTGGACCCGTGCAGTCAAATCCATGTTGTTCAAGAGTCAACTATATTTAGTTTCCAAAACAATGCGATGAGATAGGTACCGTTATTACTCTCATTTTGTGACTTAAGAAACGAAGGCACAGAAAGACTAGCTTGTCCCACCTGGCCCAGGTAGTACCTGGAGGACTGGCCCCAAACCCACAGCAAGCACCCAGTAAATGTTCCTTACTATCGTTGTTGTAGTTGTTACTGCCTGAATGTATGCATTCAATAATACCTGCTATTGTTGCTAAAAATGACGAATTTGTGTGTCTAATCCTTCTTCGAAGTGTACAAAACATGGATACGATCCCTCAGTGGAAGAGTCGGTTTTGGCAAGGATTATCATCTAATGCCATCAGGTGAAGTTTGTTGGGAACTAAGGTGCTACCCCAGCACCAACGGTCACCTCCTCAGGTAACTCGTTAATTGCAAAGGTGGAGAAAGTACCTTTACAACGAGAGCTCCCTGGAGTGAGGTCGCTACCTTGAGCCATAATCAAACTGAGAATCCCAAATAGACGGACAACCTGGCACTATGTGCCTCCTGATGAGATGTGATATGGAGCAGCCTGTAAAAAACGCTTACTCGAAATCTAATCAATGTGTTAGTCAAAGCTTGGAGTTTACAGGAAATACAGGGGGCAGAGGAGTAAATTAAATGACACCATGAGGGAACAACAAATCCAGAACATGGGGCATTCTACAAGATAACTGGTCTAACTCTTCAAAAAAATCCAGTTATTAAACAAGAAGACGTAAAGGCCAATTGCAAAATGTGCTTTTCTTTATAAAAATTAGATCCTACTTTGTTTTTAAAGGTACAGAAGGTGTTGGAGGTCAGATGGTGAAGGTTAGATACGGTCTAAATATTAAATGATATTAAGGAATTAGAGTTCATCTTCTAGGTATAATGTTAGTATTGTGGTTATATAGGAGAATGTCCCTATTCTTAGATGTGTACCCAATTATTGAGGAGTGAAGTGTCATTTTGTCTGCAACTTACAAGTACTTCAGAAAGAAATCCAAAAGGATGGAACACATATGGTAAAAAGATAGCAGTTGGTGAGCCTAGCAGGCGAGTCTAGAGGTATTCGTTATACTAATACTTCGACTTTTCTTTATGTTTGGACAATTTCCCTCACTTTCTTCATAAAATGTCTTACATCGTCTTTGGAGAGCATATAAGACTTTTATCTTCCTGTACTTAGTAATAATTTCTTTTCATTCTCTATAATGTTTGTCAGTGAATGCATATTTAAAAAGAAAAGTGTTTTTAAAAATTGCTTACTGACTGTCTATTGGCTCAAGCTTCTTGAAACCTAATATTAACATTGTTGAAGAGAGCTCAGTGCCTAATACAGGGTCTTAATACATAGCAAATGCCCAATACATGTTTGTAATGCTTACTTGTTAAATTTATTTTGTTCCTGAGAATTTTAAAGTGGCAGGCGAAAGAAAGGAAGGAAGAAAGAAAGAAAGAAAGAAAGAGAGAAAGATGGAGACACATGAGGCTGTGTTGATCCTTTACAGATCAAGATATGCTTTAGCAAATACTCAAAATGGACAAAATGGGGGCCAATCAACCCCATCTTTTGATTCAAATAACTTAGGTCTCAAAGATTCTTGACCAAATTTTGAATTTGTTTTACGAGGGTATGAAAATGAAGAGTCTCTCCCTAGGATGAATCCAGCAGCAACTAACTGTTACTTGTTTAAGAATTGGTATTATTCTCTGAGAATCACGCAATTTGTGGGAATCGAGATCAACTTCACCTCTTCCAGAAGGCAGCGGTTCTAAAGGAGATGGTTTCAGGCAGTAAGGGATATATATTTTATATAAAAGTGGAAAGACAATGACCAAGTTTCAAAGAAATAATCCATAATGATATAATTTTGCATTTTCATAGTGCCTTTTTCCCAAGGCACTTAACATCTGTGCGAACTCATTTATTCTTATAGTATCCCAATGAAGTAGGCTCTATGAAGAGCAACTGAATTAGACTTATGAAAGGAATTTCATCAGGACCTAAGATGCAGAAGATATTCAGAAGAATATCATATAAGCAATGGAGGTATTACTCATATTGATATTGAGCAAATTGATAGCCTCCCTCCCCTCTGTGTCAGTAAAGTCATTTTAAAATAGAACCTATCACAATTTAGGGAAAATAAGATTCCTGTTTACTACATGAGAGACACTCCAAGTCCAGTCTAAAAAGGTAGTTTTATTCAATGACACAGGCCTCTGTCTACAAAAAACAAAGTTCTCGAAAAGAGTCCAAATAATCATTTTTCAAACTTGAAATCTAAATGCACTTAGATGGCTCTAGATTTACATGGTGTTCTTTGTTTACCAGTGGATCCTTTTGTAAAGAGGTTTGCTTTAATATTATGTTATAAACATGAAGTTTTATAGACAATATTGGGTCTACTTATAAGCAGAATCTACTTATATTAAATGCTCTTTCTGAAACCAAAAATAACAAACAAAAAGGTGACCCAACTAAAGAACGAATCAGTCGATGATAAATGCAGTTGTGTAGAACAAAAGTTGCTTCGGCCTGAGGATTCCCACCCTCAGACGACATAACATGAGCACATGCAATCTTTTCCATTGGATTTTTAGACCCTAAACATTTCCCTCTTAATTTATCTGGGGATGTGTGTTTTCAGTACCGTGCAGATGAAGTTACACATACACTGGTAACAAGGCCTCATTCCAGGCACGTAAACACGGTATTTTTAAGTTAGGGGAATCCTTGGTGGGTATACTCAACCCTCATATTCAGGAGCAGTTGGGACAGAGAGCATAAAGGAGTTTGTCTTCAGACTCGATGCCTGAACTGGACACCATCCTAAGGACATGGCACTAGTTATCAATAAAGAGACAAAGATTGACGATGTTCTCTCAAAACCTATTTCATTGTAAAGTTTTCTCTTTGTAAAGAAATCCAAAGTGGTGTTCTTTGTAAAGGGAAGATAAATATTAAGAGAAATAGAAATGTAAGTAAGACAGCAATCCTGGCCCCATCGTGCCAACGTTCACTCATTTCTGCGCAGCCCGTCATCCCCACCTTCAACAGGGATTGAATGCTGACTGTGGAAAGGGAGGATTTCACCTCTGTAATGGGTCTCAAGTCCCTCCCTGGGGTGGCTCAGAAGCCAATTAGTGGAGAATTTTGTGTGCTGGGCTAGGTAAGGAACAAGTTCCTTTGCTGGAAATTGAACCCCATCACCACAAGCATTGAGAAGGCCAAAGATTCACAGACCTTTGCTGATGGACCACAATGTGAAAAAGCGATATTTAGAGAGCCCATGGGATTCATTTTAATTCAATTTGACTCACAGAGAATATGCTGCAAATTGTAAAACTGTTCAAGATCTCTAGAGTATATGGCCCGGTGTTGTATAATGACATACCTTTTTGAAGAGAAGAGGTTGAGTCTATGTCTTGGCTTTGACACCAAGTTAATAGAATCCTCTCTTGCAAGAAGGAAGGTGAAGTCTCACGTCAAAATTACTGCATGTCAGAGTACAGGTCCACCTTGTGTCTTCCAAGGACTGCATTAAAACAGGGTACAAGCTCACAGATCCATTAATAGTGTTTCCTTCTCTGCCTTATTTCTTACTCCCTCCTCCAAACTACCCCCCGTTAGCCCTGTAGTCTGTAGGCAAACCACACAGGAACTAGCAGATACAAGGGCTACAGAGAGTTGGGCGTGAGCCTTAGATTATGCGGTTTTGTTTTCTTGCTGCCAGAGTTGAACTAAAATGCAGGAGGTTCTCTGAAACACTTTTGCTTCTTTTTGCTTGGTTTCAATTTTAACAATTTCCCCCCCGAACAATTATGTTCACATAAGAAAATCTCTAATCCTAGAGATGATCCAGCAACAAAGCTGCTGCCGCTCTGAAGGAAAGCTCCCATTTCCTCTTAGTACATTGAAGAATCCAGAGAAAAATTAGGACTTCTTCGGGGAACTTATTTAATATCACCCTGGGATCACTCACAAAGTTAAAATCCCAGCGAAAAATGCTTTCTTAGTACACTCAGCCCATAATATTATTCTTAGTCCGTAACATTACCCTTAATGGGGGGAAAAAAAGAAAGAAAGAAAGAAAAAGAAGCAGGAGTTTTGAGCCAGGATTAGTTCTAACCCCAGTTTTGCCAGTCAGGCACGAGCTGGGACTGGTTACTTAGATTTTTGAGATTTCCCTTTCTCCTGAGTTGGTTGGGCTAAAGGACTCCTAGGATTTAAAGATTTTTCACTGACCTAAGGTTGTTGTCACCTTTAGCTTCCTTTGTTCTAACCTTAAAATTTGTAAAAAAAAAAAAAACAAAAAAACCCCAAACAAACAAAAAACAACGTTCCCCCCCCCCCAGTAGGTTCCCATACCAAGTGCAGCCTGTGAAGGCCTCTTCCTCTCTTTGCTCTTGCTAGAAAATGGATTGCCAACGCTGCATCTTTGCACAAAATAAGAGACGTTGCTACTTGCTACGTGATACCAGTCAGAGTTTAGGGACTGGGCCCAAGAGAAAGAGGGAAATGTTGGCTCACAGGCTCTTCCTGGCATTAATTCCTTGAAGGCTAAGAAGGAGGGAATCATATAAGACTCAGTTTGGGGGCACCTGGGTGGCTCAGTTGGTTGAGCATCCGACTTTGGCTCAGGTCATGATCTCAAGCCCCACGTTCTTTGAGTTTGTCAAGCCCCATGTCAGGCTCTGCGCTGACAGCTCAGAGCCTGGAGCCTGCTTCAGACGCTGTCTCCCTCTCTCTCTGCCCCTCTCCACTCATACTCTGTCTCTCTCCCCAAAATAAAAGTAAGTATAAAAAAATAATAAAAAAAATAAGACTCAGTTTGGAGTTCTAAAATTTAGACTCACGCTACATTATGAGATGATATCCTTTTTTAACTTTTCGCCCCCTTGTACCTAAATCTTGTTTGAAATTTCCTTTTTTTGGGAGGGGGAGTTCTCCTTGGTTATAATTGCTCAGCAATTTTATTGAAATGGAAGAGAAGAATCTGGTTTGGAATCATCAGCATATTTTGGTCACAGTAGGTGCTCAATAAATATTTATCGAATGAGTTAAAGGAGGTCATTTGCTATTCCCAACTCCTTAATCCAGGATTTTCTTTTTGTTAATGCAAGCTTGTTAAATAATGCAAGTTGTGTCTGATCAGAGTTCCCACTATTTCCACAGGTTATTAAGATAGAATTTTAAAGGTAACAGCAGGTCATGGACTTTAGAACAATAAACATCTCAACGTTGGCCTTAGTGTTCTTCAGACTTCATGGCCTAAGGACCTTTTTGGATTCCATCATTATACCCAGTAGCTTCATAGCCAGTTTTCAGACACTGAAATCCTCTGGTCACAGTCCTATCCCAAGTCAGTGGTTTCGAAGTTGCTGAACAGTGAGAGTGGGAAGGAAGGAGAAAAGACAAGTGGATAGACAAGCGGATACTGTAGGAAGTATCAGGGTGTTTTCAGCTTGCGCTGTAATGAGGAAGCTGCTTTTCCACAGGGTACTACCCCTCGGGGAGCAGAATAGAACCCTTTCCCTTACAAGTGTGGGACGGAATGCAGAACAGGAAAATCTCAAAAAAAGAGAAGTTACTTCAATAGTAAGTAATGATCAACAGACATGTTATAGAGCATATTGACAGGAGAGTGAGGCCACTCTACTGATCTATTTCATGGATGCTCTGTAATCGAGCAAGTGCAAAGGCAGAAGCTAAGAATAAAGACTCTAATGCGAGAATGCTGGCACAATCCTGGGACACTCCGAAAATATCAGCAAAATTGGGAGGATTCAAGAATATGTGAAATCTGGACTTCTCCATAATAGAGAAATTTTCTTTTAAAACCATACTCATTTTAAAAGTTTCAGCAGTTCCTTTTGAGGGGTCATTGTTAATATCAGAATTTCTTGTACATAATTATGTTTAACTTACCTTTATGGTAAAGGGTGTACTTCTCATTCAGTAGTACAGATTCAGACATTCTCTTTCCATTCATTCAGTAAATAAAGTTTGAATACCCACTCTGCATTAGGCCTATTCTAAGTGCTGGGAATATAGCAGGGAACCAAACATAGTCCTTGCCCTCCTGGATCTTACCTTCTGGCAGCCAGAGAAATAATTACATATATCAGATGGTTGTACTACTATAGAGAATCATAAAATGAGGCAAGGGTTGGAGAGAGTGTAGCTGACGTTGGGGGGGCGGGGGTTGCAATTTTATTGGGAGATCAAAGGACGTTTGAGCTAAGTCCAGAACAAAGTGAGGGAGCCAGGCTGATGGCTCTCTTGGGAAATAGCTTTTGCAGGTTTAGGGACCGGCAAGTGCAACGCCTTATGGTGGGAGCGAGCTTGATACAATGAGTGAGGAGGAGAGGAGTCAGGATGGAGGTGAGAGAGAGAGCAGGGGCCGGAACACATAGGACCTTGCTGCTCATGGTTTTATTCTGAGTCAAACAGGAGCCGATGGAAGATTTTGAACTGGGGAGTTACATGATCTCGCTTGGGTTTTAGGCTTTAGAAGCATCACTCTGATTGTTGTGTTGAGATTAAATCATAAGGGAGCAAGAGGAGAAGCAGGGAGACCAGTTAGGAAGCTACTGCAAAAGTCCTGGCTAGAGAAGTCAGCAACTTAGGACAGGTGGTAGAGAGTGGAGGTGGTGGGAAATGTGTGAATTCTGAATATACAGGGTGGCCACAAAGTCTGGAAACATCAATATTATTACTTTCCTATGAATTACACTGTGGCATTGATGAACCATTTATCACCTACCGACCTCATATTACCCAGACTTGGTGGCCACCCTGCATTTAACGGTAGCTGATGATAAGATGTGAAGTCTGGGCGACAAAGAGGGGTGTCAATGGTGACTCCAAGGTTCATGGCCTGAGAAGTGAGAAGCAAGGATGTGTCATCACTGAGATGGGGGAACAAGCTTGGAAGATCCAAAGTTTGGTTTTGGACATATTAAGTTTGAGATGTCTGTGAGAAAGACCAGTGGGGATGTCAAGATAGATATGAGTCTGGAGGTCAGGAGAGGTTAGTGCTGGAGATAAAAACTCGAGAGTTGTTGAGAGAGATTGAATGTATTTAAATTTATGAAACTGGATAAAGCCACCCAGGGAATGGATATTGATAGAGAACAGACCCCTTCAAAGTTGAGAGGTCAGAGAAATGAGAAGGAACCAGCCAAGGAGATGACAAGCAACGAGATCCTAGAAACCAAGCGAAGAGAACTGTTCACTTTTACAAAACTCCAAGTTCAGGGGGGAAAAAACCACACCAAGTCATAACTGTAAAACCATGTATTTGGTGAGCTACAGTACTGCACCTAAATTATGGTGCCCCCAAATGGAAGAAAGCAGAGAAGGGCCTCTCACATTATGTCACTTTAATGAAGTTAATTCCACTAGGTAGAGAACACTTTACAGTTTTGCTGAGCCTAATCAACTCCCTTTCAAAGACATCCGAAGATCCATTCCAAAAGGAGGAAATGAATGGGTTTGAAAAGGAAAAACTGGGATCCAACCTTTTCAAACTGCAACAGGTAGACTTGTGACTGAGAATGTCAATGGAGGGACGCCTGGCTAGCTCAGTCGGTGGAGCATGTGGCTCTTGATCTCAGGATTGTGAGTTCGAGCCCCACATTGGGTGTAGAGATTACTTGAAAATAATATTAAAAAAAAAAAAGAGGGGCGCCTGGGTGGCTAGGTCAGTAGCCGTCTGACTTCAGCTCTGGTCATGATCTCGCGGCTCGTGAGTTCGAGCCCCACATCGGGCTCTGTGCTGACAGCTCAGAGCCTGGATGGAGACTGCTTCGGATTCTGTGTCTCCCTCTCTCTGCTCCTCCCTCACTCATACTGTCTCTCTCTCTCAAAAATAAATAAACATTAAAAAAAAAAAAAAAGAATGTCAATAGAGCTCAACATCAAAGACCAAAAATTGGTCCTTGGGGTAGAGGAAAGGGCATAGATTGGACACTGAAAATTTGGGTCAAGTTCCAGCCAAACAGCTTGCTGGTTGAATATCTCTGGGCAATTTGTGTAACGTATTTGTTCCTTCCAACTCAGCTCAAGTTCACCTCTTCCAGGAAGACTTCTCTAATTATGTAGATTTAGACAAATCCTCTTTTTACTCCCCAAACATTTTTATCACAGCAACTTATTATAATTGCTAATTTATTTTTGTCTTTTTAATTAGACTATTACTTCTTTGTATTCCCGTAGCTCAACATCGTGCCTGGCCCTTAGCAGGTGCTCAATAATGTAGAATGAATGCATGTTCCCCAAACTCAACTTCCTCATTTGTAAAATGGAATAATTATACCTACCTTTCAGAGTTCCTTTGAAGTTTACATAAGATATGCCTAGAAAAAAATCTTCATAAACTATCACTCACTATATAAAATACTTGCTGTCTGTCCCCCACTGTTTTATAGAATAACAGCTTAGCATGGCATTCAAGGCCCTGAACAATCTGTTTCTAGGCTACCTTTTTAATTTCCCTCTGGCTACTATCCTCACTCCTCTAAATGATAGCCAGCTAAGCAATATTATAAACACACCAGCTTCTTTCATATCTCCTGCCATTTTATATTATAATTACCTACCTACGTGTCAGTACTGATCGTGAGATCTGTTAAAATAATAATTATGATTGAAGTCGTAGGAGCTAAAAACAAAGTTACTTTCATCTGTGAAGAATTTTGCTATTGTCTAAGTCTATTCCCTCCATCCTGGCGGAATATTGGCATAGTCTTTGAAAACATGGGCTTGATTATATTTTCAATGCCTACCAGGTGGACAAGGTCTTTCATGACCTGACTTTCCACTGCTGTTTCATCTACCTTTGCTGTTCCACAAATAGTCTTTGAGAAGCCACAGGAACTGCAGGACTTGCAGTCTGACCAAGATAATAGGCTCTCTCAGCTTTCAAGTCTTTACACATGATGTGTCCTTTGCCTCTAATGGGCTCCTCCACTTTGTCTATCCAGTGAACTCCCTGTCATCCTTTAAGATTCTGATGCAAAGCTTTCCGTGAAACCTGCCCTTAAATACGCCTTGGCAGAATTAGATGCTCTCTCCTCTCTTATTACCAGATACATACCTTGTCACAATCCTCTGTGACGGTGCCTGTCACCTCCACTAGTCTGTAAACTCAGGCAGCATTGGACTCATTCTTCCTCTCTGGGTCCTTTCGTCCTTACAGCTTAGCGGGATCCCTGGCACGCAGTGGGCGCTCCGTGAAGATCGGGTGAATATTTCAACGACTGCGCGTCAGCGGTACCCGAAGCCCTCACTGGAGGCACTCTGTCACTGCCCATCACACACACTGCTCTTTTCATCCCTCGAAAACTACCATTATTACACTCCTTTGAGGTGGAGATCAGCTGCGGGTGCCGGATCCAGTCAGTTAAAATACATTGGTAACACAAATTGTAAAAACTTCTCTTTGAAAGGAGGAATAGGGCAGCATCATAGCCCCATAGGTTGTTAAGTGAAGACATTTGCCTTCATCCCACTTGATCGCCCCAAGTTGGATCATTTTAACCCCTCCCGTCCCTTTTGCTGGACGCCCTGGGAGCAGCGGGCACCAGACCTCCCACAAGCCGGAAGTGAGGGGCCGGAAGTGAGGAAGCGGAAGTGGGGAAAGGCATGGGCGCTGGCGCCCGGCCGCAGGAGGCGATCAGCCTGGGAACGAGGGGCTTGAATTTGAGCAGAAGTAGGCCCCGACGCTGGTGGCTGGATCTTCCCCTCAGGTAGTGGATTCTTGTTTGTGGGTGCAGGCGGGCACGGAGGGGCTGATCCCTGCCTCCTGTCCCAGGCCGGTGCCGTCGCTGTGCGGGTGTGAGCGCGGGCGCTAGGGGGCCGAGGCCACCATGCTTTGCGTGAGGGAAGGCCCCCGCTGTGTGACGCCATCATGTCACGCCCTTCTTCTAGAAGCTTCTGTGCGGCCCAACCTTCCCCTCCAAGTAAATTGCGGGCTCGCTGACGGCAGTCAGTGGGCTGGTTCAGCCGTGTGACTCCATGTGACTTAGGGCCTGCGTCGCACGCAGTGGTCGTTCTGAAGTGGTTGTCGAATGAATGAAGAAATGGATGCCAAGGAAAGACCCCGTCTACAGGAAGCTGATTCTCTCTCAGCCTTCACCCTTCATGTTCAGAATTCTTTCTGGAGCATCTCATTTCTTCTTCTCGACAGTTCTTTCTGTGTGGTGATTATTCTTTATGCTGCAGATGAGGGAACAGGGGCTCAGAGAAGTTGTTGAGCCTTGATTAGGGAATGGCAGAGCAGGACCTCAAATCCAGGCCTTTGGAATCCTAATTAATGAGATGAGGTATGCGAGGCGTGAGTACATTGTGAGCATTCCAAAACGAGTAGCCCTTTATTCCGGGAGGGGTCTGTGTCTTGTGTATCTTCCCCCCGTTTCTTAGAATGGAGTCTGCTACATGGTAAACTAGAAAGCTAACAGTTGATTGAATTAATGAACATACAGGAGGGCTCCAAAAAGTTGGTTTCTCTGCCTCTTGCCGTATTCTTCCCATCGAAACGGTAACACCTCCTAATGCCATCTTGGTATTCTCTGCAGTCACTCACCCATGACAGTCTTGTCCAGAACTTTTTTTTTTCTCCTGGGTAAACTTAAGTCTATAGGCAGAACCTATAGCACTCTCTTCGTAGCACTACCCTAAATGGATCTTTCCAGATGCCGCTTGCGCTCGGCCTCTTCGATGCTGCCCTTGTTATTGTCCTAGGTCGTCGGGTATAGTCCCTTTCGGCTTCTCCATCCCTTGTTCTTGATTCTGACACCCAAAGAGTTTTGAAGACCAGTTTTTCCCTCAACTCATTTGGCCGCAAGACCTGAATTGAAGCGAGCCATTTGTCTTTATTTATTCCAAATACAAACAAGTTTTTGCAGTCATGTTAATGTTTGTTTGTTCCGAGCGCGCCCCCCCCCCCCCTTACTGTGCTTATCATGTGACTTATGGTAGAGGCACTGCATTACCCTTCAAAAGTCTGAGAAAAAACCTTGGGTTTGAATTCCATAATGTCCCTTGATAGCTTACAGGATTTCCTGTTGTGATCAAGGTAAAGTTGGGGGAGGAAACAGCGTTTGCCAAAGCATTGTGGAAGTGGGTAACTCTAAAAAGAGAACCAAGAGACCTCATCCCGTTGTTTATTTTGGAATTATTTAAGGAAAAAAGCCCCTTAACCAGACACTGGTTTTTGCATGTTGGGATCATGTTTTAGATTTCTTATGTCATCCACAAAGCAATACAAATGGTAGATACTCAAGAAATACTTACTGATTAATTTGAAAAGATTTGCTCCACACTCTAGGATTTTACTTGACAGTTACAGGACTGTAATATATTTTTCGAAATATCGTGTTCATAATCCAAAACTACGGAGCCAATGCAGGTTTATCCCAAAGCAGAGTCACTCAGTCATTTGGGCATTCACTCAACACCTGTTTCTCGAGTATCTACTATGTTCTAGGTACCTGTTGGGCAATAGGATTATACTGCCTTGTAAATAAGATGGTCATGGTCCCTGCCGTCACGGAGCTTCTAGTCTGGTGGTGAAGAAAGCAAATGACAAATGCACAAGTACAGATCGTGGTAAGTGCCGTGAAGGAAATAAACCTGGTGCAGAAAGAGTATCTGGGAAGATCTAAGTAGTTAGTGTGCTTGCTGAAGGCCTCCCGGAGGAGGTGACCCAGCTCTGTGACATAGAGTATCTTACTTCCCTCCGTTTCTAAGTATTCTAGAGGTTAGGGTAGCCAGACAACCAAAATTCAGGTGTGTAAATTTACCCTCTCAGGCATCACTTCTGTCTCAGATGTCGTATCACCGTAATTACTATCTCAAGTCTCTGATGGTGTGAGTAAACTGAACATTTGCATGTAGTCCGGTGTCTAAAACACATAAAACCAACATACAATTTACAACTAACACCAGCTGAACTTGTTAATCTGAAAAGAAGCCAATAGCAGAATGGTGTCTTACATATTCTCTGGTCGTGTCATAAAGTACTAATGCATTAGTAAAATGATAGTAATTCACCTAGCCAGACTTTTTTCTTCGGGGTTTTACTAATGGTTGGGAATGTATTTAATTTCAGTATAATGTCAAGCACCTCCATTTTAAACTGCCCTATTGGATTGAAGCCAATTATTTAGATACTTTCCTGGGGCAGAAAATTTATTTAAGAAAGCATTTTTCAAATGCAATTTAGAGAATATAGGAAAACCTAAAAAATTAGGATTTTCTTCCTCCAAAATATAGATAGGTAGCTAGACCAAAAAAAAAAAAAAGGAAAAACGAGCGTGTTTGATGACTGTTGTTCATCAGCAGGTTATGATTCTAACAGGTTTGTTTTTTTTTTTTAATAGACTTGTGAGGAAACAGATCAATATTTGTTGCTCTAAGCCAGTGTCACAGTGCATCTCTGCATTGACTGAGCTTTGGTAGAAGGGAAAAAAGGACAATAGAAAAAGCCCTCATGGTTGAAAATTTTAATAGCTTATTGAAACACATTATAAATCTGGTTTTTGCTGCAGGAATGAGTCAGATAAAAATGCCTGTGTTTGAAGTGCAAACAAGAGAGAAAATCAGAAAATTGTAAAAACACACAACTTATTGTTTTCTTCCTAGGGTTGATGATGGTCAATTAAATGTTAATATAAGAGAAATGTTAATTAAACTGATACATTTTCTATCTTGCGTATTTGAGGATGTGTTGTACTTTTACCAAAAAAAAAAAAAAAAAAAAAAGTTGATTATCCCCTTCTCTTATTTTTTGAAAAAGAAGGGATAACTCATTTAGTTTGCTTCTGAAAATTTATGTCTTCCTTAAATACACACACAGAAATTGATCAAACCTGAGCTGGGAGTTGTGAAGGTCAAGGAAGAAAAACAACACTGAAAACAAGACAAATTTGTTATGGATTTTAATGTTTTTCTTTTGTGTGTGTGCCGTTTCTCTAGTAAAATCTGATTATAGATCGTTGAGGCTTCACTGGCTCTGGATGCTTGTCAGGGCTCAAAATCAATTTAGTGCATGATCTCGGTGGCCATCGGTGGTGAATCACCAGGGAAAATGCAAACCAACTGACCCACCTTAATGCCAAGCAATGACAAAGGAGGAAGGGAATGGTTTCATGTGAGCTGTGAATTGATCAGAAGCATCATTTAAGGTTTTGGGGCTGCAGATCTCAAAACCTTCAAACCATTTAAGGTTTTAGCGTATTTTGTGTCAACCTCAGTGGGCACGCTTTGTGCGCCCTTGTTCTGGGATCTGACAGATCCCACTGATAATCACTCCACGTTTTAGGGAAGTTGTTACCCCATTTGAATTACACTATTGACATTGTTTAGTCCTAAACACATACTTCCTTTACTGAAGCCCAGTAAAGAAAGTAATTTAACCTTTTCCTTGACCTTATTAACCTTACACATGGGTCGAGGGTACCCTGGGTTCGATGTGGAGTCTGCTGAGGTGCAGCTCCTTGCATTAATGGTCCACAACCCTCCCTACTTTCAGATTAACAAGAAAGCAGAACATATTTAGATCTGATTCTAGTGACTTGTAGTTCTAAGAAGAATACAACCACGGGGTCACTTGATGACGCTAAGACTCAGTCGTTAACCATCTTAATTACCTTTGGGACACACTATTTTATACAAGACAAGTCTCAAGCATGAGATGTCAGAGCACAAGTTCCATTTTCTTTGTTTTTAATGTTTATTTATTTATTTTTGAGAGAGTGAGCGAGCAGGGAACAGGCAGAGAGAGAGGGAGACACAGAATCCGAAGCAGGCTCCAGGCTCTGAGCTGTCAGCACAGAGCCCCACGCGGGGCTCGAACCCACGAACCGTGAGATCACAACCTGAGCCGAAGCCAGATGCCTCACCGACTGAGCCACCCAGATGCCCCCCCAAGTTCCATTCTCTGAAACTGACTTGCCCACTGTCCATGTAATGCTTTAAGATAATTTTATTTCTGGCCAAAGAGGTTGAGTGATTGAGTGAAAATTTTATGCAGAAACGTTTAGGACTAAAAACACCACCTGTATTTCTTCACATAATATGGGCCAAGCCCTCATGAGAGATTTTCCCATACAGCTCCTAGGAGAATTTTATATAGTGCCCTCAATTCTGGCTCCTGTAAGTGAGGGGCTGATTTCTAAGTAAAACTACATTTCTCACACTGACTTGGTCTTCTGTAGACTTCTCAGAAAAGCTTTCACTTACCTATTTTTTGTGCTTTGCTTTGCAGGAAATTGATGCCTCGTCAAAATGAAGATTAATCATTTGTGTTTGGGAGCAGCCGAACTGGGGGCCAATTACCTCTCAATTTTATAAACCAATTATATGAACTCCTTTTCCGTTGCTCCCACCCCCATCCCACCTTCAAACTTCTTACCGATGGCATTCAGGAGGCAAGTGAAAAACTTCATGAAGAATTACTCAGATGCCGAAATAAAAGTCAGGGAAGCAACTTCCAATGACCCTTGGGGTCCTTCTAGTTCTCTCATGTTAGATATCAGTGACCTGACTTTCAACACAATTTCTCTGTCAGAGATTATGAATATGCTATGGCAGAGACTCGGTGACCATGGGAAGAGCTGGCGTCATGTGTACAAATCCCTTACGCTCATGGATTATCTCATCAAGAATGGATCAAAGAAAGTTATCCAGCATTGCAGAGAGGGGTTCTGTAAGCTTCAGACACTAAAAGATTTTCAACACATAGATGAAGCTGGAAAAGACCAAGGTAAAAGCAATGTCTATGGTGTGCCACTAAAGATTAGACGTTTGGGAAGGGATCGTTTTGAACCAGGAGCTGGGGGAAAGTTATTCTCAAATGTATTAGCTCCCTTTCTCTGGGACAGTTACAGTTTCCAGAAGACTTCGTGTTGACTCTTCAGTGCCTTAGAGAGCAATTTTCTTTCAAAGGAATGTGTAAAACTAACACATGTAAGGTTCCCGATAAAACGATAGCTCGTAGAAGATGAGCAAAGTGAATAAAACAGGAAGCATGGCAGCTTGGTGTAATAAGGTCACTGTAATTCACAATTATAACTGGACTGGAATTTAGTCATAAATGTAAGGAAGCGTTTCCACAGACTCCAGAATCCTCAAAGACTATCTAGATGGAAGTATAGGAATACAAAAATTTAGGTCATAAAATAATTTTGTCGGGGGTGGAGGAGGAGGTGAAGTAGGGAACAGTTATGGGGAATACCAAACTGAGATGACTTGGAAACGTCTGGTATTCTGTAATGCTAAAAAAACCAAGCATTTCCTCCCCATCTAATGTAAAATTATAATTAGCATTTAAAGTGAATAGTCTTATGAATCATGAGAAAAGGATACAATTCAGTGCAGTCTTTGTGTGAAGCATACATTTTTAGAATAGACCTTTTTTAAGAGCAGCTTGAGATTTAGAGAAAAGATTTACAGATTTACACAGAAAGTACAGAGTTCCCACATACCCTTCGCCATCCGCACACACTGCCTCTCCAGTTAACAACTCGCATTAGTGTGGTACGTTTGTAACAATTGACTAATAACCAGTATTAACACGTTCGCTAAAGTCCTTTGTTGACCTTAGGGTTCACTCTTGCTGTTCTGTTCTGCGGGTTTTGAAAAACGCACGTCGTGTACCTACCGCTCCAGTATCATAATAGTTTCACTGCCTTGAAAATGTCCTGTGTTCTACCTGTTCCTCCTTTCTCCCCTGCCTGGGACCCTTGGTAGCCACTGATCTTTTTATTGTCTTTATAGTTTTGCCTTTTCCAGAATATTATGTAATTGGAATCATATACGATGTAGCTTTTTCAGACTCCTTTCTTTACTTGACAGTCTGCATTTAAGATTCTCCCATGTCCTTTTTATAGCCTGAGAGCTCGTTTCTTTTTCTTTTTTTCTTCGCATTTTAAAAATCAGCTTTATTGCAATATAATTCACATGTCAGACAATTCACCCATCTAAAGTCTACAATCCTATGGTTTTAGGTATATTGTTAACTTTTAAAAATTGGGATAAAATGTAAATAACCAAATTTGTCATTTTAAGCATGCAATTCCGTGACATTAATTATATTCACAGTGTGGCACAACCATTGCCACTGTCTACTTCCAAAACTTTCATCACCCCAGGCAGAAACTCCATTAACTGTGGGGCACTTGAGTGGCTCAGTTGGTTGAGCGTCTGACTCTTGGTTTTGGCTCAGGTCGTGATCTCACAGTTTGTGAATTCAAGCCCTGTGCTGGGCTCCATGCTGACAGTGTGGAACCTGCTTGGAAGTCCCTCTCTCTCTTTCTCTCTCTCTCTCTCTCTCTCTCTCTGTCCCTCCCGTGCTCACTTTCTCTTTCAACATAAATAAGTAAACTTAAAAAAAAAAAAAAAGCACCTCCATAATCATTGGGCAATAAAGCTCTCCTGCTAATCTCTAATCTACCTTCTATCTCTATAAATTCACCTCTTCGGGGTACCTCGTGGAAGTGAATCATATAGTATTTGCCCTTTTGTTTTTGGCTTATTTCACATACTTGATGTGAACTTCATTCTTCTTGTAGCTGAATAACATTCCATTGTATAAACATACCACATTTTGTTTATTCATCTGATGGTGGATTCTTGGGTTGTTTTCACATTTTGGCTATTGTGAATTGGGCTGCAATGACAAAAGCCTTCAAGTGTCAGTTTGAGCCTCTGCTTTCAGTTCCGTTGGGTGTATGCTTAGGAGTGGAGTTGCTGGGTCGTATGGCAATTCAATGTTCAGCTTTTTGAGGAACCAGTAACTGGTTTTCCTTAGCAGCCGCGCCATTTTCCATTCTTACCAGCAATGTAAGAGGGTTCCTGTTTTTCCATATCCTTGACAACACTTGTTCTTGTCCATCTTTTTGATTAGAGCCATCCTACTGGATGTGAAAAGAGTATCTCGCTGTGGTTTCAATTTACGTTTCCCTAAAGACTAATGATGCTGAGCATCTTTCTATGCCCTTGTTGGCCATTTATATATCTTCTTTGAAGAAATGGCTGTACAAATCCTTTGTCCATTTTTAATTGTTGGGTTTTTTTTTTTTTCTTTTTATGTGTTGAGTTTTTTATATTCTGGATACAAGACCTCTATCTTGTGACTTGCAAATATCTTCTCCCATTCTTAGGTTGTCTTTTTTACTTGCTTGATTAAATTTTGATGAAGTCCAGTTTGTCTGTTTTCCTTTGGTGCTCGTGCTTTAAGTGTCATATGTAAGAAATCATTGCTTAATCTAAGGTCATGAAGATTCTCACCTATGTTTTTTTCTAAGAGTTTCAATGTTTTAGCTCTTCCATTTAGATCTTGGATCTAAATTTTTGTGTATGGCGTGAAGTAGAGTTCCAGTCTCATTCTTTTGCGTGTAGATATCCAGTTGTCCCACTACTACCTGCTGAAAAGACTATGCCTTCCCCCATTGAATTATACTGGCACCCTTATAAAAATCAGTTGACCATAGATGTAAGGTTTTATTTCTGTACCCTCAATTAAAAAAAAAAAAAGTTTATTTATTTATTTTGAGAAAGAGAGAGCATGAGCGGGAGAGAGGCAGAGAGAGAGAGAGGGAGAGAGAATCCCAAACAGGCTCTGTGCTGTCAGTGTGGAACCCGACGTGGGGCTCGATCTCATGAACCATGAGATCATGACCTGAGCCAAAACCAAGAGGCAGATGCTTAACTGACTAAGCCACCCAGGCACCTCCTGTTCTCTCAATTCTGTTCTACTGATCTATATGTCTATATGCCAGTGCCACACTATTTTGATTACTGTAGCTATGTAGTAAATTTTGAAATAAAGGCGAGTCCTCCAGCTTTGTTCTTTTTCAATAGTTGTTGTGGCCTTTCTGGGTCCTTTGCATTTCCATATCAAGTTTAGCATTAGCTTGTTAATTTCTGTAACAAAAAAAAAAAGCAGCTAGAATTTTTATCAAGATTGCACTTAACCTGTAGATCAATTTTGAGAATATTGCCATCTTAACAAACGTCAGTTCCTCCAATCCACAAACACCAGATATCTTCCCTTTAATTTAAGGTCTTCTTTCTTTTTTCAAAAATTTTTTAACGTGTATTCATTTTTGAGAGACAGAGAGAGACAGAGTGCAAGCGGGAGAGGGGCAGAGGGAGAGAGGGAGACGCAGAATCGGAAGCAGGCTCCAGGCTCTGAACTCTCAGCACAGAGCCCGATGCGGGGCTTGAACTCACGGACTGCGAGATCATGATCTGAGCTGAAGTCAGTTGCCCAACCAACTGAGCCACCAGGCGCCCCACACCTTCTTTCATAAATCTTTTGTAGTTTTCAGTGCACAAGTCTTACATTTCTTTCGGTAAATATAGTCATAAGTATTTTATTCTCTTTGGTGCTATTGTAAATGGGATTATTTTCTTTATTCCATTTTTAGATTACTCGTTGCTAATGGATAGAAATACAACCGTTCGAGTTATTTTTGTATATTGCTCTTGTATCCTGCTACTTTGCTCAACTTGTTTATTAGCTGTAATAGTTTTTGGTTTTTTTTTTAAAGATTCCTAAGGATTTCCTGCACGCAATATCATGTCATCTGCACATAGAGATAGTTTTACTTTTCCTTTCCAATGCGGATGCATCTTATTTCTTTTTCTTGCTTAATTGCCCTGGCTAAAACCTCCTGTACAACGTTGAATAGAAATGGTGAGAATCAGTTTCATTCCTGATCTTGAGAGGAAAGCTTTCAGTCTTTCACCATTAAATATGATGTTAGGTGTGGGTTTTCATAGATGCTTTTTATCATAAGGTTGATGGAGTTGTTTTGTCTTGTTTTGTAATGTTTAGTTTGAGAGCGAGTGCATGCGTGCAGGCAGGGGAGAGCCCAGAGAGAGGGGGATAGAAGCTCTGGGCTGACAGCAGAGAGCCCGAGGCTGAGGCCAAGGCAGGGCTCGAACTCACAAACTGAACCCGTGAGGTCATGACCTGAGCCAATGCTTAACTGACTGAGCCACCCACGTGCCCTGCTGGAGTTCTATTGTTTGTCGAATGTTTTTATAAGGAAAGGCTGTTGACTTTTGTCAAATGCTTTTTCTGCAGCTACTGAGATGATTATGTGTTTTTTCTCCTTTATTCTGTTGATACGGTGTATTGCATCGATTGATTTCCATATGGGCACCAACCTTGCATTCCTAGTGTAAATCCCACTCGGTCATGGTGTGTATCCTCTTTATTTTTGAAGTGTTTACTTAAGGTCCGGTGTGACGTTTAATGATGATATTGGAGAACATCTTCTTGGTTTTTGATCATGCTAGGCTTTTTAATCTCAAAATTGTGAAGTCATCAACTTCTATGGGCATTAAATTAATCACTAAACATTAAAATAAAATACTGATTAAAGTTTTGCATCCCCAAGAATTAAGTTTTAAAAAGGCCTAATATTTTGGATAACAGTGAATGGAATGTAATCATTTTTGTACTTTACAGAGCAGCTATTTTATCACTGTGCTGAGCACTATGATGATTTTTTTATTTTTAAGTGGAAAGAGAGAGGATCAGCCCCTACTCTGAAGAGTTTGTGAGCTTTTTTGAGAGATAAAGTAGATAAGCATGAAATTGTAAGCAAGCTTGTTTATGCATTTATACCTTTTATAAGGTATGGTATATTTGGATATGTTTAAATTCACTATCATAAAGGTTTTTCAGATTTCTTAACAGCTGAGCTTAAGATCAAAGAAGTAAGCACATGTATACTATTTTGGGCTTTGAAAATATTCTTGATGACTTGGTAGCATGAAAAGAGCAAGAAACATGCAAGTGAGAACTGAATTGTCAACAGAAGCATCGTATATTCATTTGTTGATTATGGAAGCGACAGTGGTTATTGATTGGTAACATTGGCACACAGTATTCTTTAAGTTAATAGATATTAATTAGTGAAAAATAATTCTGTTGGGGGAAAATATTACCTATTTCATCTTTATATTTTACACATTTCTCTTTTTGTATTTGTTTCCTAATGAGTGTAACATACTAGAATAGTAGTTCTTGGCATAATTTATACATAAACATACACACACACACACACACACACACACACACGTATGTGTGTGTGTGTGTGTGTGTGTGTATACAGATACATATAGATACAGATATAGATGTAGATATATGCATAAAATTTTGTGACTGATAGGGTGTGTGGTCAAAATAATTTGGGAGCCACTGGCTCTTGGGATAAAGTCAGGCCTCTTAGCATGTTCCCAATTGACATTTCTACTCTTATTTCCTTAGTCTTCTAAGCTAACATATTGCATCCAAGCATTCCTAATGTATTATTTGCTTTCACATCTCTGTGCTGATACTTCAGATGTTTCTTCTTCCCTGTACTAGTTGTTTCCTGCTGTCTGTTTGTTGAGTTCCTACTTAGTCATCAGATCCTAGCTCAGGAGGCTTTTCCTCTATATCTCCGACTATGTCTTCTTTTCCTTACTGGGAAGAATTAATTGCTGTGGCGTTTTATTCATAATATCAGTGAGGTGTTTTTTACAGTATATTTTATCCACTTTATATATGTGCGTGTGTATATATATTTATCCTTAACTAGATTCTGAAGGTACATGTCATGTGATAATCATCTTTTTACCAGCAGGCCTTGGCACGTACTAGACCTCAGTAGATTTTTATTGAATGGAAGTCATAAAAAAAGCAAAAGACTTGAGATAGGAAACGTGATCCCTGAAAAACTACTCAATAAGAATGATTTTATTGTATCAGAAAAGAAAAGCAGAAAAGAAAAGAAAAGTTAATTGTATTGAGAAATTAACGGAAGAGAAATTGTAGCGATCCAAGTGATCTGTAGCTAGATCCCACCTGAGATACAGGCTGTCAAGAAGAGGCAAAGAAAAAAAGATAAAAATAGAAGAAATTATAGAAAAAGACTTTTGGGGGGTTTCCATGATTGGCTTCTACACTTGCCGTTCCCTTTGCCTGAGTGTTCATCCTCAGATACCTGCATTGTTTTCTTACATACTTCAGATCTCCACTGAGAAAGTCATCTTTTTAGTGAGGCCTCTTATCTACCCTATTTATGAAAAATCAGCCCCATCCCACAATTGCACTGATAGGCCCTAGCCACCTTCTGTTTTAGTTTTCTTCATAGCTTTTCTTATCTGACATAGGGCATGTTTTATTTTATTATTTATTGTCTATTTCTTCCTACTAAAGCATACGTTTTATGAAGGCAGGAATTTTTTTTAATTTTTTAAAATTTATTTTATTTTTGAGAGAGAGAGAGAGATAGCAAGGGGAGGAGAGGCAGAGAGAGGGAGAGGGAGACAGAATCCTAAGCAGGCTCCATGCTGTCAGCACAGAGCCCGATGTGGGGCTCGAACTCACTAACTGTGAGATCATGACCTGAGCTGAAATCAAGAGTCAGATGCTTAACCAAACTGAGCCCCCCAGGTGCCCTGAGAGCAGGAATGTTTTATGTCTGCTCTGCCCATGCTCTATTTCCAACATTACAACAGCAGCTATCATACAGCTCATGCTCAGTACTTCATAATAGTATTACAGTAGTCCCCCCCACCCCCATTTCTTAATGTTTATTTATTTGTGAGAGAGAGACAGCACACATGGGACGGGCAGAGAGAGGGGGACAGAGCACCTGAAGCAGGCTCTGCGCCGACAGCAGAGAGAGCCCGATGCGGGGCTCGAGCTCACGAACTGCGAGATCATGACCTGAGCGGAAATCGAGAGTTGGGTGCTTAACCAACTGAGCCACCCAGGCGTCCCTACAGGAGTCCCCGCTTTATCTGTGGTTTCAATTTTCACAGTTTCAGTTACCCGTAGTCAACTATCGTCCAGAAGCAGATGAGCCTCCTTCTGATATGTTGTTCAGAAGGCAGGTAGTAGCCTAGTGCTATGACACAGTGTCTCCATCATTCGCTTCACTTCAGCTCATCACGTAGGTGTTTTATCTCACATCATCACATGGAGAAAAGTGAGTGGAGTACAATAAGGTATTTTGAGAGAGAGAGACCACATTCATGTAATAACTTCCGTTATGGTATAAGAATATGGTACAAGAATACGGTATATTCTTATAATTGGTCTATTTTATTATTAGTTGTTGTTGTTAATCTCTTACTGTGCCTAATTTATAAATTAAGCTTCATCATAGGTATGTGTGTGTAGAAGAAAACACAGGTAGGGTTTGCTAGTATCTGCAGTTTCAGGCATCCACTGGGGGTCTTGGAAAGTATTCCCGTTGGCTACAGGGGGGAAAAATTGAGAAAACAACTCAGAGAACTTGGGGAACAGGAGAAACTTGTTTTCAAGTAGTTTGTTAACATTTCAAATGACTTTCCCAGTGTTTCTCTTCAACCTCCAGACAGTTTTTCAGATGAAGTAAATTTAAAGCAATGAGTCTAATTGTTAATCTGAAAAAAATTTATAATAAATACATGATTGTTACTGTGTTTCCAGACTTTGGGGGACACTCTGTATTGTATTTATTGTAGTTCTTTTTTTTTTTTTTTTTTTAGGTTGACAATTGGACACATTGCTTTATTTTTTTTTTAATTTTTTTTTTAATGTTTATTTTTGAGACAGAGAGAAAGACAGAGTATGAACGGGGGAGGGGCAGAGAGAGAGGGAGACACAGAATCGGAAGCAGGCTCCACGCTCTGGGCCATCAGCCCAGAGCCCGACGCGGGGCTCGAACTCACGGACTGTGAGATCGTGACCTGAGCTGAAGTCGGACGCTTAACCGACTGAGCCACCCAGGCGCCCCTGGACACATTGCTTTAAATTTAGAGGTACTTTACCTGAAACAGTGTCTAGAATGTATAGAAAAACAGTGAATGTATTAACGTAAAATGTAATTAGCATACTATGTAAAAATAAGTTTTTTTTCTGTATTCCCTAACTTTTTGGACCCCCTATATTAGCAAACAAGTTTATGACATTTAACTATGTGACAAAGACTCTTCTAACCACTTCATATATGTTAACTCATTTAATCTTCATAATAACCCTTTGAGACAGTTGCGGTATTGGCCCCATTTTACTGAGGAGGAAAGTAAGGGAGAAAGAAGTTGAGTAGCCAGTTCACACAGCTAGTTAGTGGCAGAGCCAAGATTATAAGCTCGATGTTTTGGCTCCAGAATCCACGTTCTTACCCACTACAATACATTGTTGAATGACTGACGGACTGAATGAGTGACCTTCTACTCCACCCTGTCAACCTGTGTCGTGTCTCCAGACTTGATCTCGCATTTAACTAGTTACACGTGGCAAGGTGGGACACACAGGAAGGACCTGAGACCTAAACTAGTTCTGCTCATTAATCTGGGACAGGAACTGAAAAGTTTATCCTTTTTTGCATCTGTTTAAGTTGTTTTAGGTCAAAGATGGTACAAGAAATGTATACCTTATAGTCTGGTGGCAATCGTGGCTTAAAAAAAATCCTTCACGCAAATCTAATTTTATGGTCTCGGGCAACTAGCTAGACACAGTTGGCGTGATCGGGCCAGTTTCTTTTCTCTTAGATTTAGGGCCCATTGCAAGGTAGGCTCAAACTCATCGGGAAGGGGGCCATGTTCCTGCAGGAGACTCAGGGTCTCCAGCTGATAGTCCTGAATCTCCTTGATATTCTCAGGTAGAGTAGAACATTGTCTCTGTTGTGTGCACAGCACCTCTATACCTCTGTCATGCCTCTGTCAGAGCACATTTATATACATGCCTGTATCTCTTGCAAAACTGTGAATTTCTAAAGGGCAAGAGCAGTGTCCCTAGCCCTTATTACATGCCTGGGGGTGGGATCACTCAATAGATATTAGATGAATGGATGATTAATATCCTAGTACTTTTATACTTTTAGCGGGTTTATAGCAACTCACTTTCTTTTAGGAATATAAAAAATATAAATGTCAAAGTCGATTCCTTTAACAACAAAATTCCCATTTATTCACTATAAATTCCTTTTAAAAATAGATTTTTAATGCTAACAGTGCTTTATTGAGATATAACTTATATACCACAGTTTGTTTACCTATCTTCTGTTGATGAGCATTTGGTGTGTACATAGTCCTTGGCTATTATGAGTAAAGCTGTTACGAACATCCTTATGTAAGGTTTTTTGTGGACATACATATTCAGCTCTCTTGGGCACACACTTAAGAGTGGCATTTCTGGGTCATAGGGCAGGTGTATATTTAACCAAAGTCGTCTTCATTTTTTTTAATGTTTATTTTTGAGAGAGAGAGAGAGAGAGAGAGAAAGCACAAGCAGAGGAGAGGCAGAGGGAGAGAGAGAGGGAGACACAGAATCCCAAGCAGGCTCCAGGCTCCGAGCTGTCAGCACAGAGCCCGACGCGGGGCTTGAACCCATGAATCATTAGATTATGACCTGAGCTGAAGTCGGACGCTTAACCGACTGAGCCACCCAGGCGCCCGTAGAGCATTTTCATGTATGGTATATCATGTGATCTGACAATACCTTATGAGGAATGAAGGATGTGTATTATCTCTCTGACACAGATGAGGCGCTAACGCTCAGATTGTTCTTTAGGTAAGGTTGCACATTTCATTAATGACTGAACATGATTAATAGTCTAATGCTCTTTGGTCCTATTCTATTATTATGCTAGGCAGCCCCTCCTAATTGAGTTTTAAAAAATATCCTAACAGAGTTTCACTGAACTACTAGAGTGAACTTAATTCAAAGGGTCTGAAAAATACCCAATTGAATGTTTCACACCATCAAATTATTTATTTACAGAAATTATGGTATTCCTTTTATAAAACCGATATAGGTTCTCAGAAACATGTGCATTAAAGTTTATGTACTACGTTATTCTCAATTAGTTAAGTCCTGAAATTGCAGTTGATTTCATTTAAATGGGCCATTGTATATACACACACTCATATATTTAAATTCGAGCTAGATTTCTTTTGAAAGGTACATTTTAAAAAGACAGCTTTTCAGTGTTGTTAAAAAGTTGTGTTAAGCAGTTTTACTAGAAGTAGCATGCGTTGGTGACGTTACTGCCTTTTTTGTTTTCTACTGTCATCATCAGTCATCCAACTTGGGAAATTAGACCCTTCACATTTATATCCAGCGCTGATTTTGTTCAGGCCTCAAGGACTGGCCCTTCCCAATCAGCTACCCATTTGCTCACGAAAATTAAATGTCTTGGAGTGACATTAGGAACTAATAAGCCTTGTATGCCAGAGTTAAGAGATACAAACTAAAATGTAAAAAGCAAACTCTCTGGAAGATGTAATACATTTATTTTAAACTTTTTTTTTAATGTTTTTATTTATTTTTGAGACAGAAAGAGACGGAGCATGGGCAGAGAGAGAGGGAGATGCAGAATCCGAAGCAGGCTCCAGGCTCCGAGCTGTCAGCACAGAGCCCGACGCGGGGGCTTAGGCTCATGGACTGTGAGATCATGACCTGAGCCGAAGTCAGATGCTTAACTGACTGAGCCACCCAGGCGCCCCTGTAATACATTTATTTATATTTATATTAGTTTACAAGTTATTAAAATCAGTTGTTTTTGAGGAGGTTGTTTTTTGAGTTCAGTTTCTCAGAGAAGAAAGGAGAAAGGAGAAACGCGTATTTGGGCCAGGAAGGGGTTTAGAGAAAGACGGAACATGGGCAAGTAGGAGAAAAAAGGAATGATTGGGATTTCCCTTTCAAAGTGACTGTGATAAATTAAATAGAGGCAAGATCTCTGGAAAGAGTGAGTTCAAGAGAAAGAAAATATCTGAAAACGTGGGAGAATTGATTTAGATATTGGTCAGCTGTGTCAAGGCTCCAAAAGCGGAGTCAAATCTGAGGGTATTCTTGTACAGGAGGGAGGGAACGTGGGGGCATGAGACGGGCAAATCCCAGGCAGTGTGGTGTAGTGGCTAAGCACGCGGCACGGGGGGTGCGTGATGTACCTTACAAATTCATCAGACTTGATTTTCTCCCTACAACGGTCACACAACAGGAGTCCAAATTCTCTAACCACCGAACCCACCTGATAGATGGTGGTGGGTTGATTAGCTAATGCAACAGAGTTGTGCTCATTTACAGAGAGGTGGGTTCATTAACACAAGGCCACTGACCAAATGTGATTTCCTATAACCAACATTTTTGTAGTTTTGAGGAAGTCATGAATTTCTTTTAACAAACATGCAGGCTTTAGGTCATCATAAGCCTGTTCTGCTATTGTTAAATAAAAGTTATATTACTATGATGGGGCGCCTGGGTGGCTCAGTCGGTTAGGTGTCCGACTTTAGCTCAGGTCATGATCTCCCAGTTTGCAGGTTCGAGCCCCGCATCGGGATCTGTGCTGACAGCTCAGAGCCTGGAGCCTGCTTTGGATTCTGTGTCTCCCTCTCTCTCTGCGCCTCCCTGGCTTATGCTCTGTCTCTCTCTCAAAAATAAATATTAAAAAAAATATTTTTTTAAGTCATATTACTGTGAGTTTAAACAAAATCTTTATACCTAAAACAGTTGAGTATTTTGGGTCACCCTTCGCTCCTTTTCAACAAATGTAGGTGTTAGTAATCATGACAGCAAGAAGCACACCTTGAATCTATTTAAACTTAAATATACCTGTCCGGCCAGTCTTCCCACGTTCCTCCTTGCTTCCTGTATGCACATGGACAGCAGAGCAGGGCAGACAAACAAGGGAGAGTAACCAGGTTAGCACTTCGGTGCTATGTCAATACAATCCTTCTCTTCTCAATCTTGTCATCAAATAAAAAAGCTTACATTTGTGCACTGAATTCAGTCAAAGAAATAAAAGTCTGCGTTTTGTTATTTTTATGGAGCCAGTCTCTACCTTCCAGCTTATTATTAAGTCTATGACTTTTGGAGAGTTTTTTTACTCCCCGTAAACTTACTTGTCTCACCTGTAAAATGGGCTTCGTGCGGATGTGAGATAATGTCTGAAAGTCAGGCACATAGTAAATCGTCAGTTAATATTAGCTAATGCTGTTAGTCCTTGGCATATTTCGACTTTAGTTAATTTTGTTTCCCGCAGTGTATATTCATGTCCAAATAATGCTCAGTACAACCATCAGGAAGGGCTTTTCCGTGCCCCGTTGCCGCAGTTTCTGCCAATGCACTGTACCTTGTCCACACGTCTGCTGAACACACTGCTGGAAGAGCCATCTGGGTGTCCGCCTTCACTGGACTGTGGGGTTTGGAGGACTGAGATGACCTTATTGGTATCTCTGTTTCTTCACTTGGTTTGATGCAGGTGCCGAATGAGTGCTGACCGAATGGCCAGCGGGCTATTGTAGGTCTGAAGAAGGGACTGGTAGCTTTGGAGAGTTTCTCATTATCCTAGACGGTCTTCTGTTTTTCTCCAGTGTCTCTCCATATAGGTTTGTTCTTTTTTTTTTTTATTTTTTTTTACCCCGCTTGGTCTTTGGAGATCATTTTTGATGTGAGGATTCACGTCTTTTCTGTAAAATTCCTAGCTCCTTTTGCTCTGAATATTGCTTTTTTGTGATGACCTTAATTTTCTTCTTTTGGAACTTCTTCTAGGTAAATACCAGGACCTTGCAATCTGTCCTTTGTGGTTTTCTCGTAGTCCTTGTTGCGGATATGACTCCTGTAATAATCTCTCTTAATCGTATTTATTTTAAAAATCTTGGTTTAGGATTTTAAAATCCTCTGACAATATAGAATATTGATTTATAGAAGATCTTATAGAATCCTGTAGAACGTTGATTTCATTTGGAGTGAATGCATGTGTTTGTTTGTTTTTAAGTTTATTTTAAGTTTATGTTAGAGAGAGAGAGAGAGAGGAGGGAAGGGGGAGAGAGAGAAGGCACGAGTACGAGCAGGGGAGGGACAGAGAGGGGGAGAGAGAGAGAATCCCAAGCAGGTGCCGAGCGCCACCCAACACGGGGCTGAACTGAAATCAAATGTCAGACGCTTAACCAACTGAGCCACCCAGACACCCTGTGAATTTACGTTTTGACTGCTGCTTTTATCAGCCATCTTTCATTTAAAAAAAAAAAATCTATTTTGGAATTTTAGTTTCCTGCCTTATTTTGACCAAGAGGCTCTTCCCCCACCATTCATGTTTACCCCTTTACGTTGCTTTTTCCAGTTCTTTCCACCCAGCTCCCTCAGAGCCCCCAGCGCAGCCCTTGTAAAGGTAGCTCAGGGCTCGTGCCCTGTGACAGAACCGGGATGTCTTAGACGCAGGTGGCGGTGACTCGGTTTAGTTCCCAGTCTTGAGGCTGCACACGTGTCTTCTAGCTTCTAGACCCACAGCTACAAATAAGTGACAGCCCAGGAAACAATTAGCAGCTGGTTTTGTCCCTACTATTTCTTTTCTTCCCAGCCTTCTCTCACAAACACGGATACCTCCTAACATCAAAGAGGGAGTAAGGCCGGCTCTGGTCCCCTAACACGTGAGGAGCTGAACTCCTGGCTGCCAGACCAAGAGCCCCACAGCCCTGAGGCCTCAGCCGTGCTGACCACCCTTTCATTTCTCTTCCGTTTCTGGTTTGTGGAGGTTTCTATCTTGTTTTGGAGCCTGGCAGTGTCTGTTAGTGCTGTGTATTTGTTGCGGAGCAGAGGGGTACTTTGAAGCTTGACTTTACTGTGCCAACTTGACCGAGGGGTTTTTTAACTGGAAAATGCCTTGATCAGATACACTGTTGGGGGTGCTTCTCCCGACCCCACACCCCCTCGCCCCTGGAGACACTGTGGAGCACAGATGGTGAGGGAGACTCCAGATAAGTCCATAATTCAAAACACCGCGGGCAGGAAATGAGCAGAGCCTGAACTGAGGGACACAGCGAGGGGGGAAAGATTTAGTGGGTACCATCAGTGGACACGGGTTACTGCATCTGGGGAGGTGAATGTTCATATTTCAGGCTTAGAATGGAGATCAACTTGACTGAGAAAGGAATGGAGGAGGAAAAGTAAATTTTGATTGGTTAGTGGGTCAGGTATGGAGGGAGGGGCGTTAAGATGTTTTATGACCACTGTTCCAAGCCTAGTACATGTTCTTCTAGAAGCCTGGTGCATCTCTTTGCCCGGCATCTTTGAATTTACCACATTTCCAAATCCCTTTATGTGATGTTCCTTTGTGAATTTACAGAGACTCCTCCCCTGCATCTGGAAGATGTTTCCTCAGCACGTTCACTCACTTATTTCGCAGACACTTCTGAAGTATCTTAACAAACAGGTATAGCTCTGGCCTTCATGGACGTTATGCTTTAGTGGAGGAAAAAGACATTCAGCAAATAGATAGGCAATTGCAAACCGTGCAAGTGTTGTTAAGAGACAAGTGTAGATGCCGTGAGAGTTGCGTGGAAACCTGGCTTGACCACGTGTGTGTAGGGTGAGCCTGGAGGGGCTTGCTCTCCCTCAGTAGAAGGCTTCCTGAAGAAGGGAAATCAGAGCGGTTCCCTCCGCCTGAATGTCCGCACAGCTGGCTTTCCCTTGCTGTTCAAGGCTCAGATGATACGTTATGTCCCCAGTACGACTTTCCTTCCCTTCACCACAGCTTGATGTTCAGCACCTCACTGTTCTTTATTTCCTGTAGAGCTTTTATTTTTATCGGAAATTATCTCGTGTGGGGATCTCGTCTCTTTTGTCCTCACTTGTGCTTCTAGACAATTCCTGAAACTGAAATGTTCAAGAAATGATTAAATACTGCATAAGTGAATAAGCGAATATCCTTGGATGTTGGTCTGTCCCTTAGTCGCTCTAGTGATTTGTATGTCCTTGGCCTCGGCCTCGAGTTTGGGAAGCCTCCGCAAGTTGGCTTTCTGTTCGTTCATTCTTCTGTCCTGTTGACTCTCCCCTCGTATCACCATGCCTTTCTGATGGGGGGTTGCCAGTGGTAGCATCCCACCCTCTGGCCAAGGTAACGGGCATGTGACTTTCAGGCTGGGCCGAGCAGCGTCATTCTCCTGGATTTTTCCAATTTGAATGAAGGAAGAGGGAGGCCTCTCAGGTGGCACGGTGTGAGGCGTGAATCCAGAGCTATCTGTGCCTATGTCCACATTCAGGTGGAGGAAGCCAGTCTGCAAGAGGAGAAAATGAAGGCATTACACACAGAGAAGAAAGGATGGGAGACGGAAAAAGTGTGCTGGTACTTTTCCAGTCTCTGCCTCTCCTGTGCCTGAGGCCCAGTCACAACCCCTGCTTTTCCCATGGCCAGTTCAACTTGAGTTTCTGTCGCTTATCACCCAAAGATGCCTATTAAAACGGAACGTAGCTTCATTTTTGCTTTACCCTGCACCTCTTCTAACAAGCTTTACATCTTGACGTATCCTTCGGTATCAATCTGTTTCATATTTCTCTTTTCAGAGACTCCATGTTTTCTCCCTCCCTTTGTCTGTCTCTGTCCCTCACCCTCCCAACTTCTCCCCCCTTCTTTGTCTTTCTCTCTTTCAGACCCAGAGCAGGTGCTGCCTACGTTTGTTCTATTCCAGTACAATTCTGTTTTAGTACTATGTTCTCCCTTTCCTTTCAGAAACACATTGCTTAGCAGTGAGTAGATGCCATCCTGTTATTACCATTGTTATTAGTTAATTCACCCTTGAAGCCGGTTTATTGGGTTCTTGGATTTTTTCACTTTCAACTTTAACGCTTGAGAACAGCCGGGTTTCTACCCTCCAGCATCTCAAGGATGGGTGTGGGCAGGTAGCCAGGGCCGTGGGCGGCCTTGAGTGAGAGGTGGAGTACTGTGGCTTGACCTTCCCAGTGCCGTAGACTGCTACCTCAGGGAGGAGCCCTGATATTTCGGGGAGAAGTGCTTCGTCATCGTGGCTGGCTTTCTGCTTCACGGATCTGCTCGGACCTTTGAACTTTTGCAGCTGCTTTTAAGTCCCGCCAATTCACGCAGCCTCCAAGTCAAATAATCGCCGTCTGTCCCGTAACTTCTAGTTCTGCCCTTTTCTAGTTAGGGGTGTCGCAAAAAACTATTTCAGGCCAAGCAACTTTCTCAGGCAGCTACACTGTAAGTCGGCGCTCAGTGTCTATCATCCTTCTGGTTCCATTTGCACTGTAGAAAGGAGAATATTGAGACTTTTCGGAATTTGCTCCTTTATCGATTCATTTACTCAGTAGCTATTTATTGAGTAGCTGTTATGTGCCAATCATTCTTCCAGCCACTGGAGATACCGGGTGAATGAGGTTCTCTGCCCTCATGGAGCTTGTATTCTAGGTAGGGAAACGAACAGTAAACAAGTAAACGTGTGTGTGTGTGTGTGTGTGTGTGTGTGTGTGTTCGTGTGTGCAAACCTGTGTATACCAATAGCAGGTGGTGATAAAACAGGTAAGGGAATAGGGAGTGATGGGGATGGGACTATTTTAGAGAGGGTGGGAAGAAGGAAGGCTTCTATGAGGAGGTGACATTTGAGTAGAGACTTGAACGAATTGGGGACCTATCCATGCAGAGTCCCTGGCAGAAGCGACAGCTAGCCCAGGGCTTGAAGGAGATAAAGAGCCTGGTGTAATTGAAGAATAAGGCAGTCGGGGTCACTAGGGTAGAGGGAGAGAGGGGAGGCGGAAGGAGATGAGTTTGTGAAGGTTTTCACCCCTTCCTCCAAACAGAGCTGTGGCAGTTTTCCAGGGGAAAGTAGTGTCGGGCATGTCGCCTGTCCCCAGAGGCTGACAGTCACAGCAGGCTTCTGTCGTGCGACACTGAGTGGTAGCATAAAACACCGTGAGATTTTTTTTGTTGTTTATGGGCTACACATTAATCATAGGAAATTAAGGGTATTGAGAACGATATGGTTCGCAGCAGTTACAAAAGAAGTTTGGAAGGAAGAAGTGACTAAGAAGTGAGATTAAGAGTAGATAAAATAGGGGCGCCTGGGTGGCTCGGTCGGTTAAGCGTCCGACTTCAGCTCAGGTCATGATCTCGCCGTCCGTGGGTTCGAGCCCTGCGTCTGGCTCTGGGCTGACAGCTCAGAGCCTGGAGACTGCTTCGGATTCTGTGTCTCCCTCTCTCTCTGACCCTCCCCCATTCATGCTCTGTCTCTCTCTGTCTCAAAAATAAATATTAAAAAAAATTTTAAAAAAAAAGGTAGATAAAACAATCTTGGAAAAGATGGCAACTTGAGCAAAGGTTTCCGACACTGTCCTTAGCAGTCCTTAATGAAACGACTGGCCCAGAACGTGTTGACCTCTTTCGTCTGCATACACCATGCAGTTGACCATTTCTCATTATTCCTACTACTAGTAAATTATAATTGGATACATTACCACTTTAATTCATCACACTTGGAGCCCAAAATGAACATAGTAGTGGCTCTTTAGGGACTTTTCAGTTTACTTCTGGAAGAAGGCTTGGGAAGACAGGAGATAATACGAGTTTGTCTCAAGATGTGGAAAGGTAAGTGATTTTTCTTGATCATTTCTCCTGGGAGGGGGTTGAGAATTGTAGTAATGATACTATATATTTGAGCAGGTATACTTTTGTATCTGTGAGTTACACTGAATACATCTGCTTCTCCTGGTTTTCACATAGAAACCTGAAGCCCAGACAGACGACCTAACTGAGAGTCACACAGATGGTTATGGACAGCGTCTTGGTTAGGATTCTGATCTTAGACTATTCGTCTGGTACTCTATTAATGGCATCGAGTTGTTTTGATAGGATGTTATGTCAAAGAAAATCTAATTGCCCTCCCTACTCTTCTCCCGCCCCGACTGTACCCCTTTAACGTAACGGATGTTAACAATGTTGTGGGTACACAGCTGGCTGTCTGCCTGCCCATCCATCATCCATCCAGCCATCCATCTATTTCTCTACTTCTCTCTACTGGATACATACATAATGCTTGATTTTCCCCTGTGCTTTCCAGATTTGAATCATACCATGCATATAACTTTAAATCTTTAGCTATATGTCATGGTCACACATCCAGGTCAGTAAATCTAGGTCTAATTCATTCCTCCTCTTTTACACCTATGTAATTTGATTATAGAGTATGTATTGCTTTTAAAAAGAAAGAGCATATTTAAAGTGCAAAATGTCGGGGAGCGGGGTGCCTGGGTGACTCAGTCAGTTGGGCGTCTGACTTCGGCTCAGGTCATGATCTCACGGCTCGTGAGTTCAAGTGCCACGTGGGCTCTGTGCTGACAGCTCAGAGCCTGGAGCCTGCTTCGGATTCTGTGTCTCCCTCTCTCTGTGCCCCTCCCCCGCTCCCACGAGCTCACTCTCTCTCTCTTTCTCTTTCTCTCTCTCTCTCTCAAAAATGAATAAATATCAAAAAAATCAAGTGCAGAATTTCATGTCAATATGGTGATACGATTTAATCATATACTCGCTCACTTCCTAAAGTATCAGAAAAGGGCACTTACTGACAATTCCCACGGGACTTAGGTTTCCTTGTACGTTTGCTCCAGATTTTTTTTCACTTTGCTTAACGTTGCTTACATTTTCCCCCCGAATTTTCTGTAGAATAAAAAGTCCTCGCCGCCCTAAGGCGTATTTTCTTACCGACGCAAAGCCAACGTGTTTTTCAGGCTATCATATCCGGGAAAAGTCTAAGCAAGTCATGACACTGCTGGTGGATGAAGAGCTGCTGCACAGAGAGAGGGAAGCAGCGTGTCGGACGAGGCAGCGAACCTCCCACTCCATGACATTTCCTAAAAGATTACCTGGTACGGCTAACACCCCAGCAGTATGTGCCTCTGCCCACACACCAGAAATCCCTGCCTCGGAGAGGAAACGTAAGCTGCTTAAGGTTGCAAGGCAACGTTACACAAGTACGTATAACGAACGTTGGCCCCGAGTGTAGTAGGTATCATTTAAGAGCAATGAGAAAATAGAAAACGTTGGGGTTTGGTTCTGAGGTATTAATACAATATAAGTGCCACCATTACCGCATTAGGCGTCATGCTGTACGAAACAAAGATGAAGAATAATACTCAGTGGAAAAATGTGTGACCATTTTCTGAATGCAATGATCTGGGATTCACATAAAATGGGATTTTGGGGCTTGAAGGGTATTCAGGTAGTGACTTACTTATTTGGCATCATGATTCACTTTAAGATTTTGATCATCACTGAAACGGGAGACTCAGGGTCTGGGTGTCTGTGCATTTTGTGCTGTTTGCTCCTACCGGTTGAGAAACTGACATTTTCTTCAATGTGCCTCGGAATTCTGAAAGTGCTCTAAAACTATTATGAGACAGTACCTTGTATTATATAACCCTTTCCTTGGTCTAAAATTTTAAATATGAACCAAACTTTTTAAAAAAGATTTCTTTCAGGGGCATTTGGGTGGCTCCGTTGGTTAAGCGTCCGACTTTGGCTCAGGTCATGACCTCATGGTTTGGAAGCCTGAGCCCCACATCGGGCTGTGTACCATCAGCACAGAGCCCGCTTCAGATCCTCTGTCCCCCTCTCTCTGCCCGTCCCCAATTCCCTTGCTCTCTCGCAAAAATAGAAAATAAACAGGGGCGGGGCGCCTGGGTGGCTCAGTCGGTTGAGCGTCCGACTTCGGCTCAGGTCATGATCTCGCGGTTCGTGAGTTCGAGCCCCACGTCGGGCTCTGGGCTGATGGCTCGGAGCCTGGAGCCTGCTTCTGATTCTGTGTCTCCCTCTCTCTCTGCCCCTCCCCCATTCATGCTCTGTCTCTCTCTGTCCCAAAAATAAATAAACGTTAAAAAAAAAAAAAAAAAGAAAATAAACAGGGGCACCTGGGTGGCTCAGTCGGTTAAGCGTCCGACTTCGGCTCAGGTTATGATCTCACACTCCTTGAGTTTGAGCCCTGCATCGGGCTCTGTGCTGACAGCTCAGAGCCTGGAGCCTGCCTCGGATTCTGTGCCTCCTTCTATCTCTGCCCCTCCCCCACTTGTGCTCTGTCTCTCTCTGTCTCTCAAAAATAAATAAATGTAAAAAAAAATTTTTTAAATAAAAGAAACATTAAAAAAAGGGATTTCTTTGTGATGTTATGATAGAAATCAGCAGGAAGATGCAATGATCTTTTCTACTAAATTTACTAAAATGTAACGGAATATCATTGTGTTTGATCTTCTGTGGTACAAACCCCGCTGATAAGTTTTGTATAAGGAATGGACAGTTTGAGGAAGCAAAAGCATTAAAGAAATGTGACTCGAAGCATTTTCCTTTGAAAGGGATGAAACTTTGTGAGGGATGTAGCAGGAGTAAAATAGAATTAAAAGTATTTTCAGAGGCTTGCCTCCTGGCTTTATCATGTAACTTGATTAAGCAAGATCCTGAAAGAGCTTCAGGTGTTCAGGATGAACAGATGTTTCAAATGTCAGTTACGTATGGAAATTAAAAGTGTGAATAATAATACCAACACAGACTAATCCTGCTAAAAATCACGAAAGTACTTCTCCGACTCGGTCAGGAGTTCTCGAATGTTCACTCAGTTTGTATTTGTGTGGCCTGGAGATGTGGAAAGGCAAGAAAGGATAGTAAATGCCATCCACATGCTTCTAAACATAGTGGAATCTCTTTCTTTAGGTTAGCCGTTCCTTTGAAATAAACCTCTAGGAGAGATAGAGACCCATTCTTCAATTTTCTCATGGAAGCCTTCAACTCAAACTAATACGACAAAGGAGTAACAGAATAAAACAGCCAATTATAACTCACCCAGAGTCTTCACCCCTTTTGCTATTTCTGTAACCTTTCTTGGTCTTCCTGCCTCCATTGCTTTTCTCACTTCCTTTCTCTTTTTTTTTTTTTTTAAGTTTATTTATTTATTTTGAGAGAGAGAGAGAGAGAGAGTGCAAGTGTGTGATCAGGGTAGGAGCAGAGAGAGAGGGGGAAAGAGAGAATTCTAAGCAGGCTCCGTGCTGTCAGCACAGAGACCAATGTGGGGCTCGATCCCATGAACCGTGAGATCATGACCTGAGCCGAAACCAAGAGTCAGATGTTGAAAGTACTGAGCCACCCAGGAACCCCCCCCCCCCTTTCTCTTTCATTATAAACTTACTTCAAATAATTTGAACATTTGAAATTTGAAATTTGAAATTTGGCTATCAAGTGGAAATTTGGAGCTATAGCAGTGAATAAAACATAGTCCCTTTCATCATGGAGCAAATATTTTGGTGACAGAGACAGATACTAACCACATATAAACGAAATAGATATAAAATATTACATTCGTGACAAGTCCTGTAAAGAAAAGGAAGGCAGTGTCAGGGGACAGAGAGCGATAAAGATGACTTTCTTTAGGTCAATGAGTAAGGGAAGGCCTTTTGGAGGAGGTGAATATACAAACAGAGACTCAAATGAAGAAGGAAACAATCCACGTGTATCTGGGGGGTTCCAGGCAAAGGGAACAGCAGGTGCAAACAGTTCTGAAACTGGAATAAGTTTGGCATACTTGACTGAAGCTTAGGAAGTGAGTCTTTCAACTGCTACAGAAGTAGCTGAACTCTGAGCCATTTTTATGATTCATCCAAGGAAATCAAGTATTATTGCATTATCGTCACTGCTTTTTTTCCTAACCCCAAATGATATTTTATAGCTTTCTGACCCATCTTATTCACTAAACTGAGTTCAGAATGCCTTTTGACTACTTTTAAATAGTCTATCTACCTTTAAATGAAGTTTTGCTACAGTTAATTTTTTTTTTTTTTATATCACAAGCATGTGTTGAGTATTTACTGTGTGCCAGACACTGTTCTAGGCCTGGGAAGCAAAGTGAATGTATTTCTGCTGTCTTGGGGGTTATATCGAGTGAGGACTTTCAGTCTGTTTTAAAAAAAAAATGTTCAAAAAGAGTTTTAGTGATGATGGCATCATTGAAATGAATTTGTAGTGAGAGTACTATTTCAAGTGAGTAGTGAATGTTTGGATGTAAAAATGTGGTAAATTTATTAAAAATCTGTTAAATTATCTAAAAATTTCATTTATCCATCACTATGCATGTATACACATATACATACGGGATATGTAGATGTGTGTGTTTGTGTTCAAAAATAGTAATTGGATTAAATAAGCTTAGCAATACTAGCCATTTCCATGTAGGCATTTGAATCTGAAGCTGTATTTTAAAGGAGGAAAGGAAACTGACAATTTGGTGTGTGTGGGTGGGGGAGGGAGGTAGGAAAATAAATTGGAGGGGCATTTTTAGTGGGACAGAAGACGTAGCAAATGAAGACTTGGAGATAGGTGGATCTCTCAGAATTAGGTATTCCCATAAGTGATAGTCGAAGAGGCCACAAAAATGTTAATGGCTTGAACATAAAAGGATTTTTTTTCCTTTCTTCTTTTTTTTTTTTTTTTTTTTTAACGTTTTTTATTTATTTTTGGGACAGAGAGAGACAGAGCATGAACGGGGGAGGGGCAGAGAGAGAGGGAGACACAGAATCGGAAACAGGCTCCAGGCTCCGAGCCATCAGCCCAGAGCCTGACGCGGGGCTCGAACTCACAGACCGCGAGATCGTGAGATCGTGACCTGGCTGAAGTCGGACGCTTAACCGACTGCGCCACCCAGGCGCCCCTTTTTCCTTTCTTCTAAAAAGAACCAACAACTAGATATTCTAGGACTGATATGGCTCTTCATGATGTCGGGGACCCAGGGCTCTTTCTGTCTCACTGCTCCATCAAACTCAGCATGGAACTTCCACTTCCTGATCCAAGATAGCTGTTGGAGCACCAGCCATCACATCTGCATTCTAGCCAGTAGGAAGGAGGAGAGATGGAAAATATGAATACTCCTTCCCTTTAAGGACACTTCTTGAAGTTGCTCATAACCTTTTTGGCTTACATGTTGTTTAGCATTTAGTCAAACGGAACACTGCTAGGTGCAAGAGAGGCTGAAAAATGTAGTCTTTATACGGGACAGCTATGTGCTCCAATGAAAGATAGAGAAGCTGTGGTTAAGGAAGAAGGAAAGAATAAATACAGGGAAGAGTAAATAGTCCCTACTGTAGTGGCAAAGAATACAAACAAGAAACGAATTAATCATGTTAATACATAGTTGTCAGACTAAATGGAATCGAGACCATAAATTTGAATATGTAGAAAAATGCGGACAGATCACTGAGAATACTCAGCACCGTTCGTAAAGGACGTAATGAGCGGTATTTGGAAATTTCGATTTGATGCGACTAGGAACCATTGTAGGCCTTGAAGAACAGAAGGGATGTTTAGCTTAGTCACAGAACTTAGCTTTCTTATTACTGAAAACAGCTGTTTGTGGCAGATAATTCTTATTGCTTTGTGTAGAAATGAAGGCGATACGAATTGAAGGGAAGCTCTGTAAGAGACAGTTGTTTTAATCCAGCATCCTGCTCTCGGGTTATTGAAATGAAGGAAAGGTAATGTTTCAAGATAGAATAGAGAGAGGAAATGGGGTAAGTAGGTGATGTATTGGAGAAGAAAGAGAGAAATTGAAAACGACTAACATTTAAGCTAGAGAGGCAAGTGATGGTATCACACAGGGAAATTTCCATCAGGATGTATTTAAAGATGTCTCCAAATTATTTAGTTCCATTGAAATGTGAAATTGAATGCATTGCTAGAAATCTGATTCCCAGGCTTTAGGATCTAGAGCCGAAACAGCTGTGCCGAGCTTCTTTGCGGTAAATTAGCAAGGGAGAAAAGGTACTTTGGAGAAGGTGTTAAACACACATTACTACTTCTCCTTTTTCTTCTCTTCCTAGATGTTTCCCCCAAGTTTTAATTGTGGTAGATAGCTTGGATAGTCTTTGTTTAGGTGATTTTGTTGTTTGGAGGAAGAGACGAACTGAACGATAATTGTTGCCTGATAGCAAGACCGAAAACTGTATATGCACCGTTATAACTCAGCTTCTCTGAACTGTAAGCCCCAGGGTTACGTCCTTTCCTTAGAGGTGATAATTTAAAAAGCTGTCGCCAGAGGTGTTGCTTACAACCAGACCAGCGAAGCATTCCCTGTGTTGGTCATCCGATCGATCGATCCTCCATAAAGAGCTCTTTAGTGGTATTATCCTTTGCGATGGAACTTGTATCAGAGAAGGATTACTCTGGTCTATGTTAAATGTAATAGCCCTCTACATCACGGAAATATTACCCGAAAAATCATTTATGTTTCCTGTTGGACCGAAAGCAAAACTTCAAAATACTTGCCATGCTTTTCTAAGCAAAAACACCAGTGTTAGTGTTGCTTCCTGCAGTGAACTTTGTACTAACGGAGTTGACCTGGAGTCGCGCTCGGTTGCCTTGTCACATACAGTCTAGACGGCAGGGCTTATGGTACAAATGGGAGTTCCTACTAAATCATCTGCATTGATGAATGTCAAACAGCGATTTTTTTTGTAACTTAAACAAATGTACAAAAAAGAAAATAACAGCAACTTATATCTCTGTCACCCTAAACCAACCACCACTAACATCTTAGAATATTTACTTCCAGTCTGGTTACTTTTCTTCTTTTGTTTTTGTTTCAGAAAAATCACTCTATTCTTGTAAAAACAATACAAACTCGAAAGTACTGAAGAATCAATCACTTCCAATCCCCTCCCTCCTAGCAAAATGAAGTTTTGCTACAGTTAATTTTTTTTTTTTTTTTATATCACAAGCATGTGTTGAGTGTTTGCTGTGTGCCAGACACTGTTCTAGGCCTGGGAAGCAAAGTGAATGTATTTCTGCTGTCTTCGGGGTTATATTGAGTGAGGACTTTCAGTCTGTTTTAAAAAAAACATATAACTCGTATCAGATGAACATAAATTCTAGGCATTTTTCTGTGCATATACACATTTAGAAAATGGATAACTAGAGAGAAATTTTTTTTAAATTTTTTTATTTAAAAAAAAATTTTTTTAACGTTTATTTATTTTTGAGACAGAGAGAGACAGAGCATGAACGGGGGAGGGTCAGAGAGAGAGAGGGAGACACAGAATCTGAAACAGGCTCCAGGCTCCGAGCCGTCAGCCCAGAGCCCGACGCGGGGCTCGAACTCACGGACCGTGAGATCGTGACCTGAGCCGAAGTCGGACGCTCAACCGACTGAGCCGCCCAGGCACCCCGAAATTATTTTTATAAAAGTGGAATTGTACAAGATGCAATTGTTCTTGCTGAAAAATATTTTAGGCCTACTCCTGGCGGTTAGACTTGCCAGGGGCTCCTAGAAACCCGTTTATTGCACAATAACCAAAGACCCTAAATGACAAACCACCGAGACATTTCTGGCCTCACTAGAGGTATGGGAAGTCTCCAAAGACCTTGCCTTCCAAAAATTTAAATTAATTCATTACTTAAACAAACAAAATAAGAGCAGGACATGTGAGCTGGGGTCAGGACACTGGAGGTGTCTGCAGGGGTAGAGGTGTTTAAGGGCACTTGTCAATGGTTTTTTTAAAAAACGGTCTTGGGCCTCACTTGAGCATCGTGAAGGAAAGACCCTCGAGAGGGCACTGAAGTGATTCAAGGCAATTTTCTTTGGAAGAATGAAGCTCATTTCATGAGTTAGTCCCACAGGATTCCCACCAGTTAAGATCAGACAGTGAGCTCACCATCTGTGTCACCAATCCAGGAAAGAAAAGAGTAGCCTATTTAGTCCCCCAAATATTGTAGGTAGTAGAAAGGTCAGATACACGATGTAGAATAGCTATGTGTTTAAGTATTTAGATAAGGAAAGAATACAATCATGCTGTTGTTTTGGGGAGCCTGTGCACGTGTAGGGGAAAGGCATATGGAAAATCTCTGTATTTCCCTCTCAATTTTGTTGTAAACCTAAAACTGCCCTGAAAAATGAAGTCTTAAAAAAAAAAAAAAGACATACACACAAGCACAAGTGTCAAAACTGGGTTTATCCTTCTCTAAATTAATCTAATTATTCAAATGTCAGTTGTATCTGCAATAGCCTGGCTCCTTGGGCCAAACCAAACTCTAAAAATTAGAACTATTTTACGTCAAAAAAAAAAAAAAAGATTATTAGGAATGAATGTAGGAATTTGAAACATGGAAACTTACAAAAATGAGAAAAACCACTGAAATCAAAATTTTAATTTAGTGAACTGGAAGCTATGTCCAAAGGAAAACACTGAAACAGCGTTAAGACATAGAGGACACATCTGCAGGGGAATGACAGTTACCACGCCAGTCACCTCTCCTCTTCAGCTACAGCAGAGGCGAGATGACAGTGATACAGCATTTTCAAAGTGCTGAGAGAAAATAACAGCCTATAATTATGTACCCAGCAAAACTGTCATTCAAAGATAAGGGTGAAATAGTCACTTACAGGTAAATAAAAAACCTGGAGCTTACCACCACGGGACCTTTGTGAAAGTATATACTTCAAAAAGAAGGAAAATTATTCCAGGGGCACCTGGGTGGCTCAGTCGGTGAAGCGTCCGACTTCAGCTCAGGTCATGATCTCGCGGTTCGCGAGTTCGAGCCCCGCGTCGGGCTCTGTGCTGACGGCTCAGAGCCTGGAGCCTGCTTTGGATGCTGTGTCTCCGTCTCTCTCTGCCCCCTCCTCCATTCGCACTCTGTCTCTCTCTCTCTGTCTCTTAAAAATAAATAAAACCTTTAAAAACAAATTTAAAAAAAAAGGAAAATTTTTCCAGAAGAATGGTTGGAAATGCAAGAGGGAGTGATTAACAAATAATAAGTATGTATATGAAATAAAATGAACACTTGCTGTGTAAAATAGTAATGTCTAACTTTTGAGTTTTAAAAACAGACAACTAAGGGCGCCTGGGTGGCTCAGTCGGTTAAGTGTCTGGGGCCTGCCTCGGATTCTGTGTCTCCCTCTCTCTCTGCCCCTCCCCCACTCACGCTCTGCCTTTCTCTCTCTCTCAAAAATAATAAACATTTAAAAATTTAAAAAAAAAATAAAAACAACTAGAATAGTGGGTAGCCATGGTATGTAAGTTGGAAGTGAATCTATAGAATTAACTGTTCTCAGATCTTGCATTTTTTGTGAGAGAACGGTAAAGATATTATTTGACTCTCAACTTTTAAAGGTAAATGTGCATGATAAACTTGAAAGGATTAACACCAAAAGGAGAGAAGTAGAATGCATACATCCCAAAGTAGGGACAAAAATAGAATGAGAAAAAAAAAATAAAATTTTATAAAGGGCAAGAAGCATAGATAAAGTGGGGTTGATGGAAATAACAAAGGTAAAATGATAGAAATAAGTCCAGATATATTAATAATCACGATAAATATAAATGGATTAAGCTCATCTGTTAAAAGGCAGAGATTATCAAATTGGGACAAAAGAAGTCCGGATATACACTTCACACAAAAGTCCACATAATGGTTAAAAGCAAATGGGCGACTCAGTTGGTTGAGCTTCTGACTCTTGATTTCAATGCAGGTCATGATTCCGGGGTTGTGGGATCAAGTCCTGCATTAGAGCCTGCTTGGGAATTCTCTCTTTCCCTCTGCCCCTCTTCCTGGCTTGCTCCCTCTCTGTCTAAAAAATAAAAAAGAAATTAAGTAAGCAAGTAAATAAATAAATGCAAATGGGTAGGAAAAGATGAATCAGGCCTATACTAATTTTATAAAGCTGGTATAGCTATATTAGTATCTGACAAAATAGAATTTAAAGCCTAAAGCGTTATTAAGGACAATGATAAAAGGCTTAAGTCCCCAGGAAGACATAACATTTCTAAATGTCAGTACACACCCAATAAAATAACTTCAAAGTATATAGAGCAAAAAATGGTAGAACTACAGGAAGAAATTGAAACATATATCATTATAGCAGATGATTTCAAAATCTCTCTCAATTATTGATAGGCCAAGTAAATAAAACATTTTATTTTTTATTTATTTATTTAAAAAAAAATTTTTTTTAACGTTTATTTATTTTTGAGACAGAGACAGAGCATGAGTCGGGGAGGGTCAGAGAGAGAGAGGGAGACACAGAATCCAAAGCAGGCTCCAGGCTCTGAGCTGTCAGCACAGAGCCCGACGTGGGGCTCGAACTCACGGACTGTGAGATCATGACCTGAGCCGAAGTCGGACGGTTAACCGACTGAGCCACCCAGGCGCCCCAATAAAACACTTTTAAAGGGACTCCTGGGTGGCTGAGTCGGTTAAGTGTCTGACTCTTGATTTCAGCTTGGGTCATGATCTCATGCTTGTTAGATCGAGCCCCACCAGCGGTCTCAGCGCTGGGTGTGGAGCCTGCCTAAGATTCTCTCTCCCTCTCCCTTTGCTCCTCCCCCCACTCGAGCACACACTCTCTCTCCAAAAATAAATAAATACATGAAACGTTTTTTTAAATATGGATTTTATAATTGATTATGTTCTAAAGCCAGTCTTAACATTTCAAGGAATCTGTATTACACAAACCACTTTTTCTAGCAAAAATGCAATTAAGTTTGATTTTTAAAAATGTACATCAAAATTTTTCATATATTTAAACGTGGAAGTATTCCTTTTAAAATCAGATAGAGGGGCGCCTGGGTGGCTCGCTCGGTTGAGCGGCTGACTTCGGCTCAGGTCATGATCTCGCGGTCCGTGAGTTCGAGCCCCGCGTCGGGCTCTGTGCTGACAGCTCAGAGCCTGGAGCCTGTTTCAGATTCTGTGTCTCCCTCTCTCTGACCGTTCATGCTTTGTCTCTCTCTGTCTCAAAAATAAACGTTAAAAAAAAAAAAATTTTTTTTTAAATAAAATCAGATAGAAAAAAATGTTCCCATTCTCTTTGCTTCTGTTCAGCTTTGTACTGCCCCTAACCGTCACAATAAAATAAGTAAGACAAATTAAAAGCATAAGTATTGAAATGGAATAAAAATATACCTGAGATGATAGGATTTTCATATAGAAAACTTGAAGGATCTATAGACATATTAGGAATAATGAGAGGGGCACCTGGGTGGCTCAGTCAGTTAAAAGCATCCATTTCTTGATTTGGGGTCAGGTCATGATCTTGCCATTAATGGGTTCAAGTCCCACACCAGGCTCTGTGGTGACAGCCTGCTTGAGATTCTTTCTCTCCCCCTCTCTCTCTGCCCTTCCCCTACTCACATCCACATGTATGCATGCTCTCTAAATAAATAAATAACTTTAAAAAAAGAAATAATGAGAGTTTTAGCAAGATGGATGGCTATTATATCAAAATATATAAGTCAAGTTATATTTTTTTATGTATCGGCACCAAACAGTAAACACATTTTTTAAATACCATTTATAATAGCAAAAAATCATTATTTACTTAAGGATAAATCTTTTACAAAGACGTACAAGATCTATACACTGAAAATTATAACACTTAACAAATATGTGAAAGATGACCTATACAGATGGAAAGATATTCATGTTTGTTTATTGAAAAACTCAAAAATGTGAATATCAGTGGTCTCCAAATTGCATAGGTTCAGTGGAGGTTTTCCTCAAGCTTGGCGATGCTGGCATTTTAATCCAGATAATTCTTTGTTGCGGGGGCTGTCCTGTGCCGGGTAGCATGCTTAGCATTACCCCTGGCCTCTACCCACCAGATGCTACTAGCACACATCTCTCCCTGTTGTGAAAACCAAAAATATCTGCAGACATTGTCAGATGTTTCCTGAGGACGAAAATTGCCCTCCGTCGAGAACCACTGATTCAGTGCAATTGTAATCAAAATCCAAAAAGGATTTTAAAAATTGAATGTAATGGGCTGATTCCCAGAGTTATCTGGAGTATCAAAAAAAAGCTATCAAGAATATCCAAAACATTCGTGAAGAAGAAAAAGATGGGGGGCTTGCCTTTCTGGATAACGAGACTAAAGCAATCGTAATCACGACAGTGTGGTATGGGTGCGGGGATAGGTGCGTGGGCCAGCGGGACAACTGTAGGACCCAGCACACAGACTTGTACAACTAGGTTATCTTCACGTATGACAGAGGTGGTGTTTCACATTGGTGGGGAGAGGGTGAACGACTTCATAAATAATGGTGGGGCAATTATTTACCTATATCGAAAAAGTGAAATTAGGTTTCTACCTCTTACCGTGCACAAAAACAAATTCTAGAGGAATTAAGTACTTAAAGGAGGGGGGGAAAAAGAAGGACTTCAAAATGTTTAGAAGAAAATAAAGGAGGGGGCGCCTGGGTGGTTCAGTCGGTTAAGCGTCCGGCTTTTGACTTTGGCTTGGGTCACGATCTCACAGTTCGGGAGTTCGAGCCCCACATCTGCTGTCAGTGCAGAGCCTGCTTGGGATTCTCTCTCCCTCCCTCTCTCTCTGCCCCTCCCCTGCTCGTGTGCTCTGTTTCTCTCTCTCAAAATAAGTACATAAACATATTAAAAAAAAAAAAAAAAAAGGAAAGGAGAATATCTTTTTTACATTGGATATGGAAGGATTTCTTAAACATTACCAAAAAAGTACAAGCTATCGAAAAAGCATTTGTCCGTTTGACTCTTGCGGTAGGCAGAAGACTGAGAATAAGCCCCAAGGACCTTTGCCTCTGTGGAATCTCCTCCCCTTTGAGGGGGGGTATGACCTGTGAATGAGAAGAGGTATCACTTCCATGATTATGTTACATTGTACGTCACAAAGGGGGTATCCACGTGGGCGTAATCCAATCGCACCAACCATTTGAAAGCAGAGTTTTCTCCAGCTGAAGGCAGAAGAGGAAGTCCCAGATTCCAAATGGGAGAAGGATTTGACGCACCCTTACTGGCTAGAAAACGGAGCGATAAGGAACGCAAGTGGCTTCTAGAAGCGGAGACCGATTGATCCCCGGTGGCCAGCCAGCAAGGAAAGGGGGACGTCGGTCGTACAACCACAAGGAATCGGAGTTCTGCCAACAACCTGAATGCTCTTGGAAGTGGATTGTTCCTCACAGTCTCCAGATAGGAGTCCAGCTTCATTGACGCCTTGATTTTGGCCTTGTGAGACCCAAGGCAGAGAACCCAGTCAAGCCTGCCAGGCCTGGCCTGCTGATCTACATAATGAATGGCTGTTGTGTCTTAAGCCAGTAAGTTTGTTGTAATTTTTGGCAGCAACAGAAAACTAACAAGGCTTATTAAATTTAAGAATTATCTCGCCATCAAAAAACACCATATAGAAAGTGAAGACAGTCCCACACTAGGAGAAACATTTCTAACATATGTAAGTGACAAGGGATTATCCAGAATATATAAGGAACTTCTACAAATCCATGCGAAAAGGACAGCCTCACTGAAAACTGGGGGGGGGCAGATATGGAAAGCATTTCCTAAAAAAAAGAGGGAGGAAACACGTACGGCCAAGAGACGTTTTTCCAAATTCTCAACCTTGTATTGTGATACAGTAGCAACAATTCTAAAATAAAATATGTGAAAATGCACAATTACAATAACTTGAAAAACCATCTAATGCCATATTGTGAGGAATGTCCTTCTGTTCCTTGAAGTATATTTTCTTGTGCATTTGGAATCTATTTTTGGCATGCCATCTTCCTCTCTCTCTCTCTTTATTGCTTCCCCCTCCCTTCTTTCTCCTCTTCTCTTATTTTCCTCCTGGAATGTGTGTCCTCAGTTCCCAGGTCCTTTCTTCACATCTTGCTGCTGCTGAGGCAGCTCCCTCTAGGCAGTCTGGTTTTTGTTTTAAAATTTTTTTTTCAACGTTTATTTTTGAGAGAGACAGAGACAGAGCATGAGCAGGGGAGGGGCAGAGAGAGAGGGAGACACAGAATCCGAGACAGGCTCCAGGCTCTGAGCCGCCAGCACAGAGCCCGACGTGGGGCTCGAACTCATAAACCACGAGATCATGACCTGAGCCAAAGTCGGACTCAACCGACCGAGCCACGCAGGCGCCCCGAGGCAGTCTGGTTTGAAGGCAGTGTAGAGTAATGGTGAAGCACTTAGGTCCTGGCACCTGACCGACTGGATTTGAACCCTGCCTCAGATTGTGTGGCCTGTGTGCCCTCGGACATGCTGTTTCATTCAGCCTTTGTGCTGCAGTTTCACCTTCTGTAAAATGGGGCCGACAGAGTGTCTGGTGTAGAATTGTCGTAAGGAGTAAACGAGGCGATACAGGTCCAGCACATACACTCTGGCAGTTATTTGCTCAGATACACTTAGCGATTTCTCGATGCTTCCCACCATGACTGAGACCGGTTTGTTTTCACCACCAAGTTGCAGTTTGTGTGCTGTTTCTTATTTTATCCCTTTTTTCTGCAGCAGCGAGGAAGGGGGGCCTTCAACAGGCCACACGCGATCTTGTTTAGCGTATCTGGGCTCTGCTCTGTCTTCTGAGCCTTTTGCACAGGACCCTGCTCGTTCTGTCTAGTTGGGAAATATGTCCCGGTGCCGTGGGGGCAAGAGCCGCCCTGAGCTTCCGATCATCCGCCCAGTCCAGCGTGAAATGGTAGTTTTCACTTCCGTTTAAAGCGTCAGTGTCTTTATTTACTCACTCGGTTACACCTTTTTTTTTTTTTTTTTTCTTTACCCATTTCCACCTCTTCTCAGTCATAAGGAGGGGAAAAAAGGATTGTCTCCTCAGTTCCCCTGTTTCCGGACATGAGGATAGTGATGAGAAATCTCCGAATCTTTGCAACTCATCCCTATCACCTTGGTCAGCAGTTATTTTCCTTTTAAAAACTACTTTCGGTTATATCTGTTTCCATGTTAGATTGCTGTTGTAAAATTTTTTAATTAGTTTTGACTTAAAAAAAACTTTGTTTAATGTTTGTTCATTTTTGAGAGACAGCAAGCAGGGGAGGGGCAGAGAGGGAGGGAGACACAGAATCCGAAGCAGGCTCCAGACTCTGAGCTGTCAGCACAGAGCCCCATGTGGGGCTCGAACCCATGGACCACAAGATCATGACGTGAGCTGAAGTCAGACGCTTAACTGACTGAGCCACCCAGGGCCCCCTAGTTGCAACTTTTTAAAAACCTCTTATTCAGTTTTGGGTGATGGAAACTGTGTTGCCGTTTCAGTGTACTCTCTTAACCTGGGAGTCGGCCACTGAATACTTAATCCTGCTCGCGCAGTGACCGTCTGCTCGTCTTTGTAGCTGAACAGTGAACACGGTTGGAGCATTTTCCTGTTCCCCATTATTCTTAAGTAAGAACTACCGGCAGTGTCTCAAATTTTGTGTGCTATTGTTAGCAAAACGCTGAAGTAAAATGGCCTTAGCTCCTTTTTTAAGGTCTCCTGCAACAAAAGTTTGTCCTTTCTCCCCTTTTCTTGTCTGCCTATTTAAAATTGCATTTTTAAAATCTGCTTAAACATCTCTGCTTTCTTATTCTGTGTCTTTTTCTGTTTTCATTGAAAAAAAAAATAAAAGCCTTTTCTCCACTCATCTCAGAATTCACCTTTCAAAAGAGATTTACAGTGCTCACGGGCTGCCCCCCGTCTCTCGGCAGGCACGTCTCAGAAGCACACAGGAACAGACAGGTGGTGTCTATAGTGGATGTTGTGTGGCACCCCCAGATCCCCTCTTCAAGATCAAGGCACTCATGCCCTCAGCTGCTGGGAAGATTGGTGGCTGAAGGGTCTCAGCTCAGCGAAGAGAGGCTGTTGACTCAAGACCTGTTGGACGCGGGCAGGCTGCTCCCTTGCTTCGAGGCAGGACACCTGTGAAGAGCCATCCCAGCCCCACAGCGCCTGGCAGGATTGGTCAAGGCCTCTGCCGCAACCCCATTACAGACCAGTTTCTCCCCTGGCCCCGTCCTACCTTCCAGGCTCCTCGTGGGTCCCATTGCAGAGAGCACTCACTAATGAATCTCCCTCTTACACATTTGAGCCTTGGGATCGGTTTCCTGGGGGAACCCAACCGGCGACCATGGCTTTTCCTCAAGGTTTAAAACATAGGAGTATCATAATTTGTGTCTGTGCATGAAGAAAGAGAATTATACAGCAAACGGCGCAAAATGTTAACAGTTGGTTAACCTGGCCGAAGAGGGTATGGGAGCTCTTCGTACTCTTCTTGCCGTGATTTTTGTGTACGTTTGAAATGACTATAACATGGAACTTGAAAGAATTAAGACAAGTATCAATCACTTGCAGATGCTTAAGTGCAGTCATGCTCCAAGACAGGGAAGTTGGTAAGGTTCCAAACTCATGATTCTGCAAAAGTTAGATACATAATCACCATGAGACTTCCATAGCTTACCAGTTCATTAGCCCACCGCGCATTTTCTTTGATGGGTGCGTTTGTTCTGTTTTGTTTTTTGTTTTTTGTTTTTTTAAAAGCTAATTGTGTTAAGTAAATGACTTAATTTACTTAAGTTACCTACACTGATTGAAAGGACACTGTCAATCCGTAGCAGCGACGTTTATTAGATGCTAAATAATAAGTGGAACAATTGGGGAATTTACTCAATTTGTGGAGCCTTCCAGTTCCAGAATGTGCCGTTGCCTGGTGAATGTCCGATGGCTTGGATGTCAGTTCAGTATCTCATCTAAGAAGTACCACGGGGTCTGCCGGTTCTGCTCTGCGGTATTATCTGAGCGGTACAGGCTCATGAAATCTACCGCCTCTCTCTCGATGGTTTCCTCACGGCACCTCCAGCCCTGGTATCTAACCTCTCATCTTCCAAAGAGCCGATAGCATCACTGCTTCCGTGCCTTCCCTTCCTCCTTTGGGGTTTCACAATCACACACACACAAGTCCTCCCGGCTTGTGACTTCACAGTCTCAGTTGAGACAGAGCGTATGAGATCAAAGGGACTTCATCGCCGCTCCGGGACTAAACGTGTCCTCCCTTTCCCTTTGCTTGTGAAAACCCAGAAATAAGTGTTGTGCGGTCACCTAATTCAGTTAAGCACACGTCACTTCCAGCTGAAGTGTTGCGCTGATGCTAAAACAATTTCTAAACGAATTTCCCGAGACTCGCTCTATTCCAACTACATTTCTTCTTGCCCCTAGAAGATTATTTCATATAAGTTTGTAATATTTTAACTATTCTAGCCTGAAATGCATCTCCAGATAGTCAAGGTGTTTTTTTTTTTCTTTCACAGTTCTTGCTGTTATTCAGTTTTCCTCATATTTTACTTCAAAACTGACTTCCTGCAACTGTTATCAGTCTACCTCTGTGATGTCTAAACCTAAGTCCGCATCACTTCCAGGATAATTTTATTGCTCAATACTCAAAGAGTGATAAGAAAGGTGGCTTCTGGGGCGCCTGGGTGGCTCAGTCGGTTAAGCATCCGACTTCGGCTCAGGTCATGATCTCGCGGTCCATGAGTTCGAGCCCCACGTCGGGCTCTGTGCTGACAGCTCAGAGCCTGGAGCCTGTTTCAGATTCTGTGTCTCCCTCTCTCTCTGACCCTCCGCCGTTCATGCTGTCTCTCCCTGTCTCAAAAATTAATAAACGTTAAAAAAAAATTGAAAAAAAAAGGTAGCTTCTGATGAATCACATGAAAGTACATAGATGATCTAAGCCTCAAACCACTACTGTTTGCCAGTATTAATTATAAAATCTCCAAGTCCCAAATAAGTTCATCTTAATTATTCATGTTCATGTGAAGTGACAAGAAAATTAAAGGAACGATTAATTGTGAAGTCCTTATTCTTTCTTCGGTATCTTTGGCATGTATCATACTCGCTCCTTTTTGCCTGCATAGTTCCTCCTGCTTAGGATCATTTCTCATTCACATTCACCAGGATCCCAGCCATCCTTCAAAGGCTTGTTCAAATTTTACTTCCTATTTGAGGCATGTTCTGACTACTCTGGGGCACACAGATTTTTTTTCCCCCTGTAGGATGTCTATTCCTAAAGTTAGCTAATTTAAGAAAGCTTGGCATGGTATTGTTTTCCTCTGGTTGTTTCCCATAAGTCTGTATGTCAGACTTATCTCCCGAGTCAGACTGTAAACTTTCTGAAGGCAAGGATCACCGCATCCTACACCACTGGTTTTCAAGCTATTTTTCTTGGATAGCCCCTGCAAGATTTTGAAAATGACATCCGTCCTTGTTCACTGTTAAGTTGGCATGTGAAATTGCACACTAAGTAACTGCAAAGGACAGGATTCAAAATATTGAGATTAAAGACCAAAGAGAGCAAAGTGAAATCGTCCCCTGAGGCTTTTACGTGTAGCTAAAGGAATCTAAAATGCTCTTGTGATCGATACCTCCAGTCGTTCATTTGAAAGAACCCACGAGGTCTTTAACTGTTGGAAGTTTTGCATCATTCCCTTTACTCCTTGAAGTCATGTTTCTCTTCCACGTCCCTCATAGGACTCCATCCTAATAGAAAGTGTTGTTATGCTTGAAAGTCTTCTCTACATTAAATATGTATGTAAATGGAAATTATTTTTCTAAATTTTCTATGGCCAGAGGCTTTGAAGTGGTAAAGTATTCTTTCTAGATTGACTTGTCATTACAATTACTTTTAGTACACAATTGATCAAAACCCAAACCACATAAATGTATTATAAATTTTTATAAATACTTACTAAGCATAAAGAATAGAGTTTTATTGGAAATACGTGTTTCTATGAGATACGTGGAATTCTTTGTTTACACACGTGAATATTACTTATTGCTAGAAATAAGCAAGGTTCAGCATAAATTCTGTTTCCCTTTTACATTTTTATAGGTGGAAATGCTGGGAACACTTGTTCACATAAAATTTTAGGTGGGAACAGAAGGTGTTTTACTACAGCATTGTCACTCCGTTCTATGAATTCCTTTCAAGCAACATGCCAGAATTATATATTGATTTATTATAAAAATGTTTTTCATCTCTTGTCAACTGTTAACTTGATTAGGTCTTTCTTCAGTGTTGTTGAAAGCAAAGAATTGGAAACAACCTACTTAGAAAAAGATTTGTTAAACAGTCATTAGGGGTAATTTACTTTCTCAGTTTCTGAGAATAATATCGAAAAACCTTTACTAAAAGTTATCAGATGACTATTAATGATACTAGTCACACTTAAAAATTTTTTTTAATGTTTATTTATTTTTGACAGAGAGAGAGAGACAGAGCACGAGTGGGGGAGGGGCAGAGAGAGAGGGACACAGAATCCAAAACAGGCTCCAGGCTCTGAGCTGTCAGCACAGAGCCTGACATGGGGCCCAAACTCATGGACAGTGAGACCATGACCTGAGCTAGAGTCAGACGCTCAACCGACTGAGCCACCCAAGCACCCTGATACTAGTTACACTTTAATTTAACCCAATACACTCAGAAAGTGGAAAAAGAAAAATATTCATTCTAATGTACCTGTCAATATAATTTTTAAAACAATTATTTAAAATAATTTTTAACATTTATTTTTTATTATTTTTTTTAATGTTTATTTATTTTTGAGAGAGAGAGACCGTGTGCAAGCAGTGGAGGGGCAAAGAGAGAGGGAGACACAGAATCTGAGGCAGGCTCCAGGCTCTGAGCTGTCAGCCACAGAACCTGATGCAGGACTCAAACTCACAAACCTCAAGATCATGACCTGAGCCGAAGTCAGACACTTAACTTACTGAGCCACCCAGGTGCCCCTTACACTTTCTTTAGAAAACATTTTACTTTGTTTGTTTAAATAGACATGTAATAGACACTCTGGTTGTGTTCACACTCCTGAATTCTTTTCCTAAGAGAGATGGCGAGGGCATGGAGCCTTGTCGGTTTGTTGGGTTGATGAAATGAGGTGCCCCGCCGCCCTCCCCCCTGCCCCCGGCCCCATGCTTTCCTTCTTTCCTCTCCTGAGACTCTTCCTCAGAATGATGCATCTCTGACAATAGCTGGGGATGAAAAGCACAGGACATTAAATGGAAGTTGTTAAATACAGCTCCCCCATACTGTATAGTATGTCTCAATACCAAACATCCCAGGATGGATGAAAATACCCTGTTACTCATGCCATGCGTTGCCATTAAAAGAACATGCGTAAACAGAACAAATTGTGGAGCTTTACTTTGGGTTTTTCCAGCCTTGATTAAAAGAGGATTCCCTGGGAATGCAAGCTGGTGCAGCCACTCTGGAAAACAGTATGGAGGTTCCTCAAAAAACTAAAAATAGAACTACCCTACCACCCAGCAATTGCACTACTAGGCATTTATCCAAGGGATACAGGTGTGCTGTTTCGAAGGGACACATGCACCCCAATGTCTATAGCAGCACTATCAACAATAGCCAAAGTATGGAAAGACCCCAAATGCCCATCGATGGATGAATGGATAAAGAAGATGTGGTACATAGATACAATGGAGTATTACTCAGCAATCAAAAATAATGAAATCTTGCCATTTGCAACTACGTGGATGGAACTGGAGGGTATTATGCTAAGGGAAATTAGAGAAAGACAAAAATCATATGACTTCACTCATATGAGGACTTTAAGAGACAAAACAGATGACCATAAGGGAAGGGAAACAAAAATAAAAACAGGGAGGGGGACAAAACAGAAGAGACTCATAAATAAGGAGAACAGAGGGTTACGAGAGGGGTTGTGGGAGGGGGATGGGCTAAATGGGGAAGGGGCACCAAGGAATCTACTCCTGAAATCGTTGCACTAGATGCTAACTAATTTGGATGTAAATTTTGAAAATTAAAAAATAAAATTAAAAAAAAATCGATAAGACAAAAACAATCCAGTAAAAAAAATGGACAAAAGAGTTCAAGATAGTGTTTACAGGAAAATAAATGTAGGCAGCTTTTAAGCATATGAAAATATGCTCAGCTTTGTTCCTTCATAGTAAGAGAAATACACATTAACCAGAACAATACCATTTCCCATTTATTATATTGTTACAAATCTGAAAGTTCCATAACACAGTGTGTGCGTTGATGGAGGGCAACTTGGAGATTGCATCTAAATTGGAAATGTAATCCTTTGACCCACGGATTCTATATGTAGCACTGTAAATTTCACATATATTCGCACACATTAAAAAAGACGTACAAGATTTAAATAAAGAAATACATACATACATACATACATAAATAAAAAGGATTCCCTATACTAGTCTTTTCTACTATTGTTTGGTGTTTAGAGGTTCTTGCGTTTGCAGCATAAAGGAAGATGAGACACAGGAAGGTGGCGAGAGGATAGGCCTTTCTTTGTAAAGCGGGAGGAAATTGATTAGGAAAGGGAAGGAGCTGGGCGCCTGGGTGGCTCAGTTTCGCTTCAACTTAGGCTCAGGTCATGATCTCACGGTTCCTGGGTTCCAGCCTCTCGTCGGGCTCTGTGCTGACAGCTCGAAGCCTGGAGTCCGAGTCTCCCTCTCTGTGTCTCCCTGTGTCTCGTCTCCCTCTCTGTCTGCCCCTCTCCCGCTCGCTCTCTGTCTCTGTCTCTCTCTCTCTCAAAAATAAATAAGCGTTTAAAAAAATTACAAAAAAGGGGCGGGCGCCTGGGTGGCTCCGTCGGTTAAGTGTCCAACCTCAGCTCAGGTCATGAAAATGGCAACTACAAAACCATTCAGCAAAAACGTATAAGCAGAACTATCCATTTATTTTCATCGGCATATTCTCTTATGTTGAAAATTTTTTTTTAATTTTGTTTAAAAGCAGTTTCTTATCATCTAACCTATAGATCATATATGTGACCACATGAAATTTGCCCTGCAGTAATAAGGTTCTTTTACATCTTAATTAGACTGATTCTAGTTGTCATTTCTACTTTGCTAAGAATAATGTTCAAATTCTGTTTTCTATGCTGTATTGTACCTTATTTTTAAAAAGCTGTTTCAAGTAATGAAGTGTAAAATAAAATTGTCGATGGTAGAAGAGACTAGAATCTAAGTTGTATTTTTAAATCTGCCTGAATGAGTCGACTATAATACAGGGATACATTAAAATGACCATTGGCAGATGATGTATATGTTGCAGACAAAACGGATCTTCCGGAGTAATTAACTTAAAAATTGCGAGCTAATGTAAAAACATTACGATTTTTTTTTTTGCCAAACTGAAATCTTAGCTTTCTGTTGTTGACAGAAAACGCCTCCAAGGCGGGATTGAAACAAGAGCAGCGCCAAGACATCCATTTGCCTAGTGGGACTGTGTTGTCCCAGGAAACACCACCAGTCAAGATGAATGTTTGGAAATCAACAGAGGTAAGTCACTGTGGCAGTTTCCTGTTGCCGCTGTAACAAATGACCACAAACTCAGTGCCTTAAATCAGCACAGATGTGTCATTTTGCAGTTCTGTAGGTCAGAAGTCGGACACAGGACTCACTGGGCTAAAATCAAGGTATCATCTGCAGCCTGCCTCCCTTTCTGGAGGCCTGAAGGGAAAATTTGTTTCCTTGTCCTCTCTGGCTTCCTGTGTTCTAAGAGAACACTTGTCTTTTAATTTTGCTGTCTTTTGTTTTACCCCGTTTTAAATAAGAATGAGGTTAAATTACGAAAGTTTTCCGTTAAAGCTCATGCTGTAAAAAAAATCTGCCTAAAGAAATTCTTCTTTATCCTAATAGAATAAAGCTCTCTTATCTTTTCTTCTAAATGAAATCCTTGTGTCCTCTAGAATTTTACCACATACCGTAAGAGGGGGGTCTTACTGTCTTTATACCTGTGGATAAACAGTATTTAATTTATTGTACAGTACATCTCTCTCTACTCATCTAAAATAACTTTAAAAAAAAAAATTTTTTTTTAACGTTTTATTTATTTTTGAGACAGAGAGAGACAGAGCATGAACGGGGGAGGGGCAGAGAGAGAGGGAGACACAGAATCGGAAGCAGGCTCCAGGCTCCGAGCCATCAGCCCAGAGCCTGACGCGGGGCTCGAACTCACGGACCGCGAGATCGTGACCTGGCTGAAGTCGGACGCTCAACCGACTGAGCCACCCAGGCGCCCCTAAAATAACTTTTTAAAAGACTTCAGGAAGTTGCAGAAATAGTACAGACTCCCATGTACCCTTTACCCGGCTTCTCCCAATGTTGGCATCTTATATAACCGCGGTGCAACATCAAAATGAGGAAGTGGATGTCGGTATGTTACTGCAAACTAGATTACAGACCTTATTCAGTTTCCAAATTTTTAATTCACTATTCAATTAAAAAAATTTTTTTTAATGTTTATTTATTTTTGAGGGAGAGACAGAGACAGAGCACAAGCGGGAGAGGGTCAGAGAGAGAGGGAGACACAGAATCCGAAGCAGGCTCCAGGCTCTGAGCTGTCAGCACAGAGCCCAGATGTGGGGCTCGAACCCGTGAACCGTGAGATCATGACCTGAGCTGAAGTCGGATGCTTAACTGACTGAGCCACCCAGGCACCCCTCACTAGCTGATTTTTTAACCTCCATTTGTGTGTGTGTGTGTGTGTGTGTGTGTGTGTGTGTGTGTGTGTGTCTGTAGGGGGAGTGCTATGCAATTTTATTCTAAGTATAGATTCATGTAATCACCAAAAGAAATCCCTCATGCTATCCACCCCATCTCATTCCCCACACCCCAACCACGTCCTCCCCTGACGACCACTAATCTTTTCTCTATCTTTATAGTTTTATTATTTCGAGAATGCTATGTAAATGAATTCAGACCATATGTAATCTTTTGAGATCGTTTTTGTTTTTTCCACTTAGCATAATGCTCATGATATCCATTCAGTTGTGAAGTTTTCGTGTCTCTGGGATAAATGTCTAGGGGTGTGATTGCTAGGTTGTATATTAAGTACCTACTAAATGTGGTAAGAAACTGTCGACCTGTTTCCTAGACTGGCTGTACCATTTTACATTCCCACCAGCAGTGTAGAAGAGACCCAGTTTCTCTGCCTTCTCACCACCTTGTGGCATCACCATTTTTATTTTGGCTATTCTAATAGGTTTGTGGCGATATCTCATCATGGTTTTTAGTTGATGTTTCCCAAAAGGCTAATGATGCTGAACATCTTTTCGTGTGCTCGTTTGTATCATCGTCACTTCTCTTTGGTGACAGATATCTTCATATCTTTTGCTCATTTTCTAATTGGACTGATGATGGTTTATTACCGTTGAGTTAGGAGAGTTCTTTGTATATTCTGGATACCAGTGTGTTTCTACTTGTGCTCTCATCCGTGAAGATGTTCATCTTATTTTTGAGCATGACCTGTGTCTTTAATTTTCACATTTGTATTTTTCTCTTTCGTTGCTGTGTGTTTGGGGAGGGAGGGTATCCCCAAAGTTTGAATTTACAGAACCATCTTGACTGGAAACCTGTTCCACTGAAGACTATTTACAATGATCTCATCACTCATTTGTTTGTCTGTTTTATGTGTGTTTCTCCTTCTAGAAGGAAAGCTCCTTGAGAGTAACGGCCATTTTAGTCTTACTCATTACTGAACCTTCACTTGCCAAATTTTTGTTAATGAAGAAATGACTGAACGGTAGACACTCAATTTTAACTTCCTTCTCTTCCTCCCCTGTGAAAGAGGCTTGTTTGGTCTTCTGTTTTGTTTAGCGTTCCCTGCCACAGTTCCTATGAGAGTGGCTAGAATTATTTATTGACCTTCTGTTCCCAGCCCTTTGCCTGAACCCAGTTAGGCATTGGATTTACCTGATTTTCTAGCAGCCCCGAAAAGTACATAAAATTAAAATTTCACTTCTCCCTAATTGCATCACAGCCCGCGGACTGAAAGAAAATACGTAGATCGTTTTAAAAGATATGACATTAAGCAAAATTATTTTTATTATTATTGTTATTTTTAAAAGTTTATTTATTTTGAGAGGTGGGGGATGAGGGGAGAGAGAATCCCAAGCAGGTCCCTCACTGTCAGCACAGAGCCTGATGTGGGGCTCGAATTCGCGAGCTGCGCCGAAATCAAGAGTCTGACGCCCAACAGACCGAGCCACCCAGGCACGCCGAGCAAAATTATTTTTAAATACGCGGTCAGTTTTGTTTACTGCCGATGGCTTTTAAGGGAGAAAATAGACTTGAATAATCTTACATGCTTTGGAGCCTAACAAAGACATAAAGTGCCACCTAGCTTTTTTGTATCAGTCCCCAAATTCTCGTTATTATTGTTTTTTTCTGACTTCAGAGGAAACCGCTGTAATTGATTTACATCATTCAGCATCTTGTATCAGTTAGCAAAAAATGGTGCCCTTCTCTCAAAAGAAGTTTGAAGTTAGATTTCTCTTTCTCAAAGCATTACTACATCATGACACTATTCCATCATTTTACTGACAAGCATCTCTCTTATTACTGTCAGGAACATTTGATGTGACCCAATATATCCTCTCCAGAAATCTGCTTTTGTGGCAGAAGACAAAACCCACCAGGCTGAACAGTGAATCTAATTGTTGTTGCCAAATGTACTACATGTACATTAAAATTCTCATGTTCTTAATACAGAATGAGAAAGAAATGATACTGTTGATTGCTTAGGCAGATGAAGGGGACTTAAAAATATCTTGTAAAAACTTTAAATAGAAATCTCTTTATTCTCTTTCTACAAATGAAAGGATGATCTAAAAGCAGTAAATAAAATTCTTAACAGAACAGGGCATTCAAAAGCAGAGCAGAGCTTGCTTGTGGTACTTTCAAAACTCAGGAAAGCCTTTAAACGTACAGCACTTAGACATGGGTATGTGTTCTCTCTAGGGACTGCCCAGAATCTTTATTATTGAATTTGCTAATTAATAAGGTTATTACGTAGCCTTTCACCACCTCAAGAGACCTTCCTCTTTTCCTGTTTGAGGAGATTCAACAATGAGGGTTATGATTTTCTTTTTCTTTTTTTTTTTTTTTGGTCACAGTTGTTTCTATAGTAACAGATAGGGATGCTATGAATTGGTTCCCGCAGAATTAAAGCTGACCAAAGCCTTCAGTCTAGTTGTGAGTTTGGAAGTGACGGGAGATAAATGTTTATTTCCTCCTGCTTCTGTTTATTATTTTGTTAAATGAAGAGTAAACAGTTTTTATCCTTGGGCTTATTAGCATATCATTTATTATATTTGCAAAACTTTGAACTCGTCAAAGCTGTTAGGGAAATGGAAATTGTACCTATTCTAATCATGCTAATTCATCATCCCCTTACTTCGTTTCTGCATCATTGCTTTATGCTGAAAAGCCCTTTTTTATTTTCACGTCTGTACTTTTATTCTTTTCAAGTTGGAAGATACTTGCTGGAAAAAGTTGAAACAATACGAAAGGGTAAAGGGTGAAAAACAAAGTTTCTTCTTACTTCTCTATACACCTTCAGTTCCTTCCCTTGGAGGCATCCGTTACTAACTCGGTTCTTAGAAATTTGGGAGGGAAATTTTCTGTGTCCAGACATTTCGTTTATCTAAGGATTCATTCCGTATATACTGCTCTGCAGCATGCCTCGAACTGAACAATGTATCTTGGACATCTTTTTTTATTTATGTAATAAATGCAAATTTATTCATGTAATAAATGCAGTCCTTTGGTGTGTGTTGTTCCACATCTTTTTCGCTAAACTGTAGATCATGGATGTCTTTCTCTATCCGTGTGGATAGCGGTGCTGTATTCTTTCTTATTTTTAAAATTGTTTAATGTTTATTTATCTTTTGAGAGACACAGAGAGCGAGTGGGGGAGGGGCAGGGAGAGGGAGACACAGAATCCGAAGCAGGCTGCAGGCTCCAGGCTCCGAGCTGTCAGCACAGAGCCCGACGCGGGGCCTAAACTCACAAACTGCGAGATCATGACCTGAGCTGAAGTCGGATGCTTCACCGACTGAGCCACCCAGGCGCCCCTAGCTGTGCATATTCTTGATGCATAAATGAATCTTCGCTTATTTGGCCATCCCCTGTTGGTAATCATTTAGGGATATTTTTATGTTTTTGTCTATTAAGAGCAATATTGTAACAGCGGTTCTTGTACACGTTTTATATGATGCTGTCCTAAAAGGGGACTCGCTGAAAGATTATATGTATCTTTAGTTTTGAAAAGTACTGCCAAACTGTCCTCCCAAAAGTTGCACCAATTTATGCCCACCAAAAGCATAGTTTTGCAAATACTGAGTATTATCAAACTTGTACACTTTTTTGTCAGTCTGAAAGGTGGGGAAAATTTGTTTTAATTTATTCCATTGTAATTACAGGTAAGAGTGGAAGAACTTTTCACATGTTTCTTGGGGATTTGTGTTTCTTTTTGTTAAGTTTATTTATTTACTTAGAGAGAACATGTGAGTGGGGGAGGGGCAGAGAGGGAGAGAGAGAGAATCCCAAGCAGGCTCCTCACTGTCAATACAGAGCCCGATGCAGAGCTCGAACTCACAAACCGTCATGACTTGAGCGGAAGCCAAGAGTCAGACACTCAACCGACTGCGCCACCCAGGTGTCCCTGTGTTTCTTTTTTATTATTAACTCTATTCATCTCCTTTGCTCGTTTTTCTGTTTGGTTTCTCATCTTTTTGTTATCAGTTTCTAAGAGCTATTTGGCTATTAAATAATTAGCTCATTGTCTGCTTCTTTATCTCTTTATTCATTTCCAGGTTTTCGTGTGATTTTTTTTAATATTTTTTTTTATTATTTTTATTTTTATTATTTTTTTAACGTTTATTTATTTATTTATTTTTTTTTTTTTTAATTTTTTTTTTTCAACGTTTTTTATTTATTTTTGGGACAGAGAGAGACAGAGCATGAACGGGGGAGGGGCAGAGAGAGAGGGAGACACAGAATCGGAAACAGGCTCCAGGCTCCAAGCTGTCAGCACAGAGCCTGACGCGGGGCTCGAACTCACGGACCGCGAGATCGTGACCTGGCTGAAGTCGGATGCTTAACCGACTGCGCCACCCAGGCGCCCCCTAACGTTTATTTATTTTTGAGACAGAGAGAGACAGAGCATGAACGGGGGAGGATCAGAGAGACGGAGACACAGAATCTGAAACAGGCTCCAGGCTCTGAGCTGTCAGCCCAGAGCCCGACGCGGGGCTCGAACTCACGGACCGCGAGGTCATGACCTGAGCCGAAGTCGGCCGCTTCACCGACTGAGCCACCCAGGCGCCCCTCGTGTGATTTTTTAATTTTATTTATGGCTTTTTTTTTTTTTTTTTTTTGCCTTTGCAAAGGGAAAACATACCGCTCTTTCTTTGTCTCTTTTTTTCCTCACACACCTGCCGTCGCACTTCACTTCTGACACAAGAGACGTGGGTTTTCCACACACCCAGCTGTTGTCTACATCACTAGCTGGGTGTGCTGCAACTTAACTCGATTCTGACACTGTCTGCCTAAAGATGGCATCAGATTTCACAGGCTTAAGTGCCCAGTCCCCAAAGCTTCCTTTCCCCCACCTCCCATTTCAGATGCCAACTGCACATCTCGGGCTGTCACCTGTACTTCTGACCTGCTGTAAATCCAGGGTCCCATGACCCCCTCCTCGGGTTTGATCACTCGCTAGAACAGCTTAAGAACCCATGGAAATATTTACTCACAGATGCTGCTTTATTATATAATAAAGGATGTGATAAAGGGTACAGATGAATTGCCAGATGTAGAAATACACAGGGCAAGGCCCAGAAGTTTCCCTAGTGCAAGAGTTTCTGTCCCCATGGAGTTGGGCTGTGTCACCCTCCCAGCATGTCCGGTATTCACCAACCCAAAAGCTCTTGGCACCGCAAACATTTGGGACTTTTATGGTGGCTTCATCAGATGAGCGTGACTGATCCTTTATTCCATCTCCAGTCTCTCTCCCCTTCCAGGGGGATGCGGTGTGGGACTGAAAGTTCCAGGCTTCTAATCATGGCTTGGTCTTTCTGGTGACCAGTCCCCATCCCGAAGCTGTCCAGGAACCCACCAAGAGTCACCTCACAAGACAAAAGACACTCTGAGCTCCCAGAAAATTCCAAGTGATATCGGAGCTCTGTGTCAGGAGCCAGGGTCAAAGACCAAATATTAAAACAAAAGATGCTCCTAGCACTCCTCTCACTTAGGAAATTACAGGAGTTCAGGGGCTCTGGGCCAGCACCAGGGACAAAGACCAAATATATATTTATTATGACTCCGATATCACAGCCTTAAAGCAGTCTTTAATTTTCATTAAAAAGTAGTCAAATTTGCCTTTCCATTACGGCTTCTAGATTTTAAGTCATTCTTAGAAAGACCTTCCCTAGTCTAAGATTTTATTAAATATCACCCTGGCTTTTTAGTTTAACAAGCTATTTTTTAGATCAGTTTTAGATTCACAGCAGAAGTGAGTAGAAAGTAAGAGATTTTTCCATATACCCGATGCATACCCCCACCCGCCTCTGCCCTGTATGACCTCCCCCACGATTAGCATCCACCCCAGGGTGGTACATTTGTTATAATCAATGAACCTAAATTAACACTCATTACCATCCAAAGGCCACAGTTTACATTAAGGTTTGCTGTGTGTTCTGTGAGTTTTGACAAATGTATGGTGCTACGTATCTGCCATTACAGTGTCGTAGAGAATGGTTTCATTGTACTAAAAATCCTCTATGTTTCATCTATTTATTCCTTTTCCTGCTAACGCCTGGAAACCACTGATCCTTTTACTGTCTCCTTAGTTTTGCCTTTTTCAGAAAGTCATATGGTTGGAATCATACAGTATGTAGCCTTTCCAAACTGGTTTCTTTCATTTAGTAATATGCATTTAAGATTCTTGTGTCTCTTTATGGTTTGATAGCTCATTTCTTTTTTTAACGCTGAATAATATGCCATTGTCTGGGGGTGCCTGGGTGACTCAACTGGTTAAGCATCTGACTTTTGGTTTCAGCTCAGGTCCTGATCCCATGGTTTGTGAGTTCAAACCCTGCGTCGGGCTCCACATTGACAGCATGAAGCCTGCTTGGGATTCTCTCTCTCTCTCTCTCTCTCTCTCTCTCTCTCTCTCTCCCCCCCCCCCCAACTCATGTGTGCATGCTCTCTCTCTCTCTCAAGAATAAATAAATTTAAAAAAAATATGCCATTGTCTGGATGTACCACAGTTTATTAACCCGTTCACCTCCTGAAAGACATCTTGGTTGTTTCCGACTTTTGGCAATTATGAATAAAGCTACTATGAACAATTGTGTGTAGGTGTTTGTGTGCACATAAGTTTTCAACTCTTTTAGGTAAATACCAAGGAGTGCAATTGCTAGGTTGTGTGGTAAGTGTATGTTTAGTTTTGTAAAAAACTACCCTAGTTCTTTTATGCTTTAATTTTTAAAATATAGTTAAATGCTATCCATCAAAAAATTATTTAATGAATGAAGAGTGTTAAAGATTCACCTTTAAATTTGTATTTTTACAAATGATAATCAGTTGTTTCAGTGCTGTTTGTTGAACAGTCCACCTTTTCCCCATTGACTTGAATAGTGCCTTCTATCACACAATAAATTCCCATTTATGCTTACGCCCATTCCTGGATTTTCTACTTGTTTATATTAAAGACGCAACATGCAAAGATCAGCTGTAACATTTAAAAAAAGAAAGAAGGAAAGGCTACGTATAAAGGGAAAGAAGGGAATAAGGGAGGAGAAATAGAAGCTAAATTTCTTTGATTGTACCGTGATTTTAGATTTGTCATTGGAATACTGGAAATATTTTTGCATAATTACGAAACAAAATCGAAGTAAAGAAAGTAATCCTTTAAAATGTAAAATACAATTAAACAAATGTTCCTTGCATTCCGTCGGTGTTTTTATTCTAAGATGTTGGTATTTTTGATCTGAGATTATTGTGAGCATAATGTGGGATGAATCAAATGAGTGGTCACGTGATCCTCTATTTGAATCATCTTTGGTGTCCTTGAGAACTGGGATTCTCGGTGTGGGGGACAGGAGATACGCGTGTAAGATAGAAAGAAGAGATTGTCATGACCTAATAGACCCGAATTGGATTGGAAATATATCACTATAAACTCATGAGGAATTTTACGTGAAATGTTTTGGGAAAATAAACTAAATTATTCATAGGTCAAAGGGGAAGTCTCAGAGGAAATTTAAAAATGCATCTAACTGGGTAAGAAGGAAGCACAACTTATCAAAATATAGGAGGCATAGGTAAAGTAGTGGTCGGAGGGAAATTTATAGCACTAAATGCTTAGATTAGAAAAGAGGAAAGGTGTAAAATCAATAATTAGGTTTCTTGAAAAAAAAAACTAGGAAAAACAAAATAAACCTACATGAAACAGAAGAAAGAAAATAATAAAGATCAGAAATTAATGGAATTAAAAGCAGGAAAACAGTTAACAGAGAAAATGACTGATGCAAAAGCCAGTTCTTTGAAAAACAGAAAAATGGATAAGCCTCTAGCAAGACTGCCAAAGAGGAAAGACACCGATCACCAGATCAGGATGAAGTGGGATGTCACTACAGTTCCTGTAGCTATCAAAGGACAATAAAGAATTGCTACCAACAACTTTATGCTCATAAATTTGACGATTTAGAAGAAATAGAACAATTTCTCAGAAAGCGGACACTACGAAAATCCAAAGAAGGTGGAATAGAACCTGAATAGTTCTGTAACCGTTAAGAAAATTTTTTAATGTTTATTTATATTTGGGGGGGAGGGGCAGAGAGAGGGAGACACAGAATCTGAAGGCTCTGAGCCGTCAGCACAGACGTGGGGCTCGAACTCACGAGCTGTGCGATCATGACCTGAGCCGAAGTCACATGCTTAATCAGCTGAGCCACCCAGGCTCGCCCCTGTAACCATTTTGTTTTTAAGTGAATTTGTAATATAAGTCTCCTGAAAAAGAAATCTCCACGTCCAGATGGTTTTACTGGAGAATTCTCGAATAGACACTATTTTTACACAAATGTCTTTCAAAAGTAGGAGGGAGTACTTCCCAGTTCATTTTATGAGGCAAGTATTGATGCTCTGCTACCAACCCCAGAAAAAGACCATTTCTTGTCTTACAAAAAAAAAAAGCCATTATCTCTCATGAAATGAGAAGCAAAATCCTCAAAAAACAATTATCCAATTGAATCCAGCAATATATTTTAAAAAATTATACACCAGAACCAAGTGGGATTTAATCTAGTTGTGGCTCAACATTTGAAAGTCAATGAATGTAATTTATCATGTCAACAAATTAAAGAAGAAAAATCATAGGATCTTTGTCAGTTGATGGAGAAAACATTCAACAGCACGCAATACCCATTTATGGTAAAAACTCCGCAACTAGAAATAGGGACTTTCCTTAAATTGGTAAAGATCATCCACACAAAACCTGCAATAGCATCGTACTTAACAGTGAATGCTTTCTTTTCAAGATCGGGAACAAGGCCAGGACTTATTCCACATAGTACTAGAAGTTCCAGCCACTGCAATAAGAAAAGAAAAGATGTGTAGAAGAAAAAATAAAATTGTCCTCATTTACAGATTGTCTGCATAGAAAATCCCAGAGAGGCGACAAAACCTTAGAGAACCAGCTAGTGAATTCAGTAGGCATGGAGGATACAAGATCAGCATACATAAATCAATTGCATTTTTTATCTTTTTTGTTTTTAATGTTTATTTATCTGTTTCTGAAAGAGTGAGTGAGTGCAGGGGAGGAGCAGAGAGATAGAGAGACAGAGCATCCTAAGGAGGTTCTGAGCTGTCAGAGCAGAGCCTGATGTGGGGCTCGAACTCACAAGCCGTGAGATCATGACCCGAGCCAAAATCAAGAGTTCAATGCTTAATGGACTGAGCCACCCAGGCACCTCTGAATTTTTTTTTTTTTTTAATCTTGATTTATTTTTGAAAAAAGGGGAGCAGGGAGCAGCAGAGAGAGAGGGAGACAGAGAATCTGAAGCTGGCTCCACACTGTCAGCTCAGAGCCTGACTTGGGGCTCGAACTCATGAACCATGAGAGCATGACCTGAGCTGAAATGGGACGCTTAACTGACTGAGCCACCCAGGCACTCCTCAATTGCATTTTTATGTACTAATAGTGAACATGTGGAAACTGAAATTAAGACACATGCCATTTGCAATTACTGCCCCCCAATGAAATCCTTAGGTATAATTGTAACAAAAACATGTATAGCATCAGTATGCTGAAAATTAGAAAATACCGATGAAAGATTTTAAAGACCAGTCAGTTAAAGACATACCATGTTCACAGATTGGAAGACTTGTCATAGTAAAGATGCCCCTAACTACTCTATAGGTTTAATGCAATTCCTATAAAAATTCCAGCAAAGCTTTTTTTTTTTTTTTTTGAGACAGATAATAAGCTTATTCTAAAATTTATGTGGAAAGGCACAGGCTCTAGAACAGCTAAAACTAAAGTGGAACTAATCACTCTGCCTGATATTAAGCCTTCGGCAGCTACTGCAATCAAGAGAGTGTGGAATTGGAGTGTGGTATTGAGAGTGTGGAGAGATAGACACCTACGTCAGTGGAACAGGAGAGAGAACCAAGAACTTAGACCCACACAAATACGGCCAATTGATTTTTAACAGAGGAACAAAAGGAATCCAACGAGGGACAACTTTTTCGACAAATGATATTGGGGCAATTGGACATTGGTATAGGCAAAACCATGAGCCTCCGTTTAAGCTTCATATAGAAATTCAGTCCAAGTAGATCGTGGACTTAAATGTAAAATGTTAAACTATAAAACTTTTTTAAAATACTGGAGAAGCATCTTTGGGATCTAGGGCTGGCCAAAAACTTGATCCCTAAAAGAAAAAAAAGTTAGACCTCATCGCAAAAAGATATAAAAACAAGTTACAGACTGGGAGAAAATGTTTGCAACCCACATATCTGGCAAAGGACTAATATCTTGAGCATTAAAAAAATAAATAAAAACCTCTTGGGGCACCTGGCTGGCTCAGTGGGTAGAGCATACGAAGCTCAATCTCAAGGTCGTTGAGCTCAAGCCCCATATTAGGGATGGAGCCTACTTTTTAAAAAATTAAAAATTAAAAAACTAACCTCTCAAAGCGCAACAGTTAAAAATCCATCACCATCCAATTAGAAAATGGGCAAATGACAAGAACTGTCCCTTCAGCAAATACAAACAGCAAATAAGCACATGAAAAGATGTTCCACCTCATCACCCACGAGGAATATGTAATTGAAACACACAATGAAATATCAAAATGGCTAAAGTAAAAAGTAGCGACAACACCAAATGCTGGCAAATGTGGGGAAATTGGATCACTCAAATATTACTAGTGGGAATGTAAAATTGTAAACCTACTCTGGGAAACCGTTTGCAGCGTCTTATAAAACTAAACGTGCAACTACCATAGGACTGAGCAATTGCATTCTTAGACCTCTATCCCAGCAACATGGCAACTTACTTTCATACCCAAAGCTACACACAGTGTTCACAGCGGCTTTATGTATAATAGCCCAGATCTGGAAACAATCCAGATGGTCCTTTGACAGGTGAAACAAACTGTGATACATCTATACCATGGATACCTACACAGCAATAAAAAGAAACGAGTTATTAATGCATGAAACAACATGGATGAATTTCTGGGAATTATGCCAGGTAAAAAAAAAAAAAAGCCAATTCCAAAAGGTTACATCCTGTATGGCTCTATTTATATAACATGTCTTCAAATGTCAAAATTATAGAAATGGAGAAAAGATTAGTAGTTGTGGGGGGCAGGCTATGGTAATAAAAAGGTACCAGGAAGGGTCCTTAGGGTGATGGAAATGTTCTGTATTTTGACCGTAACAGTGTCAATATCTTGGATAATATGTACTGCAGTTTTTAAGATGTTATTTTTAGGGAAAACAGGGTAAAGGATACATAGGGTCACTCTGTATTATATCTTAATACATGTGAATCTACAGTGATTTTAAAATAAAAGGTGAATTATAAAAAGGGGCGAATCCCTTGGAAAATGGTTTGGCAGTTTCAATGAAGTTACATACTATATATTTAATGAAGTTAAATTCATATTGAAATATATGAATTCTATGAATTTGTATATTTAATGGAGTTAAGTACTGTTTAACTTATCCTATGACCTGCCCGTTCTACTCCTGTGTAAATATCCAGGAGTAATGAGTACACTTGTCCATAAAAAGATTTGTGTAAGAATGTTCACAGTATCTTTATTCATTATAGCCGAAATTTGGAAACAATCCAGATGTTCATATGGAGGAGAATGGATAAACAAATTGTGGCATATTCCTACAATGGAATACTTCTTACAAAAAAAAAGGAACGGATACACACAAAATATGGATGCATTTTTTTCACACATTGTGTTAAGCAATGGGAATCAGATACAAGAGAGCACGTAGCGTATGATGACATTCATATGAAGCTTAAGAACAGGCGAACTCATTGCTACTGATGGAAGATAGACGCTGTTTACTGGTAGTGGGAGGGTGGGACCAACTGGAAAGGAGCTTGGGGGAACTTTCTGGAGTGACAGAAATGTGGCTACATAGGTATACGGCATAATGTTAAAACCTATTGAACTCTACCCTTAAGGTTTATGCATTTTACTCTATGTTGATTATACCTTAAAGTACCATAAAACAGATCTTTGTTCATAGGAGGAAAAAGACACGTCAACTGATCCCACCATATGGACTTTATTTGAATCCTCTCTTGGACAAGCTATAGAAAAAAACTGCTTAATAGCACTCATGAGAAATTGAAAAGATGAGGAGTTTATAACTGATGACATTAAGGAGTTGGGAAGTTTATAGGTATAAAATAATGTGTTAAAGAGTTCATGTCATTTAGAGAGAGGCACTGAAATCAGTGATGTATCTAGGATTGGCTTCACAATAAAGCCAATGAGGACTGGTAGGATGTAAATGAAACCAGATTGGCCATGCATTGATTTGTTTAACTGCGTGGTTGGATTGATTATCATCTGTGTTTTACTCCATGATAAAAAGTTAAAGTTCTAAAATTTAGTACAAATAGGAGCACCTGGGTGGCTCGGTTGGTTAAGCATTCAACTCTTGATTTCGGCTCAGGTCATGATCTCGTGGTTTGTGAGATCGAGTCCGGTGTCTACCTCTGCACGGACAGCATGGAGCCTGCTTGGGATCCTCTCTCTCCCTCTTTCTGCCCCTCCCCTGTTTGCGCGCATGCTCGTGTACTCTCTCTCAAAAATAAACAAACATTGAAAAAAAGATAGACACAGGTAGCCTTATTATTGCCAGTAAAACAGAACAATCAGCCTCTGAGATAGTACGCCCTAAGGATGCTCAGGGAGTGGTGGGGAAAGTTCATGCCTCAAACAGAAGCGTTGCTACTCTGCACTAGATGTCTTCGTCAGGAGCGAGGATCTCCAGGGTAGAAAACCACCCTACGCTCAGTGCACACCAAGTGTATAAATAACTTATATTTAAGTTCTTTCCATTAAAATGGGTTTATGTTAGCACATATAGACACAGTGTATCTCCATGAATTGTCCATCTGTTTTACCAAATTGAAGCAGAGGGATTAATTATGTTTTTCAAACTTCATGTGCTCTCTTATTTTCTTTAAGGACCTGATGTTATTTTATGAGGATGATCCAAAGCCAGTTTTGCCCACAATTCCTCCTCCCATTACCTCATCAACTAAATGGTTATCAGAAGAGCAAGCAGACGTTTGTCACCTCTGCGATGCAGGTAAATTGGGTAAAAATTAGAAAGTTTACTCAGAAGCATCAATACGAAACACTGGGAAAGGAGTTGCTTTTCATCAGATTTTATTTTGTGAAATATAGCAATAATGGCTTTAATTTAACTTTGGTAATGGGGGATGGGACCAGCATGGCTGAATTCAGCCCACACATAATCCTATAATCTTATTTTGCCATTTGTTTCAGTGGTTTTTTTCCCTATTTTGCTTTCTTTTCTTTTTCACCATTTCAAAAATTAGTTACCACAGTCAAACCTCTTACGAATGCTTTAAAAAAGCAGAAAAATTAATTTGAGTTCCTTTTTTCGTTTGTATGAACATTTCTTTGATAACCAAGCTTTAGGCCAGAATGCATGGGATCCCCCAAACTGGCTAATCGCCTCTTGAATAATTAACATTACAGGGGGTACAGTATAAAATGATACAGACTGGCCTCCAAGAAATTACACTATCAAATTCCAACTGGGTTCTGCTGCTGTGAAAGACCCGATTGATTCACCATGGCACCACTCCATACTGTCTCTATTTTTCAGAAACTCTCAATTTTTGATACATTCTTCCTCTTGCTCTTCTCAAAAAATAGGACTCAAGACCTTCTGCCAAGTTGAGAATGAAACGTTCTCATTAGTATGTTTCATCCCCTCATTTGTCTTTGCTTTTATATCCATCCGGGCATCTTCTCCCTCATTGCAGAGGTGGCTCCGTATGTTCTGAGTTTCGTCTTCTCCCTCATCTTTGGGCCACGCACCTCGGTTTTCTCCTTATATATATCCCCAATATCCAAAATATATTTAAAAAAACCCTGTAGGTTATTAGTGTAGATTTCTTTTATACATTTGCATTTATATAATTTTCTTATAAAACCGGTCCTGAGAATGATGATGAGGATGTTTCAACAAACACAGAACAAGAAGTTGTGGGTTATGGTGATATTTGTAAGTGCCAGGATGGTATGACTCACATGGATAATTAGTTATAAGTGGTTACCGTTTTTTAGACAGCTTGCTCTGTCTTCTTAGAATACGCTTTATGTAAACGGATCCAGATCCAGAAGCTTGAAAGAATAGTAAGGAAAACATTTTTGTGATCTAATATTCCCATGTATCCCCGCCCCCCTCCGCCGCGCCCAACATTTTTTTATTAAACTTCATTTTTAGAGCGGTTTTAGGCTCCCAGTAAAATTGAATGGAAGGTACAGAGATTTCCCCATACACCCCTGCCCCCAAACAAGCACAGCTTCCCCCACTACCAACACCTCACATTTGTTGCAATCAGTGACTATACATTAATGCTTGGTTATCAAAGACGATAGTTTACATTAGGGTTCTCTCTTGGTGTTGTGTATTCTATGGGTTTTGAGAAACGTATCCACCGTTTTAGTATCATACAGAACGTTTCTCCCTTCCTCCTAACACCCGATACTTTGTCTCCACAATTTTGCCTTTTCCAGAAAGTCATACGGTTGGAATCATACGGGATAGCGTTTTCAGACTGACTTCTTTTATTCAGTAACATGTATCTTAAGCTCCTCTGTGTCTTTTCATGGCTTGATAGCCCATTTCTTCGTAGTGCTGAATAGGATATGATAGAGTATTTATCCATTCACCTGCTGAAGAACATCTTAGTTGTGTCTAAGTTTGGGCAATCATAATAAATAAAGCTGCTGTAAATATCCATGTGCAGGTTTTTGTGTGGAAATAAGTTTTCCCCGCCAACATTTTAATACAAGTGAAATTGAATATAAACGAGGCTCAGAGGAAGCCTTTAAGAGGAAAAAAGTCACAAAACATGCCGAGTGAGGGATGAGTCCCCCACGTTACTTGGTTAGAACTCGTCTTAATTGGAGAAGCTTCTCCTATTTTTGAGTCTTTCTCTTCTCCCGTCTTTCCTTCACACCAATCTCAGAGATATCTTGCTAAAATGCAGATCTAAATGTTTCACTTCTCAGCTTAAAAACTTTCAGTAGTTTTCCGCTACCGATAGCATGTTTAATTTTTTATGCTGTCATATGAGATTTTCATGGCCTGCTCCCAGCCAACCCCTGTAACCTCATCACACAATACTGCCAATCCTCACGATGCTCTGTGACATTCTATTACCTGTATAGTTTCTTCTCCTCAGAAAGTCTTTGTTCCAGTTACTTCGGCTGGGTAACACATTGCTCTAAAACTTTGTGGCATAAAATAAGCATTTATTCCGCTCATGGAATTCTCTGGGTCAGGAATTAGGACAGGGCACAGTGGGGATGACTTAGCTCTGTCTCATGACGTGTGTTTGGGCCTCGGCCCGAGAACACAAAGGCTGGGGATGGGAATCATCTGAAGGCTCGTTCACTCGTGTGTCTGGTGGCTGGTGCCCACTGTCGGCTGGGGGCCTCAGTTTCTCTCCACGTGAGACTCTTCGTGCAGTCTCTCCACATGGGCTAGTTTGGGCTTTCTCACAGCATGGTGGCTGGGTTCCCAGGGTGAGCGTCCTGTAAAAGAAAGGACCAGGCAGTAGCTGGATCCTCTCAAAAGTCATGCTGTGAGACTTCCTTCCCATTCAGTTCATCAAAGCAATCACAAAATCTTGCCCAAGTTCAAGGGAGAGGGAACATAGACTCCCACCCCTCCATGGACAAGTGTCGATGTCATATTGAAAGAAAAGCATATGGGAGGGTGTGTGTGTTAGTACAGTCATCTTTGGAAAATACAGTCTGCCACGGTCCTCCACCAAATTATGGATGCTTGACAAAGTCCTATTGAGACAGCCAGGCCCAGCTCAAAGGTCACTCACTACTGCTATAAAATCTTTTCTACACACGAATTTTTCTTTTCACTGTGTCCCTGTGGGACTTTGCCTACAACTTTAGATTTGAATTTATAGTTGTGTATCATTTTATAAGTTTGATTTATTTTTAATTATGTAAGTAACAAGTGAATATACTCTTATTTTAAAAAATTCAAACAATATTGCTAGAGTCCAAATCCTCCTTGACTGTCCCTTACCCCAACACAGTTCCCTCCCCAGAGTTACCTGTTATGATCAATTTGTTGGTTACTCTCTAGGCCTTTCTCTGTGCATTTGCACACATTCATGTACCTTGAAAAGTATGTAGAACTGACTTTATTTTGTTTCAGAATATTCTGTATTTTTCTGAAACGTCTTAAAGCAACGTCACTTGGCCATCCTACAGATGGCCTTTCTTTTTAACTCCTATATTGCCTGGGTGTTACAGTTTATTTCCCTGCTGGTAGACAGTTTGGTATTTTATATTTTTCACTATTACACTATTTCAATAGTACACTATTATTTCACTATTTTCACAATATTTCACTATTATTTCACTATTCGATATTACACTATTACAAATGATGCTTCAGTGAATAGCTGTGTGCATATATGTGAGTGTTTATTTAGGGTAGATAGATTCCTAGAAATGGAATCCCTGGGTCATAATATATGCCCATTTTCATTTTAGTTAATGCTGCCAAATAGCCCCTCAAAATATCAATACCGATTCACACTGGCTTGCGGTATATAGAAGTACTTATTCACACACACCCTCACCAGCACTTGATTTTTTTCAAGTCTTATATTTTTATCGCTTGGAAAAGGTTGCATTGCATAGTAGGTATAATTTGCATATTTCCATGTGTTAACTTGATATTTTTATTTCTTCTTCTGTGCATTGCATGCTTATATCCTTAGTCTTTTTCTTTTGGTTTGTGTGTTGTCGATCATTTAAATTCAGTGATTTTGTAGCATTTTTATATAGGTCGCTAACCTTAAGAATCAAAACTGCCCTTTATCTTACCAGCAAAAGATAGGGTTATTCGGGAATAAAAGAGAATTTCAATTCAGGACAAACGAGCTGAGGCAAAATACAGGCAAGCCCAAGGAATGAAGGAGAGGTACACTTTCTTAAGGAGGAAAGGAGTAGTCGGGAAGGCTGTTAGAAGCTTAAAGGCCATTGGAGTAAACTGAGAGTTCCAAGTGTAATGGCTTCTCATTGACTGAGCTGTTGTTGGGAGGGGAGGGAGATATGGAAAGCCTCTCTTCCTCTTCCCAGTAGTATGCGCCTTCAAGGTCAAGTCCTGCTCTTCTGTCGGGTGTGCAATTGACTAGAGTGGTAGGGCGTGAGAGCTTCTCCTAGGGAAACCTCCGGACTCCATTTTAGTGAGGGTTTCCGTTACTAATTTTCACACTGTTACTAATCCTTTCTGTGATTTATGTTGCAAATATCATCTTCTAGGCTATGAAGTGTCTTTCAGATTTCTTTACAGAAGATTTGTGTTTTCTTGGTGTTTTTGTAGAAGTCTGATGTTTTATGTAGTCAAGTGTATTATTATTTCCTTTCAGAGCTTTTGTTTTTTGTTTTTGTAAATTTATTTTTTACTAAAGTATAATTAACATACAGTGTTATATAAATTTCAGGTGTACAACGTAATGATCAGACAGTTCTGTACAATACTCAGTAGTGCTCACCATGATAAGTATAGTGACCATCAGACAACTTTATTACAGCCTTATTGACTATATTTCCTGTGCTGTGCTTTTCATCTCTGTGCCTTATTTATTTTATAACTAGAAGTTTGTACCTTTATCTATTCCATCCCCCCACCTCTCCTCTGGCAACCACCAATCTGGTCTCTGTATTTAAGAGTCTGTTTTTTGTTTCTTTCTCTCTCCGTTTGTTCCTTTGTTTCATTTCTTAGATTCCACACGTAAGCTAAATCATATGGTGTTTGTCTTTTTTGTGTAACTTTCTAAAGAAGACCTACAGATGGCCAACAGACACATGAAAAGATGCTCAACATCAGTAATCATCAGGGAAATGCAAATCAGAACCCCAATGAAATATTGCCTTACACCTGTCAGAATTGCACTGTTGGTGGCGATGTAAATTAGCATAGCCACTGTGGAAAGCAATATGGAGGTTCTTCAAAAAATTAAAAATATAAATACCATTATAATCTAGTAATTCCACGACTGGGTATTGACTCAAAGAAGACAAAAACACTAATTCAAAAAGACACGTACACCCCTATGTTTACTGCAGTGTTATTTACAATGTTCAAGACATGGAAGCAACCCAAGGGTCCATCGATAAATGGATAAAGAATAGATAAGATACACACACACACACACACAAGAATATTACTCAACCATAAAAAAGAATGAGATCTTGCCATTTACAACAACGTGGGTGAACCTACAGGGTATAACGCTAAGTGAAATAAATGGAGAAAGACAAATACCATATATTTTTTTGTGTTTTAAGAAGGCTTTCCCTATACCACGTTCATAGTATATATTCACCCATTTTTAAATTTTGTTTTAGTGCTTTTATTTTTTCAATTTGAGAGAGCGAGAGCCCACAACCGGGGGGAGGGGCAGAGGGAAAGAGAGAATCTTAAGCAGGCTCCATGCTCAGTGTAGGGCCCAACACGGGGCTCGATCCCATGACCCTGAGAGTCAAGAGTCGGTTGCTCAACCGACTGAGCCACTCAGGTGCCCCTGCTTTAGTTATGCTTTAATCTATGTGGATTTAAAGGATTTGTGATGGGTTCTAGATATGGTCAGTGGGCGGCCAGTTGTATCAACATTTATTGACTAGTTTATTTCTCTTCACTGTTTTGAAATGACTCTTTAACCTGTACTAAATGGTATCTGTTTATCAACTCTGTTCTGTTCTGTTGATCCATTCTTCCAGTCGTGGTCTGTTTAATTTTTTGCAATTACTGTAATAATGTGCGATAGTATGAATGTATTCCATTTTACTTAACCAGTATTATATTAAGGGTAACTTAGGTCATTCCCCTATTTTTGTTATTATAAATGATGATGAAATGACCTCTTTCTCTCCTTTCAAATAAAGTAGGCTTCTAATTTATTTTGCTACTATTTATTATTATTTATATGATTATTTGTTTCACAATTTTACGCAAACTCTAAAATACATTATTCTGAATTTCTGTTGACAAACTGTGTCTAGTTCATAACTTATCCTGTCAACAAATGGTTCTAATTTCCATGTTATAATTTCAGCGGCTTCAGCCCAAAGGCAAAAATAAAGAAGGAGAGTCATTCCGTACAACATCCTCTTCTCCCTTGCCTTCCCCCTTCTTGGGCACACCGTGATCTGCTGTTCACACTGGGCTGCAGCATGTAGGCATACTTACCCCTCGCTAACTCTCTGTCTTAGCTTCACTGATCCCACCCCTTTCTTTCACTCTCTGAGTGGCCACTCATTTGAATTTTGTACAAGTTCATCATTCTCTGCTTTCTTTATAGTTTTACTACATACGTTTATGCTATAAACAGTAAGTTACTTAGTTGTGTGTGTGTGTGTGTTTTAAGTTATTTATTTATTTATTTATATTTTGAGAGAGAGACAGAGCACAAGTGGATGAAGGGCAGAGAGAGAGAGAGAGAGAGAGACACAGAATCTAAAGCAGGTTCCAGGCTCCAAGCTCTCAGCACAGAGCCTGATATGGGGCTCAAACTCACGAACCATAAGATCATGACCTGAGCCGAAGTTGGACACTTAACCCACTGAGCCACCCGGGCGCCCCCAGTTTGTTTGTTTTTTTTAATTTTGTTTACATTTATTCATTTTTGAGAGACACAGAGAGACAGAGTACAAGTGGGGGAGGGGCAGAGAGAGAATGAGACACAGAATCAGAAGCAAGCTCCAGGCTCTGAGCTGTCAGCACAGAGCCCGACGCGGGGCTCTTACCCACAAACTGCGAGATCACGACCCAAACCAAAGTCGGATGCCCGACCGACTACGCCACCCAGGCGCCCCCCACCCCCCACCAGTTTTTATTTTTAAGTACTCTACACCAACATGGGGCTCGAACTCGCAACTCTGAGATCAGGAGTCGTGTGCTCTAGCTACTGAGCCAGCCAGGCACCCCAATATGTTACTTAGTTTTACGTGATTTTAAACTTTACCTATTAAATGGAGTCATTTTGAATTTATTTTTTGTGACTTCCTTTTATCACTCAATAATATGTTCTTAAGATTCATCTACGTGTGTGTAGGATTGTCATTTGTTTTCATGAATTCTGTTCAGTATTTTACTGGGTGTGTGCATTAGAATGTATTCATTCTGCTCTACTATGGTCAGTACGGTGCCAGGTTTTTTTTGTAACGTGAACAGCTGTGAACATACTTCTACAAGCCTCCTGGTTCTCGTGGACAAGAGTTGCTCTAGGGCATATGTTTGGAAGTGAAATTGCTGAAGGTTCAATATGAGCGTCTTCAAGTGTACTAGATAATGCCCAGCTGTTTTCCAGAGTTTTAGTTTTCCCATGCCCTCACCAACCCCTTCAGGTCGCCATTCTTGGAAAAAGAAAAATTGCCAATCTATTGGGTGGGAATTGGTATCTCATTTGTTCTAAAACCGTTTTTTGATAGTGAAATTGAACACATTTTCATACGCGTACGGTTCATTCATGTTTCCTCATCTGTGAAATGTCTGTTCATGTCTTTTTGGCCATTTTTCTATTTGGTTGTTTGTCCTTTTCTTGACTGATTTGTAGGAATTCTTGATCTATTCTGGAGGCTAAACATTTCATTTTGTAAATGTCTTCCCAGTTTGTGACTTGTCTTTTCACTTGGTGAAGAGTCTTTTGAGTAATAGAAGTTCTCAATTTTAATGAGGTAGAATTTTAGTCTTCATGGATGCACTTTTTGTATCTTGTTTTTTTTTTAATTTTTTTTTAACGTTTATTTATTTTTGAGACAGAGAGAGACAGAGCATGAACAGGGGAGGGGCAGAGAGAGAGGGAGACACAGAATCTGAAACAGGCTCCAGGCTCTGAGCTGTCAGCCCAGAGCCCGACGCGGGGCTCGAACTCACGGACTGTGAGATCATGACCTGAGCCGAAGTCAGACACTCAACCGACCAAGCCACCCAGGCGCCCCATGTATCTTGTTGTTTTAAAAAACTCTTTCTTATCTCAAGACTGTAGAGCCTCCTTCTGCTTGGGCTAAAAATTTCATAGTTTTGCCTTCCACAATTAAAATTTTAACGCAGCTGGAGTTGGTTTTGTGTGTGGTTGAAGCGTGAGTCCAGTCTTAACTGCTAAATGGATAACCAGCTGTCCCCACATCATTTATTGAAAATTCCGTCTTTTCTCCACTGAGCTGCCATGCTGTTTATATCCTTAGCAAGTTTGCCCATTCGTATGGATTCGTTTCTGGACTCTATTCTGTTCCAGAAGTTATGTGACTATTCTTGCACCCACAGATAGTTTCAATTACCCTATCTTTGTGATAATTTTTGATCACTTCTCCCTCGTCAGGAATATTTTGTCTCTTTTTAATCCTTCGCTTTCGCACATAAAAGCTTGTCAAGTTCTTGGAAAAAAAAAAAATGAGTTTCGATTGGCCCTGCCAATCTGTTACCAGACTCAGGTCCTTGGACCCAGCAATGGCAGAAATGAGGCTGGACCCAAAGTACAAAGGCACAGACAGGCTTAATTGGGGCAACAGCTTCAGCTGAAGGAAGACACCGTCGTGACAAAGGAGCCAGACCTCAACAAAAGCTAGGGAAAGTTTTAAAGGACCTGAGGCAGACGAGGAGTGACATCTAAGCATGTAGGGGTGGGACATCTAAGCATGTAGGGGTGGGACAATACAGGGAATTGGGCACGCAGGCACAGTTAGCTGCTTCACACATTGTATGATTCCTCTGACAGCTAAGTATCCACCTCTGGGCGTGAGTTTTAGCCTCACAATAAGGGGGAAGTGGGTGAAAGATCAAGTTTGGTGACCTTTGTCCTTGGACTAGTTTGGACCCGTTTAGACTTGCTCCTCGGCTGATGCTTTGCTCCTTAAGAACAGCGATAACAGCCAGCCAAGAGTGTCTCAGGTGCACGGGGAGCTTGTTCCCAAGGTCTCTGACTGTCTCGAATCTTTACATCAATTTGGAGACGTAACACCTTTACAACATCACATCATTCTATTCATTTAAGTCTTCTTTAATATATTTTATGCTTTTTCCCCATAGAGGTCTCCTATATCTTTTGTTAGATTTAGTCCTAGGTACTTTATGTATTTTTCTTGCTACTGTAAAAGATATTTTATAAATTGCATTTTCTTTCTTTTTTTTAATTTTTTATGTTTATTTACTTTTGAGAAGGAGAGAAACAGAGTGTGAGCAGGGAAGGGGCAGAGAGAGAGGGAGACATGGAATGTGAAGCAGGCTCCAGGATCTGAGCTGTCAGCACAGAGCCTGATGAGGGGCTTGAACTCGTGAACTGTGAGATCATGACCTGAGCCAAAGTTTGACGCATAACCAACTGAGCCACCCAGGTGCCCCTATAAATTGCATTTTCTAATGGTTGATGGTGAAAATGAGTGGAATTAATTTTTGTATGTTGACTTTATAACCAGTAACCTTGCTTAATTAACTCTTACCAATTTTCCTGAGTTATGTCTAGATTCTTCTGGGTTTTTTATGTTGAAAATTGTACCCTCTGTGGATGATGGCAAAATTGTTTTCTTTACTTATAAGCCATATGCCAAAGTATTGTTTTCTTACTTCACCATGCCCGGTAGAACCACTCTGTTGAATGAAAGTGTGATCATGGGCTTCCTATACTTGGTCTCTCTCTTCAGAGAATTCTTTCAACATTTTGCCATTAAGACGGGTTGGCTGTATGTTTTTTGGCAGATCTCCATTCCTCATTTGTTAACAGTTTTATCACGAGTATATATTGAATTTTCTCCATTTTCAGCGTCTATATTAATGGTTATAGATTTTTCTCCTTTGAGCTGTGAATTTTGTAAATTAGTTAATTTCCAAATCTTAAGACAACCTTGAATTCGTGGAATAAACTCAATTTGGCCATGACTTATTCTCTCATAGGTAAGACACGGGCTTTGATTTGTTGACGTTTAGTTTGAGTTTTACCTCTACATCTAGGAGTGAAGTTACCCAGGATTATCTTTTCTGATATTCTTTGTCATGTTTCGATACCGAGATTTTGCTAGACTCCTAAAAAGAGTTGAAAAGCATTTGCTCTTTTTTAAGAATCCAGTTTGTGTAGAGTTGTTTGTGAGATGCCAGTGTTCACTCACGGTGCTGCCAGAAGGGCTGCAGGCAGGGGAGGCAACTCTGCACCCGGATATGTGCATCCCCCAATGAAGGCAAAGTGCAGCTTCCTTTAGAGCGGAGAGTTCCGGTACAGGGAAGCTGATACCAGGTAACTGGCTGTTTTCCCCAGAAAATGGCGCCGCGCTGGGGGTGTAGCAGGAACCTCTAATGTTGACAGCTTGAGCATTCAGCAGTTGGGTAGCCAGGTCACCTTGGTCAGGAAGAGTTAATGTCAGGGGAGCCCACGCATGGCCTCCATCCCTGCCACGTGGCCAAAGCCTCATGAACAGCCACTGGAGTGACCAGGAAAAGAGGATGATTGATGGCCAGTAAACAGAGCGTCTTGCCCACCCCCTTTTTGAGAGTCTCCCCGTCCCCCAGCAGGCATTTCTATGGGGCATGAATCTCTTGGCATATACATCCTAAGAGGTCCACCCACGTGTTTCTTTGTCACCAATCCTGTCACCTCTGCCTCATCCCTGTGATCCTCTCCACCCAAAGATGACAACCGCTACAAGCTCTTCAGTGAGGCTGGTGTCCCATCACGGTACGTTTTTTTAATGCCGTGCTGAAGGGACTGCCCTCCAGGACAAGTAGAAGGTGCCTGAGCGTGTTGTACGTGATAGATCCCTCCCAGCAGTCCCGTCTTGTGGAGCCTTGAAGCTTCCTTTACAGGATGTCAGAGAAGTGCCCTTTGTTCTGAAGGCCATGCCTGAGTCCTGTATACGATGCTGTCTCACTCTCTGGGTCTCGCTCTCTCTCTCCCTTTTTCCTCGTCCCGCTGAAAGGTTAGAGTCTAGGGAGGCTTTCCTGAACGCTTTCTTAAAAATCGACATACCACCACCACCATTGGCGCTCCCTATGCCTCTTCCCTGCTCTGTTTTCTCAGTAGCACTAATCATCATCTGAAGCATGTACGTATTTGATTCAGTAAGAGACTGGTCCGATACAGGAGTCCCCCAGACCACCCACAGGTATCAGAGTGAGTCCGCCATTAGCAGAGCTCTGACTCTGGGCTCTGCTCTTTGCCACTTCTAGGTATATACGATGCTTTGCAAGCAGTTGCATACGGGTTTTGTGTGTCGCTCATGAATTGGATGCATTGTACTAGTGTCTTCTGTTTTGAGGGCAGTTGCTGTATGCTTTCACATTTTTCTGAAAGAGGCTTTATATCATCAGAGCATTACAACGTGTGCTTTGAATTACAGAACTGCCTATAGAAATTTGAGAGGTTATCGACATGGCAACTGTGCATTATATGCTCGGTATTAAGAAATCCAATTAAAACCTTTTAAACTTAATCATTTCCTCTTTTTTACTTCAAAAATACAGGAAAACATGATTCGCATGTGTAGAATGGACATAAATGAAAGTATTAAAGGCTTCCATTGAAGTGAATGAATAGAGCAAATCCACAATCATTTGCAGTGGAAGTCAGTTAAGTAATTGAAAGACCGGAAGGATGTAACTACATTCGAAGATGCCACCTTTTATTTGTCACACGGTGGCCGATTTTTTTCATCCTTGTGATGATGAAAGGAAAGATTAAGAGATGCTGACTTTTGAATTGTTTACGAATTTTTAGGTCAAAAAGCCATCCGGCCTAAATCCTTTTCTACGTTACTAACGAGTGTGTGTATTATACATATGTCACATAACCCCTCCAACGTCCCAAATTAGGAGAATCAGACTTAATCTAAAGTACGGTGACAGGTTCATCATCAGAATGACTGAGCTCTCAGTCCCAAGTGGACTTTATTTGAATGGAACAAATGGCTGTATATCTTTTTCCAAAAAGGAGCAAATTGTTCCTGCTACAAAAATTTCCCAAATACCTACCAGGTGCCAGCCATGGTGCTAACTGTGTGATAGTCGATGATAGACAAGATCCCTGCCTTTACGGATCTCCCGGTCGAGGGATCGAGTCCAACCCGACAAGTGAGGTAAACGTTAGGATAGGCAGGACGGAGAAACACACAGGAGGGCATCTACCCATGACTTCGGGTGTTAGGAGAGGTGATGTCCAAACTGGAACCTGATAGGCAATGACAACATGGCCAACGCTTACCTTGTGTGTGCTGAGTATCCTTGTGAGCACTTCGATTTATTCCATCTTCATACCATCTTACAAGATAGAGGAGGAAAACCCACACAGAGAGTTTAAGTAACTTGCCTAAGGTCACAGAGCAGAGTTAGGATCTAGACCAAAAGTGTCTGATGCCAGAACCTATGCCAGAGTGTTTCAGACCTTTCGACTGTGATCAAGCAGAAATGCCTTTTATGCCGTGACCCAGTACATGTGGACTCACACCCTAGTTTCACAAAACAATAGTTTTGGCAATGTACTCTGATCTATTCTATTTTATTCTAGGCAGTTTTTTTTTTTTTTTTAAATACTGGATGTGACCCACAATTTGACTTCACAACCCGCTGAAGGGTCACAACCCCCAGTTTGAAAGAGAGCTCACTACACTATTTTGCCCACTATGCAGAAGGAACCAGACCAAGTGAGGAGAAAAGAAGAGACTATCTTAGGCAGAGTGAACACTGTGTAAGAGACCAAGGGTGTGGGGTAAGAGGAAGCTTGGCGGGCTCGAAAAACCAAAAGCAATTTAGCAGGGTCTTAGGATCAAGGGGATGTCGGGACAGGTAACAGACGGAGTGAGAAAGGTAGGCAAAGTCGTATCAAAAAGGTGACCATGTGATCTATTGTCCAGACCAAGACACTTTGATATGCGAGGGGGCACGATTGATAGTGATGCCAGGGTAACAGGTGTCAACCTGGAGCTCCTTGGGCAAAGTGGCGTTGCTACGGTCTGGATGTTTGTGCCCCCCTCCCCACATTCATATGTTGAAAACTTAATGCCCAAGGTGATGGTATTAGGAGGTGGCACCTCTGGGAGGTGATTAGGTCATGAGGGTGGGGCCCTCTTGAAGGGAATTCGCGGTTTATAAGGGACCCCACGGAGCTGCCTCGCCCCCTCCACCACGTCCGTACACCGTGAGACGTTGGCAATCGGCTGCTGAGAAGAGGGCCTTCACCGGGGCCTGGCTATGCTGGCACCCTGGTCTTGGATGTCAGTCCCCGGAACTGTGGGGAATCAGTTTCTGTTGTTGATAAGCTGCCCAGTCTGTGGCATTTTGTTATATCGGCCCGAACAGACTAAGACCGGCACGTGTGCCCGGTCTCCTGATGAGCTGTGTTGAGGGAGTTCAGTTGTGCCTGAATAACCATGAGGAGCCTCTGCTGTGTTTTAAGCAAGGCCGTGCTATAGCCTTGCTTGAAGAAGATGACTGTGGAGGGAGGGTAAAGAAAGGATTGGGGGAGGCAAGTTAGAGAGAGCAGTCAGGTCAGAACGGAATTCGAGACTTCAGACATGTCTAAAATGGGAAGCTCCCCTAGGATGGAGTCCTGACACCGAAGCATGGCAGATAAGCTGGGTTCCTCTCCAGTTTTACCTGTCACCTCCGTCCTCCCCCGTCACACGCGATGGTCTAGCTATGGACGCGGAACCACTTGCCCCAAACACCTTGTTGGCTCTAGGAATTGCATGTGCCACTTCCTCCATTGGGAAGCCCCACCCCTGGCGTGCGAATCCATTTGTGTGAATCCTGAAGATTGAGCAAAGATGTTGCATCTCCCAGGAAGCCTTTCCTGACACACCAGAAACGGGTTGTTGATTTTCGTTTGGGCTCTCATGGCTGATCCGGTGCCGATGCTGTGTTTCAATTGCCCGTGACTCCTCCCCGCTGTCAAACCAACTAGACGATGATGTTTAAAATTTAGATGTAATTGATGTATAACATTATATTAGTTTCAGATGTACAGCATAATGATTCGGTATTTGTGTGTATTGCGAAATGATCACCACATTAAGTCTAGTTAACATCCATCACCATACATAGTTAACAAATTTTTTTCTTGTGCAGAGAATATGATGATGATCTTTAAGATTGACTCTGTTAGCAACTTCCAAATATGCAATACAGGATTATTAACTAACAGCCCCCATGCCATACGTTACATCCTCATGGCTTATTGTACAGCTGAGAGCTTGTGCTTATTAACCTCCTTCACCCATTTTGCCCACCCCCTACCCCCTACCCCCTACTTCTGGCAACCACCAATCTGTTCTGTATATCCATGAGCTTGTTTTGTTTGCTGGTTTTGTTGGTTTTCTTTTGGTTTTTAGATTCTACATATAAGTGAGATCATATGGTATTTGTCTTTCCCTGTCTGACTTATTTCACTTAGCATAATGCCCTCAAGTTCCATCCAGGTTGCAAATGGCAAGGTTTCCTTCTTTCTTATGGCTGCATAATGGTGTGCGTGTGTGAGTATGTGTGTGTGTAGACATTATCTTTATCCATTCATCCATCAATGGACATTTAAGTTGCTTCCATAGCTTAGCTATTGTAAATAATGTTGCAGTGAACATGGGGGCGTAGCTATCTTTTCGCATTAGTGTTTTCATTTTCTTCAGATAACTACCTAGAGGTGGAATTGCTGAATCATACAGTAGTTCCGTTTTTAATGTTTTTGAGAAACTTCCATACTGTTTTCCACAGTGCAGTCGCCAATTTAATTTCCCACTCACGGTGCACCGGGTTCCTTTTTCTCCACATCTCCACCAACACTTGTTACTTCTTGTCTTTTGCTTTTGTTGCCTTTGCTTTTAGTGTCAAATTTAAAAAATCCTCACCAAGACTGATGTCACGGAGCTTGCCACCTACGTTTCCTTTCAGGAGTGCCATGGTTTCAGGTCTTACGTTGAAATCTCTGAGCCATCCTGAGTTAGTGCGTGTACGGTGTGAGACACTGGTCCAGGTTCATTCTTCTGCACGTTGCTGTCCAGTTTTCCCAGCACCATATACTGAAGAGACTGTCCTTTCCCCATTGTATATGCTTGGCTGCTTTATAGTAAAATTGTTTACGTTTACTTATTTATTTTGAGAGAGAGAGAGAGAGAGGGAGACAGAGAATCCCAAGCAGGCTCTGCACGGTCAGCGTGGAGCCCAACATGGGGCTTGAACTCACGAACCGTGAGATCATGACCTGAGCCGAAATCAAGAGTTAGATGCTTAACCGACTGAGCCACCCAGGAGCCCCTACTTTGTAGTAAAGTAATTGACCATTATATGCGTGGGTTTATTTCTGGGCTCTCTATTCTATTCTATCGATCTGACTATGCTTTTTTTTTTTTTTTTTGAGAGAAGTCTGTGTCTTGTTCATCATTTTATTCTCTGCCTCTAACCCAGTGCTTAGCACATAGTAAGTGTCCACTAGATATTTGTTGGCTAAATAAGGGTCATTGAAATGCTCCTAAATTGAATACAGTCCTCCTCGCAGTGCTCTCTGCCTGTATTCTTTGCATACACTTCAAAAGTGTCTTCAGAGAAGAGCTGTCGTAGGTTTGTAAAAGAAGGGCAGCACGAGCCCCCCATGGGTGTATTCCAAGTTCACTGATGAGTTTCACTAGCATCAGAGTCATCTTTTGAAATTTTGTGGAATTTTCAGGGCACCTGGGTGGCTCAGTCAGTTAAGCGTCCGACTCTCGATTTTGGCTCAGGTCATGAGCTCACGGTTTGTGGGATTGAGTCCCATGTTGGGGCACAGACCCTGCTTAGGATTCTCTCTCTCTCTCTCTCTCTCTCTCTCTCTCTCTCCCTCTCTGCCCTTCCCCCACTCACGTGTGCACATGCGTGCTCGCTCTCTCCCTGTCAAATAAATAAACATTTGAAATTTTGTAGAATTTTCCTCATCCCTAGTTGACCCTTGACTGTAACATTAGCTAAAGAAAGTCTGTTTATTCCTGCTTTTAGCAGGAAGTGCTCAAAACACATACACCTTGCGATCATGCTCAAGGACGTCAAGAGGGAACTTCGCGCGTGAGCACTGGTGCTGGCCCGGAGAGTATTTATTTAGCTTTTCCTCTCGTATCGCTTCAAGTCTGGTCTGAAACCAGGATCTGTCTCTGGTGTGGCAGGAGCCCAGAGGCGCAGCATGGATGATTTCTCCCCAGGTTCTAGATGCTGTTACTCAAGGTGGTTAGTGAGTTTCAGAGGGAGGAAAGTCTGGAGGGCAGAGAGAGCTGAGTGGCTTTCTTCGTGGGGAGTTTAAAGAGCTGGTGAAGAAAGAGAGCCATCTGGGAGGTGGAAGAGACCCTCAAAGGCAGAGGTGGTTCTTATTCACCCCTGAGCCATCGGCACGATATTTTCAAGCTGTGACCTCCAGTGTGCCGGAAAATCATCTTAAATTTCTCCGATGACAGAAAAGATAACCTTGGTTATTTTGTTTTCTCAGCCATCTCTGCTTTACCCTCGGTCGCTTCAGGATTTCCCTTTCTCCTCCCTCTTCTCGAGGACGGCATCCGGGTTTCGGGGACCAGCTCAGCCTCGCGGCTTTGGGGATGGGCACCTCTTCACACTGCCTTCTGCTGAGGGGAAGCCACCGTTCTCTGTCCACGTCTCGTTCTGCCGGTGTCCGCCGGCATCTTAATAGCGGTGCCCTGGAGTTAAGTTGTTAGGCCGTGCACTCGGCGTCCTCGCCGCCCCGATGGTGAGGCCCTTTCGCTTCTGCCACTCTCCCTCTCTCTCGATCCCCCAGCTGAGTCCGCAGCCTTCACACACCGCTGGATGCTTCCCGCGCCTCTCTCGCGCGTAGTGGGGACCTCTGGGCGGTTGCCCCCCACGCCCCACCTGCATTTCTGTTCTTCTGCTTCCGTCCTGTGTCGCTGGTGGGAGGTAAAGACAGATGGGGGGATTCTAAGTGTCGCTCGCTGTTCCAGGCTCCACCTGGGGCCCAAGCAGAAACCCTCTTCGTGCTCAGAATGAAAGCAGCACGAGGGAAAGAATTTTCTTCTCTTCTCTTCACTGCCGATGCTGATGCTGATGCTGATGCCGATGCCCAGGGCCTAGAAGGGTGGCTAGGTGACCATAAGGGCTCGAGAACTACTTGTTGGATAGGTGGATGACCGGCCTCTCCCTCGCCTCCCCAACTCCCATGACTGGGCCCGGCATGGGCTTAGGGTACAAGACCTCCTTGCCAGTATCCAACTCTTGCTTCTTCCGTTCGTCTCCTCCCTCAGAGGTTCTTTAGTCTGTGGTAGACGCCTACAGGGGTAAGGGAGGGAGAGACAGGCTGAACCAATATTCTCTCCAAACTCCGTCTGCGACAGGCTTATCTGGCTTTTGTTTTTAATTTAAGTCTTCATCTCTGACCCATCATGACACTCCCTCTTGGGCATCATGGCTTCGTGTTTAGGTGACTATGCTTGGCGAAGGGCCTTGGGGATTCAATTTGTGGGGAGGGACACTCTGACTCCCAGTACTATACCTTTAACGCCAGCTCCTAGCACGGCGCCTAGCACAGAGTGGGCGCCCTGTCCATCTTTACTGAACTGAATACTGGATGAGTCAGAAATTGGTAAGATACTGACAGGAGAAGAGTGGAGGCTTCAGGGTGTCCTCAGGGTAAAGATGGAATGAGATATACAAGGAATGCTCAATATTGCTGATTCTCTGTTGAAACAGAATTCTATTCAATAAGGCCACATGATTTGTTAATCTTTTTTTTTTTTTTTTTAATGTTTGCTTATTTCTGAGAGAGAGATCGAAGACAAGCAGGGGAGGTGCAGAGAGAGAGGGAGACACAGAATCCGAAGCAGGCTCCAAGCTCTGATCTGTCAGCACACAGCCCAATGTGGGACTCAAACACACGAACTGTCAGATCATGACCCGAGCCGGAGTCAGACGCCCAACCGACTGAGCCACCCAGGCGCCCCTGGTAATCTTAATTCTAATCAGGAGTATTGCTGTAATTCTTATTGATTGTAAAGCTGGAGGTTCCCTGGACCCCAACTTAGTAAGCTAACTCTCTAAATTAGGGCAAAACCCCAGAGATTGTTCAGCTTTTTAGAAGCAGAAACCAAAATAGCTACTCGCAACTAGGTATTGGTTGCTCAACAGTAGTCAAATTCTAGAAGGGAAAATTGAGAAATTTGGTTTTAATTCAACAGGTTTTAATTCAACGAGTTTGTAGCATGTGTCAGACCCTGGCGGTAGGCATGAAGCTGTGGCCGCGAGCATGGCAGGCCCTGTCTGCCTCAAGGAACTTCTGGTAAAGGTATAATTACAGATTGCACTACGTGCTGTTAGGGAAATGAACAGGAGCTTCGGTGAAGCGATGGGAGCATGTAAGCTTTAGTTAGGGTAGCAAGAGAAGGCCCCTACACAGAGATGATGTGCTGTGAAATAAGGACGAAGCAGCCTGGAAGGATCATTTCAAGCAGAGGGAACAGCGAGTTCAAAGGCTCAGGGGCAGGAGGAAAGGTTAGCTTGCTCCTAGAATTGCAAGCAAATGAGGGGACGGGGGTGCTTGTGGAGATCAGAGAAAAGCAGACAGGAGCCACGTCACGCGGGACCACAGTGTAGTCAGAGGGAGGAGTTTCAGACTGAATTCTGAGCACAGTGGGAACATTTGAAGCACAGGGATGCTGTAATCTGATTTGTTATTTACTTAAATAGAAACTCTCAGGGAATGCATTATGGGGGGGAGACAGAAGCAGAAAGATCGACGGAGAACCTAGGTAGACTGTCCAAGTGACCATGACTGAGAGCGGAGGCAGCGGCTATGGAGAAGAGTGTGCAGATCTGAGATATAATTTGGAGTTCAGTCCCTAGGACTCCTGACGACTGCTTGTTGGAGGGAGGACGAGTCTGGGAACAAGGATGACTCCTAGTTTTCTGCCTTTGGGAAGTGAGTGTGTGATGTCGTTTAGTGAGAAGGGAAAGGCGGTGGGGAGAGAACGGGTTGGGGGATATTAAGGGCTGCATCTTGGATATGTTACATTTGAGGTGCCTATGAGACATCTATTTAAATCCCTGCCTTCTGGAAATCCTGGATATCAGGACACTAAAGTAACTAAATTGGAACTTAGATGATTGTTTTTCCTACTTCTTTAATCAGTCTCTCCTTCCTTGAAACACCTAATTTTTTAAAAATTCTAACTGTGGTTTCTGGATGGTGGTTGTATGTCTGCTGTGCATATCAGAGATCCGAGCATCCCATTACTATTAAAAAAAAAAAAGGGCACCACAAACCTCAAATGTAGGTCATCACCAGACATGCCCAATCCCTTAATACCCTCCCGAGAGCAATCTCGAGGTTCATCTCTTTACCCTTGTTGTTGATGACAGTCCAGCATGCCCAACACGTTCAAACCACAGCTTCAGTTTCCCTGAAGTTAGCAGTTTGAACACAATGTAAACAGTGGCGCTTGATTTTTTTTTCCTCTTCATATTGCTGTCCTCCTTACAACGGAGTGTGGATGCTTTAGAGGACTGGGTGAAGTAGACAATGAATGACCTGGTTTCTGATGGGTTGATTAGACTCCTGTAAATGTCCTTTGTTTCCCTCTTGGAAGATTTGTGTGTGTGTGTGTGTGTGTGTGTGTGTGCGCGCGCGCACAGGCACGTGCTTGTGCTAGTGTGGTGGGGGGATGGGAAAGGGACCACAGCACTACTGCACTACGAAGATATTCTGGAAGTGCCTCAGGGTTTGCGGCAGGTGTCTTTTATACTTTGGATCAGCACGCAGTATGGCCTTGAGACAAGCCAAGCAAAGGGCTACAGCAGTTACAAATCTCGAGAGTTTAGTGTGGCTCCTGCCAAGGTCAAATGCTTTGAATAAATATAGATGAAAAGGGCGTTTTGCTTCCTTGGAGGTATTTGATTCATTTGACTTAGAGAAGAAAAACCCAGAAAGGAGTCCTTAATACTTTGATAATGATAGCTACCAGTCCTCTGCTACCTACAAACTTGGAAAAAGCTTAATTATTCAGAAATATTCAATCACTAAATTATGATAATCTTATCTTAACTGTCATCTCTGTCCCTAGTTTGTAGGCTCTTGTCATCTGTCACCTGCACTATTAGGACACCTTTGTCGCTGATCTTTTGGCACGAGCCTCGCTCCTGTCTGCCACATAATCTCCATAGAGATCTGTATAACACACAAATCTTCAAAACAGCCTTTAGTGGCTTTTCATCATCTATGGGATAAAAACTATACTCCTGACTTCCTACATTTTCAGTAGTGTGGTGGACTAGATACTCTGAAGAGCCTCCAACCTAGATTCTGGATGAAAGCTACCTTTTAATACATTGTTGGGTTCGTGGGAACTGAGGGAAATCTCGAGGGCAGACCGGAACAAACCCCACGTGTCTAAACCCAAGAGCTGGAACCTGATTGGAGCAGGGAGCTGTGGGTGTGAAGGACTCCAAAGGCAGGTTTTCCCCGAAGGCGAATGCTGACATCATCTCGATCAGAGATCAGAGACCGCAGGCTGGAGCCCACAGCAGGGAGGAAGCAGAGCCTCAAACTCGGCTTTAAGTGGAGCATTCAAGGGGGCTGCACTGGCTTTAGGTGTGACAAAAATACAGATCCTTTCTGGAGGCCCCACTGAGACCCAAGACTCTCACAGATTAACCTCAACCTGATGTCACGATCAGTGATTGCCGGAAACACAAGAGAATAAGCCTTCGTGACTGAGTCTACAAAGATGTGGACGGCAGGTTTAGCCTCTGAGGATTTCAGGCTTGAACCGTTGGCGATAGAATATTATCTGAGTATGAAATGTTTAAAGGGAAAAAAAAAAGGATGGAATCAGTAAGGGACGGATGACTAGGCACATTTGAAAAATAACCAAATAAAACTTTTGGAAAGGAAAAATAAACTTGTTTGAAAGTAAAAATCCAGTGGATGTGGATGGATTAAACACCAGATTTGATCAAACCGAAGTGAGAAGTAGAAGGGCTGCAAGGAGGCCAAGAAGATGGAAAGTACTTTTTTTTTTAAGCTGAGGCACAAATGGCAAGTCGGGAAGTTGCGTACAGCCAGTGGGAGGCACTCTTGGATGAGATAATAGGAGATCATTTTTCCAGAACTGATGAAAGGCATGAATTTAAAGATACAGGGAGCCTGATATATACCAAATAGGGTAAAGAACTACAAACACTTGCAAACTCACGTATTAGGATGAACCTGTAGAATGGCAAAGAGGACGGTGTCACGAACAGGCAGCCGGAATAGAGATGCGTCATCCCTGCAGACCTTGGCGTCACCCCCGAGCTTCCTTTCATAGCAGCTCTGGTTCAGCGTATATCCAGAAACTGGTCACCTCCGCTGCTGGTCCTGGTCCTGTGCACCGTTATCGCTCCCAGGGGTGCAGAGTGGGGAGAGACTAACCAATCTTCGATGACACAGGGATGTCCTGTGACCTAGGACTGGAAATTGGAATTAGCAGTGGAAAAGGTCAGTGGTCCTCAGACAGGACAGCATCAGTCAAGAAGTAGGAATGGAAGCCAGATTGTGGTGTTTTGAGGAGTTGAACAGGAAAGAGGGAAATTAATTCAGAGGGAGAAAATAAATTTGTTTTTCAGTGTGGTTGGCTGGGGGGAGCAAGACAGAGAGACACTAGCAGAAAGGCCCAGAGAAATATTTAAAATAAAGGAGACTAGGTTCCACTTGAGTGGGTGTTTCGGTGACACAGATGGCAGGACGGGCCTGAGTAGGCATAGGAAGGGTCTCAGACCCTCAAGACCGAAGGGAAGGGTGTGAGGAACGGTTGTGGATTGTGGTTCGGTTGGCTGAAGAGAGGGAGAGAAGCTGAAACAAACCAGTTGAAAAACCTCTCTTATCTTGACGAAGAGGGGAGAAGGTCATCTACTAAAAATAAGAGAAAGGTCTAGCTGACAAGGGAGCTTTGAGGAGAGCAGGGAAAGTTTGGAATTGTCTCTGAGAGAAATGGGAGAGAAAGGACACGCAGAAAGGATTCCTGGACACTCCTGAGGACCCGGGGGGCGTGGAGACCATGAACTTAACAGTTGTGAACTCTCCGCAGTAGCAGTCAGTCACCCGGGAGAGGAGAGGAGCAGGGGCCCCGGGGAGTCAAATGTGTTCCAGGCCCAAGGCGCTAGATGCAAACACCGAAAGTCCCAGTAGGGAGGGCGCCGCAGGGAGGTGGTTCGAGTAAGTTGAACCAGACCTGGATGTCCTGCATTAGGGAATGGTGTGGTTAGGGGGCTCCCCAGGGTGCACTGAAGAGCCTCTCATATTCACTTCACGAGAGAACCAGCATTCGGGTGCCTGCTGTAGAGCGGCCGGGGAGGGCCACATTAGCCGAAGCCACGGCAGCTGCCAAGAGATACGTGATCACAACAGCGGCCAGATGAGGAAGAGACAGACGCTTGTCTCGTATTGCCCTTCCTCTGTTCTGACGCCGAATAGAGCGGAGCTCGGAGGAGGGAGCTCTGTCCCATCAGTAGATCAAATTCAACCTCCAGATGAGAAGAAGGGTAGGCCAGGAAGGGAGAGAAGCCAGTGCAAAAGCCCAGAGGTGTGATAGCACCAGGTGTGTGTGGGGACTCTTTCGAGGGATTCAGCATGGCTGGCATGCGGTGGGGGGGGATCATCAGAGACCGGAGGGAGGGTCGCGCTCTGACTAGACACGGCGTCAGTGGGAGAACACTCCGTCCGCCATACTGCCTCCCCTCACGCCCAGATTTTCTTTCACTTTGATCTCCGTGCCGTATTTTTAAATAATTGCTTCGCCCCTATCTTCCAGTTCCTAATTTTCTTTTCAGCTAGTTAACCCGCTGCTTAAAAAACCAATTATTTTTGTAATTTCAGCCATTCTAGTTTTCACTTTTACAATTTCTATTTGGGTCTTCTGCTTGGGTCTGTTTTTATAATCTTATTCCTTGCTTATATTTTCAAGCTTGTGTTATTTCCTTAAACGTATTAAGTATATCTGTGGTTATCTGTCTTCTGTGTTTTGTAATTCCAACGAATTGCAATGGTGACAGGTTTTGCTGGGATAATTCTGGTGGCTTTTGTATTTTCGGGCGCTGCGCCATCCCCAATGTTGTTTGTTGCGTAAACGAACAAATGAAAATATGTGGAAGGTGCTGGAATAAAAAGAGCAAATGAGACATTAATAGGTAAATTACAGGATAGTGCTGTAAGTCATATTATAAAAATATAAGCGAAGAGCTCTAAGAACAAGGACCACACTCCGATCCTGCCTGGGGACAGAGAAATGGCACGTGTCCTTTTAGGTATTCGGGAAGGTGTGTTCCAAAGGGACGTATATGTTATAATATACGAAGTTTTAATAGGTGAGTTTTTTTTTTTCTCAGCTTAGTGTGGAAAACAGAGCATCCTTACTTCAAGAGAAATAATACTTCGGGGCGCCTGGGTGGCGCAGTCGGTTAAGCGTCCGACTTCAGCCAGGTCACGATCTCGCGGTCCGTGAGTTCGAGCCCCGCGTCAGGCTCTGGGCTGATGGCTCGGAGCCTGGAGCCTGTTTCCGATTCTGTGTTTCCCTCTCTCTCTGCCCCTCCCCCGTTCATGCTCTGTCTCTCTCTGTCCCAAAAATAAATTAAAAAAAAACGTTGAAAAAAAAAAAAAATTTTAAAAAAAAAAAAAAAAAAGAGAAATAATACTTCATCTGAATTCACAGCGTAAATGATATTCTCAGGTGCGTTGCTGTGTTGCAGACTTAGACAAGATTTTTACACTGCATTGAAGTAAAAGTTTCTCATTGTTCTGTACATCTAACGAGGGAAAACATTTGTGAATTACAGTTGTTCATCATCATCTTTCCACAGAACACCAGTTCTCTTGGTGTCAAATACCACCTTCTAAGAACAGTGGGCACAGAGAACCTGCATCCTGCCCGTGGTCTACCTATACAGGAATTTTGGGGGGGGGGGGGGGGGCAGAGAGTGCCTGGGACATCCAGGGTCCCGTCTGCCTCTAGTCACGGCCATGGCGGGAAAGCCTTCAGACCGCTCCATCATAACAGCAGCCAGGAACTATATAGAGTATCTGTGGGCCAGGTACCACTTCGAACATTTCTTGTATTTCATTCATGTCAGAATTGAGCCTCTGACCAATTTATTTTCATTTTTTATTCTCCTCGGGTGCCCTGCAGGGTTTTATTGGCAATCTGTGGATCGGTCTGATGGTCACAAACACTTAGGTCTTCAGGCACCTGCCTGGAGAGGGCTCTGTAGAGCAGGAGACCCTCGTGTGCCAGAGGCCAATTTCCATTTAACCTCTAGCCCAAACAGCAGGAAACACTGAGATAGGTCACGAGCACTAGTTTCCCAAAGACCTGTTCAGCTTCAGTTTCCATAATGATTATCTATTAAGGGAAATTTGGATTTTTATTATGGGGGGAACCGTAACTATGGCATAAAATGTAATCATGAGCGCCCCGTACCTATATAATCCATTCGCCGTGATCCGTTTTCATGGCCTGAGAGTCTTCCGCCGTCCTACTTATTTTTTCATTTTTTTTATTTTTGAAGAATGATCCGTTTATTTCATTTGATGATATGTTTTACAGAATAGATGTCTTCAGAAAATCTAACAGTATTAACAGTATTCTCTAAGAAATAATAGGATTTTGCCTTCTAAATCTTCTTTTAAAGTTTTTGTTTTAATTTAAAGAATTGAGCCTGTTTTAAAAGAGAAGCTGTAAGTTATAGGTTGTCTATCGAAGAGGCTTTTAAAGAAAAGTACCTTTAGATATGCCCACGTCTCTGTTTTCTTATGAGAAGTTAAACCGTTATCGCAAATTTATATTGAAAGAAGTAGTAAATGTACTTGCCGTATTTCATAGCCATGCTTTCCAAAATATTTTCTCTTTTTAAAACTTGGGTACACTATATTCTGCAGTTAAACGCAGTGATATATGATGAAGTGAAATTTTCAGAGCCTGCACCTGTGTGTGTGCACGCACTTAACACGGATCAGAGGGAGAATATAGCTGTTCTAACGTATTATGATGATTTGAGGTTTCGCGCATACACTGTAAGAAAACTATATTAAGATGTTCATGTCAAACATGTTATTCAAGTCTCACATCCACCTTAAAATTAGTGGCTTGTCTACTTTAAACCAATATATTAATGAGCAATTCAAATCACTCCTCTATATTAATAATTTATAACTGTGGCCTCTTAGCAAAATAGACCTATTATCGTCAGATCCTATGTCCTTTGATTCAATAATTGCAAAAGTAGAAGCTCCTTCGGCTACACATTTTTAAGCTCCAGAAAGACCTATTTTGGCATCTACCTTTTGTCACGCTTGCCAGCTCTCCGCCTTGGAGCTGTAATTGGATACCATGCGTCAGACCAGCAGGAGAATTGATCACAGCAATCGCTGGGCTGGAATTAACACCCATTATCAGAGTCACCATATAATGGAATATAAAATAATATGCAATGATTACAGTACCTGAAACGAGGCAGGGGAATTATTGAAAATTGAAAAAAGAGTTACCAGTACGGAATATTCCTACCTGTAGGCAAAGTCTCTTAACCCGGAATTAAATCCAATGTTCCCTTTCAAAAATGATCTCATCATCGTCTCCAAATGAGCAAAAACATTTTCGGTACCTTCGCCAACATAGCTCTTCTCTTTTGTCCTTAGGCTCAGAGCATGGAGAGGTGATGCATTTGTTTGTTTGTTTGTTTGTTTGTTTTGGTTTGTTTTGGTTTGTTTTTCCTTTTCCTTACTGCAGACAGCTTAGTGATAGTCTGTATTTAAATTTGCAGTCTGATGCCTTACACAGGGAATAAGCTTCTTCCTAGAGATAACTATTAAGAGTAATCAAACCAGCTTTACAATGACCGATGTGTCGAGGTCCTGTTTTGCATTAATCAAGTATATTGGCAGGTGTGAAACACTGTACAATAAAGAAAACCGGGGACAGTCTCATAATTTAATACTGAGCTTCTCACCCCGGAGTCTGCCAGACAGATACTTGAGAACAAAGCTCTTTGACATGCAGGTTTTAAATTGAAAGAAAATGAGAAACCTGATAAAGCAAGCCAACCAAATTAATTCACTCTGTAGTCCTCTCTGCTTTTTAGTGGAATTCAGAGAGATTCGCTCCCAGAGAAAGTTGGGAGGCCCTCACGAAACAATTGTTTTAGTGTTTGCAGGGTATACATTTCTGTGCTTTGTATTCAACCATATAGAGTTAATATTTATTGCTGTTCTCCGGCAAATCCCCAGGAGTTCCCGCTGAGTTCAGAAATTTTTCCATAAATGTTGTGCATCCTTTATATGGATCCAAGAAAACATCTACCCCGAAGCCCTTCTGGGAAGAGACAAATAGGCAAAGACAATGGGCCAGTTGTGTACTTAATGACTCAGTCCTCCTCCACATGGCCCTGCATCTCTAAAAGTGACACCAGGGAGGAGAGGAGTGACCCCAAGGTAAACTTCAGTCACTTACACTTATGAACCATTAGAATTGTCAGTAAAGAGCCACTTGGTACAGCAGCTTCTACCAGACTTTTCATTTCTTTTTTTTTTTTTATTAGTTTGTTTTTATTTATTTTGAGAGAGAGGTAGAGAGCAAGTGGGGGAGGGGCAGAGAGAGCAGGAGACAGAATCCCAAGCAGGCTCCCCGCTGTCAGCCCGGAGCCCTAGGCGGGCTCCAACTCACGAACCCCTGAGCCGAAATCAAGATGTTTGCCCTGAAGGAGTTTGTAGTCTCCTGGAGGTGATGGATCTGTAAACAAATTATAATGAGTCATAAACAACAAATTTTTACTAGTGTTACAAAGCTTAGAAGAGTGCCTGCCACATCCTTGTACTTAATAAATATTTGTCAAACGAGTGACTAATCTCTGAAACAATGAACTAAGTGAAAAATATGAATGTTCACATTGAATTATGCAAAAGCAAAGAAAAGAGGGATTCGTTTTAACTCGGAGGATAAAGGTATTTAACAAAAGCAGTAGTATTTCAATTGGGGTTGGACACATGAAACCATTTTTGATAGAGGAGAAGGGCAGGGCTGGAGGACATTCTAGGCTGAGGGAGCAGCACGAGCAAAAACACAGAGATATGTCCACCTAACGGACATAACCTTGGAAACTGGAAATCAGTTGGGTATAAAGAAGAAGAAGAGCATTTCAGGCACCAAGAACAGCATGGGTGAAGGCTTGGTGCAAGGAGGAAACGTGGCAAATTTGAAGAACCGAGAGAAAGTATAGTAGGGTCATATAGTTCTGGAAAAACCGTAGTTCAAAATGAAGCAGCAAAGCAGAGGTGTGCCTTGTGGTGCCCCGTCCCCAGCATCACAAAGCCAAGAGACAATAGCTCAATAACGAGCACAGCCCATCCACACTCTTCTGCAGTTATTTGAACGGCCAGGCAACAACAACACCTCCCACTGTTTGTATGAAAGAAGGTCCTCTCCCCAAAGTAACGAGGCACAAGGTCCCAGCCTTCCAGGGCGCCCCCTCCTCCCACTCCTGAGACTTTCTGGAGCTCTGTGGTAAGAGCCGATCTCCTCCACACTGGCTTCCCCTCTGCAGGTATTTGGGGTTTGCTTCCTCGCTCCATCAATGGTTCCTTTTCCAACAGTGTTGACATCGCCCATCTCCTGTTGTCCTCTCTTCTCTCCTGTTGTATTTGCCTCCCGAGGTCTGGACCTCTTTGTGCCACTTCTGTCATTCCAGTGGGTATGGGGGAAGGAAAACTGAGAAATGAATATGTCTTGTAGCAAATGCTGTTAATGCCCCCACCCCGTATTCTCTTGGCCTACCTCTGAGTTCAGCGGCAGCCCTGGTGACCAGTCCCCCTGTCCACCGCGAGTGTCCTCTACCGGGGTTTCCTCTGGAGCCCAGACACCACCTGTTTGGCATAAGTGCGAGACCGCCTAGACGTGCCCCAGATTTAGCACTAGTGAGCGCAACCCTCAGCCAGTGAAGGCGAGAGTCTCTGAATTCGTGTTCCACCTTCCCGTTCCTGAAAGGACAACCCTGCAGCACCCCGCAGGATCGAACCTCATTTGCGCACCATGGTAATCTGGTCAGTAGTACGCTCTATTGACTTGATCCCTTTTCTGTTTTACCATGCCCACTCCTTCACTCGTGCCCTTGGGATCGACAGCCAAACCCGCTCCCTGCATCCAAGTCTTTTTCTCAGACTTGCAGGATGCTCCCTGCATCCAAGTCTGCTTCCGGGGGAACCCGATCTGAAACTGTATTATACAGATACAGAATATTTACTGTACTATACAAATTTACTGTATTATTGTCTACTGTATTATACACATTTATTCTTCACGTTTACTCATTTATTGAGAAACTACAACCTCTTAGACACTGTGAAATTTAACTGGTAACTTGTATCATGTCCATATACTTTTGTAGGTATACACGTATATGTACATATATTCCTTCCTTCTTTCTCTCTCTCCCTCCCTACCTATCTGCTTATATAAAATCCATGCTTGATCTTAACATTCATTGACAGTAGGAACTATGACTTCCACTTAGGTGCCTGCAGAGTTAAATACAGTCCAGTGCAAACAGTGGATGTTCAACAAGTGTTTCTTGATTAATCTTTAATTTTTATTCTTTAAAATCTTTAATCTTTAATCTTAATTTTTAGCCTTTACATCCACTGTACATTATTATACACAAAATCCACATATAACACTTAGATAAGTTATAAATTATCCTATTTAACTCACCTTTGCAGACCTCCTACCTGCTAAAGCATGGTCGAGGCTCTAAAGTCAGAATGTGGGAAGTTAGTACGATGTGTGATAGGCTGTATACAGCATATTCTTAGGTGGAAAAAAAATGAGTTTACAGAAACTAATATTTATTATTGAGAGAAGGGAAGGATTAGGTAGGTGTGATTGGAAATGGTTTCCAGAAGTAGTCGAGGTAGAGGCCTTGAGACGTTGATAGGATTTAAATAGATAGAGAAGCGGAGGGGGTGGTCCAGTGTTGGGGTGCAGGGTGAGAAATAGATGGTAATAAAGGTAAAGAAACTTGAGGGGCGCTTGGGTGGCTCAATTGGTTAAGCATCCGACTTCGGCTCAGGTCATGATCTCACGGTCCTCGAGTTGGAGCCCCGTGTCGGGCTCTGTGCTGACAGCTCGGAGCCTGGAGCCTGCTTCCGATTCTGTGTCTCCCTCTCTCTCTTCCCCTCCCCCGCTCATACTCGCACGCGTGCGCGCGCTCTCTCTCTCTCAAAAATAAATAAACATTATCAAAAAATCTTTTTTAAATCATTATTTTTGAATTGTTGTCATGCTTTCTTCTTTTAGATCATAGTGTTTTACTCATTGAAAAGATTACCAGTCTAAAAACCAAAGTCTAAGCACCCAGAAGACTGTTCCTCCTGGACAGATGGGAAAGAGGGTGGATAGATAGACTTCAGTCTGGTTTGTTTCGTTGAATTTGAAGATAATTTTTTCTTTCATAATGTTAAGCTTTTGTATTAAACGTTAACACAATGGCTAGGGACACCCGACTGGCTTAGTCAGAGGAGCATATGACTCTTGATCTCGGGGTCATGAGTTCAAGCCACATGTTGGGTATAGAGGTTACTTAAAAATAAAAAAATAAGAAAATAAGCAAATAAAATGATGGCTGTTAGATGACTTTATACATCCCGGTTTTGAGATTTAGATTGAGTGTTGTTGTGAATATTTCCATGAGAGAGTCATTGTCATTCTGAATTATCTTCCTGTCCTTGCTAAGTGTTAAGGTGATTCTGTTACTATAGAAAAATGCTTTTCCCCCCATTTCTCTCAGATGTAAAATAGAAGCCAAGGGGAAATTTTTGACAAAAATCCACTCTGAGGAAACGCGTTTATGTAAACATGGGGAGGTATACGTGTGCTTGGCGCTAGTCAGTCTAGCATTCTGCCGGGGAAATATATTCGCATCTTTAACAGAAACCTTTACCAACTAGTTACAACTCGGTCATATGCAAATTAGGGATATTTTAGAAGTTATTTTCATCTACCGATTTACTCTTTCTTTTAATGATTCTTTGGTAACTTGATTTGGCTTTTTTAAAAACAAAGGCACTCCTTTTTCTCTTTCTTTATCCTTGTGCTTCTATTTGTCCTTCTCCTTAACAAGCATTTACTGAACACTTCCCACGGGTCACACTCTCCAGTGCTGGGGCACAAAGATAACTCCTAAGAAGGCCTCTTGGGTGGGGGGGGCCTGTTTGCCGGGAGGGGCCGGACTGGTGAGAATGAGGAAGTGTAAGGCTGACTGCAGGGCCCCAGACAGGGTGTGGTGAGAAAGACGATGACAGGGGAGGACAAGGAAAGGAAAGAACAGGTTCAGGGCAAGAGAACAGGCTGCTTGAATCAGTTGGAAAAGATGGAAGAGCTTGGAGGGGAGAGGGTTGGAGAGAAATGGAACTCCCCACGGAGGGAGGGAGGCACGTGTCCTGAATTGTCCAATGCCGTGGCGTCCCAGCAGCCGTTTCGCCCAGGCTGGCCTCCAACTGTGGATGAAAATGTGTTTCTGTAATAACTCAGGGCCTGACAGCGGTGATGATGGCATATAAATGTGCTTTGTGAGGCTATGTTGTGGTGGGCATGGTGATACGTAGACACTCGATAGTGAATTACACAATTCCTGTATCCTCTTCTGGGAGATTCTGCTCAGTCTTCCTTTTGCCCTTTCCCAGCCCATGATGCCACTAACTTCATCAACTCTGTCTCTTAAAATACTTTTCTTTCTTTCCATATCCAACTTCAGGTAAAACTACTTCAGAGCCAGCCCTGGCACGGAGGGTTGGTAACAGTTTGCGTCTAGAAATTTGGACCAGGCTCATAAGTCACAGATTCAGTAGGTCTTCCTATATCAGACCTATCTTAACTATCAGCTCCTTTCAATCCCTTCTATTTGTAATAAATATTATTTGTCCCTTATATTCCAGGTACTTTGTCATAGTCTAGTTACTGTGGTGATATTAATGAATGAAATGGATAAAGATTCCGCCCTGACGGAACTTACATTTTCGTAATCATCACAACGGCTCTGAAAGATTGCTTCTTTTCTCCCACATAGACAAAGGATTTATTAAAATTAGGCTGCTACCGAAAGCAGGGTTTTCTTTCATGGGCTTTGTGTAGACACCAGGGCAAGAAGACATTTTTTATTACAGGGGAAAACGGCCCTTTTTTTTTTTTTTGGTAGCTGGGGGTTCTGTAGGGATAGACCAGTATGATATGGCATATTTTCTCTAGTTTATCTTGTAAAAGATGAACGTTTGAAGGTTCTAAAAATATAGTGGTTTCAGAGACAGATAAGTGGGTGAAGAGAAAAATATTTAAAGACAAGTTATTTGAAGCTTTCCTTTCCTTGTGCTTCAGTGAGGAGAGAGAGAGAGAGAAGCGGCCACCAAATGACTAATGCATCAGTAATAGCTGGGGTATACTTTATATAGGCAGAAGAGAAATATAGTAAGAAAGTAGAAACAACTAAATAGAGAATCCTGTTATAGCATCAAAAAATCCGATTTAGGAGCGCCTGGGTGGCTCAGTCAGTTGAGCATCCAACTCTTGATTTCAGCTCAGATCATGATCCCAGGGTTAGAGATCGAGCCCATGACAGGCAAATGTGGAGCCTGCTTAAGATTCTCTCTCTCTCTCTCTCTCTCTCTCTCCCCCTACCCAGACCCCTTCTCCTGCTTGCTCTCTCTTTCTCTCTCAAATTAAAAAAAAAAAAAATCCATTATTAAAATTACAAAGGATTTGGGGGCACCCGGCTGGCTCCATCCGTGGAGCATGTGGCTCTTGATCTCAGAGTCATGAGTTCAAGCCACATGCGTGGTGTAGAGCTTACTTTAAAAAAAGGAAAAGAGGGGCGCCTGGGTGGCTCAGTCGGTTGGGCGTCCGACTTCAGCTCAGGTCACGATCTCACGGTCCGTGAGTTCGAGCCCCGCGTCGGGCTCTGGGCCGATGGCTCGGAGCCTGGAGCCTGTTTCCGATTCTGTGTCTCCCTCTCTCTCTGCCCCTCCCCCGTTCATGCTCTGTCTCTCTCTGTCTCAAAAATAAATAAACGTAAAAAAAAATTTTTTTTTAAAGGAAAAGAAAAAAGAAATAAAATTGCAACGGATTTGAAACAGAGTGTTTTCAGTTGTATTTTTTGATCATGGTTCTTACTTGTTATTTTACAGACGCTGTGCCTACCCCCTCAGAAGAAAGCCCGTCTCTGCAGACAAATGTGAGTTTGGACAAGAAACCAGACAGCAGTACCATCACAAATACCATAACCGAAAGCCCTTTGCAAATGCCTCTGGAAAAGCAGTCCGCTGCAGAAAGCTTTGACACATTGACAACCTCACCATCGTTTTGGTCATCGAATAAGGAAGAGTTCGTCAGCCCTAATTTAAGGATGTCAAAGTCAGATTCTACTTTCTGTGACCAGGCCTCTGTGGAGACGCTCTATGTCTCTCCTTCATTCAAAACATTTGACCCGGTGAAGGAGATGGTAAGCAATAAGGACTGCCAGAAGCCAGCACAATCCAGCATTGTTCACATGGATGAGGAAAACCTCAAGACTGTAACCACATGGGGTGAGTCTGCGTGCACGCACATGCACGCGCGCGCGCACACACACACACACACACACACACACACAGCTCTTCTGAAGTGTTCTTCTGTTATTTTTCTGTGCTTTCTGTCTCTGTTTCTGGTTCCCTTCTTTCACTCTGCATCCAGTGGCGTTAAAACATACAAGCCAGAGAGAGGGACTTCTCAGTTGGGAAAAAGCACCCCTTTTCTTAAAGAGCTGAAAGGCAGTTCATCCCTGGGGGTCTCAAGTACTTGTTGAAGCACAAGTTCTGAGCAATTCTGATTCCGAGTAAATTAGAAAGAACTAGCATTAAATAAGAGCTTCCTGTTAGGCATTTAGGTTACCTATGAAGACACTTTATAAAAAGGAATGAGTTATTATGTATATTGATGTGTGTATGTGTGTGCGTACGCGGCCTTTTTTTAAAGTATTGTGTACTGATTGCCAAAAAAAAAAAAAAAATGGCGGGGAATCTCTTCTTTATTCTGTCCTATAAAACACTAAAAGGGTTGCAGTATTCTTGGGCCTTGATGGTAAAGGAGAAAGCCAATTGGGAATCCAGATTGTTGGCTATCAGTTACCAAAGCCTACGTCGTAATTATGCTTTCTTCTTTAAAGTTAATTAGTAAAAGAATAAGTTGTTTGTGCGCTTTTCCAAGACTGAGTCGTTTTATTGGTTCTTATGTACAATAATGCTTACTAACTCATATAAATATAAAGCTTTTAATATAAATACTCTAAACTGCCTCAATCTCAGGTCAAAAGTACAAACAATGGAAGCCAACATGTTGAGGCTAAAGAAATTTACTTTGGTGTTAGTAAGGTCAGTGAATGATAGCACAGTCCCCTTGCTGCACTTTCCAGAATTTTAGGGGATCGAATAGCCTAAAAATAAACTGATTCTTACTTCTGTCACCAAATTAACTGTTCTGCGGAGACTGTTGATGTGGAAACCAATCAGTACCGGTTACAATGACTGTGACGGTTTGTGTGCGTGGCTGTCCCCCGGGATGTTGTTACTATGAGTTCATTTCTTTCACAAATACCACAGAAAGATCATTGAAAATAGTTTTGGCCACTGCCTGTGTACCAAGCATACTTAATTATAAAAATTAGCTGGAAGTTCCTCTAAAGCCAGTGAGCAAGGAGGACTTTTGCTTCCATTTATAATGAAGTAGATAGTATTGTTCTAACTCTCCCACCGAAAATACTGGTTAAAGCTGGAAAACTATTAAAAGCTGGTTTGAAGTCCTGTAAAACAACCGAGGTAGAAAACACATGATGGGTCAAGATCCTAGGAAGGGGACTGTGACACTGTGATATAATATGAAATATATATATTAGGTCTTCATCCCTGGTTCCCGGCACTGAGCTCCCTAAAAACCCTTGGAATTTCCTGAGTGATAGGAGTGAGAAGAGTCTTTTTGTTATTTGTAATAAACCCCTTCCTTCCATACCTGGGTTTATGTTGAGGTGCGTCTTGGAGAATGGGGGCTCATTGCCAGAGTAACCAATCAGGCCAGTGGAGGGCTGGAACTTTCAGCCCCACCCACTGACCTCTAGGGAAGTTGAGTTCATCACCAATGGCCAATGATTTGATCAGTCATGTCTCTGTAACGGAACCTCCATAAAAATCCCCAGACAGTGGGGTTTAGAGAGCCTCCACGTTGGCGAACACGTGAAGTTTCTGGGAGGTTGGTGCACCCAGAGAGGGCATGGAAGCTCTGGGCCCTTCCCCATACCTTGTCCAGTGCATCTTTCCATTTGGCTGTTCCTGAGTTGTATCCTTCCTAACAAACTAGTAATAGGAAGCAAAGCACTTTCCTGAGTTCCGTGAGCCGTTGTAGCAAATTACCAGCCCCGAGGAGGGGATCATGGGATCCCTCCATTTATACCCGGCAGGTCAGAAATATGTGAGGCCTAGACTTGTGAGTGGCAACTGAAGTGGGGGACGGTCTTGAGGGATTGGGCCTCTCATCTGTGGTGTTTGCACTAACTCTGGGTAGTGCCAGAATGGAGTTAAATTATAGGACACCCAGTTAGTGTCCTCAGAGAATTAGAGAAATCCTTGGTGTGCAGAACCCACATTTGGTGTCAGAAATGATGTGAGCAAAGCAGGAAACTAGTTTACTTGTAGTTGGCCCTGCATTCATCTCAGTTTTCCCACCATGGATCACTTGCCTATTCGCAGAGCAGGATGATGGAAACTGAGGGAAAATCAGAGGCCTGGGCTCTCCACTGTTTACTGAGCTTGAGAGATAGGATTGGAGTTTGGGGCATCCCTGGTGGCAGGGACTCCAGGGGCGAACATGCCAGAAGAGAGGAAGTCACAGAGGAGAAAGCCCCGAAGTCTTTGTGCAATTTCTTACTGAAATATCTGCCCCCTGCTAAGTTGCACACGTTAGGGATGTGATGCCAAGAAGCTAAGGGGGAGGCAGCTTCTAGAGGGCAAAGGTTCTCATCATCTCACGGCACTGGGAGACAGACAGAGGGTGGAGCTCGGGGTCTGCCAAACTGGAGTGGCTCTGGTGAGTACTGCGTGCTCTCAGCTGGGACCTGCGACAGGCTACGCCCCAGGCATCACAACTCCCATCTAGGGGCGAGAACAGACCAGAACTAGAACAGCCCTCACAAATGCCGAAACCCAGCTCCAAGTGGAGCAAAGGGATTGTACTGCGTTCCATCTGTCTTCTAGAAGACAATGAAGCCCTTGCTTAAGAGCTCCTATAATTTCTCATGCAAAGTTTTTGGCTTTTAAAATACACGAGAAAAACAGACAACAGAAGCAGAACCACAGAGAAGCTAGATACTGACATTGTAAGATAAGTACTTTAAAATAGCTGTGATTAATATGATCAAGAGCACAGAGGGAAGGATGGAGAATTTCACCAGAATGCAAGTATCTGTGAAGAAAGAATGAAACGAGGGGCCCCTGGGTGGCTCAGTTGGTTGAGCGTCTGACTTCGGCTCAGGTCGTGATCTTGCGGTCCGTGGGTTCGAGCCCTGTGTCGGGCTCTGTGCTGATGGCTCGGAACCTGGAGCCTGCTTCTGATTCTGTGTCTCCCTCTCTCTCTCCCCCTCCCCCCTTCATGCTCTCTCTTTCTCTCTCTCAAAAGTATATAATAAACATTAAAAGATTTTTTTAAAAAAGAATGAATGAATGAAACGAAAGTTCCAGAGCTGAAAAATACAGTAGCCAAAATTAAGGCCCTGAGGGCACTGTTCAGTCACATGGCCTGAGGTTATCAAAAGAGAGCTTTGGTACTGGCAGAGGAGCTGGGAAGTCATGTGGGCAATCCTAAAATACGTGGGTAAATATAAAACGCAGTATATTTTATTTTTATTCTCACTCTTAAAATGCATGTGACTGTTTAAAGCAAACTTTTCCTACTGTATTTTGTTTTAAAACAGTAGATGTAATATATATCACAACAGAGGACAAAGAATGGCTGGATTGCATAGTTGTTAGCGGCTCAGGTTCTGGGATCACACTGCCTGGGTTCATAATCTCAGCCCAGCCACTGGCTGCGTGGCCTCTGCGTGGCGCTGTCTTCATCTACGGAATGGGGCCGCTGGAGGGGGTCCCTGAATTCGCAAACATCAGGTGCTCAGGGTAGAATCTGGACCTGGCCAGTGCCGTAGAAAAGTTTGCTATTTTTACTCCAGTGTCCGTGTTTTTGTTTTTGTTTTTAATGTTGATTTTTGAGAGAGAGAGAGAGAGAGAGAGAGAACAACTGGGGGAGGGGCAGAGAGAGAGAGAGAGACACAGAATTCGAAGCAGGCCCCAGGCTCCAAGCTGTCAGCACAGAGCCTGACGTGGGGCTCGAACCCACGAACCGTGAGATCATGACCTGAGCCGAAATCAGACGCTTAACCGACTGAGCCACCCAGGCACCCCCAGTTTCCATGTTTTTAGTTCTGCTTTTATTTATTGATTTAATGTTTATTTATTTTTGAGAGAGACAGAGACAGAATGCGAGTGGGTTAGGGGCAGAGAGAGAGGGAGAGACAGAATCCGAAGCAGGCTCCAGGCTCCGAGCTGTCAGCACAGAGCCCGACACGGGGCTCGAACTCACAGACCGCGAGATCATGACCTGAGCCGAAGTCGGATGCTCAACCGACTGAGCCACCCAGGCGTCCCTTTAGTTCTGCTTTTAGAGCTCCGAGCCCCCAGCCCCCTCCCAACTCTCCACATCCACTCCGGTTATTTCCAAAAGGACCCAGGAGTTCCTTGCTTATTCTCAGGAGCAAGAAAACTCCTGTCCTTCCAGAAAGGGCCTTGCAGGCTGAGGAATAGAGCCCAGCTGGGACGGACCAAAGAGATCCTAGGGAGCTCCAGTTCATTCTCCCCAGAGCAGCCAGAGGACCTGACGACTGCTGCTCCCCGCTGAGACGGCAGACCTCTCGGACTGTCGCCCTGTTCCTGAAGGTCACTAGCCTTCCACTGCCCTGCGCGGTCTCGCTTCTGCCTCTCCCCGCAGCCTGGTGATGCTTCCGCTTGTCAAGTAAACCAAATCGCTTCACCAGCTTGGTGCTGTTGTTCCCTCAGACCGGAACGCTTCCCACCCAGCCCTTCCCCGCTGCACTCCTCCTTCAGGGCTCAGCTCAAACGTTGCTTCCACAGGCTTCCCTGACCCCCTTGATTACTTCAGATCCCCCTCCCACTCTGTGTTGTCTTGGTGCCCGTAATTATCCTTCTAGCACGTACCGCCATTCGAGTGGGATGTGATTGCATATCCGTGAACTTGTCTGATGTCTCCCCCACTCCCCGAGTGGGATGGCGCCTTCCTGAGGGAGGGACCACGTCTGCCTGTTGGTTATTGAAGCCCCAGCACCGACCACAGTGCCTTACACACAGTAGGTACCCAACGTTCAACAAGTGAATCAAAAGCAACTTAGTGAAGCAGCCATGGAGAGTGTGCGTGAAGAAATAATGGAAGAAAGCACTGGAAAATTATGCCAGGACGGATGACGAAGAGCTGTGTGTGCCAGGTTAAGAAGTTTGGACTTCAGTTTGAAGAGAATGCAAGTCACTAAAGGTTTTAAGCCACGTGAGTGGCTTTTTGAATGTGTTTTAGAAAAATTACTGATTTCTATGGTGGGGGCAGTGTGGAGGATTGATGTGGAGGGGGGTGAAGCTGGGGCGGGGAGCTCGTCGGGGGCTGTTGCCGGCAAGGAAACCAAGTGGGAGATTGGAGAGCAGAGCAGGTGAGGTGGGGGAGAGGGGGGGCGGCTAGCCTGAGATGGGGCACAGTCAGGGGCAAGTGGGCTAGAATCCAGAACAGAAAGATACTCACCTTACCCTGAGCGCCCGTAAGGAAGGAGGGGAAGGGATGTGTCAGAGTGTGAGGGATGGGTTTGGTGGGTTTTAGTAATTAAGATGTATTGAGCCTTCACGTGCCGCACGTTGTATGTTGTGGCCTCCATATCTTATCGTCTGAGGTCACCTGCCCAGACTGAGGGGAAGTGGTATAAAGGCGGTGAAAGGTCTGCTGAGATTTAGGAATAGCCACTCTAGAGAATGGAAGAAGATGCTGATAAGACTCTGGTACAATGGAGCGACAGAGCCAGAATTTGTGGGGGTCCTAATTTGCAGGATCTGTGCTTCCTCCAAGAGCGCTGAGCAGCCTGGGGGTAGGAATGAGAAAGCATATTTGAATTGAAATAGGATTTGGACAGGAATTTGCAAACCATAGCTTTGAGGCCAAATGTGGTCACCCCCTGTTTCTGCAAATACAATTTTATTGGAACACAACCATACTAACTGGCTCCCATGTAGTCTTTGGTTGCTTTTGTGCTACAACAGCAGAGCTGAGAAGTTGTAATAGAGACGGTATGTCCCGTAAAGCCTAAAATATTTACCATTTGGTCCGTGACAGAAAAGGTCTGCCTGACTCCTGGATTAGGAATTAGCAGCAGATAAAGCAGAAACCATGGCAGTGGGGGGGAGCGGAGGGGAGCAAGAAAGTGGTTCAGGTGATGGATAACGAGAAAATAAAAAGATGATCGGACCTGATGTCTCGATGAGGCCAAAGTGTAGATGCATTAAAGGGAATGAGAAGGCTGGAAGGAATCAAGAAGGAAAGTAATCTTGGAAAGCAAGATTTCAGAGTAGGGCAGCTCAAAGGAATGGCTGCAGGTAACTTGCGGTTGAGGAATTCAGGAAACGATGAGGCAGGATCGATGGCTGGTCTCCGTGGACGCTGGGTGAAGGAAGATAGACACGACACTGTCTACTTTCTGGGGTGTTTTTTTTTTTTCTATTTTATTGTTTTAAGAAGTATTTGTTTATATGAAGGGTCCAGGTCTGGTGTTACAAAACTCTTTGGAGATGACGAGCTTGGTAAACTTAAAAATACTTGCACCCTCACGGTGTAACAGATCTCAGCCACCTAATATAGGTTAATATTCTCATTCTAATATTTTCACCGAATGATGGATTTGCAGCAACCTCGTTTGACCTTTTGATACTGAGTAACTCTGTTCCTAGAACAGTCCATTCCTTCTCTTCCTCCGTTTAAATTTTAAGTTCTTTATGTCTAGGTCAAACTATTCCTTTAGGTCATTAGATCATTTGTCATGCATACCAAAAAGAAAAAAAGAAGATAGAAGATACACAGAAGCCAGATCATTATATCCGTGAGCCATAGTTTGGGTAAGTGTGTTAGACTGCCCTGGACTTTTCTTTCTAATTTTGGGGGTAGGAAAAAAAAATCCATATGTTCTCATGCTGGGCTAGTGGTGAGCGTTCTCACTGGCTCTGTCCTTTGTTTATATCTCATTGATTCCATTTTTGTACCATGGGTTTCAGTAGTGGTGGTTCTGTGGACCCAGCAACACCTCCAGCTGTACAGCTCCTGCCTGCCTTCGTGCAGACAAAAAGACACACTGATTTGATTTTTTACATTCAGGGAGCCAAATTTATACTTCGTAGGTAAGTGAGAAGACTCAGCATTAATCCAATCGTCCAGTCATCCCAATAACAGTTTAACATCAGTGATTAGAGGCAGAGTCATTAGCATTTCTCTCGAATCCTATGTTATTCCTAAATCTGTTTCTTTTCATGTAACTCCTTGATAATCATGACAATAAATTTTCAAATATTGTACTTTTAAAAGTACGAGATTGGGACGCCAGGGTGGCTCGGTCTGTTAAGTGTCCAACTTCGGTTCAGGTCATGATCTCATGGTTCGTGGGTTTGAGCCCCGTGTTGGGCTCTGTGCTGACAGTTCAGGACCTGCTCGGGATTCTCTCTCTGCCCCTCCCCTGTTCGTACTCTCTCTCTCTCTCTCTTTCAAAAAAAAAAAAAATAAACATCAAAAAAAATTTTTTTAAGTACAAGATCTAATTCACGCACCAGAAAATGCACCCTATTAAAGTGTACGATTCAGTACTTTTCGTATATTCTCAGAATTGCGCCATCATCACCACTAATTCCAGGATATTTTCATTACCCCAAAAAGTCCCGTATCCATTAGCAGTCACTCCCCATTCCTTCCTCCGCCCGAGCGCTTCCTCCTAAGCAGTGATGTACTTTCTGCCTCTGTGCATTTGCCTACTCTGGACGTTTCATGTTACGGAATCATACACTATGTGCCTCTCGTGTCTGGCTTCTTTGACGTAGCACAGCGTTTCCAGGGTTCATCCACGTTGTCGCATGAATCAGTACTTCTCTCCTTATGGCTGAGTAATACTCCGCTGTTTAAACACATTTTATGTATCTGTCCATCAGCTGATGGATATTTGAGTTGTTTCGTCTTTTTAGCTAGTACAAATAATATTACTACGGACATTTGTTACTTTCTACAACACAGAACAAAATCAGAATTTTTTTTTTAGTTTTTTCTTTTACATTGATTTATTTTTGAGAGGCAGAGCACAAGTGGGGGAGGGGCAGAAAGAGAGGGAGATACAGAATCCGAAACAGGCTCCAGGCTCTGAGCTGTCAGCACGGAGCCCGACGCGGGGCTCGAACTCACAAACCGTGAGATCATGACCTGAACCGAAGTCGGACGCCCAACCGACTGAGCCACCCAGGCGCCCCTAAAATCAGAATGTTTTAATTCATATGTACAGGTAACTTAACAGTCGTTATGTATCAGATAGGAAAACTGAAAGAGAAGAATAAAAAGCTCCTGTTTTACAGTGAACAGTTTGAAGTGTTTAGCTGAACAAGGACCTACTGCTAACAGAAAAATTTACATTTGCAACTCCAGGCGAAGAGAGTTTAAAAATATTTCTAGGAATGTATTCGTCATGATATTTTTGCAGCGCAGTTCTTCTAAATGCTTTTTAAATTTCGAGTTGCAATATAATAATTAAGGGGCCTGATGTTTTCACGAGCATAAAAAGTCAGAGATAACACATCCGCATTTGGAATCGCTTTATCGGCGCTATTTTTAAGCAAGTGCAGCATTAATTGGCGTGCATATATCACCCGGGGAGATCGTTTAAATTCAGCCATTTATCGCGGCTGGCTCCAGCTCTGGTGGGTGCACTGTAAGAAGAGGATGGCCGTTAACAAGATAGTCCAGTACCTTCCGCAGTGAGTGGGAGCAGGGTGACGAAATGGGCAGGAGAGGCACCCTGGAGTGCAGCGTTGAAGTGTCTCGTACAGCTGTGGCGTGTTTGGAAACAAAAGTAAATTGGTGCGCAGCAATTAGAGTTGAAGTGGCTTTTTATGAGCAAAAGCCCGTGAATCAAAGCTACCAAACTGTAAACAATGATAAGCTATTCAGTCAGCAGTTGTAGCTACAAAGCGAAAGAAAGGTGGACACACAGCAGAAAACAGTGATTCTCAGACGTTAGCAGGCATCAGACACACTTGGAGGCTTGTTAAAACTCAATGTCCTGGGCACAGTCCCAGTTTCTGATTTAGAGAGATGGGGCCCAAGAACTTTATTTCCAACAAATTCCCAGGTGCTGCTGCTGCTTGTTCAGGGGGCGCACTTTGTTGTTGTTAATGTTTTACTTATTTTGGAGAGAGGGGAGGGGCAGAGGGAGAGAGGGGGACAGAGGATCCAAAGCGGGCTCTGTGCTGAGAGCAGCGAGCCCCATGTGGGGCTTGAACTCACGTACCGCGAGATCATGACCTGAGCGGAAGTCAGACGCTCAACCAACTAAGCCACCCAGGCACCCGCTTTGAGAACCGCTGGCATAAAATTAAACCAGGTAATCACATCGCGTCCATGTGACTAACGTAACTGTGTTACCCTTTTTCAGTGACCTGCTGGAGAAGGTGCTATCCCCAGGTGAGGGTAAACCCAGAAAGAGAAAGACTTGGGATATGGAAACGGGAGGGCCAACACGGGAGGATGGTGCGGGGCCATGTCAGGTGACAGCTGTGACCCAAACAGAGCACACCCAGAGCAGAGCAGCGGCGTGACTCAGGACGCACACGTGTGGAGGCTCTCTCACCCTTAGCGTGCCCGTCACCACCATGCCCTCTCTTCAACCCAAGGACAGAACGTCAGGATAAGGCTGACCTAGATTCTTCTGTGCGCTTGTCTTGCCTTGACCATGTGCCGCTGAAGTCCCTATTTTCCTTTTCGTGTCCTGCTGCTACATCGGCTGAGAATACTCATGTCACCCCCAAAATGTCTTGTGATTGGAATTTTTCCTAAAAACTGGACGGAGATAGCCCTCAGAGAGCTTTGAAGCAGAAAATAGAAGCCGCCTGCCCCAGCCATGTTTTTTACAGGAGAGGTTCAATTTCGCTTAAAGGGACATGCATCTCTAAGCAAATAAAATAATATAGAAAGATAAGAAGTCATGTGTGCTTAGCGGTAATTTCCCTTTCTATGACTTCAGCTTTTTTTTTTTTATGTGAAAGTAGCAAGTCTAGAGTTAGCTGCAAGACTTTAGAAACCGAGGGGCGCCTGGGTGGCGCAGTCGGTTAAGCGTCCGACTTCAGCCAGGTCACGATCTCGCGGTCCGTGAGTTCGAGCCCCGCGTCAGGCTCTGGGCTGATGGCTCGGAGCCTGGAGCCTGCTTCCGATTCTGTGTCTCCCTCTCTCTCTCTGCCCCTCCCCCGTTCATGCTCTGTCTCTCTCCCAAAAATAAATAAAAAACGTTGAAAAAAAAAAAAAATTAAAAAAGACTTTAGAAACCGAATTCTGCCAACCCGTACCACCTAATGCACGCATGAATGTAAATAGATACTCCAAGAAGACAAGAGAAAGTTGTGTCCAAGAAAGTTTGGAAAACCCTTGAATAAGTGTACGACTTCTCAGAACTTTAAATGTGCTAATGTTCGTTGTTAACCTCCTAACGAGAGGCACGACATGCAATCGCCTGGTCTTACTTGACTTTGAAATACTGTTTTCACAAAACCTCTTTGTACATCTCCAGGAACACAGCGTTCCTCAGAACACAGTTTGGGAAATAACGATTTATTTTTTATTTGTTATTATTTTTTTTAACGTTTATTTATTTTTGAGACAGAGAGAGACAGAGCATGAACAGGGGAGGGGCAGAGAGAGGGAGACACAGAATCCGAAACAGGCTCCAGGCTCTGAGCCGTCAGCACAGAGCCCGACGCAGGGCTCGAACTCACGGACCGTGAGATCATGACCTGAGCCGAAGTCGGCCGCTTAACCGACTGAGCCACCCAGGCGCCCCGGGAAATAACGATTTAAGATGAAGTGCACAAAAAGCAATGAGTATGATTTTGTCTGAAAGGGAATTAAATGTTATCAAATATTTTACAGAAAACTGGTTTAGAATGCTTTTGATTTTACTTACTGTTTCTTGGTGAAAAAAAAAAAAAAAAATTCCGTATGTGTGCTCAAGTGTCCCAGATCTCAGGTGGGCTGGAGTTCAGTTTTGACCGTATTTGAACAGTTAGAGAAAAAGATTCGTTTGACAGCTTTTAGGTACTTGTAGTTGGTTGTTCATTTTACCATAATAGTCTCTGTAGGGGACAAAAAAAAAAAAGGATGAAGGAATCTAAGTTACAGCTTTCTCAGACTTTCTGCTTTAAATGCCAACTTAAAATGCCACCAGCCAGTAGAACAGGGTGTAATACTTTACTTTTCTGCTCTCTCTGGTAAGTGTGGTGTGAAAGTACATCAGGCACGGTTCACAGTCAAGGTGACTATTGATACTTCCATGTTCGTTTCATTTCCATGGCATTGTTGGTATATAATACCTCCTTAGATTTTCTCTGCTTCCTGCTTCGGGTTTATCTAGGCTTATGATGACTATTTAGCATATGACACTGTCAGTAGTATATTTATGTTGAGACCTTGCAGATGGGGATTTTACATTGAAAAATTATTTTAGCCATTACTCTCGTTTGTATGTTGCATAATCTCTCTCTCCCTTGTAGTTTCAACCACCTCTGAAGGAACGTCCTCCTTTTCTACTTTATCCATGCCGTCTCCCGACTCAGCCTCTCCGGAGAAGTCTGTTCATCTTCTACCCCGCATTTTGGCGGGACCTTCCTTCTGGTCTCTGGCCCAGCAACGGTCTTCTTCCGCCTCCTTTAAAGATGAAGATAAGACGGCCAGGGCTCACCACCCCTTTGCTCCTAGGGACCAAGCGTCTTCTGATGAAGAGGAGGACGACAACCTCCATCTGCTGGAGAGTCTTCCGGATAACTCCGAGTCTGCTAAAGAGCAGACAAGTCCTGCTTCTGCCAGTAATTGGGCAGAGTCTTCCACCCCCAGGGCAGACCACGTCACCTCTGTGTCCTGTCTGAGTTTTCAGACACCTGCCGGCCTGCCGGGGGAGCCCGAAACAAACGATTCCATTAAAACTCTCCTAGGGGAGGTGAAAAATGCCATAGTGAAACTACACGAAGACCTGAGCACTGTGATAAGAGAACTTAACGTCATCAATAGGCATCTGGTGAGCATGAGTGGGAATAGCCTGCAGCTAAAGTCTTCCCAGCTTCCCCAGTCTTCCGAGGGGACCTCAGATCACATGTAACAAGCCCGAGAGCCCCTGTCGGTAGAACTCATGTGGTTCCACCTCCCGAAGACCTAAGTTAGCCTTTTGTAGATTCTCATCCTTCTGGCAAAAATGGGGTGGTGGTTGGATTTTTCCTTGTCAGGCTTATTAACAAATCTCTTTCAAACCACTAAACTCATTTGGGTGGTTTCTTTTTTAAAGAGGAAAAAGCATCACCTTTGATAAGATTTTCAGATTCAGCTACAAACTGTTTTTCATTTGACACTGAAGAGAATTTCTTTCTTCCACACCCTGGACTTTACCTCAAAATATATTAAGCGTTAGTGGAAGCTGTGGCAAGACCTCAGGCTGCAAATGGCTCTTCCAGAGCTTTTGGATGAGCAGGTGGTAAGAAGGCCTTCAGAGCCTGGGGTTGCTGTTCTGTCTGCTCTTGTGCCAGGTTTCAGATTCTGCAAACAAAGGACCAGCAATCTTTCCCTTCCTGTGGCTGCCACCATTGGTTGGGGGGTTAAGCTGAGACAGGTGGGACATGGGACAGGTGTTTTTATTGCTAATGTTTATTGCAAAGTGAATTCAAATGCATACTTTGGTTGTATTTGGAAAATAAATTTGATATTTTTCATCTTCTATGTATCCTTTCAATTTATTAAGACAGCCTTTCAAGTAGGATTTTTATTTTTTATTTATTTTTAAACTTAAAAAAATTTTTTTAACGTTTATTTGTTTTTAGAGACGCTTTCATTTTGCTTTATACTTATTTGAGAAGACAGCGTAAGGGCTCCGTGTACCCATTGCTCAGTTCCAACAATTACCAACGAAGCGCTAAAATAAATTCCTGATTATTTTGAAGAAATATGGGACATCTAAAATATATTCTAATGCCAAACCCAAGCCGATTTTCATCACGCTAACTGGGGTAAGAACTAGAGGGAAATGCTAGTGGGAGTGTTAGTGCAAAGCCTATAATGTGGGAGGGTGTTTGGCATATTTGAGGAGGGGCAAGGAAGCCAGTGCGGCTAGCGTGAAGTGAGGGAAGGGGACAATGGTAGGAGATCTGAGGTCCTGGAGGAAAGAACAAGGAGCAGTGCCAGATGATACAGGTTCTAGAAGACCGTCGTTAGAGATTTTGGCTTTTACTCAATAAAAATTGTGACAGGGTTTTAGGGTGAAAAATGATCTTGGGCTTCTAAAATGATCACACTGGTTCTGGGGAGAGAGGGATGCAGGGACACGGGATGAGGAAGGTAGGCCGATTGGAAGGCCATTGCAGTTATCCAGATAAGACCGGGTGGTGGATCAAAGGAGGGTATATGAGAAGTGATTAGGGATTGGTTGATGGGTTGGATAAAATATGTAAGAGAAAAAGCGTCACAGCTGAACCCAAAGTACTGGACTGAGCAATTCAAATTGCTCATCAACTGAAACGAGGAGGGTGGCAGACGGAGAAAAGTTTTGAGGCATTCAGTTTGAGATAGGTTACATCTCAGATGTCCATTAGATAACCCAAGTGGAGATACCAAATAAGCAATTGGATATAAGAGTTGAGTCTGAGAGGGAGATCTAGATTGGAACGGAGGCGGAGGGGTTAGTAATTGATGGTTATTTAAAGCTATGAGACTGGATGAAATTGCCGAAGAGCAAGTATAATAGTGGAGAGAAGTTGAAGGCCTGAGCCCTGGGGCAGGCCTAAGAAGATCAGGAAGAAGTTAAGGAATCAATGAATAAGGCCGAGACGGAGCCACAACTGAGGTAGAACAAAACCACACAGCGTGTAGTGGTTGGAAGCCCAGAGTGTGTTTCTCTTCGCGACCCTTACCTCTTCCATATGCATATGCACCTTGCCGAGTTCTTTCCAAACCCTATTAGATTTTTTAAAGTTTTTGTTTAAATTTCAGTTCATTAACATAGAGTGTAATACTGGTTCCAGGTGTACAATATAGTGATTGAAAGCCCTATTAGATTTTGATGAAAGTTGCATTAAATCTACTCAAGAATTTGGAGGATTTTTACAAATTTAATCTTCTAATCTAGGAGCATCGTAGATCTGTGTCTTCTTTCATAAATTTTATGTTTAGCTTTCCAATCCATGGGCATGGTATTTCTCTATGTTCTATGTCTTCTCTTAATGCTTCACAGTAAACTCATAATCTCCCTCACAGAGGGCTTCTATTTCTTTTTTAAAGACTTAATCCTTTCATACTTGATATTTTTGTGTATTGTAAGTGCTACCTTTTTGCAAGTTAAAAAAAATTTTTTTTAACGTTTATTTTTGATAGAGAGTTGGGGAGGGGGAGAGAGAGGTAGATAGAGAATCAGAAGCAGGCTCCACGCTGTCAGCTCAAAGCCCCATGTGGGCTCAAACTCACGAACCACGAGATCATGACCTGAGCCGAAATCAAGAGTCGGATGCTTAACCAACTGAGCCACCCAGGCACCCCCCGCCACCTTTTTTTGAAAAATTTTTAATGTCTATTTATTTTTGAGAGAGAGAGCAAGAGTTGGGGGGTGGGGGTTGCCAGCTTTTAAATTTTGGAACATAACAGTTGATAGAAATCTAAATCTCGGTCTAGATTCACTAATAGTTAACAAGTTGCCATGTTTGCTTTATCTCCCTGTCTTGCTAAACATGTTTATATCTATATATGCATTATGTAGATAGGTAAATAGACACACACATATTTTGCTGAACCATTTGAAAGAAATGTTCGGATATCATGACACTTCACCACAGGATACTGCAACATACTTACTACATGAATCAGGGTAATTTTTTTCCAACCTACCTTCCAGTTAACGAGGCCTCTCTTCAGCTATGTCTAATCTGTTAACTCCTCCCATTACATTTTAAATTCAGTTATTCCTTTTTCATTTCTAGAATTCTACTTGGTTCTTTTAAAATATTTTAAAAGATTCTTTAAGAAAACTTTTCACACATCCATGTTTCTTGCAGATCTTTTCAAGTAAGAATATTAAGCAAACTAGTATAGAATTCTTACTAGCAAGTATAGTAAGTAAACTAGAGAGTATTCTGACCAGCAAACTATTAAGAATATATGCATTTAAGGCCATAAATTTCCCTTTACTGCAACCTGCCAATTTTTAAAAATTTGAAATACAATTCACATACCATAAAATTTACTCTTTTAAATATGGTTCAGTGGTTTTACTTTATTGACAGGGTTGTACAGCCATCACTACTATCTAATTCTAGAACCGTTTCATCACCACAAAAAGGTACTCCATACTCATTAGCCACTCCTCCCCAGTTTCTTCTCCTTCAAGCTCCTGGTAACCCCCAATCTACTTTCTGTTTCCATTAATTTGCCTCTTAATGCGTATTTCATATAAGTGGAATCCTATGTGGCTTTTTGTGTCTGGCTTCTTTCACTTAGCATGATGTTTTTGGGCTTCAACCATTGTAGCATGTGTGAGTACTTCATTCCTTTTTATGTCTGAATAATATTGCATTGTAAGGATATACCACATTTTGTTTACCGGTTCATCAGTTGATGGCCATTTCGGTTGTTTGCACTTTTTTGGCTACTGTGAATAATGCTGCTACGAATATTTGTGTGAACATATGTTTTCAGTTCTCTTGGATGTATATACCTGGGAGTAGAATTGCTGGGTCATACGGTTACTCTTACATATAACTTTTTAAGGAATTGCCAAGCTATTTTCTGAAGCAGTCTCACCATTTTACCACAAGTATGGGTATGTAGTATGTTCGTTGTCCTTTGGCTCAAAAAATATTCTAATTCCTGTCATGAAGAAGCGTAGAAGTGTATTTCTTAACTTCCCATCATTTGTACTCTAATAATTTTAACATATAAAGTTTTTAGGGGTCTGAGGTTTTTGTTATCTATTGCCCTGCTGATTTGTGCTCATGGTGTATGTTTCCTTGTGTACCTGATCATCTTTGATTATATGTTGGTCATTTATTTGTATGATTAATACAAGAATTTGTTTTTACTACTGCCAAGTGCCTGGTGCTGTTGCACCACCATACCGCTTAGGTAAATGAAGGTCGTGGCTTGAAGTTTTCTAGAATCCCCAGGTTAATCCTAGACTTAAATTTCTCATAAACGATGGTTCATTTCTAATTCATTCTCATTGCGTAGCCATTGGGTTCCACTTTGTTGTAAGGAGTGGTGTCATGTTAGACTTCCCACCTGTGTGAGGTGATTTCTGTTCCTATCACCATCAAAATGAAAGTTGGAATCGATTCAATTCCACAAATGCCCTTAGAGAAAAGTGGCTTCTATGATCATTTACCTATCAGGTCTCTGTTGCTTTTTTTTTTTTTTTTTTTTTTGAGCACCTATTACTCCTAAGACTATTCCAGGCCCTGGAGATTCATTAGTGAACAAAACCAGATATTCCTGTCCTCACAGACCCTGAGCCCTAGAGTTATGGGGAAATTTGATAGGTTAATCAAATTGTTGTTGTTGTTTTTATTGTAAAAATCGAATGGTTTGGGGAAAGGAAACATACAGTTTGGCCTGGTGGAGGGTTCAGGGAAAGCTTATCTAAGGAAGTCCCTTGAGCTGACATACAAAATCTAGGATTATCAAAATAAATGCTGCTAATGACATGTGGGGCAAGTCAAGTTCTTTATGAAATAACACAGAACATAAAATAAGGATGAAATGTTAAGACGTCTTCTGTTGGGTTTCTTCATATATCTGGGAGACCCACAAATGGATTCTTAAGGGATAGTAGGATACAGTATCTCCTTTTTTTTTACTCGCTCTGAAATTTCTGAGTTGTACATTGCTAAGAATTGAGAAGAAACAAACCTCCAGAGATACAGCACTCCTCTCTCCTTTCCTCCATTACCAAGAGGTGCTGCGTCAGATATCTTGAAATGTACTCAGAGATACACCCCACAAATAACTAAGGCAACAAAAGCTATCCCTTTGAGTAACTGCCTTACATGCACAAAGTAACTCCAGGTTTTAACTAGGTTTTACATAGCTCATATATTTTAATTGAACCATTTTTTTAAATCAGTATAATTAACAAGCACTTACGTGAGTTTCTATTTAGCCAACTCCATTAAGTGACTAGAACAAACCTGGCCTAAATTAGGAACGGGTATATTCTGATTGACTTTGTAATTATCTCAGATTAAAAATACTTCATTAAATGCTATTAAGTATTTTATTTGAAACTTGAGGCTCTTATAAGGCAGTTACAAAAATATTTTACAGTTTACCTATTGTCAAATTACTTACGTATTCATCCTTGAAATATTTAATAAGCACTCGTTACGAGTAGGCGGTTTGCTAGACACTGGGGACACCATGGCGAACAAGATGGGTGCGGGTCCTGGCTTCAGCGTCGCAGCTTCGTGGGGGTACAAGGAGAGGCGTGGGCGGAGTGTGATGTGTAAGTCTTCTGAGTTTAGGAAGCAGGGGATAGTGTGGGAGCGCCTGGTAAAGTGGGAGAGCCAGCTCTGATTTGGGGATGTCAGGGAATGCTTCCTGGAGAACACGAAGTCCAAAGTGAGTCCGGAAGGTTGAGCAAGGGTTGGTCAAGCAGAGGGCGTTAGGGTAGAGAATTTTCTAGGCAGAGACAACAGCATGTACAAAAGGCGGGAGCAGGAATGAACTAGGTGAGCTTGAGGATGGGACAAAGCTGGCAGGTCGGAGGTGAGGGCCATGGTTTTGCTTCATGCAGAGACACAGTAGGTGACGGTTAGGTAGTGTTAACTGACTAAATACCGGAAAAGGACTGAATGACAAGTAAATGGATCTTGTTGGAAATGAAGTGTCATGGAAATTTGGGGGCGAAAGGGTTTCCAAAATCCATCCACAAACTTGATAAAAACAGACTTCGTAGGGGATTTTTGGAGACTCCGGTGACTCATCTGCCCCACAAATGGGATGGTTGTGACAGTGGTTTGCTCTGGATGTGCGAGGAATGTCTTCTTCTTGTGCCTTCGTTCTGAAGAGCAGGTGAATCCTGAGAGCAGCCTGATGAGTCAGTTACATGCTCGAATACTGGGGACGCTTTTCCGAGGTCTCACTGTATTTTTAATAGAATGGATTCTGAGATGTGATAAAAGGATTTAGATATGTGGGATTGAGAGATTTTTATTTCTTGCAGAACACGAAGTAATTTGAGGAGGCCAAGCGTCTTATCGTTATGCCAGAGGATATGTGCCACCTTTTGTCAGCAGGCAGGCTTAGAAAAGAGTAAATTGGCTGGGAAGAAACTAGGTTTTCAAGATGATTTTGTTTGGTAGCTTCAAATTCTGTTTTCTCACTGATGGTGCAGAAAGTCCTCAAAAGATATGGTAATTACTGCAGAATTATGGCTTCAGGCGTCCACAGCCATTCAAACAGCAAAACTCCATTATAAAATACCAAGATCTGTGTGTGCGGTTGCACCGCGGTTGAAAATTGTCCCCTGTACTGTGACTGCATCACTCTTACAACACAGAGCACCCATGGCGAAATGCAGAAAGCAGACATTCTAGGACCTGCCGTGGTGAAAGGCAGGGCATGAGAGAGAGCAACGCATCGAGGATGAGCCCCAGAACCCTAGTTTAATATTGTTATTATTAATAGCGGAATAATAACAACAACGCTGACAATGGTTGACATTTATTGGACGTTGGAAAGATTCTAAGCACTTTTCAATTCAGCAACCCTATCAGGAAGGTTCTAGTATTGTCACGTCGCATATGAGAACACAGAGGCTAAGAAAAGCTAAGGAGCTTGCCTGGGGTCACATAGGTAGTCGTAAGGGCCAAAGCCACACTTCGAGCCCTGGTCCGTCTCGGGGTACCGGTCGGTGTAAGCACGCGACCGCACTGCCTCGCAAGTCAAGGTGAGGGTGGCCAGGTGGGTGGCGCTGCCTCGGTTGGGACAGGAGAGTGTGGGAGGATGACAGCCCCAGCCCGTTTGTCCCCAGCTTTGGGGGGAGCGGAGCTCCTGACTCCAGCCTTTGCCTTCACCATTCGCAGCCTGCTCTCCAGCTGGTCACCGACCCTACTCCTAGGGCCACTTGGCGGAAGCTGCCACCCCAGACCCCACCCCCCGGAGCTTCTCTTGCTGATCTGCCTGTTTCTGAAGAGCCCTCTGCCTCCACCCACGCTCCCCGGCCTGTCCTCGCCTTCTTTCACGTCTGGAGGCTGCAGCGGAGCTAGAAGGTGTTAAGACCCACTTTGGAGATGAAGAGACTGTCCCAATTTCTCTTCTCCTTACCTAATGAGACCTGGGAAATGTCATGTAGCCACACACCCTGGTTTAAGTGGGGACCGGTCCCTGGTTCACCCTAGCCGTGGAGAATTTCCAAGTGCTACCATGGGTCTCTGCCTCCGGAGTACATAACACGCACTTGAAAACCACGCAGAGCACCCCAGAAACAGCCAATGAGAACTCTAGAAAAAAATCTGGTTTGTATTTGGTTACATATAACAGTAACGTGTTCATACTCTTTTTTTTTTTTAAGTGGTGGGGGGCACTTGGCGTAGTTTCATTATCCCTGGCCCTGAAGATAGGGTATTTGCTTTCCTCCCACACCCAGGTAAGGTAAGGGTCCCAGGGAGCAGCCACCACCAACCCCAGAGGAGCTGGTTAACCCTGAACCGGTTCTGTTCCACCTGTACCCCTCCCCCCCCCCCCATTTCTCCAAAAATCAACAACAACAACAACAAAAAACAGAGAGAGTTCTGAACTCGAAACAGTAACCCACCAGATTAAGCCAAACGTGAGAATAAATACACAGCTTGAAAAGCACAAATTCCAAAGATGAAGAGAACCAGCAAAGTGAAGGAAAACGGCGTCGGTGCACCTGACCCGCAGAGACCGGCCGAGCGATTCGGAAAGAAAGTAGCACAGCGGCCAGACCATTTCGCGAGGGCAGAAGGGCGAGTCAATGACAGACCCGCGTCAGCTGGCACTTTGAAAGCCTTTGGAGACGGGAGGGATGGGACTGATCTGAGGCCCAAGAGGCGGGCGTAGGGGTGGGAGGTCTGCAAGGAAGGCAGGGAGGCCTGGCTGCCCGCGTCGGTGGAGCACAGCAGGACTGCAGGCAGATACCCACGCATTGTCTGTCGTGGGAGCCGTGAAAGAGGCCAAGGCTTTGAAAGAGGGGCTCTCAGGGGACCTGAAGCCAAAACGTCCTACGTTCATGAGGCAAGGGGCCTGACAGAAGATGCACGAGCCTCGCCCGCCCCCCTCACGATCCTAGTGTGTGCCCCAAAGAATCAGGAGCCTGCGATTCCATGAGACCCCGCGGGCAGGACGGGCTTTCCCAGCCCTCTCCACAAAAGCTGCGGAGGGGACAGGGCCGGAGGTGACCCTCCCTGAGCTCTGCTCCCTTCCTGAGCAGCCGGCCCAGATCCCCACCAGCTTATTTGTTTGCTAAGAAGCACCTGCTGAGCGAGGCCCTGCCAACTTCTAAATTGTCCCTGCTCTTTTGAAGGGGAGGGCAGCCCTGATGGCCCTAACCAGCACAGCCCCCTTCAGGGACAGTATTGGCAGGCGGCTTAGGAAACCAAAGATCCAAAGGCTCTCTCGCCTGCCATGTGGACAGGGGTTTGCGGGCAAGTCTTCACCCCGAGGCCTATAGATCTCCTCTTTTAAAGTATTTTAGGAAGCTACAGGAGGAGGGACACAACACACGAGTTTGCTGTGCTTACGGGTTATTTATCTCAGGGGGTTTCTACTGCTCAGTCTGTTCAAATCCCCTTGGCCTCACGTTTCCTAACATTTGTGGAGCACTTTGCAGTTGGCAAGCACTTGAACATCTCTCTTTAGTCTCACGGTGCTCGAGAGAGCTAGGCAGATGAGAAATGGGGGCCTCAGAGAGGCCGAGTCACCCGCTCAAGGTCACACAGCTCTGAGCAGCGGGGCTGGGACACCTCCCCCAGGTTTCCGATGCCAGAGGTACCCTCTCCCGCCAGCTACGCCCCGCTCAGCCTCTTTCCTAAAACACGGAGAAGGTTCACGATTCTAATCAGCTGTCAAAAACTCAGTATGGAGTCTCTGGCCTTAAAATTGTCTTCTATAGTCTTAATCTTGTAGATTAGCTCCGTTTAAGCCATTAACATATTTCATCATCTCTAATGTATGGAAATTGGTGTTTTCCTGTGGCTCATTAATCCCCACTTCTTCCCCTAAAAAGCCAAAGTTATTGGAAACAATATTACACAAAGACCAGAACACCTCACATTGCTGAGATGAGCTGAAAGGGGAGAGGGTGGTTATCACTCTGATTCTGTCTAGACACCTAAATGACAATCGTTAAAAGGGTGAATTTCAATGACTAATCTGCTGAGGTTCACGGGCGGCCCCCTTCTGCCGTGTAACATTAGAACACAAGCAGTTATGTGCCAGCTCCTTAGCTCATCACCTTTTCCTCATGGAAAACTTAAGCAAATGGAGATACTTGAATAGTAATAAGCCATTGATTCATTAGTTAAAATTCCTAATTTTATTTTATTATTTTACATTTTTTACTGTTTATTCATTTTTGAGAGAGACAGACAGAGTGCAAATGGGGGAGGAGCAGAGAGAGAGAGGAGACCCAGAATCCGAAGAAGGCTCCAGGCTCCGAGCTGTCAGCACAGACCCCGATGCGGGGCTCGAACCCACGAACTGCGAGATCATGACCTGAGCCGAAGTCAGACGAAGTCAGAAGCCGAACTGACTGAGCCACCCAGGTGCCCCTGAAATTCCTAATTTTAAAGACTTTAAACAGAATTCGGGGGACGGGACAGCGTTTGGGGTGAACATGTGCCTTTCTGTGGTTTCTCTCCTCTGTCTCTACACCTAGCTCCATGCAAAGCCTGCTGCACCCCTGGGACAGCACAGCCCCCTCAGGGTGGGGCGAGTTGCAGGGGGATCGTCAGTGTGACTAGCCGCCACCAGAGCCCCGTGACGAAGGTCAAGCTGTGCAAGCAGCGGGGCTTTGGTTTTGCTGCGGAAGCGGCCTGTCTAAGCCGAATGCCCCGACAAAAGAGAGGAAGCTGAAGCCACTACTGTGGTCCCTCTATTAGTGTCCGAGGGCTCCCAGAACAAAGTATCAGGAACTTGGTGCCTTAAAATAACCGAAATGTATTATCTCACCATTCCGGAAGCCAGAGATCTGAGATCGAGGTGTCGGCAGGTCGGGTTCCTTCTGAGGCTCTTCCTCCCAGGCCTCTCGCCCAGCCTGCAGTCCTCAACATTCCTTAGCTTACAGACACTTCCCTCCGGCCCGGCACCTCCACCTCCCTGCGTCTCGTCACACGTCTCCCCTCTCACATGTCCGTCTGTGTCCAAATTCCCCCTTTGGATAAGGACACCCATCATATTGGGTTAGGGTCCGCCATGATGACCTCATGTTAATGGGCTTACTTCTGCAAAGACCCTAATTCCAAATAAGCTCACATTCTGAGGTCTTGACGGTGAAGACTCCAACATCTAGTTCGAGGGGGCATAATTCAGCCCATAACAGCCTCTCATCTACTCACACGTGAAGAAGCACTTCAACAAAAGCAGCCCCTTCCCCAGGCACCCACCTGGCTCAAACCAGTCCCATCACAAGACAGTGACGCAGCAGAACATGAAGCCAGCCTCCTAGTGTTACCGTTTAGCCATTTGGCGGCCGTGCAGGGTCGTGGGAAGCAGCGGCGTGGGAAACCCAGGTCCAGGGATCAGACAATGCTGATGTGAGTCTAGGCTCTGCCCCTCCGGCTCTGCAGCCCTAGGCCTGTTCCTCAGGCTCCCAAGCCTCTGTTCTTTCACCTGTGCCATGATAGCATCCACCTTGCTCAGTTATTATAAATGGAAATGCATCTACAAGATCCTTGCACCTAGTAGATGCTTAGTAAATATGAGCCCTTCTCCACATTTCCCATGTATCTCACATAGTCCTGGGACTGTTCAGTGGACCTAACATTGCTATACAGGCAGTTCTGCAGCAAATATGTGCTCCTTGAGCTGACTTTGTGGCTCGATTAATTGACAAGGAGAAGTATTTTTCAGTGCCGGGGTTTTCACAATTCACCAAGGGGTACCAAGCCGACTGGCAGGCTGCCTCCTTTGAAAAGGATGCAGGTCGAACACCATGCCTGGCATTGATGGACTGTCGTAGTGTCTCTCCAGCTCCCGTGTCGCGTGGGCCTTTGTATCCGCCATACAAAAATCAATTGCCCTGTTCCTGAGAACCTGCATCCCAAGGAGCAGCATTCAGAAGAAAACGGGGGCTCTGGAGCATGCCTCTCTCTTTTCTGGGGCTCTGGCTGGCACCTGCTCCTCCACCCCTGCCTCAGGGGGATGAAGCTATTGCCTGCTGCAAAATGACACTCATGGGAAGGCTGCCCCTTGCCAAGGTCCCGCTGCGTCGATCTTACAAGTTCAGAAACGCTCACTTGATCGCCTTTTGCAGAGGTGCTCAACCCTGAGGAGACTGCTTTGTAATAAGCAAAAAAAAAAAAAGAGAGAGAGAGAGACTGTTTTTTATAAGCCGGATCGCTCTTTGGCACCAGACTGCAAGTGTTTATTTATTCATTTGTTCATTCGTTCACTCAGCCAACAAGCATCTATGGAGGGCAAGGCACTCTCCCACGTTAGCTCATCTGACCCTTAAAATAATCCCAAGGGTCTCCTTATCCTCCCTCTTACAGACAGGGAAATCGGGGCCTGGGGAGATGAAGTGACTTCCCCAGATGTCTGCTTTCGTGGTGGGCACAGGAAAACAATACACCAGCATCTTGGAGGTTATAAACCCAGAAAGGGGAAACCGGGTGCGGCCAGAGCCCCTGCACAGGTAAAGCTCTGTAGCATATGTCTGCCCGTCTCTTCATTAGGCCATCTCTAACCAGCCAGAGATGTGCCCCACCGTAGAAAGCTTTCCCTTCTTGGGTGCCTGGGTGGCTCAGTCTTGTTAAGCGTCCTACTCTTGGTTTCAGCTCAGGTCATGATCTCACAGTTCGTGAGACGCCCCCCGCCCTGCCCCGACCAGGGTCTGCACTGACAGTGTGGAAACTGCTTGGGATTCTCACTCTCTCTCTGATCCTTCCCTGCTCATCGTGCTCTCTCTTTCTCTGTCTCTCAAAATAAATAAGTACACATTAAAAAAAAGAAGAAGAAGAAAGCTTTCCCTTCTCAAAACTTATACAGCCAGTGTTTGGATCAGCGCTTGCTAAGTTATGCTGTGGTAACAAACAACCCCAGTCCCCAGTGGCTTACAACCGCCACGATTTATACATCGTTCAGGTTAAATACCAGCTGCCAGTCCGCCAAGGCTGATTCAAGCCATCCTTTTTCTGAGACCCAGGCTGAAAGAACAGAACAGGCTCTCGTGGCAGAAGGAAAGAACAACAGTGGAAACACAGGATGACTTTTGAAACTGCAGGCGAGGGTTACTTCCCTCGTAAGCCACCTGGCCAAGCCTGCTGTCACTGGGGCAGAAAAGTAGCAACGCTTTCAAGTGAAGGCAGCAAATAATTGGCAACAACAATCTAGTAAGGCAGGTTATCTATGTGTACGATCTCCATTCTCTAGTTTACAATATGGAAATAATATCAGTTCCCTCTTAATGAGGTACTTGTAAAGATTAAGTGAAATACAGTCTGTCTGGCCACAGTACATTGTCAATTTCCTTACAGTTTCGTAGCGCCTAGCACAGTGCCTGGAATAGAGTAGACGCTCGAGAGATCTTGGTGGCACTTTTGTCATCAATGAATATTTACTGATCAACTACCATGCACCCAGAGACGTGGTTCTAGGATGGCTTTTAGGATCTAGTGGAGAATAAGACAAGCAAAATTCCTGTTCTTGTGGACCATACATTCCAGCTAGTAAGGCTCGGATGGTAAATAACTAAATAAAAATTTCAGAGGGTGATCAGAGCTGAACAGGTACAGTGGACTCAACATCAACATGAAGGAAAATTCCTTGAGTCGTGGGCCCACCTGGTCAAGCCTCTGAAGTGACTCACAGGCAAGTAAGCCCATTCCAAGCAGCCCAAGTAATAGAAAGGAATTCTCATTTTTACCTTTATGTTCTTTTTTTAATTATTTCTTTTTGAGAGAGAGAGAGACAGAGTGCGAGCAGGGGAGGTGCAGAGAGAGAGGGAGACGCAGAATCCGAAGCAGGCTCCAGGCTCTGAGCTGTCAGCTCAGCTCAGAGCCTGTCGCGGGGCTCGAACTCTCAGACTGCGAGATCATGACCCGAGCCGCAGTCCACACTCAACCGACTGAGCCACCCGGGCGCCCCATCGTTTTTACCTTAATACTCGTAAAGCTGACGCAGCTTATGTCCTGAGCTGGCCTCTGGATCTTCTTCCTCCCTCTTGGGGCTGGATGGAGAAAGACTCCGAGGAGTGAGGGGGCTGACCATGCCGGGGTGACAGGGGAGGGGGAAGGAGGTGGGGGCCAAGGGCAGGAAGGCAGAGGTTCTTGGCAGTCACACCCAGCTCTGTGACCTAAGCATCGCCTCCCCCTCGCTGTGCTGAGGAAATCAGGCTGAGAGAGGTTGAGGAACTGCCCAAAGGCAAAAGGCCGGTAAGAGACAGAGGCGGAAACTGCACGTGGGTCGGCCTGAAGCCAAGGGTCTGTGCTTGCAGCCCCGTTACATGCACTTGCTATCAGAGCGGGGGCGCAGAGAAAGCAGCTCGGTGGGGTGGGCAGGGGAGAGCCGTGAGAAAGAGGAGACCCGGTCAGCTGGAAAGGTGAAGGAAAGTGCATGGGAAGGGGAATGTGTGGAGGGAGAGAATAAACACAGTCACAAGCGCAAAGCTCTAGGACGGACGTCCGGAAACCGTTAAGGGTGGTCAAAATCTTCCCTGATGGTTTTTTCTAAAGCTCTGGTATCCAGCCTGTGGCATAACTTTGGGACAGGGCCAGGGACAGCAAGACAGGGCCAGTGCAATGGGCCTCCCACCACGGGAGGCTTTCCAATCGCCCTGCGGGGCCCTGAGGCCCCATGGAAGGGTGTGAAATCCACACTGCTCCCGCTGAAATGTAAAGACCCAGCACTTTCCATCTGCAGCCGTGTATCATAATGTTTTGCTATCAGGCTCTGGGGCCCGAGTCTATTAAAATTCTGATGCTTCTGTGGCTGTGGGATTGGATAATGATAGAAACTTCAGCGGAGGAAGAAAAAAACGTAATGACAGCCAGCACAGCAGAAGTCAAATGCAGCGAGCGTGGTCACAGCCCCCGGGGCTGCTCAGCGCCGTCTATCCTGATGGGGAGAGAAGGGCTCCCACGACTTTGGGCTGGCGGTCATGGCTGATTCTTGGATGGCGTGAAAGGCGGAAAGGATTTTGGTGTCGAATAACAACAGCAATGACAATGCATCAGTATTTTACATGTGTCATTTGCATCTGCAGAGAACCTGATGTTTACAAAGTGCATCACGTTACATGCCCTCTGTCCAGCCCGACCACAACCTCGTGAGGCAAGGTTGTGATGAGCGTGATAACCAAATGCGTTTGGTTCCCCCACCTCCCCAGCGCGAGGCAAAACGCGTACCACCCCACCCCCGGAAGTTAGGTGTGGCCCCGTCACTGAAAACATGGCTGAAGACTTTCTCTGTTACGAGTCCCAGGTTCCAAGCCGGGGGGGGCGGCCCGGGTCCCAGAGGAAGGAGACGTGGAGCAGAGTCCCCAGCAAGCCCGCGAGGGACGTGGAGCTTGGGTATGTGTTGCTGGGCGGGCACCGATGGTGTCACTGCAGCAGAACCTAGCCATCCTGACCGATTCAGAAACTGTCCCCGTTTGCAAAACGAGCGAATGAACACCTAAGGCCTCCTAGACAGAAGCTTCAAGTGAAACCTGGGTCTCTCTGCTCCTTAGCACCAGGCTGAGCCAGGGCTGAATCCAGCTAGGCTTGCCTGCTAGAGCTGATGACCTTGGGCAAGTTCTGCGAGCCCCTGGAGAACAAAGACCGTAAGGCCCCACAGGGTGGGTGGGAGAACTTGAGTGACACACGGAAAGCACTTGGGTATCGCGGGTGCCTCACAGCGCGTTTTCCCCCAGCCCCGGGCTCTACCCGCTTCACCGACGCCGTGTTTCAAAGGTGCCCGTGCAGCTTAGGAAATTTGAAGATGATTCAGGGTTCCCCAGACACCCTCCCTGAATTGCTTTGCCTTCTGCCCTCAGCTAAGTAGAGTTTTTATTCCCCGTCTGAGCTCGGAATCCGGAAGGTGTCTCCTTTGTGTCCAATTAGAACATTTTTCATTTCAAAACGTATTGTTGTCCGGGGACAATGGCGTGAAAAGGAGCCGAGCTGCTCCTGAGAATAGAAGCAGGCAGTGAAAGGCTTCCTGAACACGGTGGCACCTCTGAGGGGCCCCTCTGGGCCCCGCACCGGCTGAGCCAGAACCAGGTGTCAGCAGGAGAGACCCTGTAATTAATTTTTAAATTTGCTATTATCATGCATTTAGGCAGCGGGTTGACGTGCCGCTTGGTTTTGACCTTTAAAAATGTTACAGGCAGTATCAGCTTTTCTCCAAAATGAAGGACATTGACCTAGAGGCTATAAAAACCACAACTTCGTAAGCTGGCAACCTTCCTTTCAAAGTTTTCTCTCATTTCCTTTTATTTTACTTGTCATCTATTTAAAGGAAACCCACAGACACATACCCTTCCAACCCCCCCCCCCGCCTCTTTTTTTTTCTGGAAATAAAGTATGTATTTCCATCCCTTCATTTTTTATTCCCAAAGTAGCTGTCACACTTTTTTTTTTTTTTTTTGTATTGTGGTAAAATGTACGTAACATAAAACTTACCACTTTAGCCATTTTTAAATGTACAGTTCAGTGGCATTAAGTACATTCATATCGATGCAGGCTGGCAGGTCCGAGGACCCAGAGGGGGTCCCGCGGGAGCAGCCAAAAGGGTCCTTGGCGTCGCACAGGAGAGAAATCAAATGCAAGGCGAGAGGAAGTGCGAGCAGAGATTGAAGACGCAGAGAGTACAGATGCGGACGGAGTGTCCGGGAGACTCAGAAAGGAGAGGAGAGGGGGTCTCGTCTTTGCTGGGGGCCTGGGGGTTTGGTTCAGGATGGTGGTCCTGTGCACGTGTCTTCTCGGGCATCCGGGAACAAAGACGGGGTTTTCCGTAAGTCACTGATGCCCTGGAGGGAGTCAGGGGTCTGGGTGAGTCGGGCCTCTTGGAAAATGTTCGTGACGAGCCCGCCCGGTCACTCCTTAGGTATTGTCTACTGTGCTGGAACACTCCAAAGAGCTCATTAAATCCTCGGCCTTCACGAGGAGGACATACACGCGGTTCCGCAAGCCACGCGTAAGGCGCGGGTGCGGGTGCCGGCAAGAGGAGAGGCAGCGAAACAAGCAGTCTTTCGCGGGGTCCCTTCAGTTTCCCTGCCTCACTCTGGTTGCGCGACCATCCCCACCGTCCGTCCGCGGAGATTTCCCGTCTGCCCAGACTGAAACTCTGCTCCTTCAACTCGAACTCCCCACCCGCCTCCCCCGGCCCCCCGCGACCACGTTCTACTTTCTGTGTCGGTGACTTTGATTACTCCGGGGACCTCAGAGAAGTGGAACTGTGCAACATTGGTCTTTTTCCGCAAGGCTTATTCCGCTGAGCAGAGCGTCCTCAGGGTTCACCCGTGTCCTAGCAGGTGTCAGGATTTCCTTCTTCCTGAAGCTGGATGATATGCTATTGCATGGCTGTCTCGCGCACGTTGAAAGGGTAGAAGACCTTCAGCGACCAGTGGCGACACGCTAGTTTTCCAGTTGGGACGGTGTTTTTCCCACACATTACTTCATCTGGTCCTCCAGCGACATCTGGAAATAAGCATGATCGCCCCGTGTCACCCGTGAGAGGCCGGGTCTCCGAGAAGCCGAGGGACGGCCGAGGCCACGCTCCCGAGTCGGGGAGCAGGACTCAAACCGCCCAGAACCCCGGCCTCCTCCTGGCTCCCATGACACCCTGGTCCCAAATGCTGAAAGCAGAACTTATTCGTCGTTGAGGCTAGAGTTCACTTTTTGATTTCACCCCCCTCCTGTATGCGTTCGCCAGCTTCTAGCCGGGGCTCAGTTAAGATGAGCGTAGTGACAGAGTCTCCTGGCAAAAACAACCACTTTGAGACAGAGGAAGGGAACAAAACCTACCCCAACCCCAGTCTCCCCGCTGTGAACCACCAAGGCTATCTCCTTCTGGTCTTTTTATAGGAGATCAGAATGACCGCGAGGGCCGCGGGACAGAAGGAAACCTCTTATTTATTTTTGAGAGAGAAAAAGAGAGAGCACAAGCAGGGGAGGGGCAGAGGCAGAGGGGGACAGAAGATCCGAAGCAGGCCCTGTGCTGACAGCAGAGAGCCCGACGCGGGGCTCGAACCCACGACCTGCAAAATCACAACCCGAGCGGAAGTCGGGCGCTCAACCAACTGAGCCACCCAGGCGTCCCTCCAAAGGAATTTTTATCTGTTAAAGTAGACTTACAGGATCTTGGGGCGTCAGGATAATGTTAAGCCAGGATTCCCTTTGGCCCCCAGCAAAGTGTCATCATGGAGGCAGCTGAGCTCCTAGAGGGAGGTCACTCTGCTGGTTTCAAGGACTTGGCAATGGGCTAGAGGCAGCGAGGGAATTTAATTTTTCATTTGCCTGAGTTTCCCACATCACCCTGGCAAGCACTTTAACCCCTTTCCTTTGTTCTTGGGTAGCCGGGAGTGTCCGAGGAATATCACACTTATTCCGCATTGGGGGTGGGGGGGTGCTGTTAGCTCCACTCTGCCCTCCGCCTGCCCCACACTCCATCACTCTTCACACATCCCCTCTGCCACCCCAGTGGAGGAGGTGGGATGGAGAAAGAAAAATGAGGCCATTCTAGAAGTCCAGCTTCGGGGTACAGGCAAAGCTCAGACTCAGGCTCCTTTTACTGCTGCCACCACGGGAGAGCCTGGGGACCCCTCCTCGGAGACAAGACGCTGAGTGGCATCCCACCGTGTGCTCCCCACCCCGGACCACTTTGAGGTAGGGCCGTATTGACGGTCGTTCCAAGCACAGCGATGTTTCTTCACTGAATGTAATAAACCGGGGACGTCAGTGCTTCCGCCGAGGGCCAGGCTCAACGCTCCGCGTGGAGGACACCAAAAGGAAGGTGACCTGTCTGTGACTGGAGACAGACTGGAGACAGGTCCTCCTCATGACCCCACAGCGGACCGTTCTGGAGGCAGCTGTGTCATGCTGGGGTGGAGCGACTAATTCTGCCAGAGACAGGGAGACGACACGCGAGTCCCGGAAGGCTTCACGGAAGAGACGTCGTTGGAGCCGAGTCCTCCGGGCAAATCTCCACCAGGTGACACGTGGGGCCAGCGCACTCGATGGAGCGCACAGGACACGCATCGATGAGCAGAGCGTCTGCAGGGAAGGGCCGGGCGGTGAGTGACAGGAGATGTTCTGGAAAGCAGGCACGTCCACCATCTGCGAGAGCCTTTAAGAAGACACGCGCAGAAGCTGGGACTTTCTCTGGCAGGCAGGGGGGAGCCAGGAAGTGTCTGGAAGGGGGGAGAATCAAGGGACACGTCAGCACCCGATGGCCAGCCACAGGGGAATGGGGAAGGAGGTGAAGTTCGGGGCGGCGGCCGGGAAGGAACGGGAACACTCCATCAAGCCCTCCCCCCGCCGCACCACCATCGCGGGCAGAGAGGACGGGCGAGGAGACAAAAGGCTGTCACAGAGTGCTTCTTGGGAACAGATGTGTCCTTGGTGGCGGCCTCGGGCCCTCAGCGCAGCGTGTCGGTTAACAGCCTCCGCGTGCCTGGGCTGGAAAGGCTCTGTGCACTCCAGCTGATGAGGGCTGGCTCTTCATTGCCCATAAAATACCATCCACGATGCACAGTGGGGGGATCGGGAGGCTTTCACATGAAGCAGAAGGGCCTGGCTGGTGGGGCCCAGCCTTCCAGGAGAGCTTCGGGTCATTTGAGGGGTGTAGAGCCATTCTCTCCCCGACCAGCCAGCAGGGGAGAATGAAATGCCACCATTAGAGACTCATTCCTCTGACATTTGATATCTTCTTTCCAAACACCCAGCTTTAGAGGTGGCATTCAACTTGGCCCCGCTCTCTGAGCCTTGGTTTCTATTAAGAATTTGCTACTTTCTTTAATAATGGTAGGACCTCGGGGTGCCTGGGTGGCTCAGTCGGTTAAGCGTCCGACTTTGGCTCGCGTCATGATCTCAAGGTTCGTGAGTTCAAGCCCTGCGTCGGGCTCTGGGCTGCCAGCTCAGAGCCTGGAGCCTGATTCAGATTCTGTGACTCCCTCTCTCTCTCTGTGCCCTTTTCCACTCATGCCCTCTCTCTCTCTCTCTCTCTCTCTCTCAAAACTAAATAGCCATTAAAAAAAACAATAATAGCGGTAAGACCTAGATCCTCCAAGGTTGGCATCAGAAGGACACTTCTGGGGTGGGGGCCAGCTCTTCACCACCCTTCACCTTGAGGATCTTAACTGCCATGGCCACGCTGGCCTCAGTATGTTCCCTTTTTAATGTTCAGGTAAGAGGTGGACACTTACCCTTCTACCCAAAGACTGGTCGGGGTGACAGCTGGCAACTATGGAAGTATAACGTGTGACATGCGTTGCATGGACCGGGTGGCACAACACATCCTAGTCTTTGCATCATAGGCCCTGTTCTAGTTGAACAAGTTACTAAGGAAAAGAGGCCCAGTGGCATTCCTGAGCCAATTCACGTGGACCCCGAGATCTGGCGACCTGCGTCTCTTTCTAATTCTGGGTATAATGACTTCACGTCCGTAGCTTGAAACCCGCCACCAAATGATTTGCACCATGGGAACTGGCCAACACTACAAATCACGATTTTTTTTCTCCCCAAAGAGCTGGTGGTGAAACATTTACCAGCACACCCCTGGTTACTGTCACGTGCCTACCCAATGACACAGCAATCCCACCTCGGCATATATACCTGAGAGGAAAGAGTCCACGCATCTACCAAAGGACAAGTCCAAGAAGGTTCGTGGCAACTGTATCTGTGAAAGACAGAAGAAATGGTCTAATGTCCACCAATAGGAGAAAAGGTAGACTGTGCTCTACCTGGACAAGGGAATACACCCCAGAGATTACGAGGAAGCAACAAAATAAGGTAAGAAGAGAGAGGGAGGCAAACCATAAGAGACGCTTAAATGCAGAGAATAAACTGAGGGTTCCTGGAGGGGCAGCGGTAGGGGAATGGGCTAAATGGGTGAGGGGTATTGAGGAGGTCACTTGTTGGGATGAGCACTGGGTATTATATGTAAGTGATGAATCACTAAATTCTACTCCTGAAGTCATTATTATACTATACGTTAACTATCTTGGATTTAAAAATACAATACAGTAGCAACCAATAAATGACACACAACAGACATTAGGTTGAGTGAAAGAGGTCAGACACAAAGACCACATTGTTGGATTCCTTTTATATAAGCTTCAAGAATGGGCAAAACTCGTATATTGTGATAGAATTCCGAATAGTGGTTCCCTGCACGGGGGCAGCTGGGATTGAATGCGAAGTGCATGAGTGGCCCTTGTGGGGTGCTGTTTCACGTCTTGATGTGGGTGACGATTACATGGGTGTGCGGCGTGCACATACGTAAAAACAAATCATGGGGCGCCTGGGAGGCTCAGCTGGTTGAGCGTCTGACTTTGGTTCCAGTCGTGATCTCCCGGTTCGTGGGTTCGAGTCCGCGTCGGGCTCTGTGCTGACAGCTCAGAGCCTGGAGCCCGCTTCGGATTCTGTGTCTCCCTGTCTCTCTGCCCCTCGCCCACGCGGGCTCTGTCTCTCTCTGTCTCTCAAAAACAAATAAACATAAAAAACGAATCAAGCTGTGTGTTTAAGGCTTGTATACTTTGTACTTCACTTTCCTTACCGTATATATTAAATACCTCAAAAAGTAAAGATAGTGTGTGTGTGTGTGTGTGCGCGCGCGCGCTAGGAAGCTCTTTCCTCCTTCCTACCTCCTTGTCCCAGGAGCCACACCTTCCTAAAAGTGCAGACTTGAGAAAGTTCTGGTTTTCTGAGGGTATACACTGCTCCAGATCATTTGCCTTTAGAAACACCCTTTCTATTCTGGGGACACGGGCTCTCCCTTGCCCTCTACCCAACGGGGATGACGTCAACCCACAGACCTCAGTAGGATGCCACTGTCAGCGCAGGAAGAACATCAACCCCGAATGCATGGCGAAGGCAGTTAGCAGGGGTGTGGCAATGCTTCGAAAATGTGACGTGTGCCTGGGACCCGGTGTGCAGAAGGGTTCTGTGGTCCTTGGTAGGTGCCCGATAAGTGTTTGTTAAAAAAACAAGCAACAGGGCGCCTGGGTGGCTCAGTCGATGGAGCATCAGACTTGGGCTCAGGTCATGATCTCATGGTCTGCGAGTTCAAGTCCCGAGTAGGGCTCTGCACTGACGGTGGGGAGCCTGCTTCAGATACTGTCTCCCTTTCTCTCTGCTCCTCCCCCACTCATGCATTTTGTCTCTCTCTCTCTCTCTCTCTCTCTCAAAAATAAACATTTAAAAGAAAACCAAACAGGGGCACTTGGGTGGCTCAGTCTGTTAAGTTCAGACTTTAGCTCAGGTCGTGATCTCAAGGTTTGAGTTCTAGTCCTGCATCGAGCTCTGGGCTGACAGCTCAGAGCCTGGAGCCTGTTTCAGATTCTGTGTCTCCCTCTCTCCGCCCCTCCCCCGCCCATGCTCTGTCTCTCTCTCAAAAATAAAGCAACATTAAAAAAAAAAAAAAAAAAAAAAAACTAAAAGAAAACCAAACAAACAAGTCCAAGTATTTGTCAAGGACTGAAAGGTACGAGGCTCCACATCGGGTTGGGACAAGGGTCAGTAGGGACCGTGCACAGGGACGAGCCAACACCAGTACGACTACCAATCGGGGCTCTTGGCTATAAGCACAGAAGCTGGGTCTGCACTGTCAGCAAAAAACGGTCTCGTTGAAAGGACCTGGGTAGGAGGGCTGGAGCTTCCAGAAGCACCACCCACACCATCCGCACGGTGCCATTGGGCTGGTCCAATGTGGCGCTCGCGCTCAGTGATCCTGAGACCCGGCGGTCGCACCACGGCCACTTGTGCAGCAAAGACTACTGCCGCCGCCGGAGAGAGGAGAAAGGGGTCTCACCCCCTCCTGCCCCACTGAGACTCAGGAGCTCAGGACTGGGTTTGGGTGGCCCAAGTGAATGACAAATGTCCACCACAGCATCCCGGCCTTCCTCGCTGCCAGAGTGCATGTGGCGGGGCTGCGGAGCTGCACGGCGGGGTCTCCTCTTTCTGCTCCCTGCTCTCCTCCCCGCCGGCTTCAAGGACAGGATCTGGTGTGTGTAGACTACGGGCTGACTGTGGAACAAGGGTGTCCATTCCAGAAGCTGCCCAGACTGATTCTGGATCCGGAGACCCCAGAGGGAGCCCCTGCCCCCGCGGACAACCAGGCCGGCCCAGTGCCATCATTCACACTCATGTCTTCAAAATCCTGGGCTAGGGGGCCCCTGGGCTGGGGGGATGGGCACTGCTTCTTAAAGTCACAGCAGCGAAGGTGGCATAGGAGGCAGGCAAACGGACGGAGAGAGCCTTCGGGCTTGGCCCCTGAGAGGTTGAAGGAGGACAAGAGGGGAAGACTGGATGGTGGCCGAGGTCCGGGGGCCGCAGTCATTGTGTCTGGGAGCCTCGGCTTGCAGATTGCTCGGCTCCCCACTCCCCACGTATCACTTATAACAGTGACAAGGACTTCACGGCCCTCGGTGCTTTAGGGCCAGTATGTCCCCCAATGATTGGTTCTTCTTATCTTCATTGGAGAGACGAGGAGGCTGAGGCTGGGGGTTCACCTCACTAGGAAGTCCCAGGCTCAGGGTCTGAACTGCCTCGGGAGGAACTTGAGATGTGGCACCAGGAGCGAGGCCCAAATGTGTGTCCATCCTCCCAGCCGGGCCGTGTGAGTCTCCCAGGCTCTCTGAGCCTCAGTGGCCTCATCTGTAAAAGGGGGATAATGACCTCACAAGCTTCTTATTTGGATTACAAGAAGTGATGTGTGTAATACATCCGGCAGGGTTTTAGGCTGTACGAAAACACAGTAGGTACTTAAGAAATGTTAGTTGAATGTGGTAAATCCAACCAAGCCCATTTAACAAAAATAAATTAATCCTACGTATTTCTGCTTAACTATGGCCAAGCATCTCAGGGCGGCGGGGGTGGCCACGGGCAGGGAGAGCGGGGGAGATGGTCCTGGGCGTTTGTGCTGGTAACTGTTGTGCAGGTAACCGTGAGAACAGGAGGTACTCATGGTTTTCCGCTTTGCAGTTACTTTTATTAAAAATCACAAATTCACCGAATTCTTCTCAATAAACCTAGTCCTGCCAGCTCATGCTCTGACCCCATTCCCTAGCAAACGCCCAGCTCAGGCATGCGGTTCCCAAGCCCCGCCCCCCTGCAATTGTGTCTGTTGGACACAAAGGTCAATGTCCACGGCCACCCAGTGGCCCAGGGTGGGGCGGAGGTTAGAGTTTCATAGGGAGAGAACTCCCAGGCCTTCTCCCCAGGCCCCTCCCTTGCTTCCTTTGGACCCCTCCTTCCTCAAGGGCACCTAGCAGGCAAGTTCACAGTGCCCCTAGCCTCGGCTTGGAAAAGACACCTTCAGAGGAAACGCCGAATCTTTTCTGCAAAGTCACCACCTCCCAGGCCACACGCAGTCAGGACACTCCCCTAGGGTTCAGGTGCCCAGACACAGATCCCACCAAGAAGGCCTTGGCAAGGAGTCACCATCCCCATCACCAACCGGAGCCAGCGTCGAGTTTCAGCATGTTCCGGGCCACCCAGTCACAGGGCCAGAACCGGGACCAGCCAAGGTCCGCGCAGCAGCTGGCTCCAGCCCCCAGGGGTGGCCTGAGACAAGACCCTGCCCGCGCCTGCTCGCCCTGGTGTCCGCTGCGTGTCTGGGGCCCTCAGCATCTCCGAAAAGTTGCACAGCCTGGGACCAGACAGTCCCGCATTCCAAGTCCCCTCTTCTGCTGCTGCCCGTCGTGTCCCCTAGACCCCATACCCCACTCCCTCGAGCCCCAGCTTCCTCGTCTGGACAGTGGGCGTCCTCACAGCGCTCATGACCCGCTGTCTTCAGAGGAGTCAGGGAGATCAGATGTGAAAATGGCCTAGCACCGCCCAAGACACACGATGGGCGGCCGCCCATCACAGCAGTGGTGATCTTTACAGGATTCCATTCGGACTGCTCGCGTTCACGCAATTATTTCTGCTGCGGCACTGATCTGCGTGCCCCGGGGCCTAGCCAGACCGCCGGGGTTCCTGCCCTCCCTCAGCCCTTGCCCTGAGCCTGCCGTCACTCCCTGCTCCCTCCTGGATCCACCTGTGGGGACCAACCCCCCCCCCCCACACCCTCTCCCATCCCTCTCCCTCTCCAACCCCTACCCTGGAGTCAGCCTGAGCCCCCAGTCTAGACCAAGGTCACCCACCTCTAGGTTCAAGGGCAATAACACGCTCCCTTCCTGCCAGAAAGGCACCACACAAGTTTTGTCTGTTGTTATATTCCATGTTTAATAACTGCTTTCTAACAGAAACAGACATAAAAAAGAGGAAAGCAAAAGGGTTTACAGTAAGAATCCCTTCCCTGCTTCGCAGCCTCTATCCCTCCACCCTCTTCATCCCGGTGTGAGGTCACACCGCCCGCCCGTCCCTGATTTTCCTTACACAAGCTGTGTGTCATTTCCCAATGCATCTGGCGGCCCTCTGCACACCAGGCGCACAGACCCACTTTGTCCTCTCTAATGGAGCCTGGATTCCATTGTGGGGGCCCCGTGGTGTGCCGGGTTTCAATCCCATTATGATGGAAATGTAGGTTGCTTCCATGCTGTAGTAAATAGCTTTGTGTGTTTGTGCAAGTAATTCCTTGGAATGAAGTCCTAGAAGTGAATTGTTAGGTCAAAGTTCATCCGGGCTCTCTGCTCCCTGTGGGGTCAGCCCACGGCCTGCTGGGTGGTCCCCTTGGCCCTGCCTGGCCTGTCCACGGACCCTTCCTGTGAGCTCTGATATAGGCCTCACCACCAAGCCCACCCGTGTTGTGTTTTTTTTTTATTATTATTATTTTATTTATTTATTTTTGTAGAGAGAGAGCCCTCGTGCAAATGGGGGAGGGGCAGAGGGAGAGAGAGAATCTTAACCAGGCTCCATGCTCCACAAGGAGCCCAATGTGGGGCTCGATCCCATGATCCCTTTGGATCATGACCTGAACCAAAATCAAGAGTCAAATGCTCAACCAACTGAGCCACCCAGATGCCCCAAACCCACCCATATTTTGATGGTGGTTCATTCACTCATTCATTCATGATCTCCTCCAGTCGGACCTTGTACTGGAGGTAGGGCTCTACAGAAGGCCTGGTCCAGCACCTGGAAGCTTGTGACCTTGGGTTAAATCTTCCTCTTCTGTGAGATCCCCTAGGACACACACACACACACACACACACACACAAGGCCTCTGCCCCTTTTGGGCTCCCACAGCCGACGATGCAGGTCTCTCTGTCTCTACTGGAGATGCACCTACACACCTTCCAAAGACATCTTGTTCTGCCCCTGGTGGTAAAAAGAGTCCCCCCTCCATTCCAGAAGACCAGGCCCTGTCCACCCCAATCAGACCAGGGCTAATGGGACTCCTGTCCTGGGAATCTGGGGACGATGAGACGTCTGGCAGATGGTTCTGGTTCTGGGGGTTTGGGGGTACGGCTGAGAATGAAAGCTACCCACGAGGCTACGTCATGGGAAAGCAGGCCCAGCACTGCCTGTCACCTGGGCATGGGGCTGGCACGCAGAGAGGGGCAGAGGGCAAATATCCCAGAGACAGGCCGGGAGAGATGCCCTCTCTCCTGGCAGTTAAGTCCCGGGATATCCCCCTCATCCTGACAACAAGCTCACTGTATTTAAACTGGGTCAAGAGGGGCGCCTGGTGGCTCAGTCGGTTGGGCGACCGACTTCAGCCTGGGACATGATCTCACGGTTTGTGGGTTTGAGCCCCACGTCAGGCTCCGTGCCGACAGCTCGGAGCCCGCAGCCTGCTTCGGATTCTGTGTCTCCCCCTCTCTCTGCCCCTCCCCCGCTCACACTCTGTCTCTCTGTCTCTCAATAATAAATAAACATTAAAAAAAATTAAAAAATAGTAAAATAAAATGAACTGGGTCAAGAGAGGTTTGCTCCTTCCGATCCAACACAGTGACGATGATGCTTCCCTCATCTGGCTGTGGGCTCCTGGGACAGAGACCCGGCTGTCCCCTTCTGCTCACCCAGCAAATGCTGACTGATGCCCTTACAGGGGCCTCACCCAGACCCTGTGAGGGTGCACTAAGCCCATTGTCCCTTTGCAGTCAGGACACTGAGGCCGAGAGGGTCCATCATTTGCCAAGAAATGACAGGGTCACGTCTCACGTTGGGTCCTGACTGAGTCCACTGCGGCGGCTTCCCACACCGATGTTGCTGACTCAAATCCCATGTCCCCTCCACTTGTACCAAGTTACGTCGAAGCCCCAGCCCAACTCCCTGAACTAGGTGTGCACCCTGGATCCCTCCGAGTCTTGGCAGGGGGGAGGTTTGGGGTTGCACCAGCAGCACTTCTGAGAAACGGAAGGAACGCAAGCAAGGACCAGGCTGCACCCCACCGTGTCGCTCTGGGGTCCCCCAAGGGCTGCTGGGCTGGCCGCGCCCTGACTCCTGAGATCACCTCTGCGGCAGCACCGCAGTCCTCTGCTGGGAGCTTGAGGCCACGGGGTAATGACGAAGAGATGACAGACAGACCGGCCTCGCTCGGGAATGGGTGTGGTTTATTACCCTTCTGAAGGTCTGCATTGGGGGAACAGGGAACAGTGCGCCTTGGAGGGACACATTGTGGCTGCGGCTTGTATCAGTTGGAAAATAAAAAAGTGTTCCCCCAGTGGGATATTTCCCAACCCCGTCCCCGCCCATCGCCACAAGTAGAAGCGAGACTTCCATTCAAGGCACATATGTGACCCTTGTGCTCAGGGACTTCATCTGGGTCCTTGTCTTCACCCTTCACGGGCTCTGAGGCTCTGGGAGCTACTTGCCCAAGGGGGTTCCAGATGGACCCGCATGCTGGTGCCCCTGGGTCCTCTCCCAGGCCCCTGATAAGAACATGTGACTAGAACCAAGATGACGTGACTCTCAGGTGGGTTGGCTGGGGGACAGCGACCCTCGGAGACAAGTGGTCCTCTCCAGGGGGTAAGAAGGTACCTCTGAGAGCAGCCATAACCAAGGGGGATCTGGGAGGAAGGGCTGTTAGCCCAGGTGGGCTTCAGTCCCCTTTCCCTGGAGCAGAGAGCCCAGCGCTGCCCCCTCCTTGCCTCGAGGCAGCTGGTCTCCAAGGGGGCAGGCCGCAGAACAGGTCCCTGGAGCCCTCCAGACCGTCCACCTTCCCCCAGGGTCCCAGCTGGTACAGGATGGACCTCTCACGCTAGTTTGGAGGCTCCATCTGGACGGAAGTCAGTGTCTGTTCTGGAGAAGGCGCCCCGGGAGTGACAGGGCCAGGGAGCCTCATGGGCTGGTATTTGGGTACAGCTGGCTTCCTGGGGCGATGGGAGGGACAGATCCAAAACAAGCAATGAGAAAACATAGTGTGCTGAGAGCAGGCGGCGTCCTGCAGCTTCAAGAGGGCTTCCTGGAGGAGGAAATGCTACAGACACGTCTTGTAAAACCAGTAGGCGCTCATCCAGCAAAGCCCAGGGAGTTGGGGAGGGGAGGGTACCCAGGCCGAGGGATCGGCATAAGCAAAAGTGGAAGGAGGAACATGAGTGTGCGAGGTACTGTAGCTAGTGCGAATTTTCGAGACGGGGAGCAGAGAGAAGGCTGGGAGAGTGGGCAGAGGGCAGCCGATGTCAGGGAGGAAGGACACCGAAGGCATTCGGGAGACAGGAAGCCAAGTTCTCGGGGCTTGAAACTCACTTCCCTTTGGCTCAGGGCCTGAGCACAGAGAACTAGAGGCCTGGGCAGGTCCCAGAACAGAAGTGGGCTTCATCCTACAGGTGGAACAGTAACAAAAGTCAAGGGCACGAGGCCTGGGGACAGCAGACAGGCAACAAGGCAGGCTATCACACTCAGAGAGCCCTGGGGAGGGAGAGGCCCTCACAGCTATTAAACCTGGTCACTGATTGAAGAGCTTGTGGAACATCCGCTAATGATGGCTCCAGGCTGTCCCCAGAGGCCTTGCTTCTGGAAGGTAGGGTGTTGCCAGTCAGCTCCAGGGAACAGGAATTCTATTAACATATAGCCTCAGTCCTCAGAATCTGCTTTCAGGTTCTAAAGACAGAAGATAAATGGCCCTTATCATTTTTATGTAGCTGGTGTCACTGACAAAGCCACACTGAGCTGCTTTTGAACTGTTTATTAGGCACTTCAAGACCTTTCTCCAGGAGGAAGACGCATCTGGGCTGAGAAATGACTCCTGGTTCGATGTGGTCCGACTCCACAGGATACAGGTAGAGATGCTCTCGGCTCCAATTAAAGCTGCAGGGCCTGTCTGAGCACTGGGCACCTGGGCCTGGCTGGGGTGATGGCATCCATGCCCCCACCTGCAGGAAGCAGGCATCCTGGACTCAGCTGCTCAGCAGGCAGCCGGCCTCTCTCACCAATGGTGGCAAGAGAGGAAGGGGGAGGGGGGTGTCCGCTGAGAGCAGCGGCCTGATCTCACAGAGAATCCTCAGGGCCACTCCACGGGCAGGATGATGATCGCCGTCCCCCAGCGGGGACCCTGAGGCCCAGGGAGAAGCCAGGCCCAACACTGGCCACGGGCCCTGCGGCACCCTGGCCCCTCCACCTGGCACCTTCCCGTCCTTCCGGTCCTTTCCAGGGGCTGGGAAGGCCAGGGGCCTGGAATTGGCTGGGTGAGGCTAATGGGGGAACTTTTTTTTTTTTCCTAATGTTTATTTTTGAAGGAGAGAGAGACAGAGCATGAGTGGGGGAGGGACAGAGAGAAAGAGAGAGGGAGACAGAATCCGAAGCAGGCTCCAAGCTCTGAGCCATCAGCCCAGAGCCCGACGCGGGGCTCGAACTCACGAACTGTGAGATCATGACCTGGGCCGAAGTCGGACGCTTAACCGACTGAGCCCCCCAGGCGCCCTGGCTAATGGGGGATCTTTCAACGTTTTTTATTTATTTTTGGGACAGAGAGAGACAGAGCATGAACGGGGGAGGGGCAGAGAGAGAGGGAGACACAGAATCGGAAACAGGCTCCAGGCTCCGAGCCATCAGCCCAGAGCCCAACGCGGGGCTCGAACTCACGGACCGCGAGATCGTGACCTGGCTGAAGTCGGACGCTTAACCGACTGCGCCACCCAGGTGCCCCACTAATGGGGGATCTTAACGCCACCTCACACTGGACAGAGTCACTTTGGACTCCAGCCTCGTGTCTTTGGGGACCTCTGTGAAGGTCAGGACAGAAGCTGTGAGCTATTTCCAAGTTCTAGACAACTTAATCAGGACACAATCCATCCTTTTGATTATAGACCTAGGACCTAGACCATCTTTCAAACTAATGAGAAATCTTGTTTGGACGTGTCAGGCTCCCCCCGCCTCCCATTTTTTATTACTTTCTCCCAGAGCCTTGCCTGAATACAAATCTACCGGGTGCGGGGCCGCTTAGCCTGCCCATCCCCTCTGCAGCTGGGTGCTTTAACCCCAGATCCCCGCAGGACTCTGGGGAGCCCGAGCTTGCCCCAGGAGCCCGGGGCTGAGACCGGCCGCTGCTCCTGTGGGGGACCTGCTCTGGGGGCGGACTTCACACTTGCCGTTCTTTCTTACTCCCTGTTCCCTGTTGCTGAACGCAAATTTTCACGGGTGAATAAAAAATCCCGCAAATGAATGGTTCGCGTTCCAAAAGCCGCTCTCAGCCAGCAAGAAAGTTGCAAAGACAACAGCAAGGTTGTTCTGAAGCAGAAGGCCGGGAAGAGGAGGGGAGGGCAGCGAGGGGAGGGGCGCAGGCACCAGCTGCTGGGCTGGGAGGGGCCTGGAGGTGGGCAGGACACCCCAGGCCGCGTCCAGGAGGCCAGATCAGACTGTCCGGGGACACGGCGGTCAAAGCGAGTTGCGCCAGGGGCCCGTAAAGACCTTCCCTGGAGAAGGACATTTGCGTGAGGACATTTGTGTTTTTCAGCCCAGCGGCCTCAGCAGGACCCAGGGAAACAGTCCATGCCGGCGCTCAGAAGGCAGGCAGCATATAAGAACACCCACTAAGGGCTAACGCGGACCAAGTGTTTTACGCAACTTTAGCTCCCTGAACACTCAGCCTTCTCATGGCAAAATGGGGAGAACCAGTCCCTGCTTCCTGGGGTTTCATGAAAACCAAGTGAAACAGCAAAGGCTCAGGAGGCCACGCCGGAGGCTGGCCGGTGGGAGGAGGGCCCTGCGGGCCGCGCTCCGCAAGTCCCCGCATCTCCTCCCTGGCGCCCCTGAGCGGGCACAGCCTGTGCCCGCTCGGGCTGGGCACTGAGTCAGAGCCTGAGTCATGGGCTGCTTCCTCCAGCGAGGAAGCTCTCCTTGGCACACACCGTCCGGTTACTCAGCAAGTGACCCCGCGTGGGGACGGCATCTGCCGCCCAGGGATCCGAGTTCCTGTGAAGCCTGGTGATTAATTCAGGAAAGTTCCAAGGTGCAGCGGGCTTCCCCTGGGCGCTGGGGTGAGATCTCTGGACGTGGTTTCAGGAACGTGGCCGGGTGGCAAGGTCGGCCTTCCCAGTGCTTCCCCCGACCCCGCAGGTCAGTCTCCTAAACTGCCAGGGACCCTAAACAGCTGGGCTCTGGAACCAACCTGCTTGGTGGGCAGGTTGTTGGAAGGCCCGCCCTGCTGTGCACCTGCTGTGGTGCCTGCCCGCCCCCCCCTCCCCCACCCCCCCACCCCCCCCCCCGGACGTCAGGAGAACAAACCGCTGCCCCCAGGGGAGAGCGAGGCCCGAGCTGCACTGCGGCTCACCTCCAGCAGACCAGTGTCCCTCTCTGGGCACCCCCCTCCTGGCTGCTCCTGGCCCCGGCAGCCCCCTGATGCCCCAGCTGGAACCCTCCCTGCCCCGATGGGGATGAGGTGGCCCAGAGAGAGCAGGGCAATCGCACTGCCAATTATGACTTCAGAGAAACGGTCTCGGGCTGAATCCGATTAGCCTCCCCAGGGCCGAGCGCGTCTCCCACGTGTGCCTCCCACACCCAGGCCAGTCAGTTCTCTGCATCCAAGAAAGCAGGCCCAGTGCTTCCTGCCAGAGCTGGCTTCCAGCCTTAACAGATTTCACAGCCAAGGTATCTTTCCTGATACTCAGCTGCTTCAACCCATCACTCCTCCTTACTGCCGTGAACCTCGAGCTGCACGTTCTCCTCCTCCACGGTTGTGCCCTTCAGAGGTTGGCAGAGCAACTTATTTCTTGGCTAAGGGACAGGCCATCCGTCTTCTTAATCTGGCCTCATAAATCAGCCACGTGGGCAGCCCCAGGCTCCCCTGCTGCCCCCCAACCCCTGAATCCTCTGGGCACTTCTCAGGGCAGCGCCAGAAACTCCAGCCCCTCGTGGGGTGGGGGGTGGGGGTGCATTGTGCTCCCAACGTGCCCAGCACCGTCCTCCTTCCCCACTGACGGGCGAGGGGCTCGCAGCTGCTCGGGCAGGAGTCCCACCAGCAGGCAGCCGCTCCTGTCACCAGGGCCTTCTCCTGGAACGGGGACGTTTTAAGCTTGTTGGGATCAATTGCCCGTGGCGTTCCGCTTAATCCCCCTGCCAGGCAACTGACGGCTTCAGCGGAGAGGAGGGGCAGGAAGGACTGTTTCAGGACCCTAAACCAACCCCTCAGGGGCATGGCCTTCAGTGTGGACAGTGGAGCAGGGTGCACTGGGGGTCTGAGGAGGAGGGGGAGTTAGAAGCATCCCAGGGCCAAAGATTCCATATTTAGAAAAAAGCACCTGGGCTGTAGCCCCTGGGGAACCCTACTTAGCCCACTCAAGGGGCAGTGGGATCACCTACGGTCCAGGGCCAGGCCTGGCATGCGGCCAGTGCTCAGGAAGGCTTCCTAAGAGTACAGATGTGGTAACTCTGATGAAGAGAAAAGGTGTGTGTGTGTGTGTGTGTCAGTAATTTCTTGATGGAGGGATTTTTTTTAAGATTCACAAAGTTAAGGCGTGCCTGCCTGGGTGGCTCAGTCGGTTAAGCGTCCAACTTCAGCTCAGGTCATGATCTCGCGGTCCGTGAGTTCGAGCCCTGCGTCGGGCTCTGTGCTGACAGCTCAGAGCCCGGAGCCTGTTTCGGATTCTGTGTCTCCCTCTCTCTCTGACCCTCCCCCGTTCATGTTCTGTCTCTCTCTGTCTCAAAAATAAATAAACATTTTTAAAAAATTCACAAAGTTAAGTATTCAACTAAAATTGATTTAACGTCTGCTCTGTTCTGAGCAGGTACGGATGAAAATACAGTCCTTGCTTGATAAAGTATGTATGCCAGAAGGCTTCCTGGAGGAGTAAGGATTATTAACCCTGCCACAGGCTGGAGAGACTTGGGGACCATTAGGCTAGAGCAGAGGTCCTCTGACTTTGGGTCTAGTACAAGCAATGCCTGGGAACTTGTTGGAAATGCAGGTTCTCAGGCTGCATCAGTCACTCTGGGGTGGGGCCTGGCCCCCCGGCAGGTTACAAGCCCTCCAGGTGATGATTCGGTGAGAACCACTGGGCTGGGGTACAGGAGACCCACAGAATGGCTCTATCATTCTGCAGTTTGACAGTGTGCATCTGGGGAGCAGGCAAAGCAGAAACATTTGTCAAAGGATGAGATATTTGGTATTTCTTCAACGAGCATCCAAAGACGGGAAGTACCAGAATCTTATGGACATTTTACCCGTTTTGTCCTCCAGGTTGGACATTACCAGAATTGCTCCATAAAGTCGCTCCCCGTTTGCCCACCATCCTCACCCCCATTCTTGCCTCTGGGAACCCCCTTCCTCCAGGCATCACTGTGCTTTAGGAGGGGCTCTCGTGAGGGGCTGTGAGAACTGTGTACCCGCCTGCCTTTGTCGAACGGTGTCTTCCTCTCATTCTTGAAAGATATTTTTACTTGATGCAGATCTAGGATCTGCTCCGTTTATTTTCGTATTTGGCGATACGACTTTCCAGATCTAGCCTCTGTGCTGTCAGGCACCTGCCGTTCAGGGGTGGTTTTGTCTCTTCCCTCCGGCTTCTCGTCAAGTGCTGGCCTGCATCCCCACGACGGGTCCAACTGTAGAATTTTTTCTTTATCCCTTGCTTGGGATTTATTATGCTTCCCGGACTGAAATTCACATCTTTTATCAATGCTAGGAAATTCTCAGCCATTACCTCTTTGAATAATGACTCTCGTCCCTTCTCTTCTCCTTGTGGAACTCCAAATAGAGAGGTTCCATTTCTTTTTGCCCTAACGCTCCCACCTCCTGGCCTCCGTTTCATATTTCCTGTGTCATTTTCTTCTGTCCTGTTTTACGCATCCTGGTCATTGCTTCCGCCCCATCTTGTCATCCCTAATTTTCCCTCCAGAACTAGGTCTATTTGCTGCTAGGGACCCGATCCATCCGTCGAGTTTCATGTCTCCGTTATGCCATTTTTTCATTTCTAGAAGTTCTACTTGGCTCTTTCTCATCTCTCTCTGATAACTTTTATAGTCTTCCCTCCCCCCACCCTTGTCTGTGTTCTCAATCCTTCTTTCTTTAAACATTTTTAACTTGCTTATTTTTATTCTGTTCTGATCAAACATCTGAAATCTTTTGATCTAGTTTTGCATGCGTGGTTTCTGCTGACTATGACTCATCGTGGATTGTCTGCTCCTGTGTTTTGCGACTTGAGACCATGAGCCTGATGCTGTGCTTCGGGGACCCAGGAGGACCCAGAAGAGGGTGGAGGTACGCTCCAGCCGTGTGCCCCAGCCTGGCCAAGCCAACACCACTTTATGTCACTGGCTTGGGGTTTTCTGGACCACTCAGTTTACAAATTTGGATCCCAATCCCCAGTGAAGGTCAATCTAAGTTGACACATTCTCAGGAAGGAACATCTGTAAAATCTCCTACATTGCAGACGCCGGGACAAAGGGGTGTCCTTGTTGTCTTTCTTGGCCGGCAGTTTGGTCTTTGTAGGTTAGCCACACGCTGAGCATACCACTTTGAAGGTTCCAGCTTGAGGGGAGGGTCTCCCTTCTGACTCTCAATCTTTCGCGAGCTCATGATAAAATGTCTTCGCTTCCCCGTATTGCGGTTAAAACTCAAGTCCCGAGTCTCCCGTTATGGGCAAATGCTTTGGGACCCCCAGAGGGTCGGCGTTTGCTTCTGTTTCCGGTGTCAGCTCCCTCATCATTTCCGGCTCTCGGGACTTTCCCTTCCTTCCTTGCAAACTAAGCTATGCGCTGAATAAAGTTTGTGGTAACTGATCCTGCATTTGCAGGCGATTTGTAGCAGGAGGGTGTCCCGCTCCCCCAACCCAGTATTGGCGACCGCAGTCCCCAGACCACTTAGATGCGGCCTGGCTCTCAAGGAAGCCCTGGGCGTCAAGGACATAGACGCAGACACAGGTGACCCCAGGGCAAGGACGCGACAGCTGCAGTGGGGCTGAGGGCAGAGGCTGTGGTGACTCAGGCAACGGCCCGTTCAGGGCCTGCTGGGTTGTACCAGCTGCACCAACCAGCACACTGGGGACAGAGAACAAAGTGGGCCCCACTCTGGGTGCAGCAAGTGGGACTCTAGGGGGACCCCGGCTCCCCTGGCAGGGAGGGGCCCCAGCAGGCAGCACTTTGAGGCCTGCCCTCTGCTGGAAAACCTCAGCTCCCCAGATGGCACCTTGCTCGGCAGCTGCTGGTGTGCTCGGGCCACCCGCTGTGCAAACATGTCCTCAAGAGGCCTCGAGCCTGTAATCACTGCCGAGTCTCCTCCAGGAACGAGGGCTGGCAGCTGGCGACATTCCCAGGTCAGGGTCTACAGCGACACGGCAGGGCAGAGGACAGGCATCTGGGCCCCTTCCCTCGATGGGTGACGGGTCACAGCCCGCAGGGACAAGGAAGGGTCCCTGCTGGGAACTGACGGGCACACTCTCCTCTCTCACAGGCTGCCCGGCCTCCTCCGCCAGACCCCAGCCTTGAGAGCTTCTCAGTTCCCAAAGGCTGACAGGTCTGACGGACAGTCTCTTTTAGTCCATCGTCAGTCTCTCAGGGGAGTTAGACTCATACGTGACGCCAACTCTGAGCGTCCCAGAGGGGGACAGAAGGAAAGTCACAGGCGTGGCTGATGCCACGCACAGGTTCAGGGAAGGTGCTGTGCAGCTGGGTCTCTGGGTGAGACCCACACACGCATCTGCAGCAGGAAAGAGAAAGCTGGTGGATTGTGCCCGATCGGCATTCACTCCACGGCCACCCACCCAGGAGGCCAGGTTTGGGGGAAACAGAGTGCCACTTAAAAACCCATCATCTCAGACTCCCCTCCTGTCCTGCCCCAGGATCCACAGGACACGAATCCCAGAGGGAGGAGGAGGCCTGCGCTGCGGGCTGGAATCGCGGACCCGCTCCAACCACTGCCGCCGAGGGAGCCCCCGGGGCCACATGGGCCCAAGGAGTCCTTGCCACCCCCCGATTTCCCTCAGCCTGGACCAGCCCTCTGACCTCCGTGGGGACCTACTCTGGTCACCGCACTGTCCTCCAGAGAAAAATTGCCCTTCCTCTGGCGACCACGGTTTGGAGTAGAGCGTCTGGGTTTTGGGGATTGAAGAGCAGTGAGAAAGCTGTGAATACAGGTCAGTCCGTTAATTAGCTGTGAAGGACACAGGAAAACCTTGGACCGCGAGTGACTTAGTGTTACCCAAGCCGAGCGAACATCTCTAATAGATGTTAACTTGATAAACGAGCAATGTCCCGCAACACGAGTCGTACGCGACGCCAAACGTCATGTGATCACAACTGATCATGTGATCACAAATTCGCTTTGATACGCAAGTGCTTTGGATTACAAGCATGTTTCTGGAATGAATTATGCATGCAAACCAAGGTTTTACCGTACTTCTTTAGAAGCCCACAGACATCTGGGAAGGATCCTCTATTTTCTTTTTTCTTTTTACTTTTTTTTAATGTTTATTTTCAAAGGAGAGAGAGACAGAGTGTGGGGGGGGGGGGGCAGAGAGAGAGAGAGACGCACACAGAGCCCGACGCGGGGCTCGAACTCACAAACCGCGAGATCATGACCTGAGCCGAAGTCGGACGCTCAACCGACTGAGCCACCCAGGCGCCCCTCTCCTAATCTCTTATTCCTCAAATTTTTGTCTTAACTACTAAATTATTATGTAGTTTATGCTGATTTTTAAAAATTGTTTAATGTTTATTTTTGAGAGAAAGACAGAGTGTGAGCGGGGGAGGGGCAGAGAGAGAGGGAGACACAGAATCGGAAGCAGGCTCCAGGCTCTGAGCTGTCAGCACAGAGCCCGACGCGGGGCTCGAACCCACGAGCTATGAGATCACGACCTGAGCTGAAGTCAGATGCTTAACTGGCTGAGCCACCCAGGCACCCCGAGGATGGTCTATCTTTCACTTACATTCTCCTTAGGACCCGAGGAGCCAGCCAGAAAGAACACAGCCCCTAGAGCTGACTGATCAGGTGGCTTTGCCTCTCTGAGTCTCCATATCCCTGACCACAGAAGTGGGAACAGTAACACCCACTTCTCCAGGCTGACATGAGAGTGACGGCCGAGAGGCCCCGGGTACACCGGCGGTGCTCGGCCAGCATCCCGTCCCTGGGTCCAGCCCCTGTGCAAATGCATATCTGTGGGTGCGGGTGCACTCAGGGAAGTCCTCCCTGTGTCGCATTGATACTTGCAGGAGCAGGGCCCTGAAGGCTTTCCTCTCAGGCCAGGGCTGCTGATGGACTGAGCAGCCTCCTCCCTTGTGAAAGGAGGGGTGGAGGTGAGGCCCGTAGAGCCCAGCAGTGGTGAGGCAACTTCACCTCGACATGTGGGACCCACCACGTGAGAGTGAGGCACCCAGGAGCCCTGGGCGGGTGTCTGAGCCGCTGACCCAGAAGAAAAGAGTCCAGGCTCTCAGGGAGGGCAGGCTGAGCCGACCACACCTCCCAGCCTCGGCAGCCACACCTACAGTGCACCTGTTCTGGTGGGGGTAGCAGGGGGCGCAGAGGTGAAGTCCACGTGCCTAAGCGTCCACAAGCTTCTCTCAGCTACAGCACGGAGCCTGCGCAGAGAGAGCCTCAAAAGACGTAGCCACGGTTACCCGATGTCACCCGCAAGGCAGTTTGCATCTCTACTTCGGAGACTGGGAAACTGAGGCACAGAGAGGCATGACACCCCCAGGCTGACACAGGTCAACCCTTCTGAGCACTCAGACCCGGGGAAATCCCAACTCTGCCGCTTGCTCACTGCACAACCTTGAGGGAGTGACTCCCCATGCCTCAGTTTCCCCATCTGTAAATTTGGACTCGTCATCGCTTTCTTGTACACTGGCCGTAAGAATGAAATGAGATCATGCACGTGAAGGAGCCTCATCAGATGCCTAGTGCAAAACAAACCTCGATTAGAGTCACTATGCACCCCACAATGCTATCCTTCTGATTTTCTCCCACTGAGCACTCCGTACTTGCTAAGCAAGTGATCGTTCCCAACATTTTGCTATGAAAATTTCAAACACACAGCAAAGGTGAAAAGAATTTTTAGTGAACACCCATATGCTACACCGGTAAAATTCTACCACTTACATTTAATAATACATGCTTTATCAATATCCATCCATCAGCCCATCTTATTTTTTGATGCATTTCAAAGTAAACTGAAGACATCAGTCCAGTTCCCCCTAAATACATTAGCATTTACTGCTTTGGATGTGAAATGTACATACACTGAAAGGCACACATCTTGAAAGTCATTTGCTGAATTTTGACAAACGCATATACCCACATAGCATAAATATCCCCGTCAGAACAGAAGACATTGCCGTCATCCCGGAAGGACTTCTCAGGCCCCTTTCCGGTCAGTCCTGCCTCTGCTCCCAGGAGGCAACCACTGTTCTTTTTCCCAGTTAGAGTAATTTGCCTGTAGTAGAATTTCACATAATAGAAGGCATGATTTCGTGACGCAGGGCAGCATGTACTTGTCTCAGCTGCCGATGGCTACATAACGAATTACTGCAAAGTTCAGCAGCTTAAAACAACACATTTATGATTTCACAGTTTCTGAAGGCTTAACTCGGTCCTCCGGTCCCCACGGCTGCAACCGACTTGTCGGCATGGGCTGCAGGCTTGCTTTCAGGCTCTACTGACGAGACTTGCTTCTGAGCTCACCCAGGAGGGTGTTGGGGCGCCCCCCCTCCCCCCCAGTGGATGTTGGCAAGAGGAGGCATCTTTCAATTCCTTGTCAGGTGGCCTCTCCATAGGGCGGCTCATCGCACAGTAACCAGTTCTCATCGGAGGAAGTAAGTGAGGTGGGGCAAGAGAGGACCTACAAGGTGAAAGCCAGAAGCTCTTTGTGGCCCAGAAGTGACATTCCTGGGGACGCCTGGGTGGCTCAATCAGCTAAGCACCTGACTCTTGATTTCAGCTCCGGCTCAAGATTTTGTGGTTCGTGAGATCGAGCCTTGCGTCGGGATCCACGCTGATTGTGGAGACTGCTTGGGATTCTCTCTCTCCCCTCTCTCTCTCTCTCTCTCTCTCTCTGCCCCTCCCCCCTCAAAATAAATAGATAAATAAACATAAAAAAAAAAAAAGATGTGACATCCCTGGAGTGACCCCTGCCACCTGGCTGAAATAGCTCAGATGGGAGAGCATTAGGCTGAAGAAGTGACTTTGCGTTACATTTGCTATTCGTTAGAAAGAAGTCACTAGGTCCAGCCCGTGTGCCAAGGGAGGGGGTGACACAGGGGCCTGCGGACTGGGAGGCAGGATCATTGTGAACCACCTGGGAAGCTGCCTATAGCCCTCTCTTGTGGGACACCACGGCCTGCCCATCGCCAGCCAGATCAGCCTTCCTGGCGACCTTCTCCAGGTGCTCATCTGGTTCTGGGAGATGACCACGGTGCCGGACCTGGGTCTGTGACCCTCAGCCTGGCCTCCTGGGTAGGAAGATGCTCCTCCCTCACCCAAAGCTGACTTTTGCCTCTGCCATCCTCCCAGGAAGAAGTGCTTGTGGGGAACACCCCAATCAGGGTGCCCTGGGTGGGGGTGAGTAGCTTACCGGGGTCTCCTTTTAGCCGGCAAGTCCTGATGGCTCTATGTGACCAGGAGACTGCTCGTCATTTTCAACACCAGCACGGCAGGCTGTCCCCTCATTTGCCCAGGGAGGGTGACTCTGGGCCATGGTCTCTCGGTGGGCCGATGGCGGGAAGAACCCCGTACCTTCCCAGGAGACACAGGAGGCAAAAATGCAGGCACACAAATTCACCGTATGAGGACAGAGAGCACAGAAGCCGGCCCAGGCCGTGACTCGCCCCTGGCCTGCCTGGGACCGTGAGCCCAGACCGGGGGCTCTGTCCCTGGTGTGCTTTCTTCCATTGTAAATCTGAGGGAAATGGCCAAGGAGAGCAGCAGAGAACCAGAGATGGAGGGAAATCAGACCAGCCGGAGAGACAGATGGACACAGGCAAAGAGAGACAGAGAGGGAGGAGTGAACGGCAGGGAAGACCGAAGGACCAGGGCAGGAAGAAACCGAAATGAACGAAATGAAGCCAACGGAAACATCAGCTCCAGCACCCAGGGGAGACCTCCCTCCAGCACCTGGCATCTGCTTCCAGAGAAGCTCAAAGCCACATCCCCCAGGTGCTTACATCTTGGCTTGACGATAAAGACACCCCCGAAGCTGCCAGCCTGGTCCCCTGCCCTGTGCCAGGCCACAGAAGCTGGCTCGGGGCCCCCAGGCAGCTGCTCAGGGGGAGATCAGACCCGACTCCCGGAAGAGGGCACAGCCCAGCAGGCACTGCCTCCCACCTCAGGATGGGTGTATCAGTGCAAACCACTTGTGTTCTCTCTCTCTTAAAGATGAACATTAAAAAAAATTTTTTTTTTAAAGGACGAACCCCATATGATCTCACTTACATGAGGTCCCTGGTGGCGATGAGTTCACGGAGACAGAAAATGGGATGGAGGGTGGGGGAGGGGTGGGGGGGTTGCTGTTTCATGGGGGCCGTTTCCGTTTGGGAAAACGAAAAATTTTGGAGACGGATGGTGGTGAAAGTTGCACAACATCGTGAGTGGTAACGCCGCTTAAGCGGAAACTGCGAAACGGTTACAATGGTGAATTTTAGATGTATGCTACCACAGTATAAAAATATACATGGCTAATTAAAAACAAAACAAAACAAAACAAAACAGCGAGGTGTTGAGTGAGAGTCAGCCGAGAGTGGGGACAGCCTGGAGTCACAGGAAATTTTCCAAGGTGGCAACGTCCAAGTTGAGGCTTGCAGGCTGAGGATCGAGGAGCCTGGTGAAGGAGGCAGGAGTGAGGCGGGTCCAATGGGAAGCCGAGCTGGTGGGAGGGTGAAGACCAGAGCACCCAGGGGGCCTCGCACGGGTGGGGCAGGCAGAGACAGGACCAGAGGGCATTCCCGGCTCAGGGTCAGAATGACATAGGGTCGAAACTGGCAGGGAGACCACGAGCAGCCTTCCAGGGCCACCAGGGCAGGCGTATGGGCAGGGAGCCGCCCATCTCTATCACCCGCGGCCCCCCGCAACCCCTTCCCCTCTCTGATAGGCTTGCCAGATTTAGCAAATAAAAATTTGGATATCAGATAAACAACAGATTGTGTTTCCAGTGTTAAGAATGTCCCCGATACTGCACACTTTCACTAAAAAATTATTTGCGGTGGAAAATTTCATTGTGAAATTCAAATTTCACTGTGTGCCCTATTTTATCCGGCCACCCTACTGACTTTGAAGGGCGGCTGATGCGTTCGCGTGGCTGGCTCGCTCTCCTCCTTCAAGCCTTGGCTCAAACGACTGGCTTCCCGGGGGGTCGTCCCCGACCACCCCGATGGAAGGGCCCTCCCCTGCCCTGGTCACTCCCTGTCACATACATACACCTGCTCCACAGCCTTCCTGGCACTGGCAGGCTCTGAAACGACCTCACCCATGTGTCTCTTGGCTCCTTGTTTTATGTCCCCCACTCTGAGATGCAGGCTGACGGGTTCAGGGACCTGTCACTACCCCCTAGCAGCGGGCATAGGCCTAGCACGTAGTATGTGCTCAACTAATACCTTTGGAAAGACGGAAGGGACGCCTTCCTGGAGGGGCAGTCAAGAAGGAGAACCAGAGGATGTGGGTGGCCTGGGGGCACTGTGGGTTGGCTGGTCTTGCCCACCCCACCACGTCCCCCTAGTGATCGGAGCAGCCCTGGCCTGGCCCAGATGTGGGGTCTGCAGGTCCGAACCAGCCCAGCCCAGGCCAGCCTTGTCAGCTGCCCTTCCCCGCAGGACCAGCCTCCTGTCCACACAGCCCCAAGGCAGCCACGTTACCGTGGCAACAGCGATCGGAGGTCACAGCGCTGGAATCCAGAAGACGCCTCCCTCCTGGAACGCCACCACCTAGTCAGAATCTAATTTTCATTACAGCCATAATAGTGGTTTTGCATAATTGCACATATATTAATACCTAACTTGCCAGTGCCTATTTGGTTAAAATTCATGAATTCGGGTCTAAATAAAAAGTGCTGATGGCTGAAGTTTTTCATTCTCTTAAAGTGTGCTTGGGTCGGTTTTTTAAAGTCAGTCTCTCTCCTTGGCAACAACTTGCTCTTAATCCTATTATTAATGGGTAAGGGAGAGGAAAACAAAGCAGGGCCCTGCTCCCCGGGGCCGCAGCCGCTGCAGAGGGGGCCGTGGCCACGCAAGTGACAGTCACCCCTGGCACTGCCTCCCTGTGTGACCCAGAGTATACCATTCTATCTCTCTGGGCCTCGGCTTCCTCTGGTAGAGAAATGAGAGATGGGTTTAGCTGGCCTCCAAGATCTCTTCTGCTTCCAAAACACAGGCACGTAGCTGACATTTGCTGAGGCTCAGCCTGGCACCAAGCTCTGGGCTGGGAGGAGGGACGATGGTCACTGTCTTTGAGCTGGGACGCAGCCAGGCAGCAAAGCCACGGAGCAGCTTGGGAGGCTTCCTGGAAGAAGTGACATTTGAGATGAGACCAGAACGGGTAAGTAAGGGTTCGCCAGGGAATGGGGAGAAAGGGAACAGGTGAGGCGCTGGAGGGTGGGCCTCGTCCTGCAGGACGCTGAGGACAGGCCCAGGTGGTCAGGGCCAAGGCCATGTGTAGACAGAGTTGGGGCAGAAGGAGTAAACCGGGTGCCCACTCAGCCAGGGGGCTACTGCCATGGGGCCTGTGTTCCCCAACCCTGGTCACCCGGCCGTGGGGCTTGGGCACAGTGGCTGGGGCCCGTGTGGAAGGAACCACAGACAGGGCCGCACTGGGTTCTTCTCTGTGGCCCCAGCATCCAGCTGGATCGGGACCCACTAGCTTATCTTCCTCACAAGTGTTAGCGGAGGGAATGCAGCCAGAGCTTGCCTGAGGCCTCCGATCTGTCAGCTGAGGTCTGTCAGACCGGGGGCCCCGCACACCTGCCTCTCTTGCCCCGGACCTGGGCCCTCCCTCTGGCAGGCGGCAGGGCAAGGTGGCGGCCAGAGAGAGGCCCGGGCTGGGGGGAGAGGTGTGGGGTGGGCAGCGTGTGGGTGGCCCCCAGAGGGAAAGGCCTTGGAAAGGCCTGACCACAAGGGTCCCGGGAACAAGGAGGCAGTGGCGGGATGGGGACAGAGACCGCGGGAGCAAAGACTGGAAGGAGAGCCGCAGGAGATGAGGCAGTGATCGGGGACGTGCCAGCTGAGGGGTCAGGACTTCATCTCGCCGGCAGCCTGGAGCCCTGGAGAAGGGGCCCCTGGGTCTGGTGGGAACCCGTGCTGGCTGCTGGGAACTGTGGATCAGAGGAGCTCGTGCTGGCTCTGGGAGGTCTGTGACCACGCAGGGGCACCCCAGGTGATGAGACGCCTTAGCAGGCAGCAGAGTGGGCGATCCGGAGAGGCTCGCGGCAGGCAGAAGGGCAGGCTCGGTGATGGGTCGATGGTGGCAGAGGCAGAGGGAGGAGTTGCGGCCAGCATCCTGGTTTTCAGGAGGGGCTGGGTGATTGGGGAAGGCCATCCCGGGGTTTGGGATACATGGGGTCTGAGGCGCCAGGTGGGGGAATCCAGCAGCTCTGTCTCAAGGGGCTGGGAGAGGAGGGGCTGAAGCCAGGGGTCCGCAGGAGCCAAGGTTCCCTGGGGACCTCTCGGCCCGGGATCCACAGCTGGGCGGCTAAGCCAGGCCTCACAGGTGAGGGGTGAGGCTCAGGAGGGGCAGCCCGCTGGTCCAGGGCCCCAGGGTTCAGGCGGGTGGAAAGTGGGGGTAAGATCCCTCTCTGGATGACGGCAGGCAGCCGGGGGCCCGGGCCAGGCCTGCTCTCACAGATCCGGGCACCGCAGCAGGTGTTGGGACCTGCACTCAGGTACACTCGCTGCACCTGCGCATACGCCTCAGGCTCGCCCCCTCTCCCTGCACCCCCTGCTTCGTCTGCAGGGAGGCAGATGCCCAGGTAGAAAGGCCTTTCGGGGGTGCCCCCGCCTCGAGACACCCAGAGCGGGGAAAGCCTAGTGCTCTGAGCAGGTTGGCAGTCAGCCTGGAGCACCACGTCCGGCTCCCTCGGAGGAACCTGGACGGTGGCAGATTTCGCTATTATCTCCGAGAGCGGCAGCGGCCACCGGAAAGGGATCACAAGGCAAAAACGGGGGACACGGGGTGAGAGGACAAAAGGCAGCCTTAGCTCACCCCCATTCTTCAGAGTGGGCGGGGCCTCAGAGACGGAGGTGCTGCCCTGAAGGTCACACCCAATGCCCCCATGTCCCTGCCCCGGCCATGCCCCCAGGGAGAGAAAGGATACGTGCGGGGGACAAGAGGCCCAGACAAGGCTGGTGGGGATGGGCAGCCCCTCTCGCCACCAGCTTGGCTGTTCTGCTCTCAGCCTGTGGATGTCCAGTCTCCGGACTTCTCTGGGCCTCTTGCCTCATCTTGGAGGGCAGCTGTGACAGTTGCCCATCCCAGGGACCACACCCCAGGCCTGGCGTGTTCCCTCCTCCCGGCAAGTACACAGCAGTCTGTCCTTTCCTGCTCCTAGGCAGGTGGGTCACCCCCACCCCTGCATCCCAGAGTTCAGGCTTGGCCAACAGAGCATGTCATCTCCATAGCACATACCCAAGTCAGCTGAGATTCCATGGACTTTGCCAGAATGTCAGGGAGAGAAGCTGTCATTCATCTGGGGAGGGGTAGACAGGCCCTAAGCCTGGGCTGCTGCTGGCCACTAGGGGAAGAGGGGAGCAAACGTAGAAGGAAGCTGATCCAAGAGGTGAAGAGAGGCTGTGTCCTATTAACATAGTTGGAGCCCTTGATCCAACTATACCTGAAGCTGACACCATCTCTGGGCTTTTTAGCTACTTGAACCACTAAGTCGTTTCTTCTTACTTTTTTGTTTCCTCTCCTTTTTCCTTTTCTCTCTCTCTGGCTCTTCCTTTTATGCTTAACACTCGTTCGAATTGGGTTTTTGTCCTTGCAGCCGAGAGAGTCCTAATAAGACCCATAATATGAATTCAGTTAAGTGCCAAAGGTGAGTAGATTACTCCTGCACAGGCCCGGCATCTTAGCTACGGAATCAGAGCATGAGAGCCAGGCTCTGCCTCCTCCCCAGCCCAGTAGACCTCAGCCATGGGAGGACCTTTCCATGGGGCATTTTTTCTAGGTCCCAGACACCCTAAGCCCCACAGCTTGAACATGATGGAGAAAACCTATCACGACCCCACCCGTGGGACCCCCCCAGCTCGACACCCACCCTGCTACAGAAAGAACAGCACAGGCACGTAGAAAATTTCTGAAATAGGCTTCTGGGTTTTTATTCAAAACGACACGGTGGGAGCTGCCACTTGGTTTCTCTATGCCCGGGCCATCTGGGCCAGCAGGGACCAGCGCCGTCAGCAACCAGGAGGGAAGTTCATTCACACCATAGAAACTGTACAGCGCCTGGGAGTGCGATAGTCACAGCGGCAGGGCCAGGCTGAGGGCTTCCTGGAGGAGGCGCCCTCCGCCTCCTCTCCAGGCCGCAGCTAAGCTGAGGCTCCACCAGGAACACTGATTATTGCACAAAGACAAAAAAAAAAAAAAAAAAAATACGTGTATCTGGGCTAAAGAGCGGCTTCTAAGACCCCAAGCCCTTACACAGCGCAGCAAAGAGGGCCGGAGGTGGCCCTGGACACAGAAGGCTCTAGGGGAAGGATCTGGCGGGAGGACGGGCCAATGGGCTGAAACCGTGCACGCTTCATCCTTTAGGGGACTGTCAGGCGCAAAGGCGGCCAGGGAAGGGACAGGAAGAGGGTTTGACCATGGCAGGCCACGGCCCCTTCGGGTCTTGGGTCCATCTGTGGGGGTGCCGAGGCTCCCGCCAGCCACCACTCCACAGAGCCCCGCGAGCAGATGGCTTGGGGTGCCGGCACCAAGTTCTCCGCTCTCCCCGGGGCCAGATCTGTGCGACTTAGGGTAAGTTTGTGCTTTTGTGATGAAGAGGTCGCGGGATCAGGAGGGCAGAGGGACCATCCAGCCAACCCTTAACCATTTTGGCTTGTCCCAGCCAGGCAATCGCGGCTAATCCCCTAACTCCTGTACACAGGAGCTCACAGGAACAAAGCCAAGCGCCTGGGAATAGCATCTGGAGCCCTCCGGGAAGAAACGCCGTCTCCCGTGACCCCCCCCCCCCCCCCCGGCCACCCTGGTTAACCAGGTTAACCTGGTGACACTAGGGAAGCCACTTCCCCGGTCTGTGTGTGGAAAAGCAGCACATGCGGCTCAGGGCCACCATGTGGATTAAAGAAGATGACGCCTGGGCCCAGAAACTGGACGCTGCTGACCAGCACCGGATGCCAACCCTCGAACCCCAGTCTGTCCTCCACTCGGCCTTTCCGGGCCCCACGTCCCTCTTCCAGGTTCCAGCACACGCCCGTCCAGGAACATGTGGACAGGCACGCTGTCTCCCCTCTGGCCCGATCGCTCAGGGCCAGAGCAGTGCTGGGAGGGAGGGTGAGGCAGAGCTACCTGTGACCTCTTCTGCCCTGGAGGGGCACCCCGTAACAAAACAATCAGCACGGCAAGGGAGGCGGCACGAGGCTCCTGGAGCGGGCAGCTTGGGGCGCGGGCCCGGCCTCCCCCACCAGCCGAGGAGCCGGCAGGAGCAGGTGCGGACAAGACCCCCGGGGTCTACACGCTCCCTGAGCGGGAGGGCCCGGCCGACCCCTCACCCGGGAGGCCGCCATCCTGGGAGGGGGGTTCCTTGCTTGGGCATCACCTTGGCGTCCTCACGGCGGCCCACCGTCCACGCTTCTGGGCGAGGACGGCAAAGCTGCAGAGGCTCCAGGGCTCACCCTGCGCCACCCCCCACGCCATCTCCGAAGGGAAACGCTTTACAGACCGCAAAGCTCGAGCCACCCGTTACCTCCTCCCTGGGCTGCAGCGTCCAGGCCCCAAGTGCCCAGGAGGGACCGGAGCCCATCCAGGCAGCCAACCGCCCAGTATCACTCGCCAGCCTGGCCTGAAGGCAAGTTCTTTAAGGTCAGGGTTTGGGAACGGGGCCCCCTCGGCAGGGCCCAGCAGAAGCCATTGAGGAGATCTCGCGAAGGCGAAGGGCCTGGTTATTGCTGAAGTGCCGTGTCCCCCAAACTTGCAGCCTTCCCCCTCCCCAGGACTCTGCCTGTCTGCAGACGACCTCCTCCACCACACTCCCAATGTCCTTCTTCAAAGTCGCCTTAAATCCACTCGCTTTTGAAAACTTTGCCTTGACCTAAGCAAGGTCTGTGAAATCGTGGGTCCAATGTGCTGTTTATTTCCTAATAAATACTGAAATAAATGCGTAACTCTTCAAATAAAAGAAAAAAAACACCCATCTGTGAACCCGTTTGGGAAGCACTGCTATTTGAAACTTGATCTGTAGCCTGGGAAAGTGGTCGGGACAGGGGAGTGGGGCTGGTCCTAAGGCTAGGCAGGTGCTCCCGCCCCTGCTTAGAATCTTATCAGGTCTGCTTCTCCCTGAACTCCACAGGAGGGGGGCAGAGCTGCTCAGGGGGTCAGCGGGGAGCAGGACCTCTCAGAATGACCATGACCCAAGGTCCGCCTGGAGGGTAAAAGGTAGTTAAGTAACTGTCACTGACTGTCTGAGCCCAGGGGGCCCGCAGGGCACCCTGGCCAGCACAGACCAGGCAGGTACTCTTGACCTCCAAGCATCTCATGGCCTGCTTAATACCCTTTCCCCTTCCTCTCTCCTGCAGCCTCCGTGCCTGCCCTCGGCCTTCCTGGTGGCAAAGCCATGGCAGACCCCCACCCCTGGAAGTGCCCACTGGCTGAGCCCCCTGCCCAGCCTTGGAGCTGCCCTCCACCCCCCCACCCCTGCGCTAAGAAATTACAACTATTCACCCCTGATTTTCCTAAAGAAAGACGTCTAACTGGTTGACTAAGAGTGTGCTCTGGGGCATCTACAAAAGACTGTTCACAACAACTAGACAGTCAGGAACAAGACAGACACCCCAGTACGTGGGGGGAGGATCTTAGCGGCGTTTCTTCTTTAAAGGAAAAAAAAAACGCACCCTGAATTTCACCTCTTCTTCTGGGCCTGTCTCCCCGGCCATGGGAACTTCAGAGGCCTGAGAGCCTCTCCCAAACTACTCCCAACCCAGGGGAGACACCAGAAAGCTCCGCCGTTATCACGCCAGCAGCCCCATCTGCCCTGGGGTAGGTTTGGCCTGGGTCCTAAGCATCAGGCAAAGGCCCTGTCCGGGCGCCGGCCTGCGCCCCCCAACTTTAGCACTTTCTGGAAATCATAAGCTCTCAGTAAAAAAAATAAATAAATATATATGTCTGTCTCTCTCTCTATATATGCATATATATATTATGTATATGCACGGGAAGGACCACAGCTGGGCCACGGCTGGGGCCACCACCGAGCCTCGGCTAACCCAGACCCTGCTCAAGCCCACCCTCTCGGCGGCCTGGCGCTGGCCGGCCCCTGCGCGACCCCCAGCTTGTGGCCGAAGTATTGCTGCCTGCCCCCCTGGCTCCTGAGGTAAAAGAAGGTGAGACGGGGCGTCCGGCCGGGCCCCTGCAGCCTTCATCTCTTCCTCTTGCTGGCGGCCTCCCCCGGCTGCAGCTCTCCCGGGGCGGGCGGCAGCTCGGGCCGCGAGGGGGCCGGGCCCGGCGCGTCCTTGCTGCGGTCGGCGGCCCAGGAGGGGCTCCGGGCCAGGCCGCGGGGCCGCGAGGGGGCGCGCGGGCGGCCGGGGCCGGCGGCCAGGCTGCTGGTGCTGCTGAACCTGCGGGCGGGCGTGAGCCCCGGCGGCGGGGGCGGCGGCCCGAAGAGGGACGTGAGCGACAGGCTGCTGAGGGTCTCCGAGTGCTCGCTGCCCGCGCCCCCGCCGCCCGCGCCGCCCCGGCCGCCCGCGCCCTCCTCGTCCGAGGGGTCCATGGAGTCGTGGTGGGTGCAGCCCGGGCTGGTGGAGCCTCCGCTGCTGTGGCTGCGCTGGTGCGCCCGCAGCCCGCGCAGGGTGAACAGGCCCCGGCCCCGCAGGCTGAGGCGGCGGCGGGCGGCGGGCGACAGGCCGGCCCGCGGGCCCAGTGCGGGGGCCGGGGGCCCCAGGGCGCGCCGGGGACTGTCGCTCAGGGTCAGGCTGTCCTCCAGCGTGGTCTGCAGGCTGCCGGCCGAGCTGCTGCGGCTGGCCTCCAACGACGTGTCGCTCCCCGTGGCCTGCAGGGAGGCAACAGGGGCTGGGGGCCGCGCAGTGTCCCCCAGCCCTGCCCCTCCTCCGGCGGCCTGCCCATCCCAGGGACACAGGCACGTTCAGCCCCTCCCGAGCCTCAGGAACTCCCTCCCGAATACGCCCAGGACCCCACAGCCTCTCCCCTCCACCACCCATCCGCGCTTCTGGGTGGTCCTCAAGGAGGTCACTGGCGGTGGCCTCCGACTGGGTTCCCTGCCCCACCGGGCTCCTCCGGTCCTCAGCTGGGAACCAGGGTCATTTTACTCAAATGCAATCACATCGGTCACACGGTCACGCTGTAGCCTCAGGGACCCACCCCACCCCTCTGGGACCTTCCTTCCCACCAATCTCCCCCTTGCCTGCCCCCAGTCCCTAACCCCACCCCCCAGCCCCAGCCCTTGCTGCCTGGAAATCTCTTCCCCAGACACCCACATAGCTCACCCCACACTGCCTTCCCAGAGCCTTGAAATGCTCCCCGCAGAGCCCCTTCCCGATGCAACATCCTCTCCAGCATGCATCACTCTCAAATTGACTGTGCTTTTTATGCATTTATTTTGGCTTCCCATCTCCCCTCACATACCCCTGCAACACAGAAACTAAGCAGTCCACTGTGCAGCCTCCCAGCCTAGCACACAGCCTGGCACAAAGCTGGGGTCAGCGGTGGGACCAGCGCCGTGCCCAGCTCTGCTGCTGTCATACTGTGTGAGAGGGGGCAGCTCCTGCTCCTCCCTGAGCCCTGGCACCCACAGAGCCTGTCCGCTCTGTGCCCTCTGCCTGCCCAGGAGGTGGCCCTGGCCAATGCTGTACAGGAGGTCCTGCAGGCCAGACCTCCCATCCCCCAGATCTGCCCCTCCACCTCCACCTGGACATCAAGGTCACACTCAGATGTTCCCCAGCAGGAGAGCTCCCGGAGACAGGGAGGCGCCCATACCTGCCGGAGGAGGGTGCAGTTGACATTCGGCGACCGCAGGGATGCCCAGGAGCCCTGCAGGGCAATCTTGGGGAGCGTCCCAGCGCCAGCCACCTTCTCCTGCCCTTTCTGGCTGGCAGACACAGCAGGGTGGAAGAACTCCGCAGGCATGGGCAGGAGCGGGCTGGAGGCATCCGGGGAGAAGGGAGTCGGGGGTGCAGCTGGGGAAGGAGGAGAGGAGGAAGGGGAGAAGGCTCAGGCTGGTGGGTCCCTGGACGCTGGGCTCTAGGCCCGCAGGCAGAGAGGGCTTCCTAACAAAATGACTGTGAGACCGTGGGTAAGTCTCCCTCTCTGAGAGTTGGTGTCTCCACTGCGAAACTGCTGTGACTCCTGGCACGCGCAAAAGCAAGCCTTTGGAGCCAGCGGACCCAGGCCCCAGGACCCCTGGTTTCCTTCCTCTGCGAAACAGGGACCACAGGCCTACTTGAAGGGGTGGAGAGAAGGCTGTAAGAACAAGAGCCAGCTGTGGGGCTCCCAGCCCGGGACCAGGTGCACAGCAGATGCCTGCCATGATCAGCCACCCTCTGAGGGTCTGGACACCCCATGGGGTCCAGCCAAACCTGGGGACCCCTCTGGGAGGGCGGGCAGGGTGGGCACTGCACTGGATGGGCAGAGCAGACGGAATGCTGCTGGACCTGTCTGGTCTGCTCTGCTGGGGATGGAGAGGGGCAAGGAGAGGGTGAGAGGAGGGCTGGGGCAGACCTGGGGCAGAGCCAAGATGGCTAGACAGCTTGAATGCCCCCAGCCGGAGGAGGAGGGGTTCCTATTCTATATCATCTTATTATTTAAGGAACACACAAATGAATGATTAACTAAAGGGGATGGGATTTCATTCAATCCGAATGGCTCTTGGGTCCTGTGCCCTGACTTCTGGTCCAGGAAGCCTGGGGTCTGGGGTCTTGGTACCTCAACCACCAAGGTTGGCTTTAGGGAGAGTCCTTGGAAAAGTCACTCCACCCCCAGCTCCCAGAAGGCACTCCATGCCAGGCCTTCCAGAAAAGTACTTGGGGTGGGCCCAGGGTCTTGGGAATCTCTCTTCTGCTGAGCTCCTCTCTCTGCCTTCTTCCCCAGCCAGTGCTGGGGAACCAGATTCCCATCACCCTCCAAGGGGACTACAGGTGAAGGTGAACCCGAACGATGAACAGATGAACTTGGTCCTCTCCTCGTGCCCACAGCCCAGCCAGAAGCTCAAAGCACAGACACAGGATGCTGAAGGTAGGGCCGAAGGGTACATTTCAGGACATTTTACAAAAGGGCTACTGAGGCCATGAGGCTTTCTGTTGTTCAACATCTCCTTCTGTGAGATCTGTGGGACAAACACCTCTCAATTTCAGCTCCAGAAAATCACTATGATAATTTGGCATAATTTTGGATAATTTTCCTTCTGTTTAATGAGAGCTTCGTGTGACCTGTTTCCCTTTTCACCACAGCTCCTAGGAGCTCACCATGAATCTCCTGGGCTTCTGGTGTAATTGCTAACTCACCTCTCTGTATTACTGATCTTTTGTCATGGTTACCTCAGACCTGAGAGTCCCATCTTTTATTGTCAAGTACCCATCCGGCTCTTCCTGGACTCAATATAATAGTCTGGGCAAAGACACTAAGGAAAGCAGTCAGCCAGCCCCTCTGAAGCAGTCGCAGGAGACTGGGGCCGCGGGGAGCTGGTGGGGGGCCCCACCCTCACCTCGGCCGCTCTCATGTTTCAGCCAGGACCGGACGGGGTTGGATGGGACAGTCTCCCTCTCCCACAGGAAGTTCTCAGGATCCGACGAGACGGCCGTGTTGGACAAGGGGAAGAAGCACTCGCCCCCCTCTCCTCCGTGCATGGGCTCAGGGGCATCCGGCTCACCCTACAGGAAAGGGAGGGAGACGGGTCAGGGTGGTGGAGAAGGGGACAGAGGCCGAGCCTGCCCCAGCTGCCTTTACGCCCCTGCTCCATGGCCCGATGCTCGGGCCGCTCTCACTGCCCGAGATGGCCTTCTCCTCGCCTCTTCCACCTGCCCACAATCGTCATCTTCTAAAACCCGGTGAAAGGGCCCCACTTTCAGGAAGCCCTCTCTGGTGTTCCAAGCAGGATGCGGTTTCCTGCTCCCTCACTCCTTTCTTGACCCCGAGACCCCAAGGGTCTTCCTTGTCTCTGTAGCCGAGTGCCTGGTACAGACCTGGGCCCCGTGTAGAAGTCAAGTGCAGGTTGGCGAAGGGATCGGAAGACAGGTGGAGCACTGCGGGGCCTCCCCGTGAGCACGATCTCTCGGACAGGTCCCTTCGCTTCCACATCCATAAATGACAGAGTAAACCCTCCTTCCTGGCTGTGGCGCCCGGAAGCTGCCTGGCAGTCCTTCCGGCACTCCCTAGGCCTTTCCTCAGCCCTGCAGGCAAGGTGACCCCCGCCCAGCAAGCTCCTCCAGAGCTGCCTCAGTGCCCCCTTCCAAGGCAGATGGACCCCCCCCATGACTTCCTCTAGGAGTCCAGGACAAAACCAGACTACACCCACCAAAGGCCAACCAGGCCCCAGAAATGGTGACCCTGACATCCTGTGTAGGGGAGAAGCACAGGGGTGCGGGGAGATGCAGGAAGGGGCTGGGTGGCTGTGGGGGCTGCAGGAGTTGTCAGCGGTTAGGGAGGGGAGGGAGGGCGCAGGGAGGGAGGGAACTAGAAGGTGGAGCTGATGGACGATGGCCCTGGGGACAGTGGTGCCAAGCCCAGTCTGCCCTGGGGGCCTAGGGGAAGAGCTCTCGCGGGCAGGGCCACTGCACCCCTACCTCAGGCCAGGCAGTGCCCCTCCCCCTCCACAGTTCTCTTACATCCCAGCCTCGAGGTCACAAGCCCAGCGGCAGACCCCTCCTGCCTGAGTCTGCAAGATGAACCCAGTGGCCCTTCCGGCTCTCCAGGCCTCCTCGGACCGCCGATCTCAGGGGCAGAAGCTGGGTACCGGCCCCAGGGCTGGCCTCCCTGTTCTGCCGTTGCGGCTGTGTGGGGTGCGCAAGCCGCCTCACCCCTCGGAGACCCCATTTACTCAAGTGCGAAACGGGGCCAATCCCCAATACCAAGAATCGGGAGACAAAACCTGAGTGTAAGCGTCTGACACACAGTATGCGCTTTCCTCTGGTCCCACTCCCCTCCGTTCTCTGCAGCCTTGAGCCCCTACGCCCCATGGGTTTGTCCTGCTTGGAACAACTCCCATTAAATGAATAACAAATATCCAAATAGGGGCGCCTGGGTGGCTCAGTCGGTTGAGCGTCCGACTTCGGCTCAGGTCATGATCTCCCGGTTCGTGAGTTCGAGCCCTGCGTCGGGCTCTGTGCTGACAGCTCGGAGCCCGGAGCCTGCTTCGGATTCTGTGTCTCCTCCTCTCTCTGCCCCTCCCTCACTTGTGCTCTCTCTCTCTCTCTCTGTCTCTCAAAAATAAATAAATGTAAAAAATAAATAAATAAAAATAAAAAATATCCAAAGAAACGAGCAGTGGCTGAGGCCACTGACTGCCATGACTGGGGCCCTAGCTGGGCCTGTTGCTGTGTGACTTCAGATAAATCACTCCACCTTTCTGAGTCCCACTGCCCTCATCTGACCCACCAGAGATGGGGGCCCACCACACAGCAGGGGCAGGGTAAATGGTGCACTGGGAAGCAGCAGTGTCCTGGCCGGCCAGGCAGAGGCCCCGCGGGGCCACTCACCCTGCTGTCTTTGGGGCCGAGTGGGCAGGCCGTGGGGCCCTCCAGACTCAGGTCATCACCCAGCAGGATGGAGGAGGACTTGTCTGAGTTCAGGGAGAAGGCCTCCGTCTCGGCCAGCTGCACCTGTGGGGAGGGGCGGCGGCCTCAGTGCGTCCCTGGGGCAGGGATGGGGCAGGTGCAGTCCTCCGGAAAGACACGGGCAGGTGGTTAGGGGTGCAGAGACCCGCTGAGCGTGGGCGCTATGCCACCACACTCAGGGAGCCCGATCCAGGCAGGGGGTGGGGGTCAACACGATGGCATCACAACCGGCAGCGTGCCAGGCCTGGGCTGGGCCCAAGGGCGGGCTTGTTGCCGTGGGCTGCGAATGCTGCAGCTGGCCCACTTGCCCCCAGGCCCAGTGCCCCTCGAAGCTGGCCGGCGTTGGCCAAGTGGGCCCAGGCTGTTCCCTCGGGTTGGCCCCCACCGCCAGGCGCCAGCTCCCTCCGAGGCTGCCCTCACCTCTTGCTTGTCGTGGTGACACTTCTCGCAGCCGGCCGGCGAGGAGTAGTGATGGAAGATGGAACCGGACAGGTTGTCAATGATGGTCAGCTCCCCCTCCAAGGAGTCCTTGATGATTAAAGAGACGCTGTCCAGCCACAGGTTCTCCTAGGCGGACGGGGACGGGGTGGGGACAGGCGGGATTATCGGCCGGGTCCGGGGACTGTGGGGTGGGCGAGGCTCGGCCGCCCTCCTGGTTCTCTGCGCCCGTGGCCTGGGCCCGACCCCCTCGTCACAGGGTCGCCCCTTCGGCGGGGCAGAGCAGGCCGGGGCCCAAACGACCGAGGTCTCTGCCTGAGGCCTCGGAGGCCCAGCTGCCCCTCCAGCCCCGCAGTGCCGCCCTCGGCGACCCTCGCGCCCTCTCCACCCCTGCCCACCTGGGCCGGAGAGTAGCAGCGCCGGCACAGGCGGCCCTCGGCGTCACCCCCGCCGCCCGGCCCGCCCGGGCCTCGGCCGGGCGCCCCAGGGGAGCTGGTGGGCGGCCGCGGGCTGGGACCCAGGCCGTGGGCCATCTCGAGCTCCAGCTCGGCGTCCATCTCGGCGTCCTCCTGGGCCTCCTTGTTGCTGTCGTCCAGGTGCTTCATGAGCACGGCCACCACCACGTTGATGAGCACGAACTGGGCCGTGAGCACGAAGCTGACGAAGTACAGCGGTGACACAAACTGCAGGCTGCTCAGGCAGCTGCGCTCATCGTGCGTGCAGTCCCGCAGCGTGTCCTGCGGCGGGTGAGGGCCAGTGAGGGCCGGTGAGGACCTGGGGCCCCATCCCCGCCCTCCACGAGCCCCTCCCTGCCCAGCCCAGGCCAGACTGGGGCCACAGCCAGAGAGTCTCTGCCAGGTGAGGAGCAGCTCCAGGGCCTGGACCCAGGAGGAGCGAGGCCTGCAGCCCCAGACCCGGGCTATGGGCCCCAAGTCCTGGCCTCGGGCAGAGTCGTGTCCCCTGGACGCGGAGCACCGATCCCGGAGCGGCAGTTAGGAGCTGACAGAACGCGTCCCGGGCTCATCGCCACCTCGCTGAGCTTTAGAGCCCCAGGCGGGTCCCTCTGCCTCCCTGTGCCCGGCACTCCCCTCCCGCGTGCAGTGGGGCGCTGGGCAGGCAGGGGTCCCAGGAGCGAGCGCTGTCAGGAGCCTTGCTCCCAGAACCCAGACTGGTTTCTCTCTCCCCACGGGTACCTTCATGATCCCATTCCAGTTATCGCCGGTCGAGACCTGGAAGAGTGTGAGGAAGGCCATGCCGAAGTTCTCGAAGGTGGCGTGCCGGCTCATGCCCTCGCATGGGTTCTCATCATTGCAGACTGAGAGAAGAGAGGAGGTCAGCCCTGTCTCACTGCAGAGGCCCCTGCCTGGCCCACCCTGCACCCGCGCCTCCCGGCCCCGTCTCGGAATCCCCGATCCTCGGAAGCGCGTGTGGACCGTGCCCAGCCCGCAGATGGAGAAACTGAGGCTCAGGGAGGGCTCACACAAGCTGGCACTCAGACTCCGGTGAGCCTGGCTCCCCGCCCCTTCCCCCCACTCATATATCAGGCCCTCAGAGAGAGGATGCAGGGGTGAGGGCCAGCCCCCAAGGGAGCATCGCTTTCTGAAACCAGCCCTGTGCAGGGCTGGGTCGCCATGGACTATGTTGCCCTCGGCCTGTGCCCTGCCCGCTCTGCTCTCCAAGTCAGGGGTCTGCTGCAGAGGCCTGGAGGATGCAGGTGGATCCAGGTTAGCATCTCAAAAGCTACTACCCGTCCCCGGGGGAGGGTGTAGATGGCTGAGGGTCACCTCAGGGTGGGGCATCTCCCCACCACCGAGACCCTGATGTGACGCTCTGCGGGTGTCTCAGGCCTCCCCACCCTGCCAAGGCCCTCCTCCAGGCCTGTTCTACCCCACGCCACCCCCCCCCCCCCCCCGACCAGCCCCGGTCTGCTTCCGGAGTCACTCACCCAGCTTCCCGAAGAGCTCCACGCCGAGGGCGGCGTAGATAAAGAAAAGCAGCATGAAGAGAAGGCCCAGGTTGCCCACCTGTGGGGAGAGCAGGGGGGCGGGGCCAGCCTGAGGGTCAGGCTCCAGTGCCCATGTCTGCCACCCCGCAGTGACCTCCCCGGGGGAGGCCGGGTCCCACACGGGGCACAGAATAGTAACAAAACGCTTGTGCAGCCTTTCCCGTGGGCGGCTGGTTCAAGCGCCTCGCATTCATCGGCTCGTTCACTCCACACGACCATCCGTGAGCTACGTTTTGCTCCATTCTTAAGACAGAGTTGTGCTGCGTGGTGAAGTGACTTGCCCAAGGTCACACAGCTAGTAAGTGGCAGGACTGGGATCCAAACCCAGCAGGCTGACCGCAGGCTCACAGCTGCCCCTCCACACACCTGTGTCCCCTGCCTGACTGCAGAGAGGGAGGCAGGGAAGTCTCAGCAACAGGGCTGCCTCCTCCCCGAAGCCCTCCTGGATCCCTCCAGTCTGACAGTGTGAGTGTAACCGGGGGACCCCTGTCCCTGTCCTCTGCTGGTCTGAGAAGTCCTTGAGAGCAGGGACGTGGCTGGATTAAGTCGCATCTGCCGCCTCAGGCCAGCACGGGGCCTGGCCGTGGAGAGAAGTGCACACAGGAGTCGTGCAGGATTGTGAGCCCCAGAAGCTTCCTGCAAACCCAGCCACCCCCATCCCACAGCTCCTGTGGGAACAAAACGTCCCAGATGACAAACCTATTTCAAATCTATCCATACACCGGAGACCGCCTTTAATTCGGGCAATGGTTAAGACAAGGCTTGAGCATACTCTTGCCCTGGAAATGGAATACCTCCTAGAGCCCTCAGAAGGCCTGCACGAACAGAATCAGAAGGGGGTTTGCGTCGATTGCTACAGGGTAAACACGTTAGCCACAAACTCCTATCGTTCCTCTGCTCCACAGGAGGATTTCCTTCTGAGCTGCCCTACAATCCTGCCAACTGTGTCCAACTAATTAAAAGATGCCCTATTCATTAACGGTACGAGCACCTCTTAAGCAGCTACAAAGCAAGGCACTGGGCACGGCCCTGGCCCTCGGGTCAGCCTCCCTCCCTACGCAGGCCCAGGTGAGCCGTGCTTCTGAACCAGGACGGACCTCACCTTCCCCATCAAGCCCTCCCTCCACCTCCAGCACCTCCCTGTGCTTGCACGGCTGCGGCTGCGGCTGCGGCAGCCTTCTCACTGGCCTCCCTGCCCCCAGCCTCTCCTGCAACCCACTCACCTCACGGTCAGTAGAGCAACCTTCTAAAAGGCAGCTCTGCCTGAGGCCTCCCTTGTCCAGAACCTCTCGTGATGCCCACTGCCCACAGGGTGAAGTCCAAGTTTGCTGTCCTGGCATCGAAGCCCTTTGTGACCTAGCCCTGTGGGCCCCTTCCCGGCCTAACCTTCCAACCCCAGACTCCAGCCACACAGAAATCAGATGCCATTTGCACAGTCTGTTCCCTCTGCAGGGAGAACCCTCCCTCTGCCTTTGCCTGGTAAATGCCTCTGCCCCACCCCTCAAAGCCCAGGTCACAAGTCACCTCCTCTGGGAAGCCTTCCTTGTTGCCTCCTCCCTCTGCATCGGGCGGGGCTTGGCGGGAAGTGTCATTTTCATACCACTCTATATAGAATGGAGGAGGAAAGGTGCGACGTCCATATGACAGCTAACAGATTATGGGGGATTAAGGTGCTGATGTGATTCTAATTACTGTTACGTTTCCTACTTGAAGCTGGGTCCTCCTGGGCACCTCCGCGTGCCCTGTGCAAGCTCAGGATTGCCTAGGGGTCAGGGCATCGGAAAGGCGGAGGAGGAAGGCGTAAGGAAGCCAGGGAGGCTGGGGCCTCACGCTCCCCACCCCCATCCCTAGGGAATCTCACAGGGCGCCTCCTATAACCCAAGTCCCGCGCCCCGCTTGATGAGCTTTGATTGACTGTTTCACACGACACCCCTCGAGATAAGCACTGTTATTATTGCCACTTCACAGGCAAAGAAACCGAGACGTGAGAAGTTAAGTCGCGTGCCCCTGGCCTCACAGAGGACTAGGCCTTGACAAGAGGCAAGGTGGCTTGAGTCTGGGCTCCAACCCACCTCCTGTCTGCACACCCCCCACCAAGCCCAGCTCCCCCCCACCTCCCATGTGCCAACCCCCTCTGAAGACATTTCCCATCAAGAAAAACCACGTCTCTTTGAGTGCACACCCTGCTTGCTTTCCAGCCAGACCCGACGCGACAACCCGTGCGGCTGTCCCTTTGCAAGCAGGCTGCTGGGATGCTCACACCAAACGAGAATGGAACTCGCTAGCACCCACAGCCCGGGTCCCTGAGAGAGTCAGCTCTTCCCCCACCTTCCCAGGGTGGCTAATCTTTCACCCTCATTTTTATCGCGCAGTATTCGTGCCCTTTAAAACGCCTAAAATTCCTGAAGACTAGATGAGTCACAGTGAATAAATGAATGTGCCTGAGGCTCACCTCAGAGCAGGTCACCCTGAGGGGAGGGATGGGGGGGAGGGGAGGGGACGACTGGGACTGCAGAATTCCCAGGAGAATGAAAACTGCACCCTCTGTGGCCCTGATCCTCTCTCCCTTCCACTGAGCAATGGGCTGCGGGTGGGGGGACTTGCCTCCATCCTAGGGTTTCCTCCCAGGTCAAGGTCTCACGATGTCCCCCCCAAACATGTCCTATCTGAACCCCCCCCCCATTCACATCACCACCTCCTTCTGCCAAGCCACTCTATAAGGTCAAGCTCAAAGTCCCCTGACGCCTTCCCTGACTTCCCCCATGGAGCATCAGGACCCCCATCCCTCTCTCCCACCACTTTGTAGGCCTCCCTACGTTGCCCTGCGGCATCTGTCCTTCCCGGTAGTCTGTCCTTCCCACTCCCGAAGGCAAAATATGGCTCCTGAGAGCCCAGCTCAGCGCCAAGAACAGAGCAGGCCTTGGCGAGCACCTGAAGTCAGGAAGACAGGGGCAGAAGGGACCTTTCCATCTCCCACAGCCCCTGCCTCACACTGCCTCTCGGGAGACAGGATTCTGCCAGGGCTCCGGGCGGGTTGGAGGAGAAGGAAGTGGAGGCCGGAGTGACACCAGTGAGAGCCAGGCGGGCTGCCAGGAGGAGTGGCTCTTACCTGGGGCAGAGCTTGCACCACGGTGTCCAGCAGGGCCCGCATCCCCGTGGCCATCTTCAACAGCTTCAGCACTGCGGGCGAGACCCAGCCCGGCCCACTCAGCCCCGGCCAGTGGCGATGTGCGTGTGCACGTGTGTACGTGTGTAAATGAGGCAGCAAAGTGAAAAGTGGAGGCGCACGTGAGCAAAGGGGACGGCTCTGTGACGCCACGCTGGAAGAACGTGGGTGCCGCTGAACGAGGGGTGCACAAAGACACGTGGGCACAAGGCGTGGACGTCGGTGTGAAAACGTCCCAGGAGAAGGAGGGCACGCGCAGTGGGAACAAAGTGTGTCAGCGAGCACGAAATTCACCGAGATGAGATAAAAGCGACCAATGGGCGCCCACATTTCTCCCTTCCCTCTGGCTAAAGAGGGCTCCGGTGTGAGGTGCTGAATTTCTCTGCGCCCCTCCCCACCTCGGGCCCTGGAGGCCACAAGCTGTGGCAGGTGGAAAAGCAAGAGGCACCTGGGCCAGGGATGAGGCAGGAGGTTCTTGAAAGAAGTGGAGGGACAGCCTTGGGGTGAGGTGCGGGGGCCACCGGGGGAGGCCAGGGTTTTAAGAAGCATAGAGGCCTGGGGGTCCCAGCCAGTGCTGGACACATGCCCGCGAGGAACTAGAACTGCATCCCGGAATCTTCCCAGCTGCCCCGGGTTCCCTTCATCCCAGCCTGAGACTGGTCTGCACGGGTCACGGTGTTATGAGGAGGTGCGGGTGCAGTGAGCGGTCTGTGGAAAGGATGCATGTGTACACACGGGGGCAAGTGTGTGTCTGGTGTGTGCTCCCCCTGGCTGCCGTTCTTCTCCCTGCTCCGCAGCCCATTACCCACCCACGCCCCACCCTCTGCCTGTCCCCAACCAACTCCTGGGAGTCCCAGCCCGCCCCCACCCATCCCCACCCCATCCCCCTCGCCCCTCACCCCGAGCGATGCGCAGAACCCTCATGATGCGGATGATGGTGGGGTTGATGGGCAGTGCCGCGTTGATCTCAATCTCCTCCAGCGTGATGCCCATGACCGACAGCAGCACAATGGCCAGGTCCAGCTGGTTCCACCTGCTCAGCCGGGCAGAGGAAGGCAGGAGTGGGAGGCAGGGTGAGGGGCACTCTGGTTTAGAAATGCCTGGGTTGGGAGGAGGAACTTCCCAGCTCTCCACCCTCCTGCTGTGGCCCACGGGGATGTGTGGCCACCCTCCCTACTAGCCCCACCAGACCCCACTGGGTCTGGCTCCCTCTCTGCCCCCCACAACCTCCAATCCCTCAAGCCAGAGGCTGACCAGGCTAAATAAACAGCTCTGGCCTCCTGCCGGGGAGGAGGAATGAGCTATGACTTCTAGATCTGAATCTTGAGCCAGATGCTTCCTCCGTGCGGCCTTGGGCTAATCCATCAACTTCTATGAACCTCATTTGTTCCCTCTGAAAAGAAGGACTAGTGTGAGGTGTGCCCTGCTCTGCCTGTAGGTTGCGGAGAACCCATGAGAGATGAGCTGAAGAGGCTTGGGAGAATGTCCTGCAACCATCAGGAAGAACCATAATCGCTTCCTGTTCAGGGCCGTAGGCAGCACCCGGGGGCCGCCGGCCATCAGTGCCCAGACACTGATTGGTTCCCCTCCTCTGGCTGCTCCAGGCCTCCCCAGGGGTCAGGACTGCTCCCCCATCCTGCAGCCTACTCAGTGCTGCCACCCCAGCCCAGCCAAGCCACTCACCGGTCCTTGAAGAAGCGCCTCAGCCCAAACGCCACCAGCTTCAGCACAGCCTCCAGCACAAACACAGTGGTGAACATGTAGTTGCAATACTTGAGGGCTGTCTCCAGGGACTATGGGGGGCAGGGGGAGGGGGCAAAGAGAAGCATGATCCAAACCCCATGATCTGCCACTACCTTCTTCCACTCAGAAAGCCTCTCTGCCTTGGGACACCTGGGTGGCTCAGCTGGTTAAACATCGGACTCTTGATTTCGGCTCAGGTCATAACCTCGCAGTTTGTGAGATCGAGCCCCAAGTCGGGCTCCATGTGCTGACAGCTCGGACGGAACCAGCTTGGGATTCTGGCTCGCTCTCTCTCTGCCCCTCCCCCACTCGTGCTTCTTTCTCAAAATAAATCAATTAACTTAAAAATAAAGTCTCTGCCTTTTAAGGAGAGAATTTAGTCCACTCACATTTAGTGAAATGGTTTATATATCTCCTTTTATTCCCTCCACTTTAATTAATGTGGACTATTTATTTTACATTGCTGTTTCTTCTTTCTGATTTCTGCTGGTCTGGTCCAATTACCCCTCTTTGGAGACAGTATGAGATAATGGTTAAGGGTCATGGTTAAGAACCAGACTGCTTAGATATGAATCCTGGCCTGGCACATATTACCTATTTACTATGTGACCTTGGACAAGTCACTTGATCTTTCTGGGATTTAGTTTCCAAATCTGTAAACGAGGGATGATAATACCTCAAATACCTACCTCAAAAAGTTACCGTGCAAATTAAATGAGGTAATAGTCCAGTGCTGGGCCCATAAGAAATACTTAGTATTATTATTCTACTTCTTCATGTTAATTTGGAAGTTCTACAATTGCTCTTCATTCTGCCAATGGCTGCCTTTCTTTCCCCTGCACTTATCATATACCTTTCCTGTCGTTTAAAGTAAGAGATGAATTTCTCGCATGGAAGTTCTGCTTCACCCTTCATCCCTCCAGCTCCAGTAAGGTGAGGCTTTTAAAATGCACTTGCCCTTACGTGCTCCTCATGTGGCCCTCACAAACACTGCTGGTAACTAGTTGGGAACTGGGCATCCTCTCCCGTGCCAGTGTTTGCCTCCGATGGTCCTGCCACCTGGAAGCCCCTCCCCCAGGCTCCATATGCCCATGTAGTAGTGGAGGCCACATAGTAGGCCCTGAATGCAAACCTAAGTTCTAATCCTGGCTCTACTACTTACAGGCTGAGTTATTTGGGTAGCATTTTTTTCTGAGCCTCAGTTTCTTCATCTACAAAATGAGATGAAAGAGAGAAAGGCCCCTCCCCCATCTTGGGCCGCTGTGAGCATTAAAGTTCATGTTTGTAGTGTGTTTTGCAGACACACTGAATACACCACTGTCACCGGACCCATGTTCAAGGCAGGGCCCAAATGTCACCTCCCCGCTCCCCAGGAACAAGTGACATTTCCTTTTCTCTCATTTGTCCCACCAGGCCATGAGCGCCCTGGGCACAGGACCCCGAATGGGGGTGCTGCTCAGACCCTTCTGCCTCACCGTGGCCCTGGGTCCTACTGAGGACCCAACCCTCCCATGTGACCTCAGGCTGGGGCTGGGGCTGGGGCTCACCGTGGGCTGGTTGTAGTGCTCCAGGGACATGGTGACCACATTGAGGCAGATGATGAAGGTGATGAAGATGTCCAGGTAGTGGCTGGTACACATGGAGTGGATGAGCAGCCGGGTGGGACAATAGGTGGCATAGTAGGGCAGACGCTGGGCCTCTGCAGGGGGATGCGGGGCGGGGGGGGTGGCACAGACCACAGAGGGTTGGGGCCAGGTAGGGAAACAGAGCACAAGAGGGAACAGCAAAGAGGAGGGGGGAAGCAAGGGGAGAGACGTGAGAACACCCCGGGACTTGAGAGTCAGACTCAGGTCTCCTCCGCCCAGCCAGGGGGCCACAAGGCAAAGGGGTAGGAGGTAGGGGAAGGCAGCGAGGAGGGCGGGACGGTAACCGTCCCTATCTACCCCAAACATGCCCACGGGGCACACAAGGGCTCCGGGTCTGCTGCTGCAGGGGTCCCACAGCTCAGGGCTAGGCGTCCGGGCCTTTGCCCTCTGCTGGGCTGAGCCACTGGGAAGTCGCCGGTGGACTCCGGGTGGACACCGACAGGGGACGGGGTCACCCAAACAGGCAGATGCGGAAAGAAGGGGCAGGGCCAGGGGCACAGAGTCTACCCTCTGTTCCCTTCCTGCTCCCAGGGTGAGACCCAGGCCTCGGCCGCCGCACCGGAGGGACCAGGGGCGCAGGCGGAGGAGGCCTGGGCCCGGGCCGGCCCGCCCTGTGCGGCCACCCACTCACTCCGGCGCTTCTTCTCCAGGCGCCGCAGCCGCTTCTCCTCGCGCCGCCGCGCCTCCTCGGCCTCCTGGTGCTGCCGGCACTTGTGGAAGTTCTCCACCACGACGCCCACGAACATGTTGAGCACGAAGAAGCTGACGATGAGCAGGAAGGAGATGAAGTAGAGCAGCATCCAGGGGTTGTGGTTGGGCACCGGCTGCGGGGAGCAGACGGGGCTGAGGCAGGCGATGGGGCGGCGTGGGGCGCGGCGCTTTGCAGAGGCTCGGGAAGCCCCCCGCAAGCAGACCCTGGCTCCGACACCCTCACGGACTCCCACTGGCCTCGGGCGAAACTCCGGCCCCTGCCCTGGCTCGCGCAGGGGGGCCTCCCGACCTCGCTGCCCTACTTACACCCTCCACCGCCTCCTGCCCTCGATGCTCAGCTCCCCGAACACCGCGCTCTCTCACCTCGGGCCTGCCCCTGCCTGCTGCTGCAGCCCCCCTCTTCCTCCTCCTGCCCTTGGTTCTACCCGCACAAGGCCCTGACCCTCCGCGCACAAGCCGGCTGGGAGCGCTATCCTTGCACGGCAGGGGGATTTGCTGAAGCAAACGGAACAATGACTTCCGCTGCCCAAGAGCAGCCTGACGGTGGATGACCCGGACGAGGATGGTGTGGGCTGGGCCGCGGCGGGGCCGTGGGTTCTGCCGATTCCAGTTTCAGACAGCTGGGCCCCAAAGACACCGCATCCCTCTCCCCCCGCCGCCCCCGGCCCTAGCCCACACGCACCTGCTGGTCCACAGCGACAGCATCCAGTCCGTTGTACATGATGTTCACCCAGCCATCCTTGGAGGCCAGGACAAAGAGGGACATCAGGGCCTGGAAGACACGGGAAGGGGAGGGCATGGGGGGGTAGGTGCAGACAGCTCAGGCGGCTCCTGCCCCATCCTCCAGGAGGCACAGAGACAAAGAGGCCTTCCCCGAGGATGCCAACAAACCCTTCCCGAGGATCTACTATGTGCCTGCCATCTACCCAGCAGGGACTGGTGCGGGTGAATGAGGGCTAGACCAGGAGTCCTGGGTTCAGTTCCGAAATTCAAGAAAACTCGTGTGCCCTTTTCCCCACCCACAGAACGCCACTAATACTGAAGTGCCTGCCTGCCAGGTCTGCTGGGAGGGGCAGCCGGAACTTTACATCGCAAGGTTCCTCACAAACACGAGGGCCCCCTGCCGCCATCACCCCAAGCTTGCCTCCAGCACCTGGAAACAGGAGGCCGGGGTACAGCCCAAGCTCTGCCACTCACTGGCTGGGTGACTTGGGGCAAGTTCTTCAACTTCTCTGGGCCCCGGCTTCCTTGTCTATAAATGGCGGCAATTACCCCCACTAACGTGAGACTTTAAATGGAAGCAACGCCCAGGAGACACCAGCCAAGGCTCCTGCACGGACGGCAGGCCAAAGCAGGCTCGTGTCCCCTCCACAGGACTGCGGGCCGGTCCCAGAGCAACAGCACAGCGCCTCACACACAGTAGGTGCTCAGTAAAGGTTTTCTGAGCTGGACGGTACCAGTGCCATTCGTGCAAAGCCCAAGTGCGCCGATACCAGACCACCAGGGCTTGACCAGAGGGCTTGACCAGAGGTCGCACGCCCTGCCGCTGAAGATCCCCCGTGCTTCCAGAACACTCGTTCATTTGTTGCAGTCCAGGACCCAGGGCTGGGGAATGGGTCTCCCGCCTTGCACTGGCCCCTTCCCATCCACCCAGGGCACAGACTCATCCTCTTCCCGCCAGGTGGGAATGGGGCAGAGAGCTGCCTGGAAAGGGCTCAGGCCCGGGAAGAGGTCAGAGCAAGGGACACACAGGGAGCCCTCCTTGCCCGGGAGACGCGTGAAGCCCTCACAGGCCAGGGGGCGAGTGTTCCCGTGAGCTCTTGGATCACAGAGGCCTGAAGTGCAGAGCCTGGAACTGAGAATCACAGACCGGTTGTCACTTCCCCCAGATGAGGACACGGACCCTCAGACGCTGGAACCTGCCTGAGGGCACACAGCCGGTGCCCGGCCAGCAAGGAGCCAAAGGCTCTGGGCCGTGCTGTGACTCCCCCCAATGGCTCTGCACGCTGGGAACACCTTACTTCCAGGTCCAGGGGCTTCAGCCTGGCATCGGGCACGCCCAGAGTGGGAAAGGACTAGGGATGCTCCATGGGAGCGGGCCGGGGCCTGGCGCTGAGGTCAGGGAGGCACGGACGACCTCATAAAATGCCCTCACGGGCCTTCCCTTGGCTTCCTGGATTTTAAAACCTCTGTTTTATCAACCACTGAGTTGTTAACAACTTGAAAGGCACTGACTGCTTCTGGGAAATCTGGAGGGGATGGGGGGAGCTCCTGTGTCCCGGTTCCTGACCCCCTTTCCCTGCCCACTCACTGCTTCTCAGTGGCCCCACGGCCCCTCCCAGGGGGCAGGTGGAGAGGGATCCCTCGTCACGTGAGGGGAGAGTTTCAAAGGCATCCGGCCAGCCAGAGGGTCCCCTGGGTCACAAAGACCTCGATCCTGCTTCCTCCTTGTCTGACCCGGGGAAGGCACGCCCCATCTGATCATCCCTAGCCACCTGGGTGGGCCCTCAAGAAACAGTAATTGTGGGGGGAAGCATGAGGCTCTTTGGAGGCAGCCAGGTGGAGGTTCTCAGCTGGGCACTACTCAGTGGGTCAAGCCTGGCAGGCCCCCAGGAGAGGAGACGAAGGGCAAGGCAGGAATTGGGCAGGGGGCCTGCCAGCCCACTGAGGTGGAGAGCAAAGTAGATGGGTGCCGGAAGAGGAACCCCCCCGCTGCCCCGACCCTGGGCCAGGGGCTTTGCTACACTTTGTCACCACTGCCTGCCTGGTAGGCCATCACGTTCCCATTTTACAGATGAGGAAACTGAGGCTCAGAGAGCCTACACCCACAATAAGAGGCACAGAGCTGAGACTTACACCCAGGTCTGGCTGTCTCTAAAACTCTTGTCCGGGTCCCCTGGGTAGGGGGTGGGGGCCAGAAACCAATGTCCACTGAAGCACCTACTAAGCGCCAGGGACTTGCGGGACACTCTGCACTCGGGATCTCTAAGCTTCATGCTACCTGTGAGGTGAGTTCCACCCCCCACCCATTTTGCAGAAGAGAAAACTGAGGCCTGGAAAGGAGAAGGCACAGGGTCGGTCCTGGCAGAGCAGGACCAGAGCCCGATCTGTGATCCCAGGGCCGCTGGCACTGAAGAGCCGGCACCCCCACCCACTGGGGGGGGCGGGTCAGGGCAGGGGGTACGCAGGTGGCGCTCACCTGGCCCAGGTTGTCAAAGTTGTACTTGTGGTGGACCCAGCGGTAGTTGGCAGCCATGCAGTCAGAGCGGTTGGTGATGTTGCGGGTGTCCACACCCAGACAGTGGTAGAACTTGCCCTTGAAGAGCTGGGGTGGGGGCGGGGGGAGGACCACAGGGTTAGTGACGGGTCTGCTGAAGCTCCCGGAGTGGGGGTCAGGGGGCTGCAAATCAGAAGAGGAACCTGTCCCGCAGGGTCACTCCATCTGTGCACGACGTGGGCCAGGCACCCGACCACACCACCTCACCGAGTCCCCCAACACGAGGGAGGGCTACTCTCAGCCCATCTCACGGATGCGCAGACTGAGGCCCAGCAGTGTTAGGTAATTTCCCCAAAGTCCTAGGAGGTTTAGAAAGTAGCAGAGCCAAGGTTCCCACCCTGGTCTGTCTGACTTCTGGGCTCTTTCTCAGACCTCACTTCAGTCCCGGGGATGCGGGCAGACACTCAACAGGAGAAAGTTGTCTGCGTATCCCCAAGGGTGAGAGACAGAAGTAAAGGGACCCTCTCTAGGGACCCAGGCGCTCTGCCTGGAAGGGGCGGTGTCACTGTCCACATGGAGTCCACACCACACCCCTCCTGCCCAGGTGGCTGTTACAGATCTCTTAGCAACCCCAAAGCACACCTGTGCCCGGAAATCCTCTGCAGCCACAGCCCCAAACGCAGGACCAGGTGAGGAGCCGGGGGGCCTCGGCACAAGGAAGAGGGAGGTCTCAGCAGCAGCTCAGACCCCAGAGGGCCCAGGTCATTCTGGCCGTTCCCCTGTCACAAACTTTTACAGTCTGCCTCACTCCTCCTCCCTGTCCAGCCCTAAGGTCCCGTCCTCCTCCTGAGCTCCAAGCCAAAATCCGAGTTGGCTCAAGGCCCTGCCTGTGTCCGAGACTCTCCAAAGTCTCTGCCCCAGAGAAACTGGCCCTAGCTCCTCAGCTGCTGTTCCAGGTCTTTCCCACCTTGGCCCAGCCTACCATCTGGCTCATGTCTCTATGCCAGCCAGAGCTCCTGAGCTCACCTCCACGCATGTGCCCACCTCCCCCGAAATACCTTCCGCCCACCATGATCTGCGGGATCACTTTTCCTTCAAGGCCCAATGCCAAGGCCACTGCCTTCTGGATGCTTTTCCTCTTGCTCCCAGCAGCCCTGTGTTTCTGTGTAGCTTCGACCCCTGTGATCCCATTTACCCAGGTTTCTTTACACTCAGATGTTTAGGTCTGTGTCTGCCTCCCTCCCTGGACTGGGAGATCACCACTGGCAGGGACAGGGATGCTCTACCAGGGCCACCTGAGCCCCCAGGCTGGTCAACACAAGGTCGGGAGAGTTGAGCAGGAATATGGAGCCCCTTCCCCGACCACGAACTTCACCCCGGCGCCTGCCCCGCCTGAGCACCCCTCACCTGCACCCCCAGGATGCCAAAGATGATGAAGAAGGCACAGCAGATGAGGACGATGTTGCCAATGGGCTTGAGGGAAGAGATGAGCGTCTCCACCACCAGCTTCAGACCAGGCGCTCGGCTGATGACACTGGAGGCAGAAAGGGGCAGAGGCACCCTAAGCCCACAGCCATGTCTGGAGACAGCACCCACTGTGCCCAGAGTCACCAGGGTAGAGAACCTCAGACCCCAGATCTATATGCACAGGAAGGCACTATGCCCTACCCCTGTCCCCCTGGGGTCCACACCACACCATCATCTGGAGACTGAGGGCCAGAAATGGCAGCGAGCCACCCAGGGACACACAGAAAGTGGGTAGCAGTCCTGGGGGCCACCTTCAGCCCTGCCTCTTCAGCACCCCTCTCCCGCTAGGGTTTCCAGACTCCATCCCCAGGAACAGCTTCGACAGCCTGGTCCCTGTCCCCGCTAATCTGGCACGTGCTATCAGAGGAATGAGTGGGTAAGGAGGGCTAGGGTGAGAGGTCCACTTAGACCCCGGGGGCTTCACCAGAACACGCAGGGATTCCCCCATCCACGGGCACATCCTCACCGCAGGGGCCGTAGGGTGCGCAGGAGCCGCAGGACTCGAAGGACCCCTAGGATCTTGGCTCCCCCGGCTGAGGCCACAGACACCACTATGTCAATGATCGACACGAAGACCAGAAAGCCATCCAGCACGTTCCAGCTACTACGCAAGTACGCCTGCTCGCCAAAGTACAGGCCCAGCGAGACAACCTGGGGGCGGGGCGATGGGCGGAGTCAGCCCGACTTCGCGACTGGGGGGCGGGGCGGCGTAGCCAGCCTCAGTGAGGGGGCGGGACGCAGACAGGCAGAGGGCTGGGCGGATGGTCTGGCAGGGGTCAGGTACCCCGCTGCCCCCCTGAAACACAGGCCCGGCGAGCCGCCCCATTGCCTACTCGCCGCATATCTGGCAAACCCAATTCGATTCAAAGCCAAGTGCTCTGGGCAGCATCCGGAAAGGGATCCTTCCCCTGCACCCCACACCCCCAGCAAGTATCTCGGTGACACTGTAGATGTTCCCCTGCATTCGCCTTTCCCTCAGGATATGAGCTCCTGGAGAGTGACCCCCCTCCGGATCCCTGGAGCCCAACCTAGGGGCTGGCACCTAGCGGGGGTGGGCCTCCCACACCCTCTGTGGAATGTGGCTGAGGGACAAGTGAGTGACAAGCTTTCTAAGGGGTTTGCCCAGAGCCAAGGGCCCCCACGCTGGGGGTGGGAGAGGGTCCCCAGTGAAGCTGGGGGCTACCTTCAGCGTCATCTCGCCCACGAAGATGGCTGTGAAGATGTAGTTCGACACAGTGAGGAAGATACGTTCCTGAAAGAAGGGAGATATTGTGGGCCCAGGGGCTCCCCAAACTGCTCAGCCCCCTGGTCGGCCTCTTGCCTTCAGCCAAGGGGCACCCTGCTGCTACTCGGGTCTCAGGAGGTGTCCCATCTCCAGCGGCAAGCTCCCGCCACACCTCCCTCCACGGCGCCTGGTGTGGGGCCTGGCTGAGCTCTCCTAGCCCCCTCGGCCCCGCACAGTGTCCCATAGCAGTCCCTGGCGGCCTGCCCCTCCGCTTTGTCCCTCGCCCTGCCCGAAGGCTTCGGCCACTCACGGTGCTGCCGGCCTCGATCTGGGGCCTCTCCAGGGCGATGGTGATGCAGTTGAGAAAGATGAAGGCCAGGACCACATAGTCGAAGAGCTTGTGGGCAATGATGGTCTGACACAGGACTCGGAACCTGGGCAGGATGGGCAGGGTGCCACATGAGTGTCAGTGTGCCCCTTGCCCCAGAGGGCCCAGACACACATGGGGACTAGGATGGCCATGAGGAGCAGACATCTCTCTTCTCGGGCCACACAACAGGTGGTGACTTTCGGTCTGTTCAGGTGCCCACTCGGAGCTGCCTCCCCTGAGCACATGGCACCACAGGATAAAGGCCATCCATCTTGCCCTGGCACTCAAGGCCTTCCAAACACCGGTTCAAAGCTCTGAGCCTGGACCTCCAGCCATTTGGACACACATTGCCTGATGCCCCCAGCTTCTGCCCCCTAGGCCTTCCCTCAGGCTGCTCCCACCGCCTGGACCAGCCTCCACCTCCTCACAACCCCTGCTTCACCTACTGGAATGCTATCTCCATAGCCTCCAAAGCCCAGCACAAAGGCCTCCTCCTCCAGGAGGCCTACTGATGCCCCCTCCAGATGTGAGCACCCCAGGCTACATGAGGATTTGTCCAACCTGGTGTCAGCACAGGAATGGCCTGGACTAGGGATGCCCAGGGAGCCCCCACCCCCCGCCCCTGCATGAACACCTAGACCCTCCCCCAGCCCTGCAGACCCTCCACCACTGGGCCAGGAAGGTCCTCTGGAGTATGGAAGACCCGCTACCAGGAGCCTTGCCTGGCTTGGCAAGTATCTCTCCCTCCCGGACACGCCAACCCCCTACTCTAACCTCACACCGAGCCTGGCCTCGCCCACCTGTTCTCAGGGGAGAAGAGGTAGACAGACCAGTCCTCGCGGACCTCGCACCAGTCAGGCTTATAGACGTCGATCATCTTGCGGACGCGGAAGCACAGGGTCTGGCAAGGCCAAGATGGGAGTGCAGCCGGGTCGGCGCTGCGCAGAGCTGCGCATCTCCTCCCACCCCGGTGGTCAAACACCAAACTGGGGCCGCCTCTCCCAGGAGAACAGACCCCTCGCCCCACCCAGGGAAGGCTAAGAGGTCTCCTCTACCAGCGGGGCGGGTCGCTGGGGTGGGCAGTTCCGGCCCCGCCCCCTGCCCGCCCTCCTTGAGTCCCCTCCCACTCTAGCCCCGCCCCTGTACCCCTGGGCTCTGGCCCCGGGCCGCGCCCCTAGACCCCGCGCCCGCTCACGTAGTCCATCTCCTCCTCGTCCTCCCCGCGATCCCGGCGGTCGTCCATTTTGGTGAAGACATCCTTGGCGATGCTGGGCATCCTGCCATTGCAGTCCTCGTGCCCGGGGGCCGGCCCCACCGCCCTCCAGGTCGCCCGGGGGTGGGCGCCCACGGCGGGCACCAGCTCGGCCAGGTCCATCGAGTCTCTGGTGTCGAGGGACAGCGTCCGGCGGTGGTGGCGGTGCCGGTGCGCCGGGTGGGGACCGTGGTGCACGTGGTGGGCGTGCGGAGCGTGCAGCGGCGCAGCCCGCGGCGGGCCCTCGTCCCTGGGGCCCTCGCAGGCCCGGGGACCGCCACCGCGCTCCGCCGAGAGCAGGGACTCGTGCTCGGCCGACTGCGACTTGTGCTTGAGGCTGTTCCAGCTGGAGCGGCGGCTGGCCCAGGCCCCGCTGCGGCCCCACGGCCCGTAGTAGGAGCTCCGGGAGCTGGACTGGAAGGAAGCCGGGCTCGGGTCAGCGCACCCGCCACACACACGCGACCCACTGTTGTGACTGAAGGCAGCCTGCACACCCGCTGAGGCCTGGCTGGTGGGTGACAGAACAGGCTAGACCCCAGGGGTCCTCTCCCTAACCGGCTGTCACTCCATCGGCATCCATGGATGTGTGGGCGCCTCTAGGGTGTGGTTACATCTCCTCCTGCCGCCTCACTTCCCTTGAGGAAGCCAGAGCACGTTAGGGTAGTCTTCCCACTTTACAGGTAAGGAAGCAGGTTCAGAGAGGGCTTGCTCATGGCCGCACAGCTTGAAAGTGGCAGAGGCTAGATTTGAACTCTCCTATGTCTGACCCCAAAGCCCAGCTCTTTGCCGTCTGCAGTGTGGCCATGGTAAAAACCCAATTCTCCACACTGGACGCACTGGCACTATTCATTCATTCATTCATTCATTCATTCATTGCCAGGCCCTACTCTGGCACTAGGCACTCAGGAATGCAACACACATGGTCCCTGCCTGGTTCTAGCTGGAGAGTCTGGTCCCCTACACCCGGGCACCAGCCTGAGGCTAGACTGACAGGCACTTCTCCCCAGGGTCCCTCCCCATACACCCCAGCAGGAAGCACCCACCCAGAGCACCCCTCAGGGACTCACCAGGGAGCGTTGGTCACAGCTCATCCTCCCCAGTGACATGACGCTGCTCTTGCGGGAGCCCAGGGCCACCAGGACAGGGTCCGGCTGCAGCGAGAGGCGGGGGGCGGGTGCTGCAGCCCCGGGGGGGCCCAGATGTCCACCCAGTGGGAGACTGGGGTCCAGGTGCCCATTGGGGGTCATGGGGATTGGGCAGATCTTGGGATCTGGAGGGTGAGATGGAGACGGAAAGAGGGGCAAATAGAATAAGAACAAAAGAATTCATGAGACAGACATGGATGGAAACAGAAATAGAGAGTTTTTCTGGGAGACTTCCCCCACCTTCCCCGTTGGACCCTTCCTGCACAGCTCTCAGCTTTCTTTTTTTTATTAAGTTTTTAATTTTAATTCAGCACAGTTGACATACAGTGTTATATTAGTTCCAGATGTACAAGGTAGTGATTCAACATTTCTTTTTTTTTTTCATTTTTTTTAACGTTTATTCATTTTGTTAGAGACAGAGCACAAGCGGGGGAGGGGCAGAGAGAAAGGGAAACACAGAATCCGAAGTAGGCTCCATCCAGGCTCTGAGCGGTCAGCACAGAAACCGATGCGGCGCTCGAACTCACGAACTGTGAGATCATGACCTGAGCTGAAGTCAAATGCTTAACCGACTGAGCCACCCAGGTGCCCCAGTGATTCAACATGTCTACACATGACTCAGCGTTCATCATGTCAGCTTTCTTTTTGGCTGAGTGGATCCCCTGCCTCCTGTATTCAGGGCCAGGCTGTGTTCACCCATCATAGAAACCTCACTCCTGGGCCCACTTTAGGAAGCAAGGCAAAAATGGTACAGCCCGGTTTTCAAGGACGACACCGGCCATGGGTTGCGGAGGCTTGTTCCAAGCTGCCCCATGGGGCCAAACAGGACCAGAAGCAGGAGTCCTGGGGCCTGAGGCTGTCTCTTCCCAACAGGCCACACCATGGAGGGGTGAGGGTGAAGTGCACCTACCTCTGTGGCTAGAACTCAGGAGGGTTATGAACGTCACTGACTTCTTTTGGGGGATTTGCCTGTTTCTTTCCATTATGAATGTAAACAAACCACGGAGAATTAGCGGTCCTGGAGCCTGGGCTTAAGGGGAAAGCTGATGCTGAGCCCTGAGCCCCCCTGGATCTCTCTGGGGAAGGGTCCTGGTCCCCCAGGTGACAGTGGAGACCTGTTTACCTCCGCCGCTATCCAGGCCTTCCTGGAGCTTGTCGAACTCCTCCATGTTGGATGAGCTCTGATCCTCGTCCGAGTAGGAGCGATTGGCGTCACCCTGGGAGACCATCCCGCTTGTTGGAATGCACGTTGGCTCAGCCCTTCCCTCCCTCCTGAATTTTTCAATGGGTCTTTCATGCCCATTTTACAGACAGGGAAACAGAGCCTCAGAAAGGGAAAGTGAGAAGCTAACGAGGACCGAGCCCATAGGCCCACACCCGCCTGACTGCAAGTAACCCCTAAACCTCAGAGAAAGGAGGAGGCAGGATCCAGATCTCGGGGGCTTTAGAATTTCAGAGATGGAGAGACCTTGTCCTACACCTCCGAGGGAGAGACAAGGATCCCGTTGCAGCCTCCACTTGCATGCTTCCTGTGACCGGTAGCTCACCACCTAATTGACAACCCCCTCCTTCGGAAAGTGTTCCCTGCTAGATGTCTGACTTGCAGCCCTCCCCCATCCAGACCCCTCCCCCACCCAGCCTGGTCCAGGCCCCATGCGGGTGCTTCCCCCGCCAGGGCCGCACTCACCTCCGCCTGGAAACCCTCCACCAAGATGGCCACCAGGAGGTTGAAGAGCACATAGTTGCCAAAGGTCATGAGGGCGACAAAGTAGAGGGAGGCCCAGGGGGAGGTGGACGCCATGCCGTTGTAGAGGACAACATTCCAGTCCTCCTGGGTGAGGATCTGTGGGGGGAGGGGGAGCACAGGTCAGCCCTGGGGTACCCCCAGGTCCCGGCCCAGCCCAAGGGAGAAGGCATCCACCGGGTGGAGGAGCCTGAAGGCACCCTGCAGCCCGTGCGCACCTACAGCACCCTCTCACGCGTGCCCCAGCACACCCAGGGACCTCACGTGACACGGCCCCAGCTGGCAGTGTGCCCACCTGGCACAGCCCGTGCCCCTCACTCGCACACTGCGCTGCCCACTGCCTCCCCGCCCCCCACCCCGCTGGCCCACAACCCACCTCCTGCCCTGATTCTCACTCCCCGCTGATGGGTGCTCCTTCCTGGCTGCTCCCACAGCCCTATCCTCTCTGCTCTATCTGCTATCTGCTCGCGCCCCCCCCCCCCCGGCCCCTCCACGAGCCCACCCTTCTTCCTTCTGCCCCCCGGCCCCGTGCACACTCATTTAACCATGGCGAGAAAATAGCCTCAGGGAAGAATCCCAATGCACCCAGGTCTTGGGGCGGGGGTGGAGGGGCAGAGACGGGCACCAGGTGGCCAGTCAGCTGCCAGAGCCAATGCAGTGCCAGCCTGACCCCGCACCCACACCTGCCTGCCGGAGCCCGGAGTTGAGGGGCCTCCCTGGCGAGCCACCCCCCTTCTCTGGATTCTCCGAGGGGCGCCTCTGAAAAGCAAGCCAAGCGGCGGTCCTGGGAGAAACCCCTTCCCCTGACATATGTGAACACGTGCTGCTGCTCACCTGGAACACTGTGACGATGGCCCACAGCAGGGAGTCAAAGTTCTTCCTGTCGGGGACCGTGTCTCCTGTGTCCGTGCGCAGGCTGAATTTGCAGCCAAAGATGTGCATCCCGAGGATGCTGGGGGGGGGAATGGGGGTGGCTCAAGGGACCCACCCACCTTGTGTCGTTCTCAGAACGGCCGGGTAAGATGGCAGGGGCAGCGCTGGTTCCGTTCTACAGAAGCCAACGCTGAGGCTCAGAGGGCAAGTCCTCGCCCAGAGCCATAGGGGATTCAGTGATGGCGTCAGGACTCGCAGCCAGGTCCAGGGTGGCGCCTGGAGAAGCTCAAGCAGCCATGTCCCCCCCCCAATCCCGCCCCAGGCTCCGGCCCTCCCCAGGGTGGGCAGGGCTCACCTGAAGATGAAGATGAAGAGCATGAGCAGCATGCAGAAGGTGGCCACGTTGTCCATGGTCTTCATGAGCACCACCAGCTGGCGCCGCAACGCGGGCATGAAACGCACCAGCTTGAGCACCCGCAGCAGCCGGAAGGTCCGCAGCACCGACAGGCCGCCGTCCGCCTGCCCCACAATCTCCCAGATGCTGGGAGGAGGCAGGAGGGGAGAGAGGCAGGAGCGTTCAGCGGAGGGCAGAGCAGAGGGAGAGGAGGGCAAGGGGAGGCCAGTGGGTGGGGGGGGGCAGAGAGATGGAGAACATCCATTCATTCATTCATCCCACAAATAACATGTTTCACGGGCCGTCGCTGCTCCAGGGCATGCTCAAACCAGGGGCTCTTGACCTGGAGTCCACGGACAACCCCCCTGAGCAGTCTCTGGCTAGGATTCAGGAGGTCTACGAAGGCCACTGACCTCTCCGTGAGATTTACCATTCTTTAGATCATGAATGAAAACAAGCCACAGAGAATGAGCAATCTTTATGGCTTTTTGACCGATCAAAACCGCTGTTTTTATATCTTACAACAGCTGATGGACATATTCCCAAACACTATTTATACCCATCCTTTCTTTGGGATGACGGTAGTCCCAAGACCTGCTGCTGGATGTTGCTACTTAATGCATTAATCTAGAAGCACGTATGTTACTGGGGGACAAATTTGTAAATATTCGAGAACTGGGTTTCTGCGCAATTGATTTCCTTTGTGCCCGGACATGCTTTGTTTACCGGCGGGGGACGGGGCACTAGATTCCCCCGCCCCCCTCCCCACTCTGCTTCCGGGCCCCCAGCTCGCTGGCAGCAGGGGCAGCACCTGATGATGACGATGATGCTGTCGAAGATGTTGTAGGGGTTGCGCAGGTAGTCGAAGAGCCCGAAGGCGGCCAGCTTCAGGAGCATCTCCAGGGCGAACATGCTGGTGAAGACGACGTTACAGATCTCTAGGATGTTGGTCAGCTCCTCGGGCTGTGGGGGCGCAGGGAAAGGGACCGGGGACCCCGGTCAGGCCAGAGCACAGCCATGGATCCTCTGTGGACGCTCATCGGCTGCAGGACCCCCAGGGAGGCAGGGAGGCTGAGTGAGCTGGCAGGTCAATGTCTTCACTGGACCGCAACAGCCTTGAGAGCCTCAGAACTCTGCTGTACCTCTGCTGTCATTAAGAGTCCACTGACATGGGGGGACCCCACGGGGCTGGCCTTCTACACATTTGGAAACGATGCTGATACTGCACACTGAGGGGACCTATCAGAAAGCAGGCTTGGAAGGGGCGCCTGGGTGGCTCAGTGGGTTGAGCGTCTGACTTCAGCTCAGGTCATGATCTCGTGGTTCATGAGTTCAAGCCCCGCATCGGGCTCTGTGCTGACAGCTCAGAGCCTGGAGCCTGCTTCAGATTCTGTGTCTCCCTCTCTCTCTGTCCCTCCCCTGCTCGCTCTCTCTCTCTCTCTCTCTCTCTCTCAAGTAAATAAACATGGAAGGAAGGAAGGAGGGAGGGAGGGAGGGAGGAGTCTTGGAAGCTGATGCAGAGCAAGACAAGAAGACAGGCCAGTCGACGCCAGAAACTCCCTGTTTGCCCATGACCCCTGTTTGCCCATGACCCTATCCCACTTAGGAAGCACTTACCACACACAGGACCTGTTTTTTTGAACTTTACAGGCGTCGTGTCACTTAATCCCATAAGAGCCCGTTTTGCAGATGAAGAAGCAGGTTCGGAGAAGGCCAGCCCCTGCCTTCGGCTGTGGGGCTGGTAAGGGGCAGAGCCGGTATCTGAACTCAGGCAGCCTGCCTCCAAGGCTCCCACCATTAACCTCTGCCTGTGCAGACCTCCCGACGGAGCCCTCCCCACTCTCCCCTTCCCCAGCAATGGCCACCTCAGGATCGTGGGTGGCTGGAGACCACTGTGCCCTGAGAAGGGCAGACAGAGACCATGCGCCTACTGTGTGCCACCCAACTCTTTAATGTCTGCGAGCACCCTGGTCCAGGGGGCTGGCTTCACACACTTCTCAGGGGAAGACACTAGAGCCCAGAGAGGACAAGGGTTCAAGTCACCGGCTGATCAGAAAGAGACTAGCACCTTCTGACCCTGGAGCTCTTTCCCTCCTGGTTTTTAGCAGCAAGAGACACCCGTATAAGCGGAACCATCTGAGCAACCCTGGAATCCAAAACAGACCACACTACAGGCCATGACTAGGAGACAGGGCTCTAGGGACATTCCCCCCCCAACCTCAGTTTTCTCATCCATAAAACGAGGGGGTGGAGTAAGATGATATTCATTCCAGGGCTCCCTGCTAAGAGCCATACGGGGCTCCAGCGCCTCCCTTCTCTCTCTAGGACTGTGAAAGTGCCGGGTTTCTGTTCACCAACAAGCCTGAATCACAGAGAGGGGAAGGGCCATTCTTTAGGCCTGAGCATGCGCACTGAGCTTGACATCCGGCACAATTACGGACGCCTCCAACAATCTGCTGGTGCCTCCGTTTTACAGATAAGGACACTGAGGCTCGGGGAGGTGAACTGACTCGCCCTGAGCCACCCGGCCAGGAGGCAGCAGAGCCACAAAATCAGACTCCAAACTGCTCTCCATCACACACACAGAAACTCCACCTGAACTCATCTGCTCTCTCTCCTCTGCTCGTTCATTGTTGCATGCATTCTACAGGTGAGCTGAGCACGGTGGGCTGGGCGTGCTACCCAGGATGGCCAGTGGTGAATGCATCAGGGCATCCTCCCCGCCCCCAAGAAGCGCAGGTTCCGGTGGCAAAGCCCAACCCCCCGAGCTGACAAACAGCCGTAGCTGCCAAAAACAGAGAAAGGTGAGGGAGCTTTGAGGGAACGGTAATCCTGCAGTCAGGTGCCTGCAGGGGCACCTTCCTGGAAGAAGTGACATCTCAGCAGAGCCCTCAAAGCTGAGAGGGGGAACCCAGTGAGAGGGAGGAGAAGAGAAGGTATCTGGGCAGAGGGACCGGCCAGCGCAAGACTGGGGGGGGGGGGGAGCTGCCAACCATCAGCACCCCCAGCCCCAGCCCAGCCCCTCCACCAGGTGACAGGGCACCTTTAGGGGCCTGACTGTGATTCCATTTGGGTTAAAAGGAGAAGAGAAAAAAAGAACCGCCCTTCTGCCTCGTGCCCGGGAAAACCTAATAAAACTGCCAGGTCCTCTCAAGCCCAGATAAAAGAAGGCCCCATTTCCATCTGTAATTACATTTGACTCACAAAATGGTCCCGAAAGGGAAGTGGGACCCTGAGACGGGGGGAGGGGCTGGGGCCCGGCATCCCCGGCCGAGCCAAGCCACCAATTTCCCACCCTGCCACCGCGAGATCAGCGGGGATGAGAAGTGTGGCCGCTGACAGTCCGTAATGGCGGCCACTCGGCTCGGGGCCACACGCGCTGCACACACACACTCCCGCCCACGAGTGCTGGGGAGGCCACCGCTCTCCGGAAAGGTCACCCGCGCGCCCGCCCCTCCCCCCCCACTTGCAGCAGCTGTTTCTCTAGTCAAGTGCACACCTGTTAATCTTTCTCTAATGGACCATCCGTCACTCCCGCAGGCATTTTTCTGGGAGAGCGACAGCGAGCGGGAGACAGACAGATGAACGCAGGCTATTCTGTATCGTGAAACCGAGGTGGGAGGGTATGTGAAGAGGGACGGGAGTGGGGGGGGGGAGCCACGACGGAGATGGACAGACAGACAGACAAATATAGATACGGCGACTGAGAGGCAAAGGTGGGGTGTGGAGACATGAGGCAGAAAGAAAAACACAGATAAAAACAGAATAAGGGACCGGGATCATGACATTGCGGGCGTCACTGCAGGAGCCAGGAAAGTGGGAGACAGCAGGCAGACAGACCGCCAGGCAGAGGCTGCAGAGAGGCATCTGGAGGTGGCCAAGACCCCAGTGGAACGGGGTGAAAAAGGGCAGAACATCACGCTGAGCTGGAGGCAGGAGGAGCGAGGGCAGGTAAGGAGGGACTACATCCTGGAGGCCCAAAGTGGAGGGAGAGGGGCAGGGGCCCACTCCTTCTGGCCCCATGCCAGGCTTGGAGGCACAAGGCTGGCCATTTCTGCAGGGGTGCGTAAGGGCCCCGGTGGGCAGGAGTCCCTAGGCTGTCCGCAGGAACCCCTGGAGCCCGGTACCATCCCATGATGATAATGGCAGCCGGTGTTAAACGTCTCCCACGTGCCAGTCGGTGCTAAGCACCTTCCATGAATTATCTCATCTAAATCTCAAACGTTACCCTATAGTATCCCCATTTTGTAGAGGGGGAAACAGACTCAGAGGGAAGTGACTGCCCAGGGCCAGGGCCAGGGCCAGGCAGTGGCGGAATCACATCTCAACCTGAATCACAGGTATTCTCCCTCTGGCCTGTCCCCATCCCCATGGCTGTGACGGCATCACCTGCCCCACTTTTCTGACTTGACGATCCAGTTCAGTACAGACATGTCGCTGTCCTGTTTAGAAGCCTTCCGTGGCTCTCCACTGCCTTGAGGCACTTTGTGGATGGATAGCCCCCTCACCAGCCTCCCGGGCTGTCTCCTGCACATCCTCCTTCAGGGCTCAGGGTCCTTTGGGGGAATGCCTGAGCTCCTGGTCCCTGTACCTGTCCCTCCTCTGTCTCACTGATAAACTCGTAGTCAACCTTCAGGAGCCACTGCCCGTGCCACTGCCTTTGGGAAGGCTTCCCTGACTGCAGCCCATGTTGGCTCTCTCCCCTAAGCGCCCACAGAGCTGGAATGTTGGGCACTAAGCCAGCCTGTCCTCCTCTTCCCAGAGTCCTCCCAGACCTGGGTCAGCAATGATGTGGGGGCTGCAGAAGGGAAAATAAAGACTGCTTTGACCCATCCACTGGCTGGAGGCCTTGAATGCACTCTCCTGTGAGTAGGGGCCAGTAGACATGCCCCAGCCGGCCCCGGGGGGCTTCCTGCACCCCATCCCTGCTGCCCATCCAGCCAAGCCCTCTGTTTCTTGTTGTCCAACTCGGTGACCTCCTTCAGTTCCAGGATGGGATGGGACTGAGGGCAGCCTTGCCCGCCTTGGGAGGAGTCACGCGCCTGGAGAGGTGAGTGCTGGGGGAGGGAGAAGGGGACCATAGGGACTGCTCCCGGGAGCAAAGCTTCCCCACCCAGACCTCCCCCACTGCCTCCTGTCTGCTTTGTGGAACCTCCACCTCCACCTTGGCATCCTGGAGCCCTGCTCTCTCAGTTGCTCACCATATCACCTGGGCATGCCTCAGTTTCCCCATCTGCTCAATGGATATGAGACACTCGCCTTGCCTGCCCCATTGGGCTGCCATGAGGATCACAAGGGGAAGAAATGTGGCAACACATGACAGTGAGTAATGATGGATGAATCTGACCCCATCCGCCTGCTTGTCATGTAGCCTCAGCCAAAGAGCAGACCTCAGCCCCGTCTGGCCACCTCATGGGTCACAAGCAGGCCCCTGCCTGGATGACCCCCCCACCTTTTACCTGTCACCGCCTCCCAGGCCAGTCCCTGCAAGGAACAGCATCTTTGACCATGAGGAACCTAGAGACGTTGGAACCCCTTGTGATCTGGGTAGCAATGGCCACTTTGGCCGGAGACACCTGCAGTCTCACCTCTCATTTGAGCACCTGAGACCACAGAGGCAGGGGTGGCGGATGGAGTAAGAGAGCAATGCCCAGGCTGTGCCCCACTGTCACTACCTACTGTCCCCATGGCAGCGCCAGTCTCCCTGCCAGGCCCCTGCGATGCCTCCCCCTCCACGGTCTCCACCCCTGCAGGAAAGGGGCTGTGCGCGTTCACCCATCTTCTCCTTCCCCTCCTCCCCACTCTCCCGGCCTTCCAGTGGCCCTGGGCCACCTCTCTCTGCAGGCACCACCTCAGACGGGGCTGCTCAAAATAAACACGGGGGCGGATCGTTTCCCGCCAAGCCACGTCCGGGAGCAGAGAGGAGTGGGGCAAAAATACCAGCAGGCCCCCAGCAGGCCCCGCGCTGCGCTCAGCAGAACAATGGCTGCCACTCCAGGCTGCTTTAAAAAGAACATTTTAAAAAATTCTCCCTCCCCCTCGCTTTTTTTTTAAATTCATTAATTTTTTGAGGCTCCAGACAGCAGGAGGTAAATTCACCCCAAGGGTGGTGATGTGAGGTTCAAACAGAAGACTCATAAATAATTGCAAATTAGTGAGCACCTACTACGTGCTGGGCTCTTTAACGCATTTAACCCTCCCAGCCCCTCTGTGCAGAGGGTCCGTGTGCCCGGTTACAGACGGAGCTGCTGGCTGAGGGAGGCCAAGTGACTTGCCCGAGGCCGCCTGCTGGTCAGAGGCAGAACCAAGGAAGGAGCCCAGGCAGGGGCAGCAGGGGGCGAGCAGGGTACAGGCCAGGCAGGGAGGCCCTGAGATCGGGCTGGTGGGGAGGCGGAGGGGCCGCGGCCCACAGAACCCTGGCAAACAGGCCTCTGAAAAGTAGCCCTGATCTGTAGCATATGCCAATTTCTGTGGTGTAAAGACTCCCACCACGGCCAATTCCAAGCTACCAACTGTTTAAAATCAGGCTTTCGAAGTTCCCGAGCGACAGAAAATTGGCTCTCGCAAGCCGGTTCCCACAAGCCCCTGGCGGGAACCGTGCCCAGGCAGCACTGTGACAAGCCGCTCAGAAATTAGAGCCAGGACCCCAACATCACTGTTTCCCCACGAGACCCCCCTCCGGGACCGCTGGCCCAGCCAGGCTTCTGCCCCCACCCCACCGGCAAGCCTAGGCCAGGAAAGGCCAGGAGCCTGAGCCCTAGGCCAGGAGGTCTGGGCTGCCTCTCTCACCAGCTTTACCCTGCAGACAGCCTTCCCCCCAGTCTTCCCCAGAGACCTTTTTAATTAAGCCGGAATGGCTGGCAAACCTGCAGCTCCAAACAGAGTGTCGCTGCAGCCCCAGGGGCCGCATTTAAGGAAATTGAATGGAGCCAGCACTTGGAGAGCTAATGAAGAGGGAAATGAGAGTGTGGCCCACCGCGGGGCGCAGTGGGCGGGTGGAGGGCCTCCGCAGAAAGCAGGCGGCAGGAAAGCAAAGGGGGTGCCACATTCTGAACCCCGTGGGGGTGTCAGTCTCGCCACAGAAAGATGTGGGTTCAGGGGCGCCTGGGTGGCTCAATCGGTTGAGTGTCTGACTTCGCTTCAGGTTGTGATCTCATGGCTCTGTGGGTTCAAGCCCCGCTTCGGGCTCTGTGCTGACAGCTTGGAGCCTGAAGCCTGCCTCGGATTCTGTGTCTCCCTCTCTCTCTGTCCCTCCCCTGCTCAAACTTGCGCACTCTCTGTCACCCACTCAAAAATAAATAAATGTTAAAGAAAGATGTGGGTGGGGCACCTGGGTAGCTCAGTCGGTTGAGCATCCCACTTCAGCTCAGATCATGGTCTCGCGGTTCGTGAGTTTGAGCCCCGCGCCAGGCTCTGTGCTAACAAACAGCTCAGAGCCTGGAGCCTGCTTCAGATTCTGTATCTCTCTCTCTCTCTCCCCCTCCCCTGCTCATGCTCTGCCTCTCTCTGTCTCTCAAAAATAAATAAATGTTAAAAAAAAAAAAAAAAAGAAAGATGTGGGTTCAAATCTGACCCCTGATTGTCTGTGGGACCTTGGATCAGTGACATCCCCTCCCTAGGCCTCAAGGTCACTAGCTGCCAAGCGGGGTGCCCTCACGGGGTAGGGGTCAGGTCAACGGAGGAAACCTACCCAGGGGCTAGGTGAGTCAGAAAACGGTGTTTTTCGAATGGAGCCAGGAATGGACTTGTCACACAGGCCGTCACCCACGGTATGACCTATTTGCTGGGCACATGTGTGCTAACCCCCCACAGCCCTCCTTCCTGTGTCCCTACAAGTAGCCTCTTATCTCTTACACATCCTCCCTGTGCTCTTGCCATCTCCCTTGGGGCCATGTCTCTGAACCCCGATGGCCCAGGGGGCCTGGGACACACCATGAACTCAGCCAACACCCACTCTGCACTCCACGCACCCAGTGCTGAGGACAGAAGAAACCACAGGGTTGGCCGAGGAGGGAGACGGGGGACAGTCTTTGCAGGGCAACCCTGGGGCCACCCTCAGTGCCGCCGGGCTGCGTGGAGGGTGGACTATGTGGGGACATCAGGGACAGGAGGACGCCCAACCTGCTGAAGGCACTGCCACAGAGGGACCTTGGCCGTCAGAGGAAAGGTCTGTGTTTTGTGCCGAGGGCAATGGGGAGCTGCGGCAGGTTGGGGAGAGGGGAAAGCCCGGCCTCGGGAAAGACCACGCCAGCTGTTTGGGGGAGAATGGACAGGAGGGCTCGTGGGAAAGGCGATGACCGGAAGTCAGGTTTGGCAGGACGGACAGGGGAAGGGCTGTGGGTGCCTGGTGTCCAGGCCGCGCCACTCAGGAGACGGGAGCTGGATCTCAACCCAGCGGGCCCCAGTACCAGCTCCGCCTCCCTCGCTCACTCACCCACTAGGCACACACCTGGAGCTTCCCTCTCCTCTGGGCCGGGCCCGGGGCTGGGCACCGAGGCCGCAGGGCAGAATCGGACCCGGCCCCGGTCAGGGGGCAGACAGACACCCAGGGGATGTTCAACAGCCCGGGCTGCGTGGGGCCGGCTTGGGCCTAGGCGTCCAGCCCTCCCCCCGCGCCCACGCCCGCCCCCGCGCCCAGCGCCCGCCCCCACTGGCCTGCTCATGGTGTTCGATGCCCATGCTGACGGTGTTAACCAAGATGGCCATCATGATGCCCCGGTTGAAGTACTTGCTGTCCACGATGCCTCGAAGCTTGGCTCGGGTCTCGCGCCACACATCCCCGCACAGCCGGGCCGCCCCGTCCGCCTGTTCCTCCTCGTCCTCCTTCTCCAGGCCTGAGGAGGTCCCATCCTCGCTGCTCCGGGCCCCGTCCCCATCCACCTCCTCCGAGTCACCACCTGAGCCACCAGAGCCCGAGCCCTCCTGGCCCGAGTCGGTGCTGCCCGGGCCCGAGGGCCGCCGGCTCCCCTCGTGCTGGCAGCGGGGACAGCTGGCAGGATCGGAGGCCAGCACGGCAGAGATGGGCTGCACCGGCGTGTGGGGCATCGGGTCCAGGGGACTGTGTCGAGGGCACAGCTCTGCGAAGCAAACACAAGGCAGGGTCGGCGCCTCAGGTTACACAGGCCTGAGGGGCTCCGAGGGGGCAGGACCTGCCCACCCCAGGGGTCAAGCTAACCCTGGGACACAGACCCATGTGTGCCTCAAGTTCCTGTGGCTCAGGTTCTGTCTGGGTGAGGAGGTCGAGTGGCTTGTAGTCCTGGGGGACTGGCTTTACCTCTCTGGGCTTGGCTGGCCCCTGTGACAAGCGAGGGCCGTGGGGAGGGCTCTACTGTGGATGTGTTGGCGTGCCTAGAACAGTGCCTGGGGCACGTGTGTTTGTCGCCTGTCCTGGCTACATCATCTCCTGGCCCGAGGCCCAGCCCTCCCACGGCCCTGCTTGCTCACATTGGACTTGGGGAAATGGCTGAGAAAGAGTTTCTAAAAGAGCTTCTAAAAGAGTCAGCTTGATGCAGCGGACGGACGCCCCTTAGAGAGCGCCAAGGTGACCTCTCCATCTTCAATTCTCCTCCCACCTGTATGTGGGGCTTGTGTCCCGGGGAGGGAGGGAGGCAGGAGCCCTGGGCAGGAGGCAAACCCTTGCTCTAGAAGCCCCCTGATAGTCGGGGTGGCTCCAGGGGAAGCAGGCAGGAAGGGCTGATGGGAGGCACAGCAGGGAGTGGGGGGCAGAAGTGTTCACCCCCTGTGCTGCCCCAGGGAGAGTTTAAAAAGCCTGAACCAGTCTTAGACCACAGTTCTGCCATCTTTAACCATTTCAAGGAGGTGTCAGAGAGGTTCTTCCTGGGTAGTATGGTCTCTTCTTTGTGTTTACCTGTACTGTCCTAAAATACATGTTTTCCTGGTGCGAGCAAAGAAAAGGTATTAGTAATATTAAAGGGAGGGGTGCCTGGGTGGCTCAGGCGTCTGGCATCTGAGTCCTGGTTTCTGCCCAGGTTATGGTCTCAGGGTTCATGGGATCAAGTCCCATGGGGGCACAGTGCGGAGACTGCTTGGGGTTCTCTCTCTCTCTACCCACCCTACCCTGTCCCTCCCACATGTGTGTTCTCTTTCTCTCTCTCAAAATAACTAAATAAACATTTAAGAATAATAATAATTAAAGGGAATGAAAAACATGTAATGCCTACCCTCCCTTTGCAGATTTGCCTCCCAATATCTCCCGAAGCCCCGGAAGAGGCCTTCTGATTCATTCATCCCCTGGGAGCCGGCGTGGGCAGGCAGAAGCCCGGGGTCAATCCCACTTCAGTAAGGCCCACCTCAGCCCCACTCGTGCCTGGGGCTGGGCCCCCTGAAACTTGTTTCCCAGGGAAGCGGGAGGGTACTGAGGCCCAGGGGCAGGGGGCAAGGCCCCCCTCCAGAGAGCCCCCTGGACTTCTTTCCACACAGCTTCCCCGGAGAGGGTGGGGGCAGCAGCAAGAAGCCCGCGTCATCCAGGGACCCTGCAGGCAGACCCCAGCTGCCCCGTCCACGTGCTGGGCCAGCCCACGGGCCACCTGGAGCCTCCCGCAAGACCACGCCTGGACGGCTGGCACCCGAGGAGGGGTGGGCGGCAGCTTCGAGCATCAGTTCTCTCTCCGGCTTGCCTCCCAAGAATCTCAGGGCTTGAGAGCTGCAGGGGCAGAGCCCGGGGGTGGCTGACTCCCCCTGCGCGTGAGCCTCATCCTCGACCTGACGGAGCAGGAGACTGAGGCCCACAGAGGGGCCCGGGCTGTCCAGGTCACACGCTGTGCACCTGCTCCGGGGCTGGGACCCTGCTGACTTCCGTCTTGGCACCAGCTGGGGGGCGGGACTCCTCTCCTGGGGCGCATTTGCCTTCTCCGGGGAGCTGAGCGGGAGCGTTCATTTCCCTCTGGACGCGGGCCCAGCAAACCCAGCTCTGATGTCCCTGACGCCAATTTTGTCACGGACACGCTGCGTGACCCCAGGTGACTCCCTTCACCTATCTGGACCTTGGTTTTCCCATCTGAAAACGGGATAATATAACTCACTCTGCCCTCTTCCAGGACTGTTTTCTAGAACAGACGAGAGAGTGAATGGAGAGCCCCTTCTGAGCCTAACGGCCCGGAGACAGAAGATCTCTGGTCCCCGACACACCACGCCTCGGCACGGTGGCCACAGCCCCCTTATCCCAGGTGGCTGGTCGTCACTGCTCTGGCGTGCTAGCACGTGGTGGCAGCAGGAAGCCACGTGGGGCGTGAGGCAGGCTGAGAGGAGTGGAGCGTTAGCGTTTTACCAGACAGGATAGACAACCGTCCGTTTCTTTCGAGTGTGAATCCCGGGCGGAGCCTGGGTCCACGTGTGACCCCACTGGGGTCGGAAGGGGATCCTCCAGGGCTCGGGCTGCCGGGTGCCCCCAGCCCGAGGCCAGCCCAGACCGGGCACCGGCAGGGGGTCAGGAAAGCAGGGAGGGAGCAAGGGGCACGCGCCGGAGCTCCCGAGGGAAGACCCGGGTTCTCAACCTGCCGGACGGCTCTGCCTGTGCCGAGGAGACAGGGGGGCGCGTTCGCCAGCGGTGCCGTCGCGGGGTCCCCAGCATCCCCCGCGGGAGGCACACGAGGCCTGAGCGGGGCACCCCGGAGGCGGCGGCAGGCGGGACCACTTACTGTAATGCCTGGGCTCCTTGGCGCGGGGCCCGGGCTTGGCAGAGGGGGACGCCCCCGGGCCCGGGGCCCGGCGCCGGCTCTGCAGGGCCTGGTAGAGGCCCAGGGCACGCCTCCTGGCCTTGCGCAAGATGTGACAGACGTACTGGAAGATCTCCTCGTAACAGTCGCCGGGCTCCGCGTAGCTGGCCACCGTGCTGGAGGACAGGTAGCGCTGCCGCTGCTCCAGCATCAGCCGGTGCTCCCGCTGCTTGGTCTCCGAGAACTGGGTCGCTATGACAACGAGGCACAGGTTGATCATGAAGAAGGAGCCCACCTGTGACCAACGGGAGGAGAGGACAGGGACAGGGACAGGGACAGAGGGGACAGATTGGCGGGGGGAGGCAGACGTGGGGGAGAGGGGAATGAAGGGATAGAGAGAAAGAGAAAACGGGGAGGCAGAGGTGGTGACACGGTGACAGAGGTGGGGTGAGAAGCAGAGGGGTACCGAGGCAGAAAGGAGGACAGGAGGAAGAGGGGCAGGGACAAATCCGAGGCACGGAGCAGGGACAGGACAGAGCCAGGAGACAGACAGCCAGAGCCGGCAGGAAGGACAGAGAGACGATGAGGAGAAACACCGAGAGGGAGGGACGGAGGCTCAGAGAGTGCAGAAGCGGAGGGCGTGGGAGACACAGGGTGATGGGTGCGAGGAGGCGGGGAGACAGAGGGGCAGAGGGTGGAGGGCCCAGAGAGACGGAGAGGCACGGGCACAGATAGGGACAGGAAAAGACTGCTGAGGCCTTGCTCCGACAGGAGGCCAGGGCCCCAGGACAGCGGTGGCCCAGGCAGCTCCCCAGGCCCCACCGGGACCCGCTTTGAAGCCCGATCCCCCAGGCCCTCGGACCCCGGCCAGGGACGTCAGTGCTGAGGCCAGGGAGGGAGGCCCACACGCTCTCAGGCTATCCAGGCCCTGAGTCCCACCCCAGCCCTACCCTCTCTCTGGCCTTCACTTTGGCCTCAGTTGGGCATCCAGACAAAAGAGAAGCTTCCTTCAGAAAGGGTTTACTTGTGTGGCTTTATCTGTGCTTGGATGGAGGTGGTGGGGGAGACTACCCAGTCAGTACTAAGAATCCCACCACCTCATGATGCAGGGTCCAGTTCCAGTGGCCACCACAGGCCGCAGAGGGCACAGGTAGGTCCTAGTTGCCAGAGGGCAGACCCCTCCTCTGGCATTTGCTAAGCCCTTGAAAGAGATCAGTGGCCCTACCAGCAAGGAGGGTCCGCCTACCAGCTTTTCATCCTCCTCCGGGCTACCTGCCAGGCAGTTCACGCAGGCCACAGTCCCAGCCGCTGATTCACCCTCCCCTCCTGTCCCCACGTCACAAAGAGGGAGCTGGGCTTCTGGGGTTATCGAGGGCTGAGGGGAGGGCTTCCTGGCTGGAGGACCCTGAGAAAATCCCCAGGTACAAACATGCCCCTCATTGGCCCTCTCGGTTCTATCTTCCACCAGCGTCTCCTGGAGATCGGCTGTGCATCGGGCCCCTGTGACGGGTCACCAAGAAGGAGAGGGTGCAGACCCTTCCCTCTGGGAGCTCACACCTATCAGGCTTCTAGCCAGCCTGCCTCTACAGCCACTGCCCCTGTGACCCAGGCAGCTCCCCTCTTCCTTCTGGACCTCCGTTTCCCCATCTGTAAAACCCAAGGCTCAGGCAAGGCAAGCTTAACACGTTTCCAACCAGAGGGAGCGCTGGGCACCGGAGTCTGAGGGCTGAGGACCTCTCACCTCTCTGGGGCTCAGGATCCTCACCTGAGGAACAGAATGGGTAGGTGGCCCTGCATGGCCAGGATTGTGAAGGCAAAATGGAAGCCCGGGGTTCAGGCTTTGCTCTCCGGACCCTTCCCAGCACCCAGAAAAGTTCAACATCCTCAGCCCCCTGCCAGTACCCTTTCTCTTGTGACAGGGCCACCTGGGGCCCAATAATACCAGCAGTAAAAGTGGCAGGGCACATTTATTGAGCGCTTACTGTGTGCCAGGGGTCATGCAGGCCTCAGACTCTGTCTCATCTAATCCTCCTGAGAACCCATAAGCCTAGGTGCCGTCACCATCCCCCATGGGACTCGGGGGAGCTAACAGACGTGGCTCGTGTCACGCTGGGAGTTACAACTTGACATCCCCACCCCTAACTCTATCAGGAGGGGCAGACCACATTCCCCAGTGCTTCTCTGGAATTCGAGGCTCCTCCAGCAACCCCAGTGGTTCAAAGTGCCTCCAATCAGGACTCTGTCCATGTCAAGGTCTCTGCAAGTTGCCCCCTGCCCAAGAGGCTCTCCCCCTGGCTGCCTGCCCTCAGCCTTTAAGGCTCAGTTCTGGTAATCACCTCCTCCAGGAAGCCTCCCACTCCCCTCTTCCTCCTCCAAGCTAGATTAGAAAACTCCTTTGGGCTCCCTCAACCTCTCAGGATTCCTTCTGCCGTGGCTCCTAATATGCTGTCTGGTCAATGTCAAGCGTAGCCCATCTTCCCGCCCCCCGCCCAAGACTGTGAGCTCCTCGAGGACAAGGCCGGGCCCACCTCACTGCTCAGTGCCCAGTGTTCGGCTCAGGGCCTGGAGCAGGGCAGGTCTCCCTGATGGTGCTGGGGAATGAACAAACCAATGGATGAAGGGCAATGCTGAACAAAGCCTCAACCCCCTTCTTTTTATCTGGGGGTCTCTTTACAGGTCCAAGGCCCCTGCGTCCCCCAGGAAGGCATCAGAGCAAAACCAACAGCAGGTACGTCTCGGGTCACTTGCCAGCTTGTCCTGAACCCTCAGGTCAAGGTCCCAGCAGCTCAGGAAAAGGTGCTGCCCCAGAGAGCCAAGCATGCCCTCTCCCACCATTGGGACACCAGAGAATCCAGCCTCACAGCAGTAGGGAGTGAGCCAGCACTGACTCGCCCAGGAGAGAATCACCTTGACATTTTGGGGATTGTGCTGTGGCTGAGGCCTCAGTCAGGCATGGCATGACGAGGTGGATAAGCTCGCTCTAGGCGGACTGTGGAGGGAGGCAGGAGGGGCTTCCCAGAAGGACCCTGCTCTGTGAGGCAGACAGAGCCCCGCTTCCACCCCCTAAGCCACCCCCACCCCCTGCATCCGAGAATTTCAGGGAGCCCTGTGGGAAGCAGCCCCGGGCTTCTGTTTCAGAGCATCTCCCCTTCCCACCACGGGAAAAGAGGAACAAGCTAGAGCCCTAGACAAGCTCCCATCCTGGGGCTGCACCTAGCTACGGTCGTGAGAAGAATGTATTCCCAGAGACTACGAGGCAGAGAAACACGAGCAGGAGCGACTAGATGGTCTTAAATGCCCAGAAATGAGAAATGAAGGCAATCGAGAGTGATGGATGCTTCCCGCAGCTGCGCTGATGAGTCCCTTCAGTCACCCGCTGCTCGGAGGCATTTAAAAATGGCTTGGCTGGTTCAGTCAGTGAAGCACCCGACTCTTGGTCTCAGGACTGTGAGTTCGAGCCCCGTGTTGGGTGTGTGGATGACTTAAAAAAAAAAAAAAAAAAAAAAAAACCTGCCCCTCCTGCTCCCTCCCACTCAGCTCTCTTGGCTCTGAGGGGCTCCCTGGGAACCCCCCAGCCCCATCCCTGGTCCCTGGGTCCTTGAGCTTCCCCAGAGAGCCCCAGCTACCCTGACACGTACTATGATAAGCAGGATAAAATAGATGAAGTTGTAGAAGGAGTGAGCATCCATCACATAGTACATGATCTCCACCCAGCCTTCCAGGGTAATCACCTGCAGCCAGAACAGAGCAGAGGACCGGTGAGCCTGAGACAGGAAAGGCGGCACCCTCAGGAAAGACAGGCGACCAACGCAGCGCCCCAGACAGAGGCCCCACTGTGTGCCAGACTGCTGGACACACATTCTCTCTCGAACTCTCCACAAGGCTCCATGGGACGGCCATCCTCATCGCCCACACACGGGTGAGAAAACTGAGGTTCAGAGAGGTTACAGTATTTGCCCTCTGTCACACAGCCAGGAAGGCGGGGAGCCAGACCTGAGCCTGGTCCCTCTTGCTCCAGAGCCTGGCCCTCTCCAGTCTCCCTCACCAAGGCAGGAGGGCTGGAAGCAGGGGGCCCTGGACTCCAACTCCAGCTCACCAGCTGGGCCTAGGGCCCAGCTCAGCTGAGCCCAGGAGTGTGGCTATGATGGGGCTGGTGTGACTGTTGCCCCCGTTCTCCTTCCCAGAGAGGGAGGCAGAGCAGCCTTGGGCAAAGCAAACGCTGGGTGCTCCCTAGCAACTGCCCTCTCCCGGGCAACCCATTCACACCCCTGGGGGCTGAGGGTCTCAAAACACAGCTGCTGGGCTGTGATCACATCCCATCACGCCTTGCAGCTCTGAATTCTGTGATCTCGATGCTCCCCAGAGCAAAGCACACAGAGCAGCCGCTTTGATAAGGCCCTCCCCTCTTCTCGGGGCTTCTCAGCCACCACCCCCTGCTCCAGCCCTGTTCTTCCTTCCGAGGGCAGCGGGAAGGTGACCTTTACCAAGCACTCGCTCCACACTTGGCTGACTGTTCGGCTCCCATCATCTAGCTTCTTCTTCTCAGCCACTCAGGGCGAGAGGGGGCTGTTATTACCCCCACGTTAAAGGTGAAAAACTGAGGCACAGAGGCAGGAAGCGGTACCCAGTCTTAGAGCCCCCGTTTCCTCGACACGCCCCACCCCGGTCCTCTGCAGCGCAGTGGGACTGTGAAAGGCACACAGTAAAGTTAACGCTGTGAGTGTGTGTATATGTGTGCACTGAGTAAAATGTATTTCTTACTGACTGATCAACGAAAAAGGTCCGAGAGATTCTACCCAGACAGACAAACAGCTCCTTGGTGCTCACCTTGAACCTTCCCTGCACTCAGGCCTTGGCTCAGGTGGTCACCTCCACCAGGAATGTCTTTTCCCCCACGTCCTGTGTGCAGGCCTTGCCTGGTCAGCCCCTCTAACAGGCGTGAGTCTGGTCTCTCCCCTCTAGGTCTGTACCTCACTGCCGGGATCCATCGGTCCCCAGGCAACCTGGGGTTCCACAAAGAGCACAGGCTTTGGGGGCACCCGGCCCTGGGTTAAAAGCCTGACTCTCCACTAACCAGCACGTGATCCATCAAATAGCTTGCTTCCTTTCTCTTGAACCTCAGTTGCTCTGTCTATAATAGGGGCGCGATAACGCCCATCGTGCCAGCAAGTCGGGCAGATTTCAGTGAAACAGGCGGCCAACACCTAGCACAGAGCCCTCCCTGCCAGAAGAAGCTGTGCCCCCCGCCCCTCACCCCACCCCCACTCCAGTCTCCCGGGCCCCAGCCCGTGCGCTGGTGCCAGGCCTGAGCGGCCTCACCTGGAAGATGACGATCCAGGCGTAGCCGATGTTGTCAAAATTGATGGCACCCTTGTGGGGGTTGGCGCTGCCCGTGCGGCACACGTTATAGTAGCGGTTCCAATTGACGCAGAGCCCGCTGGCATTGAGGTCCTGGCGCCCCGCCCCGAAGTCGTAGACATCATCCTTGGACAGGCAGCACTCACGGCCCTGCTCCTTGAGTGGGGGGATCTCGTGGCAGCCCATGATGCCATTGTCCCCCGAAAGGGAGCAGATGAAGGGCATCTCGTCGTCCTCCTCTGGCTGGTAGTAGGGGGGCAGGGCCACATCCCCTTGTCTGTGCACAGGTGATGGCGGGGGGGGGGAAAGAAGAGAAGGGGAGGGGTCACCACCAGGAGGAGCAGGAAGGGGAAGGCCACGTAGTGTGACAGAACTGTCCCAACAGGTCCTGTCACTGCCTCTAGACCTTTGCCTATGTTGTTCCCCCACCTGGGACGCCCTTCCCCATGGTCAAAAAATCTCCCACTGACCCACTGCAGTCAGTTCTAGGGTCCCTTCCCTAAGGGGGCCTCCTCAGGATGGAGCAGGGCTAGTCCCTGACCCGCTGTGGCCAGACTGTGCCCTGCACACACCCGCATTGCTCCTAGGGCATATGTACCCAACTTTTCTTGGAGCCTGAAGCTCTTTTAGGACAAGGACGGGGTCTCAGGCGCCCCAGTCCCCACACACTGTTTGGTCAGCACAGAGTACACGTTTAATCAACAAATGTTGAATTCTACTGATCCAACAGATGAGGATCTGATCCTCTGCCTGCCCCACCCCTTCCCATCTATGTAACCTTGGGCTGTTAACTTCCTCTCTCCAGACCTCAGTTTCCTCATCTGTAAGACAGAGATGACAATCTCTGCCCTACCCATCCTGTGAGGTTAAACAATGAGTCACTGCAACCCAATCAAAATCCCAACTTGTTTGTGTCTGTGGAACCTGGACAGATGGTTCTAGGATTTAGAAGAATAGGCAAGACAGTTTTTTAAAAGGAGAAAGAGGAGTGGAGTCCAGTCTTACAAGAGAGCGAAATACAACTACAATTATTACTAGAGTGTATAGTATTGCAAGAGGAACAGAAAGATTCGTGGAACACCACAGAGCACAGGGACAAACCCATACATAAAACAGAACTTAGTCTATTACAGAAACACCTTTTCAGATCCATGGGAAGAAGAAGAATTAAACAATAAATGCTTCTGAGACAACTGTTATCTGGAAAAAGAATAGATCCCTACCTCACACCATATACAAAAATAAACTTCTTGAAGACTTGGTATCAAAAGAAAAAAAAAAGAATGTAAATAATCTCATTATTAATTATTTATATTGATTGCACATTGAAAATAGTAATCTTTTGGATATATTAGGTTAAGCAAAATATATTACAAAATTTAAAATAATAAACTTCTAAAAAAAAAAATAAAATAAAAAAAAATAAAATAATAAACTTCTGGTGGATTAAAAATTATAAATGCAACAAACATAATCACAAAAATATTACAAGAGAACGGGAAATATTTCTGTTAACTCAAGATATATAAGGCCTGGGATACCTGGGTGCCTCAGTCAGTTAAGTGTCTGACTCTTGGTTTCGGGCTCAGGTCACGATGTCACATTTCATGAGTTTGAGTCCCGCATCGGGCTCTGCATTGCCCGTACAGAGTCTGCATGGGATTCATTCTCTTTCCCTCTCTCTCTGCCTCCTCTCTTTCTCTTCCTCTCTCTCTCAAACGAAATAAATAAACTTAAAAGAAATAATTGAGAAAAAAAAAGATATACATGTAAGGCTTTCCTGGATAAAATATACAAATCCAAATTCTACAAAGGCAAAGTTCAAGATTGACTATATACAAATGTAAAACTTCTATGAGACAAAAGAGAGCATACTAAGTAAAAAGACAAGCTAAATAAATAAATAAATAAATAAATAAATAAATAAATAAATAAAAAGTAGAGGTAGGCAAACTTTCTCTGTAAAGGGCCAGATAGGGCCATATGGTCTCTGTGCCAATTACTCAGCTGCACTCTTGAAATGCGAAACAGTCATAGGAAATAGGTAAACAAGTGGGTATGGCCGTGTTCCAATAAAACTTTATTTACAAAAACAGGCTAGAGATTGCCACTGCCCTGGGATAAGTATTGGCAATATATAAAACAAATAGAAGACATCTAGACTATGTTAAAACCACCTGTCACTCAAAACCACCTGTGCCCCCACTAGGGGGTAAAAGGACAAAAGAAAAAAGAAAAGAAAAGAAAAGAAAAGAGAACAGAAAAGAGAAGAAAAGAGAAAAATTTCACAGAAGAAATAAAAATGGCCAAGATACTTGGCAGGGAGTGGGGGGAAGCCAACGTACCAATATACAGGAAGAGACGCTCACTTGACTAATAACAGGAAAATGCAAACAAAACTCACACCGAGATCATTTTACACCCATCCAAATGGCAAATATTTCAGGCCAATGGTACTGAGTGCGAAAAGAGTGAGTACAAACACACATGCGCATACACTGTTGGTGGGAGTGTAAATTGATATAAACTTTTTGGAGGGCAATTTAGCGGCATCCGCCAACAATGAACACGTACACATCCAAGCCAAATACAAATGGCCACCTGGCAGTAATAAAGACACCCCTGCAATTCAGTGGAAAAAGGGTGGACTTCTCAACCAATGCTGCTGGGACAACTGAATATCTGTACAAAAAGGGAATCTGTACATACCACAGTAAGAGACAGAATACAGACCTAAATGTGAAAGATAAAACAGGAGAGCTTCTAAAAGAAAACACTGGAGGATATTTTCATCACCTTGGGTTAAGAAAAGATTAAACTGGACACAAAAAGCAATACTGAAAAAACGACTGGTAATCTGGACTTCATTACAACTAAGGGCTTCATCGTCCAATAGCACCATTAAGAGAGTGAAAATGGAACAGGCTGGGATTAGATCTCTGCAACATATCTATCCACCAAAGGACTCAAATCGAGAATACAAAGAACCACTGCAAATTTATAATAAAAAGAAAGACCACCCAATCTAAAAACAGCAAAAGACTGTAACAGACACTTCATAAGAGGATACACGTGAAAAGTGCCAACCGTCACTAGTCATCAGGGCAAAACAAATTAAAACCACAAAAAGGTACCACTGCACTCTCCCTGGAAGAGTGACAGTGAAAAGGACTGACGTACCAAATGTCGCTGAGGATGCCGGGCCACCGGAGCTCTCAGACTTTGCTAGCAGACATTGAACACAACCATCTTGGAAAGCCATTTGACGAAATCTACTAAAGCTAAACGTACATGCACCCTTAACAATTCCACTCCTGGGTATTTACCCAAAAGAAAGGATGGCTATATCCACCAAAGATATGTACGAGAATATGCATGAGTCATAAGAGCCAAAAAAGAAAAAAAAAAAAAAACCAGGAACAACCCAAGTCAACAGTAGAATGAAAAAAAAAAAAAATAAGTAGTTGTATATTTGCTCAATATATACCCACAGCAACGAAAAAGAAATAAAACCCACAAGGACGTGGGTGAATCTCAAAGACACATTACACTGAGCCAAAGAAGCAGACACAAAAGGTAGCATCCTGTATGACTGCATTTAAAGAAACCTCAAGAACAGGCAAAACAAATCTACGGCGATAGAGGTCAGAATAGTGGCCGCTTTGGGGTGAGGGGGACAGGAACCGGCAAGGGGCGGGAGGGAGCCTCCCTAGGCCCCCTAAGTTTCTCTGGGTAGCTTTACACTGGTGTGGACCCACGTAAGACATCATTCAGCTCTACACTTTAGTTGTGTCCAGCGCTAAATGCAATTTGTATCTTTAAGAAAGAAGCATAAAAATATACACACACTTTGGGGTGCCTGGGAGGCTCTCAGTTAAGCGTCCGACTCTTGGTTTAGGCTTGGGTCGTGATCTCATGGTTCATGGGATCAAGCCTCAAGCTGGGCTCTGGGCTGGCAACACGGAGCCTGCTTGGGATTCTCTCACCCTTCCTCTCTCTCTCTCTCTGTCCTTCCCCCACTCATGCGGGCACTTGCATACACACAACCTCTCTCTCAAAATAAATAAATAAACTTTAAAATATATGTGTGTGTGTGTGTGTGTGTGTGTGTGTATACACATACACTTTGACCAGCGATGATGAGTCTAGCCATTGATCCCACGTGTACATAAGGATCACACGTGTACAGGATGCGTCCTGCAGCCCCGTACGGAAGAACAAAAACTTGGAAACCATGCAACGTCCATCAACAGGGGCTGGCGAGATGAACTGCCTTTTATCCGTGGAATAAGAAACCCTGGTGTAAAACGCCCTCAAGACACATTGTCAAAGCAATTCGCATATTTAAAGTCTGTCTGCGACGCGAACGGCCGTGTGTGCAGGTAACACTTCAGACGGAACCCGGGAGAAGGGACCAGACGCCTCGCAGAGGACATCAGTCCTGGGTTCAGATTCCGGGCCCCGCCACTTCCTAGCTGGGCAGTACTGTCCTGACTCTGTGCCCCAGAACCCTCAAACAGACCGTGTGGGGTCTCCCCAAGGGCTCATGAGACTGAAGGGATGCTCTGAGCACCCTCACCGGAGGCAGGCGCTGCAGGCAGGGGAACCTGGGTTCTCACACCGGCTCTGATGTTGCCAACCTTGCCCTGGAGCAAGATACCCCTCTCTTGGCCTCTGCCTCCCAGTCTCCACAAGGGGTCAGATTTAAGCATTACCTCAGTCACACCTGTTGCGCTGGAGCACGTCATCAGTGTCAACCAGGTAAATACACCAGTCTAGAGACACCCAACAACCAAGTAAGTGAACTCACCGGTGTAATTTCGGGAGGAAATCAAACAGGCTAATGCCACAGAGTGTCTGGGAGTAAGGGGGTGGTGAGGGAAGGCCTCCAGCAGGTGGTGACCTTGGGGCTGAGGCGGGACAATGAGGAGGAGGCCACGGAATGACCTAGGGAAAGACCCGTGTGGGACAGAGGGGTCTGGAACTGTCCTGAACCCCCAAAGCTGAGAGCTCATACCCACACACCTCCATCTTTGAGGACCAGCCCGGGAGAAGTGGGTGCCCCCCGCTTCCTGCTGCTGTGGGGCCCACCTCTTGCAAGTGACTGACACAAGAGCAGGCCCCCACGAGCCCACGGGATCCTTCCCACAAGGGTGCCCCTTCTCTGGTCCCCGCGGCAATGGGGGCAATGGGAGGGTGAACCGGTCCCCTCCCCCGTCCTCACCCCGGCTCTCGGGGTTAGCTTCCTCTCCACAATTGACAGGACATGTGAGAGAAAGCGGAGCCCACCCCGGAGGGCGTCCCAAGCCTCCCGCAGTCGTCCTCCGTCCACGAGAGCCCCTCGGTGGAGGCACCTGTGACCAGTTCCCCAAGGGCAGGAACTCTGCCTTCTGTTGTGTCCTGAGCACTAAGCACGGGCTTGGCAAGAGCTGACACTTGAGTGCTGCTCTCGAGCGAGAGGCTGGTTCGGTCCCCCCGGGGCCTGGCACAGGGCAGGAGCCCGCCGAGGCGCAGCAACGTGTCAGCATCCTCCCGTCCAGACGCATCCATGCGGGTACGCACGCCCAAACACGCCACTCCTCCCTCACCGCGGAAATTCCACAGATGTCAACTCTCCCAGGCAACTCAACCCGACTCCTCCAAGAGCCAGAGCTGGACTTCTGTTGAGACGGCTTTTGACGATCACCTCTCTGGGGTGGGGAGCCCACCCACCCGCTTATCGAGGCAAACGGGCCGACTGTGAGTTGACCTTTCCTGGATGACTGGGAGTCACCAAGAGGGATGTCTGTGCTGGAATTGGGCCAGGTTCGGTGTCTGCCTTTGAGGGTTTCTGCCTTCTTATTCCCTGTTGGCATCACGTCTGCCTGGGTCTCAGCTGTCCTCTTCCCTCCTGTTCGAGCCCCCAGTTGGCCGCTTCCACTCTGCTGGCCCCATTCCCAATTACCGAGTAAGTTAAAACTGCGTATGAAGTAAGAGTCACTAGGAGCTAAATTCGCACCTGAGGGCCTATTTGAGCCCGGGACTCTGTGACACCCATTTTGAGAGCTCAGTGGCCTTTTGTGCTCCTTTTAGTGTCCAGCCACTCACGGGAGACCCACCACCAGCGCACCTGAGCACATTCCTTGGCTTCTCTCCACTCCTGGGAGTAAGGGTTGGGACCGGGTGCTCCACGGGGGGACCCTCCCCGTCCCAAAACATCCAGCACCCCTGCCGCCCCAGGCAAAGCTGGCTGGCTGGCAGCCACCTGGGTGGTGGGGGCGGCACTCACATGGTGAAGTTCTCCTCCAGGAAGCAGCGGTTACGCAGCAGACCCGCCCAGAGCTGCACGCCGATGATGCCGAAGATGAAGAAGACGAAGAAGCAGAGCAGGAGGACGTTCCCCAGCATGGGCAGCGTGTCCAGGAGCAGGTTCACCAGGATCCGCATACCTGTGAGTGGGGGAGGGCAGAGAGACTGTCAGCCTTGCGAGCAGAAGTCCCAGGAGGACAGAGAGAGAGCAGGCTTAGAGAAACAGAGACAAGGGCACGGAGAGGAGAGGTGGGGACACGCGGGCAGGGGCTCCTTGGGGCTCCCAGCCTGCTCAGGGGCCATTAAGCAGACCTTCTCCTTGATGCCTGCCCCTCTGCCCAGAGGCCACAGAAATGGCTCTGGGCCCCACCACTCTTTCACCAGATTCCGGATGAAAAAGCAGGTGTTTACGGGGCACTGTTTATGTGCCAAACTCTCTTCTGGGTAATGCACAAATCTGATGTCCTTCAGAGACCTTGAGCCAGTCCCTTCCCCTCTTAGAAGAGAAGGTCCTCAGCAAAGGGGCCCAAGAAGACAGCAGCCACCCTGCAAAGGTTCCCCAGCTCAAGAGCCGCACCCAACTCTCCTGACGCTCCCACCCCACAGAGCAGATGGGGGAATGCACTCCACTTCCAGCCCCATCCCACTCTTACCACCCTTCACATCTACTTCCCTATCCTTCCCTTCGGCCCCTCCTGCCCTGGGCTGACCCATCCACATGCCCTCTCCCTTTCACAGGCTCAGTCCCAACCCCTGGCACCCCCCACCCCTCCGTCTGCCCCCTTGACTCCACGAATGGAGCTCTGGACACCCCAGTCAATGCAGAATCCACAGGAGCACAAACCCCAGGCAGATGGGTCACCTCCCTGGTTTGGCCCAGCCACCTTTCCCAGCCCTAAGAAAACATCCCCACTCCCCCACTCTAGTCCCCATGGTTTGCCTGGGCTGCCGTGGAGATCACATGACATGGGCCTGACCAATCAGCACATCCTGTTCCTCTAGCCCCAGTGACTGGTCCAGAATAGGCATGTGACCCCAGCCAGGACCAATGAGGGTCAACCCTGAGACTTCAGCTGAAACTACAGGGGGAAATGCTCTCTTTGTGCAGAGGTTGCAAGCTGGGCAGACTTAAGGCCGGAGCTGCTGGGCCCATCTTGCCTCAGCAGGGCAGCACCCGCCTACAATTGAAGCCAGCCCAGGAAAAACAGAGCCCAGGACACAACAGGGACAATTCTTGACAACAGCCTGGAAGGACTGCAGGAGGTGAACCTTATGAAATTGCTGTAAAATGTGCAGGTACGATACCATGAATTTTTCTTGGGAGAAGATCCACACGAGTGTCTGTGGTCCCAAAGAAGGTCAGGAGTGATGGATCACTCTTGAGTACATACCTTCCAAGCTCCTGTGAGATCTGACTCTACCTACCTCTCTAGCTTCAGATCTCTCTCTCTCTCTCTCTCTCTCACACACACACAGACACACACACACACACACACACACACACACACACCCTCTCACCAATTTGCATCCTATGGTTAGCAGTACCAAATTATTTGAAGTTCCCTAAACATATTATGGGATTTCACACCTCCATGCTTTTCCTCATGCTTTCTGGAACACTCTTCCATCTCTCTTATGCCTGGTGAATCCCTATTCAACCACCACAGCCCAGCTGAAGCTCTATTTTCCCTCTGTAAAGACTTCCCCTATTCCATCCCAGGTAGAGTCCATCCCTCTCTCTTCTGCTCTGGGCAATCTCAGCACCTCTGACCTAGGGTGACTTGCACAGTTGTGCAAGTTGCATACCGCACAATCTTGGAGGCCCCATTCACTACGTAGCCTTCTAACACTAGTGTATTATTATTTGTTTACCCCTTCCTCTTCCATTGGGCTGTAAGCTCCTGGGAGAAGGACCTGTGTCCAGTCAGCATTCTCAGAACCCAGCAGTTCCTAGCCCAGAACAAAGCCTCAGCCAACATTTGTTGAATACGTGATGAGTCATGAGGAAAGAATGGAAGATTGGAGAAGGGAGGATGAAAAGATGGTGACAAGGAGAACAGTGGCCCTATTCAGATTTTTATTTATTCCAGGGGTGATGCTAAGGTGGTTGTTAACGAGGGTAGTTATTTCGGATTTGCATCACGAGCTCTGTGTGGAGTGATTTCCAATCAATAATTAATGCCTGCCCCGTCCTCCCTCCCCACAAAACTAGGTCAGCCTCCTCCCGGAGAAGGCAGTGGGTCTCCCTGGCAGGCTGCTGCCTCCAGTTGAGAGCAGGCCAGGGTGGCTGAGGGCTAAATACCCCACCCCCACCCTCACCCTCAATAGGGATAGCCCAGGGAGTGTTGGGAAGGGAAACAAGGAAATAGACCAAGCACCCTTGCGATCCATCCAAATCCGGGCACCTTCCTGGAGGGACTGACTTGAGCTGGGCCCTGCAGGATGACAGGAGCTTGTGGCAAACGCACAAAGGTATGACCGTTCAGAGAGCGCATCGAGGCCATGCTTGGGAGTGGCCGCAAAGCGGGATCTAAGGAGCAAGGGGCCCTGTGCTAGGGGACTGGTCAGGGAAGGCCATGAGCAGATTCTAAGCAGGCCGAGCCCTTGGACAGGGCAGTCCTAGAGGATGGGACAGCGGCAGGACGCAAGCAGCCATGTGAGAAGGGGCTGGGTCAGAAAGGCCTTGAGGGAGCAGGTGGCTCTGAGCCACCCCAGCCTGACTGCTCCATGGCTGCCCCCCCATCCCCCAGCCTTTGTTGCTCGATTAATTACATTTCCCTTGTTCTCCAGGATATTGAAATTCTGAAAGGCTCCTCGAAACCTGCCTGGCTGGCTTCCCTGAATGGCAGCCCGTCCGTCCCCCTTCCCCTCCTCCCTCTGCCAAGCCAGGCCCCAGCTCACTCCACAGCCCTCCCTTGGGCCCAGGGAGTCCCAGGGCCACTGAGCCAAGGCATAATTAGCTAATTAGGGACTCAGAACGAATCCATCTTTCCGTGCCAGGGAAAAGGGGCCACAGGATTAGGGAGTCAGGGAGGACCCCGCGAGACCCCAGCTAATCCTCCTTTTATGCCTGCAGCCAAGTAATTAGCTAAGGCACGTCGTAGGATGGTTCCTCTCTGCCCTCAGTTCCCCCGGCACTGGGCTCAGAAGGTGGAGGCAGAGAGGAGAGGCAGAGAAAGAAATGGAGACAGAGGACAGAGATGGAGAGAAAGGCCAAGAAAGGCAAAGACAGAGATGTCTGCCTCAGACCATCCTTCCTACTCAAGTCGAAGCACACCTATCCCCAGCCCAGCCCTCCTCCTCCAGGCAGTCTCTGATTTCCACCCCACACCAGTGAAGCCTTCCTGCCTCCAGTTCCCCCAGGTGTTCACTCACCATCGCTCAGGATGAACTTATCTGGTTTTGCTTTCTTAGTGGGATGTCTCGGGCCTTCGGCCTGGGGTAGAGGCCAGGACCAGACTCCCTGGCAACCCCACGAGTGTGGCTGAAGGCCCTGCTTCCCCAGGCGAGAGGGGAAAGAGGACCCCAGAGGCCCCAGGACATCCAGTGCTTTGGTGAGTGCCCAGAGCACCAGCCCAGGACGGGACGCCTGGGTGCCACTCCTGGTGGGGCAGCCCTGAGGCCGGCCTTGCCCCCGCGGGGCCCCAGTGGCCTCATCTACGGAAGACAGTGGTTCCCATCCGGCCAGCCTCTCGAGGCTGGGACAGGACCTCAGAGGAGGAGCCCCCAGAGCCAGAAGCTGCCAGCAGTCCTTCCACCCCCATTGGGAAGGTACAAATTCTTAGCCCATCCCCAAGCCCCTAAGCACAGGCCCCAGCCTGTCTCCCCAGCCGCACCTCCCTCTGCCCACCACCCCACATCTAACCCTGTGGCTCCAGCCGGCCTGGCAGACGCCCCCAGCATCCCTACTCTTCGCCCTCACACACACACTGCCCCCACCGACAGCACCCTCCCCCATCACCACCTCCAGGATTCCTATCACTATTACCCTGGGGGGGGGGGGGTGCAATGCTAGGTCCACTCCCCAGGACAGCAACACCCCATGCCGGTGTGACCTAGCCAGGCTGACCCCCTTCCAGCCCCCCGGAAAGCCCTCACACACACTCACAAGGCCATCTCCCCTCCTTTCTTAGACCTCAGCTGAGTGGTCCTCTTTTCTGGCCCCTGGGCTGGGCTGGTAGCCCTGCAGTGAGCTGCCCACTGCCCTGCCCTCCCTCCATCCCAGCACTTATTACGCTGTCGGCCTTCATCAGTTCATGGCTCTGCCCAAACTGACCGCATCCTAAGCAGGAGGCCCAGAAGGGGTGTTCCGCATCCTCCGATCTAGCCCGGGGCCTGGCAGAGTGGCCCCCGAGGATGGCCACGAAGGAGTGACGGATGGGTGGATGGATCCATTCGACCAATATTTAGTGAGGACCTACTACGTGCCAGGCGCTGTTCTAGGCTCTAGGGGTGCATCGGTTAAAACAAACAAATGAATAAACGGACCAAGTCCCCTGCCCCCAGGAGGTGGACATTCTAGATACGGGTAGGGAGAGACAAAACCACACACATACTAAATAAATAAGTACATCTCCTCATTTGTTGGATGGTGTTACGAAAACAGCAAGTGGAGGAGCAGAAAGGGACGGGGGGGGGGGGGGGGGGGGGGTGGGTGCCAGGCTGGACCAGGAGTAGGACAGGTATAACCTGGGGGCCCGAAAGGCCTCGCTCGCAAGACGATACAGGGCACAGACTCACAGGAGGTAAGGGAGTCAGCTGCGTGCCCCCCTGGGAAGAGCTGTCTAGGCAGGTGGAACAGCCAGGGCAAAGACCCAGAGGTGGGGATGAATCAAGGAACACCCAGGAGGCCAGCATGGCGGGAGGGAAGCGAATGAGAGGTGGCGGAAATGGGACTGCCCCGCAGGTGTGAGAACTCAGGCCCCTGTTCCACTGAGCGTCATGCGCAGAAGACAGACGTAGCTGAGGAGGGTTTGAAAGATCACCCCAGCTGTGGGGGCAGGTGGACTATGGCGGGCCGGGGTGGGAGAAGGCGACCCATAGGCAGACAGCCTGCGGGATGCTGTACAGTCGCCCACATGTGACCCCCGGCCTGTGCACACACAGCTCAGGAAGGGGGGCCAGGCCCGTGGGCTCGGTGGCCATATGGCCGCTGCCTCCTGAGGACAGCCCTGCCCTCCCCTGGAACAGAAATGGGGAGCGCTGGGTGGGGGCGGGGGGAGGGGCAAGAGAGCTGTGGCCCTGCTCGCGCCCTCCCTGCCAGGCTTCCTGCGTGACTCTCGGGGGCGCTGAGCCTCCCGTCCATCTGTTCCCATCCCGCCCGGCCTCGCCAGGCCATCGCTCACCTGCCCCTCTGATAATCCACATCTGGCTGGGTCCAGATGACGATGACAGCGGAGGTAGGGGACGTGGCTAAACTCTGGAGCTATTTTGAAGGTCGAGCGATTGATGGGATGTTGGCAGGGGTTGGAGGAAGAGAGGAGGCAGGGCATCTCCAAGGTCTGCAGCCTGAGGACAGAGCCACAGAGCAGCCGTCGCGGGGGACAGGACTCCTTTTGGACACGTGGAGTTTGGAGCGCCCGGTACACGTCCATGTGAAGCCATTTCATTGGCTCGTGGGGCCTGGGGTTCAGGGGAGAGGAATGTAGCCTAGAAGTATCATGTGGGTGCATCAGGGTAGAGAGAGTCTCTGGATGGCATTTAAAGTTGGGAGCTGGACGGGGCGCCTGGGTGGCTCAGTCAGTTAAGCGTCCGACTTTGGCTCGGGTCACGATCTCGCGGTCCGTGAGTTCGAGCCCCGCGTCGGGCTCTGTACTGACAGCTCAGAGCCTGGAGCCTGTTTCAGATTCTGTGTCTCCCTCTCAGTCTGACCCTCCCCCGTTCATGCTCTGTCTCTCTCTGTCTCAAAAATAAATAAACGTCAAATAAATAAATAAATACATAAATAAATAAAGTTGGGAGCTAGAGGGAGACGGACGGTGGGCAAACTGATGGGAGCTGCTCAACCTTTTCACCGGACACCCCTAGACCAGACCCTCTGCTCAGGAGAAGCTGGACAGCAGCCAGCCAAGAGGGGGCGGCAGCGGGGGACCTGGAAGGAGGTGGGGGGCGGGCTTCCTGAGACGCATCTCCCCTGGAGGTCCCCCCTGGAGGTCCGGGGTGCTGTCTGCAGACAAGAGCTGTCAGCCCAGATTAGCGCAGCCACTCTGCCAGACCAGCTCAAGTAGAAAGAACCAGATCTGCGCCAGCCTCCACCAGGGGTGCAGCCCGCAGCCAGGAGAAAGGGTGCCAGGCTGAGGGCAAAGGGGGCCGAGGCTGCGGCTGGCCCAGGGGCGCCCCCCTCTCGGAGGCCTGGCTAGGTCAGGGGAGGGTGCTGAGCGAACGGGAGAGGCCGTCTGCTGTTCTTGCCATTGCCAAGGCCAACTAATCAGGGGCACAGTGGGTGCCAGGGAGGCCCAGCTGGGCAGCATACGGCCGTGCTGCTGAGGACACAGCTGCTGGCCCCAGTCCAATGGAGGAGGGGCCTGGGGGCTGATGAGGGGCCTCGGTGCCCCCTCCTGAGTTGGGAACAGATGCCAGCCAAGGAGTGTGCGCCCCTAACCCTCCATCCCCGTGCTCACGCCCCAGGGTGGTCCTAGCCCCTGTCCCACAGAAGGTCCCGGAACCCACTGTGGCCCAAAGAACTCCCACTCATTCTTCAAATGTCCTGTTCCCCCCTCCTCCATAAAACCTCCTCAAAGTAACTATTAGTGATCCTTCCCCTCAGTCCCTGCTGCCTCCATTAGAGCACGTGTCCCACTGGCCCATGGGTCCTGGCTAGGGTATCTGCCTGCAGAGAATGGGCTGTGTCTACTCTCCATGGCCCCTTAGTGAATGCTACTTTGGATGAATGAATGAATGAATGAATGAATGAATGAATACATAGTAGTCCACTCCCTTGACCTGGTATCCTGTGCAGGAATTGCTCCCTCCTGATTTGTAGAGTAGAACTTGAACTTGATTGCAGGGGAGGGACAGAACAGCTCTCACCCTGCCCCCACCCCCCTAGCATTTCCCCATTCACACACCTGGCGTCTCTTCCTGTTCCCAAGTCAGGGTCTCACTAGGTGTTCTCACGTGGAGAGAACGTTCTCACGTGGAGGTGCTACGTGCATCCTCATTGTGCAGACAGGGGACCGGAGCAAAACAGGAACCTTTCCCCAGGTCCCGAAGCTAATTAATGCAGGACCAAGCTTTGAAGACTGGCAGGAATGTTCTGTATGAACCGCCCTGCACCCCTGCCTCCTGCCTAGACTTGTCCCCGTCAGGTCGCACGGAGCCCAGTGCCACAGGAGCTCTGTGCTCTTGACAGCGGAAGGTGTTCAGAAAGGGCCCCGAGGGCATCACTTCTGCTTTGACCCTGGATGTGGGCAGGGACTTTCCTGATGCCCTGTAGATGGTGTGGCTGTCTGGGACGCTACAAGTCACAGGGAGGAGAAGGCTGTAAAAAGGAGCAAAAAGCTCTGGGGTCGTGAGAACACAGGTTCAAGTCCGACCTCAGACCCCCCCTGCCCCCACCGCTATGTGGCCTTGGGCACTTTACTCAATCACTCTCTGTCTCGGTTTCCACATCTGTAAGTGGGCATCGTAATGGCACCAACATCCTAGAGCTGGTACGAAACAAGATGATCCAGCCAGGCAAAGCACCGTGGCGAACTTGCCCATTTCAGCCATTTATCATTATTAGTAAATCCCTAGAAGATGTGGAAAGCTCCCCTCCTGCCTTCCCCTGACATGCGGCCCCCTGCCCACCCAACATTTCCACCTTCTGCACGTGCAGGTCGGTCTGCCAAAAATGCCCTCTCTAACCCTCTGTGTGCTTGGTGATTGTCTCCCCAAATCAGCCTCCGCAAAGATGCCCTGATGCCCCCGCCCTGTCCTCAGTGTTCTAGTACCTTCTCACAAGAGTAACACCTACTGACCACTTACTGCACCCAAAGTTCTATGCTAAGCTCTTTACACACATGATGGCATTTCATTCTTACAAAACCGTATAGAAATTGGTATTATTAACCCCATCTTACTGTTGGAAAATGGAGGCCTGGAGAGGAGCATGGGGGCCCAAGGCCCCACAATGGGCAAGTGGAAGGCCTGGGACTAGAACCCGGGCCTGTGCGTGTGGAGCAGAGCTTCAGCTCCTGGTCCCCCAGCTGGGACCTGCCGGTGGCCTCCCCCCATAGCTCTGCCGGCCTTGCCTCCCTGTCTGTGGGCCCTGCCCTGGGAGCACATTTCCTGCCTCTCTGCATCACCGCCACCCCAGGCCCAGCCCAGAGGCCCCTGCACAGGGGTGGGTTATTGCTGAACCCGGGACTGTGAGCTGGGTGAGCTCTGAGGGTGGGCAGTGGCCCAGGCCAGGCTCAGTGTCCCCAGCAGCTTCCCACAAGCCTCCTGGCCTCCCTCGCACCCCTCTCCACAGCCGGGGCCAAGGCGCAGGCTGGTCGACTCTAGATGTGGGCCAGCAACTCAGACTCAGTGGGCTCGGGGCCTAGCAGTGACTAGGCTGGTTTCTTACTGGAGAAAAAAGGCACTATTCATATTTAAATGGCATGGTGTGGCCAATGGGCTTTGGGAGGCACCACAACATGCTTAAGGGGTGTGCAGGCCTAAGGGGTGTGCAGGCCGAGTGAGGAGTGAGGCCCGGAGTGAGGCCTAGAGTTGCCTGATTGCCCGGATGGCGCACTTTTAGAGATGATCCAGCCCCATCTTGCCAAGGCCCAGAAAAGGATAGTGATTTATGAAGGCCACAGCAAGGAACCAGAACCCAGCCTCCTGACTCGCAATCTGGTGCTTTCCTCTCTCCCTCCCTCCCTCCCCAACCTTCTCCTCCATGCCCTGCTTCCCTTTAGCCATCAAAGGCAGACCTGTGGGGCCAGGTGGAGGGACCTATTTCACAAGGTTTGTAAAGAGCACCATGACTCCCAGGTGCCCCATCTGTCCTGGGCAAAGTCAAGAACTACACATTAATTCAGTCCCTCCTCTTGCTTTGTGTAAGAGTAGAGAAACTGAGGTCCAGAGACACGAGGGGACTTCCCAGGTCACACAGCAGGCTCCCGGCAGGGCCAACAACCAGCACTTGCATTCCCTGACAACCCAACTAAGTCCTCCTGGCGGATCATGCGGAGGCTTTTGCAGCCGTTGCTGTCCTTTTTAAATTGCAAGTAGCCACCCGGCTCTCCACGGTTTTGCAATTAATAGCCCATAATTTCACTAGCGCCAACTCCCTAGGCTGCCACCTAGTGGCCAAGCTGAAAGCCACAGGCCATGGTTGAAAAGAGGGCGCCCCCGGGGAACGAAGAAACTCTAAAGACAAACAGGAGGACTTGGAATGTTTCAGGGCAACATCTAGAGAAAAAGGAGGCAAGCAACCGAATCTCTCTAAAAGGCACTTGTAAGAACCTGTGCCACCCTCCCCATGCCACCCGTTCGCTGGCGACTCGGGGCAGAGGGCAAAGCTGTCCCTCCTGTAAAGGAAGCCCAACCGCGCTCTAACAGCCTGAGGCTCCTGTTAATTAAATTCCTCATCAGTGTCAATTCATCCTAAGGTCTCTTTCCCAGGGGAGCGCAGGGTGGTTTCTAAGTGGGGGGAGGGGACGGACGCAGCGGGTATGGTTTGGATCCCGGAGGGTCTGTGCCCCCAACACTCCCCCACGCCGGGGTCTGAGCCATTCTTTGCCAGCTGCGAGGCGCAGTCAGCTCTGAGCAGGAAACACGTTCCCCATCGACGGGGCCCGGGCCTCCCAGTCTCGCCTGTTAGCAGGCAGGAGGCCCCACGGGAAGAGGCCGAACTCCTCTCTGGGTGCTCCAGGCCACGCAGCCTCCAAAACTGGAGTCTCCGGGAGCAAGGGGCCCATCGCCGTCCTTCTCCAGAGAACCAGGCAGGCTGGTGCTGGGGACCCGGAAGTGACCTCCACAGCCAGGAGCCGCCTAATGATTTCCTCACCCGGGGCAGTGAGAGAGGGAGGAAGGGGGCCCAGGGAGAGACACAGGCGCCACCCACCTCACGTGCGCACACACACGTGCACACACGTGGTCGCCTGTGGTCACAGAGACCCTCATACCCACGTGCACGCACACCCGGATGTACAGAAACTCCCCCTTGGAGACCCGCATCCTGTCCCCTCCTCTCGTAAACCTTCTCTTCTCAAATGTCCCGTCACATCGCTGTTCCGGGGCCGTCAGATCTCACCCTCGCCCAGTGTGTCCACTTCATACATATCTACCGAGCGACTCGAACATACCAGGTGTCGCTGCGGGCGCCCTGTGAATGAAGTCCGCCTTGCGGCCAGCTTCCTCGGAGAAGGGGGTGGGACATGAGGGAGAGGAACACACACTGCAGAAGGTGTGCCCGTTAGAAACTCGGGCTCCAAGTTCCCTGCCGCGTGACCTTGGACTGGTCACGGCCCTCTCTGGACCTCATTTTCCTCATCTGCTAAATGGGCTAAAAATGGTTTTGAACTAGGAGCCTCGCAGGATTGGTGGGGGTGGAAGGGGTTGAGAGAAGCTGGCGCCTAGGATGACCTCGCTGGATGTCCCTCCCCTGCCCCCAAGAGTCTCCCAGGGCAGTGGGAAGCGACCAACGTGGTACCACTGAACCGCTCCTCCCACCCACCCCCCCCCCCCCCCCCGTCGCCGATAGCTTTGGTTCTCATCACTCACCCCTACCCCCACCCCTGCCTCCCAACCCCTCCCTCAGGACCTTTGTGGTAGCCCTCAGGGCCCCCTGGGATTTCCCAGCAGGTCAACATATGTGTGGGGAGATGACCCTGTATGTGCGACCTTGAGACGCCAAGAGCCCCCAGGCCCCCTTCGGACTTTGCCCAACCGGAGCCGGCCTGCCCATCTCAGAACGAAGCCATAGTCTGGCCACCCTCTTGGCCACCTTGCTCCACAAATACCCTGGAGCATGGCCTCCCCTGCGCTACCAGGCCTGCCGACAATCAGGCCAGCCCCAGCCTGTCTGGGGAGAGGTTGGCTGGATAGGGCAGGTGACAAAGCCCCAAGGCCCCAGGGTTGAGAATTGGGGGAGTAAGGACCACTCTGACCGTGGAGGAGGAAGAGGTGCCAGGGGCCCTCCCCTCTTCTGCAGATGGCGAAACTGAGGCTCAGACAAGGAAGAGAAGCAAGCGTTCGGATAGAACCAAGGAAAGAGTTGGGCTCAGGACAGACAGAACTCCATGCAGAACCCTGTCCTGCCACTGAATTGCGGTGACACCATGCAAGCCGCTCTGAGCCTTACACGGCGAGTTGAGAGGCTCTGAGTTAGGCATCCGTATGTCAAATACCACACAGGAGGTAGGCAGGTCTCATAAAAGTCCCTGTCCTTCCCTGACGGCTGAAACCCCATGCAGGCCAAGTACGCCCCTCCCCCTCTCCTTCCCCATCCCCCATCCTATTCCTAACTCAGGGTAGCGGAAAGAACACAGTTCAGGGAGTCAGGAGGCCTCTTGAGCAAGTTACCTCGTGTCTCCAAGTCTTGGTCTCTTTATCTCTGTTTTCCTGTGAATGGCCCGCCTCCCTCACAGAGAGATTATAAGGCTCAAGAGAAATCATGGAGAAGAAAAGCTCTGAAAACTATGAATCTGGGCAGATGTCGGGGCTTGTTGTTATAACATAACCTTCCGGCACTAGGCAAGGCGGACAGATGGACGGAGGGCTGGGTCCTCGCGTGGGTCGGCAGACACGCGGTGGGGGTGATGGAGCTTGAGTTCTAAATCAGCACGAGCTGGAATCCCCTCCCCACTGAAATGCTGCCCGATACTCTCAAACTAAGCAGCTTCTTTTCACACATGTGTCCACCTTGATAGCCACCCCCCCCCCCCCACGAGGAACCTTGTCCCTAAAAAGCCAGACTCCCCAGAATGCTGCAATCTGAGTTCTTTTGGGCCTCAGAGGTGTCAGGACCACTCTCCAGCATCTTCAGGCCCAAATACTGGCCCATGAGCCTGGTGGGAGGAGGACCCACATCTGTCCAGTCGCTGAAGGACCCCTGTACCCAGCACAGCACCGGAAGGCGCGGGTGAGTCTTTTCTTAGTGCAGGAGTGGCTGGCGGGGAGCGGGGAGGGGGGACCAACTCACTGGGCACACGGTTGATGGCTTTGAGGGGCCTCAGGACACGCACGGTGCGGATGGCCGACAGGTTGATGTTCTGGAGGTCCAGAGAGTACTCGACCATCCTGCAGAGAAAGGGGGGAGAGTGAGGGATGGAGCAGGAGGGACACTCAGGGCCATGGACTATTCCACGGCCATCTAGCCACCCACGCACACCCACCCGTGCCCACAGCTGCCTGGCAGGGAGACATAAGGAAAGGGCTCAGAATCCTGGCTACGCCCCAGTCAGCTGTGTGGCCTGGACTGTCTCCTCCTAAGTGGAACCGGCTGTCTCTGCCTCCGACTGTCCTGGGGGTGCCGTGGATGCAGTGGAGGGCGGAGTGAATGCAAGAGCAGAGAACTTGGGTCCCCACTGAGGGCCCAGCCCTGTGCCAGGTGCCTCTTGCCCCTGCTTTCCCAGCAGCCTCCAATCTGAAACAAGGAAGGTCAGCAGAGGAGAACCAAGGAGCTGGGAGACCCCCGGCTGACCCCAGGTGGTGACCGGAAACCCTCACTGTGGGCAGAGGCCTAGAGCTTATATCTTGCTTTATATCTCCCCTGGCCCCCAGGCCCCCGGCAAGCCTGGGTCAGATGCCCAGATTTACAGATGAGGAGGGGAGCTGGAGAGAGGTGACGTCACAGGTCCCACGTCACCCAGCATCCGGGCAGAGGCTCAAGCCAGGCTCAGGCCACACCTGCCCCCCTCCCTCTCTGTTCTCCTGGCCTCTGAGCCCAACTGCGGGCTCACGCCAGGCCAGGTGTCACAGGCCACATCTCCTGGGATGTGACAGGCACGCTGTACTTCGCTTGCAGGGAAAGTTCACGCTCTCCTGGGCATGCTCCCCGCAAGGCACCCAGGCTCCAGCTTCAAGGCTCACTGCGTGCCCCACTCCAGACCTTGGCACCCATCGTCCCTTCTGCCTGGAACGCTACCTCTCACCTCTCTGTCCACCGAAACCTTACTCACGCTTCAGGGTTCCGGGCAGATGCCCCTGGAGTCCTGGAAGTTTTTCCACACCCGAGTCCACGATGAACCAAGCCAGTCTAGGCACTACAGACACAAGTGACTCCCAAGACCTGGCCCCAACCCTCAGGAGTACCCACTCGCGCCAGGGAGAGACTCAAAGGCAGCAAGGATGACACCAGGGCCCTGGCCACTGCCTGAGTTCTCTCCTTCAGGACCTCATCAGACGGCCCCGCCCTCCCTCTCTACACTCGACCAGCCCTGAAGCTCCTAAGAGACAGTCGGCCTCCTCCAGGAAGTCTTCCCAGATCTCCACAGAAGGCAGATCTCCGAGGTCCCCTCTGTGGTCTCCTGGCTTCCACCGGATCCTACCCGCTCAGTTGCTACCTGCCCCCACTTTTCTCCACTGAAAGACAGGCTCCTGGGGCCTACGGCCTCGGCCTGACCCCGGGTGTCCGGCTCACCAGACCCTTCCTCCCCGTCCCCCCTCCCCTCCCATCATCCACCCCGGGGCTCCAGCACTGCGGCCGGCTCCACCTGTCACTGCCGTCAGCAGGAAATGAAGGCTTTTCCTACACACCGTGCAAACCTGTCCAATTGTTGTGGAGCCGCCGCCCCCTCCCGCTGCTTGAAGAATAATTGAGTGAAAGCTTCTTTGCCTGAAATGCCTCCATCCATCCCCCAGCTTTCTGGGGCACAGGCTCTGGCTCCCGTGCTGGCTCTCTCTCACGCAGAGCCACACACACCTGCACACAACTGTCGGCACACACACACACACACACACACACTCACTCCTCGGACACCCTGATCCACACACACTCCCGCCAGAGCCCAGTTTTGGAGAGAGGGGCGTGACAAAAAAGTGACAGAGAACTAGAACTGGAGATGACCTGGGGTCCCCAAGGAAGGGAGGAGGAGGGGGAGGAGGGGAGGAGGGGGAGGGGAAGAGGCAGAAGTGGGAGGAGGAGGGGGAGGAGGGGGGAGGAGGAGGAGGGGGAGGAGAGAGGGGTGCCAGGAGCGACAGCCTGGCAGAGAGGGAGCCGCAGGTTGAGGGTGGCCCAGGGGCAGCGGATGAGGAGAGAGGGTGATGTGAGAAGGAGGCCGAGGGAGCAGAGCCGCAAGAGGATTCCGTGCGTGGGTGAGCCAACTGTCATTTTCATATTTTGTAGAAAGAGCTCTCCAGGCAGCCAGGGAGACGCGTGTGACGGAGGCACCGTGGGGGCGGCACACACAGCACACAAACACGCGCTCACACTGGCACGGGCGCACACGCACCCTCACACCCCAGGCCTAGGAGAGCCCCCCCCCCCCCCCCCCCCCCCGCCGCCCAGCTCCAGCCAGCCCCCGCCCCCGCCCCGTGCCCCACCACCACCAGCCCTCTTCCTTCCGCCCTGGCTCCCTCCATCCTGCCAAGGGGGGCAGCACCAGGCCCTGGGGAGAGCGAGACCCCCCAGAGCTCAGTTCATGCTTTGCTGGGGTGTGCTGGGGTGGGGGATCCCAGCCTCTGCCAGATTGAGCCCCCTCGGGATCCTTTGTTTTGGGAGCCCCAGGGCACACCTGCTGAGCTCTGGCAGGTGACAGCCCAGGATTTGTCCCCATCCCCATGAAGTCTCGCAATAAAAATAAATACATGCCTCATAGAGGGGTGGCTAGACAAAGAAAACACATGGTTTTTGAGGGCCTATCGCTTGCCAGGCAGTTCTCGTTCCTCACCTGTGTTAACCCGTTCGAGCCCCCCGTTACTTGGATCCCACCGCACCCTGCCTCACCCTCCCCTGGACCAGGATTCCACACCTTGCCCCGCTGCCCTGGTTCCGTGTCCCCCCAGGCAGAACCTATGCTCCACAGACTGGAACTACTGGCTCTTAATTAAGTGAGGCAGGCCCACCGTGGCCTGCCCCCCACCCCCCACCCCCGACAGGGGACAGGGGACAGGTGACAGGCCAGGGCGAGGATGGGAAATATCTACAGATACAGATGAATAAACCCCATGGTGAGAAATCAGATTCGCCTCCCCTTTACGTTTCTCTAAAACAAGGAGGGGACTGGCCCCTGGGTTGCGAGCGAGGCACAGGATGTAACTGAGTGTTTCCAAGGCCCACGATTACCCAGAGTCAGAAGCTTTAGGGTCTGAGCACCTCTCCGATGCCAACCCACTCATGGGAAGCTGATGAGACTCACGCCCATCTCTGAGGTGGACTGAAGCAGCCACTGCCTGGCAGGCTCAGCCCCTTCCCTTCGCCCCTGACCCGACCTGACCCTCCAGGCCTTCAGCGTGGGAACACACCACACCTTCTGCAGCCTACTGCAAAAACTCCCCGGAGACCTCAACTTGCAGCCCTCAGGGTCTCCACTGAAAAGCTCCCATGAGAAATTTCTTAGAGAATTTAGTGTTAGGATCGTAGCTCTGAGCTTCCTGGCAGTCAAGTCGAAAGGGGAAAGGTGACGAGTTACTGAGTCCTTGGCAGCAGGAGAGATCTTGGTACGGTGAATCCTTCCGGGAAATCCAGTTGCCTAAACATTTCTCTGAGATTCTAACTCTCTCTTCTATGTATCTACTTGGGGGGTGTAATATTGCACCTGCATCCCCCGTCTGGGAAACAAGACAGGGTATAAATGCATTCAGTGATAAAGAACACATAGTAGGTGCACAGTGAAGAATCTAATAGTTCTCATTCTTCTTTGAGAGAAAGAGGATAGAAAGGGGGACACCGGACGAGGATGGGGAGAGACGCGCAGAGTTGCAAGGGTAGAACTGTGGGTTTAATTCTATGCCCTGGGTACTGTGCTGTCCTGACAGTAACACTGTGCCCCAACTCGGGACAGTCTGCTCACAGCTCCCTGACCCCTGCCCTAGTCCCATCACCATCCCTTTCTCCTGACAGCTTGAGCAGCCTCCTGACTGTTCTGTCTCCTGCTTCTTCCTCCCACACTCCTTCTTCAGTCAGCCAAAACTTCCTAAAACTCAAATCTAGCCGCGTCCCTCCCCAACTTAAACCCTCCATGGCTCCCCACTGCCATCAGAACAAAGTCTAAGCCCCTGACCATGGCCTACAAGGCCCTCCGGTCTGGCCTTCCCCTCCCCCAACCCCTGCTCCTCCTCTGCACATCTGCGGCCTATCAAGCTCCCCAAATACACGCCATTCTTGCCCCCCTTTCCTTTGCTCGGTGCCCCTTCCCCTTGCTCTCAGCCTCCCTTCAAGACCGTCTCCTCCATGGAGCCTCTGCTCAGCCCTTCCCTGCACCAAAGGCTGAATTCACCCCGTCTGCTCTGGCTTACTCCACAGTCTGTTCACATCTCCTGTCTAACATGGGTTCCCCGGAAGCAGATCCTGAGCCAAGAACGCAGGAGGTGATCCCGGGGAGTGTGTCGAGGGAGTGGAAACTGAGAAAAGCCAATGAGGGGCTGTTGGTGAGCCGGCTACTGCTGTGGAGAATGGGGGCACAATCGGGACCCCCTGAGAGACTGTGGAGCAGGCCTCAGAACGGGACCAGAGACAGCAGGGAGGCGGGGGAAGGGCACTGCAGCATTCCCACAGACAGGTTGAATGCCGGCCACGCACCCCCCCTCAGACGCACCCCCGCACCAGCCCCACACAGCACCCAGTAGGCACTCAGGGATCTACTTAGCATGAGCACCACCTGTGACAGAAGAAGCTACCGCCTCCCACCCTGGATGACAGCTGTGGGAGACACCCCCCTCCAAAAAAGAAGGTGAAGAGGGGTCGCTCTATGGGTGAATAACCATTGGGCTGACTTCCTCCGGGCCCCCAAGTAAGACATCACTTACGAGAGTGAGAAATTAATTTCTAATTACACAGTTACTTTATCACGCAGCTTCGGTGCTAAAAATCTAAAAAAAAAAAAAAAATCAACAAAAACCCCCACTACCTCCTGCCAGCTCCCAAGCGCCTAATTAGGTAAGTAATTTAGCTTTAAAGCGAACACTTTTGTCCTGACATCACCCCAGGAGGGGAGTAGCTGAACCCAGTTCCGGGGCTGTCCTTGAGGAGAGGGGCTCAGGGGTGGCCATGCCAGAGCGGGCTGGGAGAGCCGACATCCGCTCTGCAGGGCACATCCCTACTTATTCCTGCTGAGGCCCCCTCCCTCTCCCACTCCCAGATCCCCTGCCTCCCAAGAGAGGCCCAGAGCCCCGGGCCTGGTCAACCACTGCACAGGATCTCCCCCTCCCCTCCGCCCCGCCCCCAGCCACTGTGATCAGTTCGGGATGGGCATGTGACCCCAGGTGGGCGATGGGCGGCGGGCCAGCCCTTGAGCTGGGACTATAGGGAAGAGGGCTCTCCTTGGCTAAGCCGCCGCCTGGAAACCCTAAGGCGCTAACGGCCGTCTTGCCTCCGTTGTGGCCTCAGAATTCTACCAACACAAAAGGCGGCTGAGTCCAGAGCTGGAGAGAGGCAGGATCCTGACCATACGGTTCGAGCACTCTCTCTATCTGAATCCCAGATCTGCCCTCTGCTTTTTCCGGTTCTGTCAGCCAATACACTCCCTTTGGGGCTTGGGCCCCGTTTGCCCTGGGTTTCTGTCACTGGTAACTCAGCGTCCTGGCTGATTGACAAGGTTTTCCTCAGCATTCACATGTGTCGAGCACTTTGCATACCTTCTCGTGGGGGGGATTACGGCCCATTATGGCCCATCAGCTGAGGCTCCCAAAGAACCCAGCTCACACAGTCAGAGGGCAGGGGATCCGGAAGCCCTGCCCAGCCTGCCCAGCCTACCTTCCGGCTCACCAGGCATCAGGCCAGCCGCCTTCTGGCTCACGACACCCTCCTCAGCTGGTCAGGCGGCCGGTGAGCACAACACACATGGCAGGACATGGAATAGGGCCAGCATCCCTGTGGGCAGGCTTACCCAGTGGTTAAAGCGCGGAGCCTGGATCCCGTCCCCAGCTCTGCCGCTAGCATACCGTGCGACCCTGGGCAAGTCACTGAACCGACCTCCCAGGGCCGTGAGGAGCAGGAAATGGGTTCCTACGCGGATTCGGTGCTGAGAACAGGGCCTGGCCCACGTAGGAGTCAAAGAAGAGTCAGTCGCCATCATATCACAGCCTCCTGTGCTGCCTCAGCTCGCGCTTGCCCACGAATCGCATGTGCCTACTCAAACCGCACCCCCTGAATCCCACCGCCTGCCTGAGAAAGCCCGGGCAGCACGGGCCTCCGGAAGCTCCGGCAGGACCCCAGCGCCGTCCGCCACGTGGCCCGCATTCCAGGAACACCCGAACGTCGCGTGTTCCTGGAGTGCAACATTGCTCTTGCCAGGCGTTTGCCAGTCTTCCTACCCGGTGCGCCTTCCCGTGCCTTCCAGATCCCACCCCTGGGCAGAATTGGGCTCGCCCGCCTTGTGTCCCACCGTGCCTCGGTCAGGGCACCTCTGGCTCTGAGGTGTGCTCTGACGTGTCCCTGTTCCTGGGGGCAGGGGCTGGATCGGAGTCCCAGCTGCGTTCCCAGTGTCCAGCCCGGGGCCCGGCTTAGAGGCGGGCTCTCTATACCAGCTTGTCAAACGAATAACTTGAGGGACAAGATCAGAAAAAAAAAAAAAAAAAAAAAGGCTCGGAGCTGACAAGAAGCAACATAAAATGACTGAGACGTAACGTCTTTCCAGGAAATAACCCCTCCCAGAAGATGGTTTCTGTGTGCCGCTGATAAAAATAGGGTGTTTCCTCAATCTTCGCAAGGGACCCACGGGGGCTTTCTTAAAATGTAATTTAGGATGTAGCTAATGGGAAGGAAACTGAGATGCTGGAAATGGCAGCTCATCTGTCAGGAGGCAGCTCTGTGATGATTCAGGCTTGCACTAGTGGGTAACTCGACGGCCAGCCTACGCCACAACCCCACCACCTAGCACACAGTAGGTGTTCGGCGGAGGCAGGGAGGGAGGAGATACCGGAAAGAGGGAATTGAGGAGCGATAACATTAGCCCCTGACCTTGACCAGCACTTTCTGATTTATGGGTCACCGTCACCCATAAATCCTCACACACATCCTATGGAACCAGAAGGGCAGGGGTTATTAAGCCCATTTGACTGTTAAAGAAACCGATGCTCTGACACCAACTCCGGCCGAGTTCAGAACAAAGGCAAGATCTGGGGCCACAAAGTCAGAGGAAAGGCTGCAGAGACACCCCAGGAGGGTGGGATTCAGGGCAACTCTGGGGACTGCAGCAGCAGGAGACCCCAGGTCTTCGGTTGACAAGGCTCCACTCAGGTGGCAACACTCCAGTGACTTTATCTCTGGGTGGAGGTGTCAGATAAACACAGGATTCTCAGTTGATTTGAACTTCAGATAAACAATAACACATCACGTTTAAGTATAGGTCCCAAATACGCCTCATGACGTCTGCTTCGTGAAATTTAGCACAGCTACACCGGTCTGGGCACCGTGACAGGTGGACACGGCTGCTGGGAAGAGACACTGGGCTCTACCAGAGTTTGGGGGGTACATGTCCCTCTCAGAGGACTCACCCGGTGGCCCTCTGAGGGCTGGTGACGTCGTCCAGGCCCCCAGGGGCGGACCAACTGGAATATTCTGGCCTCTGAAAAGGTAAAGCCCCTCATGCGGTGAGTCAGCATGGGTTCTGGGGCCGGCCGTAGGTGAGCACATAGGTGAGCTACATAGCATGTAGCATCTGGCCCATGTAAGCTGTGTGACGTGGGACAGGCTGCTGATCTCTCTGAACCTCCACGCCCATATCTGCAACAGGGGGCTCACCACCACCACCACGCCCCTAACCACCATCATCAATTCCTCGGGACTGTGAGGATGTAAGAGAGCACAGCACAAATATTCGTTCTGGAAAATTAGTGACCAGTGCCGATTTCTGCTCCTACCCTTCTCCCTTCTCTGCTCTCCTCTGCTCTTACGGTAACAGGCCCCGCATTTTGCACATCTAACCTCTCCAACCTCAGGCCACACGCCACGCCACGGAAGACCCTGCACTCGCATTCACGCCAGGGGTACGCCCAGACCTAGGTCTGGCCAATCAGAGCACTGGCCAATCGGGCCACAGTGATTGGTTCAGGGATGAGCACATGACCCACGCCAGCCAATCCAAGCCAAGGAAGCTACGTTCCGCACTCGTTGGGGAGTGGCTGTGAAAGCGCAGGGGTCTTTCCAGTGACTCCCAAGAGAGTAGGCTGTGAGCCCTGGGCTGACCTCTGCCACCCGCAACCCGGGAGGAAGGCTGCCGGGATATATGTCGGCACAGAATAATGAGGAGAGCTGTAGGATGGGAGGACACACTGTCTAGTGACATCTTCCAGGATTCTGGATCAAATGGGCCCTGAAGCCAGAGACCCCTGGGCTTTGAGTAAAGGAAATGATAAACTCCCTTAAACCAGGATCGGCAGGTTCCTGCCCCATATAACTGACAGAACCCTTCTGATTCATGACTGACTGGCGTCTGGCTTGTCAGCCTGTAGCCAGAGAATCTCTCTACCCCTCACCCCTCATAGCATGTAGCATCCTGTTTCCATGGAAACGAACCTGCGTGGTTATCATGGCTCTCATCCACTCTACTCCACAAGCAAATAAGAAAACCATCCACCCCGAGGTTCCCACTGGAATCTTCTCAGATCCACGCCCACCCGACGCCAGTTCAGCTTCACAAAAGTGGCCCCGGATACCCTCGCCCCCAGCTCCACGGTGCCTGGGCATGACAGATTCCAAACAAACATGTCATGGAGACTCCCCCTCCACGCTGGCCCAGAGCCAAGCTCTGGGGACTCCGCGATGATGAGTCAGCCTCAGCCTTGCCCTCAGAGCACCCAGTGCTGGGAGCAGACAGACCTGTAGAGCCCAGGATAAATCAGGATGTAAAGATGTGCCCTGGCCCTGCCGACACATGGAGTGCTTCCCTGACTCACAGATGATGCGCACAGAGTCATGGAGGAGGGAGGCCAGCTCCAAAGGCTTCTGGAAACAGCCACGATGATGACATTCTGACACCCATAACCACAGCCCGATCTGCTAGTGGGGACAGGCCTCTGCACAGCTTGCATGGGTTGGTATTTGACTTTAGAGCCAAGAGCAAACAAAGAAACTCGGGCCCTAGTGGAGGAATGTGGTACGCTCTGAAAGTTGCCCACATAATGTGCTTTCTCTCTTCTTCCAATCCTGCCCGGCCCCAGGGAACAATTCTTGGTTGCCTGAGCCAAATTCGTCGATGTTTTCTATTTTCCTAGCTTCCCCCGCAGCGAAGGATGGCCACGAGACCCAGTTCTGATCAAGTATGCCGGCACGGGGGAAAGATCTAGGGAAGAAAATGTTATCTTCCTGATCCAAGTGGACAGGCGTGGCCGACATAGCCTTGTCTCCCTTCATCCTTCCCTCCTTCAGCGCAGACACGAGGTTCACAGCCTCAGCAGCTGCCTTGCGCCCATGAAAGAAAGGCCCGGAAAATCACGGACGTCAGCCCCCACGTCACAGAGCCGCCATCAGCACCCACCGACCTCAGAACTTCGTGTCACGTTGGAAAAAACACCCCAGGACTTGCTCAAGCCACGGCTGGTCGACTTTTCTGCTACGTGCAGTCAAATGCATCCCGGCAAGCCACGCGGAACCAGGACTCAATCTCAGCCCGTGGAGCCAAGCTCCCTGGGTTCACCTCCTGGCTCTTCCCCTTACCAGCTTGCGACCTTGAGGAGGTCACTCCCTGGTACCGTGCCTCATCTGCAAAATGGAACTGACCACAGTCTGCCGCTCAGAGAGCTAGTGTAAAGAGTAAGCCAGATCATGCACAGCTTGGGCCCCCAGTGAGTACTCAGCAAACAGCAGATGCTTTTATTTTTTCTCACACCCCTGGATGAAGTCTAGAAGGATTCCATTCCCTTTGCTTTCTACAGAACCACCGACAGGCACTTTGGACAAAAGGAACTCTCAGCGAGCAACTGCAGAGGGGACGCGCCTGCCTGCTCTTTTTAGAAAGCTCTAGTCCGGGGTTGAGGAACAATTCTTATTGACGTTTTGTTTCCCAAGAGCCCGTAAAAGTCAGGGTGGGGAAGCTGTTCCCCGTGCTGCGCTCACTCACTCAAGAGAAGAGGCTCCCAGGCTATGATAGACTCCGAGCCAGCCTCTCCTCACTCCCTGGCTGAGGTGCTGAATGACTGACATTATTGCTATTTGTGTTGGTATTTTTACTGATGACAGAAATTCTGAGGGGGAGTCCTCATGGTCCTGTTCATGAAGTATGTCTACTTGTCATGAGAATTATTTCAGATCCTGGCCCTCTCGTGCTTCTTCCCCTTCCTATGGCTCCCAGAACTGGGAACCGTCCTCTCCCCCTGGAGGGCGTCCAATCAAGGGCATCTTGAGGGTCACATAACGAGAGCACCTGCCTCAGGGCCACCTGGGCATTTAGCTAAAATGCAAATTCCTAGACCCCCATATTCCTGGGTCTGGATCCCCAGGGTGAGGCCCAGGAATCTGAAATTTTTAAATGTTTATATATTTTAGAGAGAGAAAGACAGAGCTTGAGCGGGGGAGGGGCAGAGAGAGAGGGAGGCACAGAATCCGAAGCGGGCTCCAGGCTCTGAGCTGTCAGCACAGAACCCGACACGGGGCTCAAACTCATGGACCGCGAGATCATGACCGGAGCTGAAGCTGGAGGCTTAAGCGACTGAGCCACCCAGGCGTCCCGCAGGAATCTGCATTTTACCATGTACTCCCAGAGATCCTGTTGCCCCTTGAATTTTGAGGAACACCGAGAAGGGGCGCGAGGCTGTGCACGTGTCTGAGGAGTGGGGAGGTCGCCCCTTCCTGGTGCGTTCCTCCTCATCCCTTAGCGGCTCCGTTTTCCACACCGAGGCTCTCTCTGGGAGAGAGGCGTCATAGTTAGAAGCTTTCAAGGGCTTTCAGGCTCCAGGCGGCTCCTGTTCCCTGCACTCATGCAAGGCGGGGCCCACATCAGCCACCCAGCCATGCCCTTGGCAAGGGTCTGGCTCAGCCTCAGAGAGGTCGCTGTGGCCCAGTCCTCTGGCCCTGCTTCACCTAAGAGAATCATCATCAGAATTCTCGGGGAAGCCTTTAACAGAAGTGCTCAGGCCCTTCCCCGCAGCTGGCAGTGGCCATTCATGTCAGGGGAGGAGGTAAAATTACCAGCATAAGACACCAAGGGAGATAGACAATCTCTCAAGTTCAACAAAACGCCATTGAATATTTCATGACCTCCTAATGGACAGAAGCAGAAGAGCGTAGTTTAAATAAGACGGTGAGGAGGGTTAAACTTTATCCAATGATTACTGGAGGTTTCTCACACTGAAAGAGTCTCCAGCGAGGTGCCACAGGACCCGCTGCCCAGGGCTGACCTAGCACAGGAAGTAAATATAAGGAGCAACCGAATCAGGACTCCAAGAGATCATTGCAAGATAAAAGTAATAGCAATAAATGCAAAGTTTGGTACTTGGGTTAAAAAAAGGTCAACTGTGGGGTGCCCGGGTGGTTCAGTTGGTTGAGCGTCCGACTCTTGACTTCGGCTCAGGTCATGATCTCGCAGTGGGGGTAACGAGCCCTGCATCCGGCTCTGCACCAATGGTGCAGAGCCTGCTTGGGGTTCTCTCTCTTTCTCTGTGCCCCTCCCCTGCTCTTGTGCACGCGCACGCGTGCTCTCTCTCTCAAAATAAATAAATAAACAAACTTAAAAAACAAAAACCAAAACCTGTTTTTAGTTCCCGGGTGAGAGAGACCTGGCTCGGAAAGCGAACACAACCAGGGGGTGGCAGGGAGCACAGCCGCTCAACGGGTCACCACGTGGCACTGGGACAAGGGCAGCCCATTCTCTCCACCCCATGAGTCATCACTGGGAGGTTGGGGACCTGCTCCCCCACCCCCACCCCCAGGCACCACAACAGCCTGATGTCATGCCAGCAGGTGAAGCTGCCTCATCTGTTCTTTGACAAATGGTGGCAGGTGTTGGGCACATTTCACATGAAGGAAAGTGAGACTCGAGGGGGAAAGGAGCTGCCTTCCAAATTCTGCAGGACTGTCATGTCTGTCATGACAGAGATGCCCCTGCCCGCAGGCTCTGGGACCCCTGTGCGATCGGGCCCCTGCCCCCCTCTCTGCCCTCATCTTCCAGCACCCACCTCCCCCCCAGGAGCCCTAGGCTCCAACATCCCCCCTCACGCCCCTTCCCCAACAGCCCGAGGCCCTCTGCATGCTGTTCCCTCTACCCAAGATACCCTTCCCCCGTCCTCTGCCTGTTCAGCTCTTACTCACTGCCCAGGCCTCTCTTCTTCAGGAAGGCATACGCTGACCCCTACGTAAATCAGGTCCCTGGTCCATGACCCCATGGTTCTCTACACTTCTTTGCAGCAGCATCGATCCCAATTTAGGATTTATATTGCATTCTTGGGTTTATATCTGTTTTCTAAACCATGAGATCACAATGGCATATCTCGTTCATCTCGTGGCCCCCACTGCCCAGCACAAGGCCTGGCATATAGTAGGTGCTCAATAAATGCTAATTTCTGTAAAGGAATAAGTGAATGAATGTTCTCATCAGATGGGAGCTACAGGAAGACAAACTGAGTTCAGTGAAAGAAAGAATTTTCTAGCACATCAGGCGTGCTAGATCGCTATTTGGGATCGGCTGCCATGTAAGTTCCCCACGGCGGCAGCATGCAAGCAGAGGCTGATTGGATATGGAGATGAAGGCTCTGACCTCTAAGGAACCTTCCAGCGTGGAGATTCTGTCTCCTCCACAGCTTGAAAAAGGAGGCAGTAATTTGGGGAAGGGGAGGAGCAGGAAGGAAGAAAACGTCTTTGGGATGTCAGGCTTGTTACTTGGGAAACAGAACATTTATAGCCCCAGGCTGGGCTGGGGCTGGGGCTGGGGGGCTGGGCTCTGGAGCCTCAGGTCGTGGCTTCCCATCCTGCCCTCTGCACCCACACCATCCCTAGGCACAAAGGACAAGGAGGACCTCGAGAATAAGACAGGTCTGAGTCACCTGAATGTGTTCATGACCCTAGCAAAGAAGTCTCCCATTGAACCTGCCCCCGAGCCAGGACCAGCCACATAATTTGTGGGTCCCAGTGCTAAATGTAAATGCAGGGCCTCATTCGGAACTTGTTGAGAATTTCAGAACGGTGAGAACAGAGCATGAAACCAGGCACGGGGCCCTATGGGACTGCACATGCGCACCACTCTCCCTTGCCCCCAGGAGGGGGCTGGCCTGTGAACCTCACCCAAGGACCACGAGAAGATACCAAACAGACCTTGGCACTCCTCACTGTGCTCGACCTTCGTTGTCTTAATTTATAAATATGAGCAGACGGGGGAAGCGGTAGGCAACAGAGACTCTTCGAGTCAAAAGGGCAGGGTGGGGGTGCTCATAGGAGGCAGTGAACGGAACCAACAAAACAAAGGACTTCCCCGAAACACGAGTCAAGAAAAACTGTCCTCGGGGCGCCTGGGTGGCTCCATCGGTTAAGCGTCCGACTTCGGCTCAGGTCATGATCTCACGGTTCGTGAGTTCGAGCCCCGCATCGGGCTCTGTGCTGACCGCTCGGAGCCTGGAGCCTGCTTCGGATTCTGTGTCTCCCCCTCTCTCTGCCCCTCTCCCACTCACGCTCTGTCTCTCAAAAATAAATAAACATTGAAAAAAAAATTTTTTTAAAGAAAAGAAAAATTGTCCTAAAACTTGGAAATAAGGCAGCGGGAGGGCAATATTTCTCACAATGTCATTTTGGAGCGTTACTTAACAGACCCATCTAAGGATTATTTCATGATCCAGGGGAAGATACCTTTGTTTGAGTCACTATTTACTGTTAACTAAAGGTCTTGCTGTTGTGAAATTACATGTTAACCTGCAGATTTTCGTAAGTGATTTCTGTGCATTAGAAAGGATAACCCCCAAAGTTATGGCTTTATGACCCTGTAGCCTGTTAACCAGCTTTGCTTCCGACCTAATTCTCTTATCCCCACATTCTCTCTCCAATGCCTATTTTCCTAATTCTGCCGATTACCATCCTACTGGTTCCTCATTAATGAGGTGAGTAAATCGCGTGCCTTTTAAGATTTGTGTGCGAGTCATTTTTTGTTTAACTCTTTGGAAATTACACTTTGACTTCACGATCAGGAAAGGACTGTTAAGAAGCCTAATTAATATCCATAAGGAGAGTCGAGTGACTATGGCATCCATAAAACAAGAACAGGTCTAAGCTGCTCTGAAAAATGAGAAATCCAAAATGAGAAACGATCTTGGGAATTAACAAGATGCAGAGGAAAGGAACAATTCCAGATGGGGCAGTAACTGGAGGAAAGGACACCGTTAGTGATTCAGAAGACAAGTCAAGGAATTCTCTTCTAGTACAGAGGAAATCTTTGAGACAAAGGGGAGAGAATGCAGAGAAGATAGAGTGGGGAAATATCCAGTTAATGGGAAATCCAGGAGGCTGCAGAGAAGAATGGGCAATAACCGAAGAAACAATAAAAGAAATTTTTTTCTTTTTTTTTTTTTTAATTTTTTTTTTACTGTTTATTTATTTTTGAGACAGAGAGAGACAGAACATTAACGGGGGAGAGTCAGAGAGAAAGGGAGACACAGAATCAAAGCAGGCTCCAGGCTCTGAGCCATCAGCACAGAGCCCGACGCGGGGCTCGAACTCACAGACTGCGAGATCATGACTGGAGCCGGAATCGGACGCTCAACCGACTGAGCCACCCAGGAGCCCCTTTTCTTTTTTTTTTTTTTTAATTTTTTTAATGTGTATTTATTTTTGAGACAGAGAGAGAGAAAGAGACAGAGTGCAGGGGAGGGGCAGAGAGAGAAAGAGACACAGAATCTGAAGCAGGCTCCAGGCTCCGAGCTGTCAGCACAGAGCCCGATGCGGGGCTGGAACTCATGAACCGTGAGATCATGACCTGAGCCGAAGTCAGACCCTCAACCCCCTGACCACTCAGGCACCCCTAAAAGAAATTTTTTTCTAACTGGAAGGAAAATACCAGTTCTAGAAGGCCCTGCAGGGAACAATCCTACACCTAGACTTGCCCTAGTGGACCGTCCGAATTCTGAAGGTAAGGAGAATACCCTATAAGCTTCCGGCAGGGGAAAGCCGGGAAAAAGAAACAGACTTGAACTAGACTCACCTGCAATACTAGACATTTTTTAAAACACTAGTGGGCAAATCATTTCATCTCAGAGCATCCCTGTGGCACCTAGCATATTCTTGGTGGCACTGACTTCCCATCTCGGCCACGGGCCTGCCCTCCCTCCCTGCCCCTTCTCAATGGCATCTCACACAGCCGCACGCAGGCATGCACGCTGACACACACACATACACGAATACACGCACCGTCACCTACACTGACACGCACGCACAGGCCTCCAGCCTTCTCTCCTCCTCCTGTCTCTCCCGCTTCTCAGTTGTGCTCTATGACCCATTACTGGGCACGGTTAACACCTGTTTGTCCTTCAGCTCTTGTGTGTCGGCTCCTCAGGAAAGTCCTGAAGCCCCCAAGCCCCCAACACGGCTCAGAGGTGCTCTCAGAAAACCCCAACGCTCTTCCCAGGGGCCTTATCCCGGTGCGTGTGACAAGTGCACGGCTGTTGGATGCCTCTCCCCAGACAGTCGTTGGGAAGGACAAGGCCTATTCTGTGTTTGCTGTCCTTCATACCCCATACCTAGGATGGTGCTGGCACTTAGTAGGAGCTCATCCAACCCCTGGCCGCTGGGTGAATGCACGAATAGCCACCAGCCCGGTCTGACCCAAGAAAGCAGGAGCAAGGCCCAAAGCGGAGTCCAAGATGCTCCAAGTGGGCTAAGTTGTAACCTGGCTTCTCTCTGACCACGGCCTGTGTCCTGACAGAAGCAACCATGGTTTGGAGTCACATATTTTCTGAGTCTGTGCTCTGTCTCTGAGTTGCTGAGCAATCTCGGGTAAGAAAAATAATAGCTAACACCGATCGGGCGCTCATTTTGCGGTCGCTGTAATTATTGTCTCTCCTTCACAGATGAGGAAACTGAGGCTTAGAGAGGTTAAGTAGCCTTCTCAAGGTCATACAGTTAGCGTTAAAACAGACTCAGTACCAGCTGACGATGCCGAGGACGTACAACTTACCAGAGAGGGGAGGAAGGAGTGTCTGTCTGTCCAGGCCATTCGGCAAAGGGCCATCATTCCTCCCACCCCAGGGGTCCGGGAAGGCCCTACGCGATGCGGCATCATTACTGTCACCAAGGAGCCCCACAGAATATTTCAGTTATGTCTGGTGTGCACCGGAGGCGAAGAGCTGTGGGAGGTACGCTACCTACCCTGCCATGACAATGAAGAAATCCAGTCGGTTCCATGTGTCCCCAAGGTAGCACTTCTTGCCAAAAATGCCCAGGGCCACCATTTTCAGCACCATCTCCATGGCAAAGAACACGAAGATGAAGTCATCAAAGACCTGCAGGGGCAGGAGGAAGGCAAGAAGCAAGGGACAGGATGAGGCTGTGGAGCAGGACCACAGGGTCGGAGCCACAGTATGAGGCGGGGACCCAGGCACGGACACGAGAGGCCTGGAAGCGACCTGCACCCGTCTCCTCTTGGGCAGGAAGAGAACCTCAGAGGTCCTGGCCCAATGGGGTCATTTCACACATGAGGCCGCAAAGGCCCAGAGAGGGGAATAAACTTGCCCAAGGTCACACAGCCCACTCTTTTTTCCCTAAAGTCAGGCACACTGACAAGGGACCCAGAGGAGGGCAGGGCAAAGGGCTCCCCCTAATAATAACTGCCAACCACCGGGCTAGACAGCTGACTTTCATTCTCGTTTCTAATTCTCACAGCAACCCCACAGAGAGCCCCATTTTACAGATGAGGAAACCGACTCAGGGAGGTTCAGCGACTTGCCCCAGGTCACGCGGAAGGTAAGTGGCAGAACCAGAACTGACATTCAGATCTATCTGACTCCAAAGTCCACGGGGAAGGAGGTTTCTCAAAACAGACTTGACACCTTCCTCCAGGAAGGTTTCAGCGCTCCTTCCTCTGTTCAGAAAGGAGCCCCCAAATGTGTCCCTCAGCATGGGCTCAGGTGAGTATATATTTCCTGAGGACACGGTCTGGGTAGAATTCCTCTTTCCAGGATCAACGAGGGCTGTAGTCAATTCACTTCAACAAATGAGCCCACTCACTGTGCGCTGGGACGTAGGCTGGGAGTCACCGACATAGAAGGGGGTCCTTAGTGAACTCACCACCTGGTTGGGAAGTTAGCCTGAGGCTCATCCCTTGTAACCCCTTGTAATCCCACCCAGGGGCCTGAGGCTGCACGAGGAGCTTGTCACCCACTCAGACCCAAGATCCACCCCAGAGATTCTGATGCTGCAGATTTGGGATGGGCCAGGTCTGGATTCTTAACAAGTGCCCCAAGGCATGCTGAGACCCTGGGCTTCTCCAGAACTGCTGAGTCCTGTGGAAACACAGGAGGAATTCCTCCCAGGAGGAATCTGGCTTTCCCAGGGAGAGGCCATGGGATGATGATTACAAATGACGACAGATGGTCAGACCCATCTGTAAAATGGGTATAACCCTAACACCCTGCACTACAGGTAGACAAGTTCCGAATAGAGTCATGGCAGGTATCAAAGATAAGGCCCCCACCTGGGACCTCAGAGATGAAAACAGGGGAGCCACTGGAGGCCGGCTCCTGATGGCCACTGAGAGAGAGTTATGGAACTTGGCCTTTATCCCAAGAGCACTGGGGAGCAATGTGTCAGGGTCACTTGTGCTCTACTGGCATGGGACAGTATGGTCAGTCTGGGGTGGGGAAGAGCAGGAGAAGGCTTGGGGAGGCACCTAGACGGGGGAAGATGGGAGCCTAGACTAGGGCAGAGGCTCCAAAATGTAGAGTAGGGGATGGAGGGGACGGAGGGGAAAGAGGATCAAGGGGCACGGGTAAGACCAGTTGGGAGTGATGAAGAAAACAGCCAGTTAAGCGAGGGCAGGCCACTGAGCATGACAGACAGGGTGGGGTATGGCGGGTGGGCGGGGCATGGCAGGGAAGGGGCGGGGTGCGTGGGCGGGGCATGGCTGGCGGGGGCGGGGCCGCGTGGGGGGCGGGGCAGAGCAAGCCAGGCTGGGCTGGCCGGCCTCACCTGCAGGATCTTGCAGCGGTCCGACAGGCAGTCCATGTCGTCGCAGGGCTGGTACATGCCAAGTGTCACGCAGTTCAGCAGGATCACCAGCATGCTGACACATTCAAACCATGTACACACCGAGTCAAGGAAAAAACGGTCGGCAAGACTGTAGCCACGGGAAGGCTGAATGCACCCTGGAACTTAATACCCCCACCTACCACAAACGCTGGCATACACCCCATTCCCCCTCCAGATGCCTCCTCTGAGTGGGCCAATGCCCACTTTTTTAAAGACCTCGGAGACCAAAGACCAGTCTGCATACCTCACAACAGACACGGCTGCTGGTGCCAGACCCATCAAAGAACTCAACCCCTACCAACCCTACTGCTTGAGAGACCCCTCCCCGACTTCCTTGCCCCAGCCTGAGCGTCCCCCTCAGGACCAGGAAAGGAGAAGTCCACAAGGGCCCAGCTGGCAGGCCATCTCTGGATTATCCCTGCCTCTCCACCTCTAACCACCTCTCTCTGAGTGTCATTGCCTCCCTCCTGTGACCACCTCTCCCCTCCCCTGACCTATGGTTCCTCCATGTCTACCACTAGCCCTGGAACTGGAGGGGCCAAAGGGCCTGTCCAGTGTGGCTGAGATGGGCCGGACACCCCTGTCCTCTCCTCTTCCAGGGGCGGGGTTAGAACTCATCACCAGTTTCTGGAATATCGAGCGTTGGTCCTCCCCAGCCTCTGCACCGAGGAGGGTGGAGCTCAGCCTTCACGGGCAGGCCGGGGGCAGAAACTCTGCAGCCACCAGCTTTGGGCAGGGCCCCCAAAGTCGTTTTGTGGGCATGCTTGCTGTCTTCATTCACAGCTGGAACCTCCATTCCAAGGGGACAGGGGTCTTGCATTCATACCTCTAACAGTGACGGGCATCTAGGTGGAGCTCCGTTGCACGAATAAGTTAAATCTCTGTGGGCCCTGCCAGCTCTGACATCCAGCGATTCTGGAGCGTCTCCGAACGAAAACCCTGGCCCCTTGCTCTAAGCTGGATGTAGCCACACTGGCCAGACCCCACCCAGCGGGGGCGAACGCCTCTTGCCTGATGAGAGACGACCTGGTTTCCCTGGCAACGGCCTCCCTCTCATCCCCGGGTCTCGCTCACCCTGGGATGCCGCCTGCCTTCCCACCTCCCCTTCAGACCCTCCTCGCCCAGCCCTGCTCCTTCCTCCCCCACCCCCCACCCTGCTGCCACTCTCCCGCCACAGCCTGTAATTAATTGCAGTCACTGCTAGGGCCCCCTTCTAGCCTGAGCCCTGCTCCAGCAGCAGCTTCATCATTAATTAACTTTTTTGAAGTTCAAGCGTTCTAATTACCAGTGAACATCCCTCATCCCCCTGGTTTTTTTCTTCCCCTTTCCTGCCATGCTTTCTCTCCTTCCAGCTGCCTCCTCTGCTCCCTCTGCCCTCCCTGCCAGCTTCCAGTTCAAAGTGCACTTAGCAGGTATCTCCCCGAAGCCTGGAGCCCACCCCCCCCCCCTTCCTCATCAGGGCCCTGAGCGACGGAGGTCAGCAGGCCCATTTTCCAGAGGAGGAAAATGAGGCTAGGAGAAACTAGGGGCCTTGCCTCTGGGAAGTACCAGAGCTGAGACTCACACCAGGCCTGCTGGACTCCAAAGCCACTGATCTCTGGGACTCCGGGCCTGTCCCGGCCTGGGACTTCTCCTCCCTCCCCTGAGGCCTCAGACCACGCCCACTGTCTCTCGCCTGGGCCCTGACTCAGCCTCCCCGGTAGCCTCCAGCTGTGGCCTCTGCCCCTCCAATCTGCCCCACGCAAATCACCAGGCCAGCGCGGTGTGCCCAGCGCCATCAGAGCGCTTTGAGCGTCACCTCGTTTAATTCTCTGAGCGCTATCGCCAGGCCCGCCGACAAGACGAGGAAGCACAGCCGCGGAGGGGAACGAGATTTGCCCAAGGTCACCAGCTGGAAGGAGAGCTGAGAGACAAAACCCGAGAGTGCTTTGCTTTGCCTCCAAGCCATTTTGCCACTGCCGGGTTAATCTGCCTGAAACACAGCTCTGATTACGCCTTTCCCTATTCAAAACCCTCCGTGGCTCCGTCATCGTCCTCAGCCTGACATCCAAGGCTGCCTACACTGTGAACTCAGTGAATTCTGCCTTTCTCTCCTATTGGCCTCGGCATGCGCTGAACTTCTTGCTGTCCCCAGGCATACCCTTTGCATCCAGCTCCTACTGTCTCTACCAGGTCAAACTCCTACTCATCCTTCACAGCCCCGTCCATTTGTCCCTTCTTCTCGAAACTTCCCTTGAAGCACCCTTCCCCATTCACAAGGTGATGGCTCAGTCTCCTCTCCGGAAGTGCTCCCCGTCCCCCTGGTCTAGCTTGTACTGCGGTAACGAACTTGGCAGTAACCATGACTACCGTGAGCCAAGTCCCTAGGGACATGGCCCTGACTCTCAACACAGCTCACCGGGGTGGGGGGCAGATGGGGAAACAGGCCAGTAAGCAGCCCGAGTGACCTGACTCAGTGGTGCCCAGAGCCCCTGTGTGGGGGTGCTTCTGCTGTTACCCACTGTACTGAGTCGCTCGGTGAGGCAGATGGAGTGGCTTTCACCTCTAGATGGCTCAGCTTCAGACATTCAGAGGTGGACAGTCTCAGCCCTGCCCCCGAGGCACTCGGGGAAATCCCAGATGGCAGAGTCTGGGTTCTTTCCAGGAGCCCGGGAGGCTTAGAAGTCAGGCCAGAGCTGGCACTGGTGCCCACGGTTGTGACATGCTCCCCACTGGCTCAGGGATCAAAGGCACCAGCCCTCCTTGAAGCGGAACCAGACCGTGCAGCGTGGGGAAGGAGATTGTCAGAGGGAGTCAAGGTCTCCAGGCTACCTGGCCCAATGCCTGATGTTTCCACCATTGGCCACAAGCAGTGGGGAGCTCTGAGAGCGCATGACTCTGGGGTTCTGGGACAGTTCGAGGGAGGACAGAGGCCCCAAGAGGGTGGTGAGGATTTCTAGGTAATAAGGCAGTCCAGGACTTGAGTGCTGGCTCCACAAGGGCAGGGAGTCTTCGATGGCTCCCACTGCCTCGCACAGCAAACTCAAAGCCGCCTGCCTGGCACCTGAGATCTTGCAGTGGGGACCCTGTCACCTTGTCTGCTTCATTGCCCAGACCCTCACTCCTGTCAGGGTAACCTCTGTCACAGAACAACTCCATCGAGGCCCTCAAAAAGCAACTAATCCAATCCCCCATCGTGCAGACAGGAAACAGAGAGACAAAGAGCCATCCTAGCAACCCAGCGAGCAGGAGCAGAAGGGACCCTCAGACAACAGACTCCCCACCCATGGGGGTCCCTGAGCCATGGCTGGATTTCAAACAAACGTCAAAACCCCGTGTTTCCCCAAATGTCCAGGCTCTGCCCGTGTGGCACCTGCTCAGCACAGATCCCGGATGGGCAGCCAAGGGCACCTTTGAGGACCAGGGACGGGGGAACAGACCAGCGGCGACCCAACCGAGTTTCCCTGGCAGACGAAACCTTCCCAGACACCCACCCAGCTGGGGGAGAAGAAAACACAGGGTCCTTGGGGGCTGTAGAACCACCCCACCACCACCCCAGCCCCAGCGTGAGACTCAGCCCCACCTCCAGCCAGCCCCCACTTTGTGGCCTGGCTCCCATCCTGTTCCCCCTGCTCTGCTGACCGTGCCTCCCAGGGTCCTCGGAGCCCCGGGCCTAACAGCCCAGCAGTGAAGCGATGAGCATATACCGAGCATCCGCTGTGTGCCAGGCCCCAGGTTAGCAGCAGTGATGATGGTAAAAATGGCAAACGTTTCCCAAGTGCTCTGGAGTGTTTGTTTGCCAAGGAGCTTTCCAATCAAACAGCACGTACTATCTCATTTAAACCCTACAGCAAGCACAAGAGGCAGGGAGCCCAGATGCCGCGGAATGCAGAGCCTGTGTAGCTGTGGACCTGGGACCAGAGCTTGTCATGCGCTGTGCAGCAGGGAAAGCCCGCTTTGCCCGCCTCTCCGGTAACAGGTCCCAGGGGCTGCCATTCTTTGGCTTTGCGGGGAGAAAAGCCACCTCACCAGCAGAGGACTGAAATCCCCGGCTGATGTTCTGTGCTATTTAGTATCCATCCCCTCGGGTAGAGAACAAGAGAACTATCAGAGCCCTTCGGACCCGTGTTGGCCTCCCAAGTGCTGAATCTTCACCAGCAATCTTTCAAGAAGAATCAAAGCCTGGGTGGCTCATTCGGTTGAGGGTCCGACTTCAGCTCAGGTCGTGATCTCACACGCTTCGTGGGTTCGAGCCCCGCATCGGGCTCTGTGCTGACAGCTCAGAGCCTGGAACTGCTTCGGATTCTGCCTCTCCCTCTGTCTCTGCCCCTCCCCACCCCCTCCCAAAACTAAACATTAAAAAAATAAAAAAGAATTAAAAAAAAAAAAAAAGAATCAATGGGTTTAGACCTAGCAATGCAGGGTTGTCCCAGACCCACAGCAAAGTTCCCTAAAACCGGCAGGTATCGCTGCTATCCACATTTTACAGATAAGGAAACCGAAGCACTGAGGGCCACACAGCTGTTATGGCAGGATTTGAATCTGCCCCCTGCTGACTACTAACCCCGCTCCCCATGTTCTCAGCCCCGTGTTCTGCTGCCCCCAGGCACAGAGCCTGGAACACGAGAGACCCTCGACTGGCATGGGCCAAGTGGAATATTTGCTTTTTCCTTCTTGCCTACATTGTCTCCTCCGGTCTGGGTCTGGGTCATGGAGTCAAGAAGGATGACATTCCACCCTCGCGTGCCTGGGAAGAATGACTATCCCACCAGGAGGAGCTAATGGGGTGGGGGATGCTGGCAAGGGGAGGCTGATGGTCTCAAGGCCCCCCCTTGTCGGTAAGAAATCAAGCGGGACCAGAGTCGTAACTCCACCCAACGGCTGTCTTGAAAACTGGAGGGACAGGGTCGCTGGGGAAGCCACCGGGCCGGGGGCCTCCTCGAACCTGCCACTTCCCAGAGAGAAGAGGGACCGGATGGAGGGGCAGCGCTTGATGCCCCAGCAGGCCCCTCTGGGCGGCCTCTTCTCCGGGAGCCAGAGCCAGAGGCCAGCACGGTTACCATGGTGACCACCACCCTCCATCCTGGAGGCCCGGATGACAGTCACGGTTTCTGTAATTCGGAGGGTTCTGGGAGGGTGGGTGGGGGCAGGAGTGCCGGGTTTGGCTGAGCCAGCCAAATTTGTTTTTATTTTTGTCAAATCTATAATCTGATCCATTTCCCAGGGTGCACCTCAGTTGTCTAAATAAATCAAGTGGAGGAAGAAGCTGGAAGCTGCATCCCCCCTGGGCCAGAGAGGCCGGGAAGATGGGCCAGGCCCCTACGCGGGGGGCCCTTCCCCTACGGGTCCTCAATGAGTCCATGGACAGAGGCTCAGGACTCTGGTCTCCAAAAGCTGGGGCCTGAGGTTCCAGATCCTGGATCCCAGCTTCTACAAGGCTGGGTCCACAAGCACCCATGCAGCACCTGTTGTATACGTGGCCTGTGCATCAGTGCCCTGAGATGAACGAGGCTTACTCCCACCCTGGATGTACCTAGAGCACATCCCTGTTCTGGAAGCCAGCTGCGATGTGTGGCCACCATTCTGAATGTCAAGCATGCAGTAGACCCTTGGGCTTTGAAGAGGACATCCATTCCCTACTTCGTTAATTTATTCATTGGGCGTGTCTTTATGAGCAAAATCCTCTGGAAAGCTGCTTGGCCTCTAGTAAAGCAAAATGGAGGCCCACGTTAGGGTCCAGGAGTGCCGCTCCTGGGTGGATACCCTGGAGTAATTCTGACAGAAGTCCACAAAAACCAGAATGCTCATAGCTGTGTTATTCACGATGGCCCCAACCTGGGAACGACCCAGGTGTCCCTCACCAGGAGAATGAGTCAGGCAGCCCCCAGGGGACATGCGGCCATGTGTAGAGACATTTTTGATTGTCACGATATGGGGAGACGGGACACTGGCATCTAACGGGTAGAGACCAGGGATGCTGCTGAACGTCCTAGAATGCACGGGACGGCCCCGCCACAAAGAATTATCCAGCCCCACCTGTGAACAGTGCCAAGGCTGAGAAACGCCCGTGGCACATCCATTCGATGGAATACTCCCCAGCAACGAAAAAGGGCAAGCTTACTGATACACACGACAGCAGAGACGGAGCTCACGGGCATAATGCCGGGTAACAGCTGGACATCCGAGAGCAAAGAGTACGTGAATCCGATTTTACAAAGTGAAAAATCAGGCAGAGCTAACCCTGCAGTGAGGGAGGTCAGAGCAGCGGTGACTTCAGGCGAGCACCTGTTGGGGGTGGGGGACAAGGGAGCTCCCAGGGCTCTCTCCATCTTTAGGAGATGTTCTTGTTGGCCCGAGTGCGGTCACAGTAGTGTATTTATATGGAAAAATGCCTTGAGCTGGACAAGACAGTTTGTGAGCTCTACTGTATGTATATCTTACCTCAATAAAAGGGCCAACAAAAAAATTATGAAGGGCAACTGGGACAAGGAAAAATCAAATGCAACGATTAAAACCACACAAGCACCTGCTGGGGTGGCCACTGTCCCAGACCCCAGCTCCCCCCCGCCACGGGGAAACGTCACCACAGCCCTGCAAGGGAGGGTGTGACAGGTTTGCCGAGACCCAGGCCGCAGCTAGTGAGGGATTTGAATTTCACACCATCCTGTCTTCTGTTTGTTTAAGGATTCGTTCCTCCCCTGCCCACTGCAGCCTCGGGATACGGGCACGGCAGACATTATTACACCCATTTTCCAGACGCAAAAATGAAGGTCCAGATACTTGCCCGAGGTGATATGGTGGTTGAGGTGGAACAGAAAACTGCTCCTTAAAGTGGACAGACCTGGCCCTAGGCCTAGGCCTCTCTGCTTACATGCCCCCAGCAGTGGGGAGCTCCCCATGTGACACACTGCCCTGCCGGGGCTGATTGATTCTGCTTATACGCTTCCGGGTCTCAGTGGGCTGAGAACTCCTGCGGGGTGAGATGAGGTCCGCGTCTTAGAGGCCCCATAATTGGAGAACCTATTGAATTTGGCCAACATTTCTGATTCCCAGATGCCCAGCAAGCCTCGGTGCCCGGTGTAGACAGCCGGAGTGGGGGAGGTGAGGAAACAGGGGCTGCTAGCTTGGAAGAAAACCCCGGGGCGGATAGTCCATGGGACAGAAACTCCAGCCAAGGAGGCTTCAGCCACTGCCGAAGAAAAGGGGAGGGCAGGGCAAGGCCCTGGGGACCAGAGCCCCACTGTCTGTGGGCTGACCCAGCCTCAAGATCCCACCCACAAAGGAGGTGTGCCTTCGGGGAAGCCTCCTGGAGTCCTAGGCAGGGGGAACAGATGCCTCCCCCAAGCCCTCACGATGTCCTGAATGTCCCCCACTTATATCAGCTATGGAACTGAGTGTGGTCTGTTCTGGCTTCTTCTCACCACCAACCAGGCTGTGCTCTCCAAAGGGCAGAGGGTATCGATCCCTCTCTGTGCCCAGAGCCCTACCTGGAGCAGCTGCTCGGGGCATCTGCAGCCTCAGAGAAGAGTGAGGTCCCCATCACTTGGAGGCATCGAGGAGTCTAAGGAGGCATTTCTGTGCTGCAGGGATTTGTAGCCTCCCTTCCCACCCTGAACTCCCCCTTCTCCTTCCTAACATCCATCACTCACTATGCCATTATTCGGCACCCCCTCGCTGAGACCCCCTCTGTTGGCCCACAGTGGTCTGGGAACCCCAAATGAAGAAGATGTCATCCCTGCCCTCCAGAAACCACAGACACTTGGCGGGGACACAGACAGAGGGTGAGGGCTGGACAGAGGGTGATGACACTCTCCCTCGGCCTCCTGGGGACCAGTCCTCCGCCACACGTCTCCCCTGCCTGCCAGCGACCACACACACACACACACACACACACACACACACACACACACGTTCACGTATGCACTCCCACGGAGCCCCGCAGCCCTTCCAGCACCTGCACACGCTGACACGCGTGCACACCCTCCTCCTCGCCCATCTGGCCCGCAGCCCTGGGCACACCCGACGTGCTCTCCTGCAAACACAGCTCTCGGCTACTCCGTACCCCCTGGGGAAGTTCATGAGGCCCTTCTCAGGATAATGTTTTTAATGCTTACGTTTTTTTAATGCCCAGAATTAGAAAGGAAGGAAGCCAGTTATGTTAAAAGAGTTGTCAACACATTAAAAAAACAAACAAACAAACTCAGGAGGAAGGAGAACCACTCGAGATTCATTATCAACACAATGAAGAGCCAGGGCCAGTGGCGGGTCTGATACTGTGACGGTAAAGCAGTGATGAAGTCCACAAGCACCCCAATGTGACAGGGAGACATCAGCGATTGCTACTAGTGAGCCACAGAAACTGCCAGTGATCACACCGTGCTTTGTTACCTCCGTTCATAATAGAAAGAAAGGCTCCATTTCGGTCTGACATCTGTGAAAACAAACGTGCAACTTGACCCCATCCAGGTTCAAGAACCCCAGGGGCGCCTGGATGTCTCCATCGGGGAAGCGTCAACTCTTTTATTTCGGCTCAGGTCATGATCCCAAGGTCATGGGATCAAGCCCTCAGTCAGGCTCTGAGCTAAGCGCAGAGCCTGCTTAAGATTCTCTCTCTCTCTCTCTCTCTCTCTCTCTCTCCTTGTGCCCCTCTCTCCACCTCGTTCTCTCTCTCCACCCCCACCTCTTTCCTAAAATAAAAAAAGAGAAGAAAAGAACCCCCAGGCTAAGATCTTGTTCTAGAAACTCTCTCCCCCTCGTGCCCTGGAGACACCTGGGCCTTCTCCTACTTCATGGGCTCCGACCCTCAAATGTTGGCCTTTCTCAGGCTCCCCAGCCTCTGGTCTCCCCTCTCCTCTCCTTGATCCCACACCCACTCGCAAGGCCTCAACTCTGGTGGTCAGCAAGCTGACCAGGTCTGCAATCTGTCCCAGCCCCAGGGCCACTCCATCCTGACCAACAGACCTCCCAGACATGCCCTAGGTTGTCTCTAGGAACCTCAACTCCATCATAATGGGGTAGGTCATATTCTCCCAGACTGCCAAGTTCTCTGCACTTCCCTCCCCTAATGAATGATGTCCCTCAGCCACCACCAGTGCTGGAAGCTGTCCAGAGGAGGACCCTCCAGAGGCTCCCTCCCGCTCATCCCATTGTCCCTCTCAGAGACCTGTCCATTTCCCCACCTAAATCTCTCCCCTCCACCCACAAATCTGCACCCCCACTGCCCCAGGCAGGCTGCACTCCCCACTCCTCACTCTGAACAGTCTCTTCCTTCAGCCTTGCCTTTTCTGCAAAGCCTCTACACGCAGCCAGTGGGTTCCTCCAAAACCAAAAGCCCTCCACGGCTCCCCACGTCCTTCCAGAGAGTTTCCAAACTCCTTGGCTTGGCATCCAAGGCCCATTGTCTAAGTGCTCTTGGCCGGCCTCCTCTCTGTCCACACAACCTCCACCTCCAACCTTGCTTGCTAGGATGAGCTTCATTGAAAGCTTTGCTGCACATCTACTATGTGCAGGGCTGAGGGCCAAGGCCTAAAGAAGAGGCAGGCACTAATGGATCATGGAGCCTGTCCTCAAGTTACTCACAGTCTAGGAGAAGGTGAGGAGAATAAGTCAGATACAAAAGGCCTTACACACGGTACAAGAAGAGGGCTTGACTGGGCGTTGAGCAGGTAACAGGTGGATGAGAGACTGGGGGAAGTGTGTTGATCAATAAGTATCTGCCAAAGAAGGGAATGGATCAGTGAGTAAATGGGCTGATAGATGGACAGACAGGAGCATGGGGTGGGGCCGTTGGGTCAATGGATGATTGAATGGGTAGATGTTGTGAAGGTGACAGGGGTGGGGGGGTGAGTGCATGAATGTAGAGGTTAAGGAAGGTGGATGGGTCAATGGGCAGATGAATGGATGAAGAGATGGAAAGATGGATGGATGGATGGATGGATGGATGGATGGATGGATGGGTAGATGGATGGATGGATGGAGTAAAGAACAATGAGTGGGGACAAGGACAGGTGGGTGTATGGGAAGCGGTTGGAAATGGGACACTCTAGTAAATGGCAGCTCCAGGATTCGACCCCAAGTTTACATGACCACAGGAAACCCTTCAGGTTGGGACTCAGCACTGTCCTCTCTTCCTCCTTCAGAGATTCCCTCTCTCACTCTACACCCCCTTCCCTGCTGTGCCCACACTTTCAGAGCTCCCCAAGACCCCAGGGACCACCTGGGCCAGGGTTTCTCAGCCTGGGCACTATTGACGTTTAGGACCTGATCGTTCTTTGTCGTGGGCAACTGTCCTGTGTGTCATTTTTACCCACTAGAAACCAGTAGCACACCCTCCCCAAGTTGTGACAGCCCCAAAGGCCTCCAGACATTGCCAAATGTCCTCTGGGGGCAAAACCGTCCCTGAAAATCACCGATACAGCCTAACCTCCCCCACACCACTATTTGATGGATGAGGAAACTGAGACCCAGACAGAAGGAGTGACCTGCCTGAGGTCACGAAGCTCGCACTCGGCAGACCCCAGACTGGACCTCGGGGGACAGTCAATCCTCAGTCATCTCCTCACTTGACACAGAGGTGCAGGTGAGAGCCTCCGCCCCGCCCCAGCTCTCTGGGAGAAGCCAGGTGCAGACCTTGAACACCCTGCTGTCCGCACCTCTACCCGCCGCCCCCAGCCCACCCCCGGCCCCTCCCATAGCGCTCCAAGCCCTCCCATTCCCATATAGCACCTCACAGTCAGCCACGCCTCCTCCTCCTGCTTTCTCATATAGAAAGAAACTGCCATCCAGAGAGGTCGAGCTGTTTGCTCAGCATCACCAGCAGTAAGCACCAGCGTCAGGTGGTACTGGTACTCAGCAGTAAGCACCAGCGTCAGGATCTGCACTTGGGGAGAGAAGAGGGAGACCAGAGCACAGCTCCACAGGGCAGACGGGGCCAGAAAGGTGGAAGGCAGCCCCACAGGAGAGCCAGAGAGAGACCGGCGGAAAGACATTCCGGCTGATTAAAAAGACGGATCGATTTCTCTCGGAGAGAAACAAACGGGGCCATTTGTCTCCCAACAGGACAGTCTGAGGGAGGTGGCAGGTCAAAGCTGGCTCCTGACACAGACACCCAGGCAAGATGGACGAATACAAATCCAATCATGTTTTAAATGCCCCAGGAGGGGGCTGACACTTCATTAGCCAACCAGCCCTCTTTCTAATTCTCCTGCTCGCTATCAATTACCACTAGCCTTGCAGTCAGGTCTCACAGGGCTGCACACGCCCTGGGCTCCGGCCCAAGCCCCACGGGGCCACTGCCGCCCTGGACAAGCACTCCACCTCTCTGGGCCCCCCTGACAAATGGGCCTCTCTAGAGCCGCCTGAGCTGCCGGGGAAGAGGAAATGCTCCCCGCACACGGGTGGTCCTTAGTGAACGCCAGTGCCCTCCCGGGGCAGTGTCTCCCTGTGCCCTCCAGATCCGGACCCCAAATGTCCTTCGATGCTCAGTTCTCACTCCTGCCCTCACCCAGTGCACACGCCATGCTGTTAACAAAACATCCGGGGTGACCCCAGCTCAGCTCGGGCATCTGACTAGGCGCTTTCCTCAGCTGGGATGCCACCCCCACGCCCTCCACCTCTCACCCATCAAAGACTCTCTCACCCTGGCTTGGGGGTCTCCTCCTTCATCAAACAGCTCCTGCGGCATCCCAGGCAGGCCCGACTGGCCACTCCATCCTCCTCCCGGTGGCCACGGCCCCCCTGAGGGTCCCTCTGCCCAGCCTTTATCCCACTTTGCATCACAGGGGTATGATTCCGGTCACTGTTCTTTATACCCTTCTCTCTGCCTGGAACACTATCCCTCAACTGTTCTTCGGGAAAACTCCTACTCACGCAGCAAGACCCAGGCCAAATGCCCCCTCCTCCAGGCAGGCTTCACCAAGTCCCCCCAGGACGGATCGGGGGCAGCTTCCTCACCTGCAGCTCTGGTTGCACAGAAATCGCCACGTGATGGTACCAGAGTCCAGCCCACCCTGCTGACCAACCGAGAGCACCGCATCCAGTCTGGCCACCAGAAGCATCCCTAGGGCACAGCTGGATGCTGACTTTTGCATCTGAGAAAAGTCAACCCTCTCTATACCAGATGGAGAGCAACGGGCCATTTCCCAGATATGTGTTGCTCCTTCCAGCAACAGGGGCCACCCGCCCTGGCATTCCCATTAGCCCGGGGCTGCAGGAGGAGGGGATACCCTCCCATAAAGAACCCCTTCCCCAGCCATAAGCCGGCCAGGCAGGTGCAGCATTGGCCTCAGAGTCTAGAGTGCTGGGCTCCAGTCTGCCCTGGCTTTCTGATTACTCAACGTGTGCCCTTGGGCAAGTCAGCCTCCCTTTTTTCTTGGGCCTCAGTCTCCCCAGCTGTAGAATGGGGCTAGCAAACTCCTGGCCCTGCCGCCTCACAGGAGGTGCTGAGAGAACCTGAGCGGCCATGGTGGTGGGGCGGGACAGTACCGTATGAACTAGAAGGTGAGGCACAAGCCCATCAGTGCCAGGCCCACGCTGGGCAAGATGGAGGAGACAAAGCAAGCCACAAACCATCCCCCTGAGGCGGAGAGGAAAGTTGTAGCACAAAGAAGGACTGATAAAGAGCTGGAGGGTCAGGGCACCTGGGCGGCTCAGTCGGTTAAGCGTCCAGCTTCGGCTCAGGTCATGATCTCATAGTTCCTGAGTTCGAGCCCCGCATCGGGCTCTGTGCAGACAGCTCAGAGTCTGGAGCCTGCTTCGGATTCTGGGTCTCCCTCTCTCTCTGCCCCTCCCCCACTCATGCTGGGTCTCTCTCTCAAAAATAAACATTAAAAGAAAAAAAAAGAGCTGGAGGGTCAAGAGAGGAAGAAGCTGGGGATCCAGGAACACTTCCCGCAGGTGGTGCCCAGGAAGCTGAGCCTGGGGGACTGGTGGGATTTGTGGCCACGGAGGCATGGAGAGGGCATCTCAGGGGGCAGACCCAGCATAAGCAAAGGCAGGGAGGCAGGGAGTGTCAGGGAACATCAGCACTTGTGTGGGGCTCCAGAACAGAAAGCACGAAGGGAAGCAGCAGAAAGGTAGCTGGAGGACAGCCCAGGTGGACCGTGCAAGGACTCAAATCCAGGCTAAGTGAGACTGTTCTGGGGGTGATCGGGAGCCATGGAAGGTTCTTGAGTGAGGAAGGAATGAGTAAACAAATAAAAGGAGGCAGGGAGGGAGGGAGACAACAGCCCTCCCTGGGCACGCAGCTCTCTATGGATGACAAACCCCTTCCACACAAGGGAGCCCCAGGAGCCCCTGAAGAGAAGCTGAGGTAGTGGGGAGAGACGAGGTCCAGGGCAGAGCTGATCGCCCATGGTTGCACAACTCCCGGCCGGTGCTCTCTTCGCCGTGCAGGGGAGGGGAGGGAGGGCCTGCCACCTTGTCAGTGGGGCAGGAGGGGTGAGATCCCAGCAGCCATCTGTTTAGACAGAAGGAGATGGAAAAACTCAACCCCAGATGTTCCCAACAGCCCAGCCATAGGGAAAGGGGTCAGGACAGAAGAGATGGAGGTTAGATTACGGGAGGACTTCCTGACAGTTTAAAACCTTCAGAGGTTTCCTCCAGGCCTTTATCCAGTGGCCAGAGGCCCTATCTGGTGCAGCAGGACGGAGAGGTAGCATGCTCAGAGACAGGGTATGGCCCAAATGACCAGGCATAGCAGGGCGATGGGGGGGGAGTCTTCTTGCAGGTGACACCCCCTCTTCTCCTCTACCACATATGGGGCTCCCCAGGCTTTCTCCTCCTCCCACTGTCCAGCCTTCAGGCCCTCCCACCCGCAGGAGCCAGCACGTCCCATCACTGACAGCCTCTCTCCCTGGCAGCCCAGCCCATAGGTTTCTCAGGTCGTCAAAGACTTGGGGCCCAGGTGCCACCGCCTGCAGGACCCTTGTCCTGAGCCACCCCAGATGGCTCCCCACAGCTACCCCACTGGCCCCAGTGTGCTCACAGCTGCCGCTGGGCACTTAATGCTGTAGGAGCCCAGCCAGTGCTTGTCCTGAATTCCCACCGGACCCCCTGACATTCCCAGCCGGGGGCTGCCGCAGCCTCAGGTCACAGATGAGCGAACAAAGGCTCAGAAAAGGCAAAGGCCTCTTGGCCAGGAAGCCAAGAGCTGCTCTTCCTTCACACTCACACAAGCCACGGTCCCTGGGGTCACCTGAGCCCTCTCCCAACACCAACCCCAAGGCCGGTCTCTCCCCGCCAGCACCCTGGGCCACCGTCATTCCTCATCGCCACCCCACAGGTGCCCGCTCTGGACGGGCTCCCGACTGACGTCTCTCCCAGGGAGCCAGAGGCACCTTCCCCTGCCCAAAACGGTCATAGCTGTCCTCTGTGCACGCCTGGTGCATGGCACGCTCTCGGTAGAGGCTTGTCGAATGGTCTCACGAATGGGTGAGAGATGAACGAGAGCCCGTGCACCTCCAAGAAACGTGCCGAACACCCACAGTGAACAGCACGAGGCTTGAGCTGTGATGAGATCGTGGGCCCTGCCCCCTTCCTGCCCAGTGACTGGCAAAGTCAGAGGGTCTGCACAGCTGGGGTCTCGACCAGGTGGACCTCCAAGCAAGAGCAAGCAGAAGGCCGGAGCCAGGCGGGAGACCAGAAGCAGACAGAAGGGGGCCGGGGGCACAGATGAGAGCCAGGACCCCAGCCACAAGCACAGAGCGAGGGAACCCGCTCACAAGGAACACGGCTCCTCGTGGTCCATACAGACACCACTGAGATGCTCCCTGAGCAGGGCCGGAAGGGGGTTCCCCACCAGTCCCTTCCCAACCTCATCGTCCAACCCTCCCATCCTGCAGACAGGGAGACCGAGGGCCAGCACGGGGTGGGGGTGGGGGGTGACATATCCAAGGTCACCGGCAGCTGGCATCTCTGTCCTCCCAGCCCAGGCTGGGAGACCCCCTGCCCAGCAGAGAGGCGGCCTTCACAGCCGACTGGCTTCCCACCATGCATGGCTGCTTTGCACCGCAGCAGAGGCGCTGGCTTAGCGCTGGGGCGGGGGAGGCAGCGGCCCCGGAGTGTGTCCAAAGGGAAGGGGGCTGCACAGCCCTCCGGGGGATGGCCCCAGGCAGGCCCCAGAGGCGGCCTCCGAATGTAGATGCTGAAACCCAGGGAGACCCTCCCCACTGTGAAGCAAACCTGCCTGCCCTGGGAGGAGGACCGGGCACTTCTCCAGACTCTGCAGGTGGCCGCTGCGTCCTGAATAAATGCTGAGGCTGGGGATTCAGAGAAATGGAGGTTTTCGTCCCAGCTCTACTACATCCTGGCTGAAGAAGGGCTCTCACAGTCTCATCCAGGGTAGAAAATCGGTGGGTTTCCAGCTGATGGGTCCCGCTCCCAGAGGCGCCCGGCAAGAGGGGGCTATGCTGACCAGCAGCGCTCGCATGGACGAGGCCGTGACTACCGGCAGCGTGACTGGCACAAACTTACCTAAATGACAGAGATCGAGTCTGATTTTCCCTGGAAACAATGTCCTCCGGAGGCGTATGTTCCACCTAAGGGCTCGATGCCTAACATCTTGCGGAGGCAAGCGGAGCGCTTGCCCGGTTATACGTGAGGGCCCTGTTCGCCTCTGAGCTCGGATAGGAAGAGTGATCACCACATGTGCGGCAGTTTATCTTTTTCTCTTTTTTAATGGTTTTATTTATTTTTGAAGGAGAGAGAGAGGGAGAGAGAGAGACAGAGCATGAGTGCAGGAGGAGCAGAGAGAGAGGGAGATGCAGAATCCGAAGCAGGCTCCAGGCTCTGAGCTGTCAGCACAGAGCCCGACGCGGGGCTCGAACTCACGAACCGTGAGATCATGACCTGAGCCGAAGTCGGACGTTTAATCGACTGAGCCACCCGGGCGCCCCTACACGTGTGGCAGTTTTTCTAGTCTGCAGAACTCCATTTGCACATAGGTCATCGTGCACTGCTGTGAAGGGGGGGAGGGTACTACCCCCATTTGACGGTGGGAAAACGGGGCTCAGAGAGGTGGGAAAAACTGGCCCATGGTCACACAGCAAATCAGAGGTGGCAGGAGCCCCTGGGTCTGTCTGACTCAGGGCCCCAGCATTTTCCACATGCCACATGCCAGCTACCCATGAGTCAAGCCGCGCAATCAATCCCCTGACATTTCAGACCCAGAGACCTCCCGGCTGAAACCCTGGCTGACGGTACACGCTCGAGGCCCAGGCCAGGCAGACGGTGGTGCTGACATTTGGGTGAGCGGCCCTTTCCCACCCCGGCTCGCCAGCTCAGGGAGGGTCCCGGCAGCCTTCTGACTCTCCAGTGAGTCAGGTGGTGACTCAGGGCCGAGCTCTGGGCTAGGTGAGGGGCTGAGTCAGGGAGCACCGGGTTCCACAGGGCAGCTGGCTCTGAGCCAGGGCCCCTCGTGCACCATGGACGTCAGCGCTGGGGACAGTCTTTCTGGGAAGACCCCGCCAGCCTGCCCTGCCCCGACCCTGGCCCGCCGGGCCTGATAGCCGCTCCCGCCGGCCTGACCCTGAGGCCTACACGTCCATCATTCCTTTGGATTCTTGATGGGAAGCAGAGCCGTGCAGAGTCTGGAAGTGTGGACGATCATTTATGGATGTCACAATGATTGGGGGCCACTACCTACTAATATTTAAGGACAAAAACACCAAATGTCCTGTAATTTGCCAGATAGCCTGGACCACAAAATGCTGTCACACCCAAGATGCCAACAGTGCCCCCACTGAGGAGCCCCCTGGTTAAGCACTGCCCCCTCCCTGAGGTCTCTCCCAAGGAGGAGGGGAGGAAGGGAGGTTTCTGGCCAGGGAAGAATCCAAGAGCCTGCATCACCTGATCAAAGACACCCCCACACACACACCAGGACCCTAAAGCCCAGCCTGAGCACCACCCCCCCTCCCCCGTCAAGTCTCTGCTCCAGCGCCACTGCGGACACCAAGGTCATGTGGGCCTGCACTTGCAAAAACCCGCCTCAGCCTCTCTCCCACCGATCCGACTCAGGCTATGAAATCTTAGCACCGAACCATCGTGTTCACAAAGCCTAGAATCTCGGGTCCTCAGACTTCCAAACACATATGACGGGCAGCCACAGGCACCAAATCTCAGACTCATGCCCTCTTTGAAACACGGAACTTTACAGGCTTTGAATGGCAGAGGCTTAGAATGTTAATGGCCCTGAGCCTTAAATCTAAACTCTGAACGCTTAGACTTAATCACAGAAGCTTCCAGTCGGAGAGTCCCAGAACCTGACACTTCTGAAGCTGCTCCAGTGCAGAGTCATCAGATCTTTGGTCTAGGAGGGAACTCGGAAGCGAGGCAGCCGGTTCAGGCAGAGACCCTTCATCTTTCGACCCAGCCTCAGAAGCTCTGTCACGGGGCCCGGGGAGCCCAATGTGCTCTGAGCAGCTCCCAGTGTCGCGGAGTCCCTCCCCAAGGAGGGGGCTGAATCTGACAGCCCTCCTCCCCCACGCGGCTTCCACACACTGGGACCCAGGGCTCTCCCTGAGACAGAGGACCAAGCCCAGCTCTGCCCAGGGGCAGGTCTCCTTCCCTCCCCTCCCCTCCCGAGGCTGGCCTCACTGGCGCTCCCAACCCCAGCCTCCCACAGGCTCACGGTGTGGAGCCCAGGGCGTTGGTGAGGACAAAGGCCAGAGGACCCCAGGGGCTCTGTCTGCCCGACAGGCCAGAAATGTGGCAACCTGGAAGGGTCTCTGCGGGCTGCTCAGTGATCAGGGCCCAGAGTGCCTGAGGTCAAGGGTGTGGGCAACCATGGCTGGCACCCCAGGCGGCTCCCAGAGCTAGAGAAGGCCATGTCATCCAGACCCTTGTTTTTAGGTCACACTCCCAGGCCAAGTTAATCTGAGCCATGCCTCCAGCCCAGCCCAGCCCAGTCTTAACGGTCTGGACCCTATGAGGCTCAGAAAGGTACAGCAACTTTCCCGAGGTCACACAGCAGTCAATGGCAGAGCCAGAATCAACCTCTGTCCCACCCAGGCAAGGTCCCTGTGACACGATTCCACTGTCTCCCCGGTCTTCCAGTGAGCCTTTCTCTCCCTCAAAGGCCCAAAGCTCCTGTGGTCCCCCTTTTCCTGGCCTGGCCACCCCCCAGCTTACATGCTGCAGGCTCCTAAGGTTTCCCCAACATACTGTACTAAAACTGTTCCCATGGATGGTGCCTGTGTCCCCTGCCCCCGGGAGCTCCTCAGGGCAGACCAGCTAGCTATGTTTCTCTGTCCTCCACGATCCCAGGGCTGATGTCAGAGAGCACTGGGTGAACAGAGTTATTGAATAGACCCTCTAACTGTGGCTGAGACCTCCTGAGCTGTCCCACAGAAGGACCGTGAAGGCTTTTGGTCCTCCACCCAGCTAGGGGCACCCGGATCTACACTCCACCCACTCCAGCAGAGAGCCTCGGGTTTCCAAGGTCATCACCCAGCCCCTGACACAGCAGGGAGGCCAGCAGTCCTGGGCTCAGCATGGCTGCCTCCCCCAGCCTTTCTGGGGGCCCCCTCATCACCCCAGCCTGCATCCCGGGTATGCCAGGTGTCCAGAGCTGGGCTCAGGCCCTACCCTGGGTGGCCTCAAGCCCTGCCAGAGACTCTGTGCTGCTTGGTGGGCCCCAAAAACCAGAGGCCACCATGTGTGGGTCCCAAAGCCTCCTCCTCCTCCTCCTGGGCTCACCCCACGACCCATTTCCACACGGCACCGAGCCATCCTTCTAACACACTGATCTCTCCCTATCACACCCTGCTGTAAACTCACCCTGGTCCCGCTGCCCTGAGAACACAGGCCAGCTCCTCACTCAGCCCCCTGCAAGCCTCCCTCTCCCCCCTCCGCCTCCTCTCTCCCCACTGTCCCTCACTCCCTCGTCCCTCTCTTCTCCTGGCCTTTGTTCCTGAGGTAGCCTCCTCCCCACCACCCTGTCCACCCAACACCGCTCATTACTGGAGACCCAGCTCAGACACCGCCAAAACGCGCCCGGCGAACACTGAAGGAGAGAGAGCCCGTGGCGCGCCAGGCACCGTGCCGGGTGCTGGGTGCTGGGGTCCAGCGGCAAACAAGACACGCTCGGTCCGTGTGCCGCTCACCTGACGGTTCCCTGGAGGAGGCAGATGGTAGGTCCGGAATGCCACAACCAGAGAGTGACAACAAACGGAGAGGCCAAGGGGGAATCAGGGCACACTGCCCTGAGCGGGTGACACTTAAGCCACGGTCGGAAGGATGCAGTGAAGGATTGTGCCAGGTGGAGAGGGAAGGGAAAAGCGTTTCACAAGGAAGAGCACGTGGGAAGGCCCTGAGGCCTAGAAGAACGCAGGGGGAGCAGTAAGGTGGCACCTGGTGGGCTGGGGGGGGACTTTGCTCTACTCCTCCAGGGCAGTGGGAAATAGCGAAGGGTCATAACAGGGGCCACACGGGCAGACCAGGGGCAGCAAGTGGAGGCAAGAAGATTTGTGAGGCTGCCTTCTGCCGCCTCGGGGTCCACGCCCACAGGGTCCCCTTCGGACTCGCATCATGTGGCCTCCGTCAACCAAATGGCTCAGTCACCGGGAGCTGAGCCATGGGCCAGGGTCTCGCTTAACACGGCCTCCCCAGTCCCAGCGTAGACCCGGGGCTCACACCGGATGACTCTCTGAGCCAGCCGGGCACTGAACCAACCCCCAGGTCATCAACGACTTCCAGAACGTTCACATCAGCAGGACGCCAGGTCCTCATCTGTCCGCCCTCCGTGCCCCGACATGCCCCCAGACCCGCCATCTGAGCTCGCTCACCACCACCACGGCCTCCTATCCAGAGGAAGGTGTGGCAGGCAGGGCTCCATCAGGGAACAGCTCGGCCCCGTCACACAAAGGATATGGGTTACACACCATCTTGATGCACCAGTTCCGGGGGCTGGTGGTCTGTCGTAGGCAGAAGAAGGCGACAGGTGCCAGGTCCGGGTGAGGGACTTCAGGATCGGCTCCATCCAGGGGCTCCTCCAGGCCTGGAGGGGAGGGAGGGGGGCTCTGGGGCCCCGGCTGCTCCGTGACTCCCAGCTCAGCTGCTGGGGCTGCGGCAGCGGCAGACGAGGAGGGCGGCGAGGAGCTCTCGGCCATGTTGGCGCCGAACCAGGAGCCCTGGGGGAGGAAGAGACGTGGCACGTGGCAGGGGGTGCCTGGCACCCACTCCCCACCCCGCCTTCCCTCACGGGGGACGCAGCCCAGACAGAGCAGCCTCAGGTCCGTAGGCCCCTTGTCCTCACTCTGCCACGAGGATTAGGAAAAAGCTGAGGGCCCGGATGCACCCAAGTCAGAATCCACTCCCAGTGAGTGGTCCTGAGACAAGTCTGGTCAACTTTGCTCAGCCCCAGTTTGGGGCGATGGAAAGTAAGAAGAATAAAACCTTCCTAGAATGTAATTGTGATACTGTTGGGGTTTTTGTGGGGCTTTTTATGCGACTAGAGTTATAGATTTATGGCATCGTCGAAAACAAAATTTGCAAGGAAAAAAGGGACGTTGGTGTAAAGTCAGACATTAGTGCCAGGATGACACGTGTTGACTAAGGACAGGTTGGAGTGTTACAGGGCCAGACACCAAGGGAGTTGGGCAAGCGGGGAGGGAAGCAGGGCAGGCTTCCCTGAGGCAACGACACCTCCGCTGAGGCTGAGACGTACAACGGAGCCCAGGGACCCCACCCACCACCTCCCAAAGGTGAGAGCTCAGAGACCTGCCACACCAACCTCTTGGCTTTACAGCTGGAGAAACTGAGGCCCAGAGAAGGGACAGGACAGGCACACAGCCTGGTAACAGCAGAGGGAAGCAGGGCTGGCTTCCCGGGAGTGTGACCAGTGTGGCCACCCAAGGCTCCACGCTCAGAAGGGCTCTTGGTTTAATGCTCTGCTGTCACCAAGTTGAAATTCTTAATAATGGTTGGCCAGGAGCCCCCGCCTTTTCGTTCTGCGATGAGTTCCGCAAATTACATAGCTGCTCCCGACTTCGGCTCAGGGGCACTCCCACGCCGTGGTCTCGTCTGACGTCGACAACAACCCAGGGGCACTACCGTGCAGACGGAGGAACTGCGACCCAGAGAAGGAAGGGCACACAAGGCTACACGCTGACCCAAGTGTAGAAGCAGGGCACGCTTAGACGCCAGAGTCCCAGCACCCGTGCTCCAGATTTAGCGATGACTGACCGTGGCCTTGCTTGGCCAATGGCGAAGGAGGAAGAACAGGCTTGCCCCCTCACCACCTGCTCTGAGAGGCCACCAGTCCCTGAATCCTCGTGCACTGGGGTCTCCCGGGCCCCAGGACCCTGACGGTGCCGGGCTGGGCATTGGGAGCTGGAGCCTAACTGAGCTCGTGGTGCTCGCCGGACTACCGACCGCGGCCGCTGAGCTGCTCACGGCTGATGCGTTTGGACATTTCTCTGGCTCCCAGGGGCAACGGGCGGGAGTTGGCACCTCCTGCCCCTTTGCCCGGCTGGTCAGGGAGGCAGAGTCTTCTCCCAAGCTCCAGGCTCTGCTCTTAGTTCCAGAAAAACAGCCATGGGCCTTACATAAGCTTTCAGGCAACCTGGCCTGCCACGTGTCAACCACTGGGCTGAAAAACATCCCCCCAAGGGGTGGCTCCAGGTCTGCCCACCACAGTGCCAGCCTCTGCGCCCACCACCCCCTGCTGGCCCCTTGCTTCTGCCACATCGGACCTCCCTCCTCAGGTCCTAGAGCACCAGCTGCCTCCTCCAGACCTCTGCTCGCACGGTTCCCTGTCCCTGGAACACCCTCTCCTCCAACTCCCAACCCCTGTCCCCCAGGCCCTGAGGATGCATGGATCTGTCCAATAAATGTTTCCCGAGCGCCTACTACGTGCAGGCACCGCACAGGCTCTGCAGCCCTGCCAGTGAGTAAGCCAGATCTGGCACCAGCCTCCATTCCGCAGACACTCCAGCAAAGGAGACACACGAGTCAATTAATTTCTCTCCCTCTGGGCTCCAGAGCCCTTATCGCCACCAAACATACCGTATCATTTATGAATTTATATCTTTATGATTTAGTGCCTGTCTGCCCAACCTGAAAGAAGGCTGTAAGAGGACCCGGCACCATGGTCTGTCTCGTTCACTGCTGTATCCTCCCCCCCTCCCAGTGCCTAGAACAGTGCCTGGAACATACTAGGTGCTCAGTAAATACTCGTTGAATAAATGAATAGAATGTGCGGGGGAAGTAAACACACGGGGGGGGGGGGGGGGGGAAGGTGGGAGTGGGGAAAGCGCTTTGCCTAAGGGAAGAGACATCGAAGATTAAAAACAGGAACCGGAAGGTACCGGCCGCGCGGGCGTGATCTGTGGGACGAGCAGTCCAGGTAGAAGGAACAGCATGTGCAGAGGCTGGGAGGCTGGAATGAGCTCAGTGTGTTTAGGGAAGAGAAATGAGGCCAGTGTGGCCCAGCCGAGGGGGGGGGCGGGGGGGGGGGATGAAATTGAGTGTTTGGCAGGGACCCACTGTGAGCCCAGACAAGGAGCTCGCGTTCTATTCTAAGTGCAACAGGAAGCCACGGAGGGTTGTACGCAGGGAGTAGTGTGCTCAGGTCTGTGTTTTTAAGCCATCCCTCTGAGGGCCAAAGGGAGAGTGGAAGAGCAGGGGTGGGGCAGGGAGGGCCAAGAAGAGGCAGGAAGGATGGACTGGCCTGGCCTGGGATGCTGGTGGAGGTGGGAAGAGAGGGGTGGATTTGAGACATATTTTAGAGGCAGAAAAGCCTGGCCGTGCTCCGGCCCCGATGCCACCCTACCCAGCACCGCCCAAACCCCTCCCACAACCACATAGGTGCAAAGAGCCGCCGTGGCCTCAGGAACCACACGTGACTCCCCTCTCCCACCTCCTCGCTCTCAGCTCTGTCCACTTTGTCCTGACTTGCTTTTTGCCTCACTTGGTCCTGCTTAAGACTGTCACACTGTCACAGTCCTTTTTCCTCACACCTCTCCCACCTCACCGTGGGACTCCCAGAGACCGCTACTCTCATGGCCATCACCCCCAACCCACTCCTAATGCCCACCCAGCCTCCACCCTCTGACCTGCTCTCCAGGGCCCACCCAGCCTCTGCTCTCTGACCTGTCACCCCCAACCCACTCCTAATGCCCACCCAGCCTCCACCCTCTGACCTGCTCTCCAGGGCCCACCCAGCCTCTGCTCTCTGACCTGTCACCCCCAACCCACTCCTAATGCCCACCCAGCCTCTACCCTCTGACCTGCTCTCCAGGGCCCACCCAGCCTCTACACTCTGACCTGTCACCCCCAACCCACTCCCAATGCCCACCCAGCCTCCACCCTCTGACCTGCTCTCCAGGGCCCACCCAGCCTCTGCCCTCCGACCTGTCACCCCCAACTCACTCCCAATGCCCACCCAGCCTCCACCCTCTGACCTGCTCTCCAGGGCCCACCCAGCCTCTGCCCTCTGACCTGTCACCCCCAACCCACTCCTAATGCCCACCCAGCCTCTACCCTCTGACCTGCTCTCCAGGGCCCACCCAGCCTCTACCCTCTGACCTGTCACCCCCAACCCACTCCCAATGCCCACCCAGCCTCCACCCTCTGACCCACTCCCAATGCCCACCCAGCCTCCACCCTCTGACCTGCTCTCCAGTGCCCACCCAGCCTCCACCCTCTGACCTGCTCTCCAGTGCCCATTCAGGGTGCCACCCTGTGACCTGCTCCGTATAGTCCCAGTTCCTTCTGCCCTGTGCCTGAAGGTCTGCTCCTGTCCCCGGCTGCCTATTCGCCTATTGCTAGAAGCTCTTGAGGGTTTGGCAGCTGTCCCCCTCCGCCCCCACCCCGCCTCCGAGCTCCAACCTGTCCGCGGACTGAGCCTCACAGACATGACAGAACTGGCTCCGGTGACAACCCAGGTGGATTCAAACTCGAGTCCCTCTGGCCCCAGAGCTCGGGCTGCCTCCATATCCTGAGACTCCTCCCTCAAAGTACTCCCAGGGTAGGCCCGCCAGGCAGCGGTATGGTAACTGGACTGGCCTCTGTGGGCAAGTACAGTGGCAAGAGAAGAAGCCCACTGTGTCTGGAACGCACACACCCACCCCCACTCCCGACTCCACCAGCCTCTCGGGGCCTCGGCCTTTCTGTAAAGATCAGCCCTCCTCCCGCCTGCCTCAGCAGGCCTCACGTGATGTGGACGGGAAGGCTCTCTAAGCCCCGTGAAGGTGGGTGTCCAAGCATGCATGAGGCCAGCTGTGCCATCCCCAGGGGCTGCCGCCCCAGTCCTCTCTATGCCATTGCCACCATCCCACCATCACCGCCACAGCATCACGGAGGCTCTGAGCCTGCTTCTGCGCCAGGCAACGAGCAAGGGGCTTTCTGTGCATCGTTTATGTCGATTTCTACGACGCCCCTTGATGTACGGCAGAGACCATCCTTATTTCTTCTTTATGGAGAAAGAAACCGGGGCCCAGAGAAGTCAAGCAGCGCCCCTGGTCACTCGGCTGGTACAAGGCAGAGTCGAGGTCCCAGCTCAAGTCTGCCGCTCCACAGCCCAAGCACCGAACCGTAACAGACACCACCCTGGGACAGGGAAAAGCAGCCTGGGACCAGGTCCTCGCTCCCAACTGAGTCACCAGACAGTGCCGATATACCTGCTGCTGCAACCAAGACCCCCAGTGTAGACAGACCCTCCAAGTCTTCCCAAGTCCGTGGGGAAGCCTGCCTCCCAGCATCTTCCAACTGGCCCTCCAGAGCCCTTGGAACGTGCTGGGGAGAGGCCTTGTATCTACAGAGCTCAGAGCCGTGGTGGAAAAAGCCTTGAGGCCTAGCCTGGTCACCCCAGGCTGTGTGTGTGTGTGTGTGTGTGTGTGTGCGTGTGTGTGTGTGTGTATACATATGCATGCGTGTGTTTGTGTATTCACAGGCACACACAGGCAGACCATTTGTTTACCCCTTTATCGACAACCACACACATCAGCTGATGTCGCAGCTAAAAGAATAAGCAGCAAATTCATTCTGGGAATACTAGAATCTAGGAATCTCAGCCTCAGAGTATCTTAGAATCACCCAGAACCTTCGAGGCCCAAGGTATTAACTACAATAACCTCAGATTCTCCAGCAAGATGTTTCAGAGCACGGGCTGGAAGCCAGGACCCGGGCTGGAGTCCCCGCTCAGACACCAATCCACCGTGGCACCGCTCAGCCCGGCAGTGGCCCTCGGTGACCCGGCTGTAAAATGAGGGTGACAACAGTCCCGTGGCAGGACTGCGAGAAGGACAGAGGATGCACTGGGGCGGCACACGGGAGCCCCCGGCCACACCACCGGACACTGGGCCGGCCCACAGGGGCCCTGCAACAGTCTCCCGTGCTTGTTCGAGCCGTCGGCTGTGCAATTCCAGAACTGCGGAACTTACGAGCCCCAGGAACGCAGTGCCTGGATTTAGACTCGTATGGGCCCCAGACCCCCACACGGGGAGTCCCTGAAAAGAGCGGGAACCCCAAAGGGGCCTAGTCGGTCACCACATGCTCAGCAGCCCAAAGACCACACGCGCAACACTCACACACACACACAGCCATGCACAACCGGGCATGTACTCTCACACTCACGCGCAGCATTTACTCACACACGCTTAGCGTTTACTCACGCCAACCCAAACGTGGACTTCACACACTCACCGTATTCACACAGACACACACTCACACACGAGTACGCGCGCGCGCCAATGCAGAGCCTCCATCTGGAGGCCTGTAGAAAAGTCCCTGCGAGGCTGCCTCCCAGAATCTTCCAGCCAACATCCCAGAGCCCCTGGAACCTCTGTCTGCTCCTTCTTCCGCACCACAGCCCTGCAGATGAGAGACGACAGCCCGCCCACCCCGGAGCCTCATCTGCCCCGGGCCTCTTGTCACCAGCTCCCTCAACCACTCCCTGGGCGACAATTTCCAGATCATCTGCTCCTTGGGACCCATCCCCCCTCAGACTTATGTTTGCCCACTTTCCCCTGCAAGGGCCGGACCAGAAAACCCAGAGTAGAGCAGAGAGGGCACCTGCCTGATCCTGCAGTGGGGCCCTCTCTCGATGCAGCCTGGGAGCCCCAGAGCCTCACTGGCAACCCAGTCAGACGGGGGCATCTCTGGTGCGTGTGGTCCACTGGTCTCCTCAGACCTTCTTCAGGGGAACCGCGGCTAAGGCAAGTCTCCTCTAGCCTAAAGACGAATGGCTCCAGGATGGCCCCCAAGTGCACGACCTGACACGGAACTTGCTCTGGTCTGGCCAGCTGAGCCTGCACACGCCGCAATCATGTTGGTCCCGTCACCAAAATCAACAGCTGGGCCTCTTAGCTCTGCGGCGTTCAGTGAACTGAATCAGACCGCCCTCCCGTGGCCAGCTAACAAGAGTCATAGCCAACGTTGTTTGTTGAGCACTTACTGTATGCCAGGCACCCGGTTACGATCCAGCGAGGTAAGTGTTTTTGTTCTCTCCACTAGCTAGGTAAGGAAACTGAGGCACAGAGTTTAAGGGATGCTCCCAGGGTCAAGAGCTACTGAGTGAAAGAGCTAGGATTTGGATCTGGAAGGCCCAAATCCATGTTACCAGTAAAAGGTCGTCCAGGCAGGCCAGGCAGTGGACAGGACATGGCAGCCCGCCAACGCCCCCCCCCTCCACTACCTGTCCACACGTCTGTCACTAGACACTGTCACTTGTTTGTCAGCTATCAGCCTTATGGCAAGTGCCAGCAAGTGAAGCTGTATTTGAATCTCCATCCGTGTGTTTGAACATTTCCCAGCAGGCGACTCTGCTGATCATTTTTTACTCCTTCTGCAGTAATTAGGGCCTTGGGTCTTACTTCAGCTCAAAAAACGAGGGTGAATGTGGTCCCTGGAGACAGGGAGGCTGTTCTAGTAGGAAGAGCACTGGATCAGGAGTCTCAGGACCCAGGCTCGGGTCCCAGCTCTACTCTTGTTACAACACACAGTCACCCCAAGCCTCATTTCCTCTTGTATAAAATGCAAAACGTGATTCCTTCTCTACCTCACTAAAGGGACAGCAAATGGGGAAGGAGGACAGCGTGTGCCCCACGCTAGGCACAGCAGAGACACTCCTAAGCCTCACAAAAACCCTTTAAGGTGATAGGTACTGTCCCACTTGTACAAGAAGCTGATTCCCCCGTGATGCTAAGTGCCTTGCCCCTCTGGGCCAACCCCATGACTGTGAACTTGCTCGTGTCTCTCCCCCTTCGCGCCCCCCCCCCCACCCGAGGACAAGAGCCGAGTGATCCAGGGAGGAGGCCTAAGTCCCTGGACTGACAGAGAGCTGCCTATGGCCCTCACTGCTCATCAGGGACAGCAGTCAGTGGCAAGGAGAGAGAAAAGCCTGACATTCTTCTTAAAATGCATCACCATCAGTGGAGACGCCTGGGTGGCTCGGTCGATTAAGCGTCCAACTCTTGATCTTGTCGTGATCTCACGGTTCGTGAGTTCGAGCCCCACGTCGGGCTCTGCGCTGACAGCGTGGAGCCTGCTTGGGATTCTCTTTCTCCCTCTCTCTCTGCCCCTCCACTGCATGCGCGCTCTCTCTCTCTCTCTCTCTCTCTCTCTCTCTCTCTCAAAATAAATAAACTTTAACAAATGCATCATCAGTGAGACCATCATGGCCAGAGTGCAGGAAAAGGGGGAGGTGGCAGAGGCAGGGCATCTGCGATGAAGGGAGAAGGTCCGTGAGGCAGGTTTAGGTCTGTGCCAAATTCCAGCCCCAAAAGACCATGGCCTCCATCCTGGAGAAACTACTTCCCTCTTATCCTCTCCTGCCCAAAGAGCTTCTGAAGCCCCCCACACTTGTTCAAGGACATCCAAACACCTTGTGCTTTCAAGCCCTCCACAATCTGCACCGCCTACGTACCAAACACAGCCTCGTTCTCCCCTCCAAGGGCACAAGAGAAAACCAGGCCCTGTAGCCATATGCCCACACAGCACCTGGCACAGGGGAGGCCCCAGGCCCCCTCTCGGGGGCACAGAAGCTCCAAGAGGGCAGGTTTTGTCTGCTCCCTTTGGTTCACTGCTAGGTCCCCCAGTAACCAGAACAGGGTTTGGCACATAGTAGGTGCTTAATAAATACAAGAGAGAAAAGGAAATCCGATTTGTTTTCTTCCTGCCTTACACTGGCAGCCGTGAGGAAGAGAGACTCAGCCCACTTCTTCCTGGATATCAGGATCCACAGGCCCACGGACCTACAGACCCACGAGTCCAAAAATCCACATATCCACAGATTCACAGACACACACACCCACAGGTTTACGGATCCTCGGACCCACGGACCTACAGCCCCACAGACCCACACACACGCGCAGTTACCGAGATCCATAGACCGCGGATCACGGAGCATGAACACCGACCACACACCCACACCTCCCTGGACTGTGGGCGCAAGGGTTGAGGGCACAAGGCAAGAGCAGATCTTGGGAACGTGTGTGTGGAAGAAAACATTCTGCAGAAAAGAAGTGGAGGGAGGGAAGGGGTCTGAAAGGAGCAGTGGGGGAGGGAGGACAAGAAAGGAAACAGGAAGGAGGACAAGAGATGGAGAAGAGGGAAGGAGGACCGTGCAGCCCGGTGGGGTCTCGCTGGACCCCCACACCCAGCCTGGCATCCCATCTTTCCAGACGTGGCGTTTGAGCACCCTGAGCTGGGGGCTGGGCACTCAGAGAACAAGGCAGCGGAGGGGAGCCTCACAAGAGCCTGTTTGTTACCTTGGAAAGCACTCAGAAGCTGCCTGGGGGCGGGAGCCCTTCCAGGGTCGGGGAGAGCCGAGTGGTATCCAGAAACAGACTTTCCTGGGAGGGCTGAGGCCCAGGGGAGTCCCACTTGGGGTGCGAGGTGAGGGTGGCAGAAACGGCAGCGCAGGGGGCATGACGAAGGGGACTGGGAGAGTCACAGGTAGCGACGCCCAGCGCTGAGGGTGTGGCGCTGGGTCCAGGACACGGAGGAGCTACGATCACAGCGGTCCCTAAGACGGCTTGGCTGTGGGCTGTCCGGGGGAGGCCATCTGGCGCCCGGTGACAGTGAGAGAAGAGCCGTTCTCACAGCAACCTCTGCCCCCACCTCCGCACCCAAGGTCAAGGGGAGTCAGGGCACAGGGACTCAGGAACTGCTGCGTGATGCCCCCTGGTGGGCCTAGAAGACACCCTCTCAGAAGCACCCCGAATGAGGTGGACAGGAAAGGGATTGGGGGGGTGGTACTTCTGCCAGGCCTGCAGCCCCTCCCCAGAGCTGACCCTCCTGGTGCCCAGGGGCAGGGCTGGGTTGCTCTGAGCAGCTGGGGAGGGAGGGCGGCACCTCCAGGGCGCCCGGGGCTTCATGAATTTGGTGTCAGACCAGCTCAGCCCCACCCCCCCAGGACGGGCTCCTCCCTCCTCCCTTTCCTCCCCACCCCCCCCACTGCAGCCTCAGAATTGGTCCCCACTCAGTGTCGCCCTACCCTGTCACCCACTGGCATCCCCTCCCTCTGGCTCAGCCTTGACGGTAGAGGCAGCAAGGGAGGTAGCTAGACTCCCCACCCTGTCCCCAGCCCAGCCCAGGTCCTGGAGTCTGAACCAAAAGTTTATCCTGAAGGGTGGACAAGAGTTTCCAAAGCCAGTCCTTGGTGCTGAGGGGAAATACTGATCCAAGAGGTGACCTGACAGCGTGAGCAGGGCACGAGGACTGCAGTCTTGGGAAGCAGGCCTGATCTCCTCAGCCAGACCCTTTCCCACGGGCCAAGCCCATGGACACCACATCCCTGTCTGCACGGCATCCTAGCTCCCAGGTGGTGGCCGTATCTGCCGGGCAAATCCTCAGGGCGGTGGGAGACGGAAGGATAGACTGGGTCCCTGCTCAGGCCACCCTGAGCACTCCAGCCTTAGGACATTCCTCACATGGCGTGTCAGACCCCATCACACCATAGAGGCAAGAGACGCAAGCAAGCTTTCTCGCTCTCTCTCAATCTCTCTCTCTCTCTCTCTCTCTCTCTCTCACACACACACACACACACACACATACACACACACCTAGACCCAGAACCCAGACTCCCAGGGCCAGAATCTAGCCCAGGGGTCTCCCCACATGCCAACCTAACCCACAGCTCAGAACCCCCAGGACCCTGAAGGAAGAGAAAGACACAAGCAGAGCAGCTGACTGATGCCTCAGCCTGGGCCCATCCGAAAGCCCCCTCCCCCAGGCATCGTGCCCCCCCCAGGAGGCCTTCCCACCCCCTGCCAAGGCCTCTTGGCCCCCACATCCTCCACACACACCAGCCAGCAGACAATTAAAACCCAATCATCATAAACACTCATTATATAACCAGCCCCAACCTGCTGAGGATTCCTTTTACCCCCAAGAGTCCCCGCTCCAACCCCTGGCCTGGCTTCATGCAATGAAGCCTTGAGTACCCCCCTGGGGGGGGTCCTGCCCTGGGAGGGGGCCCACTACCACCTTGGCCTCCAGGAAAGTTAACGCCTGTCTGGGATTCCCCCATTCAATCCCCCTCCTGCTACTCTCCCTCTGCCAATACTCCCAGCTCAGCCCTCTGGACACTGACACCAGCTCTGGTCCAGCTGGTTGCAGAGCCGCAGCGACCGAGGGGCAGCGGGACAGACAGACACAGACCGCCGCCACCCCCCCACCCCCAACCCCGCGGCCGGCAGCCTGACTTGTTGAATAAATTTCTGCAGCGCTGGCTCAGCCGGCTTCAGCATTGGCACCGAGAGAACTTTCGTGGCCTTGGAGAAGGAACCGGTCAAAGTTTCCCGTCCTTCCTCCCAAGGCACCTGCCCGAAAGCACGGGATGGGGGCCGACCTGATGGGCACGCGTGTGTCCGGGGGGGAGGGGGGGGGACCGGTCCCCAGAAATAAACAAACGCCTCAGTAAAGAAAGCACCCGACGCGCCAAGAAACTGGCCTCGGAGCGGAGCCCTCCCTCCCTTCCCCCCACCCCCACCTACCTTGGCATGGACTTGGCAGGGCAGCGGGGGGTCGTCCAGGTTAGAGGCGCGGGGACGCCGCGTGCCCCCCCGAAGCCGGAATTCGAGGGGGACCCCCGGCCCCGCCAGCCGCTCCCCCCCCCACCCCGCCAATTCAGGATCAGCTGAGCCCCTGGGGCGCGAGGGGCGGCGGGCGGTGGGCGGCGGGCCCCGGGGCCCGGGCCATGGCGGGAGGAGACGGCGCGCGGCGGGAGGGGCGGCGAGGAGCCGGCAGCGCGGACGAGCGGCGGACCGCGCCGGAGTTGGAGCGCGCGGCGGGCGGCGGGGCGGGCGAGAGCGCGGCGCTCCGGGGCCGGGGCCGGGGGCGGGGGCGCCGCGGGGACCGAGCGGCGGGCAAGTGCCCGGGGAGGATCGCGGCGGCGGCGGCGGCGGCGGCGGCGGCGGCGCGGGGTCCGGGCTCGTCCCTCGCCCGCCTCGGCTCGGCTCGCGCCTCCGGCCCCGGGCTGGAGGCGCGGGGTCTGCGCGCGGCGGGGGCTGCGGAGGAGCCCGAGCGCCCGGCGGTGCGGGGACGTGCGGCGGCGGCGAGACCGAGCCGCGCCGCGTGCGAGGCAAAGCCGTCCTTATACTGACACCAAATGTCTTCGGGGAAAGCTGCAGGCGCGGGACGCTGGAGGGGGGAGGCGTGGAGGCGACAGACAGACTCCCGGCGGCGGCTCGGTGAGCTCCCACCCCTCCCCGGAGGGGCAGGACGCCCCGAGCCTGGCGGCCACCCCCTTAAAATTCGGGGTCGTGCCTGGGGGGAGGGTCCTATCATGGGGGCTGCGTCATGCGTAAAAAGGGAGGGACCCCATTACTGACCACCCTCGTGTCCCAGGTGCCTGCTTGGCCACGTAACACTTCGGATTCTCACCGAGATACTGGGAGATTGGGGGAGAGGGGCGCCCCCACCGCCCAAGAGAGGCGCTGCCCATCTGAAGCCACCGGTTCTTAAATGGTGGAGCAGGCGACGATTCAACTCCAAAGGTGGCTCCTCTGCCCGGCCAGCTTCCCGCTTCTCATCCACATCCGCGCTTCCTGCCAACCTTCAGGGCTTGACTGAAAGGCCACCGCCTCCAGGAAGGCTTCTGAGAGGGCTCCGAAGTAGAACAGACGCTTCTTTCTCCAGCTACAAATGCCCCTAGCCTCTCCACTTCCTCTGGGCAGCCTGGGCCACAGGAGCCTGAGTGACGAGAGGCTCTCAACTCAGCCCTCTCCACCCCTACCTCCTCTCCTTGGAAAATGGGGGCTCAGGGAGGGGAGATGGTTCCTGCACTGGGCTGAGGCTGGGGATGGTTGCGGATACCGAGGCCTGTCCTGGGGCCATCTGCTCTGCAGATGGGCAGAGCTGTGGAGGAAGGAGCACTCATGTTTGATCCTGCTTCTGTGGCTTCCAGCCTGAGGAACTTGGGCAAGTCCTTTAAAGTCTCTGAGCCTCAGATTCCTCATCTGTGAAATGGAAATAAAAGTTCACACCTTGCAGAATGAGAACAGTCTAGAAAGGGCTTAGCACCAGCGTGCCTGGCAAATAGTAGGTGCTCAACAAATATTCAACCCTTCCTACCCTTAAATCTGTCCAGGGAGGGGCACCTGGGTGGCTCAGTCGCTTAAGCATCCGCCTTCGGCTCAGGTCACGATCCCGTGGTTCAAGAGTTCAAGTCCCGCGTCCGGCTCTGTGCTGACAACTCAGAGCCTGGAGCTGCTTCAGATTCTGTCTCTCTCTCTCTCTCTCTCTCTCTCTGCCCCTCCCCTGCTCATGTTCTGTCTCTCTCTCTCTCAAAAATAAACAAACATTAAATACCAAAAAAAATCTGTCCAGGGAGACAAGACAAACCTTTGTCACCAGACCACAATGAAAGGTCATGTAAGCACACCTAGGCTAGGAGGTATCTCGAGATATGAAGTAAGCCGGCCACCAGGTGTCCATTTGTGGAGTGGGTTTATTTCAGAAGGGAGCGGGCTTCAGATCAGGAGTTTTCAACGAACGGCCTCACCAAAGGCAAGAGGCCCGCACCTCGCTTTAAATGCTCCTGTGGGATTGAGATAAGAGGAGAGGTGATGGGTGGAGAAATGGCCTCGAGGAGGAGGACAGGACATAAGCCAAGGCATGGAGGCAGAAATAAGGTGGCTGGGGCAGGCCCTCCATGCCCTGACCGGCTGCGGGCTCAGCTGGAAAGCCCCAGGCCCAGGAGAGTGACAGCAATCAGACAGGAAGTCAGGGAGAAGCCACCAGACACAGCTCACTTTCTCTCCGGTGTCCTCTGGCAACATTTTCATGAAGTTCAAAAGACTGGACAGGACCTTGAGAAGCCACCAGATAGCGAATTCTCAGGACTGGGTCTTTTCAGCTCCAAAGCGGCCGCCCGGCCCCTGCTTGCATCCCTGGGGTGACGCTGACCTCACCACTCCTCTGGGCTGCTGTTTTGCTCTCTGAGCATCTCTGATCATTCAAAGTTCTTTTTCATACGTAATAAGAAATTTGCCTCCCTCCACGGTTCTAGTGCATCCCCCATCCCAGCAGGACTAATTGCCCCCTCCCCAGCCGCCCTCAAGCATCCACACTGGCGAGAGGTACTGCTTATGTCCACCCTCAATACTTTATGCTTTCATTACCCATTCTTCCTTTCTTCTGCCCCTAGCACAGGGGTGGGCTCTGTGCACAGGGAGGCCACAGAGGGTCATAGAAGAAGTGGGGATACGGGGCGACCCTTGAACCTGCTGGGGGATGGGGTTGCAAGTCCAGGTCTCAGCAAGAGGCAAGGCTGCGGCAGTCCCTCCCAGAGGCCCTCGCTGGCTGCGGGAGCTTCATTTATTCATCATTGCTATTTATATTGTGCCTGGTATTTGCAGAAGGCTGCAGCAGCCGCACACAGTCATTAGGCCCTGCCATGCCCTGGGAACGGGGGCCTACCAGGAGGTAAGTGAGATGGACCCTGGCCCGGAGTCCCCTCGGTACACCTGCCTGAGCTGACAGCCGGCCCAGGCTCCCTCTCCACTCCCCCAGGGACCAAAGCCCAACCAGGCCCCCCACTCCCTACTCCCAGAGCATCCCAGGCTCACTCCTGTCCCCTAGAGAACTTTCTAGCAATTGAAGTGGCTAGAAGGGTAAGGAGAATCTATTAATGGGGATAAGCAAGCTGGGGCTGAGGGAAACTGGGGCGGAATTCCTGCTCCCGGACATGAGATGGAGTCCCTTCCAGAACTAAAGATCCTAAACACACAGAGATAAAGATTCCAATACCCTCGAAATCCACACTGATTTATTTCTCAAACACAAAGCGTTTATCTGCGCCAGGCCCTCATTTAAGCCCTTGACAAATATTAACGCATTTAATCCTTTCCACAATCTTGTAAATCGTCACTACCGTTTTACAGAGGAGGAGCCGTTGGCACAGAGAAGTTAGGTAACTTGCTCAAGATCACACAGCTAATAAATGGCAAAGCTGGTATTTGAATTCAGAGCGTCTGGCTCCGGAATCTGTGCTCTTAACTAGGATTCTGGATTCCGAGATTCAAAAACTCTAAGAGTTAAAGTTTCCAGGATCCCACACTGGCAAAGTGGCCCCCACCTACCAGAGCAGAACCTGGCCCATGATACCCTCACATAGGCCGCCCTGTCCCCCTTTAGAACACATTCCCCCTGGGGCATGGGAAGGGACTGCTCTCAGCACCAAGCAGCATCCTGAACACCTAAGAATCAGGCCCCAGGAGCAGCCCACTGTGATAGGAAAAAACCAACGGCCGAAAATGAACTTCAACATCCCGAAAGCCTTCATTAAGCATCTACTGGGTACCAGGCCTCTGCCAGGGCCAGAGCATGTTATGCGATGAAAGGTCTGGAAATGCTGTGGGTGACACAGGGAGGGATTTGGAGGGTGGGCCAAGAGGATGCAGAGGAATGGGTTCCGAGAGGCCAAGGTGCCCTCCAAGCCCAGTCTAGGGGTTGAGGCTGGATCAGTAGAGGAAGTTTCAGAGAGAAAGTGTGGAGCGTGAAGGGAGAGAAAAGGAGGGACAGCAAAACGGAGGAGACAGGGTCACGTGGAGGGGGAGCACCCCAGAGAGTCATGGAGGACCCGATGTGAGTAGCTTGTGTGGCTGTGGCACCGGTTCCCCTCCCTCTGCAAGTCTCCTGGAAAGTCAGCTAGATGCACACGGGCCTCATGCAAGTGCATGTCTGGTGTGTGGATGTCAAGTCAGAGCTGACATGGATGACCGGGCCCGGGACCAGCCAATCCATCCCCCAACTGGACTAAGCTGGCGGGAGGTCAAAGCCAGAGAGGACCAGGAGGATGCTAGCATCCCCCACCCTCCCTGGGGTCACTGTGGCCACAGGACTCCTGCCCAGGCAGGAAGGGTGAGGTTGTGGCGTTTTACCTAGATAAGGAGCAGGGGGACCCCTCCTCCCCCACTGACAGGTGCCCATTTACTCCGTTAGCCCACTTAACCCTGGCAACAGTTCTGGGTGAGAGGTATCATGAAGCTCACTTTATAGCTGGAAGAACGCAAATCCGGAGAAATTAAGTAAATTATCCAGGGTCACGCAGCTAATGAGCGGCAGAAGCAGGACTCTACGCCAGGGTGAGCGTGTGTGTATGTGTGTGTGTGAGACAGAGACAGAGACAGAGGTCCTTCTCCCACCTGCCCAGGAAGGAGGCTGGAGACAGAGGGAGAAGGGACAGATTACAGGATCCTCAGGTTCCTGCCGGGCGGCAAGTCCCTGACTCTCAGCCAAAGGCGGCCACTGACACCCTAGAAGCTTCTGGGTGGGGCTTGAAGAATCAAGTCCGAGTGCATCTGGAAAGGACTCGATACCGCAGCAGCCTACAACCAGCAAGGGTGAGGACGCGGCGGCAGTGGGTTTATTCCAGCGCGAAGGCAGACAGAAGAGCAGCAGGGAACTGACCACACCCAACCCCAGACAGAGGCACCAGAAGCCCCCCTCACACCCGACTGGTGCTTGACCAGTGGCACATCATCTCCTTCCTGCCTCACAACATCCGGCAGGCACAACCCGGCATGCAGTAGGTGTGCAATATTTGCTGAGTGCACTTCTTGAAAGCCAGTGGTCTGAGCAGTCATTTCCATTTCCAGATCCATCTTACTGATGAAATTGAGGTCCTGAGAGGCGATGCGGCATGCCATCGGTTACCCCGGGTGGTTACTCAGTGATACTTATTGACCACCTACTATGTGCCAGGGGCTAGATATACAGCGATGACAAAACCCAGCCCGGTGGGGGACAGCCATGTTCAGACAGCCAGGGTAAGTGGAGTAGAAGAGGAAACCATTGCTCCTGGGAGAAGGCTTCACACGGTAGCCCTTGTGAACTTGACTGTGTGAAGGCTTGGAGGGACTTGGGGAGTGCGCAGGTAAGAGCTTTTCTGCCAAAGCATGGCAGGAAGGTCATTCCAGGCAGGGGTGATAGCAGGAGCAAAGGCCTGGGGGTATGAAGGTGCAAGGCTTGGGTGGGAACAACAGGAAGTCCCAGCCTCTGAATGCCAAGCTGAGGGAGGTGTGGGTGGGGAGGGGCAAGGTCGGGTTTGGGGAGGCCCTGCTGGGTGCTGTGTGAGCTGAATGCGGAGGGCAAGATGAGGCCCCGAGGCCTGCACCAGCCTGGCCCGTATTGCTCACAGGAGGGACGAGACAGATTTTGAGGGATGTTTCAGAGGGCAGAGGAGCAGGACTGGAAGCTTAAGGAGGGAGGGAGGGAGGGTCCTGGTTTCTGGTCCTTCCCTGGGTGGACGGTGGTGCCTGATACCTCCCCCAGCCTGGCTCCCAGAAACTCCCCAGCCTGGGAAGGCAGAAGGTGCAGTGGGGATGAGACAGGCACCGAGAGGGAGAGACGGCGAATCAGGGAGGTGTGGAAGCTGGAGACAGAGGACAGGGGCAGAGATGCGAAGGAAGCCTAAGGGAGGGGTGAGGGAGGGGAGGAATGGAGAGAAATCAGCACAGCTGGGGGGCATCCCTGCCCTCTACCTCTGTGGGTGTCTTTCTCCTTCTTCCTGGTTCTCCTGGCAGCTCCCTTCCTCCTTGGCTGTTTCTCTGTCTTCCCCTTTCTCTGACTGTCTCCATCTCTCTTCCTCTGTCCCCCTCCTCGCTCTCATTTCTCCTCTCTGTGACTCCCTGTCTCCTGGTGTGTCTGGCTCCCTTTCTGTCTGTTTGTCCTGCTCCCTGTCCTCAGGCTCTGTGTGCGTGTGCTCTCACACATGCACGTGCGCGTGTGCTCTCACGCCCTCTCCCTCTCTGCAGCTCCTGCTGCTTGGAGAAAGAATAATAGAGGAGGCAACTCTTCCTTTTATCCTCGACTGGACAAAGGCAGGCGCCCCAGCAGTCCAGCCTCAGGAAGTCGCCTTCAATGTCACCATCAAGGAGAGATGAGTGGGGGTTGTGCAGGTGGGAGCTGGCTCTGGGCCCGAGAGGCCGGCCCAGGGTGGCTTTGGCCCCTGCCCTACAACCTTCTGACCCCTGGTGGCTCAGGACGGGCATTTTAGGGAGCAGGCTGGCTTTGCCCAGGGGCAGGGGGGGGTGCTCCTCAGCCTCCCAGAGGCCCTGAAATTCCACCATCAGGGCTATAGTCCCTTTCAGGGTTTGATCTTTGTTAAAAGTGGAATCCACCCCCTCCCAGACCCCCAGGAAGGACCACAGAGCTAGTTCCCCAGCTGTGAGGCCTACTCTGTGCCTTCACCAACTCTGGCTTTTAGAGAATAATCCCCAGCCCTGCCCTCTGTTTGGCAGTAGTCCTAGGGCAGGGAAGGGGCAGGGGGTGGTAGCAAGAGCCATAATCAAATGTCTCCACCTAAAGAGCGCCTCCGAATCCTCAAGCCCAGCTCAGACATCTCCTCTTCTGGGATCACACCAGGCCGGGTCAGGGGTCCCCCACTCCCACCCAGTCTTGATGGGCTACCTCTCTGTTCTGCCCCTGCCAGGCTGGGAGCCGGGCAAAGAGTGGGGCACAGTGTTAAGTATCAGAGGTCTGCTAAAAGAATGAATGAACGAACGAACGAATGAATGAATGAATGAATGAATGAATATCACATAGGAGGATATGACAGGCCATCTTTGTCTCTTCAGCAGCTCCTTCTGAGTGTCCAACTGTGTGTCAGGCACAGTTCTAGGCCCTGGGGGTACAGCAGTACATAAAATGAAGCCCTTGCCCTCATGGAGCTTACACTGGAGTGGGTGAGTCAGAAAATACGTAAGATAAATACATGAAATACATAGGACGTCAGATGATGATCAATCAATCCAGAAAAATAAAGCAGGGGAGACTGATGGAGAATGAGGATGTTGGGTCATCTGAAGAGGAGCAGATCACCCTGGCTGCCCTGATAGAGAACATACCAGGAGCGGTGCTGTTCATCAGTCCCCACCCACCCTGGGGCCAAAGGACTGATGCTTTCTCAGCCCATTCCTTGGTCCCTGATGCAAAGTCTGGGCCCACCACCTCAGCTGACGGCCCAGACACTTGTCCATTCTGGGAGAGCAGAACCTGGGCTAAAACAGCCCAAGCTCTTGGCACCTCGCTCCTCCCCTGCTCTCCATCTCTCATCCTTCCTCTCCTGCACCGTCCCCGGGGCGCACACACTCACACACGCACTATTCCCTTGTGTATTCTTTCCAGGAATCCCCATGTTGAAGGCAGAGACACAGACCACGGTGAGGGTGTTAGACCCCCAGAGGAATGGAGGAGGCAAATCCACACCTCAGCAGAGTTCTGGGGAGGCTTCCTGCAGAGAGCAGCTTTCAAGATGTGTCTTGAAGGTGGGAGCGGACATCCACTAATTAAGATGGGGGAACACTCCCATTGGGGGGTATCCAGCCTCCAGTTCTGCCTGAACATCAGTATAAATTATAAATACACAGTTGGAGACGCAGCACCAGCCCCACTGAGGCAGGAAAGCATACACCTAACAGAGAGGCCTTGGGTCTGACCACCATGTCCTCACCAGCATCGACCTGCGCCTCTGCACACAATTCCCTTGCTCCCTGTCTCCCCCCCCCCCCCGCCCCCGCGAGGTGAGCAGGGTCATCACGCTCCTCTGGCAGATGCAGAAGCATGGCCCAGAGAGACCGAGAGACTGGCCCAAGGTCGCACAGCAGAAAGCGGCAGGGCCCAAGAGCCAAGCTTGGGTCCACTCTCTAGATAGCCTGCAGCTTGCAGCTGCCTTGCTAGCAGTCTCTAGGGGCCAGAGATCCCCCTGCCTGCCAAACCCCCGGAGGAAACTGAGGAAGGGGTTCTCCACTGCTTAACCCAGAGTATTTACTTCTGGGGCACAGAGCTGCCCTTCCCCCAAAAGAGAAGAAACACAGAGAGACACAGACACACAGTCCTCACATTCCCATGTATGCGCTCACACAGACACAAAATGACACATTCACACAGATTCACAAACACCACAGACACCTTCACACGTACACCCAAACAGATATCATTTTTGTTAAATACACCCTCACACCAAGACACAAATTCACACAGACACAGGCACACCCCCTCTCAAGTACATACAGACACATGCATGTTGTTATCGCTAGGTTCAAACAAACACAAGTGCAAGTTCAAAGACACCCTTTTCCCAAATGCACTCAGGGAGAGGGAAGGACACACTGAAGAGTGAGAGAGACAGAGGAAAAAGAAAGAGGAGAAGAATACAAATGGGGGCGGAAATCAAGGAAAAGAGGGAGAGCACACAAGGGGAAGGGCAGATCAGGGAGAAATGGAGTTTAGAGCATCCAGGAAAGACTTAGGGAGAAAGGTGGGAGGGGAGAGGGGAGAGGTGGGAAGAAGTGATAAGGAGATAAGGAGGCAGTAAGGGGATGGAGTGAGGAAGGGAGGGGAGAGGGGAGGGGGAGAAGGGCCGGGAGAGGGGGAGGGGAGGGGGAGAGGGGAGAGGGGAGAGAGCCTGTGATTGGAGCCTAACTTTAGCTGCAGCAGCACTGATGACTCACGCTTGGGGGGAGCATTGAGTCCGCTCCAGGTTTCTGTTTATATACCTCGATGAGCTAAATATACAGGCTAAGGGGTTCTTCTGTTCTAGTCCAGCAGCTCCTCTGCGTTTCTCCCTCCGCCCTCGCCTGCCCTCCCCAGCACACACACAAACACCATTGGAGCCCCCCCCTCCCTCTCCCAAGCCAGCCTGGTCCTGTCTGTGTTCTCCTGCAGCAGCCAGCACACATCCTGCATCCTGCCCTTGCCTACAGCTCTCCCCACCAGGGTAGTGGCTGCCAAGAGCTGACCATGGGGTTTGGCTCCAAGCTCAGAAATGACATGGTCCAAACAGCCCCTTTCTGAAGCCAGGAGGTCAGGTGGGAGGGGCGGGAACACTTGCCCAAGGTCACACAGTGTGCCAGTAGATGAGCCACACCAGATCCTCCTGTGACTGCCAGGCCAGAAACTCCCCCAGGAGTCAGGGGTGAGGGCCTGGGGTGGTGGGGCTGAGTGCCCAGGGACAGGCAGGCTGGGGGCTGGAGGAGAGTGGGGCAGGGAGGGAGGGAGAGCACACCCAAGACCTGCAGGGCAAGGAAGAAATGGAACCTGGTGTGTGCGCTGGGGGAGGACTGGGAACAGGGTGGTCAAGGCTTTGGGGAACAAAGGAGAGAGAGAGTTCCTTTGGAAAAATAATCTCTGGGCACGAAGGGAGCTACTCTGACAACATCAGCCCCCCAACCTAGCTCCCTGCACCCGACCTTCTGAGTCAGCATTCAAGGCCACCCACCCAGCCCCGTCAAAAGCCGGAAGAGTCACCTCCTACTGCGCCTGTCATGTGTCGCTGTCCGCGGTGCTGAACCTCCCATCTCCTCTCCCCCAGCCTGGATTGTGTCCACTCCCACCCAGACTTCTCCCAGCTGCCCTGTAGGGTTGGAGGGGGAGGTGATGGTGGACAGGAAGGGGAGAAGGGACTGTGAGAGAAGTGGCCCCCGCCAGAGGTTTTCAGGGAGGGAGAGCGATTTCTTCTTTGACATCATTCTCAAATAACCACAGTGACCAAGAACACTGGAAGCGAAGATGGCTGACAAAACGAGGAACCGAGGCGGAGTGAGATGTCTGCAAGTCTGGGCAAGTGTTGACACACACAAACGAATCCAGGCCAGAGGGCGGAAACTGGGCAGGCTGGGAGTCACATCCTCAGCAGAGTTGAACCAAAGCATTTCTAGTTTTCCTGTGTTTTCATTATCCGTCTTAGTGAAAAGGCTGTGAGTTTTCACACTGTCAGAACAAACGGCTGTGACTTCCGTTTCCCAAGGTGCCTGGACGTTTCATGGACTCCTCACAGCTACATCACATTTCTGACAATGTTGAAATTTTTGTTTTCCTCTGGGAACATGGAAGAGCTCTAACCCTCTCCCTCCCCATCACATGCCAGGCAAGGAGCCTAGTTCCCTGGCACACACCTGCCCCACCCCCAATGTTCCAGTTACACTTGCCCCATCCCAACACTGTCTCCTGCCTCTAAGCCTTTGCACATGCTCTTTCCCCCCACCTGGAGTGCCTTTCTTTCCCCCACTTTCTCCTTGTAGACCCAACTCCTCTGCCTCCCCACTGGATACTACAGGGCAGGAAGTATCACACTCATCGCAGTATCCCCAGCAGCTAGCTCCCCAGAGACTGTCATACCCATTTACTTTGTTCCCTTTCCTTCTATATGAGGGAGCTGAGCCTAAGAAATTTCTGGCTAAATACCCTAGGACTGGTGGGGAGGGCTGCACAATTACTCTGTGAGCAAGCAGTGTGGTGCAGGTCTTCAAAGGGAGAGGGCTCCAATTTCCTAGATAGAAACTTACTACCTAAAGCAGCCTTAAAGACAGTTTAATAAAATCTTCCCTTCCCATTTGGCTTCATTTTGCAGATGAGAACACTGAGGCTGAAAGAGGAAGAGGAACCCTGAGGCTGAAAGACGACCTCTGTGCTAGGTTGTCCAAAGAGACAGGGGACATCCTGAAGCTTACTGGGACTGTAGGGAACTCCTTCTGAGTCGGAACAAGGGGGAAGAGGCCAGCTCTCTCTCCTGGGCCTCCAGGCCCCGCCTTGGCCACACACACCCCTCAGGAGAGAATCTTTGGGCCCTGGCAGAAAGATGGCCCCGCCTCCCCTCCTCCATCACCCCACCTCCTAGAGGATCCCAGCCTTCAAATAATGAACAATTCCTAATTTAATTACATCTTTAATTCATTTGAGTCTCTGAGGAGATCTGAGCTGGAGTCTTGAGGAAATGTTCAGTAATTCCCAAGAGGGAGGGAGGATTTCCTTTCCTGTTTCAGAGAAAGAAGAAGGAGAAGCCAGGGTCCCATTTTCCTTTGGGACTATATGTGCCCCCTATTTTCCATGCAGAGAATCCTTCACACTTGGGCTTTAGGACAAGCAGTATGCTGGGCAGAGGTCAGGCAACTTCCCTAGAGGAAGCAAGGAGCAGAGGGGAAAGCCCCCTGCCCGGGTACTTTAAAAGACAGTCCTCATACACAGAGCCAGGGAGTTGGTTCTGGATTGCCATGTACTGGAGTATCATAATTATTGCGATCATCTCTTGAGGGTCTTTTCTTGTCAGACACTTTATCTGACTTAACTTTAAGCTCACAGTTTTACCTTCTGCATTTTGTGAAAGAGGAAATAAAGGTTCAAAGGAGAGGAAATGACTTGCTCAAGGCCACAACGTAGATAAGAGGGATGACCAGGACTCAATAGTGCTCTGTCTGGCTTAAAGCTCCTGCCCACAAGCCCCAACCCCATAGGGGTCTCTAACACACACACACACACACACACACACACACACACGCACACACACACACACATGCACGCATGCACACACACATACCTCTGACAAAGAACCCTAGGGGGTGTCTAATCCAAGAATGCTGACACGCCAGGGATGAAACTTCTGGAAATGTTTGGGAAATCTTCTGCATATGTGCAAATTTCCTCAACACATAATAATCATCGTACCAGTAGCAAACACAGAGTCTCTGTTATATGCTAGGTGCTCTTCTAAGCACTTTTACACATTAACTTGTTTCATTTTCCCAACAGCTCTAGACCCATTTTCCAGATGCAGAGACTAAGGCACTGAGAGACAAGTAACCTGGCCAAAGGTCATGCCGGGAGGAAGGAGTAGGTTCTCAAAATCCTGCAACGTAAGGCTTATAACCCTGAATCTAAAGATCAGGAAACATGGGGTGCCTGGGTGGCTCAGTCGGTTAAGTGTCCAATTTTGGCTCAGGTCGTGATCTCACGGTTCATGGGCTCGAGCCCCATGTTGGGCTCTATGCTGACAGCTCCGAGCCTGGAGCCTGCTTCAGATTCTCCGTCACCCTCTCTCTCTGCCCCTCCCCCACTCATAGTCTGTCTGTCTGTCTCTCTCTCTCAAAAATAAATATTAAAAAAATAATAATAATAAAGGTCAGGAAACAGGGTCGAAAAGAGTAGCCCCCCACCCAAAACACAGAGGAAATGACATGACTTGAACTCACAGCCAGGTCTGACCCCCAAGTCCCAGCCTCTCCACTGCACTATGTAAGTAGGGATCCCATTTTCCATATTTCTCAAATGGGTCTGACACCTGTGTCACAGATTAAGTGTGAGGACCAGATGCCAACTGGAAAAGCACTCTGTAAATGAACGGGCACCAAAATGATAGCTACATTCATAAAGCACTTAGAATGTGTTCAGTTAACCTTCACAGCAACATACAGGGTTGGCATTATCGTAAAGCACATATGATGAGGAAACTAAGGCACAGAGAGTTTAAGTAACTTGTCCAAGCTCACACAGCCCATACAGGGGGGAAGGGGGCCAGGATCTGAACCCAGGCAGTTGGCTCCAGAGTCATGCCCTTCACCACCACATTCTGCTCCCTCCCCCAAGGAGTACCAGGGAAGAGGTGGGAGGCAATGGAGCAAGCAGGCCTGGGGAGACACAGGAGGAGGTCATCTGGCAGAGAAGGGAGGGCAGAGTCAGAAAAAGGGGTGATCCTGGGACCAGACCTAGGGTGGAGTCACAGGCCAGCCCCCTACTCCCAGGACTGATGGGGTCCGTGAGCCTGTCTGTGCAGAAGCCGTGGGGCTCCAAGCACGCTATCGGTCTGTATGAGGAAGGAGGGTTGTTGCCAACCCAGGGGCAGGCAGAGGAGGCCCCATGTGGACTACCGGCTATGCAGGAAAAACTACCCTCCACTGTCTGCTCCCCAACTGGGCCTCCCAGCAACTCCTGCCGCTAGGACCTAGGACGCATCTGAAGGAGGTGAGCCTGGTGGCAGAGGGGAGGCGGTGTTGGGGAGGACTGAGAGCGTGGCCCTGGGGGTGGAGAGGTGGGAGAGTCTGAGAGTGATTTCGAAGTTTGAATCTACAGGACAGATGACTCCTCTCATGTAGGTTACAGGAAAAGGGGAGGATGGCACCCCAGTTTCCTGCTGGGGTGAGACAGAAGAAAGGGGAGAAGGAGCAGGTTTGGGGGAAGAGAGCAAGCTCCATTTGGGACAGGTGGAGGCTGAGAGGTCTGTAGGACATTCAAGAGTAGGAGGAAGTGCCCAGGAGGCCATGGAGAGCCTGGGGAGCTCTGAGCTCACAGGGAAGCTAGACAGCCTCGGATGGCTCAACCACGGCGAGTGGATTCACCAGTCAGTCCTCCTCGTGCCTGTTGCTCAGGAAAGGAGTTGAGTCCAGCTGCCAGGATGCATTAGGACATCTCCTGCTGGTGTCCACCCTGCCAGCGCCCCATCAAGGGAGGGGGGGCGCCGTTCTAGGACTCCTTCTTGGCGCGAGGCTGCCAAGGTCCACTGTCCTCAGACCAGGCTGTGCCTCCCTCTGGGCAATTCCGGGGATGTGAACTCGAGCACAGAATCTGGCAGACAACCCAGCTTCAGCGAGAACTTCTCACATCTGAGGGCTATCTTGCTAGGGAACACTCTTCCCACTAAAGAGCAAGCTCCCCGGGACAGGTTACAGCCAGACAACTGAGACGGAGCCTTTCAGTCCTTCTTCCTGTCCTGGTGTCTGTGGCCACCTTGAGTCGGCTCCCCCACATGCCCCTGCAGGCTTTCCGACCTCTCACACACACTGCCACCCTGCTGCTCCGCTTTGTGCCTCAAACCTCGCCCAGGCTGAATTCCCTGAAGATCTTTGGCACGGAGTGGGTGCTCAGTAATGACTATTTACCTAAACAAATGGTTTGAAATTCACTCATTCATTCAACAAACATCCGGCTCGTACCTGCTAAGTGGAGGAAACCATTGGAGGCTCTGCAGCTATAGGTGAGAACAGGGTATATAGAAGCCCTGTAGTCCCTACACTGTGATTAAGAAGACAAATAAGAATAAGAAGTAAAACATTGGGTAGCCAGAAAGTGCGAAGTGCTGTGGAGAAAAGCAGCAAGGAAGGAGGGGGAGGGGTGGTGGCTGTAACTTACATCTGTGGAGTGATTACTGCCCCAGGCCCAAGACTCCAGACCTAACCAGAGCATCGGCCCACAGAATCCCCACAACAATCCTTGAAGGTGGGTGCTGTTATGCTGTCCATTTTGCAGATGAGGAAACTGAGGCACAGGCAAGGGCAAGTCTCTGGCCTCTAGTCCCAGCTGGCTCTGAAGCAGACCATGTGGCCCCACAGGCGGAGCTGGAAGCCACCATGGTAACTGGGGTGGGGTGGGGGTTGTCCAGCCAAGCTGAAGGCCCAAGGCTCCCCATGCCGTCGGGCAGGACAGCATCACCGGGGCGTGACTGGTGCAGTCACACAGAGTCCCCCTCCAACCCTCCCGCACACAGAAAGGCTGCATTGCTTGGTTTACTGCTTGGCTGTTATTGTCTTAATAACTTCTGAACGAGAGGCCCCTCATTTTTATTTTGCACTGGGCTCCACGAAGATGTAGCCAGTCCTGCCCTCCTCCTTCCCCTCCTCTCTTCCTCCTGCCTGCCAGCCCTCATCACACCAACTCAGGGGTCACTGTTGGCCAGGCTTCCCACCAGACTCCCTGATGGTGGGGACAGAGGAATGCTTCTCTGTGTCTCTAAAGACCAGCACAGGGCAGGTACAGGGCAAAGACTCGGGGAGCACCGGCTGGGCTGGACCGGCTAGGGTGGGATGGACCAACCTGGCCCGTCTTGAGTACAGTCTCTAACTTTGCTTCCTCCTCTGACATCCTGCCATTCCCCTCTGACTGCATGCTGACTCCTGGTCCAGGGCTCCTCACCCAGATGTGGCCTCTCAGGACACACCAGTTAGGGGCTGAGATCCAGAGAAGTGACTACCACCTGCCCAGCCCCTGTCCCCCTGCACCCTCAACTCCACCTGTGTGGGCTGAACAGATTCGGACATTTTCATGCTTTCTCTGGGTTGGCAAAGGAGGCTTAAAAGGGGCTGACTGTCCTGGGCGGCCAGCAAGGACAGCAGAGGTGGGAAGAAAGCCCCAGCCTCTGACCCTTGCTTTTCTCTCTGCCCCCCCCCCACAAGTCATCTTGGGACCCTCAGGTTTCCTCCTCTGTGGTTGACGAAGCCCCAGGAACCTGGCCAAAGCCTCAGCACACCCACAGGCCTCAAGCTCGTGGCCTTGGAAGTAGAGGGGCCAAGGCCCAGGCCCCAAGGTCCTCTTCATTCTTTAAGCCTAGACCTCAGGGACCGACTGGGGTTTTCACGAGGGAGCAGACACAGGACCCTGAAGCCATGACAAAGCCTCCTCTTCCTGATTCTGCTTCCATGCCCGCCCCTTACAGACACAGGTCATCCCAGAGCCTCAGCTCAACCTCCTGGGAGGTCCTGGGGGAACTCTTAGGAGAGGAACCAAGAGGTGTATTCGTCAGGGTATCCTAGACCATGCTACCATAACAAATAGATCCTGCGCGATCTCAGAACTTTAACAGAACGATAGTTTATTGCTTATATGTGCCATAGTCCAACTGGATATTGCCCTGCCACCCACAGCACACTGTACCAAGGTGGTGGGAGCAAGAAAAATGAGCTGGAGACCGCAAGGGATGCCTTCGAGAGCCAAGCCAGGCCCAGAGTGGCGTCATCCCCTCCACCAACATTTCATCAGCCAGAACTGGCCCTGCCTAATTGCAAGAGAAGCCACGGCAGAAGCGGGGGAGATGATGTAAACACACGGCACTCTCCTGTCATGATCCGTAAGAGAATTAATGCACCTTCTCTGGCCTCTTCTGGGAGTTGAGCCGCCATGTTGTTCAACAACTGGCCCCGCCAAGATCATCCCCTTCAGCCCCACCTTTGTTCTTGCTGGGGCGGGTTATCCCCGCCCTCGTGCGAAGACCTCAAACTCAGTCATCAGACCCCTCACCACTCCCAGCCCTCCCCTCCTGGCACTTAGCATAAGGCCGCAATCACCCAGAGGGTTAGGGACTGAAAGGCTGTGCAGAACAACCCATGCTCGTTCTCTGTCTCTCTGTCATAATTGTTCATTTATAATTTATATTCCCAGCTATTTCTAAAGAGGATTTCTTAAAAAGTACAATAAGAGATCAGAAATAATTTAGGGAACGGAAAGGAGCTAAACGTACTAGAAAGTGAAAACCAACACTTATTACAGTTGAATAATATAGCAGCGTAAGACGATAACGTGACAAATAACATCGCAGCAAGGCAATAATCACACACTGCGATCTGAGCTTCTTAGCAGCAGAGGCAAAAAGAGAAACACCTTCCTCCTCCACACATTCGTCCTTCTTTTGCCAGCTCTCTTTTCCTTCCCTTCTTCATTGTCCCTTATTTTCAGATTCAGTCAGGGCAGAAAGACCCACACACACCCCTCACTGTTTAGGTATCCTGTCTCCCTTGCAAGAAAAGAACAGCATCAAGTCACATGGCTACAGGATTAGTATCGGGGCAGCATCAGCCTGAAGAACGGAGCCTGGACAGCACTTGAAGGTCACCCCACACCATCTTTGGGCTCCTTGTTCGCGGACGGAGCAGACGCTAGAACTCCAGGGCAGGGCACACCTAGAGCCACACGGGGAGGGGTCCAGTACCTTCATCAAGTACCCTGGAACTGCATCCGGAGGGCAGACCCCTTTCCCTGATGTCCTCCTACACAGTAATTTACTCAATCCCCAGGATTCACCCTGCAAGAGAAGCCTATAATGGTATACCCAATTCACAGATGGGGAAACTGAGGCCAAGAAAGGGAAATGATTCATGCAGTTACCCAGCTCCTCTACCATGAAGACCTAGCCTCAGCATAGGAGACCCTCAAGCTGTGCGTGAGATGCTGAGTTTGAGAGGGAGAGGAGGGGGGCCTCCGGGCAGGTACCAGCTAGGTCAGGAAGGATCTGGAGATGGAGACCAGTTCCCCTCCCCACCCCCAGTCTCCAGTTGCCATGACAACAGGGCTTCCAATCCTGTGTTTCCTAGAAATCTGCATTTTAATGGAGATGTAATTAGAATTAAAAAGCTGAGGCTGGAAAGGACCAAACCCTCCCCATTCCCTGGGGAGCCAGAAACCACCCCTCAAGCCCTGCCCCGACACTCCCTCCCACTATTTACCCACTGTGCACAGGGGGACCCTAAGCCCCGCCCCCCAGCAGAGCAGGACTTACTCAAGGTCTCACGGTACAGCCAAGTCCCATGAGTCTGGGCTCCATTCATTCTGCCTCTGGGACTCCTCACCATCTGACTCTCTCTCTGCTAGGGAGTTCTCAGGGTATAAGTTGGCCAGGGGAGGGGTGTCGGCTTGGTGAGAGCCACCCAAGTCCTCCCCTGAGTCTTCCAAGCTCATCCCTTCCTCTCCCTGTAACTTTGTTTTTTCCCTTTTAATGTTTTATTATTTATTTTTGAGAGAGAGAGAGTGCGAGCGGGGGAGGGACAGAGGGAGAGGGAGACACAGAATCCGCAGCAGGCTCCAGGCTCTGAGGTGTCAGCACAGAGCTCGACGCGTGGGCTCGAACCCACAAACCGCGAGGTCGTGACCTGAGCCAAAGTCAGACGCTTAACCGGCTGAGCCACCCAGGCGCCCCTCTACTAAGTTCTTAAAATCAGTCGTGTCAAAAATTTCATATTTTCAAATCACTGAAAAGAATCCACTCTGCCTCTGCCTGGACCCCGGGATGGGGCTGCTGTCCCTGAGGCCTGTATCCGGGCCACCACCCTGAACCCTGAAAACCTTGGGGTCATAAACACAGGCCCTCAAGGGGCATTTGCTAAGAGTGTAAAACGAATGTGTGAACATCACCCAGCCCCTCACCAGGAACCACCTCCTCCCTGTCTGCACACCGCCAGGCTGCTAGGTTCAACAGACCTGTGAGGGAGGTAGCATCAGTCCCCCTAAAAAACCCCACGAAGCTCAGAGAAGTGACGTTCAGAGAAGTGACGTGGCCTCCTCAGGCCACACACTGGTAAGTGACAAAGGTTGCATTTGAACTCAGACCTGCAGGCTCCGGGCTCTTGAGCATCACTCTGTGTAGCTTCAAACCTCCCCTTGTGCTGATCACAAGAGCACAGAGGTCGGGTGGCTACATACATGTGCAGGCCCTACACACAGATGTGGGCACAGGTCCCACAAGCACCCTGCTGGCACCTAGGGCCATCATTTATTTACAAACATATGGCACTTACTCTGTGCCCAGTTTTCCTTCCTAAGCTCTTTGCACTCAGTCCTCACTGCAACCGTACTTACAAGGTAGGGACCCTTATTATATTCAATTCACAGATGACGAAACCGAAGCACAGAGAGGTTAAGCGACTTACACAAGGTCACACAGCTAGTGAGTGGGAAAGCCAGAATTTGAATCTGCACAGCCTGGCTCCCAAACTCAAGCTCCCTCCAGACCTTGGGACCCAGGAACCGGGAAGCTCTGAAGCCCTCCCCACTCTCAGCCCTGGGAGGCGGGCTGGACAATACTTCTCAAAGCCCAATCCACAGAGGAAGCAACAGGCCCAGAGAAGGAAGGTAGCTTGCTTGGAGGCACACAGTCGTGTGAGTCCAGTCTGTGGAACCTGGAGCATCTGTGTCTGCCTCCGACCCCTGGGGACGCCCCTCCCCCAAGCTCTGCCCTTGATCTGGGAAACTGAAGAGGAGTGACTGCCTGATGACAGCGTGGTCAGGAGGGAATGAGACAAAGCTATCACCTTTTAGAAAAGAAAGCCCGAGAGACTCTGAGAGGGACAGAGGAGACCAGAGGCTGAAAGCAGCCCCCTCACACATCAACCGAAAACCAGACAGGGCAGAAATGGATTCTCTCTGGAGCTCTCAGGTAAACACACTTCAAAGCCACCGAGGGCAGGAGTCGGGAGGCAGAGGTGAGAGGAGGGACAGCAATAACTCTGGGCAGGCAGCACAGAGAAGGGAGGGCTGGAATCACAGAGACTGGCAATCACCACTCGGAAAAGGCAATTGGAAATTCCATTTGGGTTTTCAATTTGAAGGTGGAGAGAGGCCAGGAGCTTGGGGGCTGGGGGGGGGGGGGGGGGGTGACAGAGAAAGAGATGGAAAGAGAGAGGACTTTGAGACAGAGAGGGCGGGGGCACAGAGAGAAAGACGAGAACCAGAGACCAGGGCAAGGAGACAGAGACACATAGAGCCTGAAGGAAGATGGAAAGAAAGAAGCAAAAGCAAAGCCCAAGATGCCAGGGGCCCCCCAACACACACACTCAAACTTGCACACACTCACACTCCTACATACTCACACACACTCTTCCTCAGCATTCAGAGACCTGGGTTCTAGTCCTGCTTCTGCTCTTGAAATGCTGTGTGACCTTGCAGAACACCTTACCTCCCTCTGAGCGTTTGGTCCCCCTGAGGCCTGGTGGGGTTAAGCTGGTTCCAGGAAGGCGAGGAAGGAGACAGGGTCGGGCACGGGAAGGCAGCAACCTCCTGGGCACCTCCTTCCCGCCCAGAATGGGAGTGCATGTCTGTAATATCCCCTGCAAACAGTGGCTGGGTGCTGACCTCCAGTCCCAGCTCTGGGTGTTTTACCTGTATTAATTTACCAGTTCCTCCTCACTCCCACCATATTAGGGGCTAAACCCCATTTAACAGATGAGGAAACTGAGGCACTCTCCTTTAAGGGACTACCTAGGGTGACTGCAGCCTTCCTAACAGTGAGAGCCCACCTGCTGCCATTTACACACCCCTTTTCGGAGCTAGGTCTCATCCTCCCCAACCCCCCCAACCCCTCCCCGTCCCCCAACGGGGGGGGGGGGGGGGGGATGGTGGCCCGGCCCAACCTGACCGCGGCCTCAGCAGGCCCACGAGGGGTGTCTAGCCTGGCCTCGGAAGGCCGCGAGTCAGAGGCAGCAGGAAGCCGCAGCCATGTGGTGCTGGCTGCAAAGAACCAGCTGAGGCCGAAGGGTGCCCTGACCCCACACTCCCACCCCGAAACCCGAACCTGGACGGCAGCAGCCGGGATCGCCGGGAGTCGCGTGGTGCAAGAAAGCTGTCCTGCGGCGCCACCTAGTGGCCAAAGAGGCCGTCTGGCCCCTCCAGAGCCCGCTGAACCGAGGGCGCTATAGGAAACCACCGGCCTGGCCTGTAGCGCCCCTGTTCGCTGGGACATTGGAATACACAGAACTCCTCCACCCCGGGGACCGTGTGCTGACTGTCCCAGATTGGGAGGAAGAAAGGAATACGACAGAGCTTGGTTCTTTGCCCTCCTGAGAGACAGATTCACACATCCCGCAATCATCTACTCATCTCTACCTAGCCTCCCACAGGCATCCCACACTCAACCCTCATCCATCTGATTCGTTCATTTATGGAGTGCTTACTGTATGTTCCAGGAGCTAGAGCCATAACCATGAACAAAACAAAGATTCCTGCCCTTGTGGAGCTTACTGTGGGGCGTAGGTGGGGAAACAGACAATAAACATAAACATAAGAAAACAATCTACCTATTTTAGAAGCAGAAAAGAAAGCCTGTCTGACAGTATAACTGGGCTCCATGACCCCCCACGGTCCTTAAGGCAAATTCATGGAGTCTGATGTCAATTAGACCACCCTTCCCCGGTCACTCCTCTGGGGGCACTCCTGTCCCAGAGAATGTACCCTAAGGGGTCCTCCTGCCGGGGACTCTCCCCTCCCACATGAATAGCTCCTCTTCTCCAGAGACTTCTTGATCCTGTGGGCTCGTCAGCCACCCCCCCAAATCCACCCCCGGCCCCCAGCACCACAGCACTTACTCCCCCGGGGTGGCTGGTGCAGGGTTGTGGCACACACTCAAGCCAGGCTCTGAATCTTGATTCCCAGCTCAGACATCAACACGTGTGACCTGGACAGCTTCTGCGGCCCCTCTGTGCCACTGTTTCCTCACCTGTAAAAACAGGGGAAACAGTTGCTCCTACCACTGAGTCAGTCGTGGACAGTGGGAGGGAAATGAGTTAAAGGTAAAGCACTTAGAACAGCACCGTGACATAGTGTTTGCTGGCATTTACATCCGTTTAGATGTTCTCTCCCTCCAGGACTGGCTGATGGAGGTTAGACAGAGAGGTGCATCCAGAAAGGTCCAGCGAAGTCATCTCCATCCCCCACGCAACAGCACAGGGCATACGAAAGGCCCTCAAACCAAATTCACTCATTTACTGAGTGCCTTCTGCATGCCAGGTACTGGGCTAGTACGTCCCCGGGCGCAGCTGCTGCTGCCTCCCCACAGATGCTTCTTGCCGGTTTGTCGGTTCCCGATTCGCGTCCCGAAGGTGGGCGGTCAGCTGGCGGTACTTCTTGATGGTTTGCAACAGTAACTCCCGGGCTGCCTCTTCACGCTCCTGGGCTTCCCGAACCCGCGCCCACCGCGTCCAGCTGCCCCCGCAGCTCCGGTTCTGTCTCGCGTGCATCATCTCATTCGTCGCTTCCAAGTCCCCCACGGCCTCTCTCAACTCTCGCGCTTTCTCTTCTAGACTCAGGTTCCGGTCTGTTAACATCTCCACCCCGTCCTCAGCACCCAGAGCAGCATCCGCGTGCTCCCTGAGCTCATGGCTGGTGCTCTCTGCCTGGCTCAGCTCCTCCTGCAGACACTCCCGCCGTTGACTCACAGCTTCCAGCTCTTGGTTCTTCTTTTCCACGAGCTTCTGGAGTTTCACGTGCTCCTGCTTCGCCGAGGAAGAAAGATCCCCCGCCAGGGCACCCTTCAGGCGGGCGTTCTGCCCCGCAAACTGCTTGAGCTGGTAACTGGACGCTGCCCCGTCTGAGCCCTTCTCTTCAATCTCAGCCTTGAGGATCTCCAAGTCCGTGCTGAGCTCGTCCACAAGTTCTTTCAATGCCTCCACCTCCCGCTGCGGGGACTCAGCCCGCTCTTCAGCCATCTCCTTGTCCAGAGTGGCCACCTCGATGGCATCAGCAGGGTCGGCCGGCTCATCGAAGTAACGTCCCTTCGCCTCCCGTGCCTCCTTGGCTTCCTTCCGTGCCTCCTGGAGGACCGCCTGCTGCTCCTGCATTTCGCTCTTCCATTCCTGCACCTGCTCCAGCTGGATCTTATGTGTCTTCAGCTCTTTTAGCTTTGCCTTGTCTTCCGCCTGTTTCAACCACGGGGTCTCCAGTTTCTCCTCCTGGTCCCACACCGGGGCCCTCAGCCCCTCCTCCTCCTCCTCCTCCTCCTCCTCCTCCTCCTCGGAGGGGGAAGGCAGTGGGGGTACTGCTCCAGGAGAGAGGAGAGCCGGTGTGGGGATGATGGGTGCTGCCAGTGGAGTCTGAGCGGGGGTGCTGGGCTCGCTGCTGCTCAGCTCACCTGCTGATGCTGAACCAGAGGGACCCAGGGAGCTACCTAGTCGCAGCCACCCCAGATGGAGCTGTGAACAAGGCACTGTAAGAAGAGTAACATCTTGGGGCGCCTGGGTGGCTCAGTCGGTTAAACATCCAATTTCAGCTCAGGTCACGATGTCATGATTCATGCGTTCGAGCCCCACATCAGGCTCTGTGCTGACCACTCAGAGCCTGGAGCCTGCGTCGAATTCTGTGTCTCCTCCTCTCTCTGCCTTTTCCCGGCTCACTCTCTTTCTCTCTCTCTCAAATAAATAAACATTACATTTAAAAAATTAAAAAAGAGTAGTGTCTAGGCTAGAAGTTCTCAAACTTTTTGGTCTCCGAAAGTCTTTTTTTTTTTTTTTTTTAATTTTGAGAGAGTGTGTGAGCCAGAGGAGGGGCACAGAGGAGAGAGAATCCCAAACAGACTCCACGCTCTCAGCACAGAGCCCCACGCGGCTTGATCCCACGAACCAGGTTCCATCCCATGAACCAGGAGTTGGAGGCTTTACCGGCTGAGCCACACAGGTACCCTGGTCTCAGGAAGTCTTTAACACTCTTAAACAATTTCAAGATCCCAGGGGTATTCTCTTTCGAACGTCCCCTCTCTGTAAAGAGAGCTTTCCTACTATTCTTTTCTGGTCTTATACTTTATTAAACTTTTGCCTGCTGTTCAAAAAAAAAAAAAAAAAATCAGGATCCCAAACACCTTTCCCATGTGTAAATACCTACTGATAGTTATCATATTAGAAACTAAAACTGAGAAATTTTTAATTTTTAAAATTCAGTAGTTAATAAATTTTGTTTAAAAAAAACAATAGCAAACTCATTACATGTTATAAATAAAAGGACGTGGGGGACCCTTGGCCCAGTGGCGTTGTCAGAGATGCTCTTTTTCACTGCTTTATGTTAAGTAAATATTTCTAAGGAAAACAGTCGTATTTTCCAAAGCAAAACAAAATCGCGGGAAAACACTGATACGGTTTTGCATTTTTGCAAATGTCTTTTAACGTCTGACTTAATGGAAGACAGTTTTTCATGCCATACTCGACCTGGGAGATACGCTGCTTTGGTTGAAGTACCTGAAAAATACTCCCCTTGCACACTTTTCCTTTTTCAGAAAAAATATAGTCGGAACACTCCGCTCCGCCCCGGAACCTCACCCACCACGGAGCTACTGGACGCGAGAGGCTGGACCAACCAGCCTGGGCTGGTTTAGGACGGCTTCTGGGAGGAGGCGTGGCCTTGTGCGCAAAGGGATGGTTGGATTGGGATTGGACAACAAATGCGTCCTTCTGCAGGTCGGCCCCGCCTCCGGTTCCCGCCCCTATTTCCTCTCAGTAGTAAAGTGGCAACCCCAAACGCATGCGTTCTAAGGCAGGCGGGCACTTCCGCCCGCCCACCCCGGAACCTCTGTTCTCGCCCGAGTTTCCCCGGAGAAGCTCAGGGAGGCCAAGGCGGAAGTAGTGTGAGCGTGTGGGCGGAGCTGAGTGTAGCCATGTCGGCGGCCCTGCTGCGGCGGGGCCTAGAGCTGCTGGGGGCGCCAGAGGGTGAGGAGGGTCCGGGAGAGGCCGTGCAGCGCGGGCGGAGGGGCGGTGGGGGCGGCGGGGGCGGCGGGCTGGATCCCCGAGGGTACGGAACGATCCCAGCCAGGCTTGGCCCCGGTGCGATGGAAACCCTGCACGCCCTCCGACCCGGGTGCATGCCTCTCCCTCTTCCCCTGCAGCCCCCCAGGCCGCGCCAGGCCAGGCCAAGCCGAGCGGGGCTCCGGTGAAGCGGACCCGGAAAGCGAAGGCTACCCAAGCCCAGAAACTGCGGAACTCGGCCAAGGGAAAGGTGCCCAAGTCGGCGCTTGGTGAGCTCGGGAGGGGGGCGGCACCCTGGAGGAGGGAGCGCTTGAGGCCGAGCTTGAAAGGTTCGCCAGGCATTTCTGGAACACCTGGTGTGCGCCGGGCGCGGGGCAGGATCCTGGGAATACGGAGAGGAACGAAACGCATCTTCCCGGAGAGTGTAAGAGCGAGGCGGGGTTAGAGTGCTCTAGAGAAAATCGCTCATGCGGAGTTTGGAGGAAGTTAGTTGCTTTGAGAATTTTCAAGAAAGAAGCCTGGTAATGACATTGTGAACAAGGGTCAGAGGTGGGAGCGCCTAACAAAACAGTTAATATTCTGTGGGCCTGGTGCTGTTCTAAACCCTGTATAAATAAACGTTCGCTCGCTTGATTCCTTGCACAACCCTGTGAGGTCAGTACTGTCGTTACCCCAGTGGTCAGATGCAGAAACAGACACCTGTCCAGATGGTACAGGTAGTAACCAGGCAGTGGGTCTCCAGAGATTTGCTCTCCCCTACTCGGTTCAGAGGGAGGCAGTGTGGCCTGGGCAAGTGCGATGGTGCAGAGACAGTTGGGGGGGGGGGGGGGGGGGGACCATTGATGAGCTTCAGTGGTGAATTGGCTGCAAGGATGGAGGAAGAGGGAGACACCGAGAGCAGAGCCTAGTTTGTAGTAGAGGATCCTGGGGGATACGATTCCCCTTAAGGAGACGAACAGACGTGGGGAGCGACGGGCGTGGGCTGGATGGTGGGGTATTCTGACCTGTGGCAGGGCTTGGTGAGTTCCTAGTGTGTCTTTGAACCCCTGGGGCCTGGTATATAAAAGATGTTTAGGGGTGCCTGGGTGGCTTGGTCGGTTAAGCGTCCGACTTCGGCTCAGGTCATGATCTCACGGTCCGTGAGTTCGAGCCCCGCGTCGGGCTCTGTGCTGACAGCTCAGAGCCTGGAGCCTGCTTCGGATTCTGTGTCTCCCTCTCTCTCTGCCCCTCCCCTGTTCATGCTCTGTCTCTCTCTGTCTCAAAAATAAATAAAAACGTTAAAAAAAATTTTTTTTTTTTTTAAATAAAAGATGTTTAAGTGATTGTTGACAGAGCTGTGAATTCCAAGCAGGAAACCGCATGAACAAAAGCGTGGAGGCAGGAAAGTGAGCCGCGTTTGAGCGCCACCGATGTTGGCATGAAAGAGGAGTGTAGGGTGCCAGAGGTCACCTCCTTTATTTATCCCAGCCCTTGTCCCCCCAACCCGTCACTGTACATAACTGATGATGAGGGGACTCTCGAGCCTCAGTGACCGAGCTAAAGAACCTCTGTGACGGCCACCTTGGCGTGAGCTGCGTCATCTCTCGCCTGGGTTATTTCAACCACCTCTTAACGTCCATCCTCCCTCCCCACCACCACCACACCCAGTAATCTTGTTCTCGCCACAGTGGCCAGAGTGATCCTGTGATGTAAGTCAGACCTGTCTGTCCTCTGCCCCACACCTTCTGGTGGCTTCCATCAGACTTGGTGCCCAGTGAGGTCCCGCGTGGTCTGGCCCCTCTCCAGCTTCGTGTCCTGCTCCCCACGCCAGCCATTTTCTGTGCTCCGAACACACGGACCACACTTCTTCGGGTTCTTCGCGCGGCCTGTTCCCTCTACCTAGAATGCTCTTCGCCAGATGTCCATACACTCTGCCTCCAGCATTTGCTAAAACGTCAGTTCAGTGAGGCCTGCCGAGACCCTCCTATTTAGAATCCCAGTCCTCCACCCTTGGCATTTCTCATTTGTCTTTACTGTGCTGTTTTTCTTCATGATGCGTATCACACTCTAAAATACCGTTGACCTTGTGTACCCTGTCTCTTTGCTCTGGAACGTAAGCTCCACGAGGGCAGGAGTTCCGTTCTGTTTTCTGCTGTATGCCCTGCACCTAGAACAGTGTCTGATACACAGTAAATGCTCGGGCCTTACTTGTTGAATAAGTCACTTGAGCATCTGGGAGCCAGTGGGGGGGGCTTTCAGTGGGATCTGTGTGGAGAGCCCCGGATGTTGGAGTAACCTAGGGAGGGGACACAGGGCCTCTGGTATGGCTGGTACAGGGGGTGGGGAGGAGATATCAGGAGGGGACCCGGAGGCCCCCAAGGGAGTACATCAGAAACGATTCCTGTCCGCCTGCCCTCCACAGCTGAGTTCCAGAAGCGAGAGTGTCAAAGCTACCTCGGAGTCAACCTGAAGTTTATGACCAGTGCAAGAAGCACAGTGGCTGAGTCAGTCACCCAGCAGGTTTGTCAGAGGGGTGGACCGTGGGGAGGAACCTGGGCGGGGAGAGCCATGGGAGTCCCTGCCCGGAGCGCGGAGCAGAGGTTGGGCCCCCGCTCTGGAAGGCAGAGAGCAGAGCAGGGCTGCTGGGAGGCTGGGCCTGGCCTTACTCCCCTGTTTCCCTCGTGGGCCCCAGTTTGCTCCTCTGTAAGTGGAAGTGGTGTGCCCCGCCTCCCAGGACAGCGTGAGAGCCGGTTGAGAGCGAGGCACTTGGTCAGCTGTACCAGGCTGTGCAGCTCCAAGGGGCAGTCCCTCATGCACCAAGAGTCACCACCCAGGGATCCTGACTCCCCCACATTCCTAGATTGTGCGCCAGAACCGGGGCCGCAAGGCCTGTGACCGACCTGTGGCCAAGACGAAGAAGAAGAAGAAGGCTGAGGGCACCGTGTTCACTGAGGAAGACTTCCAGAAGTTCCAGCAGGAATACTTCGGCAGCTAGGCTCCCAGGAGGACGCAGCGGGAAAGGCACTCAGCCCGTCTCCTCCTCTGACCTCACAGCCTCTGCTGGCCCCAGGACCCTGCCAAGCCGCCGGCCTGGCACAACGAAGCCTGGGGGCTAGAGCCAGGGCAGGGTGGCTAGGAAGGAGACGGTGAGCTGGAAGCCCTGGGAAGGATACGCACTCAAAGCACAGCTGACTTCTGCAGGAGGGGGCCGTCTATCTGCCAGAAAACATGTCTGACTGTGTCCTTTGCTTTGGCCCAAGGAGGGCCTCTGGGCTGTTTGCTCTGGAGAAGCCAGTCACTAGGCCCTCAGGGCCACACCTCTAGGAGTAGCAGGAGGGCTGCTGGGCAGGCTTCCGGGCTCTAATAAACGGGGTCCCGAGAGCCGTGTGTGCTGCCGATCTGCCTCGGGTGGTGTCTCCCAGTCTCTTCTGTCACCAAGGGGCCTGTCCCCATCTCCCATGGTTCTTAGAGCTCCGGGTCACAAGCCCTCCAGTCCGGGGCCGCAGGGGTGGCTCAGTCGCTTGAGCTTCTGACTCTTGATCTCAGCTCAGGTCATGATCCCAGGGTCATGGGATTGAGTCCCATGTCGGGCTGCGTGCTGAGCGTGGGGAGCCTGCTTAAGAGTCTCTCTCCCTCTGCCCCTCTCCCCTACTCTCTCTCTCTCTAAAATAAATTTTTCAAAAAGTTCTGCAGTCCAGCCCCAGTGCAGGTGCCCCCTCCCCCGCAGCGGAGAGCACTCACCCAGCATCTGCTGATGTGCCCAAGAGGAGCCTCCTCCCCTGGAGGTGGCAGCCACAGCTGACAAGGGAGCCCTTGAGAAAAAGTAGCACCCACAGCAGCTGACCCGGGGTTTCGGGCAGTGGGAGTGCGGCTGCCCTGTTGCCCAAGGCTTGTGCTCTTTTGGGGGGCAACTCAGAAGGTGAGCTTAAGAAACGGGGCATCACACCGAGGTCTGTGCCCCAGTGGGAAGATGGGGCTGGGTCCACACCACCATGAAAGGGCAGGCTGGACCATTCCTGGCAGGCGCGTGCATGTTGACCGAGCATGAATGAGTGGTTGTACCGACTAGCTGGGTCTTCAGGGTGGAGGAGACCAGTCCTGGAAGTCCAGGGGCCTCTCCGTGGAGGGGTTGCGGGCCTCGGGAAGAGGGCCCTGGATGCCCTGGGCAGCTCCATCTGACTCTCCGCCCTACAAACAGAGCCCCAGAGGTCACGTCCAGCAGAGGACTTCAGAAAGGCCCCCTGTGGCTGGGCCAGCTGGGGACCCACAGTCTGCCAACCCAAAGTAGGTCTGTCCAGAGGAGAGAGGGTTCCACCCTCCACACACATGCCCCGGGGGTCTGTTCTTGGTTGTTAACTGGCTTTCCATCCTACCTGGGGACAGAAGGGGGCCTGCAGACCTGCCCGAGGCAGAGCTGGAGCCCGTCCTGTGTGCAGGTGGCCTTCATCCCAGCAGCAGGAAGCAGACCATCCACCCAGGAGGCCAGGAGGGCCAGAGAGGAGGGTGCCGTTACTCCAAACCCTTATCAACCCACTTTTCCTCAAATGAGCTGGTTCCAAAGAAGGGGAAGACGGGTATTCTTCAAATTCTCACTCCTGCCTGCTGAGCTTTAACGACCCCTATGTGGAGAGAGGGAGACGAACTTGGATACCCTTGCAGACCCCCTCCCTTCATCTTTTCAGCAGCTCGGCAAGAAGCTGGCTCGGTTGTGCAAGCAGTCACGTGCTCACGCTCCCTGGGAAGAGGGGCTGACCAGCCGCTGACAAGGACACACCTACTGTTCCACAGGCACCCTCGGGTGCCCTGTTTCCAGTTTCCAGGTATCGAGCGACTGGCCTGGCTCTACGGCAGGGAGTTTGCAGGCACGAGAGCAGGGGTTCTGCTGCTTCTCTGCTCGTGGGCTTTCCGGTAGTTGTTTCACCTGTGCCACGTGGCACTAGTGAGGTGGGTGTCTGTGCTCCTGAGTGACCAAGCTAGTGCTCACCGCTGAGATTCTGGGCCGGCAGGTCAGGGGAGGACTCTGGGATCTAACGGTCACCCTGGCCAGTTCTGGTACCAGTGGTCAGGAGGTGGCAGAGGGCCCAGGAGAGGCTGGGAGAGGCACTGGGGAAGCGAGGATGTGCCACCATGGGCGGGGGTGGGGTGGGGGGGGGACAGGTGTGCGTGTAGAAGTCACGGATGGGGGGGTGCAGCTCCAGGACCCGGTGGTTGACATCAGCTGGAAAAGGAAGGGACAGGGCTCAAACAAGAGGACGCTGAGTTGCCACATTCCCACCAGGACTACAGACCCAGAGGAGGAGGCCTTCCCCAGTTGAGACATTGTGAGCAGATACAAAGCGCCTGGAAGCATTTGTGTCTCGCGTGGTTTGGGGGGACCAGGCTGAGCAAAGTTGCAGGAACTCACGTGACCAGGGGGAGGGCCCCAGCCAAGGCTACCTGTGGTTTCCACAGTGGGGTAGGCTGTTTGAGCCGTCTTCACTTCCTGCTCCTTGATGACTAGAAGGGTTGGCCCAGGGGCCAGGTGGGAGTGGGGCAGGACTGCCACGTGGAGCCTCGCTAGGGCCCAGCCACAGGCCTGCCCGGAGCTTGTGTGGACAGAGGGCTGGGTTCCTGCAGGAGCCGGGTGGGTCCCCATCAGGGGACTTCCTCTGGCAGAGCGGGGACAGGGAGCCCTCTTGGAGAGGGAGGTGGGACTGTGGCACTCATATCATGTGCCCATCCGTGAGTTTGCTGGGCCGGCTTTCTTGGGGTGCCTTCCCATCTACATCCACAATTTTCCAATCCTTTGAAGGCCAGGACAGACACCCATCCCTCCAGGCAGCCTGCTGTGACCTCCCACCCAAGAGTCCCTGCTCCTTCCACTGAGGTCACCCAGCCTCACACAGTCCCGGTCCCGGAGCTGTCACTGTCTACCCCGTGTAAGCATCCACCTGCCGTCCTCCCACCGGACTGAGCCACCTTCCCCTCGCCGTGTGGTGCCCGGTGCGGGTGTGCTGCCTCCTAGGGCCGCTACTGGGGGTGGGAGGGAGGCTTTCTGTCTCCAGCTGGACTCCCTCCTGGTCTCCGGCCTCTAAGTCCGCTGCCTCCCCACCGTCCCCACCTGCATGTCAAAGAGGCGCGTCGAGGCTGAACACGTCCTCTGCCAGCATCCAGGGGCTGAAATGAAAACCCTGCTCCTCCCCTGGTTTTCTCTGTCTCGGGAAACGGAAACCGCCCTTCCAGTCGCTCAGCTGCCATTTAGTCCCCTCTCTCACACCCCTCGTCGGAGGCTGACTTCCTTGAGCTTCAGAATCTATCCAGGCCCTGACCAGCTCTCCTGTCTCACCTGTACTGACCCCAGCCCCATCCTCTTTTCCTGCCCACCTGCCATTCTCAGGCCATCAGAGGGACCTCTTGAAATGGCAACCAGTGTATCACTCCTGCTGCAAGGACTCCTCAGGTCACACAGGGGAGACTCTCAAGTCCCAACAGGGCTACTAGGCCCTGTACCGTGTGCCTGTCCCCCGCTGCAGTCAGCCCTCCCCCGACCCCCTGGGCCCCTCACTCCCTCCCTCGTCTCCTGCCAGCTTTGCCTCCCTAAACACCCATCTTACGGGCAGATCCCCCTACCTGAGTACTCAGCCTGCCCCACGGCCATCTAGCGTCACATGTCTCACTTTAAGATTTTAAGTAATTTCTACACCCAGTGTGGGGTTCAAACTTACAACCCTGAGATCAAGAGTCGCATGCCCCACCGACTGAGCCAGCCAGGTGCCGCTAGGTGTTTTATCCTTACTGGCGGTCTCCCTCACCAGAACGAGAGCAGAGACTTGTGTCTGGTTTTCTCACCACTGAATCCTCGGCACCCAGGACAATGTCTAGCCCGTGGTGGGGGCTCATGAATAGTTGCAGAGAAACACCAAGGCCGTTCCCTGATCTCCAGCACTTGCGGCCTCATCCTAGGGGCGAAACAGGCGGCAATGCCGAGAGCTGAGTGGCTCCTGCCTCGGTACAGGCAGCAGAGGGCTTGGAGCTGAACCAGGAGCACCCCACCCCCACGGCACCACGGTAGAGCCCAGCCCTGGGGCTGGACCTCGGCCTCAATCCCGCCCCCTGCCCCGCACCCCTCCCTCTGTGTGGGTCTCTCTAGCACTGAGACCCCACGTGGCCTATCTGTACAGGCCTCGGTCATTGTCTATACCAGCTGCCCCTGGACCAGCATCCACCTGCAGCCTTACCTCATTAAAAAAGGCACGATTGGGACGCCTGGGTCGCTCAGTCGGTTGAGCGGCCGGCTTCGGCTCAGGTCATGATCTCGCGGTCCGTGAGTTCGAGCCCCGCTTCGGGCTCTGTGCTGACAGCTCGGAGCCTGGGGCCTGTTTCAGATTCTGTGTCTCCCTCTCTCTGACCCTCCCCCGTTCATGATCTGTCTCTCTCTGTCTCAAAAATAAATAAACGTTAAAAAAAAAATTAAATAAATAAATAAAAAAGGCACGATCATCAGATCCTCCTCACAGCTCCTAATGAGGATTATGAGCCAATAACCGCAAAGCTCTCAGTGCCAAGCGTCAGAACTCTCAGTGACTATTAGCAGTAATCATTATTACGTGCCAGGCACTGTCATGGGTCCTGGAAATACGGAAATGAACAAGACAGCAAGATCTCTGCCATCAGAGAACTTACACTGTAGTTGGGGAATAGGAAATAGGTAGGGTCATGGAAAATAACAGTTAAGGCAGAGGGGCTGGGACATTTACAGAGTCCTCTTGGAAGGCCTCTGGGATGACATAGGAGACCTGCATGAGAGAGGGAAGGAGCTCTGGAAAAATCTTGCAGGCAGAGTTTACAGCAAGTGCAAAGGGCCTGAGGGAGACATGAGCTTAGCAGAAAGATGCAGGAAGGCCCTTGTGGCTGGAGCACAGCAAAGAGTGAAGGAGGGCAAAGTCCGAGCATGGTCCCTGGTCTGAGCCTACAGACTCTACAGGGGCCTTTGCTGCCCACCCCATCCCTGCCTTTTGTGGTCTGGGGAGTCTTTAGCTACAGGGGCCTGGGAAGGGGCATAGCCCAGCGTCCTGGCTTTAAGCCTTTAGTCTGCACTGCCCTTCAGGGCACCCCAGGGAAAGGTTTCCCTTCAGTCAAATGGGGGAGTGGGTCACTGTCTCCAAGGACAGAGGATCTCACTGGCACTGGATGTGACAAGGTGGCTGGGTCACTTCCAGGGCTGTGGTCTCTCTCACCTCCTGTCAACTCTCCGTGTCCCCCTCCTGTCCCACCCCACATGCCCCAGGCTGGGGCAGCTGCCCAGTCATACAAAGTATAAGATACTGTTGGGGGTAGATAGAAGGAAGCACTTGTAGTCGTAGATTCTTATTTCCCGTCTCGGATTTAAAAACTGTAAGGTCACAAAGCTGAAGTGAGGCATAGAGCAGGGGTCACAGGTGACAGCTGTGCTCATGTGGGGGCCTTTGGCAATGGCTGTAGGCTCCCCACTCTCCTCCAGCTCCTTCCCAAAGCCACCAGGGATGATCCATGTGGACAATGGGTGTTATTTTAAAGCCTCCACATTTGTGATCTGTGGCACACCACCCTAGCACCCACACACGCTTTCCCTGAACTCCCAGTTTAAGACAAGTGTCCGGGGTCCCCCTATAATCCTTCCTATAAGGAATTGTGGAGCCATACCGTTTAAAAACATTCTGTGGAGTCAGACTGCCTGGATTTGAATCCACCTGGTAGCGGGGGATGTTACTCAACCTCCCTAAGTCATGGTTCCCACATCTGTGAAGTGGGGAAGAGGTAATCCTTATGAAAAACTTCTTGGGGGCGCCTGGCTGGACTTTTGACCTCAGAGCTGGGAGTTCAAACCCCACGTTGGGTGTGGAGATTACTTAAGATCTAATTTTTTTAGTTTATTTTGAAATAAATAGCTGTGTTGTTAGTGCGGAGCCCGATTAGGGTCTCAAACCCACAAACTGGGAGATTACCACCTGAGCTGAAATCAAGTTGGACACCTATCCAAGCCACCCAGCTCAAAAATCTTTTAAGACATCTTAGGGGCGCCCGGATGGCTCAGTCGGTTAAGCGTCAGACTTTGGCTTAGGTCACGATCTCACGGTGTGTGGATTCGAGCCCCACATCAGGTTCTGTGCGGACAAGCTTGGGAGCCTCCTTTGGATTCTGTGTCCCTCTCTGCCCCTCCCCTGCTCTCACACACACTTTCTCTCTCAAAAACAAACATTAAAAGAAAAACTTAAAAAAAAAAAAAAAAAAAAGGCATTTTACGGACGCCTGAGTGGCTCAGTGGGTTGAACATCCAACTTCGGCCTAAGTTATGATCTCACAGTTGCTGAGTTTAAGCTCTTCTGCAGTCTTTAAAAAAATTGAGAACTTAGTTTTTGTAACCTCAATGTGTGACGCTGAGTGGATGCTGTTCAACCAGTAAATCCCCACATATTTAGCTGCAGTTAAGCTGCTTAAATGGGGCTGGGGGGTGGGGGTGGGATCATGTCTGTGATACTAACACCTAGATGGGTGGTCCCTGCAGAGTAAACCGTGGGGAGACCCACAGCCTTGTAGGATCTCTACCACCTCAAGGTAAGACCTGTACCAGGCCCAAGGTCCATTGTGACCCCCCCCCCCCCATGCCTCAGAGGAACGTTCCCATTTGGGTCATTGGTTGTATTCCAACACTAGGTGTTGGGAAAATCAGGGAAACATGGGCCTCCCCTCACCTTGCACACACATCCAGTTCCAAACTCAAGGGGCAAAACAGGTTTAAGAGCCTGATGCTCCTTCATGCGCCGGTTTCTCTTTGGGTTATCACAGAACTGAGAATACACATTAAGGGCTCAAACACTGCCATTGAGATAAAAAACTAAGGCTCCCTCCCTGGAGAGCTAAACCCACGAGACACACAAGATGAGGGGACTGACCAGGATGGACTCCAGACAAAGGATGACTTCTCAGACTTGAGAAATCCAAGTTGCAGTAGTGTGGCTTCCTGGTACTGTCCTGACATCTGCCAGCCTTAGAGCCCAGCTCTGACCAGGAACTTCAAGCTACAGGTCGGTCCTCAACTCCCAGCAAAAACCAAAGACCCATTTCTCTGAGTTCTGGGAAGAGGCCTCTACAGAAATGTAAGTTAGAAGAGAAACTTTGACTCAGGCAGGCCTTATCTGGGCACTAAAGGACAGACTACAATGCTGCAAAAGGCAGAAGCCAGGCTGTACCTCCTGGCCACCAGCTCCCTCAGGGTAAAGCTCTTTGGCCTGAACCCCACTTGAGAAAAACACCCAGCAGCCTACCGCAGGGGGCCCTAAGTCCAACGAGGTTGAACCAATCCCTCCCTCCGGGGTGATCACAACCGTCAGGCCAAGGTTGGTAAGGCTGCCTTACCAGAGATCAGAAAGCAAGCACAACTCACAGAAGTACTTTCACTACAAAATAATTTATTACAACACACAGCTGCAGCACAAGCCTATGTACAAGCACATACTCCGCGGACAACCCCAACTAGGGGACCCTTTTCTTCTCCCTGGCCTTTCGGACCTCTTCTATCAAATCTTTCAGATATTGTATCTCCTTGGCCAAAGAGTCTGCCCTCTCTTTCAGAGCCTCATTCTTCTTTTCTAGCTCTTTACACTCGCCAGTAAGGGCCTCTTGCTCCGCCCTCTTCTTCTGGCGGTACCTAGTGGCTGCTGTCTTGTTCTGCTCCATTTTTTTCAGCTTCTTATCCAACTTCTCCACCTTTACTTTTGCTGCCGTTTTCTCTCCAGGGGGATCGTAGGGTTTGGGGCGGGCAGAACCACAGAGGTTACATGGAGACAGCTGGCTCTTACTTGGAGAGCCCCTTGAAGTCGAGGGGCTATGCTGGGGGGACCCCAGATAGGACTCAGGACTCATACAGATGCCACTATCATTATCTGACGGGGCATCCTCCTCCTTTATGCACTGTGGGATCATGAGAATGTAAGCAGTAGAGTCTGGCTTTCTATCTCCTTCAGAAATATCCACCTCACTGCCTAGCTCTAAACTAAAGGAATGATCTGGAGTGGAGGAAAGGGCCCCTGGGGAGAGAGAAAGAGGTTGCAGGAAGGTATAAGGGGCAACCTGGTCTGTTTTGGGTAAACTTTCTGGGAGATGGCCAATTGGGTTCATGGTCTGGGGGGGCTCCTTATTCGTCTCCTGGACTAGGGGGTCAAAGAGATCACATGTGTCATCCAAAGTGGCCAAAAGCTCATCTGGCATGGTTTCCAGGTCATCTATATTGAACAGAGAATCAAAATCAAACTCCTTCAGATCCATTTTCTCCACCATCCAATCTGTCCCGGAGAAGGCATCCTCTGCAAAAGATTGAAAAGGAGTCAGACACACAAGGCAGCAAGCCCGACGCTCAGATCCCACCGGCAGGCAAAGGACTCCTACTCACCCTTGCCGTTGTCTGAGGCACTGACCAACCCATCCGCAGCCAGCCATTCGGAGGAGCCCGCCTTAGCCTTGTCGCTGGAGAACCCATGAGGTTTGAAGTGCTTGGCCACCTCCAGGTAATCATCTAAGAGACCTAGGCTTACTTCAGCCCCCAAACCCGACTGGTCGAAGGGGGACATCAAGTCCCCCCCCAACACCTCGCTGCTCAGGAAGCTCATCATCTCGGCCATGTCGCGGGACTTTACTGGAATCGAGGAATGTGCTTGACTCGAAGAGGTCTTTGTCGGTTACAGCAACGCTGCTGCTGGATGCCGTGAAAAGCCTGAAAAGAAACCAGAAACCAAGGCCCACTAGAGACCAGCCGGTCCCAGAACTTCATCTTTCCATCCTGGAGGGAGACCGGCCAAACTAGAATTCCACTCGGCAGCAGAGAATCGGGAACACGTGGCCTCAGAGCCATCGCGTCCACCTTCCTCGCCGCCCGGTCAAGGCGCACAAGATGGACGCCCTCAGGGCTGGGCCGTCCCTCCACCGGCCGCCAGAGGAAGGCGCGCCATCCTCAAGTCCAAATACGGCCTGGGCCGCCGGCCCCGCCCACGACTCACACCGCGCCACCGCCCTGCCCCGCCGCCATCTTGGCTCCTGCCACGTTTTGCTGGGAGCCGGACGGGGACGCGCCCCTGAATCGGAGGCCAGGGTCGTCGAGGACTTCTATCCTCGGGGACGGGGCGCGCTCCCCCAACCCAGAAGCGTCGGCGTCTCGCTGACACCCAAACAGGGGTCACGCGTCTCGGGCGCTCGTAAAACCGCTTCCCCCTCTGGGACGCCGCCGGCCGCAGGCCGCGCCCAAGCGAGCCGAATGCCCTCGCCGACCCGCGGGAGCATGGCCAGAGCGGCCCGGCCCCGATACTTACGCCATGGCTTAAGCCGCTGGGGGGTGCCGCTGCAGAGCCTGGTGCTGCTGCCGCCGCTGCAAAGGCCAATGCTGCCGCAGGCACTGCTGCCTCTAATACGCCATGGCGGCTGCGGACCCTGGGGGAGCGGAGGAGGGAGAACGCGCACTCGCACAGGAGCTCTACATTTATAGGCGGGAGGGAGAGAAATGGCCGCGGCCCGCCGGCCGTGGGTCCTTTATAGACTTTGCCTCTATGAGGACGCATCACAGGACATATCCTTCCGCCCCGGTCACGTGACCCACGCCTCCTACCCACTCATTTTCGCCCCTCCGACGCCCCTACTATCTCCAACCTACGACTTTTATGTCCAGAAGGTAGCTGTGAAAAGAATGTGAATTATTTTTAGAGTCTCAAGAAAGGAAAAGGGCGCACTACTTTACACGGCAACTAAGATCAAAGAGTCACTTTCCTCTCTGGAGCCGGAGACCGCGGAGGGATTCTTCAGACACACCTCGTTTCCGGTGTTAGCTTCGGGGGCGGGGAGAGAAGTCTTTCTGCCCAAGGAAGGTTTTTATTGTGAGGTTCGAGGCCGCTTGGTTGTCGCGCGAGATGTTGGCGGAGAGCGAGCGTCGAGCTGATTGGTTAGACATGGTGAGTCATATATATCTCGATTTTCTATTGGCTCTGAGCCCGAGGTGGGAGGGCTTCTCGCTGAGAGAGCCCAGGTCCGAGCGGGAAGGGGTGGAGTGATGAGTGAGGTTCCCGCTGCTGCAGTCTGTTCTTGGTGGGCCAGTCTCGGTTAATTTCCCCGCTGCAGTGGCTTCCGCAACTCTGCGCACACTTAGCGGCCCGTGGTTGCGCCGCCTCCTTCCCCGATCTAGAGCGTTCAATGGTCATGACAGGCCGGAACCCGTGTGGCCCCTTCCTGCCCCCCTCAGTGAATCTCCGAATTAGCATCCAGTTTCAGGCCCTACATGAAATTAGGGGAAAGGAAGTGGCATTTCGTGTGCATTTCCACCATATGCAAGGCCTTAAGTAGCTGAAAGGGGAGACAGGACCTCAGTCGGGACCTCAAATGCTTCATGCCCACCTACCATAAAAGGCCAACTCTGCATCCTTACTGTCAACTCTCAAGTCCAGGCGGGAAGATGCATAATCTATAGCCCAGTTTAAGGTATTTTTACGTACCCAACCTGCTAAAATGTTTGCTATTCTATTAAAAGTATTCAGTCCATCACAAGGGAACTTCTTTTGGTTTATGCAGATGCATTTGCCCCAAGAGATTTTATTAAACTGGTATCTGTCACTGTCAGTTAACGCCCAATTCTGCGACTGCCCGGTGTAACCTAACCACTTCTCAGCAAGTCCCCCTAATGCCGCTAATGAGAGAAGCTTGAAAACCCACGCCCACTTGCGGGGGGCAGGAGGGTTCGTGTGTTTGGAAGCAGCGGTCCAGGGTAGGGCTTGCAGTTTGCTCTCTATCCGGGAGCTGCGAAGAGTGCCAAGAAAGCTCTTCAGCATCCTCCAGTCCCCTTCCCCAGTCAGGCCCTGTGGGGGCAGAAACCTTAAGTTTCTGCCTCCATTTCGGTGGGCCATAGAATTATCTGTAGCAAGGCTGTGAGGTCAAAAAATGTGGGGAGCGCTGTCCTTGTCCGTTCATTGCTTTGATTCAGTCTAGCCCAACGATTTCTTTACAACAGCAAACCGAACTAATGCGATGAGGTGTGTGGCCCAAAGCCGCACAGCTTTCCGTGGAGGCAGTATGGGGTAGGGCTTAGAAGACAGATTTTAGAGGCAACTCCAAAAGGATCCTGGCTCTTCCATTTAGTGGCTGAGACATTTTGGTTACGCAAGTTTTCCTTGCTGAGCCAGTTTCCTCATCTGTGAAATGAGGCCAATGATGAGTATCCTTATGCTTAGAATGAAGATTATATATGGAAAGCATTGAGCAAAGTGCTGATAAATGCTCAATAAATGGTTATTACTATTACTAGAACTCAGGTCTTCTGATCCTGACCTCCCAATCCCCACTCCCCATTTTCCTTTCATCATCCTGCTTCCTCGGAGGACTACTAGTATTTATTGAGTTGATGAAACCAACAACTGGTACATGTAAAGCATATTGCAAAGTATGGTTTTTGTATTGCTTTGGAGAAATCACAAATGTCAAGATACAAAGTCTAGTCTTACGTGCAAAGGCACTTAAGTATCCCTGAACCATTACACAAGTCTTCCAAGGTGTACCGAAGAACCCATGGGGCATGTATCAGAAGACCTGTCAGTGCCTCCTTACAGATGACTAGGCAGAAGGTTGAGAATTAAAGTAATGTTGCCCCAGTTTTGACACCGCAGAGGTCATTGATGAATGGCTCCAGGGGCAACCTGTCCCATCCATTCTATCATGGAGACCCAGATCAAGCACTTCCAAGGTTCTAGCTGAGAATGGAGAACCAGTACCACTCCTGTAGGAAAATGTTTCATACCACACACAAGTCAAAGCTGTGGGAAAGGAGATTTTTATTTTTTCTTTCCATGCTGTGGAAGGACATCATTTTCCCCAGCTTTACTTCCTCCCTCAAGGAGAATAAAAGATAGCAATTCCCCAGGTCTCAGGGCAAAGCTACTTCTATGTGGGCCTAGCCAAGGTGGGACAGAAAGACCAGTGACTGATTCCAAATCTACCGCTGAATGTATCAACTGCTACTGAAGGGCAGGCAAGTGACTGGAAGGCAAGTTGTGGACTTGGCCTCAGGGACCAAGAATTTAAAGACTACAAGGTGATCTGAACGAAAAGGTAAACACGCTGGACTCCACCTCGGAACCCACATCTGGGGGGGGGCACCCGGGTGGCTCAGTTGGTTAAGTGTGTGACTTCAGCTCAGGTCGTGATCTCACAGCCCATGAGTTCAAGCCCCGCATGGGGCTCTCCGCTGTCAGCGCTGAGCCCACTTCAGATCCTCTGTCCCTGCTTCTGTTCTCTCAAAAATAAACATAAAAACAAAACAAAACAAAAAACTCACCTAGTATTTTGGCCACTGAGAACCAGCAGTGTCTAAAAGGGCCACAGCCTAACAGATCGAGTCTTAAGTGTCCCTTACCATTGTCTTTGGCCTGGACCTTTAGCAGGAAGAGCAGAGTACTAAGAAACCCTGTGAACACAAGTTTCCAGGCAAGGTCACAGCCTCAAGGAAGACAGGCTACGGCAGAGGACTCCAACACAATGCAGGTTTTCCCTACTTACAGAACCCCCGCTGGGGCCTCTCCAGGAAATTGTGATCATGAAGCTAATTCCTTGTCAAAACCATGGGAGTTCTCAAGTTGGAGTACAAGGGAGCAAAATCAGCTAATCTGGGATGTGAACAGGGAGACCAGCAGGGGCCGAGACCCAGGAGGGAAGACCGTAGGCCTCGACACAGCTTTTCCAAACGTTAACTTTGATCATTTATTTGAAGGGGGAAAACAGTCACGACAAAGCATATCATAAAAATACTGTTATCCTGAACTCATTTTTCAGGAAGGGGCACCAGGGAAAAAATCAAAATATACTTTGGAATGGATTATGCTTTCGAGACAATGAGTATATTTTTAAGCATTAGGCTAACTCTGTGGTTTGCTAACATAAATGGTGCAAAAAAATTTCCAGAGAAGTAGGAGCTGGTGCCATGACTTCAGGCAAAGGTGGGAGTTACTGGGTACATAGGCAGGAGAGTGGTGGGGAAAGGCACGACGTCAAGATTAAAACAATCGGGAGGGGGTGCAGGATGTTGTCCTCTTCCATCCAAGAACCTCAACACACTGGACAATCTTCCACGTTTTACACGGCTTGCCCAGTCTCAGTCACCAAACCCACTAGGACCAGGGCCAAGAATCTCCACTGCTTCTTGTTCTGAGGACTTCCAGGTGGTTCTTGCTTGTGAAATGGGAAAGCCACGGTTTTTGGTTTTGTGAAACACAGTTAAGAGACAGAGATGCCCTTGTGTTGCTCTTTAAGAAAAGAGATAAAACCAAATGGCAGTTACACTTGGCTTTGATAATCTGGGCTTAAGTCTTTAAAATCTTTTGTTTCTTTCCAGCTCTCCTTCCAATGCTTTACATGCAATTTGGTCAGAGATGCCAGCTTGAGAAAACTAGACTCTGTAATACATTGGGAAAACCGACTGCTTTACCTCAATGAAGACTAACCCACTCTTTTGCAGCCTCCCTTCTCCTTTCCCTCTAATGGATCCGAGAAGTGAGCTCCGTGCTCCGGAACCACCAAGGTCAGGCTCCACCCCATCCCCTCCAGGCCAGTCACCGAGGGCAGCACTCAGGCACAGAGATTTCCTTTAAACCCTAATTTGACTCTGATGAACAGCCAGGGTGGAGAATCTCTCTCAGGGTTCCGGGCTTTTTATGTTTCATTCTCTCTCAGGAGCTTCATACAAATGAAAGAGCTGAGCCACTTTAAGGAACCTCTGCATACATAGAGAGGAGCAGGAAATTTTTCCCAATGGAGTCGAGGTTAACCCTAGTTTACCCTCCTAAACCATGACAAAAAGGGGGCAGGATCGTCTACCCTAAATTCAAAGGTAGCTGAGGGTTCAATGCTATTTTAGAGTCATTTCATGCTGCTGTCGTTGGGAAAGAACGAGACAGCTGTGGAGAGCTTCACCAGAATCTCACCGATGGAGAGGTAGGAAGAATAGAAAAAATAATAAAACTTGATGGGATAACGAAATACTGGATGGGCAGATCAGAAACAATTATTACTGGCTTCTTGCCACGGACAGGACAAAAGCACGACACAAGACGCACAGACGTCGTGTATTAAATACTCCTCCCCACCCTCAGGATACTTTGCAATACACACAGCGCAGTTTTAGCAGCTGGAAATAAGAGGGGGCGGAGCAAGCTGCACCGACCCCCCCCCCCCCCCCGTGTTTTATACACGAACTCTCTCCCTAGGTAGCACCAGTCTCCCCAGGAGTGGGCTGAGACAGGACGGGGAAGAGGTCAGCGCAAGTCTGCTCGCCCTTCGACGGTGCCTAGGGGGCTCGGCACTCGGCACGCACGGCTCTCACGTTCCTGTGGCAGAAGCTGGGGAAGGAAGGGCTGGCTTTGGGCCGGTTCCTGCTCTGAGGCAGCATCCTAGAGAGGCGGGGCCTGATGGGGGAGAAACTCCTCACCAAGCCTCGACTGGTGACTGGATTTTCCAGTTAGCGTTCAGACACCTGTCAACCTCCCCCAAGGCTGTGTCCTCGAAGGCTTCGTCCTAATTGGCAAGAAGCAAGGAAGGGGGGGGCGGTGCCCCGGCAGGCAGCCCCTTCCCTCCCTCGTCCTCTTCCTGTCCTCCTGCCACTCCGCTCTGGCAGCTGATCCGGACCAGCCACGGGGGAGGTCTAGACACCAGGCACACGCACCCTCCCCAGGCCCTCCTCACCACCTCCAGCTCCCCCGCGGCACCCTCACAGATGGCCACTAAAAAACACAATCTCCAGGCAACTTTGCAACCAGTTTATCTTGAGCCTCACTCCTGCGTGGGTCAGTAACCGTGTTCCCAGGAGGGACCTTCTCAGCACTTAGGAATCTGAGGTGGTCAGGACGTGGGGGGCATGGGCTGCTTCTCCAGGGACCTGGGTCAAGAGCCAGCTCTTCTCCCGGTTTTAACCCCAGAAATTCTAAATAGTGTCTGAGCGCTCACTCTGCAGAGCTCAGCTCAGAAACGTGCCGATCAGAACTCTTCGGTGACATTCAACTCAAAGGCAACATCTTGACGGGGCAGATATGCTCCAGGGAGAAAAGCAAAACAGAAGGCGTGAACAAGAGGAACAGACAGAGGAGACACTGGAAAGAAAACAGGCCAAAGGGCAGACAGGAGCAGAAAACCTGGGCCAAACTGCACAACAGCAGCTCAGGTCAGGCCAGTGCTTCACCTTCTCAATTCATTCCAGAAAAGTCAGCCTGGAGCGAGGGGGCGGGGAGGAGTAGGTGCACAGTGTTTGGTAACAAAAATAGAAAGGGCTGGGTGAGAAAAGAGGAGGCAAAGAGATGGCATTCTAATCAGCATGAAGTGACCGGGGCGATGACCAGCAAGATAGGAGGCACCTAGGGACCCTGTGAGGCACCAGCTGTGCAGCCACGTGTTTCTAACGGAGAAGCCAGGGTCTGACCGCCTGACGTCCACTTTGGCCTTCACCTGCCCTACGTGTGCAGCAGCACCTCCGGCTCAGACAAGGAGCAATAGAGAGTATATCCCAATTCATCTATTTCTTCAGGAGTGAGCTCTGCAAACAAGTTCACCTTGGGGTTCAGGGCACTGGGCAGGACTCCGGCCTCCAGGTAGCTGATGAGTCCCCTCAAGGCCTGCAAGAATCGGTCGGCCAACATATCCGGAGACCAGTCAGCCTCCTCCTGGGCCAAGTGGAGGATGACGTTGGTGAGCTGGCTGGCAGTGAGGTGGCCCAGAGCCGGAGTGGACTTGCATATGGCCTTGAGGATCTTGAGGCACAGAGATCGGCAGCCCGAGTCGGCCTGGTCCAGAGCCCGCAGGCGAGCCGTCTCTGCGGGCCGCAGGCTCAGCCGCCATAGGTTGTCGTACTGGGCCAGCCGGTGTGGTCTGGCTACCAAGACGGTGTCGCCGAGGGTCACCGACGGCAGGAAGTCAATGACGAGATGCTTGTCGCGCTCATACTGCACTTCCAAAGTCAGGGCTTCTGGGGGTGGTGCCGGTCGGATCACGTAGTCCAAGAGGGACCCTATGGCTGGCCAGTTGATGGAGCCAGCCACTACCTTCTGAAATGTGTCTGCCACCGTCTTGGGGGAAAGGTAGCCCCCTACTACGCAGCGGTCCCAGTAGCTGCTACCACGAGGAAAATACTCTGGGTTCTCACGGCGAACCAGGCAGAAGCCGGGGACGTTCATGATGGTGTCCTCACCAGGGATACACGACCACAGGTTCTGCTCCAGCACCAGGGGCACGATGAGTTGGATGTGGTCAGCTGTCACCACCTGTTGGAGCACAGTTAAAAAGGTTTTGAGGGATTTAATCTGCTCAAGAGAGAACTTTCCCCAAACACAGGTCCCACCATCTTGTATTCCCCCATCAATAAAGGAAACGACGAATTCGTTCAGAGCAAGGATTTGAACCCCGGTCTGTCAGAATAAGAAAAAGAAAAAAGAAAAAAAAAAAAAAAAACGAAAAAACAGAAAGGGTTAAGGAAGACACAACAAGGGCTACGGCAGCAGGTAAACTTCAGAAACAGTAAGACCTAAGACTCAGTCTTTCTGGCACGCCTGGGACACCGATCTTCTGTACCAAGAGCACTCTTGAGAAACGGCTTTTTTTGTTTTAAATGTTTTACTATTTTTTTTTGAGAGAGCGTGAAGAGCGCTCGTGCGCACATAAGCCGGGGAGGGGTGGCGGGGGCGGGGGGAGGGGGGGGGGGGCGGGGCGCGGGAGACAGAGGATCCGAAGCAGGCTCCGCGCTGTCAGCACAGAGCCTGACTCGGGGCTCGAATTCACGAACTGTGAGATCGTGACTTGAGCCGAAGTCCGACGCTCAACTGACCGAGCCCCCCAGGCGCCCCCAGAGAAGCATCCTGGTCCGCACCCGACCCTACCCTTCGTGAGAACCACCTTGGTACCTGCAGGTCGTCATAGAGGCTGCCACTCAGGTACATGTCCCGGAGCGGCATGTCCGGCAACTTGGCCCGCAGGAAGCTCCGGAGCTCGGCACATATGTCCACGGCAGCTTGCTTGGCCCGAGCCTGCTCGCCAGCAGGGATGGCCGCCCGGTTCCGGTAGTAAGTAAGAAGTTTCTCCTGCAGGGACATGCGGAGCCGTGACTTCTTCAAGTCTACCTGGCCCTTCCTGGCCAATGGCTTGGGCCGGGGCGGGCAGAATGTATCTGCCAAGGCAAGAGAGAGAGGCACGTGAGCTCTTCCCGCGCTCGCTCGGTCCACAGCTGCCTCGGCCCCGGAAAGGAGGGCCTGGCACAAAAGTGCGAGCGCGGTGCCTGGCACACGGGCGCTCAAGAAAGGTCTGCTGAAAGCGGGGGCGGTACTGAGCACACACAGAGAGGCCCCGGAGGGGCGGGGGCCTTGTCCTCACCTGCGTCAAAGGCTGAGGAGTCTGTGGGAAGGGTCTGCAGGGACCGGCTCAGGCCTGTCTTCATTTCTTTATTCAGCAGTCGGGGCGAGCCCATCCAGTTCGGTTCTTCCCAGCTCCTCTTCCCTGAATGGCTCAGGCGGGTGGGGCTGGTAGGGGCACTGATCGCCCTATCGTACATCTGAAATAGCGGAGGCCGAGGCATAGGAAGCTTCCTGCCTCCGTTTCCCTTCTTCTCAGCAGCTCTGCCCTAGGGGGTCTGACTACTATTTTTCAATAACTTTAGTTTTATTCTAGATTATGGAACACTGTGCTCCATGCAGAAAATCTCGGGAAATACTAAATGAGGCAAACAAGAAACAGATCTACCGTAAGGACACAACACAGACACGACTGTTAATATTTTGGTCTGGCTCTTGCTGGGAAATATGTATGTATATACTTAGGATCCTACTGTACGTACACTTGCGACACTGGATTTTTTTCACTCATCCTTTTTATCATCTCCCCACTGTCACTGAAAACGAACCCAGTGGTCAACATCATGTACCTTTTCTGACTATTCAGCATTGTACCTTACGAACGTACCATAACGTTGAACACGGATTCATTTATTTAACGGATATTTACCGAGTGGCTCCTACATGCCAGGCGTGGTTCTAGGTGCACAGAGTCAAGCAGTAAAACACAGAGACCCAATCCCTGCCCGCATGAGTCTGCAGTGCGGTGGAAGGATACAGGCAATATGTAATAAACAAGTTAAATGTGACATACGCAGTCAGAGATAGATGTTAAGGAAAATAAAGTAGAAAAGGGAAATAGGAAGTGTGTATGTGGTGGGAGTGTTGCCATTTCAAATCGGGGAGTTAAGGAAGGGCATCTTGGTTATCTGTAGTGGTTTACTCACTGGGATAGACTTATTTGTATTGCCACCAATTTCTTCAGGGCGGAGTCCTAGAAGTAGACTTGCTGAGTTCTCCTATGGGCTCATCTAACAATGTCAGATTTCCGGGTTATGCCCCCATTAGCAGTATCCGAGGCTCGTTCAAGGTCAGCTCCACTTGACAGAGGCAGCCTCGTCCGTCCCCCCCACCCCCGGCCCTGGCTGCGCCCACTTACCCGCTTAACTGCCAGCGTGGCGATGCCCAGCATGGCTGCTCCGCCCACCCCCAGCACCAGCCGGGCATTGGAGAGCACAAAATCAATGGCCGTGCCGATGCCATTGTCATCCTTCTTGCCTTTGCGCTCACCAGAGCCTGCCATCTCTCACCTGAGGACGAAGTCAGAACACAGCCATCACCACCTGGGACTCAAGAGCCACCCCTCCTCCCTCCCCCATCAGGCCACGCGCAGTAGGGACAGGGCATTCTATGAATTCCAGCAACCCAGATCCTCCTGCCTCTAGCCTGCACGCTCTAGGGTCAAGGGAGAGACACCACGCCCCATGACATATCTGCATATGCAAGGGGGGGGGGGGGAGAATGGATCGCGCTCATTGTGAACAAAATCTCTCCATCAACCTACTGAGGTTGTAGAAAGAGACAGCCTTAGCTCAGTGTCCATCAATCCCTTCTTATGTTATGTTATATTATATTATATTATATTATATTATATTATATTATATTACGCTACCATGCACTTCAACCCTCTCCCTCTCCCTTCCCACCACGGTAGCGTAGATTGTTTTGATCCTTTGGCTACCACTTCCTGTAAGGTGAGACCTAAGAAGGTCTAACCTAATAGACTAGGTTAGCAGATGCTCATCCAGTCCCATGGCGTCACTTCACACATAGGGAGGTGACCTGCCAGAGGTCCCAGAGACAGGGAGTGGCAGAGTCACCTCCACAACTCAGGATTCCAGCTCCTAATAGGCTGCTTTTCCTACCATCGTGTTTACCCTTTACCCACACCAAACTTTCCCACTCTACTTTCTGCAAAAAAAAATAAACCGTTAAAAAAATAAAAATAACATGGACCAGACTACTGCACACGGAGACATAACCTCAAGTCCACACATGAGAAAGGTCCAAAGGGAAAAATAACTCTGTGGACACTCCCACTTGACAAATGCTTTGCTTCTTGGGGAAAGTGTTCGGGTGGCGGGGAGGCACCAGGAGTTCAGGTGAGGCTGGCACGGTGACACTGAGTGTCAACCCCAAGGACGCTGTAGGCTTGGCTGTTAACTGGGAAAACACACACACACACACACACACACACACACACACACACACACACACACACACACCCATCTACCCAAATGCACTTGAAAAATGAACTAAAAAGGAGCTCATGGGCTCAAGACCAAAGAGGCGGCCTCTCGTACAGAGCTCCGGCAAGGGGAGCACACACTTGCTCCCCGGCAACAATGAAGTCATCCTGACTGAAGTTCCCCGCGTCCCCACATAAGCCCGTGAGAACTGTGGGTCCGACACAGAGGAAGGATGGCAAAGCGGTGCAGATCTGAGCGCTGCTCTTACCACTGCTGCTCTCCTACCTCCCACGTCCAGCACCCCAGGAATTACACAGGGAAAGCCAGCTGTGCACCACTTGGGGTCCCAACATGCCCAGGATGGGAGGAGACAGAGACAGGATCCCTGGGTGCATCTTCCAGTGTAAGTAACCTTCTTTCTTTCTTCCTTTCTTTCTTCCTTTCTTCCTTTCTCTCTCTCTCTCTCTCTCTTTCTTTTTTTAAATGTTTAGTTTTGAGACAGAGACAGAGCATGAATGGGGAAAGGGTAGAGAACAAGGGAGACACAGAATCGGAAGCAGGCTCCAGGCTCCGAGCTGTCAGCACAGAGCTTGACACGGGGCTCGAACCCATGAACCGCAAGATCATGACCTAAGCCAAAGTCAGACGCCTAACCGACTGAGCCACCCAGACGCCCCAGTAACCTTCTTTCTAATACCGCTACAACTAGGTATTGCTGGCTTCACCTCTCCTGGCCCTTGCCTCTAACCTCCCCGGCCAAGGGAAGGGAAGGGAAGGGAAGGGAAGGGAAGGGAAGGGAAGGGAACGGGAGGGAAAACGTTCCTGACTCTACTACTTCCAGCAACTGAGTTAACTAAGAGTCATTGTCAAGTCCAAAAATATTTTTCCCTAACCAGAGTTCACAACTTTGGTGGCACTTTTCTCTACCTTTTCCAGTCAACAGAAGCTTCGGGCTTAGGGACATAATGGGAGACTACTTGGCCAAATGAAATACGTTCCCACTTGCACAGAGCAAGCAACGCCAAGGGGAAGAGTTAAACTATACATTACAGGTGGGGTCAGGGAAGAACACTACTCATCGTCCCTCCAGTGGCCACTGAGACAGAGACGGCACAGATCAAACTTGGCCAAAGCAGAGTAATTCAATCAGGACAGAGTAGAACTTTACACATGTGTTCCCCACACATAACAATGACCAGTGTTTTCTTTTTATTTAGTTAGTTTTTGAGAAAGAGAGCAAGAAAGGGGCAGAGAGAGGAGACACAGAATCCCAAGCAGACTCCGCGCTATCAGTGCAGAGCCCGACGTGGGGCTCAATCCCACAAACTGGAAGATCAAGACTTGAGCCCAGATCAAGAGTTGGACGCTTAACTGACTGAGCCACCCACACACCCATTTTCTTTCTTTTAAACACAAGAACCTTTACTGATATGTTTATAATAGAAACACTGGATGCAGGCACCTCCTTGAACGTGAGGCAGCAGGACCAGAAGGGGATGTCCTCCACCCAAGTGAAAGCCAGAAGGAGCCTCCCTGGGCCATTTAACCCAGGGCCCATCTGATGACTGGTAAGAACGAAGCAGTGATGTGGCATAACAGAAAAGAGCCTGAGTTCTCAAGCCGGAAACTCTGAGGACGAGTACTTGCCTTTGAGCCCTGACTTATTAGCTGAGTGACCTCCCTAAGTTACTTAACCACCCCAGCTACGAAAAGGGGATAACTACCCCCGCGTGGCCTGACTCAGAAGGTTGCAGTGAGGAAAAAAACATCTACAGCAATACTGAATGTGAACGCTTTATAAACTGGAAGAGTACCCCACAAGTACGAGCTATCGTGAAGGCTTTTACGATTTCCACTCACAGGACAAAAGGTCACCTTCCAGAAGGCAGGCAGCAACCCAGACTGTCCTCTCAGTTACATTCTACCTTCTGAGATAGAGCTAAGAAATGGCCTCTAAAGCTCACACTGATGCTCTTCCACACTTCAGACCCAGACCATTAAGTTGGCAGCTTGTGAGAAGGCTCTCCCTTGTCTAGTGCCGTGTGCTCCCCCCATCTGTGGACCACGTGATGCCACCGGTGACCAAGGAGAAGAGAGTATGTCCATGAGCTTCAACAGCGAGATAAAAGCTCTTGTTCTAAAACCTAACTTGTTTCAGTCGAGACTGCTTATCTACCGTACATTGTCTACTCAGGTTCTGTGGCTTAGCCTGCCTATTAGGACACGAGAATCCACCTGGCATGACGGGGAAGGGGGAGGGGGGTGGGGGGTGGGGGAGCCTGGCTCCTCAGTGCCATCAAGGAAGAGAACTGTTGGTTACTGGGTTTAGAGTTTCAGTTTTTCAAGATGAAAACATTTTGGGGATCTGTTATGCAACAATGTGAATATTCTTTTTTTTTTTTTTTAAAGTTTGTTTATTTATTTTGAGAGAGAGCGAGCACGTGCCCATGAGCAGGGAAGGGGCAGAGAGAAGGGAGAGACAGTCCCAAGCAGGCTCCACACAGTCGGCACGGAGCCCAACGTGAGGCCTGATCCCAGGAACCGAGAGACCGTGACCGGAGCTGAGCTCAAGAGTCAGATGCTTAACCAACTGAGCCCTGCGAGTGCCCCAACGGTGTGAATATTCTTACTGCTACTGAGCTCTGCACTAAAAACTAATGAAAACGTTTTTTAAAAAGAAGAGGACAAAGAAGGAGGAGGAGCACTGACATGGCAGGCAGGGCTGGGGATGGAAGGTCTCAGCGCCGGTGACATTTCCGGGCCAGTTATTTAACCTGTCGCCCCAGGTACAAAAACGGGAACGGACATACTCATTGCCCCGATGGAGCGGGGATGAGGCGTAACGGTGGCCCTGCAGCTTCGGAGGCAGACCGCACAAAAACCGTGAAAATTTCAACTTCTCTTACTTGAGAAAGCCACAGGACTTCAACATGTCTGGCTCGAGCGCACACGAGGCCAACTGACACGCGCTGAGTCACGTGCCGGGCACGTTACACGTGTTAATTCCCGAATCCTTACGCCGCCACCATGGGGTCGCGGTGTTACCTCCAACGTACAGATGAAGAAGCAGAGGCAGAGGTTAAGTCACTGGCCCAAGGTTATCGTGTCGGTAAGCTGCGCGGCCAGGATCCGAACCCAGAGCTCGTCTGCCGGAGAGCAGTGCGGAGGAGTCCTAAGGCCTGCCACCCCGCCTCGTTCACATCTTATGAGCCAGAAGACCTTAACCTTCTTGGAGGCATTTTGGCACATTCACTGCCGAGTCCCCAGGGCCAGCGCTGTTCGACACATAGATCGTATCTGTGGCACAAATGAGCCGTTAACCCTATGGGGGGGGGGGCGGATTTCTGGTTTTTTGAGGAGGTGGTGAAGGCCATCTGTAACCCAACTCACAGGGAAAACAGACGGACAGAGACTCAGTAACGATTTCTCCTTCGGATCCGCTACCCTTCCCGGCGCAGGCAGGCTCCCGCGGGCATCAACCCTCCCTGGGCCTCCCCTGCTGAAGGCGAGTCTGCAGTCAACCTAAGTGGTCGAGGAGAACCGAAAGCCGTTACATAAGGCTCCCCACTCCCCCCGGCCACTTTCCCCCTCTGTGGAAAACAGCACCCTCGCCAAGCCGGCAAGCCTTATACCCCAGTTATCCTTCGTTTTTCTCTCTCCGCCTCCAGCCTCAGCCAACTGGCCACCGAGCCCCGCTGCCGCGCACACTACGGAAGCGCAGCTGCCCCACCACCCCAGTCGCTCAGGGTCGTCCGGCCGGACTTGCTGCCTCCGCTCTGTCGTCAGCAGCTTGTTCTCCACACGGCCACCGCCACGATCCCTCTTCTGTGCCATTCCCCTGCTTTCCAGAGCTGTGACCGTCCCCCTCCTATCGGATGTCGCAATCTCTTCGCCGGGGGGGCCAGTCTCCTTGCAGACTCGGCCCGGCCTCAACTCCCACCACTCGCCTCACAGGCGGGCCGTGCCCGCCACAGCAGACTCAAGTTCCCAGACTACCGTTCCCACCGCCGTATTTGCCCGTTCTTGGCCGTCTGCATGGCAAGCTTCTATTTCTCATTTGAGGCGGACCTCAAACGGCCCTTTTCTATAGCCACCTATGACCCCCCACCCCCCACCTCCCTCCTCAGGCAGAATCACGTCCTCGTCCCCATCTCCAAGCTCTTTATGTGACCCTCCGGCACAGAGTTGCTCCCCCTGGAATTACTTTCCGTTCATCTCCACATCAGACCGAGTCCCTTGATGAACCGTATCGTTCACCTTTATCCCAGAGCCTGCCGGAACATGCCAGGGCCATAGAAGGCCCTCTGGAAAAGTTGCCGAACTAAATATCATCACTAGGTTATAGAGGGACTTCTTGGTAACACTGGTATCAGGAGGAAACAGAGCTAACCTACCACCTGCTAAGCACCATTCCAAGCGCTGTGTGTGCGCAGTCTCACTGGATTCTCAAAATGACTGCACACAGTAGGTACTGTTCTCTCCATTATAAATGAGGAGATGGGAGCTCGGAAAAGTCTAGTGATTTGCCCTAAGTCCCACAGCTATTAGCACCAGAGCCAGGATCTGAACCCAGACACGGTCCCTTGAAGTCCACACACACTATGCTTGCTTTGTAGGCCGTGTTGTAACAGAATATAGTCATGTCTGGGGAATGTGATCTGACCCATAAGGTAACGGAATCCACTGAGAGCGAGCCGGCCTGGAACTGAGCTCTAATACTTTTAAGCAGTATCTTCTGTAACATTTTCAGAAGTAAAATGTTCCAGGAAATAAAATGGTGATAATAATTTTATTCTGGCGGGCCTTGAAACGCGAGGCCTATTTTTTCTCAATAAGGAAACCTACTTCTATTAATGTCTCTAATTCCTCCATTGATTTCTAATGACTGAAAGACTATGGTCACTGAAAAGAAACTGTCCCCTCTCCTGGTCCCCTGCATCAAAAAGAAAAAAGAAAAAGAAAGAAAGAAACCTATAGGATTAAGTGTCTACCTACCTGAGACTGCTTACTGCATCTGTGAGGTAGGGATGGGAAAGAGCAGGAGTGTCTACGAAGACACCTTTGAACTCTTTCCCTTGGAATTAGGAGGAGAGGGGAAAGGAGGGGATCCTAAATAATCCCCCCCAATTTGCTGTGGAGGAAGACCAGGCCCTTTTCCAGCTGCCTCTCCCGGGCCTCAGGATCCTCTAGCTTCTGGTTTTTCCGGAACTCACGGCGGATGGAGGCAAGATAGAAGTCTCGATCAGTGTAGCGAAGCTCTCGACCCTGGCGCAGCAGGGCCCGGTACAGACTGAGCACCGCCTCTCGGCTCCATGGGGCCATGGGGGACTGGCGGGGGCTGGGCGTCAAGCTATAAACAGAAGGGAAAAAACAGAGGCCTAGAATCAGAATTAACGATAGAAGGGTCTATATAGAGACTATCTAAAACTCAGGGGTTCTTAATCTGGGTCTCAGAGATCCCAAGGTCACATTATGACTTAGTGGCAGGGCTAGAAGTAGACCCCAGCCTCCCAGCGTCCTCTCTGGGAAAGTACAGGTTATGCTGAAGGGCCAGGGCTTGAATCCTGGCTCTGCCGTTTACCGGCCATATGATTCCGGGCAACGTACTTAACCCTTCTGAGCATCAGGTTCCTCGGTGGTAAAAAAAAAAAAAATGCAGATGACATTATATGTTAAAGAGTACCTACCACATGGGGTTATTTTGAGAACTGCATGAGATAATGCACATATAGCATCTGTAATAGAATTCCACTACGAGGGGTGGTCTAGAGTGGTTGAAGGCAAGGACTCTCAGCCACACTTGAATCCTGGCACCACCGCTTCTGCAGTGATTACCCTGGCAAGTTTCTTAACTTCTCTGCGCTAACCTCAGTTCTCCATTTGTACAATGAGGAGCAAGACTGTATTCTGCCCATCCGGTTGGTACGAGGATTAAATGACTTAATGTATGTAAATGGGTCTAGAATAGTGCTTGGCACCTACAAAGAAGCACGCTATCACGGCCGGCTATGACTAGTGGCCCCCAGCCCAATAAATAGTAGATTTAGTTTTGCGTGAACCGCCACCATCTGCCTTCAGTAACAATGAACCTTTACACAAATACTGAGTGTCATAAAATGCTTTGTCATCCATTACATTTAAATGAAGAAACCTAGGAGGTGGTCAGGGGTCCTAACGTTGACAGTGAACACTTACGGAGGGTTTACTATGTATCAGGCATGTTTCAGGCACATTCCACAAAATAACGCGCCTCTCATTCTGTCAACAACCCCAGCGTCCTCATCCCCATTTTAAGTGGGGGAAACTGAAGCTCCCACAGGGAAGTAACTTGCCCACAGGCACATAGCTGGAAAGGGGGGCTGCATTCCTGCCCCCAACTCTGCCTGCCTCTGTAAGGACAATTACCATTCGCTGGGGCCTTACCACGTAGGACAGGGGTGCTCTACAAACTTTCCCAGCACAGCGCTTGGCACATATAAGGGCCTCAAAAAATAAGTTGGATGAAAGAAGCAAAGTCCTTATGTGGGAGAAATGATCACCCCTATTTCAAAAATAAAGAAATGAGATCGAATGGGGGAGGTACTTGGTAAAAAGATCTGAACTTTGGGCCCGAAGTCAGTTAGCCATCAGCGTCCGGCCTCACCAACTTTCTGCGCGAGCTCGAGCAAAGCCACTGTCCCTGTCCTTTTTTCAACTGTAGAAGAGCTCCCCTCGGCCCCAAGGGCCTCCCGGAATGGGAGAGATGAATCCAGAAAATCAACAGGAAAAGTGCTCTATGAGGTTGAAGGCGATTGTCACGCGAGGGCTGTTACTACAAGGTCGATCGGCGATTGGGCGACTGAGCCCTGGTCGGTCCCCAGTTCCTGCCTCGACCCTAGGGGCCGGGCCGAGGCGGGATGGGGAGGGCCCGGGCTGGGGCAGGCCGGCTCGGGGGGGGGTGGGGTCCCCGGGAGGCCTCCGGAGGCTGGGGCGCGGCCACCGAGCGGCCTCCCGGGAAGAAACTAGAGCGGTCTGGGCGAGACCCCCGCTGGCCGGGTTGGGATGGGGGGCGCCAGCGCGGCCCTGAGCAGAGGCTCGGCGAGCCCCGGGCCCCGGCTCCTCCCCGCACTCACCCGCGGACTGCGCGCGCTACCACTCCTCGCGATTCGCCTCTCGCCCGGTACCTTTCCCGGGGTCACCCACCAACATGGCCCCTTCACTTCCGGGACACGACCTTGCGCACGGAGCTGAGGGGAGGGACTGAAGGGAGCGTGGGGGCGGGCGGAGGCGGAAGGACTTCCGTTCTTCGCGGCCGAGGCCTCTCTCGGGGCGGGGCCAGGAGCCTCGTCGGGCCACGCCCCCTCAGGCGGTCTCGGTCCCGCCTCCGTGCGTGACGTCCCCCAGGGACCGGTCCGCCGAGGCCGTTCGGGCCCTGCCCACCCGGAGAGCGACCGCGCCGTGGGCGGGAGTGGGGCGGCGGACTGGCACCCGGGTGGCCTCGCCGTCCAGCGACCGGGCTGCGTCGGGCCGACCCCCACCCGCTGCCAGCCTCGTAACCTGTCAGGCGGTCAGGTCAGACCCCAGCACCGACTGCCGATCTCGGGCTGGGGCCGTGGGGACACCTGGGGAAGTCTGACACTACTACTATTCTCTGTCATGGCTTTCAAAGCTCCTCAAGTCCCATTTTTCTCAGATCGCTTTCTTTTCACCCCTCGGGCTCTTCCTGCTCCCCGGGCCCTTCGGCTCGCGGCAAACTCCTACCCTTGAAGGTCCACCTCACTTGTTACCTCCGGACGTCTTTTCCAGCACCTTCCTCCTCGGGCGTCCAGCACAGGCGCCTCCTTTGGGCCGCACAGAAATGTCTGCACACTGCTGTTGGGGCTCCTAACAACAAATCGTATTTACTGGCACCAGTTATTTGCCGGGCACTGCTGTTTAATGTACCCGTTTGCTTCTCTGTCTCTCACCAGATCTGGGGGCGCGACCCACACCTTCTGGAATCCGTGAGGCCCCTGCCCGCAGCGTGTCCAGGTGCCAAGCGAAGCCAAGGAGGGTTGGGAGTCAGGCCCCTGGGGACCCCCAGTTCCAGTTGCACCACTGAAGGACTTCTGCCCTCTGGCCAGTTTCCTAACCTCCGCCTGGGGCTGTTGTGGGGACTAACGGGCATCCAGCAGGAGGGGGTGGGCGTTTAGGAGCAGGTACCATCCACTCGTTGATTCACGCATCCAGTCCTCCTCAGGGGTCTCTAACGTGCAGGGCACTGCCACCGGTGTTGCAGGGAACAGAAGGATCAAGTTGTGTCATCTAGTGGGGGCTGACGCAGGTGGTGAGGTGAGCTGGGAGCCCTCCTGCAGGTGCGAGGATGGAGGGAAGGGAGTGTGGTGGGAGGGAGGGCGTTGCTCTTTTACACGGGAGTGGGCGACATGCGGATCTTCTCCTTTTTTGGTGGCTGTGGACACCATTCCGTGCCACCTTCTCGGCCTTCAACGCCTTTGTTTCGGCTTCGGCTTTGGGAGGAGCCGGGGTTTTCCTCTTCCCGTTCTGCTCCGTCTTCGTGAAAAGGGTCCCTCCCTGAATCCCATTGTCGCAGGGTCAGTCTGGCTTGAGCAGAACCGAATGCACCAAGCGCTAAAGCAGGGAGGTTGGTTGGGAAGCTGTGGCAGGACCCCAGGGGAGACAGGGGCTCAAACCAGGGGAGGCGGCAGTGGAGGGAGGAAGTGGTCAGATCCTGGAAGTCTTTGGAGCTAGAGCCACTGCTCACGTAGGGTGTGAGAGAGAAGGGCCACCGTGGCTTCCGGCTTCTGCCTGAGCAACTACCCTGCTGCCTCCCTGCTTCAGCTCAGTTAGGAGCATGTTCCGCGTGTTCCAGAAGAAGGCTGTTTTCCAGAGGCCTAAGGTCTCCACTCAGATGAGGGAAGACTTCCCTGTGACATGGGGAGCCCCGCAGCACTGAGGGACGGTGAGCCCTAGGGCTTCCGGGAAAGGGAGGACCCAGTTGGGGGCCTCAAGGAGGGAGGCTTAAGACTTAGGCCCAATGGTGGTGTGGAGCCTGGGCTCTTAGGCTGGGGCTGGATCCCCCAGGGCTGGAGGAAGAAACTCAGCAATTCTCTCCCTCACGCTCCAGTGCAGTGGCCCCAGCACTTACAGCCGCCTTTATGAAGCACCTCTGGTGTGCCAGCCATTTGGACTGACTACAAATGTTGTATTATGTCCAGGCCCAGCGGCCCTGCTTGGTAGGCATCGTTATCCCCATCTTACAGATGAGAAATCCAAGACTGAGAGAGGTTTGCTAATTTCTCTGATACTGAGCCAGGCAGCTGGGAAGCTCGCGGTGGAACTCGTCTGTCTTACACCAAAACGTGTGTTCTTTCCACTCTTCCAGGCTGCCCTACTTTGCTCGATAAAGAAATAATTTTGTGACCCAAATAAATCTAATTGGTGACATTTCCAGCTGGAAGACTAGGTGACCTTTCGTATCCCTCCTGACCCTCCTGCTCTATAGAATATTATTTTTAGGAGGGAAGGGGGGAGGCCCTGGGCGGCCTGCCTTTCAGATCAGCTTCCCCAGACTTCTTCTGGGTCTTTTCTTTACTTCCAGACTCAGAGCACTCATTCCTGTTCCCAGTGCTCCCGTGACAATGGCGGGGGGAGGGGGGGTTGGAGAAGCGAGGCAGGCACACATCCATGGTGCCTTTGTAGGTCTGAGACCCCCGGCAAGGAGCACTGACCCAAATGTCAGGGCTCTGCCGGGTGGATGGGACAAAGGGTCCTCTGGGATCTCTAAGATATTGCAGCTTTGACCTAACTCCCAGTCGCACATCTGGATGTTGGCAGATGGTGTGTTATGGGGTCACGGATGGAGGGCAAGAGGGAAGCCCTTGTTCATCAGAGCCGTGACTCGCACCATTTCATTGCGGAGTGAATGGATGAAGGGATATTTTCCAGAAAGGTAGAGGGACTGGGAGAGAGAGACCATTTCCCCAAGTCAGGTCAGTCAAGTCTAGTTGCGTTTGAAAGGGGCAGTGGGGCGGCGACGGGCATGGGGCAAGTGATTGAAGCTGTGCGTGTCTTGCTTTCCCCATCTGTGAGCTGGAGATAGAGATAAAGAGCTGCCTCCTTGGGCTGTTGAGGGTTAAATGTGAGAGGGCATACAAGGTGTCATTGGGAACCTGACACCCCATGAGCATACACTAAGTGGTGGCTTGTATTATCATGAGGTGTCGGTGTCTCTCTCTCTCTCTCTCGTGAGCGGACAGGGACGTGGGAATATCACAAACAGGCTTTGGAAACCCAGGACACCAGTTCCAGGGCAGGAATTCCGGGAGTCTCAAGCTAGGGCCTTCCAGCCCTGGAAAGCCTCCGTGGCCAAGGGTCCGGGCCCCAGAGGGCTAAGGCAGGACACAGGAACAAAATGAACAAAACGTTTTTGCTGAGTGACCGTGAGAATCAACACTGTTGTTCCCAAGCAGTCTATTGTTCGGCGTTTAGTGAGCACCTAGTGTGAGCCAGGGTTAGAGGTGGGGATGCGGATGTGAAACACGCAGTTCCTGTCCTCAAGAAGGCTGGGGGGGGGGGGGCGCGGGGGGTGGAGACAGACAGGTACGCAGGTGCTAGGAGAGAAGCCTTCACAGGTGCTCTGGGAACCAGAAGATGCTGTGACCCAGTGAAGAAGCAGGGTTGGGTGAGCACCCACTGGCTCCGGAAGCGAAGGGTTGAGACCCAAAGCTGGACCGTGAGCATGCTCAGGTTTCTCGGAAAGGAAGTGACAGCCGGTGAGGCGTGCTTCAGGCACTGGCACCGTTAGTCTGGAGTCGGTCACGGGTTCAAGTCCCAGCTCTGCTACCTGACCGCTGGGCGTCCTTCAGCAACGTGCTCAACCTCTCTGAGTCTTGGTTTCTACACTCAAAAATAGGGATTCATTAAAGTACCTAAGCAATCAGACCTTGAAACTGACTCATGCCAACTAAGATGGAGGAAGAGAGAAGCAGTGGCTATCTGTGTATATATTAAGTGTGTATCTGCAATGAGAATTAAAACTATGGCTAAGGCCTTAGGGAGTCCAGGTGATGCTGGGGGGCAGGAGTGGTCCGGGCAGAGGATGGAGTCTCGGCCCATTGCAGAGTTCAAAGGACTAGAGCCAGAGAAGTCAGGAGAGGCCCGAGATGAGGCTGGGGAGGAAGGCAGCAGGCCACAGCCAGGAGTTTGACCCTGAGCCAACAGCAGGGGAAAGTCCCAGCCACGATCAGACTTCCATCTTAGAAAGAGCTGCCTGGCCCTTTTACGGGGACTAGATTGACAGGCTGAGACCTGGCCCCTTGAGAGAGCCATCAGCGGACGGTAGGAGTGAGCCCAACGCTTCCTGTGTGCCGACATCGCTTGCACACACAACCCCCTAACCCTCATCACAGCCGTGTGAGGATGAGAATGTCCCTGTGCCAGGGACATCCAAGGAGGCAGGACCTTAAAGAGCCATAAGCAGCAGGATTAGGATCTGAACTCCGCTCTGGGGCTTGAACCGTCCCGGGATAGATGAAGTGACTAGAGGCAAGGGTGGAGGAAGAAGACAAGGACAAGGAGCCCCTGGGGACACTGACAGCTAAGGCCCAGGAAGCAAAGGACACTGCAGAAGACGGGGGTGTCATGGAGGCCTGGGGAGAGGAGAGGGTGGCCACGGAGGCCAGGGCCCCAGGCAGTTTGCCCAGTTAGGTGCTGGTCTCAGACTGGTTCACTGAGAACCCAGGGGCTGTAGAGAGGAATTGGGGAGGTGGAAAGGGAGACCGTGACTTTGCTGGCAGGAGAAAGGGTGAGATGAGAGGACGGTTGAAGAAAAAGCGGTTGGGTTGGGCTGGGGGTGTGCTGGTACCGTTCCAGCCTGGGGAGGGGAAGAGAGGAGCCAGTTGAGGCAGAGGAGTTGGAAGTGCCAGAGGGAGTGAGCCCTCAAAGGAGTGAATTCCCCGATGCTGCTTACTGAGGGGGGTGGGGAGGGGAGGGGGCACGCAGGGCAGCTCCAGGCTCCCCTGCTGGAGGCAGAGAGGGTGAGTGCCTGCAGCCTGGGTCTTTCCAGCCTCCAGCCCTTTGCTTTGCCCAGCAATGTTGTAAGGCACACAACACTGAGACCCTCTTTAAATGCTGGGTGCTTTGAATGGGAGGGAAGTGGCTACTGAATGACAAGACGGAAAGCTCACCCCGGCCCACCCCCCCCTCCACCTCCCAACCTTGCCAGGGGAGGACCCAGGGTGGAGTAAGGGTGCAGACACTCCTTTTACCCGCCCTGCTGGAGTAATGGAGGAGTTGGCAGTAACCGTAACGGATCAGCGAAGCTCCGGATGTGAGCCTGCCAGGGACCTGGAAATCTCTCAGAGAGCGCCGCTTCCCTCCCAACGGAGTTTGCTGTCATCAGATGTCATCGATCCTGTATTCACCAGACCGAAACCTGATATCCCTGGCCAGGAGTGAGATTCCCCCATTAGCCTGTGAAATCTTTGCTGCCCACATAGTGCCAGGTGGTGTTGAGAAGGGCACAGAGACTGTAAGCTCATTCACGGAATCCCCTCCCCTTGGCAGGCAGCAGGAGTGGGGGCCAGGACTGGCAGATGGGCAGGCTTAGAGCCCAGCTCCCAGCTCCCCCACTTGCCACGTGTACCACCTCTGTGAGGTTCAGAACGTAGGAGAAGGGTGGGGAGGCTGAGTACAGTGTCCAGCCCAGGGCAGTCGCTCAGTGAATCTCAGCCAGTGTCCCTTTACATCCTTTCTACCCATTGACCCACTGGATACCAGTGACCCACTTTACAGATGAGGCAGCACCACTCAAGCTGATTACAGCCTCCGTCTCCTCCAGGGGCAAACAGGTGTACGTGCGGGACTGTTCTCGCCCCGCAAAGAGCTTTGTAAGACCCAGAAAATTATAAGAGCTTTCCGCGTTTGCTTAAATGCTTAAGACATCTGGCAGCGTTGGGCTCCCCAGCCCCCTCTTCTGCTAAGGAGCAGCTAATCCCTTTGGACAGTTTGCACAGCAGCCTGTGTGGGCTGGCAGTGCAGTGGCCCTGCCCGGAGGGTGGATTGGCGGGGGAGACTGGAAGAGGGAGAAGGGAGAGCAAGGTATGATTTCCAGGTCAGAGTCTGGGACGTACGGCAACACAGTAATTAAGACAAGATATACTCCAGAGGTCGTGCAGAGCTTGGGATGACCCTGCGTGTGGTTTGGAGGAGTCGTGACGTTCGCACATGCTCTTGGTCCTTTGAGTCTTCGAACTTGACCCACCGATGTCCTTGGGCTGGGCTGATTGGCAGAACAGCCTTTCCTCCCCCAGGTGTCTCGGCAATTCCACAGCTGGCACGGGCTGGAGAATGGGAGGACCCTCTCTAAATACGGCGCCATGATGGGAAAGCCATTCTCACATCCGAGGATGGTCAGAGGAGGAAACCGGCCAGGAGAGCAGGCAGAAACGGGCAGGCCTGAGGCCCCTCTTCTCAGATCAGTGAGGTGAAACCCAGGACCAGGCTGGTCTGCGTTCAGTTAACTTCTTTTTCTTTAACACTGTTTTTTAATGTCTATTTTTCAGAGAGAGAGAGAAAGAGTGCGAGCAGGGGAGGGGCAGAGAGAGACACAGGATCTGAAGCAGGCTCCAGGCTCCGAGCTGTCAGCACAAAGCGCAACACGAGGCTCGAACCCACGAACCGCGAGATCGTGACCAAAGCTGAAATTGGATGCTTAACTGACTGAGCCACCTCGGCACCCCCCCCCCCTTTTTTTATGTTTTCTTATTATTTTGAGAGAGAGAGAGAGAGAGTGCATGGGGGAGTGGGGAAGGGGCAGAGAGAGGGAGACAGAGAATCCCAAGCAGGCTCCCTGCTGTCAGCGCAGAGCCCGACACGGGGCTCGATCCCACGAACCTGTGAGATCCTGACATGAGCTGAAACCAAGAACATGCTCAGGAACTTCCAAGAGTGTTGACGACGCCACCCGGCAAAGCCTCCCACTGACGCAAGCGGCGGGCCTCTGCCCTCAGTGACTCCGAGGGGGACGAATGGACCCTAAGGAAGGTGGTGGCCCTGGTCTGCCAGAGTGCGGGGGTCTCTGGGGCCTGACTGGGGACGTGCCGGTGGGTGGATATCACCGTCAGCCACCACTACTGACGCAAGTGGGGCTGGGAGCCGGCCGCCCGAGGAGGGATGAGCTGTTACGCGCCCACCGTGTCAGTACAGCTCAGCAGGATCCGGTGAGCGCCACGGGGCCCCGGCGGAAGTCACACCCAGCCCCGCCGGGTAGGGAACAGACGCTCCAGAGGTGTTCACCTTCCGGGCTCCGCCACGTCCTGTGCAGGCTCTGGAACCTTCCTTTCCTCGTCTGCCGAAGGGGGAGAAGAGCACGTCGCCCTTTGCGCCACATGCCTTCACCACACGGATGTCCCCCTCGCGTGGCCTTCATCATTCTGTGTATTTCTTGGTCTCGGTTTTCCTTTCTCTTCATGATGTTCTGTGATTCTGTTATATACACACACACATATATGTGTATATACATCCTTCCATTCTGCGGCGTCTGCTTTATACGCCCTGTCAAATCCCACCTGGCGTCCAGTTGGGGAAAAGAAAGGAAGGAAAGGAGGGAAGGCCGGCCCGCACCGCCGGTTGTGGACATGCCTGGCTCTCCCACTAGGAGGCAGCACAGCACCGTGCGAAGGGTGGTGGAGGCCCTGGTCCTCTAAGTCCCATGGGGAGCTGTGCTTTCAGCAATTTATACCCTTAATCTCCCCGGATCCTAGCCTCCCCACCCCTACAACCTTGCAGGCTGGTAAGGCATAACCCCCTCCCAGATACCACGTAGATTACATGAAGTAACGTATGGAAAGTGCCTGATTGCGCTTCCAGGGGACATTTAACTTTGTCTGGAGACACCCGTGGTTGTCACACTCGGGGGAGTGGATTCATCCGGTAAGTAGGGGCCAGGGATGTTGCTAACACCCTGCAATGCATCGGGACAGGCCCCCCAACACAGAATCATCTGGCCACGAGGTCACTAGCGCCGAGGTCGAGAAACCGTGGCCTTACTTGCAAGTCGATTTGGAGCTCCTAGAGGGCAGCAAGTGTGTCTTCTCCGTTTCTGTATCTTCCTTGGGGCCTGTCATACGGCGTGCAGTCAGTGAGCGAGTGCAGGGTTGAGCTGAAAGGTTAAGTACTGGCAGAAGAGGTGGCATGGGTACAGTGGGTGGGAAGAGGGGTGACCGACTAGAAAAACTCACTGTCATGGAGCGGGGTTGCACACCTAACTGCGTTAGCATGGCGGCTTCCTGAGAGATGAGTCCGATTTGCAAAAATCAGATTGGTTCTAAGCATCCTAATCAGATTGTTTTATTTATTTATTTTTTTTTTAATTTTTTTTTTTAACGTTTATTTATTTTTGAGACAGAGAGAGACAGAGCATGAACGGGGGAGGGTCAGACAGAGAGGGAGACACAGAATCCGAAACAGGCTCCAGGCTCTGAGCTGTCAGCACAGAGCCCGACGCGGGGCTCGAACTCACGGACCGCGAGATCATGACCTGAGCCGAAGTCGGACGCTTAACCGACTGAGCCACCCAGGCGCCCCCTAATCAGATTGTTTTAAATGCTGGCGATCGAGGGGACCGTTCGAGAACTTTCTAATTTTTTTTTAATGTTTGTTTATTTTTGAGAGAGAGAGAGAGAGCAGGGGAGGGGTGGAGAGAGAGGGAGACACGGAATCTGAAACAGGCTCCAGGCTCTGAGCTGCCGGCACAGGGCTCGTACTCACGAACTGCGAGATCACAACATGAGCCGAAGTTGGATGCTTAACCGACTGAGCCACCCAGGTGTCCCTCAAGAGCGTTCTAGAACTGAGCAACCCCCTTTGGAGCCTCTGCCCCAGGACCCTGTCACAATGGGCTGGAATGACAGAGTCAGGTTTTCTGCCTCCTACAAATCTCAAGAATGTTGTTTCTTTTTCCCACCACCAACCCGCACCCCAGACCCTGGCCAATATTTACAGAGCCAAATGGCAAAGAGTCTAAAAGTCTCATTACTGGACAGCAGTGGACTGGCTGGCAGAGCAGATCAGGGAGCGGAGACAGCTATTTTTGACTAGTTGATGGGCAGTCACGTGGATAAGGGCCTGGCCGTGTCCCATGTGAACTTCTAGAAGGCAGAGCAATCCAAACTGGGGCCTGGCATGAGGCATCCTGGGTCTTCGGAAAGGTCGCTGCGTGGGACATGCTGAATGTTCTCATTGTGGCATGGGGACTGATCCAGTGTGATATCAAAGGAAGTGGCAAATCTCGGCCAAGAGGCATGGCCACGGCTAATCCTGTGGGCAAGGCCCTTCAGGGGAGGAAGCTTGGGCCATAGAACACCTACTGCCCTCAGATGGGCAGGCAGGTTGTATGTGACAGGACCCCAGTGCTTGGGCAGGCAGAGTGGGGTGTTCAGGGAGCAGGGCCTCTGGTGGGTGTTGGACCGCGTAGGAGACAGTCCTGGGTTCAAATCCCAGTGCCTCCACTTATCAGTGGCATTTGCCTGTGAGTTGCTCATTCCCCAAATAGATGTTGAGGCGTGCTAGGAGCTGTTTGCTCCCAAGCGTGGGAGACCACACCCAAAAGCACGCAACCCTAAGACCACGTGGAAAGGGCAGCACTGGAGACGTCTGAGGCATAATGGGAGCCCAGAGGATCAGCACCTAATCTGGGTGTGGGGAGGTAGAGGTGGGGCCGTCCTAGCAAGGCCTCCTGGAGAACCTGACACCGGAGCCTGAAAGAGTGAGCAAGCGTTAGAAACAAAATGGCGGCAGAAGGTTCTGGGCTAAGAGAACAGTGTGCCCGAACTCAGAGAAGAAGGTTTTCTTGAGAGGAGTTAGAATGTTTTCCGCTGTAAATAGCAGAAAGCCCAGCCCAAAGTGTCTTTTGCAAAGGGAATGTATTGGGTCGTGTACTTGAAAAGTCCTAACAGTGTGGCTTTTAGGGAAGGTTCCACACACCAGCCAGTGCTATCAGCTGTAAGCTCCTCCCTCTCCTTTTATTTCTGGTGGTGAGGGCTCTTTCCCCTTTCCTCATCAAATTTTAAAAAAAAATATTTATTGGGGCGCCTGGGTGGCGCAGTCGGTTAAGCGTCCGACTTCAGCCAGGTCACGATCTCGCGGTCCATGAGTTCGAGCCCCGCGTCAGGCTCTGGGCTGATGGCTCGGAGCCTGGAGCCTGTTTCCGATTCTGTGTCTCCCTCTCTCTCTGACCCTCCCCCGTTCATGCTCTGTCTCTCTCTGTCTCAAAAAAAAAAAAAATAAATAAATAAAAAACGTTGAAAAAAAATTAAAAAAAAATATTTATTTATTTGGGGGAGAGCGCAAGCGGGGGATGGGCGGAGAGAGGGGGACAGGCAGAGGGACAGGGGGACAGAGGATCCGAAGCGGGCTCTGTGCTGACAGCGGCCAGCCCGATGCAGGGCTCGAACTCACGAACCATGAGAACATGACCTGAGCCGAAGTCGGACGCTTAACCGACGGAGCCACGCAGGCGCCCCTCCCCATCATTCTTGAAGAAAAGAACTTCTTTTCCGGAAGCTTCCAGCAGTTTTTTTTCTTCTGTATCACTAGTCTGGATTGGGCCACTCGTCCATCCCTAAAGTAATCGCCCTGACCAGGTAGTGGGTTGTACAAACTGGCGGAGCCTTTCAGGGCTACCTTAGGAGCTGGGTGTGTGCATGTGTGAGTGTGCACGTGTGTCCGTGTCAATCCCCACCAAAGCACACGATCAAGAAATTCTGGTAGGAAGAGATGCCGAGAAGAGGAACCGTAAATGTCCGCTGCAGCCAGCATTTACTGAGTGCCTACTGTGTGCCCAGCTCTCTGGAGCTGCTTTTCGTTTGAGGTGACCTTGACACCTTGGGGACTCATCTAACGAGCAGTCGGATCCATGGGCTGGATGCTCACTGGGGAGGACTCTGGAGAGGCTGGGCCAGCCCTACCTCTGCAGGAGTCCAGAACAGTAGGCAGAGCAGTGGGCCCAGGAGGAGGCCCTGGGGAGCCCCCTTATTGAAGGGGCGCATGGGGTAAAAGGATGCCAGGAAGGCACCCGAGAAGGAACATCAAGAAGGAGGTAGAGGAAGTCACAGCGGCTGAGGAAGGGGGTGTGGAGAAGGGATGCGTGACCCGTGCGTCAGGTGCACCACGTGAGGAAATGGGGGGTGCGGCCAGAGTCATGATGATGACCGCTCCCACTTTTGAAGCTCTCCCGATTCTCCAGGCTCTGTTCCAAGTTCTGAGTGCCCTCACAACCGCTCTAGAGTCTGTCCCATGGAGGTCTTTATTTCACAGACGAGGATGCGGGAGACCGACTTGGCCAGGGGCCGGTGAAAGACCTGATGGAGGCAACTAAGGTTGTGCCAGTGGTGACCTTGATGCCCCCCATTTCTTCTGGGCATCCTCCTTCCTCTGGTCGAAGAAGGCTAATGAGCATAGTCCGCCCAGCCCCTCTCCAGTCTCGCCGATTGGCCCAGGGATGATCACGTGACTTTATCCAAGTCAATGGCCTGCAGGCCCGGGACTTTTAGGGGAGAGGAGCTCTATTTCTTCTGTGCTAAGTACCCAAGATGGGATGCCGCGAGGCCTGGAGCTGCTGCAGCCATCTTGCAGGCATGAGGGTTTTAAGGCTGTCGGAGAATAGGGACAACACAGGATAGGAAGTGGAGCTGAGCCGAGCCACAGAGAGAGCTGGACGACAGTGTGGGAGTGAGCTCCACCTCCAGCTGTAGCTGAAGCCTTTCTTGTTACTAAACTAACATGTCAGCGAGCCAATAAACTCTGCTGCTTGCCTCGTTTGGGTCGAGCTTTCTGTCATTAACTGAAAGCCAACTGCGTCAGTCACCTATGGCCACAATCAGGCTGCGTAACAAACCACCCCCGGTGGCTAAAGCAATTGAGCTCACGAGACTGGATTTATGTTTAGGTTGAACTGGGCTGGGAAGCTCTTCTGGTCTTGGCTGGGCTCACACAACACGTTGGGCGGCCGGGATGACGGGAACAATGAGGCCACACGCCAAGGCCCCCGTGGAAGGACTTGTGCCACTGTTGATGGTTTGTCGCAGTAGCTTTCAGCAGTCTCGGATAGGTGTCTGAGAGGTGGTTTGTGGTACCGATGTAGGGTCGGACTTTTCCTACAAACGCAGGAAATGAGGAGCATACGAGAGGTCAGGTTTGCGGGCGGATTGTCCCTCCACTTGAATTTGTGTGACGCTTCCTTGAGGTGAGATTCAAGCAATGTTTTTATGGCAGGAGGCAGGGGGCCTGTTTGTGTTAAGCCCTGTGTGTCTCCTGCATAAGCACTGACTGGCTGACAGGCTCATTCTTTTGTGAATTATCCCTTCCTCTGTCACCAATAATCCAGGTCAGGCCTGAGCAGGTGGGCACATCCTTGAAGCAGCTGCCCACGCGCTGCCAGGCAGAAGAACCGTTCAGTTGAGCCTAGATCGAATTGTGGAACCGTCAGCAAATCAATTGTTGTGTTAGATTTCAGGGTGGTTTGTGTTGAAGCAATAAATATTTGATGGAGTAAACTACAAAATGAAACTTAAAAAAATTATTGTAATTTAAAAGCATTAGTTTCCTGCTATAACTGAGTGTCTGGGAATTCACTAGAACAGCACAGGAGGGGTCGAGGATGCTGGCCAGAGAGCTGGCCCCAGGGGAAGGCTTTTCACTGCTTTGAATGGTAACCACAGATGCGTGGATGTTCCATGATGTGGGGTGCCCAGGTGGGGACTCCCAGTGGGCTCCAGGATGTCAGGCCTTCAGGGTTTGTTTTTGGTTTTTAATGTTTATTTATTTGAGAGAGAGAGAGAGAGAGAGGCAGATTGTGAGTAGGGGAGGGGCAGAGAGTGAGGGAGACACAGAATCCGAAGCAGGCTCCAGGCTCCGAGCTGTCAGCCCCGAGCCCGACGCGGGGCTCGAACTCACAAACCACAAGATCATGACCGGAGCCAGAGTCAGACACTTAACCAACTGAGCCACCCAGGCGCCCCTGTTTTTGTTTTTTTTGTTTTTTAAGTTTATTTACTTATTTTGATGGGGGGCGGGGAGCGGGAAGGGAAGAGAGAAGGAGGGAGAGAGAATCCCAAGCAGGCTCCACACTGTCAGCACAGAGCCCCACGTAGGGCTCAAACCCACAAACCATGAGATCATGACCTGAGTCGAAGTCAAGTTGGACGCTCAACCGACTGAACCACCCAGGCGCCCCAGGGCTTGGGAGTTTCAACTGCCCACAGCTCAAGCCCCGAGCTGGAGGGCATCTCTAGAAGCACTTCAGTGGTTGCTGTTACCCAGTCACCGGGCTTGCTCTGGTCTCCCCCATCCTGATGGAGCTTTACGGGTTGTAAACCATTTCCCTGTCTTTTACGTCGTCCTCTAGATGCAGTAAAGCTCTCCATGGACCATTTTTATAGGCAGATTGCGTCTGGAGAGAATAGGCGTCCCCCCAAAGGCCGCGGAGCCCGCCAGTACGGTACATCCAGCTCCCTGGATGGCCAGTGGAGGAAGACAGTCGTAGCTGATGTTCACAGCCGCTCACAGCCGGCTTCTCGGCTCGACTTCACGCCAGCCCTCACCTCACCGCACTGACGTGGCGCTTACCTGTTGGTGGGCTGGTGTTTCCCACTGTCGTTAATCCTCCTGACAGCAGGGAGTGCCTTCACTCGGTGTCCCCTCACCCGGCACCACGCCTGGCTTGATTGGGAGCTCGGATGGTGTTTGAACATCAGTGTGGAACATCATTACCATCCTCACGCCTCCTGTCTTCATCTTCCTCCCCCCCCCCCCCGCCGCCCCCCGCCACGGACGCTGACACAGGGAGGGGCGCGTGGCATTCACTGCCTCAATGTACCCAAGCCTCCCTCCCCACAGCTGTAAAATGGGAATGATGGGGAGGGAGATCTCTTAGCCCAGAGCCTGGCACAGAAGAGGCACTTAATAAATAACGTCTGTAAAAGTCTATGATGAGGACGATTCATTCCGGGACATGATTTAAGGGTTATACACTTGATCTCAAGTGGCGAGGGGTTACCGTCACCCCCTTTTGGCTAGGTGGGATGTCTGTATCTCCTCCACTCTCCCCCAAGCCTGTGGAATTACACTCCCTACCCCCCCCAACCCCCCAAGCACCTGCAGCAGGTGCCTTCCTGGGCATTGGCAGCACGGCCGGAGGCCACGTATCTGAGTTATGCGTGTGACACCCTGCGCACCTTGTGGCTGCTCAGGGGACATTAGCCCCTGCTGTGGCCACCGACACTTCTGTCTCTCCTCCCTGTCTTCAGCCTCCGTCTCCCCATCTAACAGGGAGGCCACACAGCCACCCCACGGGGGACTGAGGCAGAGTTCAAAGTGTGCCTGCTTTCACCATCTCTGAGACTCTCCTTGGAAAATACCCAGAGGGTTCCTTCCCGAGGACGATACCATCGTCCATGGGCTTGATGGAAGCCTCCAGGAAGGCCCCCGCATTCCCTGGCTCTAGGCACCATCTGAGCACAAGTCCGTGGGAGAGACAGTGCCGTCTTCACGTGCTCCAAAGGGCTGGAGACAGGGACACTGCCGGGAATCCAGGTGCGGTCCCTCTTCTGCCACCAAGTGGCTGTGTGACCTTAGAACCTGTGACAGGAGCACCTGGATGGCTTAGTGGGTGGAACTTGCGAATCTTGATCTTGGGGTGGTAGGTTCGAGCCCCACATTGGGTGTAGATTACTTTTTTAAAAATCCTGAAAGAAAAAGAAGAAAGAAAGAAAGAAAGAAAGAGAAGGAAAGGAAGGAAGAAAAGAAAGAGAAAAAGAAAAAGAAAAAGAAAGGAAGGAAGGAAGAAAAATGAAAGAAAGAAAGAAAGAAAGAAAGAAAGAAAGAAAGAACCTGTGACAGGCAAAGAGGGGAAGAACACTGAAGCGGGAGGGTTTGTCCGGACGCCCTGAGGTCAGGACTGAGAACCGCTCTCCTTTGGGGGTAGGCACCAGAACCTTCATCTGGCGCACCGACGAGGTACAGGTCCACCCCGGAGAGGGAGGGGCCGTGGCCAGTCCTGGACCTACCTCGTCTTTCTGCGCCCCTCCTTCCAGCTGGTTCCACCAGGTGGGGTCGGGGAAGGGGAGGATGCGCCCCTGGTTGTGCGTGGGTGCGTGCACGTGTGCGTGCATTCCCCGGTGCGGGGCTCCGCATGCCCCCCTCCTGCCCAGCGTCCGTCCGTCCGTCCGTCTGTGGGGAGGCTCACACCCCGCGGGCCCGGCGCTGGCGGCGAGGAGGTTTTGAGGAAGACCTGAGCCACCCCCTCGCACCCCTCCCTGACCCAGAGCACCCCCAAACTGGCCCCGCACGCGCATCTTTCAGACTTTGTAGCTGTTTTTATTATTAATATTATCTTTTCCTTTAAGCATCCCTTTAAGGGTGAAATGAAATCCAACCATTTACAGAGAAAATGATTTCAGAATGTACATATTGATTTTCCCTTACAAAAAAAATAATACTATTATCATTGGTGTCCTTAAATTATACATTTCCCAGGGCCCTGCCTTCTGCTTGGGGAAGTCCTGTATCCCCTCCCCAACCGTCACCTTTGCCCCCAAAGCTCTCCCACACCTGCCCCTGGGAATGGACATGACCTGTGGGCCGGCTGAGCCTCCTGAGTCTAGAGGTCATAGGGCCAGTGGTTCCCAGGGAAAGACACCTGGTTATGGCGACAGGGCCGGCAGTGTGCCCGCCCTCACACATTCACAGTTTGGTTTCCTTTCATACTGGGGGCGTGGCCCGGGGCTCCCCTGCCCGCCCCCCCACCCCCCACCCCCCAGAATTCCCAGTGTATGAATGTGAGTATATGTGAAACTCTCCAACCCCACGCCTTGCCCCCCGCCCCCACCCCCACTCTTCTGATGGCTGCTGTCTCCACCCAATGGCCAGGTCTCCACTCGGCAGTGACCACGAACAGGGTTCTGGGTCTGAGAGGGAAGGTGGGTCCTAGCAGATCTGAGCTCCTCCCCTCTTCCTTCCCCTGCCCCGGAGCTGGTGAACTGGAGGCCAGGGACCCCTGCCAGCCTGGGGAGGGGGCATGCCCATAGCAGCCGAGGGTGCCAGGGGCACGAGGTGAGGAAGCCCTCAGGAGGGAGGCCCTGGGCTGGGACTCAGGCACGATTCAGGAGCCCCCAGAGACTGCCTGCCCCCAGAGACTGCCTGTCCAGGGGGTGAGAGAGGTGGCTGGGAAGGCAGGCCCCGGTCTGGGTTGGCCCAGAGCCACAGGGACATCCTGATTTCTTTTGCCACTTCTCAGATCCAAGAGGGACTAGCGGGACTGCTGTAACTCCAAGGGAGGGGTTCCCTCAGGGCACCCTAAAGACTTGCTTGGGGTGGGAGACTGGAGGCCATAGGGCCCTGCCACCTGATTCATGCCTGCCTGCCTGCCGGCCGGACGCTGCTCTGCGGCCAGCTCCCCAGACCACACCCACGCCAGACAGTTCTCTGGACAGAGCTGAGCCAGAGGAGACCCCCTCCCCTTCTGGCTCGTCAGGAAACCCCAACAAGACCCCCAGAGACAGTCCTGGCTGGAGGCTGGGTGGGATGGGATGGAAGGATATGGTGGGGACCAAAACAGGCTGGGGAGGTAGTGAGCTCTCAGCTGTTCAGCCCTCGGGCCCGGAGGATTCTCATTCCTTGGACTGAAAGACAGACAGACAGACAGACCCCGCATCCCCCTTTACCCTTGCTTGCTAGGCTCCCCGAGGGCTTTGCGCCTCCGTCACTTTGGGGGAGCTGTGAGGGGCTGTGGCCACAGGCTCCAGGTCCCGGGGAAGGGGAGGCCTGGGCCCTGCCCCCACATCCATACAGAAGCATCTATTTACAGGGACACCCCAATACAGACACACACAAGTACACACCAAACATGCACACATGCCCATAAATACACACACGCACACACAAACATGTCCCGCTCCACAGGCAGGCTCTGCATCCTGGCATGGCTGGGTGAACATCTGTGGGGGCCTCAGGAGGGCGGTGTCTCACCCCTCCTTCAACTGCAGGCTCTCACTGCCCCCCCCCCACCAGCTCTGGACTGGCAGTGAATGGGGGCAGGAGCAGGTGCGTCTAAGAGCTCTGAACTTGAGAGGAGGATCCTAGGACTGTGTTAGTCATTCTGACGCTCTCTCCCCATGCCCCTCCCTCTGTGCCAAAGATGCTCCTGGTCTCCGTGCTCTCCTCCTTCCTTTACTAAGAAGACTCTCAAAGCTGAGGCTGGGCATGTGGCTGAAGACTCCCTTTCCCAGCTTCCCTTGCAGCTGCTTGTGACCACGTGACTAAGACCCGGCCAGTGAGATGCGATCGGAAGCGACCATGCCATGCTGGCTCATGCCCTTAACGGGAAAGGACATGTGCTTCTCTTGCCCTTCTCTGCTTCTCCCAGGCTGGGATGCACATGTGATGGTGGGAGCTGAAGCCACCGCTCTGTCCAGAACTGGAAGGTGTGTATGTGGGAAAAAGCAGAGCTGCCCTACTGGATCTGGACCATCTCCCTCTGGACAGTTAAGCTAGAAACAAGCTTGTCTTGCTTAAACCATTGTGTTTGGGGGCCTCTTAATGGCAGCAGCTTAGAATCTAACCAATACATCCCCTGCCCCCATGAGATAAACGGAGGGGAATGAGATGACATAACTGACCTCAAAGTCCTTCCTGGTCCCAGGCAGCCTGTGGGCCCTTCCTGGCTCTAGCCAGCCCCGAGCAGGGGCACAAGGGTGACTCTATCAGAGACGGTGGAGGGCTGGGGCTGTGGGTCCCAGTGGGAAGGGGTGATGGGGAACCTCTGCCTCCCCTAGGCCCCCTCCCAGGCCGGCTTGACGGTCCAGCCTCCGGCTCCCATCCCACCCCGAGAACTGGAGTCTTGGCCTTGCGAGGGCTGAGCGGGCAGCCCACAAGACGACAGTATAAAAAGAAAGACGGAATGTCAAGGCCAGGTTTGCAACCAAAAGCAAGACTCCCCGGGCTTCGGCAGACTCCAGGCCCTACCCCACGGGTGCTATCCAGCGCAGGGGTGTCCTGCGGGCAGAGCTCTCTGCTCCCTCCGGCTCAGCCCTTCCGAGGACACTGCGCTTCCTCCCAGCTGGATGCTCCTTTACATCCCTCCCACCTTGCTGTCCCCTCTTCCTCCTGCACCCGAATGCACCCATTTACAGAGCCCCGGGACCTCCCGGCCTGCCCACCTTCCCGCTGCAGGTCCAAAGCCCCAGGAGGCCCAACGGCAGGTTTCTCCCCGGCCGGGGCCGCAGCTCCCGCGTGGCTGGCCTGGGGAGCTTCTCCTGCGGGTCCCCTTCCCCGACCCTGCCCGCCCTCCCCGGCTACCCAGTAACCGTCATGCACTCTCCGTTGGCACCTCCTGGCCACAGCACTCTGGGTGGACGGAAGGGCTGGACTCCCCTCTCCTGACGAGGAAGGATGCTTTGTGAGCTCACCGGCCTGGCCCTGGGTTCCCAAGGGCTCGGTCCTCTCGGGAACCAGGCAGCCGGCAGAGGGAGGCAGGGAAACAGCAGGAGGGGCTGCCGCCACCCCCTCCCCCCCACCCCGCCCGCCGGCTCTTTGCAGATCTCGCAGCCTTAGCCTTCGACCACATCCGATCTGCCCCTGGCGGGCGGCCTTCCCTCGGGCCCCCTGTTCCGCCGCCCACCTTCTGCCGTGCTCTTGGGCTCCCGGTAGGGGTTATCCAGCAGGTAGCGGAACTGGGCGTAGTTGCTGAGCAGGTACTTAGGGGCGTACATGTGTTCGCTGGGGTCGGCCGGCGGGTACTCCTGCCGCGTGCCGTCGAACCAGCCGCCCGTGCGGATCAGGCTCCGGATGTAATTGAGGTCCCGCTTGTCCTCGTAGTCGCCCCAGCGGGGGAAGTCGCCGTTCTGGGCGGACACGAGCTTGAAGTAGATGCCCTCGGGCGTGAAGCACCAGGAGCAGTGCCAGCCGGCGAAGTGCAGGGGGCTGCCCAGCGACCACTGCACCAGGATGTGGCCGGTGCGGTTCTCGTACTGGCGGAAGTTGGGCATGGTGTAGTACTGGCGGCGGCGCAGGCGGATGCCGTCCAGCCCGTACACCGTCTGCAGCATGTCCACGGTGCAGCCCGACACCACCTCCAGGGTGCCCGGCTGCTTCCAGAAGAAGCCGTAGAGCGACTTGCGCATGTGGAAGGCGAAGGGCTCCGTCCAGCCGTCGTACAGCTTGAGGAAGAGCACGCCGTCGCGCGCGGGGATCTCGTCGGCGTCGTCGATGATGAAGACGTCGTCGGGCCGCAGGTTGCGCAGCCGCGACACGCCGTCCTGCGTCAGGAAGGTGCGCAGGTAGTCGTCGGCGATCCAGCCGTCCTGCCGCCCGCCCAGCGGGAAGTGGTCCAGGAAGACGTAGAGCACCTTGTGCCGGATGTACTCGAAGGTGCCGTTGGTCAGCATCTCGCGGAACTTGAGCGGCCGCGGCTCCCCGTACGCCGTGAAGTTGGACTCGCACACCACGAACGCGTCCACCACGTCGCCCAGCTCGTGGAAGCGCACGTCCAGCAGGTCGAACTCGTGGTTGACGTTGATGGCGTTGATGACCCGCCGCGGCACCTCCCGGGGCACCAGGCGCTCCTTGGTGGGCAGGTTGGAGTACTGCACCACGGTGGGCACGCCGCAGCTGGGCCCGTGCCAGCCCGGGAGGCACACGCACTCCACCCACTTGCGCCGCGCGCCGCGGGCCCCCGGGCGCTCGCGGGTGCTCAGCAGGTGCCGCGCGGGGCCCCGGGCCGAGGAGCCGTCGGCGCCCTCGGCCTTCTCGTCGGGCCGCCCCGACGGGGGCTTCTCCAGCATCTTGGTGCCCGGTTTGAAGCAGACGCCGCCGGCCTTGGTGCGGACGAAATACTCGGTGGTGTCCTCGGGCAGCACGAAGTCCACCCGGTGGAGCTCCTCGGTGGCCTTGCTCGGCGACAGGGGCTGGAGCAGGGGCGAGTGGGAATAGAGCGGCGTTCGCAGCAGGTCGGGGCTACCCGGCTCCGGGCTGGCCTGGGGCGTGACGGGGGCATTGTTCCAGAAGAAGCTGGACACGAGGTTCGGGCTGAGGGAGGCCAGTTCCCGGGGGAAGGTGACGTAGGACAGGGTCTTAAAGAAGTGCAGGAAGGAGATGAGGCACAGGCCGGCCATACAGAACATGAGAAAGAGCTTGTAGCGTCTCATCTTCATTCTGCAGTAAAGAGGGAGACAGCAGCCGGGTCAGGGGGTCTGCAGACCCGGGTGACCGGAGCCCGAGGCCCCTCTCCTAAGGAAGGGAGCCTGAGGGAGCCTCTGCCGCCACCGTGTCTGTGAACGTCCTGGCCAGTGCCTGGCGCCCTTGCATGAGGTCACTTCCTGTCCCCCAGAAGTCTAGCCTGGGAATCCCACTCGCTGTACCAAGTACCCCTGGAAGCCCCCCAGCCCCACCCCGTCAAGGAAATTCCCCTCCTGGCGCGGGACCTCCTCCCTGTTGGCTCAGCCCTGCCCCCCCAGACACTGCCAGGTCAAACACCCCCCCTCCTCCCCTGCAGTCTGATCTTCTACCCGGCCTGCCCACCTTGACCCGACCAGCTGCACCGCTAGGCTTTGCTCCAGCAGCAACAACACCCGGCAGGGCTGAACTTGCCCCCGGGGGGGGGGGGGGGGCTCCCAGGCCCCAAGGGAGGGAGTGCGACCGCTGACTTGCCCCCCACCCCGCCCTGCCCCGGAACCGCCCAGGGTGCTGTTCTTTTTTTCCCCGTTGGTGTGGATATGTTGACACATCAGTTCCTTTTCACTAAAAAATATTCACAGGCCTCAAGGAAACACATTGAACTCTAACACACTTAAGAAGGGTAAGTACAGGTGCCCGTTTCACTCCGCCCTCTCCAGACCGGTCTCCCCACACAGCTTGACCTGTCTGACGTGTGTTGCTGGGTTTTATATGCAACATTTCTGTTCTTGCTTTCCTATTTTTCGTAAATAGCATCATACTGGACACTAAGCGCACTCGAGTTGTTTTCCCCAATCCATGACGGATGAAACAGACTTTCGTATCAGTAGTTAATAAATCTGCCATTTCCTTTTAAATCCCACATAATATTCCACGGTTATTTTGAATGAATCACTGTCTATTCATGAGTGAGTCATGACTACAACCATTCTCTATTCATTTATGCAGTGTGATTTATCGATTCGTTTGCTTTTATTTATTTATTTATTTAGGAGAGAGAGAGAGAGAGAGCACCAGCAGGGAAGAGGGGCAGAGGGGCAGCGGGGGGAGAAAGAGAGAAAGAGAATCTTAAGCAGGCTCCTCCTTCAGTCGGGGCTCGATCCCATGACCCTGGGATTGTGACCTGGGCCTCAATCAAGAGTGGGACGGTCAACGGACTGGGCCACCCGGCTGCCCCAGTTTTATCAATTAGTTGATGGCTGGGGAATGGACAGCCTTGTATATTGTCTTTGACAGTTTAAGTAAATGTTCCAGACACTCTTCACTCGGTCTCCCCTAGGGCTAATGTCTTATATATCACCATGGTACATTTGTCATAACTAAAAAATGGAAATGGCCACATTACTATTAACTAAAGTCCACACTTTATTCAGATGTGCTACTTATCTCGTGAATGAGCCCGTGTAGCGAGACGGCACTTCTGACTGTAAGCGTCCAGCTTACTTTGTCCCGGGGCCCAGGGAGGCGGGCAGGCAGGCTGGAGGCTACACCCATTTGGCCGAGTAGGACCAACGACTTGGTTGGATGACCTACAGGGTCGCTGGAGGGGCTAGGACAGAAACCCGGGCTTTGGCATCTGGTGTTTTCATTTCCCCTTCCGTAGATCCCTATGAGTGAGACACTGCCCTTCCACCTAGAACATTCTTTCCCTTAAAATGTTCCTTTCTGTGGCTTCTCTTCCCTTCTCGGGGTCATTTGGGCGCCTTCCTGCCATACTCTGCCCTCCACTTCCTAACTCTGAAGGCAGCAGGGTAGAAAGAGGCACACTTGTCTTCAAACTTCTGTGACCTCAAGAACAGCTCACCATCCTAAACGTCAGTTTCTACACTTGTGAAATGGGTACAGTGTTCCTGGTGGGCAGCAGGTGCTCAATAAACTTCCATGCTTTCAATGCTGGAAGATTCCAACGTTAATTTTCTCTAAGCTGCGTGGTCATAACGCACAGAATCATGACATGTTTGACCTAGAAAACATTTAAGAATCACCTCCTTCAATCCTTTAATTTTCTAGAGGAGGAAACCAGGACCTAGGGGGCTTCAGGGACCTGCCTGAGGTTACAAAGCAGGGGCAGGAACCCGGGTGGCTTGACTCCTGTGCTACATCCCCTTCCCGGCCTCACCTTGGTGAGGAGTCCTGAGCAAGCTAGTGAGAACAGTGGGGTCGCCAATCCCACTGGCCAGGGTACTTGTGCTGTCGGGTCCAAGGGGACCCACCTCCTCTAGTTTGAATGCCTGGGCGCTCCTGGAGCCTGCCCAAGGGTGACCTGCACAGCTGACTGCAGACAGGCAGGACAATCGGGGGTGGGGGCCTGACCTCTGCTAAATGTCAGCTTGCCCTAGGGCCAGGGTGGGAGGGGCCGGTCTCCACTGGCTTTTGGGAAGACAGGAGGGAGGGGCTGCCCCTTGGCAACCTTCTGAAGCAGGTCGTCTGGGCTCCTCTCTCTATCAGGGATTCCAGCCCTACTCTGGCAAAGTGAGACCAGATAGACCAGGTCAGCAGGGTGGGTGCAGGGGCAGAGGGGTGAGGCCCGATACAGGCGGGTAGATAGGAGTTCTTGCTGTGGCGGACACCAGGCAGAAGGCAACACTGAAGACTGATGTCAGCACAGCGGAAGCCTCCACGGTGACCCGCCAGAGGGCTTTGAGGACCTATTCAGGCAGCCCTGATCCTTCTGGCAGGCTGTTTCCACCCCCGCCTTGGAACCTGCCTCCGTGGAGCACACCCCGATCCTGGCCCCCGCTGGACTGAGCTGGCCCATGAGCCGTGGAGGGCAGGGTCAGGCTGCCACTCAGACTAATTCCTGTAGCCGAGGTCACACTGACCCAGCTGCCCCTCGGTTCCCGGGCCAGGCTGGCTTTCAGTATCTCGTTACGCCTGGCCAGATGTGCCCTGCGGAAGACAGACTCACCTGTGCCTGGGATCCCCCTTTCACGGGGGCTTTCAGCGGGCGGCCCCCTGATGAGGCCCGGGCCTGGCTTGCTGCTGGGAATGAAGGAGCCGAGTGGGGCTCCCGTGTTGCTCTGGCGGCTGAGGAGACTCAGGTGGTCGGCCTGGAGCAAGCCAGTGCCTCACAGACCAGACTTCCTGGGGCGCCTTCGCTTCTGGCTTCACTCTTACTCTTCTTGTCCTGATCCCTTCTTATCTTATCTTCATGTATTTTGAAAAGTGCTCCAAACACATTTTTTTTTTTTTTTGACTGAGTGGCATATAAATAGGAAACTGAATAAATAAAGCATCGGCACCCGTGGTCTCCTGTCTCATCCACCCTGGGAGGCTACTGTAACCACCCATTTCACAGATGGGGAAACAGGCTCGGAAAGGTGACGAGACTTTTCCCAAAGGACGTTAAGCAGGTGGCGACGTCAGGACCCGAACCCACTTCCGCTCTCATGCCAGCACCTCTCTCCCTCCTTACGGCCAAGGCTAGATCCCTCCAGGTGGCCCAGCTGTGAGCGAAATCCATGGAACCAAACTAGGCCCCAGCTGACAGCATTTCTACCTCTGTCCGAACGCCTCTTCGAGAAACACCCAGCGGTAACAATAAAGCTGATGGCCACTGACGCTTACAAGCCAGCGATTGTCCCGAGCACATTACACACTTGACCTCACTGGATCCTCTCAACAGGAAGCAGGTGCTATGCTATTGCCATCCCCATTTTACAGATGAAGAGACTGGGGACAGAGAGATGGTATAATTTGCCCGCTGTCACACAATTAGGGAGGGTCAGGCTCTGTGGGATCAGCTATGGTAAACCTGTCCCGAGCCCCCTCCATCTGCCACACTCAACCCAAGTAGGTTGACACTCATGAAGAGTCTACTGGTGACCCAGTGGATGGAACAGGCACCGTCGCATCTGACCCACACGCTACCCCACAGGCTGCTCACCCAACCCATATCTTCCATTCACTCAGCGACTGCTTATCAAGAGCCCGCTATGTCCCAGGCACTGTGCAAGGCCCTGGGAACACAGGGGACAAGGCAGACGAGGACCCCCACCTCCATGCAGCACACATGGGGGTGAGTAAGGCAAGGGACTGCAATAAACTAGAAATCAACGAGTCAGGTAATAACTTGAGCAAGAGTAGTGCTCCGGAGAAAAAGCAGGGTAAAGGATTGGGAGGTCACATGGCTTCACTGACAAACGGGGGCCAGTGCAGGCCTCACTGAGAAGAGGAGACTTAAGGAAGAGAAAGACTTGAAGACGACAAGAGGGCAGGGGATGAAGGTTCTGGGCAGAAGGAACAGCCGGTGCTCAGGAGGGAGGGATGCGCCCAGATCACACATAGCCTGGGGCCACAGCAGGAAATGTCGCTTTCACGGAAGGATTCTGATCAGAGGAGGAACATGACCCGACTTGGGTCTGGGGAGGCTCACTCGGGCTGCTCTTTTGAGAACACACTGTTGCCTGAAGAATGGAGCGGGGAGAACAATGAAGAGGCCCCAGCACTGTCCAGGCAAGACAAGAGTGGCTTTCACCAGGGTGGGGGAGAGGGCTGCAGAAAGTGCTCCGATTCTGCTGGATTTGCCAAAGACCTGGATGTGAAGTGCGAGCGAGGGGTCAGGACCTAGAAGGATGCAGTAGTCTTTGACTGGGGTGGGGGCCACCCCTCAACAGCCTTCATGGAGATGGTAAACGGCAGAGCTGGGCTTTGAGACGGGCTGTCTCTGCAGGGTCCTCGCTCTAACCCTCACCTCAGCATCCTGCCCAGCAGATGCAAACATGGAGGCTGAGTGAGGGGCGTGGCCAGCCACACAGCTGGCTAATGGCAGAGTCTGGCTGTTGACCTTGGTTCTCTGGACCCAAATCTCATGTCCTTTCCATAGTATGCTTGGTCTAGAAGCTTCACAGTTTGGATGGGAGTGGAGGTGAGCAATACGTTGGATCTGGGAGTAGGAGTTGGGCTGGGGGGCACTGTCCAGCTCACCGCTCTCCAACCTCTACTCCTGCCTCCTGGCATGTTTGAGTCCCTCTAAGAACTCAGGACTCCAAGAGGGGTGTGGTGGTCAGGACCTGTCTGGAGAAACAAGTTTAACTGAGGAAGGACTTGGGGTCTCTAATGGGCTCGCCCATGGCCCTCCAAGGCCCTGGGCACGCAGCTCCCTGAGGACAAAACCCCTGTCTGAGTCCCTCCTCCTACAGAGAATGATCTTAGGCAACTCAGAGGCCACAACTTAGGCCCTTACTCATCTCAGTGAAATTCACCCCATACTTCTCAGGTGCTTGCTGTGTGTCAGGGCTGGCCTCCCTTGAGACCAAGTGCCTCCTGTCCCAGGTCACAACCTGGAGGAACCATCCCGAGCTCTCCCAACCCTCTTCCCGACTCCCTGCATCAGCCTCTGGGCTCATAAAGCCACTGTGAACCCGAGCCTCAACTCCCTGATCTACGAAATGGATATAAGCATTCCTGTCCTGCCCACTTTTCTGTTTGTTTGCGGCTTCAGCAACAGAAATTTATTTTCAGTTCTGGAGGCCAGAAGTCTGAGACCAAAGTGTCCGCAGACTTGATTCCTTCTGAAGAGGGAGAATCTGCTTCATGCCTCTCCTCTAGCGTCTGGTGGTTTTGCTGGCCATCTCTGGCATCCTCAGCTTGTAGAAGCAGCACCCCATCTCTGCCTTCACCGTCCCATGGTACCCTCCCTGTGTGCACGTCTATGTGCACAAATTTCTCCTATCAGGACACTAGTCATATTGGATTAGGGGCCCACCCCACTCTAACATGACCTCATCTTAATTTGACTAATTACAGCTGTACTGAACCCATTTCTGTCCTGCCCCCTTCAAATGAGACACCAAATCGGGGAGACCAATCCATAGCCCTGTCCTGTTCGCAACGCTCACCACGCTGGGCTCACCTCCCCTGACATCTGTCTCCCCAGCGGGACTACCAGCTCCCTGGGGCAGGGAGCTGTACAAAAAGCTCAAGCAAAAAGCACCCTGCATTGAGGTCTCCTCAGTGCGTTCACCATCACTTCCGTGCACACAGACTCTGGAACCAGACTGCCTGGTCCAAATCCTGGCTCTGCCATCTCCTATCTGTGCGGCCTTGGGCAAGTTCACAACTTTCCTCCTTTTTCATCTATAAAGTGAGGGTTCAGTAATACCCCATGTAAAGCACTTGGCACATAGTGAGTGCTAAATAAACTTTAACTCTTCTTACTCCCATTGCTATGCCCCAGCCTGGCAGAGAGCAGAGAGAACCTTCGGGTAAGGGCATGGCTGGAGCAAAGGCTTGGAGGTGAGCCTCTGGCAAAGCCTGGGCCCTGGTGGGTGCTGTCCTGTCCCAGAGGGGAACGGAGCAGAGCAGGGGCTCAGTAAGTGAAGCCTAGGCTGAACCTGAGCCTGACAGTGGAGGGGCTGAGAAGCAGCTCCCCACTTCCCGGGATGCTGGGGAAAGGAGGAAGAAAGAACTGTCAGGCTCTCTAGGAGCTTCCCCAGGCCCCCCCCCACCCCCAACCCCGTACACACATACTCCATGAGTTGTACCCAGCCCCAGGAGCCTGGGTCTCCTGCATGAAGTTGGCAGGGGATGGGCTGGATGCTTCCTGGTAGCCAGATAATCAGGGACAGGGGAGGCTAAGGCTGATCCTGACCCAGGACGGTGACAGGATCAGCCCAACCTGGGCCTCCTCTTCTTGTGCTGACTTGTGGCTGTAGCCATGCCCCAGAAGGTACCCCTGGGCAGGTTTTCTTCTTTCCCTCCCTCTTCCCACATCTTCCTTCTCCTCCTTGTGCCCTCTTTCTTTGGGCTCTGCTTAGAAGGTTGATTGGGTGAGGGAGGGAATCAGATGAACTCAAACCCCACAAGCCAGCAACGACCTCAGGGTCAGGGCTCAGGCTGAGTCCAGTGGGGGCTCTTGGCCAGAGAGAAGACAGGTGCTCCCTGGAGACCACAAGCTACATCTGTGGGCCTTATCAGGCTGGCAGCAGCCTCCTGGGTGCAGACACACCCTGACAACTGTCATCGGGTGATGAGAGGTTCCCATGGAGCTCTCCATGGTCCTGAGCTTGCCTGCGCTGACCAGGGTCCTAGCTCAGCCCTGGGAATGCCCTCTGCCAGCCTCTCACTGGCCCCTGCCAGCCTCCTCTGTGGTTCAGTGGCTCATGTCCTAATGGCCACTTCCCTTGCCCACCACCCTCTGACCCCCTTCCCTGCCTGCCTCATGACACCTGATCCCTGGTGTCCTCAGTTCTGGAACAACCATGGGGCACTCAACTCCTACAACTGGAAGAAGGGACCAGCTGCACTCTATGTCCAGCAGCAGAGAGATCTGACACCTAGTAGGTGTTCAGGACGCTCTGGGAAATGTCCACTGGGGAAACCTTGGAGGTTGCACAGCCCACCTTGTCTCCACTCTTGGGCAAGAACTGGCCCATCTAAAACCCCCGGCCTGGGAGCACCTTTGAATGCAACCTCACGGCCTCTCCAGGAATTAGTCCATCTGCTTGAAAGGGCATCTTGATTTTGCGCTGAAGTCCGCCTCCCTGTGCTCACCTCTACCCTACATTCTAGTCCTACCCCATGTGACCCAAGGGCTCCGCCCATCTCCATGGGGGAGGCAGGAGGTGTATCTTTGCATCAAAGTGCCTAAGACACAGAGTAGGCACGACGGTTGTGATGTCAGATCTGAACACTGCCTATGATTTTGACAAGTTATCTTACCTCTCCCTGCCTCAGTTCCCCTTCTCTGTAAAACGGAGGTGTAATACTCCCTACCTCATAAGGTTGTTTTGAGAATCAAATGAGTTAATCCATGCAAAGGACTAGTAACTGTGCCGAAGCATACAGTTAGTGCTCAGTGAGCAGTGGCCTCCATTGTTACTGGAAGTCAGAAAGATTTCATTTGAACCCCAAAGCTGTAATTTCCTGTGTGCTCTTAAGCAAGTTACTTAGCTTCTCCGAGCCTCAGTCTTAGATGAAAAAGGAAGATATCCTCTCCCATGCAGTCCTGTGGGAGATCTGGATGAGCCATGGTGTCCAAGCATCCTGCAAGGAGCCTAGCAACTGGTAGATGCTCTAAAAATGCCTGTCTCTTTTCTTCAGTTTGGCTTTCCTGCCAGACACCCAAATGTAGATGATACAACTGAACATGCCAGGCCTTGCTCCTGGCCAGCTTTGTTAAAGGACTGGGCCAATTGGAAGGCTGCTTACTACTGACTGGCACCCAACACCCTACAAGGCATTCTCAGTGACTCATCTGGCTTTCAGAACCCAGGGAATGTGGAGCCCACAGAGGTCCAGACTCCTCTCCCAGGGTCGGAAGGGTCCTGGTGTAAGAATATTGGCCACACCCTCACCCGAGGCCCATGCCAAGTGCCCATCTGGCCTCTGCTTGTCCAATTCTTAGCACCACCCATTCCAAGCACGTTGGGCTGCTAGAAATCTTCCTTCTGTTGACCTAAATCAGCTTCCCTGGAGCTGCTGCTACTGCTTCCGGGTCCTTCCTTGGGGTTAAGCAGAGCAAGTCAGCGCCGCAGGGATCAGAAGACTCCGGGACTAAATAAGGGTCCTTCCAATATGAGGTTCCATGATCCCACATAGGGAGACGGGCAGAGGAGGCAGCTACGGAGTACGACAACTTCCGGAGTCCTGGCAAGATGTGAGAATGGCTGACGCTGTATCTATTTCTTTACCCCTCATTTTATCCATTCTTCGGCTCGAGTCCATCAGGCAAAGCTCCATAAGGTCAAGCCAACACGCGAGGGTCACCCTACAGCCAGCACATCATCCAGGCCACTGGTGAGCATTTACCAAGAACTTGTAGTGTGCCGGGCACTGCCACCGCAATGGCTGGAGAAACTGGGGCCCGATTCCTGGGGCCAACCCTGGAGGAAGGTACGTGAGTCTCCACTTTATAAATGAGGAAATGGATGCTTCAGGAGGTTAAGCTACTCGCTCAGGTACACAAGGCTGGTGGGAATGAAGCAGATGGAAACCAAGATTCCCCAAGCCTCCTGCACCTGCTGACAGGCAGACCTGGGAGCCAGTGGGGCTGCAGATTTGGGGATTCTGCCCCAGGCTAAACACAAGTGGCTTGGCTGAGGGAGGGTCTGGTGTATCATGACGCCCAGTCCCCAGGACTTCTACTCCCCAGTCTCTCCAGAGAGAAGTCAGCTTAAAGGGCCAGCCCTGGCCAAGGACCCCATCTGCCCAGCAACTAGAAAGTCCTGGCAAACCTTGTTCACCATGGGGCAGGTGGGAGAGCTGCTGCTCCTATCCACAGATAAGGAAACCAAGGCCCGAAGGAGATGCACAGCTACAATGGGAGCCAGTTCTTGACCAGCCAGATGGGGCACCCAGGCCACTCCCCTGGGCACAAAGATCCGGGCCCTACTCTTTCTGCTGGTACAGCTCCAGGGCAGGGGCCCGGCTGAAGGCTCAGCCAATGCCCATGCCCAGGAGCTCTTTCCGTGATGAACCCTCCCCCTCCCCATACTCCACAATGAGCCAGCATGCCCTGGGCCTCTCTCCTTCCTCCAAACCCCTCCCCTCCAGAACTCCGCCTGGTCCCAGCCCCCTGCCAGCTGCTGGAGAACTTTCCCACAGTGTGGTTAGCATGTGCCTGAGAAAGTTAGTTCCCAAGGCTGGGACCTGCCCTCAGCGACCTGGGGCCTCCTCTTTCCCCACTGGTCGTTGGCCCACCGAGGATATCAGTGTCTGCTCCCCAGAGGCCCATGGGTAGTGAAGATATAGAACATTTCCACCATCCCGGAATGTTCTATTGGATAGCACCGAGGCTAAACAGATCAGTCATCCTCAGGCATCAGCCAATGGGGTGGCTTTGCTCAGAAGCCTGCAGTGGTTCCCAGCCTCCAGCACTGAGGCTCGTGGCTGTTGTGACCCCTGCCTCTTGAGATCTGCCCCTACCTTCCCTCATTCATGTTAACATGGCGGTCACCACTTATCACGTGCTTAAATGATGTGCCAGCTGTCAGCTGGGGGTTTTACACATACTTGACCCTCCCAGCCATCATGGGGGTAGGACTTATTATCCCCGCTTTACCCAGGAAGAAACTGGAGCTCAGAGGGCAAAGCCACCTGCAGAACATTCCTCTGCCCACCTGTACACATCCACTGCTCTGTAGGGCCTGAGAGCCACACAGCCTTCCACTTACAGTGGGGCGGTGGCGGGGGGGGGGGGGGGTGTGGAGATGTTGGCCTCATCCCCAGGCCACTGAAGGCTCTGAGTGGGGCGACTCCCTAAGCCTGTGCCTGAGGGTGGCCTATGTCAGCTTCCAGAGCCATCCAAGAGCACACTCTGCGCTGTCCAACACACCCGCCATTAGCCCCATGTGGCTGCCGAGCACTTGAAATTGACTGGGAGTCTGAGGCGCTAATTTACAACGTAACTTAATTTGAATTTTAGTTTAATAGCCGCGTGTGCTAACAGCTACTGCATTGGAGCCCACAGGTTTGGACCAGACTGGGGAGAACAGGGCAGGGAGATGGGATGACAGCACCAGCCCTGTGGGAATGGGGGGCTGGCCACGGGAGGGGGCGGCGTGATCGGAGGAGAGGATGCTCATCGGGACAGCTGCGGTGCAGGAGGCGAGGACGCAGCCTGTGGCCTCCGGCCTGGGACACAGGACCAGGGTGGGGAGGGGTAGCGAGCTGCCGTGACAAAGTGACAGAGGGAGTGAGCAGCAGGAGGGTCACGGCCTCACGGGCAAGAGGTGGGCTGGAGGTAGGACCTGGGGAAAGTCTGGGAAGGAGGAAAGGGAGGAAGAGAGCCCCAGTGCCTGGGGGTGGAGGGATGGGAGGGAGGCGGCTGGAGGCACTGCGACGGAGCTGTGGTGTTCAGGTCACAAGGCTGTGGTGAAGATTTCACTTTATTTTTTAAAGCTTATTTATTTTGAGAGAGAGAGAGGGAGACAGAGAGACAGAGAGAGCCTGCATATGTGAGTGGGGGAGGGGCAGAGAGCGAGAATCCCGAGCAGGCTCCATGCTGTCCGTGCAGAGCCTGACGTGGGGCTCGAACACACGAACTGATCATGACCTGGGCCAAAATCAAGAGTGGGACGCTTAAATGACTGCACCACCCAGGCGCCCCAGGATTTTAAATACAAGTGCCTGCAGCCCTGCCTGGAAGAGAGACCACCAGGTAGGTGCTTGTGAAACATCTGGTGAGGGGCATGTGATGAACGTCACAGGAGGGAGACTGAGGCATCTGTCTCTGGGAAGCAGACTCTTGGTGGGTGGCTTTGGGGAGGAGAAGATGGGAATAGACACAGACATACACAAACATCGCACGTAAAGGGCGATGTGGGCACTGAGAACAGGTATTCCCAAATCAGGTTCCATGGAACCTCACGGGGTCCTCCTGGGACCAGAGAATGAGGTGGGGCGGGGGGGGGGGAGAGGAGAGAGGTAACAAAGCCAGGGACGACCCCCCCCCAAAAAAAAAACCATCAAAAAGATGCTCTCTCAACTTCTCAATTTCATACATTGGCGTTCCTCGTAAGATTTTGTTTGCGGAAAACTTTTCTACACCAAAAACCGGTCTGAAAACCCCAGCCAGGCAGAGAAGGAACCGTGTGAACCTCAAAGGGCAGAGCACTGATGAATGCCCGCCCATGGTGGTGGTGGGCGTGCATTTCAGAAGCCCCACCCACCCTGCCCCGGGGGTGGGGTGGGGGGGCTCTGATGGCCTCACACACACAGCCTGGAAAGGAAAGTCACCAATTGGGCCTGGAGGAACAGCCATCCCAGGAGTGGGGAGTGGTCTTGCCCGAGCCCCCTTAGCGGTCCAGGGAGGGAAGGTGGACGGGTCCCAGCAGGAGTGCAGGCACTGTCGGGCCGGGGTAGGAGGAGCAGGTGGCGGCCACCCAAGTATGACCGCCAGCCACTGAGCCAGGGGCCATGTCTCCGCCAACCCCTGCTTCTGCCCCGTCACAGCAAACCTCAGCAGTGATCGGTCTTGTCCCCTGCCCTGTTCATTCCATTCCCACACTGTGCGTGTTCCAAGTCAAGCTGACCCTGTGTTCCCGGCGCCCAGCACGGGGCCCAGCCCAGACATTCGGTGGATGTTTGGGACAAGCCAGAGGGGTGAGCACTAAGGTAGAACAGGGATCGGGCTGTGTCCCCGTCAGCAGGGCCACATCCAGTCACGGGCTTGCCCGGTGAAGAATCAAGGGGCATAGCTGCCCTGGTGGGGGCTGGGCCGGGGTGGAGGGAAGGCGCCCAGGGGCTGGGAGGACCACAGTCAGTCACGGCGCTTCTGTCCTTCCCTAGGGTCGGTGGAGAGAGCAGATCGGTCCTGGCTTTTGGAGCTGGGGTTGCAGCGGGGCCCGGGACACACAGATGAAGTCCCGCCCCTAGAGCTCAGTCCGGTGGCGGGACAGAGGACAAATGACGAAAACGAACGACAGATGCCAGGTGTCAGGGGGGACCTCCCGAAGACAGGATGTTTCAGCTGAGACCCAAGAAGGAGCCACCTCACAGAGTGGGAACAGCATGTCAGGCAGAAGGCTGACAAAGGCCTGTGGGTTGGAAACTCCCAGTGCAGTGACAGCAAAGAGGCGGGGGGGGGGGGGGGGTTTGAGTCCTTGAAGAGCATGTGGAGCCCAAGGGGGTGACAAGGACCCCCCGCGCTTCGGGGACTGCTTGGACAGAAGCCTGGGCACCCCTGCTCACCCCTCTTGAGTCAGTAATCTGGATGCAGCTAAACCCTCTAACTGGGCAGGGCTGGACAGGTCTGGGGAGCAGTTGGCCCGGAACATTCCTTCCAGAAGATGGCGCCTCCATCATCATCACCTTCATGGCAGCTGGCACGTTCTGAGTGGCCTAGGTGCCTTCCTCCATTGGTCCTCACAGCCACCGGCTGGTGAGGAGACAGGCACAGGGGTTGAGGGACCTGCCTGAGACTCACAACCGGGACCAGCAGGACTCACGCCCACTCACCACCTCTGGGGGTCCTCACTCAGGAGGCAAGGTCTAGGCCGCTGCCTTCAGCCTTGCCCAGAGCAAGGAGCCCTCTCACCTCCACCTTAGCCCCCCGCGGGAGCCCGCAGGCCTGCCATTTGTGAGTCCCCAGCCTCCCTGGTTCCAGCAGGTGACTGGATCTGTTACGAGAGCGCTGGGCCCAGGAGAGCCGCATCGCCAAAATCCTTTCTGTCTGAGGCTCCCCTCCACCTGGCCCCCCCCCCCCCAGGGCAGCGCTCTGGCTGCAGAACAGTGACGTAAAACCACAAAGCCCAGGGGTTCACAAAGCCCAGGGTTTCCTGAAAGGCCGCAGGAGCCCCAGGGCCCCTTCCCTCTCCCCACCTGGTGACAGCAGAAACAGATCACCCTGGACAGGGTCCGGTGTAGGGATCTCTACTACCCTTCTGGTGCTGTAAACAGTCAGGAGACCTCCTTGGTGAGGCGTGGACTTCAGAAGGTTCTAGGGGGCCTGAAGTCCCTCAGGGAACCCGGCTCATGCCTGTACTGCAGACCCACCGCCCATGAGTACTGTCCTCCTAAGACTCACTATGTTTTCCCTAGTCCTGCTGGCCTGGAACTTCTGGAATTCTCAATCATCTTGGGAGGGTCCCATACCAGCCGCACCCATACTCCGGGGGTTTCTGTCTGCTTGCTGTTTGCCCGACCCCTCAGCGGCCTGTCACCACACAGGGGGAAAGAGAGGGCATGCCTGAGGCCCGTCCCCGCGCTGCTCTCTGGCAGAATGCTAACTGCTTCAGCTCCCTTCTCGAATTCCATCCCTATATCAGCCCCTTGGCTGTTACAGACAGGAAACAGGTTCAGAGGGTCTGAGTGACCAGCCTGGCTGGCCCTGTGAGTGGCAGCAGTGTGTCTGACCCAACCCTAGGGCCTCCTGCTCCCCACCATGCCACCCTGCCTCGGTACCCGCCTGGCCTCTCCCTGCCGGGGCCCATCTTGCCCTCCCCTGGCCCGGTACCTGCCTCGGGTCCCCGAGGTGGCACACCATAGGTGAGGCACAGTGTCCCGCTCCAGCTGCCACAACCCATGCCGGGCCGCTGTGGCTCGATGACAGCGGTTTCCTCGCTGGAGGCTGTCTCCTGCCCCCAGGCTGAGCACAAGCGGCAGTTAGGTGGCCATGTCCCGGGGACAGCCAAACTTGGCCTGGCCTCAGCTCTGGCCTTCACCTGGGCAGGTTTCCCGGCCCCACCTCTCCCCAGCTGGGTCACCTCGCTCAGGGCTCCAGTCCCCTCATCTGTACCAGGTAGAAACAGGTGGCCCAGTGGCAGTGAGGGCAGCCCCACCCCGCTGGAGCTGCTCTAAAGTGCCGGGTGCCGGGGCACATGGGTGCCGGGACGTGGGCGCGCTCTCAGTTTCCACCTTACTTACAGGGTGAGGGGCCTGGTAAACCACGTGTCTGTCTCCTCTTGGAGCCTCGCCTGCTCCCTCTGGGTGGCAGGTCACCCTGAACGGTTCCCGTACTCCCAAGGCACTGCTGGGCATTTTTGGTAGGGCACTGACGGGCAGTGGAGGAGTGGGGTACAGGTGGAAAAGGCTGGAAGTGCTCTCTACCGGGGGGGAACCCGGTGTCTCAAACCCAGTGTGGGCGTCGGGGGGCCAGAAGCGGAGCCTGAATCCTGACTGTCCCCCAGAAACCCTGCACCGTTCACCTGCGAGTGGGCTCAGTACTCAACAGCCCGTGGCCCGGATGAGACACTGGGGGCCCAGAGGAGACCAACTGTCCAGCCTGGCCCCGGGCCCACGTCCAGCGTTGCAAGGCGTTCATTCCTGGCGGTGGGGATGACCCTCTCCGGGCTCCTTCTGAAGAGGGTGAAGACAGAAATCAGAGCCTGGCCGAGAAGAGCTCTGGGGGACTCCTCCTCCTTCACACCCAGCTTAGCCCTTGCCTCCCCTGGGGAGCTGTCCTCAAGCCCAGCAAACTCAGAAGCCCGCCATCAGCCTGCAGAGAAACGTCCCGTCGGCCGGCCGTGCGGGCTGAGAGGGCCTGAGTCCCGCTCTCGGTGCCTGACAGTGAACGTCAGCTGAGAGGGTGCCAGTGTGGGAGGACCGCCCTGTCATCTCCGTGGTGCGGGCCGGCTGGGTGGGGCAGGGGTGGGTCCTGGGTGCCAGGAGGGGGAAGGAATGAGAAAAAGAGAAGCGCAGGGTCCAGCCAGGGTGAGGCCAAGGAAGCGGGGGGCGGGGGAGGGGGCACGAGCCTGTAACGACTCATTGGGCAGATCATTAACACGCACGGAGCAGCCAATTAGAGGAAAGTCAAAAACCCAGCTTCTTCTAATCCATGAACAGAATATGGTGCCAGTCCTTCCACAAAGTTCACTGACCCAGACCCCACGCAGGCTCATTGCTCACACCCCTGTGGGGCCTGCTGAGGCTCCTATACTTCTGCCTTGCGGCTCCCTGCCCAGCCCCTGGCCTCTCAGCCCCCGAGACCCAAATAACCCACCCACTGGGGGAGAGCAGACAAGCCCGGGAGGCAGGGGCGGTGAGCAGCTCTGCCCGCCTCCTCCCCTGCCACGTCTGTGGATTGGCGATCACCATGAGAAAAGCGAGGCCCGCGAGGCTGGGGCTGAGCTGCCGGCCTCCCCGAGAAAGGAAACTCCTTCGAGGGCCCGGAGATGCTGTTCAAGAGTCCCCAGCCCCACCTCTCAGGGCACCACAATGGGCAGCAACTCCCTGGAATCTGGACTCAAATCCTGCCTGTGCCCCCGCCCCATGTGATCTTGGGCAGGTGGCTTAATATCCCTAGGCCTCCGAGTCCCCATCTGCACTGTGGGACCATCCCAGCCCCTCACCCGATGACGAATGACTTAACAGGGTCACATCCAAAGAGCCTCAGCACCGACCAGTCCTCTGAGCTCCTCCTGAGCTGAAAGGTTCACCCTGTGCCACCCAACCATGGCCTCACCATGTGCCTGGTGTCATGGGCAAGGCCCACTGGAGTGTCCTTCCAAAATGCACCCGGAACCCAGCCCCACTCCTCCTCCTCACTGGCCTCCCTCCTGCCCCCTTTTTTCTCCGTCTTGAAATTATTTTTGAACAAGGGGCCCTACATTTTCATTTCATTACTTTCTTTTATTTTTTTTAATGTTTATTTTTGAGAGAGAGACCGAGTGTGAGCAGGGGAGGGGCAGAGAGAGAGAGGGAAACGCGGAATCCGAAGCAGGCTCCAGGCTCTGAGCTGTCAGCAGAGCCCGACGCAGGGCTCGAACTCATGAACTTGGAGATCATGACCTGAGCCGAAGTGGTCAACCAAGTGAGCCACCCAGTGCCCCTATTTGATTTTATTTGAGAGAGAGAGAGAGAGAGAGAGCATGCAAGAGTGGGGGAGGGGGCAGAGGGAGAGAGAGAAGAGAATCTTAAGCAAGCTTCGGGCTCGATGCGGAGCCAGACGCAAGGCTCAATCCCGTAACCTTGGACTCCCGACCTGAGCAGAAATCAAGAGTCGCAGGCTTAACTCACTGAGCCACCCAGGCGCCCCTCGGGGCCCCACATTTTCATTTGGCACTGGGCCCCACAAATTCTGTCACTGCAAAGTCCCCACCAGGCCATGTCCCCCCTCCCCGCACCCCACTCAACCTCCTCCCACAAGACCCTCCCCCCGACCCCACCCGCACACCGGTCTCGCTCAGAATGAAATCCAAACTCCTCTCTGGGCCCACAGGCCCCGCCAATCTGGTCCCCGAATCTTTGCTGCCCTCGCCTCCCTCGTCTACTCGGCTCTGAAAGGGCGGGCCTATGCCGGCCGACTCCATCTTGTTCTGTGTCCTTCACCTTGACCACACCTCCTCCCCTTGAGTAACCCCCCCCCTCACCTGTCTAACAGGACTCGGACCCTTCCCCAGCCAATCGGCTGAGGCCACAGCCGTTACCTCACCAACTGCCCCTGGGCCCCAATAAAACCTTTGTCCTTTTGAAACTCGCTCTCTCTCCCTGGTATCTCACCGCTGCGTCGGTGCAGGTAGGGGATTGAGCTCGAGCTAGCTCGAATAAAGGTTCTTTTGCTTTTGCATCGGACTCGGCTCCCTAGTGGTCTTTGGGGATCACGAATTCTGGGCATAACATTTGGGGGCTCGTCCGGGATCCCCAAGACCCCTGAGGGACCCCCGACCCGGAGAGCCTGACTGGCCACGGTTAGTGTCTGTTTGTTTGTTCTGTCTTTTCTGTGTGAGCTCACTTCTGGAGTTCTGGTAGTGCCCGACGCGGTCTAAGTGGACGCACTGGAGGACCACGGGCCGGGAGTTTCGGAAGACGTTCCGATTCTCCCTTCTGGAGGGACGTGGAATCCCCTCAAAGGTCTGAGACGAGGCGGGTCGCTCCCGCTGGTCGGTGTGAGGCCGTCGTCTTTGGAGGGACGTGGAATCCCCTCATCGGTTTTGGAGGGACGTGGAATCCCCTCAAATGTCTAAGCTAGCTTTCAGTGTTGCTTCCATGGAGTTGGAAGATTTTCTAGGGGCCCTCTGTTTGTCTGTTTTTGTGTTTCTCTGTTTTGTTCTGTGGACTTACTGGACGGACGTTATGGGACAGACTCAGACTACTCCTCTAAGTATTATGATTGATCACTTTAAGGATGTGAGGGGAAGAGCTAACAACCTCAGTGTGGAAGTCCGAAAGGGTCGGTGGCAGTTTTTTTGTTCTAGCGAGTGGCCAACTTTCAATGTCGGATGGCCACCAGAGGGGACCTTCGACCTCCCTACCATCCACCGAGTCAGGAGTATCATCTCTCAGCCTAAGACGGGCCATCTTGATCAGCTCCCTTACATTATCACTTGGCAGGACCTTGTGGAAGACCCACCCTCTTGGCTTAAACCCTTCCTAGCCCCGCTCCCTCCGGAGCCAAAACCCATTCTTGCTTTGCAGGGGACAAAGAAGAAGAAAAGTCTTATCCAGCCTTCAGCACCCCTCTACCCTGTCTTACAGGGGGGTACTGAAGAAGAATTAATTTTTCCTCCCTCATATAACCCTTCTAGGATGCTGGAAGAACACCATCCTCCCCCTCCGGGGGAGGCAGATGCTGTTCCGAGAGCGGGAGGCGGAAACGCTCCAGTGGGAAGCCCGCCCTTCACCAGACAAAGGGCTCAGAGGGAGCAATCCGCCTCCGCCGCCGACTCCACTATTCTGCCCCTGCGAGCCACCGGACCCCAGACGCGGAGGGGAACCAGCACCATCACTATTGGCCTTTCGCCACTAGTGACCTCTACAATTGGAAAGCTCAGAATCCTAAGTTTTCCGAGAAACCGGCAGGGCTTATTGATTTATTAGACTCTGTTCTTTTTACCCATCAGCCCACGTGGGACGATTGCCAGCAGCTTTTGCAGGTCCTGTTCACGACTGAAGAAAGAGAAAGAATCGTCAACGAGGCCCGAAAACTAGTTCCGGGCACAGACGGGAATCCCACCACCAACCAGGCTCAGATAGATGCCTCCTTCCCCTTAACTCGGCCCCAGTGGGATTTCAACACGGCAGAAGGTAAGGAGAGGCTCCGGGTCTACCGCCAGACTCTAATGGGGGGTCTCCGAATGGCTGCTAGAAAGCCAACCAATTTGGCCAAGGTAGGAAATGTACAACAGGGAAAAGATGAATCTCCGGCTGCCTTTTTAGAACGGATCATGGAGGCATTCCGTACCTATACCCCCATGGATCCAGAGGCTCCGGAAAGCAAGGCAGCTGTTATCATGGCCTTTGTAAACCAATCGGCCATAGACATTAGGAGAAAATTACAGAAAATAGATAGACTAGGAGAAAAAAGTCTGCAGGACTTACTGGTGGTAGCCGAAAAGGTATATAATAACCGGGAGCTTCCTGAGGACAAGCAGGCCCGCGCCATGGCGACTGCCAGCAGTAAGCAGACTCGAGACCTGGCCAGAATACTACTAGCTACCACTGCTGACTCCCCTGAGGAACGAGACCGCCATCTCCGGCAGCTGGCAGACGACACAAGAAAAGGTAAAAGAACCACCAAGGGGGGGAAGCAGAGGCTGCAGAAGGATCAGTGCGCATACTGCAAGGAGATAGGGCATTGGGCCCGAGATTGTCTGAAAAGGGCCGGCGGGAAAGGAAGCAAGACTGATCGAGTAAAAGTCCTAGAGCTAGATGAACTAAGTGATTAGGGGAGTCGGGGTTCGGACCCTCTCCCCGAACCCAGGGTAACTCTTAAAGTGGAGGGGACCCCTGTTGACTTCCTTGTCGACACCGGAGCACAACATTCGGTCCTCCGCACCCCACAAGGAAAACTAGCCAGCAAGAAGTCCTGGGTACAAGGGGCAACTGGTATGAGCCAGTATTCATGGACTACCCGAAGAACAGTAGATTTGGGAACGGGCCGGGTATCCCACTCCTTTATGGTAATACCAGAATGCCCCTACCCGCTGTTAGGACGGGACTTACTGACCAAGATTGGAGCTCAGATAACTTTCAGACAAGGGGGGCCTCAGGTCACCGATGGCAAGGGCCACCCCATCCAGGTCCTGACCATGAAACTGGAGGATGAATACCTCCTCCACCAGGAGGCGCTCCCGAGAGAGGATAATATAGACAGATGGCTACAAGAATTCCCCTCGGTTTGGGCAGAGACTGGGGGGGGGATGGGACTAGCCGCTCATAGGACCCCAGTCCTGGTAGAGCTCAAGCCAGGAGAGAGTCCGGTAAGGATCAAACAATACCCCATGTCACAGGAGGCCCGGAAGGGGATCCAGCCACACATCCGGAGACTACGAAGCCTAGGGGTACTAGTTCCTTGCCAGTCTGCCTGGAACACCCCCTTACTGCCGGTCAAAAAGCCTCACACAAATGACTACCGACCGGTACAAGACCTCCGGGAAGTAAATAAGAGGGTCGCGGACATACACCCAACTGTTCCCAACCCATATACTCTCTTGAGCTCCTTGGCGCCCTCCAGGGTCTGGTATACTGTACTAGATTTAAAGGACGCCTTCTTCAGTCTGCCGCTGGCACCCCAGAGCCAACCCCTGTTCGCCTTCGAGTGGCATGATCCGGAGGAGGGCTACAGTGGGCAACTCACCTGGACACGGCTACCTCAGGGATTCAAAAATTCACCCACCATCTTCGACGAGGCACTACACGAGGACCTGGGTGAGTACAGAAGGGAGCACCCTGGCCTCACCCTCCTACAGTACGTAGATGACATCCTGATTGCTGCTGACACGGCCAAAGACTGTGAGCGAGGGACCCAGGACCTGCTGGCTACCCTGGGAGCTTTAGGGTACCGGGCATCCGCGAAGAAGGCTCAGATATGCAGGGAGAGGGTAAGTTACCTGGGATATATCCTGGAGGGCGGACAGCGGCGGTTATCAGATGCCAGAAAAGAAACTGTCCTAAAGATCCCTACTCCCACCTCCCGAAGAGAAGTGAGGGAATTCCTAGGATCAGCCGGCTACTGCCGCCTCTGGGTTCCAGGTTTTGCTGAGATCGCCAGGCCCCTATATGAAGCTACCAAAGAGGGGAAAACATTTAAATGGACTGAAAAAGAAGAAATTGCCTTTAATCAGTTAAAAAAGGCCCTCCTAAGTGCCCCAGCCCTGGGCCTACCAGACATTATGAAACCCTTCCACCTCTTTGTAGACGAACATAAGGGAATAGCAAAAGGGGTTCTAACTCAAGCCTTAGGCCCCTGGAACCGCCCAGTGGCTTACCTGTCTAAGAAACTAGACCCAGTGGCTGCCGGCTGGCCGCCATGCCTAAGAATTATTGCGGCGACAGCACTCCTAGTCAAGGATGCAGACAAACTGACCCTAGGACAGGAGATCTGGATCACAACCCCACACGCCATTGAAGGGGTCCTGAAACAGCCTCCTGATAGATGGATGAGCAATACACGTGTGACTCATTACCAGAGCCTCCTACTCAACCCTCCACAAGTGCGGTTCCACCCCAGTGCAGCCCTCAATCCTGCAACCCTGCTGCCCGACCCTGACCTAGGTGCTCCACTACATGACTGTGCGGGAATCCTGGAACAAGTACATGGATTCCGGATGGACCTGACCGACCAGCCCCTCCCCGATGCCGAGGCTACTTGGTTCACTGATGGCAGCAGCTTTGTGCGAGATGGACACAGGTATGCGGGTGCAGCGGTGGTCACCGAAATGGACACCGTATGGGCGGAGGCTCTACCCTCCGGAACGTCAGCCCAGCGAGCGGAGCTCATAGCCCTCACCAAGGCGCTGATGCTGGGAGCTGGAAAACGGCTTAACATCTACACAGACAGCCGTTATGCATTTGCCACAGCTCATATTCATGGGGCAATTTATCAGGAGAGGGGGTTACTGACGGCAGAAGGACGGACTATAAAAAATAAGCAGGAGATACTTAACCTGCTTACGGCCTTATGGCTTCCTGCCAAGCTAGCCATTATCCACTGCCAAGGGCACCAAAAAGCTGATAACCCAGTAGCTAGAGGTAATCGAAAGGCTGACCAGGCAGCCAAGGCAGTAGCCCTTACTCCAGTCCCCACCATGACCATACAACTACCAGACCCGGGAGACCCAGTTTTACCAGACCAGCCCAAATACTCCCAGGAGGAGTTACAGCGGATCAAGAAACTCCCCATGGCCCAGGAGATAAAGGGATGGTGGTATACACCTAACAAGGAGCTCGTGCTGCCAGACCGGCTCGGAGTCTCAATATTAGAGCACATGCATCGGTCTACTCACATGGGGGCCCGAAAATTAAAAGACTTAATCCGACATGCCGGAATCAAGATTCACCAACAGGACACCAAAATAGAGCAAGTTGTATCTGCCTGCAAGACCTGCCAACTCACCAACGCGAAAGCCACATCAAATAAAAAAGGAACCAGGCTCAGAGGCACCAGACCGGGAGCCCAATGGGAAGTCGACTTCACTGAAGTCAAACCAGGAAAGTATGGTTATAAATATCTTTTAGTATTTACAGACACCTTCTCTGGCTGGGTGGAGGCATACCCAACCAAGCATGAAACGGCTCAGACGGTGGCTAAGAAGCTACTAGAAGACATCTTACCCAGGTATGGTTTTCCTGCCATGGTAGGATCAGACAATGGACCAGCTTTTATCTCTCAGGTAACACAGGCAGTAGCCAAGGCGGTGGGGGCAAACTGGAAATTACATTGTGCTTATAGGCCCCAGAGCTCAGGACAGGTAGAAAGAATGAATAGAACCCTAAAAGAGACCCTTACCAAATTAACCATGGAGACTGGCGGGGACTGGGTGACTCTCCTACCGTACGCCCTTTACCGGGTTAGAAACACTCCTTACACTCTGGGTTTTACTCCCTACGAGATCATGTTTGGCAGGCCACCCCCTGTTATTCCCAGCCTTCGAGCTGAACTTCTTGCAGAGTTTAAAGATCAAGAACTTTTTCTTTCCTTGAGAAGGCTCCAGAGGGCGCACGAGGATATTTGGCCGCGCCTCCGTGCCATCTACGAGGCTGGCCCGACCCCGACACCTCATCAGTACAAGCCGGGAGACTGGGTCTATGTCAAGAGGCACCACCGAGAGACTCTCGAGCCGCGCTGGAAGGGACCCTACATTGTAGTGCTGACAACCCCCACCGCTCTCAAAGTAGACGGCATCGCGACCTGGGTCCATCACACCCACGTTCAGCCAGCGGACCCCTCCTCGATCCGGAAGGACTTCGTCACGCGATGGGCCATCAGTCGGGACCAACACAACCCGCTCAAGCTCAAGCTCAAGCTACAGCACATTCGACCCACCTAATATTGGTAACTCTGTTAACTCTGCTTGTCATTGCTCATGCTACCGGGAGTCCCCACACCCCCCAAAACATCACCTGGCAGATCATAGATACCAGCTCAGGGACAATACTTAATTAACCTCCCAGAGCCACCCCAGGGACACATGCTTCCCAGAACTTTGCGTAAACCTCTAAACTCTGTTCCCCTTGTCACCATAAATGCAGCCGGTCCCATGATTGGGTCCCTAAGCTACATGACAAGGGAGGAATGAAAGGGCGGGCCTATGCCGGCCGACTCCATCTTGTTCTGTGTCCTTCACCTTGACCACACCTCCTCCCCTTGAGTAACCCCCCCCCTCACCTGTCTAACAGGACTCGGACCCTTCCCCAGCCAATCGGCTGAGGCCACAGCCGTTACCTCACCAACTGCCCCTGGGCCCCAATAAAACCTTTGTCCTTTTGAAACTCGCTCTCTCTCCCTGGTATCTCACCGCTGCGTCGGTGCAGGTAGGGGATTGAGCTCGAGCTAGCTCGAATAAAGGTTCTTTTGCTTTTGCATCGGACTCGGCTCCCTAGTGGTCTTTGGGGATCACGAATTCTGGGCATAACAGGCTCCAGTCACAGTCCCCACCTTTCCGTCTCAGGGTCCTCCCACTGGCTGCTCCTCGGCCTGGAATGTGGCTGCCTGCTCAGAGGGGCCCTCCTGGCCCTCCAGCTAGAGCGGCTGTCCCCTGCCCAGGTCGTCTGCTCCCCGGCAGTCACAGCGGAAGCTAGCCGTCTCCTTGTTTACGTGTTCGTGGCCTGTCTCCCCCACCCACACCCCGGGGCTCAGAATGTCAACAGGAGAGCAGGGTCATCGTAAGCCTGTAAGCCTCAGTCACCGGTCACGGCTGCTCCCCACCCCCTAGGACAAAGCCTGGCCCCGGAGCAGACGCTCCATAAACAACTGGTGCGCGACGACGGACCTTGCCTGGGAAGTGATGACAGACTCTGAGTGACAAGTACCGTCTAGTGTGGGGCGGCAGGCCCGGCCAGTGCGAGCCCATACCCGGCAGGGTGTTCTCCCCTGATCCCAGGCCCAGAGAACCCCCCCCGCCCCCCCCCCCCCCCCCCCACCTGGATCCTCAGTGCCGCTGAGATCAGCACAGGGTGTCGGGCAGTGCCAGCCCCTCCCACCAGGCTCCCCCCTCCCCCAGGGGGACAATGTACAAAGGGCCACTTCAGCACGGAGCTGTCTCTAGCCCACAGGCCTGAGGTGGGGGAGGGGAGGGGAGGGCGTGCCCCAGCCCTCGGCTGTCCTCATGGAGCCTGCTCTAGCACAGGGCCAGGAGGGGGACAGATTCAAGCTGTAGCGCGGAGAGGCTTTGTTCCAAGAGCTGCGCCTTGAGGCGTGAGGGAGATGCCCTTGCACAGCGCGGGGATGAGACACATCAATGCACGGGGTCGGCGTGCCCGGGCAGAGGGCGGTCCCCGTGGACCCAGGCAGCAGGAGTGGAGTGGCGCTCCCCCACGTGGACAGGGCACAGTTGCGAGGTGCAGCCGGGCACTCAAGAGGCTAAAGTGCCCGCGGGGTTAAGTGAGAGAGAGGAGCAGACCCGGCGGCGGCGTCTGGGCCAGGCTGGAGGGCAGAGGCCTGGGCTCAGAGTCGGCTCCCATCCTGCCTGGGACCCTCCGCCGCAAAACCAGGCACAAAGAACTCGCTCAAATAGTGGTTCCGGAAACCTGAGCTGATAACCCGAGATGTGACCATCCACCCAGTCTCCCAGGCCAGGAGCCCGGCAGTCATCCTGAATCTGGCTTCTCGCTGACCTCGCGCTTTCCATCGCCAGGCCCGTCTCTTCCACGCCCCGGTACTTGTCGTCCCGCCCGGCCCCCTGTGCCACTGTCCCACGCTACCTGTGCCACCATCCACGCTCACCTGGACAACAGCAGCAGCCTTGCCAGGGAAGGGGCTCCTGGCTTGCGCCCCACGAGCCAAGCAAAAGCCACATCCGATGCTTGGAACACCTGCCCCCGGGATAAAGTCCAAATCCTCTAGGAGGCTCCAAGTTTCTGTGTAATCTTTCACTCCCTGCCCAGGTAGGCTCAGCTGAACTGCACTTCCCCCAGGCTGAGGAAGGACTGAGCTGCCTCACCCCTGGCCTGCCCCCCAGGGCTCCTCACTCGACCCTGGGTGGTGCTGCCCAACTCTCCTGGGGCCCCAGCACAGAGCCTGATGCAAAGGAGGTGCTGACCTTGGCCTGTTGAATGAATAAACGACAGCCGCCCCCCTCCGCCCCCAAATCACCACACCCGCACCTTCAGTCAGTGCTGCTGGGCTCTCAGAACTGGTCTGGGGTTTGGAAAAGTCTAGTCCTGCCTGGGCAAGGCACACCCCAACGAGGTGGCTTATGTACATGAACTCGACGGGTCCCCTGCAATGGGAGGGGAGCGGTGGAGAGCGGAGACACGGGGAAGGACTCCGGCCTTCCAAGCGCTCTGAGCAGGATGGCTGATGGTCCGGAGGAGACGCGGCAAGGAAGAAGGGGAAACAGGAAGTGATCTCGGTTCACCCCTGGGTGCTCAGTGCCTGGCACCATGCCCGGCTGCTGCTGGCTCAAAGGATGGGCTGGAACCCTGGCTCTGCCCCCCGCCCCCAACTCTGGAATCCTACTCTCTCGGAGGCAGAAAAGCGGGGGCTGGTAACGCAGCCTCACAGGGATCTGGGGAAGCGACGAGGCTGCTCCTGGCCCAGAACCTACAGCTCCAGCTCTCTGGGAGCCCGAGCAAGGTCGTCCACCTCCTTCAGGAGAGGTGGCCTGGAGCAGGTGCACCTGGGGAGCCTCCGTGGAGCTGGAACAATGAGCCCTTTTCTTTTTCCTTCCCAATCCACCTCTGCCCACCCCTGCCTTCAAGGGGCCGCAGCACCCTCGGCTCAGGACCCGACCGTCTCCACCGGGGGACACTCAAGAAGCCCTCACCAAATGGCACAGGGCACCATGCAGGGCTTTAGGCAGCGGGCCCCTGCTCCTTCATATGGAGCCGCCAGTCTGTTCTTGCTCCTCTGATTAGTCAGTCTTTTCCCCCTGCTAGATCCCGAGAGCATTCCGGAAAAGGGCCGCAAGTGTCCAAACGTCTCTCTGAGGGTGAGAAACAAGAGAAAGGAACAGCAGTGACCAGACCATCACCACAAGGGGCCAGAGTCATTCAGGAGTCAGGTGGCCAGGGTCCAGGCCTTAGCCATGCCACTAGCTTCCCGGGAGAGCCTGAGCACCAGGTGAAGCACTCCATCTTGTCTGACCGTCACGTGGCCATTTCACAGATGGGGAAACTGAGGTTTGGAGAGGGGACAGGACGCGCCCGAAGTCAGACAGCAGCGAGCTGTGGGGAGGGCCTGGCTCAGCAGAGACCACGTGCGTGCCACTGCAGCTCACCAATGCTCAAGACTTCCCCGTTCCTGCCGGACCTCAGTTTCCCCCACTGACCACCGGGGGCACGGACTGGATCTTCCAGCTTCCGGCTGACTTGAGTGTTTCAGGTTCTGGAAGGTCCACATTCTAGGTCTGCTGCTCCATCTTCCTCCTCTAAGTTCCATGATCCCGCTTCTCTGGTCTGGATCACGGGGTTCTACTTTCCAGGTGCCGTGTTCTCGTGCCTGGTCCCCAAGTTCGCCTCTCAGAAAGGTCTGCAGCCCAGGCAGGTTCTCCAGCCCACATGCTTCATTTTCATTCCCTGTATTCTCTCCCAGCCCCCCGCAGTCGGGGCCCACAGGTCACCACCCAGAGCTCCAGTTCCGTCGGCCCTCGGGGCTGCTTTAGGGCATTAAAATGGGCGGGGAGGGCCGTCCCAGGCCCTGGGTAGCTGGGCTGAAGGGGATGCTGGAGATCATCCTCACAGCTGGGCAGGAACACCCTTCTCCACTCTTCCCCGTGTCTCCAGGACCACGTTTCTGACCACCCCCAGCCCTGCCGGCCTCTGCCCCCACCAGTCCGCACTGCGACAGCCCCCGAGACGGCACTTCCCGAGGACAGAGACCTTGGGTCATTTTTCTTTGGGGTCAGAGCCTGGTACTTCCTTACTGGGTGTCTGTTAAACACTTGCAGAATGAATTAACCAGGTGTGCCCGGGGTCCCGGCAGGATTACACATTGTCACAGCCTCAAAGACCAGAGTTCACATATGACGGAGACGCTCACGCTGTGTGTGCGTGCAGGTGATGTGCACAAAACATGTGCTCAAAAACACAGACACGTCACACCCTAAAATCAGCAGATCTGTGCCCCTGGCACCTAGCCTGGGCCCTGGCACTTGCTGAGTAACAGCTGACCGAATGAATGGGTGCTCTGTACTAGGTACATGGGGGAGACGGAGATCGCATCCTCACCCAGGATCAAGGCTCAGCTGTGATTCCAAAGACCATTTCCACGAGGTCGAACTTGACTACATTGTAGGAGGACCCCCTGGAAGGGCACTTCGGGGCCGGAGTCAGTAAGGAAGGCAGTCAACGGTGCTACGCACCCAACTGGGCACCCGGATGGAGGTGAAGCAAACAGCCTAGGGTCACCTCTGGCTGGGAGGGGCGGAGGGCAGCCTGGGGTGGGGTGGGGTGGCTTTCCAGGTGGAGGTGGGAAGGCGAGGGCCCCGAGGCCTAACCCACACGACAGGAAGGACATCAGAGGCTTGAACGGAATTCTGGGTGTGCTGCATCCCGGTAGCCCCAGGTCTGGACTCTCGCTGACCCAATTTCCAAGAAAGAGAGACACACAGGCTGAGCTGTCTGCTACAGGCGCACCTGTTCTGGAGGATGTGCCTGGGGCCAGGGTCCCTCTGGAAGCCACTCACACATGGTGACCCCAGAGTCTCATGAATGGGGAGCTGGCTGTTCTCAGGGCACCTTTTCTTGGACTTCTCTCCTTTACATGGTAACTTCATTTTTCTGGTTATAAAGGTTTCACCTACAACCTAGGAAATGTGAAAATCCCAGCAAAAGAAGGGTAATATCACCCACCATCCCCGGGGCTAACATTTTGGCCCAAGTTCTCACAGGCTTTTTTTCCTGCGTACCTTTTTGCAAGAATGAGCTATCGATGTGAATTTCCTGCCAGCTTTTAGACAGCAAGCGTTTTCTCTAAGGAGCTTTGTCCTCCACATGGGAAGACAGAGTGCAGACCTGAGCCCTGGGGACTTTGCTCTCCTGGGCTTCTTCCCATCCCCCGCCAGACCTGACCTGGATCCTGCAGAGAAATGCTCCAGCTGGGGACCGGAGTGGGGGAGGGGTACGGCCACATAGCCCTGGGCTCTCCTCCTACAAGCCACAAAGGGACGACCAACCACTCTCCAGGGTGCTCTAGGTCAGTCCCAAGCACCTCGGGCCTCAACGTTCCCTCTGTGAAATGGGCATGTTTGGCTAGCTATCTGGCCCCAAGGCTCCCCAGCCTGGTCTCCTCTCTGGGCTGCGGGGACAGTCACCTGAACTGGGCTGCACCTTACAGCTGCTTTCCCTGTCCACTCCACTGGCATCTCCGACCAGGCCCTGGATTATAACCAGGCCCTCAAGGTTCTCAGCATCCTGTGGAGCAGCCAGATGGAAATCCTGGCAGGGCGGATCAGCCTGGCCCTTGGGGTGGGAGTCAGGCAGGGCTTCCTGGAGGGGTCTCAAAGGATGAGCCAGCACCTGCCAGGAGAGGAGGGGAAGGCCACTGCAGACAGAGGGATATAGCATCTGCAAAGGCCCTGGGGTGGGGGGGGGGGGGGGGAAGCCAGCACCTGGATTTCTAGTCTGGGTGGGGTGCTGGTGCATTTCGCCCTCCCCACATGCCAGTACCTGGAGGCAGCCCACAGAGTCTGTTACATCCCCCCCTGGTGGCTGCAGGACCACTGCCCGTACTCAGGTATGGCCCCGAACATCTGTGACAGCAGTAACACGCCAGGTCCCGCAGCAGTCCTGGACACCGCTGAGAGGCGGTTTGCCTGGGGGCCCTTTGGGGCCAGGCTCTGTAGTTTCATGGCTGTGATAGACGTCATCCCGCACAGACAGAATCCCCCTGCCCCATTCCCTGGACCTCTCGGCCGTGGTGGAGCCTCACACCCTCTGCTCTAGTCCTTATGGCAGGTATGACCTTGGACCCGTCACCCACACCCTGTGGGCCTTGGCTCAAAGACTGAAGACTGATCTGGGCTGTTCCAAGGTCCAGGTGGGACCAGAGCTGGCTCTGCCTGAACTGACCACAGGGGTTCCCAAACACCTACTATGTGCCAGAGCCCCCAACACTGCCTCTTTGTTTCTCTCTCCCGCCAGCCCGGAGGCGGGATCTCTTCCCACCACTGCCCCTCACAGACACAGAAGGCCCCTGGATGCAGGTTTTCTGACCCCGGGATGTGGGCATAGGTGAAAACGTAGAGCCAAACCTCCAAGCCACAGCTAGAACCAACTCAGATGATGTGTTACCGCTTCATAAACGGTAGAGTGCACACTCATTTATTTTTTTTCGCACAACGGGCAAGGCTCCGTCCTGCAGGACCCCCTCCCAGCTGTGTGACCCCACCAAGTCACCTGTCTAGGGCTCAGTTTCCATTGAACGAAATAAGGATTACATCAGCCCCCCCCTCCCAGGGCTCCTGAGATACTGAAATGAAATCGAGCAAGAAAGCACCAGCCCCTCACTCCCATCCGAGCCATAAATGAGTTCGGACCATTAATATTCACGGGCCTCAGAGATGGCCGGGAAGGCGCCTTCTCAATCTTTCACCTAAACCCGCCAATCTGCACTGCTTCCGGAAGTGGCCCTCACCCCGTCACACGACAGATCACCATTCAACAAGCAGTTAAGAAACAGTCATCAAATGCCTTTTCCATGTTAGGCAAGGTGCCAGCCCCAGAGAGTGCCTGTGCACCCAGCCTGGAAGCCTCACCTGTCATCGGCAGCCCTCCCTTGTTCCCCCTTCCCCGGCCACCATCACTCACCCACCACGATTCGCCCAGGCCGTGTGCCAGGCCCGGGCTAGCAAGAGTGGGGCCACGAGCGACTGGTCCAGAGTATTACACAAGCTCTGTGGGGTCTGTGGCCAGCTGGGACCTGTTTCCAGAAGGAAACAGCAGCAGCAGGTGCCTGGATAAAGGCAAAATGGGGCGTGGGGGGTCAGTGTGGTGTGTGTGCAGAGCTGGGTTAGGGTAGCAGGGGGCAGAGGCTGGGAACACAAGCGGGGGCAGGGTCATAGGGATCTGGGTTAAGGCCAAGGGAGTCTCTTAAAGCAGCCTGGACTCCACTGGGCCGGGCAGTGGTTCTGGGAGTCCGCAGGCCTCTCTATCCCCAGGACAACATTTTAAAAATTGGGTTTCCAGCCCCCTCTCCCGCAGTGGGATTCTGACTCAGCGGGGTGTGGTGGGGCCCGGGAAATCTGTATTTTCCCCAAGCCGCCCAGGTGAGGCTACACGAGGCTTCCAGAGACAGTGCCCCAGGACTATGGGAAAGAAGGAAGTGGCAATCAGGGCCACAAGGAGGGTGGCCTGGAGGCCAGGACACCAGTGACGTGGCTGTCTCGGGCGTCCAGGCTTCAGAGACCGTTCCCTTCTGAGTGACTGAGGGGCCTATCCAAGGGGCCCCATCGGGCTCTGGGGGTCCTACAGGCTAGATACAATCCCAGCCCTGCCACTTCCTGGCCCTGAGCCCCAGGCACCCTCAAACTGCCAAATGGGGATAATAATAGTACCTACTTCGAGGGAAGTTAGCAGGCGTCGCTGGGATAATGCAGACAAAGTGCTTGGCCCGGCGCCCGGCACATAGTAAGTGCTCGATAAATAGCAGCAAATTATTATGACTCAGAGGTCGAGGTGGGGTAGAACAGCCTGGGAAGTCATCCATTATGGGTCTCTGTCAACCAGAATCCTGGAGACTGCCTCTGGCCACCCTCCCTCGCTCAGACCCCCATCGGGGCTGCTGCTTCTGGGAAGTTCTCAGCCTGCCAGGAGAGGGCAACGGGAGGGCAGACCCGGAGGAGGCCCCAGTGTCAGCGCAGACTCTGGCCTCCTGCCTTGGCCCTCACCCTGCCCCTCCCAGGGGATTCCTACTTCGGTGGGAACCAAAGTCTAGAGCCAAACAGGCTCTAAATTCATAAAGCCACGGAGTAATTAGGTGTGTGAATGATTCTTATTTCCAACTTTATTTTTCTAGATAAAATGAAAATAAGTGGGCCAACAGGGGAATTTCCACTTGGGGCGGTGCGAGAAAAAGTATTTTGGGACCCCGTTAACTTCCTGGGTCACAGGCAGGGCTGTGGGCCCATGTCAGCCCTACTCTAGACCACAGGAGGGTGGTCCACTACCCTTCTACCATGCCTGCTTTCGGCCCCGCCCACAGCCTCACTTCCCCTTCTGGCAGGTGTGGCTAAGCAGGGTCCCTGTGACCATCCCTCCATGGTGTGAGGCTGCCCTCTGGAGGGTCAGTCTCCTCCCACAGGGATGGAAAGGGAGGAGGAAGGGGTAAAAGAACAGGGATGCTCCCTGGGGCTGAAAGTCATTCACTCACTCACTCACTCATTCATTCATTCATTCATTCGAGCTCCTATAAGATAGGGAACTCACGGCCTAGTGGAACACGCCACAGCAAACACGTTCAAGAAAGAGAAGTGGTGCTCTGCCCAGCCCACAGCAGGGAGCCTCCCTGCACAACGAACGGATGCTCAAGCCGAGAGGCAAAGGATGGGTCGTCGTTAACAAGACGGAGCCTCCATTTCCCCTCTGCGAAAGGGATTATCACGGTACCTCTATCACGGGTTGCTGTACAGATGCAATGTTAGCTACTAATATTTTTATGGGCAGGCAGGGTGCACACGAGAGGGGCTGTGAGGCCAGAGGACGAGCAGAAGGGGAGAAGGGTCTGTGGGATTTGGGGTGGAGGAGGCTTTTGAAGGGTGACAGAGTTTCAGGGGACATAGGAAGAGGTGGCTGGAACAGACATTCAGGCAGAGGGAACAGCACAAGCAAGGGAATAGAATCTGACGTTTGAGACCCGTCTGGACCATTTCTCAGAGCTCTGTCAGGTTAATGCTTGGGATCCAGCTAGGTCATTCTGTGCAGACAGCCCGAACCAGGCCAAGGTCAAGAGGATCCAGAGCAGAAGTGACGCAGGGTCAGAGGTGCAGAGGTTCCCAGGAAGGGAGGACACCAGTCCTCCTTCCCCTCTGCCCGCCATCTCACCACGGGTTACTTATTCAGAGTGGTCTCTTGTCCTGGCCTCAGCCTGTCTGATGCCTCCCCTCTCTCAGCTACAGTATGGCCTGGCAGCTCCCCCAAGTCTCTGGAGCCTTCTCTCCTTATTCAACCATCATTTATTAAGCACCTACTGAATGCCTGGGTGCTGATGCTGGCATGGACCAGCTCCCACTGCGAGATGGTGACGGTGTTGGTAGCCTCAAATGGGCCTTGCTGGAAGATTTACACCATGGAAACCTGCCAACGCTGTTTATCAGGTATCTTTTTCTCCCAGAGGGCCTGTTGCCAGCAGACCATTGCCCCCTGCCCGAGCAACGGACACAGAAAGGCAGGCCCCCGCCTATAGGGACTCACGGACAAAAGGAAGACGATAGCCTACTGGAGCAGGCTGTGTAGTCTTACAGGAGGCAGGGGTGACCTGGGAGACCCATTCTGGAAGAGGGGGCGTAAATGCCCACTAGAAACTGAACCAAGCCGCTCAAATAGCACTAGTGTGCCTCGTTCCCATTTTAGAGGCAAGGAAACAGAGGCACAGAGAGGCAGAGCCACCAGTCCACAGTCACACAGTAAGAAGTGGCAGAGTTGAGATTTGAACGTGGGACACTGGATCTGGAATCTTTGCTTTTAACTTCTGCCCTTGACTGTCCCATGCTGCAATTATTGCAACTCTCCTCCCCTCCCCCCGCCCCCCACACACACCCCTAAGCAGCCAGCACAGGGCTACGCAAGACCATGGGTGCCCGACTGGTTTTGCTGCCCAACTAGATTCCATTCTCCTGGGGGTAAGGTCTGTGTCCTCTCCACCCGGCTGCCCATGACGGTGCCCCTCACAGGAGAATATTGTGTTTGTTGGTCTCAGTGTCTGAAGAACCTTCTAGAAGGGAGCCCTGGTCCCCCATGTGCTGGGCTAGAGCTGACTAGGAGGAAGGGGTGCATCGTGCAGCATGGAGAACAAAGAGGCTTTGGCCTTGGGGAACACAGCAGGGTCCGTTGAATGCCATGGCTAAGGTGTCCGTAGGGGCACAAGGAGGACCACCCCGCCCCAGCCACTGCCCACTGCTTCTCCCTTCTTCCAGAATAGCGTTAAGCACGCGGACTTGCAGTTCCCCCAGCCCCTGGCTTCCCCGGGTCACATCCAGCCCTCACAGGATCCTCATCGCCACCGGGTAAAGTGAGCCTGGCCCACCAGCTGACATCAACAACCCCCCCCCCCCCCCCCCCCCCCCCCCCCCCCCCCCCCCGTTTTCCAGGTAAACATACTGGCGGCGGCCAAGGATCTCCCGAGGCCTTCTCAGGTGCTGGGCTCCCTGCGCTCATCACCTCACGCAGACCTCCCCACAACCCTGTGGAGGAGTCTCCCCATTTGACAGAGGCGAACACTGAGACTCGGAAAGCGGACTTGGCTTGGGGCGGTCCAGCCACCAGCAGATGTGGGCCAAGCAGCCCTGACCACAGCAGAGGCCCTGGGCAGACTCCGGAGGGGCTGCTGAGCCAGATGGCAGCACTCCCGGCCCCATCCGCTCCTCGCTGTCCTCGGGAGCTCGCTTGTGCCAGCTCCCTGGGATGGCCTGACACCTCACCTCCACCTGGCCCTCCTTCGCTTCGTTCACGTGGGTCACTCCTGTGCCTGACCAGCCTCCACTTCCACAACTCTCCACCCCGACCAGGCACTCACACCTCAGAGCCTCTGCTCGCGCCATTCCCTCTACCTAGGGTGCCCTTCCCTTCAGTACCAAGCAAGCGAACTGTTCCAGCAAGTTCTCTCTCCTCCCTGGGCTGGCAGAACCTCTTCCAAACTTTCCAAAGACCCTGTGCCTAACTCCTCAGCACCCGGAGGCCTGGATCTTCAGGACCTGCCCGGGGGGGCTGACCCGCCAGTATCCACAGCTCCCCATCGAGGCAGGTCTGGACTGGTGTCCCAGGAGTGGCAAGGAGTGTTAGGGGGATGGGGGCAGGGCCAATGCTGGGGGGCCATGGAGGGGTCTCTCTGGGGTAGTATTCCCGCCCACACGCCTTCTCGGGAGTCCAGAGCCGGGAGAGTCACCTGACCTCCCGCTACCAGGGCTGGCTGAGACCCACCTCTGCTTCTCGTGGCACCCCAGCTCAGGCTCCACCGTTGCCACTTACGCCCAAGCTCCCCTCCCCACCCCCGCTTCCAGAACTCACTATTTGCAGATATTTATAGCGCCCTCCCCCAGCCAGGTTCCCTCCCCCGCCCCGGGCAGTGCAGTGAAAAGAGCGGGAGCCTCGCCACCCTCCCCCCCCCGCCCCAACCCCGCCGAAAGGACTAGGGGTGCTCTCCCCACGCCCCTCCGCCTGGTCCCCACAAGCAGCCACAGTCCCAGCCTCCGCACCCGCCCTGCTCCGGGACCGCGCCTGGGCCTCCGCCGCCGCAGCCCGGGGTCGGGGTGGGAGGGGGGGGGTGGGGAAGGCGGGCGCTGAGGCCTCCCACCCCCAGCCCCGCGCCGCGCCGGAGGCTTGGGGGGGGGGGGTACAGCGCACAAAGCGCCGCTCGAGCCCCGCGCCTCGGGGACGCCCCCCGCCCAGGCCGAGGGAGGGGATCGAAGGGATGAGGCTTTGCCCTCCGGGGCCGGGGAAAGCTCCGCTGAGCAGCCGGGTTGGGGGAGGGGGCGTCGGGGCCGAGTAGCCTCCCCGGCATCCCGCCCCCCCCCCACCCCGTCTCGACGCCCCCAACCCCCGGGCCCGGCGCTCCCGCCCCCGCCCCTAGGGTCACGCTCAGGGAGGGAGGGGGCTGTGGGAGCCGTGACGGGGTGGGGGGCGCCGCGAGCGCGGAGGAGGCGGCGCGGAGATGGAGGCGGAGGGCCCGGAGTGCGGGGATGGAGGGGCTGCGGCGCGGGCCCCCCGGGACGCCAGGGTCAACTCACCCATCGCCCGCCGGGTCTCAGCAGCGGCGGCAGCAGCGGCGGCGGCGGCTCCGCGGCCCCCGGGGCCCCCGGCGGGGAGATGCTGGCGTCCGCCGCAGCCTCTCGCCCCATCCCGGGCTCCGGCGGCGGCTGCGGCGGGCGCCCGGCATCGCGGGCGGCGCGGCCCCGGCCCGGCCCCGATCCCCGCCCCCCGCCCCCACCTCCACCCCGTCCCGCGGGCCAGGCGCGGCCGCCTGGCTGCACCCCGGGGCCGCGGCGGGGGGCCGGCGAGCGGACGGGCGCGGGGGAGGGGCCCCCCCCGGGAGGCGAGCGTGGGGGGGGGGGAGGGGTGCGGAGGCGAGGCCCGAGCGCGGCGCGCAGAGGTGCCCGCTCCCGCCGGGCTCGGCGGCTCCGGCCCCCGCCCCACCCCCACTGGAGCCCCCTCCCCTCCGCTCGCCGCGCCGCGCAGGGCCGGGGGGCGCCTCGGGCTGCAGTCTCCGGCCGCCGCCGCCGCTCCGCGCCTCCCGCGTGTGCGATCGAATGTGTGTGTGTGTGTGCGCGCCCCTGCCTGTGACCGTGCGTGCGCCGGCCCACGGCCCGGTGCGTCCTGGGCGGCTGTGTGTGCGATGGGGGGCGGGGCGGGTCAGAGAGAGAGTGTGTGTGTGTGTGTGTGTGTGTGTGTGTGTCTGTGTCTGGCGTGCGCAAGGGTCCGCGTGTCCGGTTCTGGTGTGTGTGTGGATGTGTGCACCCGTGTTCTGCTGTGTGCATGGGACTGTGTGACCTACAGCTCCCGGGAGTGCATGGGCGTGTACATCTGTGTTATGGTGTGTGCCCGGATCCGGCGGCCCTTCCTGCGTGTACCTGAGCGGTGATTGTGTGCACACATCCGTGACCGCGCGGAGAGGCCACTGGGGCCTGTGTGCGTGCGTGGCTCTGGGCAGCTGTGCTTATGTGTACACCCATCTATGGTCGTGTGCAGAGGCCTGGTCTTCTGTTGTGGTGCGTGCACGGCGCTAGGCCTTTTACCGAGTCCACACAGGTCTGTGTCTGTGCAGATGGCCAGAGTATACCGCCGGGGTCCACGGGCTTTGTCCGCCTGTATCCTTCCGACTCCCTCCATCGCTGTATATGCCCAGAGTCATCGTGGCCCCGTGACTCCTTGCCCTGGAACTCCAGGGAGCAAACCTCCCCCTCCCTCGCTCCCCTCAGCGGGCACTAAAAGTCCCATGGTCCGTCGCCTGCCCACCTCTTGGGTCTCCTCTCCTGCCATGTGAACACCATCGGTTCTCCAAGCGCCCACCCCTTCACACTCTGGCTCCTCCTGATCTTGCTCCGGGCTCCCAGGCGGCCTCCACGCGCTTCCCGCCCTTCTGGAAGTTCCTTCCGCCCAGGGACTCCGGCCTGAAGCAGTCACTTCCGGCCCCGTGCGGGGCACCCTGGGTATACAGCCAACACGCCTCTGAACCGTAGGCGAAGGTGCACGGGGAAGGCAGGGAGACGCCTCAAAGCTATGTCCCGGCAAATGTCCTCAAGGGTGGTCCCACTGGTCTTTGCTAGGCTTTTGGAGCTGCCTCTGGCTGGGCTTCCTGCTCCGCGTGCCCCCTGCCCACCATCTATCCTTGGCAAGCAGTCGGTATGACTCCTCTCCAGCGTTCATCTGAGCAGGTCGCATTCCCCCTGACCCCTCAATGGTTCCCACGTGCCCTCAGCTTAAGCTCAGTGCCTGGGCAGGGCAGAAGGAGGCCCTGGTGACCTGGTTCTGTCCCTTCACCAGCTTCATCCCCACCCCTCCTCTCCCTGGAGATTCCCTCTAAACCAAGAGTAGGCAAACTATTTTCTATAAGGACCAGCTAGTCAATATTTTAGGCTTTTCTGCTGGCAGAGTTTCTATCTCAACTACTCAACTCAGCCACTGTAATAGAAAATCAACCATAGACCGTAGCTGAAGGAATGAGCATGGTGGTGTCCCGATAAAACTTTATTTTAACGACACTAAAATGTGAATTTCATGTAATTTCCCTGTGTTCCGAATTATTCTTCTTTTGGTTTTCTTTCCCCCCCTAATCATTTGAAAATGTGAAAATCACTCCTAGCCGGCACCGCTCTAAGTACATCCCTTACCCTTTGTACCATCCGTATGACTCACTTGTTTCAGGTGTCGTGTCACTGCCTGCAAATGCCATCTATTCTGCCCCCAAATGTCAGCATCTTCTTCCCTACCTGCTCCTCCAGCCAGCTCTCTGCCCCTTTCTTTCCATCTCCAACGGAGCCCTCACTACCGCTCACACAGGCTTACCTTCACCTCTCCATGCCTCTCCCTGTGCCTCTGCCTGGGGAATCTTGTCATCTGGAAAGGACCATCTCAAAGACGCTTTCCTTGCCCTTGACTTCCCCGGGAGAATCTGCTCTTCCTCCTGCAGCAACCTGGGCATCCCTCCTGGCCCACGAGAGAAGCACGGTTTCAGGTCTGGCTTGCTCTGGGCGTCTCAGAAACCTCGACGCTGGCCCATGAGCACCAAGCTGGGAAAAAAAACACCGTAGCCCTCAATTTTCACAGCTGCCATCCGAGGACGCCCAGGGTAATGAGACTGGGAGGCCCTGGAGTCTGGAATCACACCCAGGTTGGCCAGGGTACGCACAGCGAGCAGTCGGTAGCATTCATTTCTCGCCTAGTATGTGTTCTTTCTCCCCGTGATGAGCAGGGGCTCCCCCCAGCCCTATGAGCAGGAAAGATCCTGATCAAGACCTGAGCCACAAATATGCCTTTTTGTCCCTTGACATTTTGTCATTGATTTGGGTGAATAGGTAATAGCTGTACACGGTGCAAATTTGAAAATTATTGAAGGATGTCCAGTGGAAAGTAAGATTCCAGCCTCGGCCCCGGCCTCTCATTTTCCCTCATGACTTTTTTTTTTTTTTTTTTTTTGATGCAGTTCGTTTGATGTGAAGTCATTTTGTTGTGACCTAAAAACGAATCCATTACATGTATAGCTTGTCTCCCTTTTGGTTTTTTAAAATCAGGTGTGAACCAGATGTTTCCTCCTGTCCTTGAACCTCCAGGCCCTGCCCGTGGTATGGCGTGAGAAGTAAATCTGTGGGGAGGGTCCCACGGTCAGGTGTAACCGGGTTCAGGGACCAGAGAGGTCTGGCTTGGGTCTGGGTCTTCTTGTGCAAGCGGTTTAGCTCTCAGTTTCCTCATCCGTGAAATGGGGATAAGGAAGCCTCCCTTCTAAAGCTGCTTAGAGGGTGAGATGGGCCTCTGTACGCAAGGCGCCCTCCTCAGGGCCCGCCAGCCAGACTGTCTTAGGCTGGTACCATGACCGCCGGGCCACCGTCTCCAGAGCACCCAGTGTCAGGCTGGGTCCACGGGAGGCACTCAATAAACATTTGCCAGAAAAAAAAAAAAGAAAAATGAATGAATTAAGGTCATCTGTGTGCATATCAGCTGTGCTTAAAAAAAACAGTCGCTGTTCATTTGGACCTGTCCGAAATGGCTACTTTAGGAAAGCTATGTCCCCCAGGCCCTGCTTCAGTGGGCTATACCCTGTATCCTTCACGAGGGCACCCCCATCCACACGTGGGTGTTCTCAAGCCCGTGCAGGGGTAGGTGACCCCCCCACCCCCCAGAACACTTGTGTGGAACAAGTGTGGGATTGCCCTGCGCGGCCTGGAGCTGGCCAGGTCAACTCTGGGGGCCCGCTCCCTGGGTTCCATCCTCCCCCCAGCTCTGTCTTTGTTCTCCTGACCTTTCTAGATTCCAAGCTTCTTGTGAGGCCGCAAGGGAGTCGGCCTTGGCGGGGCCATACCAAAGTCAGCCCCCATCTGCCCAATGCACTCCGGCAGTCTCACCGTGCTGGGGATTATGGGTGGCCAGCCGGCCCACCCAGCCCAACAGAAATGACATCTGACCGGCTCAGCCACACACAACTGGCCAAAAGGCAAGGCCAGCCAACCAGGCCCCACCTCTTCACCCTCCCTGTACCAGGAGCCCGTCGCTGAGAGAGCTGACTAGGAGGGGAGACACCCCTCTGTTTCTTCAGCATTGAGAGAGGACTGGCACACAGGAGGTGCTTAGCAAGTGGAGAGGCAGAATACTGGCGTGATTAATCCAGCTCTGCTGTGTGTCCCAGTCATTTCAATGCCCTCAACCTCACTTTCCTTATCTGCAAAATGGGAATAATCACCACCCACCATCACACTGATGTCAGTGGAATCTGGACCCCGCCCTCCTCTCCCTCCTGGCTCACTTCTGGTCTATCTGTAAAGCCACAGAAAGGGCCGTAGGGGAGGCGGGAGGCCGGGGGGGGGGGGGGGGGGGGGGGGGGGGCTTGCTAGGTGGTCCTCCTTCCCCACCCCCTCCCCCAGAGTAGACAGGGAAGCTGTGGGCCCCTGGAGCTAAAGAAGCTCAGATACAAGATTAGCCAGTCCGAGGCGGTGTCACCTTACAGCTCCGCAGTCCCTTCACCTGGGGCCGATTTGGCTCTGTGAACAATCGCTAGGTCTGTTATCCCTTTCGGCAGCTGCTGCCTGGCCCACGGGAGCCACATTCTTCCCTCCCCGGGTCATCTCACTCCTGGCCCCGGGTGCCCGAGGTGAGGAGTCCCTGACCCCTGCCGAGGGCCAAGCACCGGCCCTCGCCAAGGCTCCTGGCTGGCAGAGTGAGCTGGCTCAAAGCCTTTGGCTTCTTCATCTGCAGAATGGGCTGGAGGGTGGCCGCCCGATTACATGCGGGTCATCAGCAGAGGTATTCAATGCATGCTCGGTTCCCTCCCCTCTCTATCACCTGCTGTCCAAAGTGCAGAGCCCTCCTGTCCCGCCCTCACCTACCCCTACCCGCACTCCATCCCCCGCCCCCCATAAATGAGCCCTTCCCAAAAGCACCCTCAGGCAGCTCTCCCAAATGCTTGTAAGTTTCTCTGACCTTTCTCAGCCCTGCACCTTAGCGTGTATCAGTCTTCCTGCCCAGAAAGCCTTTCTGGCAAATCTACTCATCCTTCAGGACCCAACCCAGGCGTGTCCTCCCCTCAGAGGCCACTCCGACTTCTGGTTCCCACAGGGCTCGCTCAAGCCTCATTTGGAGAGTTCCCACCTCAAGGTCTTTGCTGCTCCCGGACTTTGCCCGCAGGGACCTTCCCAGCCCATCTCTAAGTATACATTCCACCCATCTCAGACTCCAGGGCTAACCTCCTCTCCTCCCTTGCCAAAGTGCTTACGGAAAGCCCTGCAGGGAGGCCAGGATACCAGACAGGAAGTGCTCAGGATCCCAGCCTCCCTGCCTGGCCCCTTTGGCCCAAGGATGAGATGGGGTTTGCTCTGGCGCCTAGCTCAGTGCTGGGAGACGGAGGGCTATAAGGCCGGGGTCTCCTGATGCTCCAGGCCTGTCTGGGCCAGGTCCTGCGGGTCAAGTCCTCTCTGCCTCCAGGACCTTGGATAAGTCTCCTTCTCTCTGCAAGCCTCAGTTAAGTAGAGGGGATGGACTAGACAGGGGGCCAGGAATCTCCGAAAATTCCCAGGCGTGTGGCGTGTGTGTTTGTGAGCACGTGGGAGTGCACGTGCACACATAAAACATCAGTGTCAGTATACGCATGCGTGGATGTGATTGTGTGCTTGCTTGTGGGAATGTGTGTGTGTTCACACACGCCTGTTTTTCTGGGAGAGGGTCTACGGTTACTGGATTCTCAAAGGGTTCAGGACCTGGGTGAGGGACTCCCGGGCTCTCCCCCACAATTCCTTGGTGCTCCTCCCTCCGAAGGGGCTCCTGTGGGCTCCGGAATTGCCCATCGGTCCTCCAGGGCCCTGGCCTGCGTCCTTGCCATAGCTTCCCCATGCCTGTTCCTCTCCCTGCGGAACGGTCAGCATGACTCCGCAAAGCACAAGTCAGACCACCTCCCTCTGCTGTGCAAATCATGCTGTGGCTCCCATCTCTCCCAAAGTGAGGCCAGGGTGCTTCGGGGGTCACGAGTCCCCACCTGGTCTAGGCTGGAGCCTCCCTGGCCCCCTCCCTCCACACTCCCTGAGCTCATCAACCTACTGTGCTGCCTGTTGCCTCCATCTGGACCTCTTTTCCCCCAGGGACCCATGGGGCTCCTCCTTTTCCAGTCTCCACCCAAATGCGGGCGCTCCCCAAGCACCCCAGTTAGGTGCAGCTCCCCCGTCCCTTCGCCTGACCCCCTTCCATCCCCATAGCACTTTTCTCCATCTAGCATACTAGGTAAATTCCTACGCTTCTTCTTTTGCTGGCCTCCCCCACTGAACATAACCCCTACCAGGGCAGGGCTCCCTCTGTCCTGCCCCCGCTGCTGTTGGCCCAGCACCTGGCACAGCCCACCCCGGTACGTAGTAGGTGCTCAGTAAACACTATTGCATAGGAAAGAAGCATCAGAGACATGAGGGCTGGTGGGAACCCAGAGAAAGAAGCACCAGCCTTCCAGCAGGGGAGGCCTTGAGACCGAAACAGCCCTTTTATCCGGGCCAGGGCCGCTGTGTGGTTGCAAACGGGTGTAACCCAAGACGCCCATCACCTTTGGTACCATGAGCCGCACACTTAGCTGGGCCCTGGCAACCACTCCTAGAAACTCAGGAACCTGCTCTGTCTCCAAGCCCTCTGCCTCCCCACCCCGCCCCCCCTCCCCTAACTCCAGAAGCCCCTGCGGGCCTCACGTGCTGGCTCCCCATGTGAGGAAACTGACAGAGCCCACTCGATGGCCGAGAGGCAGAGCCGGGACCCGGACTCCAGAGCCACGGCTTTGGCCACCAGGCTCCCTCGCGGCGGCCAACCCCACAGAGAGAGCGGAAGGCGAGCATATGGTGTGGGGAGGTTATATCCACTCATTGATTGAGAGCCTACTGTATGCCGGGCTCTGGAAGGCGAGCATATGGTGTGGGGAGGTTATATCCACTCATTGATTGAGAGCCTACTGTATGCCGGGCTCTGGGCTCCAGGCTGCAGCAGAGGCAGAGGGGACTCAGACCCACCCCTGCCCCAGGAGAACCCAGGCCAGTGGATGAGACAGAAATTCGGCAGAGAGGCGGCCACATGGTCCACCTGGGGGACTGGGAGAGTAGAGGAGGCATCGGCCAGACCTCGAAGGTTGGGGCAGATTTAGAAACCCAGCAAAAGAGGGGAAAGGGCATCCAGGCTGCGCACGGATGGGGAAGGGACTAGTCGTAGCTGGAAAGTGTGCGGTGGGGGGGGCAGGGGTTGGAGCGAGCGATTCAGCCTAAGGACCCCCACAAGCTCCAAGGACACCACGGGTGCTGAGGGATGGATTGAGTCAGCAGGTGGGAGCCGAGCAGGCGACACCCACTGAAGCGCACGGCCAACCCGGGAGGGTGGCCCGCTGGCGTGAGCCTCGGGGGGCTGGGTCCCACGAGGTGGGGCCCCCACAGAGGTGAGGCCCCAGCACAGCGACGCTGACTCACGGCCTGTCTGTCCGACGGCAGCTCCGGCTCCTGGGCCCCATCGGTGGGGTCCCGTCCTCACGGCCGCCGGGCCGAGTCCCTGCCCGCGGCCCCCGCGGCCACATCTCCCAGGCCCAGATGGTGAGTGACCCTGGGAACAGCCGGTCTGAAGTCACTTGTCAGAGCCTGAAAGCCCCAGGCCCAGAGGTGATCCATGAGGCCGGTAGGTCTTGTCCTTTTGACGACCACGAATGGTAATAGCCCCTTGGTCAGGGTCCAGGCCGTCTGGCTGGAGCCAGGCTGATGGGTGGGGCTGGAAGAGGAGAGAAGTTCACCCACGAAATGTAGGTGCCCTCAACTTCTGAGGCCGCTAGAACTGCCCAGATATGGCGGATTGAGCCTCACACCTGTGACCTGGCGGGGCCCCAAGGGCACCTCCTCCGGCGCCCTGGCCCCGCGGAGTGACACGAGACACTCACTCTCTGTCACCGCAGCTCTTTATTGTGGGACAGCTTTGGCTCTGAGGAATCCCAGATGCCACCGCCTGGGGCCGGTCGGAGCAAAGCCAGTCCTTCAAAAATTCAGCCGAGAGTCGCGAGTCGCTGGCCAAGAGTCACTTCTGCCCTCAGGTTCTTTAGCGACGCCTCCTGTGACAGGGTTTCCAGACCTTTCCGGGCCAGCCACTCTCGCTTCTGCCCCCGCCCTCCCCCAGACAGGGTCTGACTGGCACAGACACACAGAGGGCCTCTCACGTCCCCTGACCGGCCCGTCCTCCGGTTTACACAACCTGCTTTTGTGGTAGGGTTTCTGGCCACTTCTGTGCCCTTTCTGCGAGGTGGAAGACTCGGGTGTAGGTGCCCACAAAATTCGGGTTTAAAGAGACCTCAGCCACATTGTGGTGTAGGACTGCGGATTAGAACAAGGAGGAAGAAGGCAGGGCTCGAGTTCGGCTACGGTTGCAGCTTTAGGCCATTTTCGTCTCTCTGTGCCTCAGTTTCCTCTTTTGTAACATGGGAATAAGAACCATATCTACTGAGGAGGGCTGTTGTCGAGAATAGGTTAGTTTAGGCATGTCCAGTGCTTAGGCCACAGCGAGGGCCACCACTGCTACTGCTCCTGGGTGGTCCATGCTCAGAATCCTCCCTCAGTGAATTCTCTCCTTCTGGAATCTTCTGGTTGGGAAGGCCATTGAGTTCCAGCCTGCTCCATTGCACCAGTGAGGAAACAGGGATCGGAGAGAGGCTGGGGCCTGCCCAGGGCCAAAAGAATCTAGCTGCTAGGATAAGACCCCATCACCATGGCCTTCGATCCATGGCAGTGCACGGGGCCCGAGGTCCTGAGGCCCAGACCACGTGCCTAGGCTCTGCACTGATGCTCGTCAGAAGGTCTGGGCCCTGCCCCCAGCCAGGACCGGAGCTGCAGAGGTTGGGGCCCCCACAACCTAAAGAGGCCCTGCCAGGGCTGGAGCTTATGCAGAAGAGACATCCTACTTCTGGTACCTTCTCTGGAGAGCAGAGCACCCACCCTCAGCCCGGGACCAGGAACTTCAATGAATCCAGACTTTCTGGGGCCTACTGGCCCTACGCCTTCTGGCGGGGAAGCTGGTGGCATGGGCGAGCTATGGAGAAAGCCGGGGAAGGAGTCAGGAGCCAGGGTTCTAGAAGAGTCCACACCCCTTGACTCATTAAGAGTCACTGGCACAATGAGGGGCTCGGCCCTGGGAATTCCTCAAAGGAGACTGGCACCTCCCAGGTCACAAAGCCAGTATCTAGAATTTGTCCCCCACAAGGCATGTCACCTGGGGAGAGGAGGAAGTAACTGAGGCTGGGGAAGGTGGAGGATAGGGGAGGCCATGCAGCAGGTCAAGGTGAGGCCTGGCTGAGCAGGGAGCCTCCTGCCCAAGGGTCTAACCATGCTATCTATGGCCGTAAGCCTGCAGGTGCAGACGTGTGCCCCACCCTGGCCCCCTCATCCCTTCTGCCCCAGGGTGGCCTGTCCTGGCAGAGTGGGGTTGGGGAAGGTCAGAGCCCAGGGACTGAGTCCAAGGCTCAGTGTCCATGGGAGGGAACACCGCAGGCCAGGCTGTCTGGGTGCCCGCCAGGATTCCCGGCACGCCCCTCGGGAGCCACTGGACCACCTCTGCCGGCTCTTTACCGGGCCCTCCAGGCGCCCACCCGGGCTGCCAGCATTCACCCAGGGCTTGCGGTCACAGCAGAGTCAAGAACCCTTGTGCACTGCCGGTGGGAAGGCAAAATATTGCAGCCAGTGTGGAAAACAGTAAGGCAGCTGCTCAAAACTTTAAACACGGAATTTCCACGTGGTTCAGCAATCCCACTTCTGGGTACAATACACCCCCAAATTGAAAGCTGGGTCTTTTTTTTTTTTTTTTTTTAAGGTTTATTCATTTATTTTGAGAGACAGCGCACATGAGCCCGGGAAGGGCAGAGAGAGAGAGGGGGAGAGAGAGAGAGAGAGAGAGAGAATCCCAAGCAGGCTCCTTGCGGCCAGCGCTGAGCCCGATGCGGGGCTTCGATCCCACGAACTGTGACATCACGACCTGAGCCGAAACCAAGAGTCCGTCACTTAACCGACGGGGCCACCCAGGTGCCCCTGAAAGCAGGGTTTTGGAACAAATATTTATGCCCCCGTGTTCATAGCGTCAGTATCCACAATACCCAAAAGGCAGAAGCAGCCCAAGGGTCCACTGATGGATGAAGGGTCCGTACATACTTCGGAATACCATTCAGCCTTAAAAAGAAAGGAAATACTGACATGTGCTCCTACATGGGTGAACCTTGAAGACGTTATGCAGAGTGAAATAAGCCAGTCACGAAAGGACCAAATGCGGTATGATTCATCCCACTTACACGAGGTCTCTGGCAGAGTCAAGTTCATAGAGACACAAAGAGTGGTGATTGCCGGGAGATGGGAGATGATTGTTGAATGGGCGTGGTTCCAGTTGGGGAAGACGAACGGTCCTGGAGAGGGATGGCGGTGAAAGTCGCACCGTACGCGGTCAAGTTTCTGGTAGGCATATTTTACCGTAATGATTAAAAAAAAAAAAAAGGAATTAGGAGGTGGGGAGCAGGCGCCGGGGGGTTGGATAGAGCATGGGCTCTGGAGTGATGATGAACTGTGTGACCTCAGGCAAGTTACTTGACCTTTCTGTGCCTTCATGTCCTTAGCTGTAAAAGTGAAATGAACAACAGACACATGCACACACGCGCGCACGCACGCACACACACACACACCCTGGCCCTTGTTGTTGGCAGGATTATAGGAGCTGCTAGCTGCAAAGTGCTTAGAACGCGCCTGCACAGAGTGGTCACAGTTGCCCTTCTCTTTTCTCCTTTTTTTCAGATGAGGAAACTGAGGCACAGAGAGGTAAGTAAACCTTTCCAAGATCACACAGCTGAAGAGTGGCAGGACAAGGGTTGAACTCCAGAGCCTGGGCTGGGTGGCCACTGGGAAGTTCCTGAGGTCTTCGGAGGGCGGAGGGTGGGGAAGGATTTGCATGGTCTCCTCCCCACCAACATTTTTTCAGAACTTGTGAGGCTGGGGTGGGAGGACCAGGGCAGGGCAGGGCAGGTGGAGGGCAAGGGCCACAGCATTTGTTCCCTGCAAAGCAGAGGCAGGGTCCTTAGAGGATTGTCACCAACAGGATGAGCAGGCCGGGCCTCATTCCTCACCAGGGCTCAGCCTCCTTACCCCTTGGGGGCTGGGAGCAGGGCAGCTGGGCCCAGGGAGGGAAAGACCCAGAAGTCTGAGGAGAGAGGCCTTCCTGTCCCACTGCGGAACGTCCTGGGCCCTCCCTCCTCCGCATTCCCATGGGTCACCATCAACACTCTCCCGCTCTTGTGACACAGGAGTCTGTCGGCAGGCAGTGGCCCGTTCTGAGGGCAGGATCCTTGGGTGGAAAATGGCTGCCCGAACGACTGCCAACAACTCCTCCCGTCGCTGTGGCTCGGCCGCACAGTCCACGATCTCCCCTCCCCAGGGTCTGGGTGGCCTGTGCGCGACTCTGATCACTAGGATACTTGGAAGTGACTGAGAGGTTTCAGGCCTAGGCCTTAAGAGGCTTTACAGCATCCATTTTCTCCAACTTTGAAGCCAGAGGCCGTGTAAGGAAATAGGGTGACCTAGAGAAAGGCTTGCATGGAGGGAGGGGTCCTAGAAACCATGAAGGGAGGAGAGAGGCCCAGCCCGTCCCTGGTCGCTGAGCCACCCCCACTGCAGCCCCAGACACGTGAGGGAGGCTGGTCGGGCACCCCATATGACGACGCACGCAGTAGGGATGAGGGGTCCCTGCCGAGCCCCGCCCAGACTGCAGAATCACGAGCAAACCCATACTGCTGGTTCCTCGGGGCCACGATGCCTGGGGTGTGTTTGTTACACGGCATTAGATAACTGATACACTTCCAGTCATGAAGTCTTGTTTCTCAAGTCTTAGGATCACAGCAACATGACAGACTGTTGCATCCACCCGACTCCTGAAACAATGCTGCGGGCATTGTGACAGTCACAACAAAGTTTATTGCCATGAGAGGCAAGGCCAACCGATCGGGACCGACACTCTTGACCAGAGCGCTGTCTCGAACAGCCGAGTTTTCAGAGCTGACCACATCGTCTTATCATCACCTGGGAACAGAACAGAGAAATAGTTCCCAGATGGGGGTGGACAGTTCTGACTTGCCCTTGCCCCAATCCAATCAAACACTAATCCAGTTGATTTTCCTTGAACTTTTGTTCCGTTGATTGATAGGACAAGGCTGTTATCTCTTAATCTACAGTGTTAAAACAAAGCTGTTATTTCTCAAGCCTATAGGTTAGCCCTACACTACAATTTAACCCTTACAAGACCGAGTTCAAGTCTCACTTCCACTGCCGATCTGGGCAAGTCACATCACCTCTCTGGGACTTGATTACCCCCCAAACAGCGATACCGACAGGCACCGCCTGGCTTGGGGTGAGGGCGCAGAGCGAGTACATGTGGCGAAGGGAGCGCCGACCGGCCCGGAGGTTGTGCTTGAGAAGCGAGAGCCCGGTATGGAGGCCCGGCCTCTCTGGCTCCCTGGGCCAGCAGCCCTGCCCCACAGAATGATGGCCTCTTCCTGACTGGAACCGTGGCTGGTCCGACTGCTTTCCACGCCACCTGCTGAGGTGGATGGAGCGGGGGCGGGGGGGGGGGGACGGCAAAGTAGGTCATTTTTCTCCCCCATCTCAGGGAAGTCATCAGACTCCTGGAGTTTGGGTTTTTTTGAGTTGAAAAGCGCTCCAGGACCGAATCAAGCAGACCCCTCCCCAACTGGCCCAAATTTCGAGGGAATGGAGACACCAGGATTCTTTCAAGGGCTCTTGCTGCAAGAACTTCACGAGCACTGTGTCTACACGTGAACGATATCACTGCTGAACTTCCAGCCGTTTGGTGAGGCAGATGCTTGTGGCCCCAACTGACAGAAGAGAAAGTTGAGGCCCAGAGACAAAGTGACTTCCCCACGATCACGGAGCTTGTGACTCACCCTGGACCTGGTGGCTGCACATATGTCCTCCTCCCCACCCCCTCCACCTTGGTCCTTTCCTGCTCTGGGACAGCCACCGATGAGCGAGTGGCCACCAGCCAAGGCTAAGAGGCCAACTAACTGCAGGGGTCACACAGGCCATCCACTGTCATACCTCTGCCAGTGCCACCAGACCCCCGCTGCCCACCTGTCCCCCACTGGGCTCACTGGGTCAGGTGTGGACAGGCTCAGGAAGTCCATAGAACCCAGGGGCAGTGGGAGCCCACCAGCCCAGAGCAGAGTGGCATCCAGCCCCCAGCTCTCCCCTTCTCACGGGGCACCTCCCCCTTCCCCCATGGCCCATTTTTGGCTCTCCTGTTGGAGAAACTGCCAGAAAGTGGGGGGGGGGGGGGGGCAGTGTGCAGCTACTCCCAAGGGACTGTGGGGCCAAATTTCTACACAGGAAGGGCTTGTGCAGGGTGGGGTGATCTTAAGGAAGGGATGTTTTGTTTGGTTTTGAAGTAAGCTCTATGCCCAGCATGGGGCTCGAACTCATGACCCCGTGATCAAGAGCCACATGCTCTCCTGACTAAGCCAGCCAGGCGCCCCAGGAAGAAATGCATCTTAAGCTGCCCTCATAGCAAGCAAGTCTCTTGGGGCTGATGGAGACGGGGGTTACCCAGACCCCCTGAAGACCACTCTGGTGCCATTAAGACTGCTGTCCACAGATGCCTGTCCACAGTGGGGGGTCCCCATCAACCTGGCCTCGGCTTTGCCCTCCGTCTCCCCCACCCCTCCCTCCTTCCTGTTGGCCTGGACACACGCATTGCTCACTGCTTGACGTCTCCTGGAAGCCTTGTCCCCAAATGCTGGCCGTGCCTTTATCTTGTTGGTCATCTCTGCACAGGAAGGAGCCTGGGTGGGTGCCAGGGCTGCCTAAGTAGATTATGTCACTCACCCCAGGGCGGTGGGTGGTTCAAAACAACTGGGTCCTCAGGCTAGCCCCCGGGGGGCCCGGTCCCCAAGCTATCTTTGCAACCAGACCCCAAAGAGGAAGCAGAGACCCAGAGACGGGAGTGACGGGTTCATGCCACACAGTGAGGGGGATGGGAGTGACGGGTTCATGCCACACAGTGAGGGGGATGGAGCTGAGCCCAGAATCCCGTCCAGCTGCACCCCGCCCCCCAAAGCTGCTTCCGGACCACATTCTCAGCAACTCACAGCAAATGTCTCCTCTGGAGCTTAACGAGGCATGTGAGGTGACCCCCACCACCCACCCCCTGTTTCCAGTGGCCACGGCTCCTCGGCCTCCAAGACTATCACCAACTGGAAAATACTCGTGCCCAGTAGAGGACGGTTTACCCACCGTGATCTGCTCTTCCTACCCCCTTCGGAGGGACCACCTCTACTGTAGTGTGGAAACTGAGGCACAGAGAGGTTTAGAACACCCAGAGCTGGCAAATATGGAGCCAGCCCTGAACTTCAGGTCTCCTGCTTTCCTGCCGTTTCCTCTGGCACCCAACTCAGAGCAGGGAGTGTCTGCGAGCCACGAAGCCAGCCTCGTCTGTCACCTCCGCCTCCAGCCGGAAGGTCACATTGATGAGGAGTGTGAGGAAAGCTGAGGGCAAAGTAGAGCTAACACCAGCGACACCCCCCCCACCCCACCCCCAGGGTGGGATCTGTGTGATATTCCTCGGACACTCCCGGCTACCCAAGAACAAAGGAAAGGGGTTAAACTGCTTGCCCTGGTGATGTGGGAAATTGAGGCAAGTGAAAAATGAAATTCCCTTACTTTCCCACAGCCCATTGCCAAGCCCTTGAAACCGGCAGTGACCTCCCTCTAGGGGCTCAGCTGCCTCCGTGATGACACTTTGCTAGGGGGCAAAAGAGAACCTTGGCTTAACATTGTCCCAACCTCCAGGATCCTGTAAATCTACTTCCTTTATGTCAACTGCCCCAGGACCTATGCTGGCAATCCTACTCCAAGCCTATGGCCCCTGATATGCATCTGAAGGCTCTCACGACTGAGGTTTTATTAAAAAGTTAACAGCTAACCCCTCAAGGTCCTGGAAACCTTGCTTCCAAAATACCTTAGAGACACTCTATCCCTGAGTCCCTCCCAACCCGAGGGTGTGTAATGAGTTCCCATCACGACCCCAGGGCCGCTCTTCCAGCCCACGGGTCCTGTCCTCGTGCTTTAATAAAATGACCTTTGTGCACCAAAGGCGTCTTCAAGAATTCTTTCTTGGCCGGTGGCTCCGGACCACCCCGCCATCACTCCAAACCTTCATCATATGCCGCCCAGTTTGTGGGACTAGAGTCTTTTCATCTGGACTCTGAGCTTCGGTGCACATTTGGTGAGTATACCTTCTCTTTTCTTCCTTTCCTCTCATTTCAGGGGCCTTTTGAGGAGGGTGGTCCTATTGGGTCACTTTCATGTCGATTGCTCAGGCTGCAATCCTCTAGCCCGTGGCAACTCTTCTGGGAGGAGAAATCCTGCCTTTTGGCTGCAAGTTAGTACCCTGGCCGGGATGGTAATAAGACCCAGAAACCTGATGCCCTCTCTTTATTCCTGTCCGTCTTCAAAGTGGTCTGTCTTGGGCACGGGACAGCCACCTAAGCCACCAGGACGTCTGCCAATCTTAAGACTCCCACGTGAGGTTTCCTCCTCACTGATCTAACGTGATCCCCTCATCTCTGATCTAGCCGCTTCTGGCAGGGAGACCTCCACTGAGAGCTGGTGGAAACCAGCATCCGATTGAATTAAGACCCAACCGGGGATCATTTCCTAGGGAAGTTGTCTATAAAGCGTCATCATGGGGGCGCCTGGGTGGCTTGGCCGGTTAAGCGTCCGACTTCGGCTCAGGTCATGATCTCACGGTCCGTGAGTTCGAGCCCCGCGTCAGGCTCTGTGCTGACAGCTCAGAGCCTGGAGCCTGTTTCAGATTCTGTGTCTCCCTCTCTCTCTGCCCCTCCCCTGTTCATGCTCTGTCTCTGTCTCAAAAATAAATAAACGTTATAAAAAAAAAAAATTAAAGCGTCATCATGGAGGCAGCTGAGCTCCTAGAAGGAGGTCACTCTCTGCTGGTTTCAAGGACTTGGCAATGGGCTGGAGGCAGCAAGGGAATTTAATTTTTCACTTGCCTGAGTTTCCCATAACACCATGGCAAGCACTTAAACCCTTTTCCTTTGTTCTTGGGTAGCCGGGAGAGTCCGAGGAATATCACACATATCCCACATATCCATATGTGTTGGAATGTCACTTAGATTATGATGGATTTCTGTCTTTACTGTTTTCTGTCAATGTCCTCTGCTCACTACTACTTAAAATTGGGTAATTCCCCCTTGTAAAACTTTTCTAGTGTTTTCCATGGGTTAAAAATGACAGGTTATTCAAGAAACTAAGGCATGGCCTCTGCGGCATGCTCTTCGAAGACTAGGTAATCAGGGCATGACCATCAGGGAATGTTCTTCAAGGCACAGCCTTTTAGGGCACGGCTTTCAAGGTATTTTGGTCCATACGCCAGGCACCCATCTGTAGTCCAGAATGCAATGGGGAAGTCGGGGGACACTAACATCCCTCATTCAGGAGCCCTTAGTCGGCTGGTTGGTGGTCATAGCAATTTCTTTCGAGGGACACCTGGGTCGCTTTGACACCAGGAGCCTCTGACATATCCTGTTCATAGGACACCACCCACGTCGGAGGGGATTCTTGGGGGTAATGGACTTTCTCTCTCTCTCTCTCCTTTTCTCTCTAGGAGCATGGGAGCTTCTCTTCAGTCCCCGAGAGATGCCTTTTTAACCCACTGGAAACAATCTGGCTTGCGATATGTAGAAAGGATTGATTTCCTGCAACCCTGAGTGGCCTTAGTAAACGGAAAATGTATGGAGGTACCCTAGGGCCAGGCCTTCATGGCTACCTGGCTCCAATGGCCTCTTGCAGAACGTGTTTGGTCAGTAACCAGGCCAGTAAACTCCCTCCTGATATATTGGATGGTAATTGTCTAAACAGGCCTCCTCTTAATAGAACCCAGGTCACTGGAGGAAACACCAACCATCCCTGACAAAGGGGACGCTGACTCTCTCTCTCTGTTCCTCTGCCTAATAGATGTGAGGGCTTCTCCCTCATTCAGTTCCCGGGTTACCGGCTATAATTGGAGCCAACTGTGGTTAGTCCACCTTGGGATGGGGACTTTAAGGAGTATTCCCAAGCAGCTGCTGAAGCTCCATTTGTTTTGGGGAAATTCCTGGTCTTTTCTGGCCTGATGTGGTCTCCATATTTCCACTTTGGTGGAATAAACATGGCGTCTGCTCCTCTGTCGGAGCTCAGGTTTTGAATCGGGGTTTTCCTTCTCTGCTTCTGCTGGCACCTTGCCTTTTCTGCCCTCCTGTCCCCCTCCAGTTTCTGCACCAACTTGGGTGTGGTCTACATAACTGGTTCCGATCTATACCATCCTCAATGCCTCAGGCACCATTGGCTCCCCCTCCCACCCTTGAGGTCAAGGAGCAAAGAGCACCCCCTTGGACCACCCACTTCAGATACCCCCACTGGTGTCCCAGGTGAAAACTGACAATGGGGATAAATTGATTGACTTTTAAGTGGACGCAGGGGAAACATATTCAGTGTTTAAACTAACTTCAGTTTGGGGCACCTGGGTGGCTCAGTCGGTTAAGCATCCGACTTTGGCTTAGGTCATGATCTCGCGGTCCATGAGTTCGAGCCCTGCGTCGGGCTCTGTGCTGACAGCTCAGCCTGGAGCCTGTTTCGGATTCTGTGTCTCTCTCTCTGCCCCTCCCCTATTCACACTCTGTCTCTGTCTCAAAAATAAATAAACATTAAAAAAAAAATTTAAACTAATTTCAGTTGGAACTGGTCTTTAAGGTTATCAGCATTAACTATGAAACTTTCATTCTACCAAGGTTGACTAAAGGTCAGATAAGCTCATGCTATCTCTGTTGCAATTTGTTAGCAAAAAGATGACTTAAAATGATAGTTAATTTTGTCTGTCTCAAAGTTTTCATGGGTAATTGTTAAGATAGCTTTCAAAGGCTTTGGTAACCTTGAAACTTTAAAGTTTTGGTTGCATGACAAGTCAGATTAAATTCATTGGACATCTAGGTCTTTTCCAGATAGGATGGAGTGCTAAAGCTTTGATTACTGAACGTAGGTTTGTGCTTATTGCAGAGAAACTAAGGCTATTTGGGTCTATTGGAAAACATGCTTTGTGCTTAATTGGCTCATGAATTTACCATCTAAAAAATTCTGGCGTAAACACCTCTCAATTGGTTACTGAGTCCTCAATTGCAGACTAAGGTTTCCTAAGAGTTAAAATTCTGCTAAGCGTACTTAAGACTGATGGAAATAAGGAAAGCAACCCTGTATGTAGGAAAGCGGGAGATATGTAAGAAAGATATAAGGAATGGAAATACATTTTTTGTTGAGGGTAAAAGAAAGTAATTCTGTCCTAAACGAGACTGGTTGTGGGAGAGAAATGGCTTTGGGACAAAGTTTGAAGGCAAAGGAAAGTTGTAGAAGGTTCGTGAAGGGAAATCTTTGGAAAGGAATTGTGCTCAGGATAGACTAAGGTTGAGATGAATGGAATTTTAAAAGTACACTGGTATAAGGTTGAAATTCTGCTTTTCTCTCTGTTCAGAAGACAAAGTTTTCTTGGACTGTTGATCTGCTCTTGATAAGAAAATGTAAATAAAGGCTTTTTTTTCCTCTTTGGTCGGCCGGAGATACCAAAGCTTTAGGTTTCTTCTTTATCAGGTCTTTGATTACTTAGTTAAAACTTCTCAATGTTAAAGGAGCTAGGTTTTGCGAACAACGATATAATGCTATCCATTCGCCTTCAGGATCCACTTTGGTTGAATAAACAAAGTTTTAAGATTTGTAATCATCCGTAATCCTATTTTGGACGTGCTTTATGGGTTTTTTAAGTTTTAACAAACTTCCCAGGATTTAAACGGTAAATTAAGTCTTTTGACCAATTAGGCCCTTTTATTTGGGATGCCAAGTTACTTGGAAGCCACTGTCATACAATGGTAAACCTTAGGTTGTATTGCACAAGTAAATGTTGTAACTGCCCAAATATATATGCAATTCCTAAAGTTTTAATGTTTCGGTATAAGGTCATCACTTCATATTCTGATTACTTGAAGTGTTATGTGTCACAAATAATTGAATTTCTTTTGTCAATTGCATCATAATGAACTCTCATCAGATCTTTAACAATGTCCGTTTCTGAGATTTGGTCATTTATAATTGTTCTTATTCTCTCACAAAACGTGTTTCTCCTTCAAGGAGATTTATAAAAAGAACTTTTGGGACAAATACAGGTATTTGACATCTTTAAGATTAATACCAAAATGGGTAAGAATTTCCAGAACTAAAAAGCTGCATTCACACCGAACAAGAATTCGGAACATGGGACTGAATGAACTGAGGAAGATTATAGTCTTGTGACTCTTGTTGGAAATATGGCTGGTTCTCTGTTTCCTCTTCCAGATTAAGGAAACTTTCTCTTACGATATCTGTGATATACAGAAATGTCATCAAATACTCAGTTGTAAACTGAAGCATTTATCGTTTCTCTCTCCCCAAACCCTCTGAAATGCAAAAGCTCTCCAGTGAATATCCTTTCCTTCACGGCAATTACAATTGTTTGCATAAGTTCAATAATAATCTGTTCATCTTGTCACAGGTCACCGTTGTAAATACTGGTTATTTTACCAAGGCTTTGACTGGAATGTCCTATTTGAGATTAACATGCATAGACTCAGATATGACCAGACAGCTTTAAGGAACTAAGGTTGGCTTCATGAAACACAGAGCCATAAAGTCCCTTGGAAATGTTGGCCGGGTACCTTGCTTACGGAGTTCCCAGCACCCTCCCCAGGTGAGCAAAGAAGGTCACTTCCTGGCAGGTGCAGGAACCTCAGGGTATCTTGGAGACCTCGTGAAGAGGAATTCGTCCAATTCCACGGGTACTGCAGGCCTTGTCTGATGGCAAGTGCTTGGCTTGGCTTCTGGCCTGGAGAGGCTACAAAAGTTCAGTCTGGAGATTCCTTATAAAGGGTTCCAGCAAAGCAAACTTTAAAAGATCCTCATGAGCAATCGTTATTCTTGCTGAATTTATGTAAATACTTAGGCCAGGTTTGTTAAGACTGGACTTGTTCTACAAATGCATGGGTGTCGACTCGGCTATCTCTGGGAAGGGGGGTTTTTAGAGAGAAAAACTACGTTTCACCAACGCACCGTTATGGATGTTAAATTCTAGTTCTGATCATCTTGAAATGTTTGTTGTTTGCCTAAACTAGACAGCTTGAGGTAAACTTCAGAAAAATTGTCACAATAGGTCACGTATAGACCATCTTCTGTGCTTATTGTTCTGTGGGGATAATAATATGACCCCATGGGCATATGATTATTTAAACAACCGGAAAATGGGACGGATTCCCCCAATACTTGTATCCAAAGACTTTTCTCACTGTAGACCTTTCAATAGATAAAGACTATCGTCTTTATTACTCACTTGAGGCCTGGTTAATTCATAAATCTCTAACCATGCAAACCGTACCCTCCCTAAACCTGATCTGACAGTTACTAGAAACCCACCCCATATAAACCCAGGAGATCTGGTTTATTCAAAAGATGGAAAGTCTAAGACAACAGGGGACTTAACTCCAAAATAAAAGGGCCCCTACTGGGCCGAATTAGGCAGTAAAGTGAGAGGGGCATTCTTCGTGGGCTCTTGTATCTAAAATAAAACCTGCAGCCCCTTTCCAGGAAATCAGTTAGCAACTTTACGTGCCTTCTTTTTCCCGGGAATCTGTGCAAGCCCTCAAACTTCTCTTAGGATGATTGTACCTTTCTTTTTCATTCTCCTTTCCCAATTTCTACTGATAATTCCTTCCTACGATGGGCCATCCCACAGGGTCACAGCAGACCTTTGAGTTACAGGCCAGAAAGACCAATCTGATTCCTGCTGCCTGTTCCCACTCTCATCCGAGGATGCTTCAAGCCTGACATCTAAAAATCTCACTGGCAGCCCTGGGAGACACGGGGTTTGTAGTTTGCTGTAACCATTAACCCATATGTTTCTTGTTTCTGTAAAAGTACCTCTTATTCATTACCTGATTGCTGAACAAAACAGACTCTATAGGATGGCTAAACACCACTTGTCATATGGTTAAGGCCTCAAACGACTCTCAAAATAGCATTATGTTATCAAATACGAGAAGTAACTCGAATGAGGGAAACAGTTCTACAAAATAGAATGGCATTATACATTTTAGCTGCTGCACGAGGCGGAACTTATATTCTCCTAAAAACAAAATGCTGGGGCGCCGGGGTGGCTCAGTCAGTTAAGTATCCGACTCTCGGTTTCGGCTCAGGTCATGACCATGACCTCAGGGTTTCGTGAGTTCCAGTACTACATCCAGCTCTGTGCTGACGGTGCAGAACCCGCTTGGGATTCTCTCTCTCTCTCTCTCTGCCCCTCCCCTACTCATGCTGTCCCTGTCCCTCTCAAAATGAATAAATAAACTTAAAAAATTTAAAAACAAAACAAACAACCCCCCCCCCCCAAACGCTGTATATACATTCCAGACTACCGCAAAAATATTTCTGGGTTTCTAATTGACATAAATACTCAAATTGGCGCATTAAACAATCCCTCTTTCTCCTTGAATGATTGGTTAAACATCTATATTGGAGGACTTTTGTCAGCTACCGAAGGACTTTCCTTTGGGCTAATCTTTCTAGTTATTCTAATTCTGTTTTGCTGTTTTCTCCCGTGTCTCTCTGCCTGGTCCCAAGACCCCATCTCTGCAATGACTTCAAGCCGACAGATGATCCTTTCTACTCAAGGAGGTGCATACACGTTGCCCATGTTGGATTCAGCTGCCTCTATGTTTTTGTCACTCCTCGGTATGTTCCCCGACTGACCAATATTGACTTATAGGTAGGGACGTCTCTGAGGCCCTCCACCTTCAGCCACCTTAAAGATTTAAGGGTCACAACTGTTCAGGGGGGATATGATGAGGGACCATGGGGCAAGCTGAGGGCAAAGTGCAGCTGACAGCACCCCCCCCCCCAGGTGGGATGTGTGTGAAATTCCTCGGACACTCAAGAACAAAGGAAAGGGGTTAAAGTGCTTGCCATGGTGATGTGGGAAACTGAGGCAAATAAAATGAAATTCCCTTACTGCCTCCAGCCCATTGCCAAATCCTTGAAACCGGCAGAGTGACCACCCTCTAGGGGCTCAGCTGCCTCCGTGATGACACTTTGCTAGGGGGCAAAAGAGAACCTTGACTTAACATTGTCCCAACCTCCAGGATCCTGTAAATCTACTTCCTTTAAGTCAACTGCCCCAGGACCTATGCTGGCAATCCTACTCCAAGCCTATGGCCCCTGATATGCATCTGAAGGCTCTCACGACTGAGGTTTTATTAAAAAGTTAACAGCTAACCCGTCAAGGTCCTGGAAACCTTGCTTCCAAAATACCTTAGAGACACTCTATCTCTGAGCCCCTCCCAACCCGAGGGTGTGTAATGAGTTCCCATCACGACCCCAGGGCCGCTCTTCCAGCCCACGGGTCCTGTCCTCGTGCTTTAATAAAATGACCTTTGTGCACCAAAGGCGTCTTCAAGAATTCTTTCTTGGCCGGCGGCTCCGGACCACCCCGCCATCACCCCAAAACTTCGTCAACATAGCAGACCCCAAAGGGGTCTGTCACCTGGTCTCCTGGCCAGAGCAGGGCACAGGCCAGGCCTCTTACCTTTGTGTTTGTAAACAACTATGAGATTCTGGGTCTCCCGCTCTGGAACCAGCATAAGGGCTGCTTCTAAATGGGGCCAGGATGACATTGACTTCTCCCGCCCTGGGCTGCCCCGTTCCAGCCGCCCAGAGGGATTCTGGGCCTCGCCGATCTCTGCAGTGTTCTCTCCCATCACTTTGAGCCCGTCCTACAGGAAGAGAAGCGGAAGCTCAGAACTGGACCATGTCCTGCCTGAGATCTCACAGCCACACCTTGTCGTGTGATGGCCAAGTAGGGACAGAGGCCTAGGCACGTGCCTCAGGAGCACATCCCCAAGCTTTGTGGCCTTGGGCAAGCTGCCGGGCCTTGGGCAAGCTGCCCGACCTGGCGCTCCCTTTTCCTGAGGCCACACTGAACATGGCTTTCCTTTCACTGGGGCTGCGGGGTGGCCAGGGTACGAAGCTCACAGCAGGCCTGACCAGCCAGGCAGCCTTCCCCAGAGGGCCTGGATCCTGGACTTACCTGAGGGCCCAGAGGTGTCATAAGGACCCCTCCTGGCGATTTCTTTTGTTTTCCTCCTGGCCCTTGCTGCTTGCCATCATATGATACACTCACCATTTCCTTGTTTATTGTCTTTCTCCCCACTGGGCAGGGCCAAAGCTTTGTTCCTCATCTGTGGGATCCTAATCAGGCACGCAATGCTATTTACTAAGTGAATAAGTGGCTGTGGGGGAGGGCAGCCTGAGGCCAGTCAGAGGTGTGGTGATGCCGGGAGAGGTGATGGTGGCCCGGCCAGGGGAGGTGGGGCTGGAGGAGGAACTGATACGGCCCCGGGTGGGTGGGTGGCCCCGGGTGGGTGGGTGTCGGGGAGGAGGAGGGTGACGGGGCAGACTGCTCAGTGGGGTGTTTGATGGGGAAGGCTGGCCCCTTGACAGACCACCCCCGGCAGCTGGGGTCAGGCTGGGTCCCAGGCGTGACATCACCGCTGGGCAGAGCTGGCGCCTTGTCTCATCCCCCTCAACATCCTCTGGGCGAGGGTTTGGTGCTTAGCCCTGAGGTACGCCCGTCCGCACCCCATCTTCCACTCTTCAAACTCCATACCCTCGACCCCCTCCTCCTGGAAGCCTTCCCTGATTCTCCTGCTTCTCACCTCCTCCTGCCCACGAATTCCTTCTTCCTCTACGCCTGCACCACTCACTCACTCAGGAAACTGTTCTGAGACTGGCCCTGGGTGCTGGCGCCATGGGGGTGCAGAGATGACCGTGGCTCAAGGGACACAAACCTAGAAAGCAAATCACAGCCTGACTTCAAACCCAGGCAATGCATGAATGCTCTTTTAAAGAAAGTATTTCTCGTGGATCCTGGAGTGGTCCTCCATCACTTTTATTACAGTGTTTCTTTTTGTTTTTTAATGTTTTTATTTATTTTTGAGACCGAGAAAGACAGCATGGGTGGGGGAGGGGCAGAGAGAGAGCCCTCATTCGACTTTCCGTCGCTATGAACTTGGCTACTCCCGCTCCAGGTGCTGCCTATGAGTGAACCCTACCGCATTTGTCCTTTGGTGATGGGCTTATATCACTTGCTATAATGTCCTCAAGGTTCGTGCGCGTTGTAGCAGGAGTCAGAATTTCCTTGCTTTTTTTTTTTTTTATCCCCCAAGTAAACTCTACCCCCAACATGGGGCTCAAACCCACGACTCTGACTCCAAGATCAAGAGTCGCACGCTCCCCTGACTGAGACAGTCAGGCGCCCCAGAATTTCCTTCCTTTTTAAGGCTGAATAGTACCCTATTGTACGTACACACCACATTTTGCTTTTCCATTCATTCATTCATCCACGGGCCTCAGAGGCTGTTTTCACCTTTTCGCTATTGTGAATAACGCTGCTTCGTGCACGAGTATCTGTTCCAGTTCTCGTTCTCGCTTGTGTTGGGTGTGTACCCAGGTACGGAATTGCTGTAATTGTATGTTTAACTTGGGGCTTATTTCTAAGGCGATTGTTCAGATGCATCCTAAATAGGATTAGAGCCGATTTATTTTTTAATTCATAGATTCAACACCCACTAAATTTGAACTGCTCATACTTTGCAAGATTACGTCCTGAGACTCCAGTGACACACCCAACAGCTGCACCATCCAGTGGGGCTGAGCTTGAGCCACGAGTGGCTATGGAGTTCTGGAACGTGGCTGACTGCACTTAGATGTTCTGTGTGCTGAAATACACCTGTATTTCTTTCTTCTTTCTTTCCTTTCCTTTTCTTTCTTTTCTTTCTTTCTTTCTGGAACGTGGCTGACTGCATTTAGATGTTCTGTGTGCTGAAATACACCTGTATTTCTTTCTTCTTTCTTTCTCTCTTTTTCTTTCTTTTTTTAAATTTATTTTGTGAGAGAAAAAGCGCATGTGAGCAGGGGAGGAGAGAGAGAATCCAAGCAGACTCCGCACTGACAGTGTGGAGTCCAATGTGGGGCTCAAACTCACGAACCGAGATCATGACCCGAGCCAAGATCAGGAGTCGGACGCTTAACCGACTGAGTCACCCAGGCGCCACAAAATACACCTGTATTTCAAAGACTTAATACGGAGGAGAGATCTTATTAGTAACATTTATGTTGAATACACGTCAAAATGATAATGTTTGGGCTGTCCTGGGTTCAAGAAACTATAGCATTAAAACAACATTTGTTTTGTTTCACTTTTTATTTTTTATTTTTTTTTATTTAAAAAAATTTTTTTTTAATGTTTATTTATTTTTGAGACAGAGAGAGACAGAGCATGAATGGGGGAGGGGCAGAGAGAGAGGGAGACACAGGATCGGAAGCAGGCTCCAGGCTCTGAGCCATCAGCCCAGAGCCCGAAGCGGGGCTCAAACTCAGACCGCGAGATCGTGACCTGAGCTGAAGTCGGACGCTCAACCGACTGAGCCACCCAGGCGCCCCTCGTTTTACTTTTTAAAATGTGAGCCCCTGGAGAATCCAACATGGCATGTCTGACTTGCATTGTCTTCCTGCTGGATGCTTAACCTACCAGATTAATCCAGGTGCTTTCCCAGCCTAGAGGAGCCGCCTAGAGCTCAGAAGACTTGGCTGGTCCTCTTATTTATTTTTAATTGAGGTGAAGTTCACATAATATACAATTAACCATTTTATTTTATTTTATTTTATTTTATTTATTTTTTAATGTTTATTTTTGGGAGAGAGAGACAGAGTGTGAGCGGGGAAGGAGCAGAGAGAGAGGGAGACCCAGAATCCGAAGCAGGCTCCAGGCTGTGAGCTGTCAGCACAGAGCCCGACGTGGGGCTCGAACCCACGAACCGTGAGATCATGACCTGAGCCGAAGTCAGTTGCTTAACTGCCTGAGCCATCCAGGCGCCCCAAGCCATTTTAAAGTATACGGTTGCAAGTGGCACTGAGCACAGTCACGGTGTTGGACCACCCCCACCTCTGTCCAGATTTCGACTTTCTCATCCCCTAGAAAAACACGCCCGTTAAATCATCACTCACCATTCTCCCCTCCCTCAGCCCCTGACAACCACTAACCTGCTTCCTGTCTCTGGATTTGCCTACTCTAGACACCTCATTTAAAAGGAATAATACAGTAGGTGACCTTTTAGGATCGCCTTCTCTCACTGTCCTCCGGGCTCATCCATGTCGGAGCAGGGGTCAGAACCTCAGTCCTTTTTATGGTTGACTACCACCCTGTCGTGTGGGTATGCCACCACGTGGGTGCCGTCAGCTGCTGACGGATGACTGGGTTGTTTCTGCCGTAGCTACTCGAGCAACGCTGCAGCGGACGTTTGTGTATCCTTTCTGCGTGGTTGTATTGTTTTCATTTCCTGGGATTGCTGAGTCACATGCTAACGGCTGCTGCTTCTTGTCTTTTTATTTATTTTTATTAGTATTACTTTTTTAAATGGGAGATCAAGAAGATCCCTTTCCAATTTTTTTTTTAAATGTGTATTTATGTATTGTTGAGAGAGACAGAGCGCAAGCGGGGGAGGAGCAGAGAGAGACGGAGACAGAATCCGAAGCAGGCTCCGGGCCCCGAGCTGTCAGCACAGAGCCCGATGCAGAGCTCGAACTCACAAACAGCGAGCTCATGACCTGAGCTGAAGTCGGATGCTCAACCGACGGAGCCACCCAGGCGCTCCAATAAATAATTTTAAATGCTATTTTTGAAAAGAAAAAAAAAAAAAGTTGCTTTTGTAGTAAAAAAAATTTTTTGATATTATGAATTTGGCTGCAGAATTCACCTATTCAAAATAAATCGAGACATCTAATTTGTTAGAAACCCCCAAGCTTGGGGGGTACTGGGGTGGGAGCAGTTTTCTATAAGGTAACGGTGTTTCCTGTAGAAAAATTCCAGAAGCTCTTCCCTAGGCAATTCATCTATGCCTCCACGTTCATCTGACACTTCTTAGATACTGCCCGTGAGGTGACTGAGGGAGAGTCTAGGGTGGAGGGGGCCGAGGGGGGTCTCAGGGCTGGGGGAGAGAGAGGAAGGAACGAAGCCTACGCTCCACACACTCCCGGCAGGTGCCGGGAGGCAGAAGGCGGGAGCTATGGAAGGTTCTTGAGCTCAGCCCTGTCTGGACCACAGGATGGCTTTGCTGAGGTGACAAGCATGGGAGCTTGATCACGGAAGGTGTGGAAACAGTCTGGGGCTCTGAGGCCCACCCTGTCCGTGTCCTGGCCCACTATGTGACCCGGGAGGAACAAAGGCAAGGTGCCAGACTGCACAACTGACCCACACGGCCTGGTGTCTGTCCTCTGACCTCCCTGAGGGTCTCAAAGGCGGGAATGGAGTCTGTGAACTCGTGTCACTATTCTTCAAAGCCGGCTGCCAGACACTGTGTCTGTCCTGGAGGAGGCCGCCCAGGCTCATGGAAATGTCAAGTGCCTGTCTTTGCTCTGGGCTGACATCACCTCTGCGTGGGAACAAAGCGCGTGCTCATGCCGAGCCTGTCTGGTTTGGCAGTGATCTGTGTTCTTGTTTGGTTTCAAAATAGGGGGCCCAGAAGGCAAAACCATGAAAGATGCCCTTGTTGGAAGAAATGTTCAGGAGCCCAGCTGATGGCCTCCCTCTGGGCTTTGGCTGAGAAGAGGCAAGAGTCACACACCCAGTCCCCAACGTCTGGGTTCCTAGGGGAGGCTGGAGGCCCCCCTGCTACCTGGGAAGCCCCAGGTAGAGCCCTCATTATACGACTTTATCGTGGGGGGCGGGGAGTGGGGGGGAAAGGGGCAGCAATCTCGGCTAACGCTCTTGTAACAGCGCAGTCCATTTCCACATTTGCCGGGAAGGGCCATTCTCACTTCTCATAGCTTTGGCGACTCAGCATGTCAGGCGATCTTATGAAGAAGTCGGTTGGATCCTCATATTACAGACGAGGAAACAGAGGCTCAGCATGAGCAAGCAACTTGTCCAAGGTCACGCAGGTCATCCCAAACTCATTTAACATACATGTGAGGGGCTCCTATGTGGCTGGCACTGACCTTGGGGCTCGGACCCAACGGAATAAGGTAGACAAAGCTCCCCCTCTCACAGCGTGGACATCTTCGTGGGTGAGAGAGACAACACAGGTAAACAAGCCAGAACGTCAAGAGTTTCTGTGAAGCGGATTAAACAGGGAGATGTGGCAGGATGTGGCTGGCGTGGCACCAGGGCAGGCCTCTGTCAGGAGGCAGCATTTGAGCTGAGGTCTGAATGACAGGAAGGAGCCAGCCGTGTAAAGAGCCCGATCAGGTGCGTTTCCCTAGGACGTTCCGGCAGCCCGAGTGGCCCCCGACGGGTCTCACTACCAGCGTCAGCAGCGGTGGGATCCCCCGCCAACAGGTGCATCGTGGAGTCAGCTCTGCGGTCCAGCTGCAGGGCCAGTCGGTGAGAACTCGAGGGACCAGATGAAGGCTGGAAACAGGAGAACAAATCCTAGTGAGGATGGCCCGAGACAGTCCACGGAGCTCCTGGTGTTGCCGGGTGTCCCCACTGCCTGCTCACCTGCCTCGGGTCCCGGGATGAACAGCAGCTCGCGAAGTCCTAGCTCTTCTGGTCTGATCCAGGCCAGAGCCCCAAACAAGCCTGTCTGTCCTGTGAGGGGACCAGATGTCTTCAAGGGACAGGTGGACACAGGCGGTGGCTGGGCTTTCTCTGGTTCTATTTGATCCAGGCCCCAGGGAAACAGTGCTCTCCCCAGTGAGGTGGTGGGGGATGGTTAAAGGTCAAGGCTGGAGGGAGGGGGGGGGTCCTGCTGGCTTGGCCCAGCGCCGGCCCTGGCCGTCTGTCTGCCTTGTGCGTCAGCGCGGGCCTGCGGCCTCGCAGCTTTGCCTGGCTGCCCTGGTTCTCCTCCTGGAACTGACCCTTGCCGTTTCTGAAATCCTAAGATTCCTCAACTACCCCTCTCTGCTTCACGGCTTAATCCACCAAAGGGAACCAGGAGGCTGACCCGGTGCCCCTTTCGGCCCCAGGAGGCAGGTTCAAGTGGACTGAATGACACCGAGGGTGGGGAACAGGGAACACAAAGCCGGCAGAGGGCAGTGCCTTGCCCCCACTTCTGGGACAGAGCAGGTGCTATGAGAGACCCAGGGGCCTAGGGCTTGGCTAGGGCCACTTGTGGCAGGGATTAGGCCCACCTGTCTGTGCCTCAGTCGCTCTGAGAGAAGGTACACACACCACCTCCCTCTCAGGGTGCTGGGCTGACACCGGCCTCCAGAAGGACTTGGGGGCCAGCAGTGCTATGGGCCTCCCGAGGGACAGCTGGAGAAGCTGAGGAGGGGGAGAGAGCCTGGAAGACTCTGCAGGCTCTGAAGGTTCTGCAGGCTCTCGGCCCAGAGCCCCTTCCCGGCAGAGGGGTGGGGGCATCGGGAGCCTCAGACGCCACCATCTAAACCCTGACCTTTTGCTTTTGTTTCTAAGCAGACGCTCTTGTTAGAGGGGGAAGTTCTTAATTCCTATAAAGCAGGAAGAGGCCAGTATTTATGGAAAGTCCTCCACCCAAACAAAACCAAAACAAAGCAGAGCAACTCCCTGGATGTCCACGAACTGCTGACAGGGGGAGGGCAGTGTCCTAGTGACCTGCAGCTCTGTCGGCCACACCACTGCCCACAGGGCCTAGAGAACGGTCACCCTCTCCGGATGTGCGGGGACAGGGATGCCGGACAACCTAGCGCTCTCCCCTTGGGCGGTGAGGCTGGCAGGCCGGGTCCCACCAGAAGGCTGGGCCTCGCATCCGCGCTCTGCCACCGCCCGGCAAGCGAGCTGGGGCTGCCGGCTGCCGACGGGGACGGGGAGGCTCCACTTCCCGAGGCCGCGGCGACGGGAGGCCTCAGTAACTGCACTCTTTTTTTTAATTTTTATTTTTAGAGAAAGAGAGGGAGGGAGCAGGGGAGAGAGAATCTCAAGCGGGCTCCACGCTCACCACGAGGCCTGACGCAGGGCTTGATCCCACGGCCCTGGGATCAGGACCTGAGCCGAAATCAAGAGTCAGATGCCCTACGGATGGCGCCAGCCCGGCGTCCCCGAAGCACTGTAAACGCACGTTGTGCAAAACCACCAGGAATAAAGGCATATCCTTCCTTTATTGCAGTAAAAAAGTGATTCTATTTCTAGAACCAAACAGCATCACAGAGACATTCCGAGGAGCCTGACGAGAAAAGAACGCTCTTTGTTCGCAAGCCCTTGTGTCACCTGCGCAAGAGACACAGCTCCGTGGTCAGGGTCCCCGCCAAGAGGCGCCGGTCCTCCTCGGGCACGGCCGCCTCGGAAACTGCCCCCTGCCCCCCCCCAGCGCAGCACCCTGGGCCCCGCTCGGCCGCGGGGAGCACCGCAGAACGAGCAGGGCCTCGGCACTGGCCTCCGATCATCCGGAGTCCGGGCACCCTGGAGACCGCACGCGGCGGCGGTCCCTGGTGAGCTGGGTCTGGGGCGTCGTGGGCCAGGGGCCTGGGAGCCGGGGCAGGGCAGAGGGGTCCGGGGAGGCCTCAGACCCCGGAGAAAAGGTCTGAGTGCGGCCCCATCACCCACCGTGGGAGTCGGGAGGGCTGTGGGCCTCCTGCCTCCTCTTCCCCAAGCGGGGGGTGGCACTCCCGGCCCACAGCCCTGGCGGTGGCCTCTGCCCACCGACAGCAGAGAGCATGTGTGATACGGTCTCAGGGCCTGGGCCAGTCTGCTCCTGTCCCTAAGTGTCTGTCAAGGCGGTGCGTGTCTCTGAAGCCCTCGGTCACCCGCGGCAGCTGGTATCCAAAACCTCTTCCCTTCTGGAAGTGTTCCCCACTGTTCTTTCAAACGAGCCCCCAGGCCTGACTCGTGACCTGTTTTTTCCTTACAGCCGATAGAACTTGTCGTTGGCAGTAAAGCCGGCTAATTTTAGCAGCTCCCCGGTCCGGGGCCTTCCTCGGCCCGGGAAGGGAGACAGCAGAGCCAGCTCACCCCGACCCAGGGCCTCCCCGTTCCTGGAGGGGCCTGACGAGAGCGGCCACCGTCCCCGCTCGGTCTGCGCGCATCCTGCCCCCTCTGGGGGGCTCCTGTTGGATCAGTTCCCTCTCGTTCCTTTCCACCGGACCTGCCCCTGTGCAGGCCACCCCAGGCTCCCGGCGCTTCCCCTGGTCTCCCCGAACATTTGCCGCTGAAAACCACCCGGGCAGGCCCAGGGACGGGGGCAGGCTTTGAAGGTGCAGATGCCAACCAGGGTTCCACGCCGGAGGCTGAAGAAGAAAGGGAGGGGGGGACACCGCCCACTGGTGAGGGGGCAGTCGCAGTGGCCACGGGCTCTTCCAGGGGAAGGTGGTGGCCTCGAGAAAGCCGTGGCTGCCGGGCTCGTGGCACGCAGGGTCGCAGGAGAACTCCCCACGCTCCGTCCCAAGTGGCGGGCTTGTGGGCCAGCGCGGCTCCTGCACTGAGCCAGTGTTCTGAGACCGCCGTGGTCCTGAGTCTGCCCGAGGAAGTGGCCTCCAGCCCTCTGTGCGGTGACAAGTCTGCACTGGTGCTCTCTCAGAGAATGTTCTCTGCAGCACCAAGCACTGTGGGCTGAGAGTATGGTGCAGGCTCAGGACCGGGCACACCGGCCCCCACGGGCACAGGCAAGTGGTAGGAAAAGGACCATCCCGCCCCAGAGCTGGGCCCCCTCGCCCCCATGCAAGGTCCTGCGTGGGCCACATTCCCCGGTCAGGGCTATGGCGCCGTCATCACACTCTGCTCGCCATGGTCCACGCTCCAGAGACGGTAAAACTCGGCAAAGTCCACGTAGGGCTCGACCCGGCCATCCTCCCCGGGCGGGAGCGAGTGGGCAGGCCGGGAGCGGAAGAGGCCCCCGTCTGAGCTGGAGCTGCTGCTCTGGGTGTGCGTGTTGGTGGACTGCAGGGTCAGGGTCGGGCTCTGGCTGTGGGGACAGGGGAGACTCAGTCAGGGACCCTGGCTTCTACCCTGCGACAGAGAGGCCCCTGCCTCAGCCGGCCCCTCAGGCCACAAGAGCCAGACCAGCCAGAGGTTCTTAGGAGCTACTGACAAAAAAAAAAAAAAAAAAAAAAAAAATCAAATGTCTTTTCTAAGCTCTAGCTATAGGCGGCTACTTAAGTTAACTGGAATTTGGGGCACCTGGGTGGCTCAGTCGGTTGCGGGTCTGACTTCGGCTCAGGCCTGATCTCACGGTTCGTGAGTTCAAGCCCCAAGTCAGGCTCTGTGCTGACCGCTCAGAGCCTGGAACCTGCTTTGGATTCTGTGTCTTCCTCTCTCCCTCGCTCTGCTCTTCCCCCACTCGTGCTCTGTCTCTCTCTCTCAAAAGTAAACATTAAAGGGGCGCCTGGGTGGCTCAGTCGGTTAAGCATCAATTTCAGCTCAGGTCGTTATCTCATGGTTCCTGAGCTCGAGCCCCGCGTCAGGCTCTGTGCTGACAGCTCGGAGCCTGGAACCTGCTTCAGATTCTGTGTCTCCTTCTCTCTCTGCCCCTCCCCCACTCACACTGTGTGTGTCTCTCTCTCTCTCTCTGTGTCTCTCTTTCAAAAATAAACATTAAAAAAAAAAAGTTAACTAGAACTTAATAGAATGGATCACCCGGTTCAAGGGCTTGATGGCCACACACCCTAGTGGCTCCCGTACAGGACACGGGACGTTCCCACCCTCAGAGCCGCACTGAGCTAGAGGGGGTCCATTCCAGCTTCTCCAGATCCCACTGATCACAGCCAGGAAGGATTCTTCTCCCAAAAAACTCACTCACTCCTTCTCTCCCTCACACTGGCTGGGTGGGGATGGGCCCCTGTCATCAGAGCTCCCTGGGCGGCGCCCCCCCCCCACCCCCGCCCCGTCACAGAACGCCTAACAGCCGGTATCACCTGCCCTCCCGCCCTCCTGCACACTCCCAGCACTGCCCAGCCCCCAGCACCAGCCCGCCCACAGTGGGCCCTGACTAGTGCTCAGATGCAGGGCCCCGAGGAGTCAGAGGTGCGGAAGGACGGCTGGCTCTCCCGCCTGCCCTGTGACCACTGCTATCACACTCTGCCTCTGTGGGCACCGCTCACCCTGCAGGGGTGGGGGGGCCCCCCCCCGGGCCCCCCCCCCCCCCCTCCAACACACTCGCGCGATGCCTGCCGCTCAGCAGCCCAGCAGGACCCCTGGGCGCACAGGGGTGGGAGCAGGGGCACGTGGGGGCGGGGAGATGGGAAGGCCCCCTGGGAGGCAGTGGCCACTCCCTCCCAAAGGGCCTTTCCGATTGGCCGCATCCTCCGAGTGGGCTGGCTGTGGCATCCTTGTTATTCTGTGCCGGGCTGGAATGTGGAAACCGGAGCCCTGGGTCCCCTGGCGGGGGTGGGGGGTGGGGGGGTGGACATTCCACGGAAGTAGAGGCGGGGGGGGGGGGGGGGGGGGGGGGGGGGGGGGGGGGGGGAGGGACACCAGACCTGTGAGGCAGGTCTGTGGTGAGGAGGGGCCAGCCCACTCACCCCTGGGCTCCCGGCCTCCCGCTGCCTCCACCGCTCCCCCTGCTTTCAACTAGACAACTCCCTTTAAAGCTAAAATGAGACACTTCAGTGAGAGCACCGGCTCTGGCAAGCAGCAAGCCGGGACAGGCCAGACAATGTCCCCCAAGCACGACACCACCGGGGAGGCAGACCTGCATCGCGTGCTCCAAGACGGGCAAAGATGAGAAAAGAGAAAAGAACAGAACCTTCCCATAAGTGAAAACTAATCTGTGGGACCCACAGGAAAACACGACCAGCGGGCTGCCTGCATCGGCGACCCGTCTCCTCCCAGCCCCCCTCATCTGCTCTGCCCCTGAACCTCCACCCGTCCCAGGCCCGGCTTCAGTGAGCTGTGGGAACCCGCAGGGCTGCGTCCTCCGGCCTCTACATCTGGGGGAAGCCCGGGGAAGGGGCCGGGGAATTTGAGAGGTACGGGACACTAGCGCACCCCACCCAACGTGGCTCGGCCGGGACTCGGCCCCACGGCCGTTCGTGTCCAGGTCCGAGGGCCCTCCCGGGAGGCGGGCCCGAGGGCGCCCGGGGTGAGGTGAGGGCTTACTTGGTGAGGGTGGGGGTGGCCTCATCCAGGGTGGAGGCGCTGTGGGCCCCATTGACCAGCTGGCCCTGGGAGGGCATGACGAGGGAGAGGGTCACGCTGGTCTTGCTGGTGCTCTGGGCGCTGGAGTACGGCACGGACACGGGATACACGCGGCCTCCTGTAGCTCAGAGAGAGAGAGAGCAGTGGGCTGCAGGCAGCAGCTGGGGGGGGGATCCCTGGGGTGGTGGGAATAGGGCTACTGCAGGGCCTAATAGGAACAGCGTCTGAGGGGCCGAGGAGGGAGGCTTGGCTCTCTGCCCCTTGGGACAGCGAAGGGACGTCTGTCTCACGGCAGACTCTTCCAGGCGGGCAGGGGGATCCTCTCGGCAACAAAGCACGGCCGCTGCTCAAAGCGGGAAGAGTGAGTGCCGAGCAGGCTCAAGGAAAGGGTTACTGCCCGGCTTCCCACGACGCTTTCAGCCAAGGGGTAGGCTGAGGTCGGCCCAATGAAAATATGGTTGCAATAACAACAAGCTAGAGAAAACTCCAGTAACCCCAGTGTCCGTGGGAGAACAAATCCATCTGTGCTGCCTGCGCGCTAAGGCTGGCTCGTTTCAAAAAAGAAAAGGAAGCGCAGCCCCTAGGAACCGATGGTCGGGACACTGAGCAGCGCTGGGAGAGACACAAAAAAGAACCACCGCCTCTCTTCCCGAGCGAGCCCACTGCAGAATTACAAAGGCAGAAAAGAAAGCATCTCGCCCCACCCCCGACACTGTCCAGGGTCAGAGCCAGGTTTCGGGGTACCCTCTGACCACAGGCCTGACCTCGCCTCTGTCTCTTCCTTCTAGAACCTCAGTTCTTCAGTAGAAGGGACGCCATCTGTCTCTAGGGTTTTAGGGACTAAAGGAACTACATGGGTAGAGTGCCAGGCACACACCAGTGGCAGCCGTCACCCTGTTAAGTGGCTTCGAGGCTTGGCAAAGCGCTTGTCCACACACTCAGGTCTTTAGGAGGTAGGCGGGCAGGTGCTATAATCCACATTCACAGGCAAAAGGGAAAAAAAAAAAAGCTGAACTCAGCTCGGAGAGGCTTAAAGTCAGAGAGCCCGGATTGTAGCCAGGCCAGGCCTCTGGCTCCGTGTCCACTGCCGGCAGCAAAGCCCCCCACAGCCCCAGCCGGCTTCCTCCCACGGCCTCCTGTCCACGCTGTGCGCATACCTGGGGCCGGGGACGCTGCGGGCTGGCTCATCTCGCCTAGTGGGTAGCCGAAGTTCCTCACCAGCAAGGTCATGTCCTCGTGCCTGGGGCAGAACTTGGCACGCTCCCCGCCACTGGCAAAGGTGTCACCGTGGATGCGCTTCACCCGGTCCACCACGGCCTGGGCCACCGCATCCAGGGAAGTCTGCTTGGCGAACTCAGTGTCGATCATGGCGGCGATCTCCTGGAGGAGGGGGGTGAACCTGGTGAGGAGTGGGGTGGGGCCCCTGGACTGTGGGCCACAACTCCAGAGCCTAATCAGGATGCTTACGGGGCATCAGCCAAACAGGTGAAGGAAGTCACCACCAGTCAAGCCTGTAAGCCGAGCTTTTCAAGGTATTCAGGATAATTCTTCTGGAACTTTCTCATTAGTAAAGGTGTGACCTTGTGATTTCTCCGAGTATTGGCCTCCACACCAAAACAATGGGGGCTAATGTCCACCTCGCTACGTTTTTAAGGGAATTAAAAAACACGATGGATGGGAGGACATTCTGGAGACCACTAAAAAGTGCCGTATGAATTGTCGTTATTACTAAGCTTCCTTTCCTGGAACTTACTGTAGGCTACGATATGCCGTTTATACTAGAAAGTGAGAATACAGAGTGAAGGTGGGCCCTGTCCTCAGAGAAATCCACTATCCAGTTTTTTCTAGAACCCAGCAAAAGCCACTAGATAATTCTATGGCAAAAACCAAAACTAAAAAATCACACTGACAATAAGATCACAAACACAAACTCCTCTACGGGATGGCTGGCCAGAGTCTCTTAGAAGTAAAGTAGGGGGGCTGGGGCAGGTCACAGAAAATGACTGAGCCCCAGCCGGTGTGGGCTCGGCTCTGTCGCTGTCACTTCAGGCAAGACCCTGAACTCTGTGAGCCCCAAGTTCCTTGCCTCAATGTGTCAGTGAGCCCCTGCCTCCTGTGTTACAAGGCTACTGGCAGGGGCGATAAGACAAAACAGGTGAAAAATCTTGAACACGGGTTATCAGGAGACAGGCATAAGTTTTCCGCGTGATTTTTAATTAGAAAGGACAAAGTAGAAAAGATTACTTTCCTATAGGAATTACAAATGGAAGGAGAAACACAGCCTGAATTTACTATCCAAGGTCAGGTAAAGGCAGCCTCCCTGCAAAACCATCCTGAAGTGACTGTCTCAAAGCCATGCTTTAGTGACAACGATCTGACACGTGTGTTCCAAGTGCAGCGAAAATAAGCAGCTCCCACTGGCTGGAGAACCTATCACACCTGGCCCTCAACACAATCCCCAAGAGCTAGGTGTTATCACCCCATCTCGGAGATGAGAAGCAAACTATAATCCGGGGGCACAGCTCAGAGGGGAGGGAGGGGGAGGGAGGGGAGGGGGCCGAGGGAGGCTGAGGCACAGGCCACAGCCCTCTGGGCTCTCGTCTTCCGTCCAGGGCCCTTCCCAGACAGACTTCAGAACAATTTGCCCATGGACATTCACTTCCTTCTCTCCCTCTTCCCTTCCGGCTGTGCTCAGCGCCGTGGGGACCGACCCTGCTTCAAGCCCAGAACAAGCACAGCTTTGGGTGGGACGGGTGTTCTTGGAGCTCTGAGCCTTTTCTCCCCCCCCCCGGCTTTGAATGCAGAGAAGGTGTCCAGGGCTGGCATTCGAGAGCTAGAGCTCTGGGTCCCGAAGCACTTTGGAGCCAAGCAGAAGGGCTGGCTGGGCCCCCGGGGGAGCTTGCCACCCTGCGGGCCGGCTGGCAGGGCTCTGCCCGGGCCCGGCTCACCTGGTTGGCCTGCCCAGGCCCGTGGGCTGCCTCCAGGGCCTTGTACAGCCCCTCCGACATCAGCACCAGGAAGCCGGTCACCCCCTCCAGGGGCTGTGCACCGTGGATCTCGGGTTCTGCAATGATAGGCTTGGACTTGGCGGCACTGTAGGAAGAGAGTTGGGGGAGAGCTGTGCTCAGAAGGGCCCCCAGAGGACATTTTTCTGCTAAGGGCAAGAATCTACCCACAATGTAAACTAAAACGCACATCTGACAAGAGGAAAAGAAACAGGAAAGAGAAAACCAGGAAAAAAGACCTGTCTTCTGAGGGTGTCTTAAAGGAAAAGCTCTGAGGGCCAGGAAAGCGAGTGGGGCAGCTGGGTCAGGACAGAGAAGGTCGGGCACCCACTCCCGACCCTGGTCGACCTCTCCTGTCCACAGAGCCTGTGCAGTGGCAGTGAGGACGGCGAGAGGGGGTGGATCGCTTTCAGAAGCCCACTCCTCCTGGGCTCCTCCAGAACAAGTATCCCAGCCGACTCAGATGCCACGTACACGTCCCTCCCGCACTGGGACCCTTAACGGAGGCGCTGGCAGAGTCAGCGAATGTCACAGAACTCTAACACGTGCGTGTGCGCACGGAGCCAAGCAGAAGGGTTCCCGGCAACAGCACTCAGAGGAGCAAAGTCTGGAAACGTCCTGGGAGCCCATGAGTAGGGGCCGGTGAGGTGAGCGCTGATGCAGCCACACTCTGGGACTCCGCAGCCCACACCCCGCCCTCAGGGACAGAGCAGCGGCCCCCGTCAGGGAATAAGTGAGGTGCGGCGCTCTGGAAAGCAGATGCCAGCACTTGGGGGTGCTTTAAAAAGGATGCTTTCGGGGCGCCTGGGTGGCTCAGTCGGTTAAGCGTCCGACTTCGGCTCAGGTCATGATCTCTCAGTCTGTGAGTTCGAGCCCCGTGTCAGGCTCTGTGCTGACAGCTCAGCGCCTGGAGCCTGCTTCGGGTGCTGTGTCTCCCTGTCTCTCTGCTCCTGCCCTGCTCATGCGCTCTCTCTCTCTCTCAAAAATAAACATTAAAAAGGATGCTTGCCCCGTCCAGGCGCACGCACACACGCACGCACACACACACACACACACGCACATGTGCACGTGGACACGATACGCAAGAAACCAGCAGCTTCTGGGGAAGGAGTCCGGCCTTGCGGCGGGAGGAAAACTTACTTTTCATTGTATACCCTTGGCGCTATTTGAATTGGTTCTAAACTACAGGTGTACCTTCCAATTAAGCAAACAGAACCCCACAAATCAGAGACAAAAGTTTCCAAACTCAATTGCCTAAATTTGGTGAGAGTAAGGAGTTTTAATCCCTGCCTTCTGGGCCACGACGAGCCTGGCTCTGACGCCAGGGTGTTTGGTATGATTCCCCCATGGCTCCCCCATCAAATACTGCGATGGCAACACACACACGCACACACAAGCCTATTTTCCCAGTCAATGTTGAGGACGTTGCTCTGGATTCAGGAGGCCTGGGTTCGAGTCCTGCCTCGGCCCCCTGCTAGCCCTGTGACCAGGCAGGCTACCATTTCCTCACAAGAACACAGCTTTGGGACAACAAGCTCACGAGACCTGAGTAGGGACTGAGTAAGAACGCACGTAAAGAGCTGGGCACAGGCTTGGTACAATGAAGGCCCACAATCATCATCGCGGCCCATCTGCTGCTACGAGCACTGGGTGGCACCCACAAGGGCAGTGTCCTCCGAGGGCTGTGTCCAATTTGTCTCACACCTCTGCCCCGGCCCCAGCCACGGACAGCACTGACCAGCAGGTCTTTGGTCCGTCCCTATCCACACCAGGCAGCTCGTGCCAACACTGGCCTCTTGTGTCAGGCCCTGTGGCATTGGTCGCCACGCTTGGCTTTGACCCAGCTCCCCAACACGACCCAGTGTGATAACCCTGCTTGTAACCAGAGTCTGGACACCAAGATAAGGGCCTGAGCTTAGGATCCCCACCGTAAGTTCCCGCTTTGCTGCTCCTGGCAGCACCTTTTAAAATAACCACTTAGAATTAAGGCTTCCAAAAGCAGTGACCTCCACCCCAACCACCTTGAAAGTAACAGGTGCTTGCTACCCTACGCTAGAACCCCAACTCCTGGTTCGTTGGGTTTAGGGCCACACGCCAACATCTCTGGGAGGAAGAAAGGTCTTCTTGGGCTCTGAATTACCTCAAACTACGTTTTGTCCCTAGAGCCTAAAGTCTGCTTTTGCCCAGGCCCTCTGGCCTTACAAACAAACGGGGGGCAGCTGGATGGGCCACCTACCTCAGTAGGTCGATGTCAGTGTAGCCGTACTTGACCTTGTAATCCCCGATGCGCCTGGTGCTCTCCTGCCCACAGATGACCCCCACTTGCTTGATCTTTCCTGCATCCAAACCTGCCAGAGGGAGGACAACAGGATCCCAGATCCTGTCCGTCATGAAAAACTCAAAGGAGGGGATCCAGACACAGCCACAAAAACAAGGCAACGAAGACCCAGCGAACAGAGAATGAAGTCACACCAGGACGCCCTGGAGAGCGGCTACCCCGAAGCGCCCCGGGGTCCCCGGAGCCCAGCCCCATCGGAACGCTCCCTCACTCAGCGGCCTGGGCTGCAGAGCTCCCTGGGAATTTGGGGGGAGGGGGCAGCTAGGCCGAGGTGGCTGCAATCCTGGGCCTTCTTTGGCCTTTCAGTCTCCGCCGATCACAGTACCTACCGCACGCTCACTACTCTCGCGAACATTTGACACATACGGACTCCCGACCCTCACAACGCCCCAAGATAGGTGTTACTATGATTCTCATTACACAGATGGGGAAACTGAGGCACAGAAAACTTAGGAAATTCTGCGTATCACCAGCTAGTAAGGGGCAGGGCTGGGATCCACCCCCAAGGTCACGGCCCAAGCAAGCCCTTCACGCCTCTCTCTACGTGGACACGGGAAGAGGACGCAGGGGGAGCCGCGGAGGGGTCGGCCCTACCCTCGCTCACCCAGCTGAGAGAGGCGGAAGAGCTCGTCCTCGTTCTCCGTGGTGTGGTCCACGTTCAGCTGGGTCACCTGCAGCCCGTCCACCGTGGATTTGCATAAAAGGGCACGGTTCGTACCTGTAGCAGAATTTGAGCGGCTGAGCAAAGTCTGGGTGCAGGGAGGGGCAGGACACGTTGAGCAGAGAGAGAAAAGTCAGGCATCTCACCCAAGGAAATCCTTGAAACGAGCAAAGAAAATAGGCTTAGACCACTGGGGTGAGTCACCAGTCAGGGCGTGCTGATGATATTAAGGAATTAGGTTAAACTTTTCCAGTGTCATCCTAGGATGATTAGGATTTTAGTAAGAGACCTTTTCTCTAGGGAGACATACTGAAATATCTACAAAGAGAAAACGACATGATGTCTGGGGTTTGTGGGGACAAAGGGCTGCAGAGGAAATGAGACTGGCCCCAAGGAGGTGATCGCTGTGGCCGGGGTATGGGCACACGGGGGTTCGCTACATGCTTATCTTTTTACATTTTTTAATTCTGTCCACAATGAAATCCAAATATCCCTGTGGCCCCTCACCCAGCCCGTCTCGCCGTCCTTTGTGGGATGCCGAGTGGGTGTTCTGGAGCCAGGCAACCTCTTCCTGAAGAGGAAGCCACTGAGGCGACCCAGAGAGGCGGCGCAACTCGCCCAGAGTCAGTTGGGGCAGGGCGGGGACTAAAGCCGGGATGCCTGTCTCCTAGCTGGTACCTCCAGCTCCCCGGGCTGGGACTGGGACGCTCCTGCGGAGAAACAGGGAGACATATCCAACAGTCTCAGGAGACGCGGGCTGGAGAGCTTACGTGTCTGGGAAGCGGACAGTCCAAAGAACACACAGACCTTGAGGCTACCTCTTGCCCAGCACTCCCCGCCCGGGGACGGGTAGGTGGCTCACCGACATTGGCGACATAGAGCCTGTTGTTGAGAAGGACCGCCACAACAGCCATGGCTCCTCCCGAAATCTCCCTCTCCAGTGCCTTGAGTCTTTCGAGGATCTTCTGGTACTGAGGAAGCAGCTGGTGCTGAGGGACACCCTACAGGCCGTCATCAGGGGGTCAGAGCAGGCCGGGTCCTCGGAGACCATCTCACCAGCCACCCCCTCCCTTCGAAGGCAAGGATCTGAGGTCCGGGCCAGGATGAAGCCGCACTGTAGCCCCAGACAGGCTTCTTGCAGGAAAGCCAGACATGACCCGACTTGTGCCGTCAGTTCTGAAAGTGCCGGTGGGTGATGTGAGCGGGTGGGTGACGAGGCTACGCACAGGGTGAGGTCGGGGACTGAACCGGAAGGGCCTTTCCTCATATTCTTCACTGCCCGCCCCATGCTGGGCCGGAGTGAAGCTGCCTGCATGGGCCAGGGAGGCCTCTTGCAAGGGCCCCTGCGAACGCATCGTCCCCCAGTCCCTCAGGCAGGAACGAGTCTGTCACCCAGTCCCCTGAATCCTGCTGCCCTGGCCCAGTCGTGTCAGTGGCCTGACAGTGACATGGAAGGCAAGTCCTTGCTCCTAGCAAAGCCAGGCCTTGGCGTGCTCCCCTCCCCCCCGCCGGGGAGCAGGCCGGGGGATTACCTCTGGCAGCTGGGACTGGAGGCTGGCCTTCTCAGCCAATGCGTCATCGATGGACTCCAGGAAGCTCCTCTCTACCACATCAAAGGCCTGGAGGCAGAGGACAGGGAGGGGTGTCAGGGCACAGGCCAGTTCAAAATACCACCGTCACCAGATACTGAAATGCGTCCTATTAATAGTGACAAACTCTGTATTAACTGCAGGTGGTCACGTGATGCGGGCTTCACAGGGGGCTCTGCAAGGCTACGTCTCCTAGAGAGCAACCTCCGGCAGAGACATCAGCTCCACGGGGCTGGTCGCTGCTAAGGTGGCACCGTGGAGACCAGAGAGGCAGGAGGCGGCGCAGGAGTTACCAGCAAGGATGGGAATCCGGTCACCGGGGGTGAAGCCCACGTCCCCCACCCGCCCGCTGGGCAGTCTCCACCTCCTCATCCACGTGGGAGGCAAGCGCTACTCTGAAGGTGACGGAGACAATCCACCCTGTGCCCCCAAACCCCGGCTCAGAGTAAGTCTAGATCAGTGCCACCTAGTATCGCTACTGCGTCCTGCCAGTCCCTCGACGCCGGTCACACGGCTGCCTTTGAGCGGGGGAGGGTGCAGCCAGAGTCACTGGCGCGGGGCCCTGAGGCCACGGAGGCCTCTGGCCCAGGTGCTGATGCTGGAAAACGGCCGAGAACAGTTTTCGAGGAACAGGAATCCATCCTTCTCATCTTAAAGTAAGTGCCTCTGGACGAGCTTCCAACAAGAGGTGCCAGGAACAAGAGCTCCAGAACGGCCCACAGAAACCAGAACCGGCCAATGAGCACCCGCGAGGAGCAGGGCCCAGCGGTGCCGGCAGCCACCAGAGACTGAGCACCCGAGCCTCACCTGGAGGAACGGCATCGCCCTCGGTTACCCTGTTTCCGCCCGAGCTCAGCCCCCGCCCACTGCACCCGTGGGTCTGAGGCTGCATCCCTAACGCCCCTCCCCCAGAAGCATCTCCTCCGCAGCCCACCCTGCAGGTCAAGGGGAAGGACCGCAGCTGGCTGGCTGCCCGCTCCTGCGCTCTGGGAAGGTGGGGAGCCCCTGTTCTCATAAAACAACTTTGTCTTTCTGAGTTGCTGCCTAGGCGTCTGACAGTGTGATAACCCTGCTCGTAACCAGAGTCTGGACACCAAGATAAGGGTCTGAGCTTAGGATCCCCACCGTAAGTTCCCGCCCGCGTCGCTGCTCCTGGCAGCACCTTTTAAAATAACCACTTAGAATTAAGGCTACAAAAAGTAGTGAGCTCCACCGCGACCAACCTGGAAGTAATGGGTGCTTGCTACCCTGCTCTTTTTTTTAAATTTTTTTTTTTAACATTTACTTATTTTTGAGACAGAGACAGAACATGAACGGGGGAGGGTCACAGAGAGAGGGAGACACAGAATCTGAAACAGGCTCCAGGCTCTGAGCTGTCAGCTCAGAGCCCGACGCGGGGCTCGAACCCACGCACCGTGAGATCATGACCTGAGCCGAAGTCGGACGCTTAACCGACCGAGCCACCCAGGCGCCCCGCTACCCTGCTCTTTATCTCCCACTGGCTCTGGACTCAGGAGGGAGGACTGTCCTCCTCCCCAGGCCAGGGGCGCCCCCTTGCTTCAGGATCTGTAAGTAATAATAAATCTGTGACACTACCTTTCTGGGGCGGTACTGAGGCTGTGCCTTCAATCAAAACAGCCCCCACGGGTCTCACATCCCCAGAGGGGACATGTGCTTGGATGCTGAGGGAGCTACCTGCTGACCCCGTGTCATCAGGTTATAATCTACGTAATCTTAATTCAATATCCCAGCTCTGGCTTCTCAATACCATTGGTGACAAGGATAGGATCTCCTTTTTTTTTTTTTTTTTTTTTTTTAATTTAATTTGAGAGAGAGAGAATGAATCTTAAGCAGGCTCCATGCTCAGCACAGAGCCCAACGCTGGGCTCCATCCCACAACCCTGGGATCGTGGCCTGAGCTGAAATCAAGAGCCGGCCGCTCACCCAACTGAGCCTCCCAGGTGCCCTGCAGTCTGTACCCTGTACGATGCCTCGGGGCTGTGAATGGCTCACAAACTTCCTCTCCCGGACGGACAGGGCTCTCTGGGAAGGAAGCACTGCTTGCTGGCAGTCCGTGGCGTTGCTTGGCACTGCCTCTGGGTGTTGCCACAAATCCCCACCCTAAGTTGTTACGCTGTAAAAGATCGGACTCCCCTGCAGCGGCCGACCGGCAGGCCCCAATCTGAGGTGGCTGTGTTTCCCATCAGTCTCTAAATGAGACCCCACTGGGTGTCTGGTCTGGAGGTGACTGGTTACGATCGCACGCGAAAGCTGAGCCACAGTGAGCTAACTAGGACGGAAGGACTCTGCCTCTTTCCCAGCAGGGCCGCAGGCCGTATGGCCCTGGAAGCCAAAGAGAGTTCCCCTAGGTTAGTGCTGGAAAGGGAGGCTGGCAGCTAGGGCCACTGTGCTGGTGGTTGGGGCTGGGTGTTAAGCTTGGGCAGCCGGCCCCAACCCGTGACAGAGGCAACTCCACCAGGGGCATCCCGGCACCCCGGGCCAGCGCCTCCGGTGTTGCTGCCTTCCCTGCCGCTGTCGCAGATCGTCCCCTAACCCCACGAGATACTGGCAGTCCCACCCCTGGCGTGGTAGAGCAAAACGCACCCTCGCTAAAAGCAGGGCCCCCGAGCACACGGTACCAGCTCCCCCCAAGTCCCCAAAGGAGGTTGAAAATCGACTAGACTCTTGTAAGAACCCCGCTCACGTGGCTTGGGCCTTACTGGGCACAGTGGCATATTGCACCCAACTGCTCTTGCTACATTCCCGGGGCCGGGGGACTCTCCCAAAGGCACTGGTGAGCGCTGCGCTGGTTGAGGTGGACCTAACTCCCGGGAGATATACCGGGGCACCCTAGGGCAGGACGCAGCAGCCCCCATCCCAGGCGTTCCCTGCTACCGTCCGTCGAACTGAGATGTCCAACAACGACCAGTGTGAACCAGAAATGGAGACAGGGGACTATGCCACGCTAGCAGTGCAAGGTTTTCTAGAAAAATGTGCCCGAAGTGGGGAGGAGAAGGGTGCTGATTGGCTCTTCTGGGACTTTGGAACAGGCTCCCACCTGCTGTTTGCGGCGGCTGAGATGCGCCAGTTGGCTGGGTGGCCCAAGACTCTACAATTCATACTTCGTTAAAAACACAAAAACAAAATCAAAAAACCCAGGGTATTGAGGACCCATTTTATCAGGGACACCCTAGAGGACCCCTGGACTTGTCACCACAGCAAGGGGGCCAAATGTGTCAGGCCACAAGGGCAGGAGACAGACAAAATAAAAAAGGGGGTGGGCTCTGAGGAAGAGATCCCCGCAAGCTTGCAGAGCCCTTGGAGATAAGGAGAAAGAAGGTCCCGTGTCCTGACTCAGATTTTGACACTGGGCCCATCCCTCCGTTGACATCAGAGTTCAGGCTCACCGTAAGCGGACAACCCTGGATGAGTCACCTCCTCTCAGCCAGAAACCGGGATGGGTCAGAGGGTCCGTCATTTTGCTAAGTGGTACGTTTCCACACTCCCTGACCGTGTCCAACCCAGAGGAGGCACCCCGGGGGCCAGAATCTCAAGAGTTTTACTTAAAGGGTAAGCCCCCCCCCCCAAAAGGCCATGCTGTTACAACTTATAGAAACGTCAGATACAGTACCACAGGCATTAGGTGGTACCAATGCCGTAGCTAGACACGAAGAAGAATTTTTCTGAAGCCCAAATCTCGTTTGCCGGTAAAGGTGAACAGGCCCCACTCCTCCCACAGCCAGGAACCCAACGGAGGGGCCCCAGGGGATACAGGGACTTCTGGGCCCCTTTTAGGTCCCCACTGAGGGGCGGCCTGCAACGCGGCTCCCTCCCGTACAAGATGACCCACGTACCTCTCCATATTGGCAGCTCTGGAGATCAGGGACCCTGATGACTTCCTCTCGGGACAGCCAGGACCCAAGTTAGAGGCCTCTGCTCAGGTGCCGCAGACGCCGTCACCTCTTGGCATGGCCCAGCCCCGGCAGCAGGATCTGGGTCCTGTACCCTGACTTCTGAGAGAGGCGGCTACAAGGCCCCTGCCCAGGAACCCAGCAGTCTCCTGGAGCCCATCCCTCCTCCAGGGGACAATTACCCGTATACTTCTCTGATTACCCACTGGGACACGTAAAAGAGAAATTTTACTGCTCTTGTCGACGCCTTCTGGGAACCCCTCTAAACATCAGCGAGGGGCACCCTTTACATTACAAGGCGTATCAGGCAGGCTACGGAAAGCGTTCGACCTCCATTGGATGTGACCCACCTGCAGCACAGAGGTTGGGCTATCGCCCCACATAAGATTCAAGGGCCGCTCACAAGTGTTAAATTTCTGGGCCTCAATTGGTCCTCTGAAGGCCGGGAAACTCCACTTGAGGTTAAACACTAACTGTCAACGCTTCAGCCCCCGCCATGCTGCGGCAAGCCCGCCACGGCCTTCGCACTGCGGACGCATACCTCGCTTGCCACTACCCTCTCCGCAGCCACACACGGAGCCCCCACGCTTCGGTGGGGAGGAGCCCGACAGCAAGCTCTGTAGCTGGCACAGAGGTCAACTCATCAGGCCCGCCAGCTCCTTCCTCCAGGTGGAAGCGCTGGCCGCCACGGACCACGCGTCCCAGGACTGCGGCCTAACCGCGGCTCCCCCTGGCTGCCCACGGGCTTCCAGACCGGAAGGCTGCACTCCACAGCCACCCGCTTCAGCCCCCAGAACATCGCAGTCTGGCTCCCTAACGGGCTTTGCTAGAAACAGGGGCCCTCGCCGACCGGAGCTGCCACCCTCACGCTTCTGATCAGATCGCGGGTAAGGGACGGCTCCCCACGTGGCTCCGCGCAGCCACAGAGGCCCATTCCCGAAAGCGGACAGGGCACCCCCAGGAAGGGGCCGACTCTGCGGAGGCGGGTCTTTCCAGAGGGCAGGAGGACATGGCTTCCGAGGTCCTCGGCCCCCTGCCCACGGGCCGTGAGGAAGTGGTGACGGAGGCGCCCCCAGCCCCGCCTGGGCCTCTGGCAGGCCGAGCTAGCCGCCGCCAAGAGCTGGCGGCTCCGTGCACGGCAGCGCCGCCACCGTCCGTGGCAGGGCGGGGCCAGCTCAGCTCGCTGGGCTCGCGGCAGCACAGTTGGCTGTGTAGAGCACTGCTGCCCGTGGCCGGCCTCTTGTCCGTGTCTCTGCTGACTCCCGGGCAGCTGCTGACAGGCTCGCGGTCCGGTCAGGCCGACGGCGGGGGGATGATTTTCACATCCCGTCTGGGGTGCTCCGTGTGGAGGGTACCGGGGCAATCAAAGCCTTTCGCACTTCAACACGAATGCTACCTCGAGGTGTTTTCCCTCGCCCGAATCCCAGTCACCATACACTTGGGGCTCTCGACCGGCTCCACCCACCCCTCAGCCCCCCGCAATCAGTCCTCAACTCCACCGCGCCAGCCTTTCTTAGTTACCGCTTCTTCACTCTTTACTCCTCGGCCTAATGGTCCCCAAAGGTCCTCTGTCTCCTTGGATCACGGGGTAGCTACCGCCACAATGGCCTGGGTGCGCTGGGCGCAGGGCTGTCCTGCTCTGGGGGCGCCGCTCACAAAACGCACCGCTTTGAATCGCAGATGACGTCCCCAAACCAAACGCTGGAAACTGCCGTTCTTTGGTGCCGGGAGGGGACGAGCCTCTTAGCTGCCGGCAGGTTGAACTCACTGGGCGGCTCCCTCCCTCCGTCCCCACTACCCACTTCACTACGACTTGTGTGATACTCGCACTGGTTTACTGCCTGCTACACCCACCCCGAACGCCTCTGCGGGTAGGAGCCTCCCTGTCTTGCTTTTCTGAGTACACCCCGCTCCCATTCAGGCCTCCCAACACCACGGACTCGGATCCTCAGAGCAAGGATCTCATTTTACTGCCCAACAGGGCATCCGGTGAATTTTCATTTCGGCCACAGGCCTCTGGCATTACTGGATGCCACGGTGGACTTTGAGAATCCTCGCTGCTTAACTTCCCGGGCAGTAAACGGCTCCTACGTGGACTTCCTCGCTGCCTGGGGCACCTGCCACTTGAAATGCTAAGCCCCGTGGCCACCGCTCTCCTCACACCCGGCCGCCGGGAGAGGCTCCCACCGCTGCTCTGCGGGAGAGAAGGTGCCGGCAGCGTCTTCAGACCAACCCCGGCTGACCCCGCACTTTGCGGTCGCAGGGCTGAGCTCCCGGGGGAGCCGACCGGCCGGGGTCACGGTCGGCCAGCCTGACCCCCGCTACCTGCAGCAGCACACGCCGCACGTCCGCCTCGGTGTGCTCCGCGCTGAGCTGGCCCAGCAGGAGCTCTGCAGACAGCCGCTGGGCCACGAAGCTGGTCACCCGGTTGCCGTCATAGCCGTTGAAGACCCCGTACAGGAAGCAGTTGTTCTCACTCCTGACAGAGAAGGGGAGCGGCTTGAGACGGGGGGCTCGCAGAAGAGGGACGCCGGTTCCCAAGTGGAGGGGAGGAGGGAAAGGACTGGGGGAGACCAGAGATACAGCGGCGGTGGCTTCGGATGCCCACCGGGGTTCCCCCACTCTGACCATCATTCCACCCCGGCATGGCCTTCCAGGACACTCCCTGACACCACTGTAGCAGGCCCTCGGTCGGCCTGAGGTCCAGAAGTGCAAGGGACAGCAGGAGATGCCCCCCCGTGGGTCACAGCTCAGTGGCAAGTCCCACTCGGGACGGGTGCAAACTTGCCTCCGAGGCTCAGGAGGGCACTGCCGGCAAGGCTCACCTGAACTTGAGCCAGCTGTCCTCCGGTGGGTGGCTCTCGGTGCCCTTGCCATCAGCAGAGTAGCTGCGGTTGGAGGCTGAACCAACCCCAGAGAGGTGGCAGAGCGGCAGGTCGTCTGTCCAGCTTGGCTGCTGCTCCTGAGGACACCAGGAAACCAGAAAGTGTCACCTCCTTCATGAGGACGGACCCCACCTCACCTTCTTTCTCTTCCCCAACAGGAACATAGCAGCCCCAGAGTCCCACAGACGGTTCTGCTTCCTTCCGGAAAACAGCGCTTGGATGAACAAACACCTGCAGAAGGGTTTGCATGTTTTTATGGGTAGTCCACAATGCCGTTCCCCAGGAAACCTGGAAAAAACTAGAGTTCCCAAATTCTAGGCTCAGCAGTGGTTTCTAAGCACGAGCTGTGTTACGAAACACGAGCGAGACACACAAAAGAAGCAGTCTCTTGGGAGAAAGCTCTTTGGTGGCTCCCCACCGCTCCCTGCCGTGGCTCTGACTCCAACCCCTTGGGCACCAGTTAAAACTGGAGATTTCCAGGCCCAACCCCCAGAATGTCTGGTCCTGGTGGGGCCCGGGATACCTGCGTCGCAGGCAGCTCCTCCCAGGTGGCCGATTCGGGAGGCCCGACGGCGCTTGAGAAACTGCCTTTACGAGCCAGCTTCAGTCATACGCCATGCCCTTGGCATCTCTCCCCTCGGTCCCTGCTCTGCTCTGGCACCCTCTCGCATCTGCTCCGTGCCACATCCCTCTCTCCCGGTACAAGTGCCTGCAGCACCTCACTCTTTTCCCTCTGCAAGAATATACTCCTTATCCTTGTCTAGCAATTCTCCATGTCCTTCAGAACTCTGGCTCAGGAGTCACCACCTCCAGGAAGTCTTCCTTCAGGAAGACCCCCTCCCGCTGCCACTGCTCTGGCTCGGCTGACAGCCCTTCTCATGCACTCCTCCTACACCTGGCTCCCCTACTCCTGCCTGCCAGCATCTGACTGCCTTTCTACCCCTTGGATCTCAAAACAGGCAGTCCGGCTTTAAACCTCACATACACGCGTGTGCACTTATGCAGAGCTGTCCAGGCCCAGCCCAAACACAGATTCTGAATTTCCGAAATCTCCCAGGAGTGCACTCCGAAGTCCCAGAAACGGCTCTGACACAAGGCCCAGGTATGTGCCATTCTTCTCACTGAAAGCCTCCCCATACCAGGCCCCTATCTGAGAGCTGTGCCTGGTTCCCAAGAGCCTTCCCAGGACCACCCGGCCTGGAAATGATGGGGAGCGCCGAAGGTCAACTGCAAAGAGGGTAACACTTGGATCGAACGGAACGCTGTACTGAAATATTCAACAGGCACGTATCCTGTGCACAATTTCTTGTAAGGTCGTAGTAAGTCTTCAAAAAAGGATGTGAAAACCACTTCAGCAGGCTCTTGCAATCAGATATGCAAATGGCCTGTGGTTAGCTTTTGTGGCAAATTTTATCTTCTGTTTATTTACATACTGACAGTGAGTGCCTTTATGGCTTTTTAAAATTGCTTCGATGCTGCATTTATTCTAGCGGGTTCGTTCTGTCTTGCACCCTGGAGCAGCTTCTGCAGGGTGCAGGAGTTTATTTTTATTTTTAAATTAACATATAGTAAAATGGACTTTTTTTTGGCATGCCGGTCTATGAGTTTTCACACGTGTTTTGTGTGACTGCCGCCACAAGATCTGGGAAGAGCCCCATCATCCCAAAACGTACCCGTGTGTTGCCCCTTCGTAGCCACCCCTCCCCTAACGCCCAACAAGTAGACTTGTGCTCAATCACTACATTCGCTGTCTTTTCAAGAATCTCCTAGGTGAAATTATGCAGTACGCGGCTTTTTTTCTTTTTATTGTGATGAAACACACATAATAAAATTCACCATCTTAACCGTTTTTGAACGTACAGTCCGGCGGTACTAAATACATTCGGTGTTGGGCGGCCAGCCCTGCCATCCGTCCCCATAGCTCTTTCCCTCCTTTTGTAAATCTGAAACCCTGTCCCCACTAAACACAAACTCCCCTCACTTCCCCAGCAGCTGATGCCCACCACCACCACACTCTAGGTCTTGTAAGGCATAACCTTTTAAGACCGGTTCCCCTCACTCCGCATGATGCCTTGGAGACCAACCCCCATCCCACCCCCCCGCACCAAGTCACTGCGGGCGGCAAGTCTGTCCCTTCATCGCAGAGAGCCTCCCGTCAGATGGATGCAGAAGCCTGTCCACTCATCCCCTGAAGGGCATCTGGGCTATTTCCAGTTTTCGGCAATTATGAAGAGAGCTGGCATAAACGTTCACGGGCAGGTTTTGGTGTGAACATAACATTTCACGTCTCTGGAGTAGGGATGAGACTGCGGTTTAATTTTGTAAGAAGCTGCCAATCTGTTTCCCAAAGCGGTGTACCATCTGCATTCCCACCGGTAACGGGCGAGAGTTCCAGGGGCTCCACACCCTCGCCCCGCCGTGGTCCTATTAAATGCAGACATTCTGAGAAGTGTGCAGCCGATCCCATCCGCCTTTGATTTGCATTTCCCTAATGGCTAATGACGGTGTTGAGCATTTTTTTCATGTGCTAATTTGCCATCCACACAACTCTGGAGAAGAGTCTGTTGTAAGTCTTTTTTTGTTTGGTTTTTAGAGAGAGCAAGTGCTAGTGGGGGAGGAGCAGAGAGAGAGGGAGAGAGAATCTCGAGCAGGCTCCGTGCCCAGCGCAGGGCCTGCCGTGGGGCTCAGTCCACCACGAGATCATGACTTGAGCCAAAATCAAGGGAGATGCTGAACCGGATGAGCCACCCAGGTGCCCATTATGCCAATCTTTTAATTGGGTTATTTGTTGAGTTCTGAGAGCCCTTTGTGTTCTTTGGACCAAGTCCTTTGTTGGACATGTGATTTGCAAGTATGTCTTCCCAGTCTGTAGTTTGTCATTTCATTCACTTCCTGGTACCTTTTGCAAAGCAAGAGCTTTTAGTTTTTATGAAGCCCGTTTTATCCGCTTTCTCTCTCACGGCGCACACTTCTGGTGTCTTAAGAATTCTGCCCAGCCCCAGAGACCTTCTAGGTTTTTCTTCAGATAGTTTCACGGTTTTACATTTAGACTTGTGATCCATTTAGGGTCAATCTCTGCATAAACCAGGAAGTTTCGGTCTAAGTGGTTTTGGGTTTTGTTTTGCACATACAGATAGCCAATTGTTGTAACACTGTTTCTTGAAAAGACTGCCCTGTCTCCATTAAAGTACCTCTGCACTTCTTTCAAAAATTAACTGGCCATACTTGTGTGGGTCTGTCTCTGGACTCTAGTCTGTTCCATGGATCCATGTGTCTATCCCTCCACCGATTCCATGCTCTGGATTACCATACCTTTATAAATCTAGAGTTTAAATCTGTATATAAGTCTATATTATAAAATCTACATTTTCTTTATGATCTATATTATAAAATCGGGTAGTGGGTTGCCTCTAATTTTATTCTTTGTCAAAACTGTTTCGGCGATCCTGGCTCCTTTGCCTCCCACGTAAATTTTAGAAGTGGCCTGTCTATATCTACACGGAAGACTTGCTGGGATTTTGACTGGAATTGTTTATAGATCAATTTAGGACATCTGACATCCTCACCGTGCTGAATTCTGCAGCCCACCAACATGGTATGTCTTTAAATTTACTTACGTCTTCTTTATAGGACATCTACACAATTTCACCGAAAGGGCTGAAAAGCCACTTGAAAACAAAAAATGTGACCAAAACCTAGCCAAAGAAAAGAAACAGCAAGAGCTGAAATTCTGTTCAGCTCCCGACGACACCAGGCACTCAGCACTTTTAGGTCAAGTGACACACGGGAAGAAAAATTGTCACAGTAACACAAATTGTTTCTAGCTGCAATCTCCACCTGTCTCATTTGAGAGTGACACAAATGTCTCTCTTCACATAAATGTGAAATTAATTAGGTCTTTGGACTCCACATAGGACATTATGCAATCATAGTGTATTCAATTAATACCAACATGTATTCAATAAACATCTACTGGGCATTTATACAAGGCTGACATCATTCTAGGCACTGGGGCCACAGTGCAGGACATAATTGAGGGTCCTTGTTTGAAGCCTCCTTTCTAGGGACAGAGAAACTTCCAACATGCTAATATAATAAATATTATATATATTACAATACAATGTTACATTACGATACATATTATAAAATATTTTAGACAGAGATACGAGCCACGGAAAAAATAATTAGGGTAAGGGGACAGAGAGTGATGGTGAGGGCTTTTAGATGAAATGGTCAGAAGAGGCCTCTCCAGGGGCCCCTGGGTGGCTCAGTCAGTTGGGCATCTGACTCTCGATTTCGGTTAAGGTCATGATCTCACTGTTCATGAGATCGAGCCCCACATTGGCTCTGCTCTGATAGGGTGGAGCCTGCTTGGGTTTCTCTCTCTCTCTCTGCCCCTCCCCTGCTCACTCTCTCTCAAAATAAATAAATAAACATTAAAAAAAAAAGAAGAGGCCTCCCTGAAGAGGTGACCTCTGAGCCAGACCCAAATGATCACGGAGCAGTGGCCCTTTCAGAAAGTGGGAAAGGGGCCTTCCAAGCAGAGGAAATGGCATGTGCAAAGACCCTGAGGTAGCAAAACAAGTGTGTGAGGTTTAAGTAAATGCAAGAAGGCCAGCATAGCCTCTGCAGTGACCAGAGGGGAAAATGGCTTCTACCGTGTTCATATATATGCGTGTGCCTATGTGCCTAGGTGGGGACAGGGTAGGGCCTTCCTTCCATGCCACTGAAAAGAGTTCATTGCCAAGGAATTAATTATTTTTCAACGAACTGCTTTGTTGCCAATTATCGCTTAGGTCTTAGGTCTGGTTAGCATGCCTCCACTGTCAGAGACCTCACAGAGGTTGGGCAACTTGGCAAATAAATTTCCCAAAGAATCTTTTTCTAGGGTCTGTCTCCTGCCTGCAACTCAAATGAAACTAAGCAAAAGATTAAGCACAAAAGCATCTCCCCAGTCTGGAGGGTCTCAGGTCCTCCTCCTGAAAAGATGGGTCGAGACCACTATTCAGCACCCCGAAGCGCCACAGCTGTTTCAAAGCATGCAGGAGAAGATGTTCATTCATACTTTCTAGAATCCTATCTGTGATTAAAGATGAGATGAAGACGGGGTGCCTGGGTGGCTCAGTTGGTTGAGCATCAGACTCTGGGTTTCGGTTCAGGTCACGATCTCACGGCTTCCTGGGTTTGAGCCCCGTGTCTGCTTGGGATTCTCTCTCTCACCCTCTCTCTCTGCCCCTCCCCTACTTGCGCTGTCTCTGTCACTCTCAAAATAAATAAATGAACTTAAAAAAAGATAAGATTAAGAGGGATTGAACTTGACCTCTAGTAGGAAACGAACAACACAAATGCGTCGCCCGTGATGCAAAACCTGTCATCGATGCCGCAATCACGAGACTCCCTCTGCCATTCCCTAACTCCCATGAGGGTCAGACACAGGCTTCCAGGGACTCGAATCTTTACAACAAATTCATACTTTCCAGCAAAAAGTAACTATTACCCGAGCAACGTATGGGCCCCACTTGACACTGTGAGATACACTCTGACAAACACTAATGAGAGGCTCTTTCGAGGAAGGAAGGAAATGAACTAGAGTAGATGACTGAGGAACTCGCCACCTGGGTGTTTCAAGGCACAAAAACAACTCACTCGCCCAATGGGCGCCCGTGACACTGCTCTCAGGGGCGGGCTGGTACCGCGCGGGCCACCGCAGCCACGCTCAGCTCGCACGGAGTAACAAGCTGTCCCAAATCAGAAAGACTCCAGGACGGTGGTCCACCTCCTGACAAGCACCCGGTTCTTCAGACAGGATTGATGACTGGTGCCCGGACACCTCTATGATGTTAAGTGCTCTTCTTTGAAAAAATGATTTTCATGTTTTTAAATTTTATTTTTGAGAGAGAGAGACAGAGCACGAGCGGGGGAGGCACAGAGAGAGAGGGAGACACAGACTCTGAAGCAGGCTCAGGCTCTGAGCTGTCAGCACAGTGCACACACGGGACTAAACTCATAAACCGTGAGATCGTGACCTGAGCCGAAGTCGGACTCTCGACCGACTGAGTCTCCCAGGTGCCCCCAAGAGCTCTTTTTGAAATGTGATTTTCATAATGATGAACTAGTAATATTTTGGAAATATAGTTGACTCTTGAACAACGCGGGGGCTGGGGCACCAACCTCCCGCGCAGTCAAAAGTCTGTAACTTTTGAGTCCCCCAAAACTTAACTATTAATAGAGGCTACCTTCCACTGGAAGCCTTACCAACGACATAAACAATCAACACATGTTTTGTATGTTACATGTATCGTGTACTGACTTCTTACAATCAAGTAAGCTGGAAAAAAGAAAACACTAAGAAAATCATAAGGAGGGGAGCCTGGGTGGCTCAGCTGGTTAAGCGTCTGACTCTTGGTTTCGGCTCAGGTCACAATCTCACGGTTCGTGAGTTCGAGCCCCGTATCCGGCTCTGCACTGAAAGCAGAGAGCCTGCTTGGGATTTCTCTCTCCCTCTCTCTCTGCCCCTCCCCTGCTTGTGCACTCTCTCTCTCTCTTAAATAAATAAATAAACAAACAAAAACATGTAAAAAATTTAAAAATAAATAAAAAAAGAAAATCATAAGGAAAAGAACATACATTTATAGTACTATGTTTACCGAAGAAAAAATCCGCACATAGGTAAATCACTGTAGTCCAAACTCACGTTGTTCAAGGACCAACCACATATTATTTCATTAGCTGGCAACTGGTGTTCAGGTCAATGGCTGTGGATTCCAGTGCTATTGTTTATTTAAGGAGAGTCTTCGTCCGTTGATAATAACACTCAAGAAAACAGTACTCGATGGACACTTTCTTAACCTGCCAGTCGGTACTAAAGCCAGCATCTACTGAGTGGGGGAGACACAAGAGGCATTCTCGTTAAGATTAGAAACACGGCGAGGATGCCCACCTCCCCCGGTACCTAACACTGACCCGGAGGCGTGAGCTCACGCAATTAGATGAAAGAGGCAGAGCTTAAGAACCGGAGAAGTACAATTCCCTCCATTTGCAGTTGATAGTATTTGGAAAACCTAAAGAATTAATTTGAAAACTCAAAAGAAGTCAGAAGGGTGGCAGGATAGAAAAATCAAGACACAAAACCCAAGAACCTTCATACACGGAAAGAAGAGATTGGCATCGAGCTTCCGCGTGAAAATTCCCACTGGCTGTTGACGAAAATAACGGTCTCCCCCAACCGCACGCACTCCTATAGAGGATTCTTTTCAACCTAAACTGACTTTAGTGGGATTATATCCTACTGCTTTCATCTCAGCCTTCCAGCTTGTTGACATAATTTTGAATCTCACCCTTTCACAGATTAACAATCTCACTCAGCTGTCTATCCTGTGCAGCCAAGGCCTTCTACACAGCGTTCTGCGTGATCTCGAAAAACCTGCGACCAGAACAAAAGGAGTGGGAAGCCAACCTACTTCTTGCAGGAGGGTGTCTGCACCAACACAGGACGGAAGTAACACTTCCCCCAGAGGTCTGCTCTACTTGAAGGGCCAGATGTATTCTGGGGACCCCAAATGAAGAGGCTACTGACCCCAGAGGTACAGTCGCACAAACAAGCACACACTTTAGAACAAATCGACTGTTTATAAACGTGAAACTTGCTGAGCAAAGTCCTCCTTATTTCACACAGGCACTCTTTAAACATAAAGTTCCTAGCCACCTGAGTTTGGGTCGCTATTAAAAGATTACCCAAAAGTATCTTAAAATGTATCCACAGTGAGTGAGGCAAGGCCTCCCCTTTTCTGTCTTTCCCAGCCCCATCCACCTCCAAAGGCCCTGCTCAAATCCAACGGGAGCCATAGGCCCGTGCTTCCCAAACCTCCACCATCCGCTCACTACCTTCAAGAAATAATCTGCTTCGTAATTTTTCTTTAACCTGCCACATTTTCTTGGGGCGCCTGGGTGGCTCAGTTGGCTAAACGTCTGACTTTGGCTCAGGTCATCATCTCATGGTTGGTAGGTTTGAGCCCCATGTAGGGCTCTGTGCTGATAGCTCCGAGCCTGGAGCCGGCTTCGGATTCTGTCTCCCTCTCGGTGTGCCCCTCCCCCGCTTGTACGCGCGCCTCTCTCACTCTCAAAAATAAATAAATAAGCTTAAAAAATAAAATGAAATAAAATAAACTGTCACATTTTCTTTTACTCAAGTGACTTCATTTTGAACACAAACTTTTTCACTATTATAAGCAGAAAATGAGTATTACTTGCTGTATCTTGCAGATAATAAAAAATGAAAACGAAACAAGGTTATTAGATTCCAGCTGAACCTACCGCCTGCTGTAGACTCTGAGCTGGAGCCCTGTTCTCTCTGCTTAAAAAAAATTTTTTTAACGTTTATTTATTTTTGAGACAGAGACAGAGCATGAACAGGGGAGGGTCAGAGAGAGGGAGACACAGAATCCCAAGCAAGCTACAGGCTCCGAGCTGTCAGCACAGAGCCCGACGCCGGGCTTGAACTCACGGACTGTGAGATCATGACCTGAGCCGAAGTCGGACGCTTAACCAACTGAGCCACCCACCCAGGCGCCCCCTCTCTGTTTAAAAAAAAAAAAAAAAGCAGGGGTAGGATGCCTGACTAGCTCAGTTGGTGGAACATGTGATTCTTGATCTAGGGGTTGGGAGTTTGAGCCCCATGTTGCTTGTAAGATTACTTAAAAAAAAAAAAAAAAAAGCGGGGGGGAGGGCACCTGGGTGGCTCAGTTGCTTAAGCGTCCAACTCTTGATTTCGGCTCATGTTGTGATCTCCCAGTTCATGAGTTCGAGCCCTGCGTCGGGCTCTGAACTGGCACGTCATTAGGATTCTTCCTCTCCCTCTCTCTGCCACTCCCCCCCTCGCGGTCTCTTTCAAAATAAATAAACTTTTTTTTTTAAGTGGGGGAGAAGACTTGCAAGAATCAGAAAGGTGCTGGGGCACCTGGGTGGCTCAGTCAGTTAACTGTCCAACTTCGGCTCAGATCATGATCTCACCATTTGTGAGTTCAAGCCCCGCATCAGGCTCTGTGCTGACAGCTCAGAGCCTGGAGCCTGCTTCGGATTCTGTGTCTCCCTCTCTCTCCACCCCGTTGCTCGTGCTGTTTCTCTCTCTCTCTCAAAAATACACACACATTAAAAAAAAAAAAAAAAAAAAAAGAATCAGAAAGGTATTAAGGATATATCAGGACCAAACCAAGTCTTTCTCCTGACATCATCAGAGTGTGAAAGAGAACAGAAAAGCACATAACTTGTGTGCTATATAACAATGACTTTCATGCCAGCACATACCAAACCTCCTCATTGTATGTGTCCCAGACTCAGGGACAATGCAGCCCAAGGTGCCACGGTCCCTTCCCTGAGAAATCTATCCTGGTGGCTCACTACACATACCGGTTATTAACCATTTGGCCTTCTGGCAACTCTCATGCTATAGCTTGGTACTGTTGTGTTGGTTTTTTTTTTAAGTGTATTTATTTAAGTAATCTCTACACCCAACGTGGGGCTTGAATTCACGGCCCTGAGATCAAGAGTCATGTGCTCCACCAACTGAGCCAGGCAGGTGCCCCTGTTTTATTGTGGTTTTTGTTTGTTTGTTTTTGTAACCTGGTATTGTTAATTAGCCACTGATTCCAAGACATATATTTTCTATCTTTTAATCCCTGAAGTTGGTGTGTTTCAAGTTAATTGGCAGTGGGTTTTCTTTCTTAGTGGTATATAAAATAGTGATGGGTCCTTATCATTAATGGTGTCTTAGATCCAATGACCTACGGACCATTTCTCATATACTTGTGAGCATTCCTTGAGAGGAAGGACCTGCTTGGAATGCAGTCCCCATAGGAACTCACACATTCCATGACAGGTGGCCAGAGAATTCCAGGAGGTTGTACCCACATAGGAGTATGAGAGTACCTGGTCTTCCCCGATTTCAGCAGTGGCCCCGAAGTCCCTCTGACACTGCTGTGGCTGGGTGAGTTGCCATCCTGTTGTCCCAGCTCTGCCCCCTCCACCGGGGATTAGCCATGCCAAGCATCCAATGCTGACTCCACCCCACTGCCAAGTCTCTTGCTTCCTTCCTCCACACGCCTGAACAATTTTTGGAAAGGCCGCATATTTGCTATTCACACAAACCGCCCCCTTCCCCACCCCTGCACACACTGACGCATACCTTCTCCACACCCACAAATGCCAGGCCAACCAGCACCAGCGGCAAGGGGCGCCTGGGGAGCCAAGAGGGGGGCCCCCCACGCTCACACAGCCTCATCACAGAGCCGCGTAAATACGCACCTCGGAGAGCGTGCACCCCTGTAACTCTTTGGTGGGTTACAAGTTAATTTCTCGGAAGAAATTTAACACAAAAGGCAGTAAGAAAGAAGTCTGTTTCAAAAAGCCTAATTTTGACTTGATTGTGTGAGGGAATTCCCCAAATTCGTATTCTGACATGAAAACCTTCTACGGTGATCCAGTTGTAGGGACCCGGTGAAGGGTGTCACAAACACCTTGTGCACACGTATGGAAGCCGCTTCATATACATATGTTACCGCGTCACATAATAGGCCAGAAAAGTCCCCACAGAGATTCATCTCAAACTCCTGGGCAGCAGAAGTGGATAAAGCACGGTTCCAACTTCAGGCCACAGCTTGAATATCAAATTATGGTATGAAAAGGCTGAGTGTTTTTGTGGTGAAAGCACCCAGATTCCTTGGAGGCAAAAAGGAAGCTCAGAATGAGAGAATAATGCCCCCAGGAAGATGGCTGGTGGGGGGGGGCAGCTGTTCTTTCTCTCCCAAAAGCTGAAAATACCCGGTGCCTCCTGCCATCTCTCTTTCTGAATGACCCCCTTTTCCTTCCCCACTTCTCTGGGACCAGCTCGACCCCTGCCCACCCCCCCCCCCTTTCAGCAGGCTTTTCATCAAAGGCCCTCTATGTTTTCATCACAAATATAGTCCTAATACATGCTTAAAGGGGCTGCTAATAATTGTGGGGCAGTTACTGTGTGCAGCAGCAGCTGGGCCACATTCTGACGGCGGAGGGGACGGCTGTGGGTGATGGCCTAACGGGTGTTTTTATTTGAACGGGTGCGTATTTATTATGGATGTTAGAAAAAATACTTAGCCAGCACCTGTGACCTCATGGACGTGGTCGCTCGAGTGATGTTTCTAAGTGAAAAAAAAAATTAATTTCAAGTCGATTTTCACTTTATGACTAAGTACAGCAAAGCACAGGCAGAAACCACACTCCTGATTCTCCCAGCCCCAAATGCGCTCCAGGGTCCCCCATCTCGGTGAAGGGCACCGCTGTTGTGCCAAGTGAAACCCCGTAGTCCTTCCTCCCTCTTCTCCCTCTGTCACGCCCCCCACATCGGGTCCAGCAACAAATCACACCCGCTCTTCCTCCAAAATACCAGAACCTGCTACTTCTCCCCACTCCTCTGCCGTCACTGCTGCCTGGACGCCCGGGAGCGCCTCCACTCTCTCTCCACTCAAACCCGTTTTGACACAGGGCTCTTTCTCCAACCGCAAACCAGATCGCGTGCTCCTCCTAAACACCGCCAAGTTTCGGGGCGCCTGGGTGGCTCAGTGGGTTAGGCGTCCGACTCTTGATTTCGGCTCAGGTCACGAGCTCCTGGTTCGCTCGTGCGAGCCCCGCGTCCGGCTCTGTGCTGACAGTGCGGAGCCTGCTTGGAATTCTCTCTGCCCCTCCCCTACCTGCTCTCTCTCCCTCTCTCAAAATAAAGAAACAAACATCAAAACCAAAAAAAACACCAGCAAGTTTCATAGTACACTTAGAATAGAGCCTAAAGAAGTCCACACCAGGGTCCACAAGGCCCCTTGGACCTTGGTTACTACCACTCCCCCAACACGCTCTACTCCAGCCACGCTGGCCTCCGTGGTGCTCCCCAAACACACAAGCCTCTGCATCCCTCTTCCCTCAGGCAGGAATACCCCTCCCAAATCCCCTACTGCATCCCATCAAATGGTGGGAGGTCTCATCCAAACAGTCTGTCTAAAATGGCCCCTCTGCCCTTCTGTGAAGCACCACCTGACGCTATAGATATTATTATATCATAATCTGTATTTATTCGTTGTTACGGTCTCCCTTATCAGAACACAGGCTTCACGAGGGAAGTGTCCCCCATACCCACACAGTGCCTGCCACAGAGTAAGAGCTCAGTGACACTTGAGTGTTCAGAACTTAAGGTGGCACTTCATGGCTGGACTGTGACTACGCTAGGCTAGGGACTGTAACGTGTGAGTTCATTTAATTCTAACAACACTCCTCGGACTCCCTTCAGCTGGGAACCAAGGTTCGGGGATGTTAAGTGACTTGTCCGAGTCCATTCGAAACCTGTGCTTTTTGTTAGGCCGTGAAGGACCCAAGTTCCTCTGAACGCACCAAGCTACCTTCCAAAGCTCTTCTTCTGTTCAAAAGACCTTTTAAGGGACCACGCTGCCTGGGGACCTCTGCCATCTGGATACCCGTGAGGGTATCCTTGGGTGACAGCTACCCGACCTTGTGTGGTAGGCCTCACAGCCATCTGCTCAATGACGGTATCTGAGCTGATCTTACCACAGGACAGTGGAGAGCAGGTCAGCGAGCCACACACGCTGCCCGGACACTCAGACGCCCTGTGAACAGGGATGTCTTGATCACCATTAGGATGGGAGGGCTCTCGTGTGGACATCACTGCCACCCCCTGGCCTTTCATCACGAGGCTATGTGCTTAAAGCCGATTATCCATCTTCCAAAGATTCCGCTACCACCCAGGAACACGTTCCGGAGCTGGCAAAGCCTGGCTTCTGTCTAACCTGAGTCCCCTGGGCTCCATCACACCTAGAAGAGAGGGAAGCTGGAAGGCACTCTCCTCAGCAAGCCGAGTCCCTCCACAGCAGTTACCACTTCCAACATTCGCCACAGTCCAGCCCAGATGTCTGGAATTTTTACAACAGGGAAATTTATACAGGGGCCCTGCCCTCTGGGAGCTTCCAGAGCAGAGGGCCAGGCCTACTTAACTCAATGACAAGGCTCACCTGCAGAGCGCCGGTAAAAGGCTCAGCCAAAGTATGGAGGGGGAGAGAGCAATCCCCACAGGGGAGCCCTGGGAATTGCTGTCCCAGAAGAGCAGTTTCAAAGCCCATCTACACAAAGCCTGTCCTTAGTATACAGCACTGAAGGTCACCCTTCCTCCAATTCTTATGCTTTAAGTCCCTCAAGGGCAGGGCCAACGGCTGCTGTAAGGCCAAGGCCAGGCACTGGACAGGGCTACAAATGCTTTACTATTTTACAAATATTTACTGAATGCCTGGCACCTAGTGGTGGAAAGTGCTGATGATACTATTCACTGTGGATCACAAGTACAGGAGGCAGGCAAATCCACAGGGCAAGTACGACAGCTTGCCACATCTGGGGGGGGACCCAGGGGACCAGCACCCTACGGTGGCAGGTCCGATTGGGCTCATGATGCCACGATGTGTATGCATCCATGTGCACGTGTCAGGAGGGCGCAGGGGCTGTAAGACACCAGCGACAAATCCATGAAGGTCCAGACTGGGGGTAAGGGTGAGTCTCGGGACCATCCTTCCACTGCCTGCTTTCACCTTACAGTTAAGGAAACCGAGGCATGACCAACGAGAGCCAGGACCAGGACCCAGGCTGCCACTCGAGTCATTCCTCCGGTATCACCTGGAGGTTAACCCCGTTTCTGGAATCAGGCAGTCTGATGTTAACCCTGACTCTGCCACTTACTGGCTGTGTGGCCTTGGACAAACGACCACCGTTTGTCCTCATCTGTGCCTCCGTTTCCTCATCTGTCAAACGGGAATAAGAGTACCCACCTCCCAGGGCTGTGATGAAAATTCAGCTTATAACGTAAAGCAACTGGCGGAAAACCTGGAGGGTGATGAGCGGTACACCACGGGCTGCTGCTGCTGCTGCTGTAACTGTTATTACCGCACGGCTGCTCAGCGCCCGGGGTGGGCTCACCGCCCAGACTATCTCCGCCACCGCGCGCCACGTTCCCTTCCGGCCCCGGGACGCTCCCCACCCTCGACGCGTCCCTGACGCTCGGGGTCGCTGCGATCGCGAATCCCAGCCCCTGACCGCCCGGAGGCAGCGCGCACGCGCGGGCTACGCGGGGCCGCACGCGCCGCCGGCCTCGGGAATGGGGGGGGGAGGGGGGGCGGCCCCGAGTCGGGGGGGGAGGGCAGCGGCTACACCTCGTCAGGGAGAGAGAGGCTGCCCAGCGGCGGAGAGGGAGCCGCGCCTGCACCCGACAGGCCTCCCCCTGGGGTCCCAACCCCCAGCCCGGAGAGCGGGTCGTTCCTCACACTCTGCAGCAGGCTCCTCCTCTGCGCCGCCATCTTGGAGGGACCCCCGCGGGTGAGCCCGCCTCCCAGCAGAGCAGGCGAGAAGGGCGGCTAGAGCGGCCTGAAGGGGGCACGCTCACAGCGCCACCCCACGGCCAAAGCGGGATGGGGCCGTGCGCTGTCTTCCCCTTTTTCTGTCCTGGGAGGAAAAAAGGGAAGGCCTCCTTCCCTACGTGATTGCGTCTCGCCAATTTTATTTGCGCATTTTCTCCAGGATGCTTTTCAGGTGGGGCTCCTAAGACACCGGATTTGGGTTCTTCAGGGACTCATTGGGCGTGGGGTCCGGTGAATTATTCATTCACTCGATAAATATTCGTTGGGTGACCATGCCTGGCCCAATAGGGATAAAGCAGCAAGCAAGACACCCTCAGAAAGCTCACCTTTCAGTTGGGGAGGACATCGTTTGCGTACATAAATCATTTCGAGCCGGGCTAAATGCTAGGAAGAGAAGTTTATGGATGTGGCATAGGAGGGTAGGGCGGATCAGGCAGAGGGGACACCTAGCGCACAAGGCAGGAGAAAAGGGAGCATGTGAGTGTGGGTTCAAGGAAGCATGCGTGTCACACAAGGTCTCTCTGTGGCTGGAACAGAGATGGAGGGGGAGTGAGATGAAGGGCCCTGGGGTAGGTTCTGACCTTGCCCAGCCCTGAGCAGGAGTTGGCCTATTCATGTGGAGGACAAAGGAAAGTTGTTGACTTCTGAGCAAGCCACAGACATGATCCCATTGGTAGAAAGATCCCTTTGACTACTGTGTACAAAACAGATGTTATGGGTGTATTGGAGTGAAGACCAATTAAGGGAATGTTGTGCTAGCTCGAGGCAAGAGATGATGGTGGTTTGAGTCAGCTGCCCCTGCCAAGTGGATGGATTTTATTTAGGAGACGAAATTGTCAGGGCTTGATTTGTGGATTGGTTGTGGTTGATGATGGAAAGAGATTTGTCAAAGATTCACCCAGATTTCTGGAAAGAACAGCTAGAAAATCTTGGGGTGGGGGGAGAAGGATTGAATGACCTTGAGTTCAGTTTGGGCATGTTGAGTTTAGGTGCTTTTAAGACCTGCAAGAAAAGAAGTCAAATCAGTCCTGAGATCAAGAGGACTAGAGAAGACTGACGAGGTTTTGGGGTGTTGGGTTCAGAGCTGACAGGCAAGAAAGAATTCTGGAAGATGTCTTTACTGCAAAAAGATGATTTTATTCAAGCACAGGGACAGGACCCGTGGGCAGGAAGAGCTGCATGGGGTCGTGCAAAGTGACTGCTTATATACTGTGGAGGTGGGGAAGGTAAAGGCAAAACAAGTTTCTTGTTCAACCACAACCAAAAGAGAATTTACAGATTACTGGAGGCCCAGCTCTTGTCAAGCTAAAGTTGGTTTTCCCTCTAGCAAAGCATTATCATTAATAGTAGGGAGCTCCTGAAGATTAGGCTATTAATGGCATATTTGTAAACTGATGCAGACTCTTTGCAAACAAATTTAGCCATTTGTTTTCTGTCCTCTCCTTTGTCTTAGGCATCCAGGAATGCCTGAGGAATATCACATATCCCACTTTGGGGGTGGGGGGGGCTGGCTTCCTGGCGTAAATTGCCTTATGCTCCCTCATCAAAGACAACAGCAGAGGAGCCCCTAGAGAGGTTGGGAAGCAGAGGCCAGGCCTGGAACCCAGGATGAGGAGTGCATGGGTAACAATGTAACATGCTTTTGAGAGATCTAGTTAGAAGATTACTGAAGAAAGTCCCTTAGGTTGTGCTCCCCAGAGGCCCTTGAAGAGAAAGGGAACCCAGATTGAATGTGTTTTCTTTTAGGTTGGGAGAAACCGGGACCTATTTAAATGCTGAAGAAAAGGCTTACCAGAGGAGAGCTGACGATTCAGAAGAAGGGACGGGAGGCAATCTAGGACTGGGATGGTGACATACCATCGTCTACCAACATAGCTCCACGTGGCCCAAGATGACCGTTTGAGCTACAGCGATTTTGTCTGAGGTCAGCCAGCAGGAAGGAAAGAGGAAGGGAGGAAGATAGCATTTCTCTTTCTCTCTCTTTCTCCTTCTTTAAAAAAATTTTTTTTAAATGTTTATTTACTTTTGAAAGAGAGAGAGAGAGTATGAGTTGGGGGAGGGAAAGAGAGAGAAGGAGACACAGAATCCGAAGCAGGCTCCAGGCTCTGAGCTGTCAGCACAGAGCCTGACACGGGGCTCGAACCCACCAACCGTGAGATCACGACCCGAGGCAGAGTCGGACGGGCGACTGAGACCACCCAGGCGCCCCTCTTTCTTCTTTTTTAAAATTGAACATTTACTTACAAGCAGCCTTCCCTTTTAGGCGACTTCCAGAAGTTCCCCGTGATGTTTCTTACATCTCAGTGGCTATATCTACCCCCATGGCCACACCGGCTGAAAGGGAGGTGAGGAAATGCAGGCTTTGGACAGAGCTACAGTTTCTGTTACTAAAGGAGTAAGACATAGATACCAGGACGTTAGGAACAGTCTGTGCCATAAAGGGAAGTGGGAGGGACCAGGTGGTTTGTCTGTTGAGGTAGAGTCTGGAAAGATTCAGGCATCGGAGCCTAGACCACTGCATTCTAATCCCTACCCATATCCTGTCACCTGTGTGACCTTGAACAAGCCCACTGGAGCCTTTACGGTATCCTCTGTAAAATGGGAGTGACAGTATACCTGGCTGAATGACTGCAAGGATCGAATGAGATGCGGTGGAAGGACCTGACCTGTGGCAGCCCGTTTGTTACATGTTTGTTACATGTTTGTTACATGTTTGTTACATTTAAATTACAATTTCTTTCTTTTTTTTTTTTTTTCACGATGAGAAACACACCCTGAGGACCTGCTGTGTGCCAGACATGCCGGATGCTTTTTCATAGTATTTCTTTCTGACTCCAGCCAGCTATTACAATCATCCTTACTTTGTCAAACAGGAAACTCCAGTTCAGCAAGTCACCCAACAAATAGATGCTAGGATCTGAATCCAGGTCCTGTGACTCTATGATGTTGCGATACCATGAGAAATATACATTCGGTCTTCATCCCTGGTTCTTGGCTTCCAAATCCTTGGGTGATAGGGGTTCCAGCAGCATCTTTTGTTATGATACTTGGTCTCCCTCCTAGCTTCCACAAGGGTTTTGGAACTTTCTGAGTGATAGAAGTGATGGGAGTATCTTCAGTTATTCACGAAAAGCCCCTTCGGCCACCCTGGAGTTTATGACGTGGCTGGTGGCTAGAAGTCCCTAGATAACTTCAGGCAGGGACAGGTTGCCTGAGGGTCCAATCATGGGATTAGAGGGTTGAAACTTGCAGCCACTCTCGCCCCCACTTCTGCTGGGGTGGGGAGTGGGGAGGAGGCTGGGGATTGAGTTAATCACCAACGGCCAACGGGTTCATCAATCATGCCTGTGTAATGGAATCTCCACAAAACCCTAAATAAAGGGGTTTGGAGAGCTTCTGGTGAACGCATCTGCATGCCGGGAGGTTGGCTCACCCCAGCCTCTGTGGGCCCAAGCACTCTCTGGACCCTTCCATATCTCCTCCTATGCACCTATTCATCTGACTGTTCATTTATATTTTTTATAATATCCTTTTTAAAAAACATTTAATGTTTATTTTTGAGAGGGAGAGAGAGAAAATGGGGGTGGGGCAGAGAGAGAGAGAGACAGAGACAGATCCGAAGCAGGCTCCAGGCTCTGAGCTGTCAGCACAGAGCCCGATGCGGGGCTCGAACTCATGGACCACACAAGATCATGACCCAAGCCGAAGTCAGACGCTTAACCAACTGAGCCACCCGGGCGCCCCTTTCATAATATCCTTTTTGATAAATCAGCAAAGTAACGAGTACTTTCCTGAATTCTGTGAGCTGTTAGAGCAAATCATGGAACCTGAGGAGGGGGGTCACAAGGACCCCCTGATATGTAGTCAGATTGGACAGAAGTGTGGGTAGCCTGGGGACCCACCACTTAGGACAGGATTCCGAAGTAGGGAGCAGTCTCATGGGACTCAGCCAGTAACCTGTGGGGTCTGGTAATACTTCTGGTAGTACACGCAGACGTTTGTCGTCAGAAGGATTCCGCTGTTGTAGATAAAAGCACCCCGGTGGTAGACTCCAAGGCCTTTGCTGGCAACCCTCCCAACCCTTCACAGCTCAGCCTCTGCCAAGTGCTTGGAGGCCCCCGGAACGGCCACGTGGTCCCTGCGTCCATCTGGCGGCTGCTGTTTCCACATTTGACCACGTGGTGACCTTCTACTCATCATCAAGGCCCCTAGCCAATGAAAGCCCTTCCGAGAAACTGTTTTGTTGTTGGTTTTTACAGAGTTTGTTAATGTTGACTTGTTCCTGAGAGAGACAGAGAGAGCAGAAGTGCAGAGAGAAGGAGACACAGAATCCGAAGCAGGCTCCAGGCTCCGAGCCGTCAGCACGGAGCCCGACGCGGGGCTCGAACCCACGAACCGTGAGATCGTGACCTGAGCCGAAGTTGGACGCCCAACTGACTGAGCCACCCAGGCGCCCCTGTTTTTGTTTTTTTAATTCACATCTCAAGAATTACTCTTTCGGTCCATTTCAATCACTTAAAGTCATAGTTCTTGTTTGCGGAGACCCCCCTCCCTCCCCCCCACCCCGGGACACAGGGACTATGGCAGTTCAGCTCTGGGTCTCCTCACAGGCTCCAGAGAAGTTGCTCAGCAAATGTGTGTGACAGCAAATTGGTCGAAGAGTCAGAGATTAATAGATACCTTGGTGCATGAGGCAGCCGGGGGACAGGCCATCTGTGCCAAGGTCCCCAAGTGATTTAGAGGGGGGAGCCGGGACTATGACTTGGGGCTTCCCTCCCCCCCCCCCCCCCTGCCTCTTTCCACACCTGACCACCTCAGTAATGCACAACGGTGAATCCTCCTTCCCAAATTCCTCCGGCCTGGTTTTCCAGGCAGCAAGAAGGCACTGAGTTCATCATGGCGTCGGGAGTAACAGGCACAGTCAATGCTTCCTGTTTGCAGGACCCCGGGCTCCCCAGGGGAGGGCGTGGAGACAGATCTGTGGACAGGCCCCCTTCTCCTCTGGGGACAGCGTGCCTGGGAACCCCGTTGCGGTGTAGATCCTGTTTGCCCCAGCACAGCCCTATGGTTCACACTGGGGTTTGCACTCAATCCGAGACGTGCCAGAGGAACAAACATACCACAACTACAGCCCTTGATAACCATTCAGACGGCCAGAGAGAGCTCCAGGCCCTATCACCGAAGCCCAGATGGAAGGGCTGTCTGGCAGGGACCCGGGTCCCAACGCACATGAAGCGCGCACGTGGCCCAGAATATCAGATAACCCCGTGCCACTGCATTGTGACCTTTCCAAACCCCAGCCAGCAGAAGAGAAAACGGCCATGAAGCACACTGGCCCCCTTCTGGGAGCCGAGAGGGCTGGGCACGGAAGGTCAGAGAGGCCCCTTGTCATAAGGTTTGCTTTCTAGGCCTCCAGCCATCTCCCGGAGGGGCCTGCGGCTTCCATGGAGCCTTTGTGCGGTTCCACAGACAGCCGCTGCGGCAAATGCTGGTTGGCAGACAGCAGCTTGGAAAGGTGGCTTTAAGGACACCGAAGAATGTTTTGAAGGTATCATACCACCCTCGTGCTCACCTTCGTCTGCACCTTCTCCCTTCTGCCCGGGAACCCAGGCAGGTGAACCCCGGCTGCCAAAGGAGAGCACCGGGACCACCTTGCACCGAGCTGTTGGCCTTTCTGGAGTTGTCTTGGCACCAGCATTCTGCCATGTGGCGGTGTGGCCTTTGTACGGATCATCTTAATGGATGCGTCACAGCCCTTGGACCGGATACACTCTCATTTTCGAATGTTCGCTAATAAGCCTGTTTCCAGTTGGGGGCTGTTTACAAATAGCTCTGCAACAAACAGTCATTTATGAGTTGAAAAGCCGTTTATTGAATTTCTTGGAGAAGCACAATGACGTATATGGGGGGGGGGAGGGGAATGATTTGCTTTATTTTAGCAAAGAGAGAAAGGAGAGCTGGGACCAGGGGGACAGAATCTGTGTGACCTGGGCTGGTGGGCATACGGAGATTCCCGGTGCCGCTCTCCCCCTCCCCCCCCCCTTTTTTTTGGTATATGTTTGAGATCTTTCATAATAAAAAAAATTAAAAATAAAAATGCAGACATGGTCCCTGTTCTCAGCTCACAGTCCCATGGGGAAGCAGACAAGAAGCCCAGGCAGAGCAGTGATGAATGCCAGGATGAGGCCAGGGGACCCAGAGGAGGGCCGCTTACTTCTGACTTAGGGAATCAGGAAGGGCTTCAGGGAAGAGGGGACAGTGGAGGAGGTGGTCACGTGACACTGAAGGGAAGGGGGCGCTAGGCAGAGGTCCCTTCCGGGAGCAAAGAGCAGGTAGAGAAAGAAAGTGCTGCAGATAAAGCCTGGTGTGACGGACCATCTGGCCTGAGTGGAGGTGAGGGGGAGCCAGAGCCGGAGCAGAGGACGCGAGGGGCGGGGGTGGGGGGCAGTTCAGTGGCATTGCGTGAACCTTAGTGGCGTCCAGGTGGCGTCCAGGTGCCGGGCAGCTGGGGGACCAGGCCATCTGACCTGAGGACCGTCACTCCACTCAGATCACCACGACTCCCGAAAGCAGGACAGATTGCAGGTGGAGGAAGGGGGAATTTGCAGCTTTTTGCTTCTCCTGAATTACTCCTCTGAGATCGTTTCCAGAATGCTCATCCCCCACACGGTGCCTTTGATTTCTTTGCTATTTTTAGCCTACCTCTTCCAAGAGGCCATGACCTTTTTGAAGGCAGGGGCTAGGTTCTAGTTGTCTCTGCAGCCCCAGCGTTTAGCCCACAGCAGGTGCTGAATAAACGCTTGTGAACGAGTGAACCTCCATCGCGCGTTTACTCAGAGCAAGACACAACTGTCCACGCTTTACATGCATTGCTTCGTATGCCAGGGCTTCCTGACCACCCTCATGGAGGGTGTTACTGTCACCCCCTGGGTTAGTTCAGGTCCTCCAAGACAGGATTTGGGGGAGGTACCTGGAGGGGAAAAGGAAGGAGAGCCAGAGAAGGCGGGAGGGTTGGGTGAGAAGATTCTCCGAGGGCAGGTAGTGCCGTCCTAGGAGCGTCAGAAAATCATCCAATCATTGGTTAGGGGAGTCCGGCACCCCGCCCCGTGGGAGCCGGCCAGCGTAGCTCCCCTTTACTCAGGCCCCGGCTGGGGACAGCCCCATTGCTGCAACCTTGGCAGAAACCCCAGAGTGGATCCAGAAGAGCAACAGCTAGAGCCGGCTGCCAATGTCACGCACAGTCCCCATCTTGCAGGCGTGAAGACTGAGGCCTGAGAGGTAAGGTCACTTGCCCACGGCCGCACAGATAGGAACGAGTTGAGCTCCTTTGCTTCAGAGGCCATCTTTGTGACCCCCCCCCCCATTCCGTAACAGTGTTGTTATGCATTGGATCGAATTATGCATTGAATTGTGTCCCCCGAATTCATATGTGGAAGGCCCAACCCCCGGTGCCTCGGAACGTGACCTCCTCTGGAAAGAGGGTCGCTGCAGACGCAATTAGTTACGATGAGGTTGCACTGGAGTGGGGTGGGCCCCCAATCCAATGTGACTGGTGTCCTCACGGAAAGGGGCGATTTGGACACAGAGACCCACACGGGGAGAATGCCGTGTGAACAAGGCAGAGAAAAGGGTGATGTGCCCGCAAGCCAAGGGACGCCAAAGACGGCTAGCAGCCCGCCAGAGCTGAGAACGAGCCTGGGACAGGTCCTCCCTCAGCAGGAACCAACTCCACTGACCCCTTAATCTCGGGCTTCTGGCCCCCAGGACCGCGAGACAACACATTTCTGTTGTTTAACCCCCCCCAACTTGGGGTAACTTGGTTACAACGGTCCTGCTGAACTAACACAGCGTGAACCTCCTTGGAGGCAGCTAATGATGCAGGGATGTGCGAGCTGGACTCCCGGGATGTGCTCCACCCTCCACCCCAGCAGCATGAACCAGGATGGGATCCTTCCCAGACGTGGTTCCGGCCCCCATCCTTGGTCGGCTGTGCTCCTGGCTGATAAGCTGTCTTATGAAAATCCATTCTAGTTTATCTCCCGTGGCTCAAACCTCTAGAGGGTATCCGTGCAGGGGACTCTTCGGGCCAGCCATCCCCAGGCCCGGCTGTGGCCAGCCTCCTGTCCCCTCAGCTCTGTCTGTGAAGGTCCCCGCTTCCGAGCCCTCCGAGGGAAGCAGGTTCTTCCCGGCATCTGCCAGGCAGCCTGTTTCCCCACATGGTAGCTCCTCTTTCCAGGGACTCCAGACCCCACCCTCAGCTCCTCTAGGCCCCCGCTGCCCGCCCTAGGCTTCAGGAGCCCAAGGAAAGGGGGGTTTGCCGGAAGATGGCCAAGAGCTGACAAAGAAGGCAAAAGGTGTCTTTCCTAGGCACCCAGAGAGCTACGGAAAAACCAAGAACAGAGACTGAATCTCTTGCTGCAGGGCTGCAAGCTGTATGTCCCTGCATTCAGCCATTCATTCAACAAATTCTTGCCTAGTGCCTGCAGTGCAACAGACCAGCACAGGGGAGGGGAGACGAGGGTGAATCAGTGATTACTGAACCCATCGTATGTTCAGTATAGATGGACTGACACACTGGGTGGGGGTTGGGTGGAGAGAGAGGCAGAAATCCAAGAAGGCTTCTTGGAGGAGGCAACCACCTTGGGCAATTTACCTAACTTCTCTAAGCATCTGATCAATTATTTATTTTCTTTAGTAAGTAACTCGTAGGCAAAACTGTAGGGGTCAAAAGCAGGACAGTGGCTCCCAGGGGCAGGGGGAGGGAAGGTAAAGGGCCCCAAGGGAATTGTTGTTGTTGTTGTTGTTGTTGTTATGTTGGGAATGTTCTATGACTCGGCGATGATGGTGTTTCCACAACTGTATATTTTTGTCAAAACTTACCAAATTGTACACTTAAAAGTGGTGAGTTTTACTGTGTGTAAATTATACTTCAAGAAAACTGATTAACAAAATAGAAAATAACATTTTATTTTATTTTATTTTATTTGAGAGAGACAGAGAGAGTGTGAGTGGGGGATGGGCAGAGAGAGGGAGAGAGAGAATCCCAAGCAGGCTTCCGGTCACCAGCGTAGAGCCCGATGCGGGGCTCAAACTCACAAAACCATGAGATCATGACCGGAGCCGAAACCAAGAGTCATACGCTTAACTCACTGAGCCACCCAGGCGCCCCAAATATAAAAGAACTTTTAATGTGGTTTTATATCTTATAAAAATAATACATGTTTATTTTTTTTTAAGGTTTATTTATTTTTGAGAGAGAGAACGAGAGGGGCAGAGAGAGAGGGCGACACAGAATCGGAAGCAGGCTCCAGGCTCGGAGCTGTCAGCACAGAGCCCGACGCGGGGCTCGAACTCACGGACTGTGAGATAATGACCTGAGCCAAAGTTGGACGCTTACCATATCCCAAGGCTACTTGGATATAACCACTACGATTAACATTTTGGTAAATGGCCTCTGAGACATTCATGTATATATCAACCTGTGTATCTCATGCTTTTACAAAAATTAGATATCACTATACATATGATTTTATAACTGAATATTATAATTTTGGTGTTTCATTTCACTATTCTTCTACAATAAAGTTTTTCTTTCCCTCATGGTATCCTGTTTATAGTCACTGCCAAGTTTTTTTTTCTTTAAATTTTTTTTTTTAATGTTTATTTATTTTTGAGACAGAGAGAGACAGAGCATGAACGGGGGAGGGGCAGAGAGAGAGGGAGACACAGAATCTGAAACAGGCTCTAGGCTCTGAGCCGTCAGCCCAGAGCCCGACGCGGGGCTCGAACTCACGGACCGCGAGATCGTGACCTGAGCTGAAGTCGGGCGCTCAACCGACTGCGCCACCCAGGCGCCCCTAGTCACAGCCAAGTTTAATTAACCAGTTTCCCTTGCGTGATGCCTCTGTCTGTTCTTTCCCGTTTTTCGGGATTACACTCAAGTTGGTATTGGGCATCACTGTAGACCAGAATTTCTTGAACTTCTCTGTGTGAGAATGCTTCTGGCCGCCTGGAAAAGCCCCCTCTCAAAATAATATTTTAAAACAGTATGGAGGTTCCTCAAAAAACTAAAAATAGAACTACCCCACGACCCAGCAATCGCACTGCTAGGCATTTATCCACGGGATACAGGGGGGCTGTTTCGAAGGGACACGTGCACCCCCATGTTTAGAGCAGCACTATCAACAATAACCAAAGTATGGGAAGAGCCCAAATGCCCATCGATGGATGAATGGATAAAGAAGATGTGGTACATAGACACAATGGAGTATTACTCGGCAATCAAAAAGAATGAAATCTTGCCATTTGCCACTACGTGGATGGAACTGGAGGGTATTATGCTAAGTGAAATTAGTCAGCCAGAGAAAGACAAAAGTCATATGACTTCACTCATACGAGGACTTTAAGAGACAAAACAGACGAACATAAGGGAAGGGAAGCAAAAATAATCTAAAAACAGGGAGGGGGGCCAAACAGAAGAGACTCATAAATATGGAGAACAAACTGAGGGTTACGGGAGGGGTTGTGGGAGGGGGGGATGGGCTAAGGGGGTCAGGGGCATTAAGGAATCTACTCCTGAAATCATTGTTGCACTATACGCTAACTAATTTGGATGTAAATTAAAAAAAAAAATAAATAAAAAGATATTTTAAAATGCATAGAATTATATACCAGCGTTTCAAAGGAAACCAATTACAGTATATTAAAACCTATTTATCAAAATATATTTAAAAAAGTTTTTTTTAAGTTTATTTTGAGAGAGAGACGGAGTGCCCGTGAGTGGCAGAGGGGTAGAGAGAGAGAGGGAGAGGATCCCAAGCAAGCTCTGAGCTGTCGGTGCGGAGCCCAATGTGGGGCTCGATCCCACACACCATGAGATCACGACCTGAGCCGAAATCAAGAGAACGCTTAACCGACTGAGCCACCCAGGCGCCCCTACCAAAATATACTTTTTAATTTGTGTCACAGAGATCCAAAGATCATGAGACACGTGGAGCAGAGCCACCCCAGCAGACCCACACCTACAGTGAAAAGCAGAGCAGCCCCGGTCCCACCGACCCGCAATCAGCTGAGCCCCACAATACGGGCAGACGTGTGGTCATTGTTTTAACCTACTTGAGTGTTGGAATCGTGTGTTTCACGGCAAGGCTGTCTGATTCCATGGGGGACGGGGGGGACGGGGGGGAAGTAGCCTTCCCGTGGGAAACATCCCCTAAGGTTATAGCTAAGCCTGGAGCTGAAATGGCAAATAAACATACGAAAAGAGGCTCCCCAACCCCGCGTCAGCAGCAGATTGCAAATTGAACAACAATGAGATCACAACACACCTATTCGCGTGGCTAAATTCCAAAACAGTGATCACGCCAAATACCGACGAGGGTGTCGAGTGACAGGCATTTTCCTCCGTCGCTGCTGGGAACGCAAAATGGCACAGACAGCTCGGAAGTTCGGTGGTTTCTTACAAAGCTAAACATAGTCTCACCGTATGGTCCGGCAGTTGTTCCTCTGAGTATTTACCCAAAGGAGTTGAAAGTGACATCCACACAAAAAGCTGCACACAGATATTTATGGAAGCTTTATTTGTAATTGCCAAAGCTGAAGGAACCGAGATGTCCTCTGACATCTGGATAAGCAACTGTGGAACGTGCGGGCAATGGAAGAACATCATGGATAAAAAGAAATGAGCTATCAAGCCATGAAAAGACATGGAGGAGATGTAAATGTGGACTGCTAAGTAAAGGAGTGAATTGAAAAGCTATGTACTGTATGATCCTAACTATATGACGTTCTGGGAAAGGCAAAACTAGAAACAGTAAAAAAAAAAAAAAAAAAAAAAAAAAAAAAAAAAAAAAAAAAAAAAAAAAAAAAAAAAAAGAGGGCGTCTGGGTGACTCAGCAGGTGAAGTGTCTGTCTTCGGCTCAGGTCACGATCTCGCGGTTCGTGAATTCGAGCCCCACATCCGGCTCTGTGCTGACAGCTCAGAGCCTGGAGCCTGCTTCACATTCTGTGTCTCCCTCTCTGTCCCTTCCCTGCTCACACACACACACACACACTCTGTCAAAAATAAATTAACATTAAAAAATTACAAAAAAAAAAAAAAAGAAGAAGAAAAGAAAGAAAACCAGTGTTCCTAGGGGTTCAGGAAAAGAAAAGGAGGGGTGAATAAGTAAGGCACTGGGGATGTGTAGGGCAGAGTGCCTACTCTGTGTGACACCATATGGTGGGTACATGACCTGGTACGTTGGTCAAAACCCACAGAATATCCAACACCAGGAATGAACCCTGATGTTAACCATGGCCTTTACTTAACAGTAACGTGTCATTATTGGCTTATCAATGGTAAACAACGTCCCACACTAATGCAGGATGTTACCTAATAGGGTAAACTCCGGGGGCAGGGAGACGGGAAGCGTATGGGAACTCTAGTTCCTGCTCCATTTTTATGTAAACCTTAACCTGATTTAAAAAATAAAGTCTATTATGAAGTGCAAAAAAAGAAAAAAAAAAAGGGGGGGGGGAGAGCTGTAGCTAAGTGCTTTTCCTCCCTAATGCATGTAACAGCAAGACCTCATAACTTTGAAACGGTAACGAGGGAGGGATCGAGATCTCCACTGAGATCCTGTGGGTGGTAAAGCCACAGGTACTGCTGATTCTCCCGTGGTTTGCCGCCTACCTCCGCAAGTGAAGGAAGTGCTAAATCTCATCTCGAGGTCTCTGAAAATAAAGGGGCAGTGTTTTTGCTCCCCCATCCCGCTTCACGGATTGCTTGTGGTAGGAGCAGTTTTGCCGCGTCGGCATGTGCGCACTTGTGAGATTTTGCTGGCAGTCGGGGAAGTGGTCTTCCAATTGGCAGGCGCGGTTTCCAGTCGATGTGGGAAACGAAGGCAAAAGAAACAAATTAGATTTCCTTGCAACTTACAGCCCGTTGACAGGTTGTTGAGACAGGCGGAGTGGCCTTCCTCTAGGAGCTAAGCTGCCTGGAGGATGACACTTTGCTAAGGGCAAAAGGCAATCTTAGCTTAACGTTATTCCAGCCCCCGAGATCCTGTTTTAACACGTAAACATTCCTTTGGGAGCCTCATCTCTGTCTCCCAAGACGTATGTCGCCTATCACCCTCCAAACATATGGCCCACTGATATAAGTCTGAAGGGTCTCATGATTGGGTTTTTACTAACCAGTAATAAATGACCTTTTCCTAAGGGCAGCTAGACCCTCAAGGTCCTAGAAACCTCCTTTCCAAAATACCTTGGAAGCTTGTGCTGTCCCTAACCCCCTCCCAACTTCAAAGTATACAATCAGCCACTCTTCACAATCCCCAGGCAGCTCTTTCTGCCCACGGGTCCTGTCCCTGTGCTCTAATAAGACCACCTTTTGGGGGCCCCTGGGTGATTCAGTCGGTGAAGCGTTCGACTCTTGATTTCAGCTCAGGTCATGATCTCACAGTTTGTGGGTTGGAGCCCCTCATCGGGCTCTGCGCTGACAGTGCGGAGCCTGCTTGGGTTTCTCTCTCTCCCTCTCTCTGCTCCTCCCCTGCTCGCGCGGGCACTCTCTCAAAATAAATAAACGTTCAAAAAAAAAAAATAAATACGAAATAAAATACAGATATCTTTTTGCACCAAAGATATCTCAAGAATTCTTCCTTGGCTGTCGGCTCTGCACCCCACAGTCACCCAGCATTTAAAGCGTCTGCTCTCCTACCTCCAACCTGCAGCTAGGGGTCCTCAAATTCTTCATCCCGGGGCCACCCTGCTCTTTAACACTCAAATGGAAACAGACTGAGCGGCTGTCCAGGACACCAGGATCTCACAGGTTTGCCTCCCCAGAGACCGCAGAGCAATGCTTCCTTGCCCTGCCCTGTCCTGGCTGCTGCCTGGCACCCTGGCCACCTCCCTTTCCTCTGGATCCCCGCCCTGCTCCCCAGAAACGGGTCACCTCCTGCCATCTGGTGACATGTCCAGGCTTCAGCTCCCAGGATGGCTTCCCTGGGCTCAGCACCCTCCCAGAATTCCCTGAAACACGGCTACCCCCCCGGCCTGGGGACATTTACTGCAGGTTTGGGGAGAACAGACGGCCGATTTAAACTAGAGGTCGCTGCTACCAAAGTCTGCAATCTCAGATTCTCCACGGGGGGCACCCTAGTTGTCTCTTTTCTTAGCCCTCCTCTGACTCTGTACAGGGACTCACTGGAACTCTACAAGCGTGAATGCTCTTGACCGGGGCCTCCCTGCAGTGTGGACCTCTGCAGCCCCCCACCCCAGGGGGAGGAGAAATCAGGCCTCCTGTCTGAAGCCTGCTTCCGCTTCTGCTCCCACAGCTTTGACCTTGGGAATATTCGTTCTCTTCGGGGGCAACCCCCACCCTCCTCAAGAGCCTGGACAGGGCAGACCATCACAGCATATGGCTGCACACCCCAAGGTCAGGCCGGCTCCACCGCCTGTGGTCGGACAGCCCAGACCAGTGGCTTAAAAAAAAAAAAAAAGTTCTTTAACAGACCCAGCTTACATAACTTCAGAATACTCAACGCCTTACCTCACAGGCCGATAAAGAAACTTACTTAGCAGCTCTTACTTCACAGCTGCCTGCCCAAGAGGATCGATCCATGGAGGTGATCGTTCCAGAACAATCCAGAACAAAGAGAAGATCGTCTCTGCAAGCAACTTCTCTCTCCTGCCCTAGCATGTAAAAGTCGTTTGTAATCTTTTTTTAAAAAAGTTTATTTATTTAAGCAATCTCTCCACCCAATGTGGGGCTCAAGCTCACAACCCCCAAATCAAGTCAGTGCACGCTCCACTGACTGAGCCAGCCAGGTGCCCCTAGCAGTTTCTAGCATCAGCAGTTTCAAGATGCATTTAATAAAATTATTCTGTCATGGGGTGCCATGATAGAATAATTTTATTGAAGTGAATATTTGATAATTTGGTAGATTAAGAATGGTACCTCAGGGGCGCCTGGGTGGCTCAGTCGGTTAAGCGTCGGACTTTAGCTCAGGTCATGATCTTGCAGTTCGTAGTTCGAGCCCCGCATCAGGCTCTGTGCTGACAGCTCGGAGCCTGGAGCCTGCTTCGGATTCTGTGTCTCCCTCTCTCTCTGCCCCTCCCCTGCTCATGCTCTGTCTGTCAAAAAATGAATAAACGTTAAAAAAATTTTTTTTAATGGTACCTCAGTTTGATTTAATTTGCATTTCTATGATTATTTGGAAAACTGAACTTTTTTGGATATGTATATTGGCACGCTTGTGTTTCTTATTCTGTGAATTGTCTGTTTAGATCATGAACCTATATCTCTGTCTGTTAGCTTGTTGGAAATGGTTTTCCAAGTTTTCCATTTAGTTTTCCACAAGCTAAACATTTACATTCTGACTAACCAAATCTCTCAATATTTTCCTTTATGGTCTCTGTCTTCTGTGTTATGCTGAGAAAAACCTACCTGACCCCGAGGGATGTAAATATTCACTTAACCGGTCAGTGTTGATTCCATTTGGAGTTGAATGCAGTGTAAAAGATCCAATCTGATCATTTCCATAAACATCAGCCGATTTCCCCTGGAAGCCTTTTATCAAATAATCTCATCTTTCCCCCACTGCTTTGAAGTGCTGCTTTTATTTGTTTTGTAAACCTTATGTACCCGGTTCTTTGTTTTTGAAATCCCTACCTCCCAGGGATATTACCAGGATTAAATGAAGTAACATCTTCAGAGTCCCTAGCATGGGAACGTAAAATCCTCTCCAAACATCTTGGTTCTCTTCCCTTCTCCTCTTCTCCAGACCATTACTCCCTCCTCATGCCATATGCTTCTACTGTTGACCTTGGGATTCTGGGAACAGTTCCAGCCACACAGAAGGTGCTTACTCAGGCTTTGCCGTTTGGCCCCCAAACTTCTTTTTGGCCTGTTAGCACCTCAGCCAAGGTGACCTTGTTCTGGAGGGCTGGATGGGTGAGCCGCCAGGGGAGGATGGTAATTACACAGTGCTGAGTCTGTGGTAGGGGTGGGGGGAGTCAGGGGAGACGTCCCAGGGGGAGGTGACGTTGGAGCCGGGTCTAGGAGGGGAGAGGAACTGGCAGGCAGAGAAGAGAGAAAGGGCATCCGTGGCCAAGGGAACAGCGTGATCCAAGCAGGGGAGTGTGTGGGGGCAATGGCAGAGGTCAAGAGTGGCAGGAGGCTGGGGATGACAAGTCAGGGAGGGGTGTCTGTGCCCGGGAACGGGTAGGGATTCATTTAAGTGGGAGAGTCCCACGATCACATTTGTGTTTTAGGAAGATCAGCCCAGGCCAGATGGCAGGTGGGGAGACCGGTACTAGGAGGCTGTTGAGAGAGCCCAGATGCAATGGGGGGGGGGGGGGGGGTGGCCAGGACCAAGATGGTGGCCTTGAGGATGAAAGGAAAGGAGCAGTTTTCAAAACCATCCAATTAAATGAAAAGAGAGAGACTGGCAGGGGTTTGAAGTGGAAGAGACAGGAGGTGAGGAGGACCTCCAGGTTCCTGGCTGGGGGGCTATGTCCGTGACGGAGGATTCCCTGAGACAGGAGCACTGATCGGGGAGCACGTTTGGGCTCAGGTTGGGGAGGACAAGGGCATCAGTGGAAAGGGACGGGGTGGAGAGGACACAGAAAAATTCAAAACGTGCAAAACTCGATGCATTCTTGTACGCATTCCAGGCATCTGTTAAAGAAGGGCAGAACCAAGGGGGTGGCAGAAGGGATGGTGGGAAGTGGATGGTTTGAAAAATATTTAGGAAGTGGAGTCGACAAGATCTGGCAGATGCTTTGATTTTTTTTTTTTTTTTAATTTTTTTTTTCAACGTTTTTTTTTTTATTTATTTTTGGGACAGAGAGAGACACAGCATGAGCGGGGGAGGGGCAGAGAGAGAGGGAGACACAGAATCGGAAACAGGCTCCAGGCTCCGAGCCATCAGCCCAGAGCCTGACGCGGGGCTCGAACTCACGGACTCACGGACCGCAAGATCGTGACCTGGCTGAAGTCGGACGCTTAACCGACTGCGCCACCCAGGCGCCCCTGATTTTTTTTTTTTAAGACCGGCACGAATCTCGGATAGTACCCCCAGGGCGAGTAACTGCCTGCGGGCCAAAGGCGTCTGTTTCCGAGACGGGGAACACAGGCAAAGGAGGAGGCTTGGTGTGAAGATTAATTAACGCAACAATCCTCAGCTACTCACTCGATGCCAGGAACTTTGTATTTAGGACAGAGCCATGACAAAATTTCTGCTCTTAGGAGACTTAAATTCAGTGAGGAGGGCTAGACAATAAAGAAACAAACAAGTAAACATATGTCAAGTGGTGAAAATTGTTATGGAGGTAAATGAAGTGGCAGTGAAGTCCAAGTGTTTTAAACATATTTTTGTTTTATTTCTAAGTAAGCCGTACACACCATGTGGGGCGGGGACTCACGACCCCGAGGAGGTCAAGAGTCACACGCTCTACCGATTGAGCCAGGCAGGCGTCCCTGGTTCGCAATTTTTTAACGATATGACCAGTGATGGTCCCACTAAGAAGGTGTCACATGGGCAGAGACTTGGAGAGAGGGGGAAGAGCATTCCAGGAAGGGGAAACGGCAAGTGCAAAGGCCCTGAGGCAGGAGCATGCTAGATATGTTCTAGCAACAGTGAGGAGACCAGTATGGTGGGACAAGGAGGAACAGTGTGGTAGGGGAGGAGTGGCCGAAGATGGGATTGGAGGGGAAGCAGAGGCAGATACTGTGGGGCCACATAGGCCATTGTAAAGGCTCTGGTTTTTATGCTAAGAAAGTCATGAAAGCTCTCTGGAGAATCTTGGGCAGAAGAGGACCCTGAATACATTGAATTTTTAGAAGCTTAGTGAGTAAGAATTCCTTGGTGTTTAAATTTTTAAAATGTTTATTGGGGGGGGAGGGGCAGAGAGAGAAGGAGAAAGAAAACTCCAAGCAGCCCTATGCAGGGCTTGATCCCACGAACCAGGAGATCATGGCCTGAGCCGAAATCAAGAGCCGGACGCCCAACCAACAGAGCCTACCCAGGTGCCTCAAGAATTCCTTGGTCTTTAGGTCTCAGTTCTACCACTTTCCAGCTAGGTGACCTTGGACAAGTTATTTAATTTCTCTGTGTCCTCAGCTTCACAATCTGTAAAACAATAAAAGCGATCACTCTGTATGGTTATTGTGAGGGTTAAGTACAGTTAAAATGAAGAAAGCACTCAGAACCGTATCTGGCACTGTAGGGCGGGAGCAGCAATTATGATCATTATCATCAAGGCTGCTGGTGTTGAGAACAGACTGGAGGGCGCCAGGGCGGAAGCAGGGACACCATCCGGGCAGCCCCTGCAGTGGCCCAGTGGTCCAGGAGAATGGCGAGAGTGACTGGGACCCGAGTGGAGAGAAATGGTCAGAATGAGGGAGAGCTGATATCATCCGCCGGTGGGTCACATGTGAAACGTGACAGAAAGAGGGAGTTATGGTGGCTCTAAGGATTTTGCCCTGAGCACACGGAAACTGAAGTCGCTGTTCGCTGGGAAGGGAAGGAACGTCAGGAGTCTGCCTTTGAGCGTGATGCACAGGAGACGCCCCTGGATGTCGCAGTGTGAAGGCAGGCAGTTGGAGATACAGGTGGCCCAAGCTGGGGGCATATGCTTGTGAGCGGTCAGTATACAGTGGATGCTGAAAGCCGTGGGACCAGATGGGCTTACCGAGGAAGCGAGCACAGATGGAGAGGAGGGCCAAGGATGGGCCTGGGAGTCTGCCGTGTTGACAGCAAGGGCTCAACGGATGCCACCACCCCGCTGATGTCATTTTTGAAAAGCCTGCAGACTTTTGAAAAAGCTTGAGGGAAAGGTTTTGGGTTTTGTCGGAGATCTCTCAAATGTTTGAAGTAGCATTTCTAGGACACATAATTGGGACAGGCTTGGGAAGACACTAGAGACGGGTAAGCACAGAGGGGGAAGGATGGGGGGGTCAGAGTTGAAGTCTTTGCTGATCCAGAAAGCAATTTTCGTGTAAAACTGGCTTGAAGGGTATGTGAATCACCAATACAACCATATACTGGTATAAAAATAATTTAATGTTTTTTTTTTTTTTTTTTTTTTGAAGGAGAGAGAGAGACAGAGCATGAGCAGGGGAGGAACAGAGAAAGAGGGAGACACAGAATCCGAAGCAGGCTCCAGGCTCTGAGCTGTCAGCACAGAGCCCGATGCAGGGCTCGAACCCACGAACTGTGCGATCATGACCTGAGCTGAAGTCAGGCACTGAACCGACTGAGCCACCCAGGCACCCTGGTATAAAAATAATTTAACAAGAGGCAGTGGCTAAGAGCACAGATCTTTTTTTTTTTTTACTTATTTATTTTTTTTAAGTAGGCTCCACGCCCAGTGTGGGGATCGAACTCATAACCCTGAGATCAAGAGTCACGTGACCTACTGACTGAGCCAGCCAGCCCCCCACAAGAGCATGGATTTTGAAGGTGAATGTGCTATGGTTCTTCAGGCTCTGCCCAGTGTGACCCTGGCTGTGCACTTCTCTAGCTCAGCTCTTCATCTGTAGAATGGGCTCAGTTTAGTGTCTCCATCACAGGCTTTGAAAGAACGAAATAGAAATGCTGGCAAAGTGCTTAGCATAGCTCTGACCCTACAGAAAACCACGCACACACTTTGTTTCTTCTCTACTACCACTCGCACCAACACTTCTGACACCAAACGTGGGTTTTTTCTCACGTCAACCCTTCTCTGACACCAGCTGGATGTCCTACAGTTCCATTCAGTTCTGACATTATCGACCTAGAGTTAGCGTCAGATCCCACAAGTTAAGGGCTCAGACCCGAGACTGCCCTCACTTCAGATGTTAATGGACAGTCCCAGCCTCCCTTATGTCTGATCTGCCAGCTATAAATCAGGGGTTCCCATGACCCTTTCCCCCAATAAGTCAATAATTTGGCAGAAAGGCTCACACAACTCAGGAAAGTGCTTTGCTTTCTAGTATCTATTTATTTAAAAAGATAGAACTCAGGAATAGCAGGGTGGAAGAGATAAGTAGGACAAGGTATGAGGAGGCCGAACACAGAGCTTCCGTGCCCTCTCTGGGAGCACCACCCTCCCAGCACCTTGATGGGCTCACCAATCTAGAAGCTCTGTGAGTCCCTTCGGTTAGGATTTTTATGGAGGTTCCATTATGGAGGCATGCTTGATGAAATCGCTGACCATTGGTGATTGAAGTCAATCTCCAGCCCCTCTCCTCTACCCACAGATCAGGCGGTGAGGAGGCTGAAATTTCCAACCCTCCAATCACGTGGCTGGTTTCTCTGGCACCCCCCGCCCCCCATCTTTAGAGATTTTCCAAAAGTTACCTTAGTAATATACACATACGTTTGACTGAAAGGGGCTTGTTATGAACAACAAAAGGTATGCCTCTAAACCCTGTCATTCAGAGATCCCCAGGAATTTCCTGTGCCAGGAACTAGAGCTGGATGAAAATCAAATTTATTGGGTTATAATTATAGCCAATATGATGGGTCCACAATCAAGTGTTGCTATCTAATTGACAAGGATACTAAAAGAAAAAAACAACTTCGAATAGCATGAAGGGGCAGTGGAGAGGGGGCTGGAATCAGTATTCTGGGCGGGGCTGAACTCAGAGGCATGTGACCAGTGGAGTTACAGAGGCTTCCCCGCTCTCAGGAGGGACCCACTTCTTGGTTTAACGCTCTGCTCTCACTGTCTTGAAATTCGTAATAATCTTCTCCTTGGAACTGTGTTTTGTAAAGGAAGTCCAATGGGACAGCGAAGCATGTGTGTGAGCAGAGAAGGTACACCGGGTGGCAGAAAGCGGGGTCCGGGCCAGCAATATGGCAGGCGGCGGGCAGCATGAGTGTTGAGCAGTTGACCTGGCCACCCAGTGTGCACCCACATGGCGGGGCAGTCTGGGATCCGTGCCCAGACCGCCAGCAGCAGAATATGGCTGCAGTCCACCAAAGCCATGGTGAGAGAAGGGACCCCACGTGGAAGGGCCCATCCAGTAGATCTATGCAAACGTGAGCTCTGCAGCCTAAGTCTGGGACGGGAACTGCCAGCATTTGGGCAGAAAACGGTCAGTAAATTATGACAAAATCAAAGCATACGCATGGACGTTGCAATAAAGCATGTTGGGGAGTTGCCAATTCTTCAGGGTTTAGAATCCCTGGTTCTGAAAACTGCTACAATATTGCAAAGCAAATATTCAGAGGCTTAGAAATAGAACTCAAATGTAAAGGTCACATTTTACAGAAAATTCTATTTTCATGTGAAGTTTCATTATTAACGAGAAGGGCAATTTTAAATTATTATTATTATTATTATTATTATTATTATTATTTGCTTGTAATCCAAGGTATGGCAGTCAAGTGCCTAAACAGGTCATTAAAATTATAGACAAATTATGAAGTCGCTTTCATTTTTTTTCCCCCAGAGGAGGGCACAAATGCTCTCCCTCGCTATTAGAAATTACACAGTGGGTGGGCGCCTGGGCGGCTCAGTTGGTTAAGCGTCCGATTTCAGCCCAGGTCATGATCTCGTGGTTTGTGAGTTCGGGTCCCACGCCCAGCCCTGTGCTGACAGCTCAGAGCCTGGAGGCTGCTTCTGAATCTGTGTCTCCCTCCCTCTCTGCTTCTGCCCCACCTGCGCGTGCTCTCTCTCTCTCAAAAATAAAAATAAACATTAAAAAAAAATAAAAAAAAAAAAAGAAATTGCACAGTTGAGTTTCCCACATCTGGAGAAGTCACAAAGGTCAGTGTGGCCTAAGCGCAGTCTATGAGCCTCACCCTGGGAGAACCACCTTGGTGATCACCATGTCCCCATGTAAGTATCACTTTCACTGTGTTGTACAACGTCACAAGTTACAGATAATGTTAAAGAAAATATTAACGTGTCACTGTATAAAGTTACATGTTAAATTCAGGCATATGTGAAATTGATTTTTTGAAGACTTCAATCTTTTGACAAACTGTTCCAGGAGAATCATCAGCTCTAAATGTACTAAATATAACAAATAAAATATTTTGAAAGGAAAAAAAAAATTGTATTTTAGTACCTTAAGCTGCATTTTTAAAACCTGCTCTTTGAATAGGAGGGCCTGAAATTTTTCTAGGGGCGCTGGTTCTGAAAACTAGTATTTCTTCGAGAGGGTTTTCATATTTCTCCGAATTATTCTGATTCTGTTAAAACCCTGTCCGGCTTTTATTGAGTTCCGTCAAGTCCAATGAATGGTCATCAGGTTACCACTTGTTTTCAAACCCACATCGCAAAAACAAAAACAAACAAACAAGCAAAGAAACCCGCATCACAGATGACGGACGGCTGGTCGTCTTTGCCGCGGACACTCTCCACTGCAATGTCCTTCTCATCCCAATCTGGAAGCCATCTTCTCCAGATAAGGCTCGTTCTCCTGAGCAAGAGGAGGAAGGTAGAACCCGGGTAGGCAGGAACGCGTTCGTGGCCCTGTCTGTCAGAATGGTGCCTCTTCCGGGCTCCTCCAGCCTCCTCCCACTCCCGATTGACCAATCCTTTCACCCCATCGTGGAGGGAAGCAATCTGATTGGCTTAGTCGTGGAGGAGGGCAGTGCCCTTTACAGCAGCCTTGGCACCGAGGCCCTGGGACCCATCAGCCTATGAAAGGGCGGCCCTTGGATCAGGTGCTCACCTCTGCCCAGTCAGAGGCCCCGCGGTAGGACTAAGGCGGGACTAAGGCGGGACTTGCGGACAGCCCAGGGCATAGGCGTGGCCAGACTGTGACTGACAGGCCGATACGGGGGCCCCAGCTTACCTGCCGCTCCCCTACCGCCTGAGCTCCTGCGCTGCTGCTGGGGAGTGGTTCTCACACTCCTCAGCCGCCTTGACGCAGTCCATCGCTTACCGATCTGCTCTTTCCTCAAATATATCTAGATTTCCCCCACTCTTACCGTGTCCATGGTGACCTTCCTGTCTAAACAAGGGGCAGCAACCTCTTGGTTGCCATGTGACCACAGGAGTGGTGTTTTAAAACACACAACAAGGATTGGGGCACCTGGGTGGCTCAGTCGGTTGATGGCCCAACGTTGGCCTCTCCCTCCTCCTTCTCTCCTGTGTATCTGCCACGCCTGCCTTCCACTATTCCCAAGCTCTTCCCTTTCAGTTCTGCTCTCCAGATCGATCAGCAGCCCACCCCCTCGCCACTGAACCCTTAATCATTCTAGAGAGCTCAGATGAAGGGTCATCTGCTCAGAGGGTCTGTACCTGAGCCCACGTCTCAACTTACATCTTCTGACATTGTCTCAGCGCCGGCCACAACTTACATTTCCTGTTTGCATGGTTTAACGTCCATGCCCCCTGCTGGGAGACTACGCGGGGCGGGGGCGGGGGTGGGGGGGTGGGGGGTGGTGGTGGTCAAGGGCTGTCCACGTTCGTCAGTGTTGACTCCTAGGCCCCAGCACAGCGTCTGGATAAATATTGTGCCAGCCCAGTGCCACTAACTTTAAATACAGTGCAAACGCATGTGTAGGTCTGCAGGGAATCTTGACTGACTCTAGGGAGCGGGAAAGGGGCCAGGATAGGGAATGGTGGCGGGGCAGGTGTGTGTGCACGTTGAAGCCTGTGTGCCTGCGTGTACATATGTAAAGCTAGGGGGTACTGGCTTCGACTGCAATGGTTTCACTTCTGCTGAACAGTAATGAACAAATAAAAGCATGTGCCAGGTCAGGGGAGAGAGGGAACGGGCAACCCAAAGCCACACTCATGGCGAACAAAAACATTGTGACACGCTGCGATCCGCTGGTGGGTTTTGTCTTCACTTTATTACTATGTCACCAGAAGTCACCACCTTCACTTGGTTCACCACAAATGGACAGATGTCATAAACGAGGGTGCCACGGGGCCACTGGATTCACTCTTGAGACTTAACCAGGTGGTGGGGGAGTCCAGAGTGGGGGCCCAGGAGGGGGACCGCCATTCACTGCACACACGCACACACACAGAGATATATTTGTGGAGCCTTATATTATACATCTTATATATAGAAAATATATATATTTATACTATACACAGGCAGTTACGCTGCGGGAGGGCCGGGACACCCAGACGAGGGCTGTGGGCACCAGGGGAGGGGGAGTGTCACATCGAGGGGCAGCACTTGGAAGCGACTGCACCAGCCCATCCTCCTACAAACTCTTTGGAAGGGTGGTCCCTCTTCCTGCTCCTTAGACAATCAAAGGGGTCTGGGGTCAAGGTTGGGGGGCCCTCAAGGGGTAACAAGTGGGGGCTCTTGGTTACATGGGGGAAGCCTGGGACCCCCAAGAGTCTTTGAAGATCAAAACTCACCAGGGAAGGTTGGAGTAGGGAGCGGATGCCAGTCCCTGGGGAGTTAGACCAATGGTTACACCCCCAGGTACCAGAAGCCACCCCCAGGCAGACGGGTTTTGACCGCGCAGGATGAGTGTTAACTTGGAGGCAAGAGACCTGGATCCCAAACCTCTGCCTGTGTGTGTGACCTTGCACAAGTCACTGTCTTCCCGGCTGACTCTACTATCTCTAAGGGTCCTTGCAGCTCTAAACTTACGCGGAACCCAGCTTTCCTGAGCCCTCTCTTGTGCTTGGTGGGAGCAGGGGGTGCGGGGGGAGAGGCAGAGGGAGGCAAGAGTACACCACTGGCTTGTGAATACACCTTGGGGGCCCTGGGGGGCTGTCCTCGGCCAGGGGAAGAAGCAGGACGTCGCTACCAACCTCCCAAAAGGGGAGTCAGGAGCCTTGGGTCTCAGCCAAATCCCACCCTCCGCCCTCTCTCCCTCCACCACTGGCTGGTCCCTGTCAAGAGCCAGCCTGATGGTGGGATCACATCTGGGCTGTACTCCAAGTCTGTACCCCAGGTCAAGGGAGGAATGCAAAGTGATAGGATTCGGTGCCCCTCACTCCTGGCAGGCGTCCTGTAAACTTTCCCAGTCTAGGGTGGCAGGGAGAGTCTATGAGGAACACCCAGGGGTTGGATGAAGCTTAAGTGGTTCCTAGCATCATGAGGAGCTAGTTGGTGCCCAGGGAGAACAGACGGACAGCGCCCTGGGGTCCCCCTGTGTCCATCGGCAGGGGAGGTGCTTGGTGGGGAGTGGGCGAAGGGAAGGGCCTCTCACAGCCTCCCGCACCGGCACAGGACTTCACTTTGCCAGAAGCACACCCACGACCACCCGCACCCTTACCTGCTTCGTAAACCTGGTCTGGTAACAGGTTCCACCGCTCGGCCTGGCAGATACCGCAACCTCATCCCGTCCCCACTCGGGCCACCGGGAGCGGGGGTACCATGGACAGAGTCCCTCCGCCAGATGTGGAAAACCCGGAGTCAGCAACCCTGAGCTGCTGCTCAGCTGCCTGGGGTTCTCTGCTGTCACTGCTGCCCCCCGGGGAGGGCTTGGACAGGCTGGGGTTCAGATGCATGCTCCGCCGCTAACTCATTCACACTCTGAGCCTCTGTTTCCTCTGCGGTTAAGCGGGGACAGCGGTGCCACTTCTCTACCTGGGAAATTCCCTCTCTCTCCCTCTGCGGTGCTGCTCCTGCCCCTCCTCGGGGAGCCTCACCCCTTCACAAGCTCTCATATAGCACACTGCCCTCTGGGGGACCCTGGGTAGCGGCGGGTTTGGGGCCCATCTCTGGACCACCGGCTTGCATGCCTTCTGAATCCCTGGTGTAACAGCGGAGTCTGCGGGAGTGAGTGTCACCTGCCTCTGAGGATTCTGGTGGGGGAACGGGGTGCCGGTGGCGGGGACATCCAGCACGGTGCCGAGCCACAGTCCCCTTGCCCTGCTCCCCGAGGCACTGGCCAGTGGACGCTGGGCCCCATGCCCCCCCACACCTCCATCCTGTAAGGCCTCCCCGCCCCTCAAGGCTCAGCGAAGAGCCCACTTGTGCAAGAGTCTCTCTCTGCTCCCAATCCTCCTTGTGCCTTTGGAGTCGCCTGCTTACCATCTCCACTACAGCCCAGGCCTCCTCCCCGCCAGCCTGCCATGCACCAAGGGGCTTTCAGCATTCACCTCGGGAGCCGTCTGTCCCATGGCAGCAGCTCAATGGCTGGCTTTGCTGGGCCCAGGGTCCCTGCTGTCTCTACTCTGACTCCCACATTGTCCTCTCATCAGGCCTTTTGGAAGGCCAGTGGAAGGACCCTCTGGGTCCTTGGCAGTTCCAGCCCCTGAGCCCCCCTGGCTAACCCTGGCCGAGGGAAAGATGACACAGTGTTCCAGATCAGTTCCGTTTCCTGGGAGGTCATGAGGGCAGGGAATCAGGGCGCCTGCTGAGTGGCTGGGACCAAGAACCCCGGGCAGTAAGCCCGGCTCTGCCACTTACTCGCTGTGACCTTGGGCCTCCTCGCCCACCCGGCCCTGGGCAGGGACAGCGGTCAGTCCTTTGGGAGGCCACCGGAGCTCCCGGTGGGGCACGCACGGCACGGAGCAGTACATGGGTGAAACAGGCGAGTGAGGCAAGCCTCCCGGGCCCTCCCACCCTGACAGGAGACCAGGGCAGGGGTTGGTGGGGATGTGGGGAGAGGGGCCTAGAGACAGGGCTGTCCCACTTCGGGAGCAGCCAGCCGGGCAGCACAGGCCCCCGGCTTGCAGCAGAATCAGGGTATCTCACGGGCTGAGGTCCCCAAGGCCTCCCAGAGTGTGACGATAGCACTGAGAGGTGGAGCCCCAGGCTCGGGGATGGGGAAGGCAGGGAGGACAGGGGACAGCAGGTGCTCCGCAGTCAGGTGGCCTGGGCTTGGAGCCAACTCTCACTGGCTGCCGAGTGACCCTGGGCAAGTGACCTTGACTTTTCCAGGCCTCGGTTTCCTCAGCCACGAAATGGAGACGGCCCCAACACCCACAGTAGGGCTGCCGTCACTCCGGCAGGCGACAACTCCCAGTGTCCTGCAGGCATTCACACCCACCCTGGGGCCAAACTTTCCCGGCATCATCCGGGTCTATCTCTCGCACCGCTCCCACCTCCGGTACCCATGGGGCCTCCTCCGTCCCTCGTCTTCCTCCTTTCCGGGACCGTTTCTCTTTCACCACCGGTGCCAAGCACACACCTGACACACAGCAGGCACTCAATGAACACTCGACGACACAACGGATGAACGCGAACACCCCCAGCCCCCGCCGGACAGACTTGCACACGTGTAGATGCACCCCCAACACCTTACTGCCCCATCCCACCCCGAGCTGCCCTGGACGTCGGTGGAACGAGGTGCTGGGCAGGGCAGCCTGGGAGGGCGCAGGGGTCTGGGCGTGGGCGGTGGGCGGTGGGGGGGCGGGGAGGGCAGGGGCGGCTGGGACCGGGGCAGGGACAGGCGAGGGGCAGGCGGTCACTGCAGCTCAGTAGCCCTGCGACTGGTAGCCCTGGGGCTCGGCGTCAAAGGCGTTGGCCGGTTGCTGGTAGGTACCACCCATGCCGGTGGGGTCTGGCCCGGTGCTGGGCTCCACGTAGGGGGCGTAAGGCATGCTGGAGTCCTGGCTGGGGTCCATGTAGTCCTGGGAGAAGAGGGCCGAGTCGGCGCCAATCTGATACCGCTGGAAGGCCAGCATGGCCTGGCCCGCCTGGGGACGGGGGCCGGCGGGGACGAGGACAGGCGGGAGGGGATGGTTAGAGGAGAGACAGACAAGAACGCTGGGTTAGTGGCAGTTAGTTCACAGGACACAGGCAACAGAGGGCTAAATATCCTCGAAGCCCCAAAGATGAGACCAAGCCTGACTGAGGGGCAGAAGTGTGTCCTTGTAGCCAGCCCTCAAGAGACCCAGAACCACACTGTCCATCCAGCCAGAAAGACCTTCAGAAGGTCTTTGGGTCACTATGGGTCACCAAAAACTTTCCACTGTGGAGTGTTAAGGTGGCCCCAAGGCCACAACATCCTCCTCAAACTGTGTTCTCGGGGGTGTTACGTGGAGAGGGGAAAAAGTTTCTTGGTGTGCTGGAAAACCCCCTAAAAGCCACCGCACCTCTCTTGCGGCGAGGTGAAACCATGTAACTAAGTTCTGGCCAGCACACTAGCTGTCCCACCCGTTGACCTGACACCCGGAGGGCAGATGTGGGGCTAGAGCTCTCGCAGCCACGCAGGACCACGAGGTCCATGAGCTAATTGTAGGGACGGAAGGGGCCTGGGTCACTGGAGACTTCTGGAGCCACGAGGCCAGTCCCGGACTGTCTTCTCAGACTTGGACTTCATTTAAACCACTGCTATTTACAAGTTCATTTGCTGCTGAACCTAATTATAACTAAAACATTTGGTCAAACAAGTTTGGGAAGCTGAGTTCAACAGAGTAGAAGAAGTTTCAGGGCCACGGGACTTGTTAGGGCCTTGACTGACATCTACTGGGATCCCCGAGGGGAAAACTCTGGCAGGCGACCTTTGCCAACCTTACCGGACCAATGAAGCCCTCTTCTCACGGGACCTAGTTGGGAAAGACTTGTCTACAGCATACGCACAAAGGTGGGAAATTCTTTTTCAGTAAAAGCTATTACGTTGTTATTAAGGACAATGACATTGACCACCCCCAGCTAGGGAATGAATTTAAAACATACTTTTTAGGTTTACGTTGAAAGCCTTCCCCAAAGATCTTTCTAGCAGGTAATCTTCCTGTGACGGAAAGATGCTAATGCTCTACATACCCATTTCTGGGCTGGGAGGACTGAGGCTTAGTGAAGGGAGACCTCACGGCAGAGTCAGTGCCAGAACCCAGACCTGAACCCAGAGGTCCTGCTCCTTCCCAGGCCAGGGCCCTCCCCATCTCCTTCCCATGGATCAGCCCCCTCACAAGGGAATAAACCAACCAGGAACCTGAAAGGGCCATCTGGTGAGAGGCGGGGGGAGTGTGCTTGGCATTTTATTCTAGAAAGTTCCAGAAGCCCAATGACTAGCCACTGACTTTTGATTTGTGTCATTGGTAAAGGCTCTGAGGGGCAGCCCTTCCTGAATACTGTTTAAAGCAGTGCAGGAGCCTGAGAAAGGCAGACCAGGCCCGAAGGAGTTGAGCTGAGGGAATTAGGCCTCCCTAATTCAAGAGGCCACAACACAAGAGTATGGGGGTGGGGGGTGGTGCATGGGACCCTGCTGGACTCAGGTGCAGAGGGGAGGCTGGGAGTTCTGCTCGGAGCCCAGGGACCTGGTGGCCCACCTGGCCCTGCTTCTTCAGAGCAGGTGTACTCTCTAGGATCTCCACCACGCAGCAAGCCGTGTGCACCGGTATGCCTCTAGCGTTGGGAAGCTCACTCTCTTTGTGCTTTGCTCTGGGGGCCTGTTTGCTCTGATATCCCCTCAACTCCTGGAGAGTGGAGAGATTGGTGGTTCCCGCCCAGGCAGCTAAAGGCCCCCAAACTGTAGAACTGGAGGTCAAAGTCTTTTGGAAGAACGAGGGCTCACCACACGAGAATCGCCCCCAAAGTAGAGATTATGGAGGGGTCTCTGACTCCCTGGAGAGAATGGAGGAAGGAACGAATGAACGGAAGAGCCTACATTTATTGAGCATCTCTGTGCCAAGCTCCGTGCCAGCCTTTGTTTCATCCACACAACAGCCCTGAGAGGTTGGTCCACTGGGTAGTGAACTGAGGCTCAGAGAGGTGCAGGGGTTTGCCCAGGGTCACACAGCATGTGAGAGCAGGGCCGGACCAGGAGTCCTCTGATGTCCTCGGCCAGGCCTCCGTTTGCACCCAGGCTCCATGGGAACTGTAAGGTCAGCCTTCATGCTGCAGCAAGGAACAGGCTCTCGCACCGTGTCCACAGATCAGTATACCAGTATAGAGAGCCAACGCCAACCCTCTGATAGCCCGTGGCCGTCTGTCTGGGGGAGATTTCAATTTGTCTTCCCCTCCCCAGCCTGTGGGCCCCTGGGGCCAGGGACCCCGTCTGATCCATCACTAGGCACAAAACAGCTGCTCAATAAATGTTTACTGAATGAATGGACATTTGGAAAAAGAAAGGAGGCAATGAATGCATAAGTGGCGAGTCTTAACTGGCCCCTCAAGCCAGCCACCCACTGCCCTGCGTGCCCTGGCATCCTGGCCATTTCCGGCAGAAGGCTGCCCCCATAACCTTGCCACTGGGCATGATACAGGGCGCTCCCCGCCTCGGGAAACCGGCAGGCCTATGGCTGTGCCGAGGCGGGAAACAGTGTGCTGTATTCCTCCTGGAAGGTAAGGTCCTTGAATCTCCGCACGGCCAGGGCTGCGGTCAGGCTCTGCCGGGAGAGAGCAGGGGTGAGGACGGTGGGGAAGAGCTGGGAAAGGCAGAAGTGCCAGCAGGGAAGCCGGCCTCAGTGGGCACCTGTCCGTCAGGCTTTCGGATCTGCCCCCGGAAGTCCTGACGCCCAATCACTCCTCCTCCTCTGTGAACTCCACCCCCATCTCAGGGCTCACTGGTCCAAACATCTCCCTGTAGCACCGGGTGGGCTGTGTGGTTCCCATACATGGGGCATCTTCTGTGGTCTGAGATCCCCTGGGGTCACTTGGTTCTTCCTGCCCAGCCCTGAGGACACGGAGGGCGGGTGTGACCACCGCTGGCGTGCCGGGGCCTGAACCACAGGTGTTCTCCTCCAAACCCTGGCTCCCAATATTGTATTGGGACAGGGGCCCCAAGAAAAAATGGATATTCAGGGGCCCTCAAAAAGAGCAGGAAGTCACTCCAGGACAAGCCCAGAAGGGCAGAGGGACAAGGAGGCCTGGCTGCAGCAGGCTTCGCAGGAAGGGCTAGGGCTGCTTGTATTTAGCCCCAGGGTCTCCTTGCAGAAGGCTGGGCCCAGGGCTGCTCTAGGGCCTGGAGGGGAAGGGGGCTGCACGCAGGGGAAAGGAGAACCCTTGAGATGGGGGCCTGGAGCCCATGTGACCCCGATATCACAGGAGGGAGGTGAGGAGAGAAGAAATACACCGAGGGGACCTGACCCCAGTGGGAAAGAGGGCCCAGCCCTGCTGTCATGCCCGTGGGTGCTGGAGGTGTAGGTCCAGAGCCTGCCAATGGGTGCCGTTTGTGGGCCCAGAGACACGCTTTCTTTGACCCACACGGTATTTTTTTTTTTTCTAACTTGAATAAATTGCTAACACGTAACGATCAGGTTTCACACAGAAATTCAGATTTCTGGCTTCTCTGGAAAAATGGGAAGACCTGGGCTGTGTGGGTCCCTATTCCTGCTTTGGAACAGGGATCAAGGGTGTCCCTTTGGGGGCATGCACCTGCCGCCCGGCCCACTCACGCCTTCTCACGTGCTGCCTACCACACGGATATCTGAGTTTGTGACACCCCGCCCCCCCAAATCCAAACTCCTGATTTTTAGAGATGGGAAGATAATGGGCCGGAAACCTAGAGGCAGCCCCAAGAAGTGGCCCAGGTCTCCCGACACCTAGGCCCGGGCTCCTAACCAGCCTCAGAACTGCAAAGCCTTATCTTTCTGTCCAGACCTCCACTTGGGTCTGCAAAAGGTTAGGGTAAACGCCCACAACCCGACTACCAGAGTGCTTGGGAGGGGCGTTCATGACCACTGGAAGGTTGCTCTGTGCCAAAGCGAGGGTCTAGCACCACTGTGTGACCTTGCTGGCGATGGCAACAGCCTCCTTCCCGGGAAGCAGCCCGTGTGACTGCTGAGGAGAGAAGCAGGGGCACGTACAGGCTCCAGGAAGCAGGATGCAGGCCCCGGCTAGGCTGAAAGGCCGCCCGCTCGGGAGCCTGGCTGGGGCGGGCAACTGTGGGCTGGGTGGGCCGTGTACTCACCCACGTGAAGATGGAGAAGAAGGAGAAGGTGATGGCGGCCCGAGCCGCATCTGTCCCTTCATTCATCGGGTTGTCTTTGGGCTTGGACACCTGCCACTGGTTGGCCAGGAAGCAGAAGCCCACGAACCAGAGGAAGGCCCAGAAGGCTGGGGTGTCCACGAGGGCCAGGCACAGGGGCCGCGCACAGGAGAGGGCGAGTGGGGAGGAAATGGGGAAAACGAGCAACAGGGAGGGGTTTGGGAGCACGTCTCCCACGCCCCACCCCCACCCCCATAGGGAGAGGCGGGGGCAGGGGGCACAGAGAGGGGAGCACAGGGAAGGTGAGGCGAGAACAGGGAGGTCAGTCAGACACAGAGCAGGAGGGAGACCACAGAAAGGAGCCGGGCCACGCAGATGGCAAGGCCAGGAGCAGAGGCAGGGAGAGCCAGGGGCAGCGAGGGGAGGGGAGGGGAGGGGAGGAGGGAGAGACAGAGAGAAAAGTCAGTTGGCCTAGGTGCGCATTTCTGTTGCCTTAGCCAAACACAGATTTCTCAGCTGAATCCCCGCCCCGGGACGTAGTCTGCCCCTGCAGCAGTCTGGGAGGAGCACTGATCCGACCCCCTGGCCAACGATAGCCTCCCAGAAAATCGGGCAGAGAGAGGATGAGGAGGAGGCTGGGCAGGGGGGGCAGCTTAGCTGGGCAGGTCTGAGCGTTGCCTTCTCTTGTGCTCGCAGCCTCACGAGGCCCAGCCTCACGAGGCCCGAGCCAGGTGAGCGAGGGTCCTCTTGGGAAACCGAGGCCCGGGGAGCTTAGCAGTGGGAGCCTTGTGGCAACGAGGTCTTCTGTGGGTCCCCAGGGTCTACCCAGAGAGGACCAGAGCGGCTCAGACAAAGCGTGTGTGTGCCAAAGGGCTGGGGTAGCTAGAGACCAACATCTCCCACAGGCACTGCTGGGGAACCCTGGGGTGCCGTGGACCACAGCTTGAGAACCATTAATTTCATTCTATCCTTCAAGTCTATGGGACCGGTCTCACTGCTTCCAGTCAGCCAGCCTCACCCTGAGGATCCCAGGCCCAGTAATGGGGGGAGGTCTCAGCCAGAGAGCCGAGGCCACAGGCAAAGCTTCACGGCCTCTCAACCCAAGCACCCAGTGAACAGACTTCAGAACTCGTGGGGTCAGAGGTCGGGTCAGCTCTGCCAAAGGCTGTTTCTGGAGGACGAGGGCAGCAGGTCACGTCAGGTCCTGACCCTCCCCGGGCCCAGACTGTGTGCCAGGCGGTCGGTCCTGCCTTACGAGGCTCTCACGGGGGGTGGCACAGGGGAGGCTTCAGAGAGAAGGGAAGCTGTGTCCCCTCCCCGCCACGGAGCTGTGGGCTGTTCCGGGGCCTCAGGCCCGGCCCTGGTCCCACCACTCCCTGTTGCCAGCCACGTGACCCCCAAGTCTGTCCCCTCACCCGCCCGCACCTCAGCTTCCTCATCTGGAAAATGGGCGATGGGGGACGGCTGCCTCCTCGGTGCGCGCGAGGATTAACGGGCCCACGGCCGGACGGCCCCCTGCCGGCTCTGTTGTGCTGGGGGGGGAGGGGTGCCCACTGGGCGGGGGGCTCACCTGAGACACCGATGTCGGACAGGACGGCTTTCTTGCGGTCCTTCACGCTGCTGATCTGTGGGAAGTACACATCCAGGGCCAGGTACAGCAGGCAGGTGAGGAAGGCGAGCACGCCCACGGCCACCCCATAGCTGCAGGCGTTGGGGTTGCGGTTGTAGATGCAGAACTTCTCGCCGCCTGAGTTGTTGTTGAGGTAGCCCTCGTTCACAATGGAGCCAAACACCACAATGGAGAACACCTGTGGGGGGAGGGGCGGGGGGGGGGGGGGGGGGGCCAGGCATGAGATCCAGGCCGGCCCCTCGCCCAGCACCAGGCCCGGAGAAGGGGAGGCTACCCGCCTCGGCCCGCGGCCTACCCCTACCCCGGGGAGCCCTCTTCACCCCCGACAGCCACAAGGCTCGTGCGAAACAGGCATTTCAGAGGGGAGGCCCCGAGAGGGAGGGCAACTTGCTTCGGGTCACACAGCGCAGGAGGGGACAACCCCTTCCTTCCTCCGCCTCAGGCAGGAATGACCCTCTGACCACAGATTTGGCCCTACCAACCCACCGTCCAGGTCCTGGGAGGTCTTCCTGGGCCCTGACACCAAGATTCCTCTAGAATTGGACCTGACCTCCCAGAATGAGTGGGGCCATGCCCTTCTGGGAGGTGAACCTGCCAAGCTCCCACCCCCAGCCCCCCTAGGCTGACTCCTCTAGACGCTGGCCCATGCCCACCCCCACCGGCAGCCCCTTTGCCAGGTTTATTTCACTTGGATAGACGGCCAGCCGAGATGGCCCCCCACCACCCCACCTCCTGGCATTCACGCCCTTGTGCAACCTCCTTCCCCCTGCGTGGCGGCTGGGCCTTGTGATTCACTTCCAACGGAATCTGTGCAGAGAGCGACAGATAACATCTCTGCGAGGAGGTTGCAAGGACGCTGGCTTCCACCTCGCTCACCCTCGCTTGCCGCCTCTTACTTGCTGGCTCCGAAGGAAGAGGCTGCCTTGGTTTGAGCTGCCCTCTGGAGGGGCCCATGTGGCTTTTTATGGTTTGTCAGCCATAAACAAACACACAAATTAAAAACAAGAAAAAAAAAAAAAAAAAACGACACCGCTGCAGCTGGATGAACCTTAAAAGAGGTGGAAAAAGAGGTGAGGGAAGCCAAACACGGAAGTCAACCCCCAGGACAAAAGCCCTAACAGACAAAACAGAGACAAGAAGCAGGCGAGAGGTGCCCCGGGGCTGGGGGAGGGGAGGACGGAGAGCGGTTACTTAAGAAGCACGGAGCGTTCTTACGGATGATGAACGTTTTGAAACCAGACAGAGGTGACAGTTGCGCAACATCAATGCCACGGAAACGCGCGCTTTAAACTGGTTAATCGCGCGGCATGCGAATTTTTCTACAATTAAAGACAAGGCTGTGGGGCTGTGTCCTCGTTCAGCCGTGGGCACAGCGGTGGCCATGGCGGCCCGTGAGCCACGCGTTTGCCTGTCCAAATTCGAGAATGTGCACACAGCCACGGTCCAGACCCGGGCCGGCGTGCTGGCTCTCAGCCCGGCCCCGTCACAGGTTCCACATCTTCGCGGCCACCCCAGGAGGTGCACAGGGCAACTCGTGCTGCTCCCAGTTAGCAGCGCAGGAAAACTGAGGCACAGAAAGCGCAGGTGGCACTGTTGTCAGCACTCCGGGCTGAACGGGGACCCGGGCGTCCTGATCCTCAGCCCTGTGCTGTCTCTCACCTGACTAGGCTGACGCTCGGCCTCAGGGGGTGGGCCCGGACGGAGGTGTGGTCTTTCCAGACACCCGGGGGGCCAGTAGTGTGAGTGAGTGCCAAGTGTGGCGCTCCGGGGCCCAGGAGGGGAGAGGCAGGAAGTCCTGACTTCACAGCGATTGTCTAAGGAACTCCAGGGCTACTGACAGAGTCCTGACAAGCAAGGCAGCCACAGGAGATGAAGGCAGGCTCTCTCATGGCCAGCTGCTTGAGTGGCGCACGGCACAACTCCGGGACTGCCATTCACAGAGCCCCCTGGGACCTGTGCTCCAAGACAAGTCCCAGGTTCCTACCAAGGAACTGCCAGGTCGGGAATCCGAGGCCCAGCCCCAGATGTCACCCAACGTCCCCAATCCAGCAGAATGGACAAGCTACTCGATTAGAGGGGGCACTCCAGACCCTAAGGGGTCACACAGAGTTGCTGAAGTCAAATCCCAGGCCTCCTTCTTATGCTGTGTGGCCTCAGGCAAATGACTTAACCTCTCTGAGTCTCCGATTGGAACTCTGCAAAAAGTGCCCTTCCCTCCAGGGCTCCTGACAGAATGACACGCAGGCACCCTGAGCAGAGCAGGTACACCAGGGGCTGAGCCACGGTTAACTCCCTTCTCCAGAGGCCCGAGGAAAAGCGGAACGAGCACCAGGAAGGCCCTCCTGAGCAGCACTTCCTGGCAGACATGCTCCGCCAGGGGTGGGATCAAGGGTAGACCCCCTTCCAAAAGCAGGCCAGCAGGAGGTGGGAGGGGAAGCGGGCGGGCGGAAGTTGGGGCTTTGGGGACAGCAGAGGAGGAACCATTAAGATGGGGCCCTCTTGGGGGACAGAAGCAGGAGTCCCTGAAGAGGCCAGGAGGCACGTGCTGGAGACAGAGTGTCCCCAGGAGGGTGAGGAACAAGATCAAAACAGCCTCCAAGGAACCGGCGGGGCCCCGGAGCAGCGCAGAGAGAGGAGCTCAGTGCCCGCTGCGGTCCTCCTGTCCATCCCACGGCTCTGGCACACAGGGCGCTCCGCGGTCAGGCATTCCTCGAGGTCGAAGTCACCTTGGGCGAGTGGCTTCTCGGAGCCTCGGTCCCCTCATCTGTAAAGCCCTGCCACCGCAGCACCCTGAACCACTGGCGTGTCGTGAGGAACGGACGAGGCCGTGCACGGAAGGGCCTGCAGGCGACGCGGAGCCGGCACCCAGAAAACGCCGGAGTGATGCTAAACAAGCAGAAGGGATAACGAAGCAACGGCAGGCGGTGGCCGTGCCGGGAGGGGGGCAGCGGCGGTCAGGGAAGGGAGCCGAGGCAGTGATTTTTGAGCTGAGCTGAGAAGCCAGCCCTGCCAAGATGGGGGGAAGCGTGTTGCAGGCAGAACAGAAAGGGCAAAGGCGGGAGGTGGGAGAAAAGCCTGGCTGGAGCAGCGACGGAGGAGTAGGGCTGGAGGTTCACGAGATGCGGCGGGAGGGAGAGTGGGAGAGACGGGCGGGGGGGGGGGGGGGGGGGGGACCAAGGCCAGGTGGGTGGGACACCGTGAGGAGGGTGTGACCACAGGGGGGTGACCGGATCTGTGGCTCACCGTCCCCGCCCTGCAGCACGAAGCTCCCTGAAACGATTCCCCCACGGCCTTCCAGACACAATCCGAGCTTCCGAGGGCTGGTGGTCCAGTCCCTTGCTGTATGGCTCGCCCACCCCTCCTGGGCCTCACCTCCCTCCGATGCCTGATCACTGCTTCCCCACCTTCCCACGCCCCGGCCGGTTGCACGGTTTCTTCTCTGAACGTGGTTTCTACGAGCACAGGTCGCGACCGGTGGCGGCGGGGCAAGCTGCCACGAGGCAGGCAGGGCCTGACCCCCAAAGCCGTGAAGGGCAGGGTGAGCTCAGGAGCCACTTCGGGCTTAATCTCACTTGATCTGACTTAGGTCTGAAAAGGGCCACCCTGGGCGCCGCGGAGAGAGGAGCGTAAGGCCAAGGTGAAAGCAGGGAGACCCGCCGGGGGGCTAAGCAGCGCCCGGGGGGGGGGGGAGGAGGGAGGAGGGGCTGGGCTGGCGTGGGCAGTGGTGGCAGTGGGACGGGGTGGCTGCTGAATGCGGAAGGTAAAGCCACTGGGATCTGCCGACACGTCTGCCGTGGGGATGAGAAGGAAGAGCAAAGGGCGGGGCGCGGGGGGCTGGGTTCCGCGACCCCCGGGAACAGGTGTGCACGCCACGTTCCCCGCAGGCTGCACAGCCGGGCCAGGGCAGGGACGCTCACCTGGACCGGGCCTGAGACTCTACAGATGGAGAAGCGTTGCCAAGGAGACACAACTAGTCCCTCGGGGTCCCCGAACTCCCTCCGGGACCCTGTAAGCCCGGGGTTCGCGACTCCACTTAGCTGCCGTCTCTCCACCCACGTGGGACCGAGCCCCCCAGGAGCAGGGATGGGCCTCGGAGCTCACATCCCGCGGTGGGAGGAAGGGGGGCTCCCTCAGGACCTACTGGGGGACTGAAACACCTGCTCCTCACTGCACGCGGGCCACGTCCTTGTTTTCATTTTCCAGCCGTGTGCGGGCACCGGCCCGGGGGCCGCAGCTGGCTTGGGGGGGTGGGGGGGCGGATACAGACTCAAGCCCAAGTCCCTCCGAGCCCAAAGCCAGGGCTCTGTGTCAGGCAGGCGGTAAGGCCGGATCTGCAGCAGGGAGCGCACGGAGCCGAGAACCGGAAATTAAACCAGAATGAAATTCTACGCTGCTGTGGCCAAACTCTACCTAACAGGCGGACCTGCTGGAGGGACTGGAGACGGGTCTGTGGTGGCAGAACCAGCGGCCTGGAAACAGGACAGGGTGGCCTCAGGGGAGGCTCCACAGAGGCCGCTGGTCACTGGAAGGCACAGGAAAAACAATCCCTTTTCCTCGAACTAAAGAAAATGCTATAGAAAGCAGGGGGGGGGGGGGGGGGAAGGCACCAATGTAAATGGACCAAGGCTGTTTTTTCACCACCTTTATAATCCAATCCTGGGTCTTTTTAAAAATGGATTTAAAAAAAAAAAAAAAAAAAAAAAAGGGATTCCAGATGGCAGCTGGAGCACAGCTATGTCAAACTCAGAAAAACACATCGGAAGGTGTCTCAGACTCTCAGGATCTTGGGGTACTGGTTCAGAGACACAGAAGCGGAGACCCCAGAAGTGTCACACCCCGCCCCCACTCTGCTCAGCCATCCCAGACGTCGGGGTTGGCACGGATGTAGGCTGTGTCATAACTGTGCACCCGCTGTTCCGCCCGCCCAGAATGCCCTTCCCCACTCTTCCATCTTTCAAATAGGATCAAACTCCTTCTCAGTCACTCCCCCTCCTTCCCAGTCACTCCCCCACCCTGACCCTGCACACACTCATTTATGGGTCTGTCGCTCCCAAGAGACCTGAGCTAACCCACAGCCTCTGCAGGGGCCCCGCATCGACTGGGAGCGCCTGACGGAAAACATCTCAGTGAATCCTCACCAAAACCTCTAAGGAAAAAATAAAGGTAAAAACATGCCCACAAATCAGGCTCACTTAGCCCATTTCACAGAGAGGGAAGCCTGGCCTCTGGCTGGCCCGTAACAGGCTGGCCCACAGCGGGTAAGCAGGGCACCGGGCTCTAGCCCAGACCTGCCCGCCTCCAGCCCCACTCCAGGACGGAAGTCAAATCCCTACCTTCAGCTGCCTCCCCAGGAGTGAATTCCAGGTCCCAAACCCTAGAATGAGCGTGAGTCCCAGGAGGGACACCTGCCGTCCCGAGCTGTGTCACCACCCCACTGTGCAGGAGGGGCCGGGCCCACATCCGCACACAGAGCTGGCAGGCCGCGCCTAGGCCACTGGCGGGCAACAGGCTGCCCCGGGCTCATCCTCAAATGCCATCCAATGCGGGGCTAGCCCTACTGTTTCATCCTGCACCAAGTAACCCAAATGACGCCGTGTCACCCATGCTGGCCCAGGCCACTACCACCGCTTGCCAGGAGAGGACAGCAGTTTCCCTCCTGGTCTCTATGCGTTCACTCCCACCCCTGCACCATCCCCTTTACAGTAGCTGGAGAGGTCCCTTTAAATTCTGTTTTTTAATGTTTTTATTCATTTTTGAGAGGGAGAGAGAGAGAGAGCAGGGGAGGGGCAGAGAGAGAGGGAGACACAGAATCCGAAGCAGGCTCCAGGCTCTGAGCTGTCGGCACAGAACCCGATGTGGGGCTCAAACCCATGAACCGCAAGGTCATGACCTGAGCCGAAGTTGGATGCTTAACCGGCTGAGCCACCCAGGCGTCCCTGGGAAGATCCCTTTAAACGTGTCATTCCCATGCTCCGTCCTACCCATCTCCATCCCCAGGATGGATACCTCGCCCAGCTGCAACCCCTGGGCTCCTGCCTTCCTCTCAGACTCCTTTCTCCCACTCTTCTCTAGCTCCCTCCCAAGCTCATTCCTGCCTCAGGGCCTTTGCACTTGGCTTTTCCCTCTGCCTGGAATACCCAGAGTTCCCCAGACCTTCCAGGCTGGCTCCTGCTGGCTCCTTCTCAACATCCATATCTCAGAGAAAACACCACTCAGAGGAGCCCTCCAGGCCTGACTCCCAGATCTACAATATTCTACGATATTCTACAATACGTTCCAATGTATTTCTTTGATAACGTCTTTATACGCTAACGTCCCTAGTTATTAGTTCATTTTTGGGTGAACATCTGCCCGCTGGACCCACAGGGAGGGTCAGGAAAGGCTTTAAGGGGAACGAACAGCAAGCCTGAGGTGGGCAGAGGTGCAGGTGGCATGGGAATCAGCATCCCTGGCTTGGGCCTCTGCTTGCACACTTCTGACCATGGGGAACTCACTCCCTAAAAGGGGGGGCTGCTGAGTTTTCTCCCTCACCTCCAGCTGAACCTGCCTTCCTGTCAGTGTCCCTACCAAAGTCCTCAATCCCGCCGCCTCCTGGGCCCCAGGGAAAGGCTGTGTGAGGAAAGAAGGAGCCGTGCTTTTGAGGGATGAGTCAGGCTGCCAAGGCCCCCCCACCCCTCATATGACCTCCCACAGGGTCATATGAGGAAAATGGCAAAAGCCAACGCAGGGGCACATGATGGGCAGTAGGCGGCCACTCTGCTTCCTGAAGGGCCTCGTGCGGAGCCGCAGGGCTGAGGCGGGGTCGGGGGTGGGGAGGCTCCCAGGGCCCCTTCTCTGCTCCCCTGCCCGGGCACCCTGTTCCGACGCCTTGGATGTAACCTGCAGGGGATTAGGCCGTAATCTTCCTGCAAGCTGTCCCTCGGGTTCTCAGCAGTGGGGGTGGGGAGGGGGCTCTGCTGGGCAGGGGCCCGAGCAAGCAGACCCCTGTCCCCAAGGTACTGAGACTCAGCCGGGTGATCTGAAGGCTCCCCCTTCTCGCCACACTGTTCCCACCTTCACCCTCCTGTGGCTGTGTGACCACAGGGGGCAGGGACCCTTGTTAGAAAGGGGGAAGCCCAGACCCAGAAACAAGCTGCTTGACTGGCCCAGGGCTGCAGCTTGGTGGCCGAAGGATCCAGAGGCCTCACCCCATAATCTTCTACAGCCCAGGTCCTTCCCCACCGGGCCCTGCCACCTCTGAACTCCCTGAGGGAGGGAGGGGGAACAGAGTCACCCCTGGAAAAGTGCTATGAACACCAACCGAGCACTGCCTGGGCCCTTCCGGGGCGGGACCTCATTTATCCCCAATGGCCCCATTGGCAGGCAGGCAGGCAGGCAGGCACTGCTCTCTCTCGTTTTGCAGCTGGGGAAACTGAGGCTCTGTGCAGTCTCTCAGCCAGTCACAAGGGCAGGGATAACCACCCGGGTCTTCCTCAGCTCAATGCCCGCCCCTGCCCTGCCAGCTCCTACATGACTGACGCCGTTGTTCACTCTCTCTCTCCCTCTGTGGGAGCCTGAGGTCTTCGGAGAGAGAATCTGGTCCCAGGCCCTGCCTCGCTTTCTAGAGAAGAAGGCACAAAGGGGGAAACGCCTTCTGCACTGACAGTTCTCATGGCCGTTCACATAGAGCACAAAAGAAGCAAGGAGGAGACAGCAAGCTTGGGGGGGGGGAGGGAATCCTGGAAGGCTTCAAGGAGGAGGTGATTTCTGCGTTGGGCCTTGAAGGTGCGGTGGGAGACCCCGAATAGGGGTAGGGGGTGGGAAGAGGAAGGCAGAGCAGTGCCCCCCACCTCATTCACCCACACGTGGAGCCCTCACAAGACGCCCCACGCTGCCTGGCCCTGGGGGATACAACAGCGATGTAACAGACGCAGTGTCTGCACCCCCACAGCTGACACCCGAGGGGGTGGCATCCTCTTCGCTGCTCTGCTGTACCTCTCGGCCTTTACCACGATGGCCCTCCCGCCCGGAGCTCCTTCCCCGTCTCCGCCTGGCCGACGCCGTCCCTCTCGTAACTAACCGTACTGCCACTTTTCCGTCCCTGACCTAGGTGAGCGTCTCCTCACGCTGGTGGCGCGCTCACCTCTGCATTTTTACTGGCGTCACCACCACGCTTCCCTCCGCCAGCCTGTGAGCCCTCGGCAAACAGCGGGCACGCAGCACGCGCTCGGGGTGGCTGCTAACTAGAAGACGACAGAGTGTCTGTGTCCTGCGGCCGTCGGGTCCGAGGGGAGGACGGAGAAATCGCTCACGGCCGGCCAGGTTCGGCTGAGAGAGCCGTTTAACGACAAGCAACCATGGATTTGGCAACGAGAGGGTCACAGATGGTGAGGGGTGGGGGAGAAAGCCTGAGCGGGGTGCATGTGAGAAACGGAGGGAGAAACCTTGGTGAGGGATGGAAATAAGGCACGTTGGGAAGACGGTGGGCAAGAGCCAGGTGGAGAGGGCGACACTGAGGATAGGGGAGAGGGACAGGGAGAGGCCAGTGGGCGTGCAGAGCTAGTGGGCAGGGAGGCCGGCCCGGGCCACAGAATCGGAGAGCCCAGGGGAGGCACGGGCATGAGGCGGCTGAGGGTGGGTGCCCGGCGCAGGAGGCTGTGGGTAAGGCCACGGGGGGAGCCCCGCTGGAGGGGCGCCAGAGAGGATGGGGTGAGGGCGCTACACAGCCTTGAGGGTCAATGGCTCCGAGGTCCCAGGCCCAGGGAAGCTGGGACTGACAGGTGAGAGGAGGACAGACAGGAGAGGGGAAGAGGTGGCCACCTGAGAGCACGCAGCTGCTGGAAAGACGGCCAGGCCTAGGGTGCGCCTGGCGAGAGGGGCCGAGGCGCGCGAGGAGAAGACCGTGGCAGGCGGCGAGGCCAGGGCGTGAGCAGGAGCACGGAAGCGGGCACTGCGACACCAGGAACGGAGGCGGCGGTGGCGCTAGAGAGAGCGGGTGTTAAGACGCAAGCATCTCAGGCACCTTCGAGGAGTAGGGGAGTGACCCGGGGCTGGCCTAAGATCAAGAGATCCAGGGCTGGCGTGAGAGTCAAAGCTGGGTGACAATGGTCTGGAAGCGGCCTTAGGAGCCAGGAGCACCTCCAGGCTCGGCAGAGGGAGGGTGTGAGGGAAGGAAGAGCCCCCCGAAGAGGGCTGCCAGGGGAGCGGGGTCGTGGGGGGAGGCCAGGTTACAACGCAATGTACAATTAGGGACGTTCAGAGCGGGGTCAGGGACTCGGGGACACAGGTCACGTCCTCCCGCACCCTGGACCGTGAGCTGAGAGCCCCAGCTCATTGGGGTTCCCGGATGACTGCGTTCTAAACAGTCTGGGCCTGGCAGCCTAGGGTTGTCCCAGCCAAACACCCACCCCTTCCCCACAGTCCCCTTCATCCCCTGCAGAGGGGGGCTGAGCATAGTCCCATCCCGGGAAGGGAAGCATTCTCCAGAAACACAGGGCCGTGAGCTGCCGTGCCAGGAGCCCCTGACACTCTGCTCACATACGTGGACCCGGGGCCCAGGCCCCTCTGCTGTGGGCCCCCCAAAAGCATTGTGGGGGTGTGGTTCTTGATATCACTTCTTTAAAGACGGACCAGTCCAACAGTCCCCAACCTGGAGTCCACTAGGAGCAAGCGTGGGGTTCCTTGAAGGTGAAAAGGTTGGGAACCAGCCCAAAATGACTATCCATTTCCCATGTGACAGATGGGGAAACTGAGGCCCAGAGCACATGGCATCTTGCTCAAGTCACACCACCAGTCGGGGTCAGAGGGGGTCGCAGAACGTGGCTTCAGGCCTCGAGGCCCCAGGCACTCCCCAAAGCCCTGTCCTGCCTCTCCTCCCCCTGGACAGCTGGTTCTTCCGGTTCTGGGCGCCAAGCGTGGCTCCCTTGCCGGCTCTGCCATCTGCCCTTCCTTTCCTCCCTTGTCTTCCTGGTTTTTCCTCCTCTCCTCCCCTCCTCCCCCAGCCTTAGTTCTTTCTCCCCAGGCTCAGGCCTGCCTCATAGCTCTGCAGGAACAGGTCCTGTGGGACTCTGCATGTGGCCGGGAACTCCCCGAAGCAGGAAGCTGTAGGCTGTCACCCCAGCTACTCCGGTTAACATCTCTGGGCCTCAGCTTCTCACCTAAAGTACTGAAACAACACCCACCTGACCAGGATGACGAATGCCCAGGGGGAGCGGTTATATGGCGGGCCCTTCAAACATGAGTCTTCACAAAGCTTAGAGTCTGCCCCACATGTCACAGATGAGGCTTGGAGAGGCCAGCATCTTCCAAGGTCCTGCTCTGATGACCCTGCTCCCCACGCCAAACCCCCGGCTCTCCCAGGCTCCCCAAGCTCCTGCACGGCCCCGGTACACGAGGAAATGCCCAAGACACAGAGCAGAAATCTACCAGCCGGCATTTCCTGAAGACTTCCCCCCTCAGTCAGCATCTCCTGAAGACCTCACTTACCAGCCAACGTCTCCCGAAGATCTTAGCCCTGAAGAATGTCTCCTGAAGACCTTGCCCACCAGCCAGCGTCTCCTGAAGACCTCGCCCACCAGCCAGCATCTCCTGAAGACCTCATCCACCAGCCAGTCTCCCGAAGACCTTGCCCACCAGCCAGCATCTCCTGAAGACCTCGTCTACCAGCCAAAGTCTCCTGAAGACCTCACCCACCAGCCAGCATCTCCTGAAGACCTTACCCGCCAGCCAGCGTCTCCTGAAGACCTTACCTGCCAGCCAGCGTCTCCTGAAGACCTTACCTGCCAGCCAGCGTCTCCTGAAAACCTCACCCACCAGCCAGCATCTCCTGAAGACCTCGCCCACCAGCCAAAGTCTTCTGAAGACTTCGTCCACCAGCCAAAGTCTTCTGAAGACTTCGTCCACCAGCCAAAGTCTCCTGAAGACCTCACCCACCAGCCAGCACCAGCCAAAGTCTCCTGAAGACCTCACCCACCAGCCAGCATCTCCTGAAGACCTTGCCCACCAGCCAGCGTCTCCTGAAGACCTCGCCCACCAGCCAAAGTCTTCTGAAGACTTCGTCTACCAGCCAAAGTCTCCTGAAGACCTTGCCCACCAGCCAGCACCAGCCAAAGTCTCCTGAAGACCTCACCCACTAGCCAGCATCTCCTGAAGACCTCGCCCACCAGCCAAAGTCTTCTGAAGACTTTGTCCACCAGCCAAAGTCTCCTGAAGACCTTGCCCACCAGCCAGCATCTCCTGAAGACCTCACCCACCAGCCAGCATCTCCTGAAGACCTCACCCACCAGCCAGCATCTCCTGAAGACCTTGCCCACCAGCCAGCATCTCCTGAAGACCTCGTCCACCAGCCAAAGTCTCCTGAAGACCTCACCCACAAGCCAGCATCTCCTGAAGACCTTGTCCACCAGCCAAAGTCTTCTGAAGACCTCACCCACCAGCCAGCATCTCCTGAAGACCTCCTGGCTGCTGACTCCATCCTAGACCTAAGAGATCAGCCACAGGCAGATGAAGAGATAAGGAAGATTCCAAGACTGTTAGTGCTAAATGCCAAAGGAGCATGTAATCTACCTCCGTGGATGTAGCTCCCTGAGTAAATGACAGGGCGGTGCCAGGTGCTGGGAGAGGACAGGCCATGCAAGGTCACATGTTTCCTGCCAGGACATTCGTCCCCAGCACCCTCTAAGGTCACGCTTCCCCATGGCAGCCACAGGGAGCTCTTCTGTGTTTCAAACCCCTCTCTGTGGCTGCCCACAGCCCTCAGATGAAGCCCAGAGTGTACATCTGCCATCCAAGACCTTTTCTGAGCTTCCCCCTGGCTGCCACTCTGGAGCACATTCACAGAGTGTGATGTCACTCACTCGCACACCCAGGACCCCGAGAGCTCACCATCATTTATTTCTAAAGCCCACTCAGACCTCATGCTTCCAGATATTTGCACACGCTATTCCCTCCACCTGGAATGCCCCTCCCCGCTTCTTTATCAGAACCAACTCAGAAGCCGCCTCCCCCTGGAAGTCCTCCATGCTCCCCTGGCAGAGGTAGCTACCCCTATTGGATTTTCTTCTTGTAGCATCTCAAGCCTCCCCAACAGTGCTTGTCGCTGGACTGACAGCGTCTCCGATGGGGCACACAGGCTGGTACTTGGCATGTGTGGAACGAATGACTGAATGCCAGAGCTGGCCAGAGGCTCTATCTCCACCCCAGACCCCTTTTACCCCACGCACAGCTCCCTGATTTTGGTGCAGGACGAGCTCAGCTTTTACACTCAGGGTTCTCTGGGATGACTGAGGGGGTCTGGTAAAAACAAGACCCCTTCAAGCCCCTCTTGGGGCCACTTCAACCTAGACAGGGAAGCCACAGGGAGCGCACCGAATGTGGGCGCTGCAGATGTCCAGGCTGTACCTCTGTCATTTGGGGCGGCGACACCTACCTTACTTACAGAATCCTGGGGTGTCACACTCAAGGCCCTTAAGAAATCAATCCTGAAAATGCCACCATTTCAGACATTTTATCATTTATTTTGCTCAAACTGAATATTAAAACACCAACAGCCCTCTCCTCTACCAGCACCGATATCCCTTCCCCGCAGGCCAGTGCAACCCTCTAAAAGGGAGACCGTGAAGCCCACGGAGAAGGTGGTCTTTTACAGGAAATCAGGTCGCTCCCTGCCAGAGCTCGGCTGCCCCCTCCTAGCTCCAGGGATAGGGAAAGGTGTCACAGACAGGCTGCAGTCCCGGAGCACCTGTGACCCAGCTCAACCTCCTCACTCAGATGGGGAGACCAAGGCACAGGGGTGGGCATGGCCGGTGCCCGGGGAAGCGGGCAGAGGCAGCCTTCTCTCGGCTCCCAGCCCGCACAGCCCCCGTCTCCCTCCAGCGGGGTCAGAGGTGGCTCTGAGCTTACCCTCGACGCTGCCCCAGCTCAGCCGTCCCCTCCTCACCCGAGGCAGGAAAGGTCCAAATCGGCTGGGCTCGCTGGTTCCCTCTCCGCCTTAACCAAAGCGGTCAATTCCTGCCGTGAGTGGTCACTTCACCAGGCCTGGGGGCCAGCGAGGGGACAAGGGGCAGAGAGGAGCTGAGGAAGCCTCCGTCAAGAGACAAAAATGTGGTGTCGGAGGTCCTGCTCCTGCCCCTGCGGCTCGGGTTCCAGGGTAGATCCAGGTTTGAAGAGGCCTTGAAGCTGATATGGCTGGGGGGGGGGGGGGGGGGTGCGGGGAGGGGGTTTCCTCTTTCAGAAAAAGATCTTTTACAAAAATCACAAGCCCATGTGCACATGTTGCTAGGGCCTCTCCAGGGCTGTAGAAGGGGTCTACGTGGCAGGGGAGTCGTCCTGGCTAGAGTGACCAGTCACCTAGGTTTGTGCGGGACTCAGAGGCTCCCAGACACATAACTTGCAGTGCTGAAGCTGGGAAAGTTCCAGCACACCAAGATGAACTGGTCACCCTAGCCCTGGAGCTAGGACTTCGTTCGTCTGAAGGCCAAGCCTGATGCCTCCCAGACCCCAGGATGCCAAGGGGACGCCAGGGCGAAGGACAGGTCACCAACGGCATCTTCTGCGCGCTCATCGATGAGTTAAAACACTTTCAGAGCACCACACATTTTTGAAAAAGACTGGAAGGAAGCACCGGTCCTCCCTAAGTGAGGGGATCACACGTGATTTTTTTCCACCCCACTATTTTTTTTTCTTTTATTTCTCCCCCTCCCCCACCATCGATCGTTTTTATTGTGGTAAAATACAACATAAAATGTACCGTCTCGGGGCGCCTGGGTGGCTCGGTTGGTTAAGCATTCGACTTCGGCTCGGGTCACGATCTCACGGTTTGTGAGTTCGAGCCCCACGTCCGGCTCTGTGCTGATGGCTCGGGGCCTGGAGCCTGCTTCCGATTCTGTGTCTCCCTCTCTCTCTGCCCCTCCCCCGCCCACGCTCTCTCTGTGTCTCTCTCTCTCTCTCAAAAATAAATAAACATTAAAAAATTATGAAAAAACGTACCATCTTAATCATTTTTAAGTGTGCGGTTCAATGCTATTAAGTACAGTACATTTATTCTGCTGTACAACCATCATAAGTGATGTTTTTATTTTCCGAAAGTCAGCAGGGATTACTTTTGGGATCAGAAAAAAAGAACTACACATTTCTTAAAGGTGTCACTTAGCCTGTCATCAGCTGCCTTTGCTAGCATAAAGGTAGTGAGCAGAGCTAGGAGGCGGGGGGGGGGGGGGGAGGTTTGGGCATTAGACGGTGGCTGGCCCAGATGACCATTATCCTTTCTGAACCTGAAATCCAGGATTCTGACCTCTTCCGGCTCCAGGAGAAGCAATCAATGTGCTTTGGAGACTCAGAGATTTGGCTTCGAATCCTCTGCCGCTTACATGCTCAGTAACCTTGGGACTCCCTGAGCCTCAGTTTCCTCAAGTGATGCAGGCCGGAGGGGAACTAGCTGGGTAAGCGTGTGTCCACCCCGGCCCACAGTGGGTACCCCATCCGTTACTTTTCCTTCCTGCTTGGACTGTCTCTCCGTACCCCGAGATAAGCCCCATTTATCCTTCAAGGCCCAATTTGATATCACCTTCTCCATGAAGCCTCTCTTGATTCCCACAGCAGGGAGACCCCTCTCCTGGCACTCACGGCCTCTACCCCGGGGCGGGGGGTGGGGGGGTTGGGTGGCACCTGGCTCCCTTCCCAGTAGGACTGTGGGATCCCCGAACACTAAAGGCTGCATCTGAGTCATGTCACTTTCCCTAGGGGCCCAGCAGACTCAGTGAAGCTTTGCTAAATGAAGCCATCACAGGCAGAAGTGACCCAAGCAAGCAAACCGCCCACACCCCTCACAAAGCCAGTGGCTTGACCCTCCCAGGCCCGTGGCCCGAGGGTCTGGCAAAGGGGAGCAGGGCATACAGCTGGCCCACCTGATCAGGCAGGTGCCCCCCAGAGCTCCATCTCTGCCGAGGGCCAGTTGGGGTCTCTGAGGAGTTGGAGACTGGCATACATGAATGAAGTCGGCACCAGAAACCCTTACGGATGTCCCCGGGTGCCAGGCCCGCTGCCAGGCCCTGTGCCGTCACTGCGGCTTCCCTGCCCTCAAAGAGCTCCCCAGCTGGTGGGTACTTGAGAAGAAAGGGGTTTACACATGGCCCCGCTTCTTGTGGCACCAGGAGGAGGTTTGAACGTTTTTAGACAGGGAAGAGTTAGCTTCCTTTCTCTCTGGGAGGCCAGAGATAAACACCCCAGCTGTCCCACCCATCAGACCCTAATATTGCCCGGGAAACCCAGGAAGTGAGGGAGTTTGAGCACCCTGAGGCCACAGCTGACCTCAGACGTAGCCCCTTGGGGTGGCTGACAGTGACCCTGCCCAGCGTCCCCAAGCCCAAGACCTTCTGGTGTGGGCCCGCAGGAATAGGCCCCAGGCCTGCAGAGGCCAGACCCTCTAGTGAGAGTGTCTGGGCAATGGCCAAAAAACCCTAGGGAGCCCCAGGCACCCCCCCCCCTCCTGCAGCAGGCTTCTTTCCCTGGGGTGCTGCCCAGACCACATGAACCCCTCCCTCTGTGCTCACTGTCTCTGTCCCATCCTCCTCCCCCACAACCCCAGGTCTGAGCAGGGACAACCCCCCCCCCCCCCCCCCCCCCCCCGCTGGGGAATTCTGACCCCTGCCAGGCTGGAGATCCAGAACAATCCCCTCTGCTTTCCCCTAATCCCCCCCACAAGCATCCAGGTGTACTTGCGTGGTGGGGGGGGGGGGGGAGTGCTGTCACGGATTCAGGAAATATCAGAGCCCACGGTGGCCGCTCCCACCTCTCTACAAACCGGGAAACTGAGGCATGAGAGAGGAGCTGCCTCTCCCCACGTCGGGATGTAACTCCTCGCTTCCCACTAACATTTCTTGGGTGGTTCCCAGCCCAAGGTCACGCCGCGAAGGAGAGGCAGCTCCCGAGCAAGCCACCTAGGTATCCGGCTCCCGACGCATCGCTCCACACCTTCCGGGCTAAGCCACAAAACCCGGTTTCCGGCCCTGTCCTCCTGGAACGTCCACGGCAGGCGCGGCGTGCGCCCCGTGAGATGATCCACGCCCTGATCCACCTCTCCCCCCCCCCCCCCAAACGGCCACCTGAAACCCGGGCTTCGTCCCCACGGCCGCTGATCCGCCCGGGTGGCCGCGAGCAACCCGAGCCGCGAGCTGCACAGCCGCGGCCTGGAGGTCACGGCGAAGGGGGGCCGCACGCGAATGGGGACGCCGGGAATCAAGGGCTACGGCAGCAGGGGCGGGAGCTCCCCCCGCTCCGCCAGCGCTGGGACCCCCCCCCCCCCCCGCCCGGGGCCCGGGAAGGAAGGGGTGGCGGGCGTCGGCACCCCGGTCGGAAGGCTCTCCGCCGGCTGCGGCACGCGTGCCCGGGGTCCCGCGGGGTCGGGGTCCGTCCGGGCGCGCCGCCCTTGCCCGCGCCCCCACCGCACCCCACCCCCCGCGCGGCCGGGCCACCCAGCCGTCCTTACCCAAGACACGACGCGCAGGATGGTGTGCGGCTGCCGGACCAGGGTGTGGGGGTCGAAGGCGCCCCCGGCTTTGCCCGCTCCGTACGCACCCCCTTCCATCGTGGCTGCACCCGCGCGGTGCCCCCCGCTCGGCGCGCGCCGCCGGCCCTGCGCGTGCGCGGCGCCCCCGCCCCCTCCCCTGCTCGCGCGGTCTGCGTGGCCGAGGGCTCCCGCCAGGGGGCGTCCTGTGCGGAGGGCGCGGGGGCGCGGGGGCTCGGGGCGCGCGCGCGCTCGTTCGCGGGGGCGCGCGTGCTGCGGACCCGGCGGAGGGCGAGCTCGGCGCTAGCGCGGTGACCTCTTTGCGGAGCTCGGGCGAGGGGGGGGGAGGGGCGGTTGCCGCAAATACGGGACGGCCCGCCCTGCCCCCACCACGGCACCTCCGAGCCTCAAGCTCCCGAAACCTTCTTCGTTATTGGTTTCCTTCCTGTCGCTGCCTGACCCCGACGTAGAGGGCAGGGGCCGCATGCAGATTTCACCAACGAAGGAGGGGACCACGATAACCCCTGACTCAGAGCCCTCCAAAGCACAGCCCCCACCTCCCCCCGGGACCTTTCCACCTTGCTTTCAGGCTGAGATCACGTGGGCCCCTGTGTCTGCGCACCCCACCCCACCCCTAGACTGGAGGGGCCCGAGACACCTGGCACAGAGAGGGAGGCGGAGGAAGGGCAAGGAAGTTGTTAGTGGACAAACCCCCCAACACACACACACACACACACACACACACACACACACGCCCTACCCTTTTCCTTAATTAATTATGTAATTATTTGCTCATTGCTTTCTTCTGCTAGTCTCTGCGATCGGCTGTCTCATTCGCTGCTGTAGCCAATGTCCTGGCACACAGTAGTTGCTCAATAAACAGACCCTTAGTCCCCAGAGCCCCATCACGGCTTGGGTTAGACATCAAGGTTTCCTGGAAATAACATGGAGTTGCAGTGGGAAAAACCTACCAAGTCTGGCTCTTCCCATGACCTGTAGTCCTTATGGCCTCTCTCCATGTGTCCCGGTACCTCCATTGGATCTAGGATCAGATTGGACAAGGATATCTGCAGCGGCTTTGCGGCTCTGGTGTCTGGTCATTCTGTGATGACAGGACACAGATCTGGGCAGAGGAAACGCGTGGTAGGTGTGAGGGCCGTTCTTACAAATATCACCTAGCCAAATGTCCATCTTAGGCTCTGTTTACTGAGGGTTAATTCTGTGCTGGCACAGAGTGGAGCGCTAAGGGCTTTACACGTCGCCCAATTTAATATAGCAACCTCATAAGGTAGCTGCTATGATTCTATAAAACTTCCAGAGGAAAACAAGAGAAATTTTTGTGACTTTGGGTTGGGCAAAGAGTTCTCAGATGTAACGCCAAGAGCATGATCCATAAACAAAAACAATCAATTAATTGAACTCCATCAAAATTAAGAACTGCTTTTCAAAAGTCATTGCTACAAGAATACGTGAGGGCAAACCACAGTCTGGGAGAAAATCTTTGCAAATAGCATACATCTGATAAGGAATTTGCATCCCAAGTATATAAAGAATTCTAAAGAGTCAATAATAAGAAAACAATCTGCTCTTTGCAAAACGGGCAAAAGATTTGAACAGGTAACATATCACCAAGAAAGATATACGGACGGCAGCTAAGGACATGAAAAGATGCTGAATGTCATCAGTCATTAGGGAAATGCAAATTAAAACCAGGATGGGATACTTCCACGCACGCCTTAACGTGGTTAAAAAAATTTAATTTGACAATATCAAGTGCTAAGGAGGATTTAGAATATGTGGAGCTCTTGTACCTTGCTGGTGAAAATACAAAGTGGTACAGCCATGTAGGAAAACAGGCGAGCAGTTTGTTATAAAGGTAGCTTATACATTTACCGTATGATCCCGTAATCCCTCTCCTAGGTATTTACCCCAAAGTTATTTTCGTACAAGACCCTGCACAACAACCCAAATGTCCCTCAACTGGAGAACGTATAGACTGTGGAGTACTGCGTGCCATGGACTACTACACGGCAATGAAAATGACTCAACAATTGACACATTCAATGACCTGGGTTATACTAAGTAAAAGAGGCCAGACTCAAAAGACTGCAGGCTGCATGGTTCCCTTTCTGTGCCCTTCTTGCAAAAGCAAAACTATAGGGACAGAAAACAGATCAACGGTTGCTGGGGACTAGAAGTGCAGCTAGGGGGCACATTTTAGGATTTACTAGTAAGGGGGGGAGGGAGAATTGGGGGATGATGGATTTATTTTATAATTTGTGGTGATAGCGATACAATCGACTATATGTCCATAAAAAGGGTGATTTTCATTGTATGTAAATTATACACAATTTTTTATTAAAATTTTTTTTAATGTTTATTTATTTTTGAGGCACAGAGAGACAGAGCTTGAGCGGGGGAGGGGCAGAGAGAGAGAGAGGGAGAATCGGAAGCAGGCTCCAGGCTCCGAGCTGTCAGCACAGAGCCTGACGTGGGGCTCGAACCCACAAACCTGAGTCGAAGTCGGGTGCGTAACTGACCGAGCCACCCAGGTGCCCCTACACAAATTTTTTTTTTTTAATGGAGAATAAATCTGTGTGAGTGTGAGGGGCCAAATCAGTAAATAACATTCACTCGCTTATTCTTCCAATAAATCTTTATTGGAAGCCCACCTTACACAAGACTTTGTGTTAGACATGGGGCGCATCGGGGTGAAGAATTTAGAGACTGTTCGTAATCCTTCCAGCTTAAAGATTTCATCACACCAGTGAATTTAAATCTCAGAAAGGGTGGTGCTTAGGAACCGGAGCGTCAGACTCAGATATTCTTGGACGGAAGTCCTGGCTCCCTCCAACAGTCACTGAGTCACCTTGGCCAAACGGCTTCACCTCTCTGGGCCTGTTTCCTCGTATGAAAATGGAAATAAGCAAAATATTATAAATAAACCTGAGGACTATTGTCAGGATTCAATGAGTGCACGCACAAAATATACCCAGCATAGTGCTGGATATATATAAAGAATGAGCTTAGTAACCATTTTTTAATTCAAAAATTTTTTTAGTGTTTATTTATTTTGAGACGGAGAGAGAGAGCAAGCGAGGCAGGGGCAGAGAGAGAAGGAGACACAGAATCTGCAGCAGGCTCCAGGCTCCGAGGTGTCAGCACAGAGCCCGCACGGGGCTTGAACTCACAGAGCCGTGAGATCATGACCTGAGCTGAGGTCGGACGCCCAACCGACTGAGCCCCAGGCGCCCCACAGGCATTTTCTTAGAAGCACGAAGTTATAAATGATGGATGGGTTTCCAGGGTCACTCATGAATCTCTAACTCAATACCTATCATTGCGCGTTACGGAAACATCCTCCTTTTCCTCTTCCACTGCTTGTGTTTGTGATCCCTGTTAACGGCAAGGCCAAAGGAGGAAGTCAGGCTGTTCTTCGCGTGTCAAGATTTTGCAAATCCAGAGCTTCCTGATCTCGCCCTGCCCTGTAATTTGAGTTCCCGGTCCAGCCCGAGCTGCAACTCACCTTGGCTCCTTCTCTCCTGCCCCCTTGAGGCCGCTTTGGTATGGAAGGTGTCAGGTCTGTTTTCTGCGGGAGTGTGGAGTTGCCTGGGCAGAGGGGCGACGCTGTTCGTTGGCTTTGAACGGATGAACCACAGCAGAACTGTGGTCTTAAAAATTTGCTACAGGTATCTTTCTGGAGAGCTGCTTGGCGGAGTGTTTCAGCTGACGTGGCAATCCCATTCTTTTCTCAAGGACGGGATGAAGGAAGTACCCACAGCCCTAGTTAGCTCCGAGCCTACGTACTAAATTCATCTAGTCATTTGCTCAACACATATGTGACACCACTGTGTGCCAAGTCGCAGAAAACCCTTGGGATCCAATAGCATATGGTCTCTCACCTGAAGGATCTCATTGTCCAGGGGAAAATATAACCTAGGGTGGCAGATGAACTACGGCCACAAATTCTGTGATCCTCTTCCCATGGCAAGCAGGTGCCTATGTCTCCTCCCCTTGAATACGGGCAGGCCTGTGATGGTTCATCAATTGATCCGTAGAATGACATTTTGCCATTTTCCTAGCCCAGGCCTTAAGAAAACATAAGTGTTCACTTTTCCCATCTCCTGGAACACAGCCCTACGCTGTCATGTAAGAGTCTATGTTGGTGGGGATGCAAGCTGGTGCAGCCACTCTGGAAAACAGTATGGAGGTTCCTCAAAAAATTAAAAATACAACTACCCTACGACCCAGCAATTGCACTACTAGGCATTTATCCACGGGATACAGGGGTGCTGTTTCGAAGGGACACATGCACCCCCATGTTTTTTTTTTAAATTTTTTAAATGTTTATTTATTTTTGAGACAGAGAGAGACAGAGCATGAACGGGGGAGGGTCAGAGAGAGGGAGACACAGAATCTGAAACGGGCTCCAGGCTCCGAGCTGTCAGCACAGAGCCCGACGCGGGGCTCGAACCCACAGACCGCGAGATCATGACCCGAGCCGAAGTCAGACGCTCAACCGACTGAGCCACCCAGGCGCCCCTGCACCCCCGTGTTTATAGCAGCACTATCAACAATAACCAAAGTCTGGAAAGACCCCAAATGTCCCTCGATGGATGAATGGAAAAAGAAGGTGTGGTATATATATATACAATGGAGTATTACTCGGCAATCAAAAAGAATGAAATCTTGCCGTTTGCCTCTACGCGGATGGAACGGGAGGGTATTATGCGCAGTGAAATTAGTCAGAGAAAGACAAAAATCATATGACTTCACTCCTATGAGGACTTTAAGAGACAAAACAGTTGCACGTAAGGGAAGGGAAACAAAAATAATATAAAAACAGGGAGGGGGACAAAACAGAAGAGACTCCTGGGGCGCCTGGGTGGCTCAGTCGGTTAAGCGGCCAACTTCAGCTCAGGTCATGATCTCGCGGTCCGTGAGGGCTGTGAGTTCGAGCCCCGTGTCGGGCTCTGTGCTGACAGCTCAGAGCCTGGAACCTGTTTCAGATTCTGTGTCTCCCTCTCTCTGACCCTCCCCTGTTCATGCTCTGTCTCTCTGTGTCTCAAAAATAAATAAATGTTAAAAAAAAAAATTAAAAAAAAAAAAAAAACAGAAGAGACTCCTAAATGTGGACAACAAACTGAGGGTTACGGGAGGGGTTGTGGGAGGGGGGAGGGGCTCAATGGGTCAGGGGCACTAAGGAATCTACTCCTGAAATCACTGTTGCACTAGATGCTAATTTGGATGCAAATTCAAAAAATAAAAAATAAAACAAGTTAATAAAAAAAAAAAAGATCTGTGTTGGGACCACCAAGACCTCATATACCTACTCGGGGCAAGAGCCCCAGCTGAGCCCAGGCTTCTAGCCATCGCCACCACTGTCCCAAACCCTCCAGACTGACCCATGGCCTCAACGCTACCAAGTGACCTCCGTTAGTGCCACCTGGGAAAAAAGAATCAGTGCCCAAGTTCCTGAACCAAACATCACAACGTATAATAAAATGGCTGTCGTTTTGGGCCACTAAGTTTTGGAGTAATTTGGTGTGCCGCCATAGATGATGCCCATAACAAGTCAAGAAACACTTCTCCACCATACACAGAGCCATGGTGACCAAAATACAAGCCGGGAAAATTTAACCGACCCATCCAGGCTCAAAAATAAACAACCCTGTGCAGTAGGAGTACAAAATGGGGAAAGGGTTGAAGCCGCGGGCTCTTGGACTCTGGATCCACACAGCCACTGAAGGTTTCACTTTTCTAGGGTAATAGAGTCTAAGATGCTCCACAAGAGACAGAACCTGAGCCAGGCTCCTGCGTGAAGCCAGCTAGGGGGGTGGCGCTCTGTCGCTGGGAAAGGACGCAAAAGCTGTGACTGCCAAGATCCCTCCCTGGGACTCTGATTTAGAGAAAGTGGTGGATCCAGGGAGGGAGGGTAAAGATTTATGGGGCGCCTGGGTGGTTTAGTCGGTTAAGCGTCCGACTTCGGCTCAGGTCATGATCTCACGATTCGTGAGTTTGAGCCCTGCATCGGGCTTCATGCTGACAGCTCAGAGCCTGGAGCCTGCTTTGGATTCTGTGTCTCCCTCTCTCTCTGCTCCTCCCCTGCTTGCACTCTGTCTCTGTCTCTCTCTCTCAAAAATAAATAAACATTAAAAAAATTTAAAAAAAAAGAAAAAGATTTAGCTTGCCCCCAGAATGCCAAAGCAAGCCCTCCATTGGCTTTTCAGATGAGGCTTCGGGGTCCCCTATACGTCCATCGAAGGAGCCCTAAAATATGAGATCTGCTTCTGGATTGTGCTCCTGGAAGCCTGGTAGAGGCAAGTTTCCTGGGCACAGAGGGTAAGCACAGAGGAAAACAGAAAGCGTAGGAAAAAGAAAACAAAACCCTTCCACTCCCAATAAAGCTGCAAACCAAAAATCCAGAAGCCTTATTGAAACCCTACAGGCAACAAATTCACCACTCACGAGCAGAAAATGTAGTCACTGCAGATGGGCTGACTTATGGAAAGTGAAAGACTTTATCTTTTTTTATTTTATTTTATTTTTTTAAGTTTATTTATTTTGAGAGTGAGAGAGAGGGTTGGGGTGGGGGGAAGAGAGAAAGGGAGAGAGAGAATCCCAAGCAAGCTCTACAGTGTGGAGCCCAGTCTGGGGCTTGAACTCAACCAACCATGAGATCATGACTTGAGCCCAAACTGAGTCAGACGTTTAACTGACTGAGCCACCCAGGTGCTCCCAGAGACTTGATCTTTAAGTGTTTAGAATCCTCAAAGGATAAAATCTTTATAAAGAAAGAAAAAGAAAGAAAGAAAGAAAGAAAGAAAGAAAGAAAGAAAGAAAGAAACCAGCAATATAGATGGCCAAAAACCTAAAGTGATAGAAAAAAAAGAACAAAACAGAACAGGAATGGACCAAAAAGACAAAAAAGAAGGAAGGCTTGAACCCAGAGGGATGAACAGGCCCTGAAGTCAGAGCTTCCCTAACATAGCTCTGCTCCTTGGTGCGCTGAAGTTTTATTTATTTTTTTATTAAATTTTTTTTAATGTTTATTTATTATTGAGAGACAGAGAGACACAGAGCGTGAGCAGGGGAGGGGTAGAGAGAGGGGGAGACACAGAATCTGAAGTAGGCTCCAGGGTCTGAGCTGTCAGCACAGAGCCTGAGGCGGGGCTCAAACCCACAAACCGCGAGATCATGACGTGAGCCGAAATCAAAAGTTAGTTGCTTTACCAACTGAGCCACTCAGGTGCCCCACGATGAGGAATAATTTAAAAGGAGGTGGGTAGACAGATGTTTAGAAAGAAAACTCTAAAATGAAAGGTGATAAAGAAGACTTGAAGAAATGGAGACATAGTCCGAGATAACTGTGTGTAAAAACTCAATGTTGTAATTTTTAAAAATGTTTTATTTATTTTTGAAGGAGAGAGAGACAGAATGTGGTGGGGGGGCAGAGAGAGAGGGAGACACAGAATCCGAAGCAGGCGCTAGGCTCCGAGCTGTCAGCACAGAGCCCGACGTGGGGCTCGAACCTACAAACCGCGAGATCATAACCTGAGCCGAAGTCGGATGCTCAACCGACTGAGCCACCCAGGCACCCCAAAGCTCAATATTGTAAAGGTCTCAAGTTTTCCCAAGTTGATGTATAGAGTCAATGCAATTCCTGTCCGCAAATCAACAGGATTTTCAGTGGAACTTGATAAGCTGATTCTAAAATTCTTTTTATTATTATTATTTTTAAGTTTTTATTTAAATTCCAGTTGGTTAACATAGTATAATATTAGCTTCAGGTGTATAGAATTTAGTGTTTCCACACCTACATATGACACCCGGTGCTCATCAGAAGTGCTCTCCTTACTCCCTATCACCTGTTTCACCCATCACCCACCTCTCCGGTAATCATCAGTTTGTTCTCTATAGTTAAGAGTCTGTTTCTAGGTTTTCCTCTCTCCCCCCACTCTGCTCATGTCTGTTTGTTTTGTTCCTTAAATGTCGCATTTGAGTGAAATCATATGGCCTTTGTCTTCTGTGACTGCCTTATTTTGCTTAGGAGCTGATTCTAACATTTTTATGGAGAAACAAAGGGCCAAGAATTGCCAATCCGATTTCGAGGAAGAAGAGGAAGTTCTATCAGACAGAAGATGTAAAGGTTTGTTATAAAGCTGTAGTAAATCGGATGATAGACAAACAGAACAACGGAACAGAATGCAGAGCCCAGAAATCGAATGACAAACATTTGGAAATGTGATATACAGAAGTGACCCTGCAAACGGAAGAAGAGGCCATTTAGTACACGAGCAGTGCTGGGGAAAGAAATGAGGTTGGGTTCCTACCTCACACCGTTCACACAAATTAATGCCATGTGCCGGTTGGAAGTTGAAGCCAGCTGCGCTCCGGATTCATTCACTCACCCGCCTCTCCAAATTAGCAGGAGGCAGAAGGCCAGCTAGGAGACTGGTTCAAGGTGAAACCATGATTACCTGGGGGCAGTGTCAGCCAGAGGGAGTGCTTGCAGCTGTCTTGTGGACCCTGGAGCTTTCTGCCCCCCCCCCCCCCCCATTTCCTCTGCTCATCTTCCCCTCTATGTAAATTTCCTTGGGACTAACACACCCCAGGAACTGGCCTTTTTCTTCTCTCAATACCCACAACCAGATTGAATAACTGAGATCCCTGTACAGAGGGGAAAGGAGCTCAGGGTCTGAAACAACTAGATAGCTGAGCCGTACAACTCCCTGAACACGCAGGTACCATTTGAAGCAGGGGTATTAGGACAAACAAACCAAGCATTTGAAATAAGCATGACGTGGAGACAAGGGAAGAAACTAGCAACATCAAAGAGGAACAAAGAGTAGGGAAAGCGAATCAAGCAGAAGAAATGAAAAATATAAATGTCGAAAGAAAAGTGGAGAAAACGGGAACGTGGATACAGCTAAAAGACGAGTTCGTGAGGTGGGGTGCTCCGAGCGAATAAATGCCTTGGTACAGCTCATCGGTGGCTGTGGTGCCCAGTTGTTTGGTCAAACACTAATCTAGATGTGGCTGTGAAAGCACTTTGTGGACGTGATCAACGTGTACAATGTGTTTGCTACGTGAAGGCGATGACCTTCAAGAATTGGGTGGGCCTCACCTGGTCAGTTGAAGGCCTTAAGCAGAGGCTTCCCCAAATGGAGACAGTTTGGACTCCGGACTACAACATCAACTCCTTCCTGAATTTCCAGTCTGTCGTGCCTGCCCTGCAGATTTTGGACCCAAGCCTACAACATCATCAACTCTTGCCTGAGTTTCAGTCTTGCTGGCCTACCCTACAGATTTCAGACTTGCCAACTCCCACAGTCACATGACCTAATTCCTTAAAATAAATCAAATATCTACACACATATCTCACACACACACACACACACACACACACACACACACGATAGGTTCTGTTTCTCGACTGACACAGTGAAAAATGGAATCTCACCACCGCAGAGGTTCCTCCACCCTCCTACTTTATGTTATGGTCACATGTGTCACCCCCGTATGCACGGGAAACCCCAGCTGTGGGAGTTGCAATAAACTGAGGGGGGCTGAAATGGAGAGGTTGAGGAGGGACAGGGTAAAAGTGGAGGCTGGAGAGGCCTGATTGGCCTGTTTTCTCATGATTGCGCTTACATGGGCCATGTGGACCTTAGCAGATCACAGATGATGCCATGAACTTCGGGAGGGACCCCATGCCAGGTTGTCCCACCATGAATGTTGCCACTTGCTGAAAAGTGGTCCCCCCACCGTTGAAGTACACTTTCCCTTCGGAATGAGTAAGGAATCTGTACGTAATACTTTGCATGACTATACTATTTTCTGTGTTTCACCCAATGCTTTTAACATCTCTTGGAGATGCTTGCCTGACTCAATTAGGGACGACGAAGGGGTGATTTTCTACTTTTATTCTGTATTCAGTAGCGGGACAGTTATCTGGTGGTTTGTTTTTTTTAGCAACATAACAGTTAGGTCTTGGTTGGTTGGATTAGAAACACAACCCACTTAAAATTCCACCTAACTGGAAGGGACCTGGGACCATCCAGTAAAGAGATTCTGGTCCAACCCTCTCATTTTCCAAAAGAAGGGACTCAGACCCAGAGATGGGAAGGGATTTGCTCAGCGCCTCCCAATCAGAGCTGTGTGATGTCCCCACAGAGCTTTCTGGTGCACAGAAAAGACTTTTATAATTACTTGGATTTTCAGTTTAAGTCACTTGCCCCAACTTTCCCTAGTTGAGTGGTGCTTAAGGGGGGTGTGGCCGTCAGAATTACCTGGAGTTCTTTTACCACATGGCTGTGCCTCCCCTGCCCCAGCTTCTGATTCAGCAGGCCCCAGGGCGGTATCTATATTTTGAAAAAGTCCAGATGATTCCTGTTTTGTTTCTTCTCAGAAGTTCTCTTTGATTTTTATTTTTAAAAATTGCGCAAGTAATTAACAATGAGTACATTCTCTTGAAGCACACAGCAGGCTATACGGGACCATCTGGGAAAGCTGCCTTCACACCCACCCCTTAGGCCCACCTCGCTCCTCAAAAGTATCCACGGTTTAAGCCACCTTCTGGTTGGCTGTCTATGAATTTACTCACTTTGCATGCGTGGACATGTATCTCATTTTTAAATAAGTAGGATTATAGCATTTGTGTTGCTCCCATGACTTGCTTTTTTCCCTTGACAATGTGTCTTGAAAGTCTTTTCATGTCACTCTATATAGAGCTACCTAATTCTGGCTAACAGACTGCAAACTATTTCACTGTACAGAAATATCATTGAAGGAAACTAGAATATGATACCCCGAAATATGCCTTTTTGACATAAGAATTATTTTGAGCTGAAGGCAATTAAAAAGTAGCAAACGCAGGAAGAGCTCTCTTCCCCCTTCTTCCTTTCTAGGGTTTAACTTTTCCTTTACTGGAGACCGCTCTGGACTGTTATGAGCCCAATGGCAGCACCAGAGGAATCTGAAGATAAACCACATTCCAGGGGAATCTGAAAACAAACCACATTCCATTAGATCCCTTCCCCCCCCCCCATATATTCCCTCTCCCACCATTTGCCACCCTTGGAAGCCTAACACAGTTTCCTTTGCCCTGTCATTCTCTACACACGTGTTTATTCTTTGTTGAAGATGCCAGATAAGCCCGAGTTTTAATCGCCTCTTTGAGCTACCCGTCCCTGGGTTTTCCCCATGTATACAGGAGATGTAGAGTGTTAACACAATTCTGTTTGCTTTTCTCTTGTTAATTTGTCACTTATTACAGAGCCCCAGCTGAGAACCTAGAAGGGTAGATGGAAGGAGGCACGATTATTTTCTTTCCCTACAAGCAGAGGTTCCCATGTGTGGTGTGCATCAGCCTCCCAGGGCGAGCTCAGAAAGAACGTAGAGGCTCAGGGTGATGACAGGTGGGGCCTGGGCATCTGTGTTTCTACCATGTTCCCCACCTGATGCCGCTGCCCACGGCTCTAGATAGAAGGTGTGACGGTTTCAGATAAAGTTTGTTGAAGCAACTATTCAGGTTACGATGGTTAGTCTCCATTCCGGCTGTGAATCACTCAGACCGGGAATTTGTGTGGCTGTATCTTTCAGGAAGTCGTGCATGAGGCAGCAAAGAAGTTTCTTGCGGCTGATGTTTGTTCAGGTGTCTTTAGCTTAACGTAACCCTAATGCCACCGGAGCGCACTTTGGATCCTTGCAACTGCATGGTTGACGAAGCCAAAACGTGTACTCTCTGGTCCCTTCCAGAAAGCCTTTGCGGACCCCGGGTTGAGCGCCTGCACTTTGGTCCCTGCCTCCGGGAGCTTGAATCTGTTCTCACCACTTTCAAGTGTACCTCTTTCTACGGCTCTGATTCTCCACGTACTGACGTGCGGATACGCACGGCACCAAGAATGATTGGGTTAAGAGGCGTAACATTAGGAAACACACAGAACAGTGCCAGGCACCTAGTGCGTACTCTGTGAGCGTTGTTTACAATGTCCTTCCCTGAAAAGCAAACCTTACTTTTGACACAGCCTAATACAATCATTTCCTCCCCTTTATTATTTGTGTTTCTGGGGCCTTATTTAAGACTTTCGACATCCATAGGTCACAAGGATTTTTCTCCCATATTTAAAAATGACCTTTATAGTCTTTTTTTTTTTTAAGTTTATTCATTTATTTTGAGATAGAGAGAGAAAGCGCAGGCGAGCGGCGAAGGGGCAGAGAGAAAGAGGGTGAGGGAGAATCCCAAGAAGACTCTGCCCTGCCAGCACATTGTGACTGATGTGCATTTATTGTTTTTCAGGGGATTCTGTGCCCAAGAAGCACACCAGGGTAACCCTAGGTCCTGAGAACCCTACCCGGCAGAAATCACCCAGCCCAGGAGCCTATAGGGCAGGCCACAGAAACCTTCTCACCTCTGAGGAGAGCTGCCTCCTTCTAGAAGACGTGCCTCACCTCCTCTTCCACCGTCAACCCTCTCCCACCTCTCCAGGTACCTTGAATGAACACCAGATGGATTCACCCCCAAATCCCCCACCCCCAGGGCAGAACTGGGCACACATCACCAATCTGGAAGAGATTGGTTGGCTGGGCGACTGCTGAAACCTACCAACTCGACCCTCATGTGGAATTCTTCAATCCTGTGGTTCTCAATCTTGGCTACATTTTAGAATCATCTAGAGAACTTTTCCAAATGCCTCATGCCCGGGTTTCGCTCCCAGAAATTGCGATTTGTTGCGTTATAAAACAAAAATTCAACTGAGTACCTTTGGAGATCTAATTGGTTTAAAAAGATTTTTTTTTTTTTTTTAGCATTTCTTCATTTTTTGAGAGGTGGAGAGAGACAGTATGAGCAGGGAAAAAGACAGAGAGAGAGAGAGGGAGACACAGAATCCGAAGCAGGCTCCAGGCTCTGAGCCGTCAGCCCAGAGCCCGACACGGGGCTCGAACTCATGAACCGTGAGATCGTGACCTGAGCCGAAGTCGGGCGCTTGAGCGACTGAGCCACCCAGGCGCCCCGAGGCTTGCTATTTAAAGGGTGCCCCAAAGAGCAGCCGCAGACCTAGTCTTCATGAATCAGACCCACATTCTAACAAGCCTGGTGATTGGTTTGCATATTAAAGGTTGAGAAGTCCTGGTGTAAGGGATTTTGAAGATTGAGAGAATGGATATTATAATTATACAAAGAATTATATGTCATGAGTATAACTGATGACAGAAAAGCTCTCTAAAGTCCTGAGACACGACGGAAGCCACTTTAGATTTCCTTCTACCATTTGCAACTACGTGGATGGAACGGGAGGGTATTATGCTAAGTGAAATTAGTCAGAGAAAGACTAATTAAATTAAAAAAAAAAAAAGATTTACTTCTAAGTCAGCATGACTGTATATAAACTTTGTTCAAACCAGAAGCCCGATTTATGGCCCGCCACACATGTATTGTGCAGCTGCTTTGTGAATGAGTGCCTGAAGGAAAACCATCTTGTCCTTTAAAAAAAAAAAAAAGTTTATTCATTTTCAGAGAGAGAGAGAGAGCGAGAGAGCGAGAGAGCATGAGCGGGTGAGGGGCAGAGAGAGAGGGAGAGAGAGAGAGAGAATCCTGAGCGGGCTCCACACGCAGCGTAGAGCCCAATGTGGGGCTCGATCTCACGACCTCGAAATCACGACCTCGAAATCGCGACCTGAGCTGTTATCAAGAGTCAAACGCTTAACCGACTGAGCCACCCAGGCACCCCATTTGAGATATCTATCAATGCTCCCACTCCCTGCATTCCTTTCTGATAAAACTTGTGATTCCCACCTATCTGCTAACCTATAATCTTTTGAGCTTTTTACAAGATGTAAAAAAAAGTACATAACCCTGTTCATTCTCTGAAACACGTTCTTCCCTCTGAAGACCGTGTTTCCCAGGCAGCTGTCCTAACTGGGGCTGGAATAAAATTCTCTTTCTTACTTTTAGAGATTCTAAATTTGTTCCTTGTACATCGACTAACAGAATCTGGTGTGTAACAGGCAATCAATCCTACGTATTCACTGAATGAATGAATGAATGAATGAATGAATGAATTCACTGAATGAATGAATGAATGAATGAATTCACTGAATGAATGAATGAATGAATGAATTCACTGAATGAATGAATGAATGACCCCTTGATTCAGATGTGATTCTTTCTACTTTACACCCGAGGAAACAAAGACTCGGGTGGCTATTAGGTCAGCTGGTCAAACGAGGAAAATGCTGGGGGTTCTGGGGGGAGGGGCTTCTCACCTTCATGTTCCCCCAGGGCAGAGAAATACATTTTGGTTAGAGGGACCCAGGAGGTCCAAACCTGAGGCTCCGCTGATAATATTTACATATCCCCCAAACTAACAGGCTCACCGCACATTCATCCACAAGTATTTACGAAACCTGCCTATGTGCTCGGTGCTGTGCAAGACAGAGAGGCACCCTCTTTAAAGCAGCTGACAGTGACCATTTAAAATCTGCAAAGAGGCGGTCACCTGGCTGGCTCAGCTGGTAGAGCGCGTGACGCTTGGTCTCCAGGTTTTGAGTTCAAGCCCCAGGTTGGGCCTAAAGCTTAGTAAACAAACAAACAAACAAACAAATAAATAAAATCCACCATGGGGGATAAGGTCTGAGGAGGGGAGGGAGACCAGATTGTACCATCAGGTGATTGGAGGAGGCTTCCCAAGAAGTAATGTATAAGGTACAATCTGAAGAGTGGAAGAAACTCTTAATTCCAAAAATTTATTTTGGAACAAGCAAACGAGATCGCTGGCTGTCCTTTTTTTTTTTTTTTTTTTGCTGACATGCTCAAAGCTTCGGGGGATTATCTAGTTTGATGCAGTTTAAAAGGTTCTTCTTTGCTGTGAAACTGTTTTATGGCTCTGTGGATTGTAGATAAAGTGCAGCTACGAAAATAACCCTTATCTATAGGTATGCAAATAAATCCAGTCCAGTGGAAGGACACCCTCCCCCCCCTCCCCCCGGGAGAAAGTCAATTTTACATCTGTTTGTAAATTCATTTCGACATTTCTTTACTCCATATGAATGTGTGGTTCCGCATCTTTTCCTTTGAACCAGCTGTGGCATCTGTCTAGTTCTCTCATTAATTAATGCACTAAATAAAATCTTTGATATATGTTCGTTTTATACCTGCACAAGAGTCGCGATTTTATCATCTCTTAACATTTATGGTTTAACAAGAGTGAGTGGAAGTCAGCCCGTGTTCCGGGCAGGGAGAGCAGCAGGTTCAAAGGCCCTGCTGCAGGGAGGGCAGCAGGTGGAATGGGGGGCGGGGTCTGGATGGGGCCCCTCCCCCCAGGGGACTCAGGGATGCGCCGGGACCCAGCCCCCGGCCTCATACTATGGGAAGCCAGTGGAGGGTCTTTTTTCTTCTTCTTCTTTTTTTTTTTTTTTTTTTTTAATTTATTTTTGAGACAGAGAGAGAGCATGAACGGGGGAGGGCCAGAGAGAGAGGGAGACACAGAATCCGAAGCAGGCTCCAGGCTCCGGGCTGTCAGCACAGAGCCCCACGCGGGGCTCGAACTCACGGACCGTGGGATCATGACCTGAGCGAAGTCGGACGCTCAACCGACTGAGCCACCCAGGCGCCCCCAAGTGGAGCATCTTAATCAGTGGAATAACTTGATCTGATTCACAGCGTGAGATCTTACCCCGCCGCCTGCAGGGCGGAGGATGGATTTTAGGAGCAAGGGGAGGACAAAAAGGATGCTCCTGGAGGCCAGTGCAGTAATCCAGGCAGGAGGGGACAGTTGCCTGGATTTAACATTGAGGGTTGGGAGGCAAGCAGGCTCTGTAAACAGCAAACAAGCGGGAATAGCACAGGCAGAAGTCTAAAAGGGGACACTGGCATCTGATGTCATTCATAGGATCATATATGCATATATACGTATATATGAATAGATACGTATACACACACACGTATATCTATGTATATACACACATATGTACATATATACACACATATCGTATTCACATATATATACACTCTTGGCCTGGGGACACAGCAGGGAACTCAGTAGAGCCTGTCTTCCTGACGCCTCCATGCTAGTGGTGGCAGTGAAGGAGGTGCCACAGAAACCCTGGAAAGAGCTCATTCTGAACAGGGATGTGAAGGCTAGAGGTTGAAGGTGCAAATTCTGCTGTGTGACCTCAGGAAGTTACTGAATTCTTTTTTTTTTTTAATAGGTCAATTTTTTTTTAATTTTATTTTTTTAATTGACATCCAAAGTGTTAGCGTGTAGTGCAACAATGATTTCAGGAGTAGATTCCTTAGTGCCCCTGACCCATTGAGCCCCTCCCGCCTCCCACGACCCCTCCCGGAACCCTCAGTTCGTTCTCCATATTTAGGAGTCTCTTCTGTTTGGCCCCCCTCCCTGTTTTTATATTATTTTTGCTTCCCTTCCCTTATGTGCATCTGTTTTGTCTCTTAAAGTCCTCATAGGAGTGAAGTCATATGACTTTTGTCTTTCTCTGACTGGCTAATTTCACTTAGCATAATACCCTCCAGTTCCATCCACATAGTTGCAAATGGCAAGATTTCATTCTTTTTGGTTGTCGAGTAATACTCCATTGTATCTATGTACCACATCTTCTTTATCCATTCATCTGTCGATGGGCATTTGGGCTCTTTCCATGCTTTGGCTATTGTTGATAGTGCTGCTCTAAACTTGGGGGTGAACATGTCCCTTTGAAACAGCACATCTGTATCCCTTGGATAAATGCCTAGTAGTTCAATTGCTGGGTCGTAGGGTAGTTCTATCTTTAATTTTTTGAGGAACCTCCATACTGTTTTCCAGAGTGGCTGCACCGGCAAATCTTTTTTTAATGTTTGTTTATTTTAGAGAAAAACAGAGCATGAGTGGGGGAGGGGCAGAGAGAGAGGGAGACCCAGAATCCGAAGCAGGCTCCAGGCTCCGAGCTGTCCGCACAGAGCCCGACGTGGGGCTCGAACCCATGAACAAGGAGATCATGACCTGAGCCGAAGTCGGATGCTTAACCGACTGAGCCACCCAGGCACCCCAGGAAGTTACTAAGTTCTTCCGGGATGGTTTCCTTAGCTCTAAAATGGAGCTGATTGAAGAGTGCTTTCCTCAAAGGGTTGACTGACTGAATGAAATAAAAGATTCTTCTGCCCTCAGTGAAGGGCAGCTATTTCCCAAAGGCTAAGAAATGCATTGGGCACATACAAATCACTGTAATAACATAAATAATACCCATCTGCATTGGTACAGCGCCTCAAATTTTTTTGGACCTTACGTATAGAGCTGAGACGCAAAGTAAGGGTCTGTATTCGTTTCTTGTGGCCGGCTGTAGCAAGTTACCGAAAGCTTGGTGGCCGAAAACAACAGACATTTACTCTCTCGCCGTTCTGGAAAAGTCTGAAATCAGGATGCTGGCAGGGTGGGCTCCTTTTGGAGGCTCTGAAGGAGAAGCTGTTTCACGCTTCTGGTGGCTGCTGGCAATCCTTGACATTTCTTGGCTAATCTGTGTCTCTCTTCGCATGGCCCTCCCCTCTGTATTTCTCCTTCCCTTAGTTTTTCTTATAAAGATACCCATCAGGGGCATCCGGGTGGCTCAGGCGGTTAAGTGTCCAACTCTTGGTTTCGGCTCAGGTCATGATCTCACAGTTTCGTGAGTTTGAGCCCTGCCTCGGGCTCTGTTCTGGCAGTGCGGAGCCTGCTTGGGATTCTGTCTCTCCCTCGCCACCCACCCCCCCCCCCCGCCCCACCAAATTATGCTGTCTCTGTCTCTCTCAAAATAAATAAACTTGAAAAAAAAAAGATACTAGTCATTGGGTTTAGGGCCCATCCTAATTCAGGATGATCTAATCTCAAGATCCTTGATTCAAAGAATCCTTTGCAAAGGACTTTTTCCTAAATGAGGCCGCATTGACAGGTGGACATATCTTCTGAGAAACACCTTCAATCCACTACAAGATCCATATGTATTTATTTTCTCCTGTCGTGAACCAATTTCTCCAACCCTTCTGCTACATAATCCATGCTTTCATCCTGGTTTGGGATGTCACTTTTTTCATGTATCGAGTTTCCGTGTGTACCCAGCCTATGTCTAGGGTTCTACATTCCATTCCATTCATCTGCCTGTTTTTCTGTGCCTGTGTCACTAGCGCATTGTTTTTCCTGTTGTGCTTTGGTTATATGTCTTAATATTTGGTCAAGTAAATCCCCATCTTGGCTTCATTTTTTCAAAAAGCCCTAACTTTTCAAGGACCTCGATTTTCTTTTCTTTATGTTTATTTACTTCTGAGAGCACAAAAGACAGAGCACGAGCTGGGGAGACCAGGGAGAGAAGGAGACACAGAATCCGAAGCAGGCTCCCGACTCTGAGCCGTCAGCACAGAGCCGGACGTGGGGCTCGAACCCATGGACCGCGAGATCATGACCTGAGCCAAAGTCAGATGCTTAAACAACTGAGTCACCCAGGCACGCCCAGGACTTTGATTTTCTATATACATCTTAGAATCTGTTTCTGAGTAGCCCCTGCCACAATCCCTTGGGATTTTGGTTGGGATCCCAATGACTGCATGGATTAATTTGGAGACAAACTGACATTTTTTAAGACATTAGGTCCGCCGATCCACGAGCTGACTACATCACTCCATTTATCACGGTCTTCTTTTTATATCCTTTGATAGAATATGAAAGTTGTCTCCAAGGAGGTCTTATACACTCTGGTAGGGTCATTAAAGAAGGAAGAACACTCTACAATTTACAAATGGCCCAATTGTATATATCCCCTCTCCCTAGAGGCCTATCGTCTAATTTTTACGAAAAAGGAAACTGAGGCTAAGAAAGGTAAAGGAGCCTCCCCAGAGACACACAGTGGTGATAGAGCTGAGACCAGGTCCCCCAGCCTGAACACCTGGAGGCCATCTTGCTTGTCCTGCTGTTCTGGAACCTGGTGCTAACGGGCACCTCGGTGGCCCCAAAGCCACGGCCTCTTTCTCGCCCACTGGCGTCCTTGTCCCCAAACACGAGGCACAGGCTGATGGAGGCCGGTGGGAGCCTGCTCCGGGCGGCTGGGTCAGGGCCAGGGATGGGGATGGCTGGAAGGATGGCAGTGACCTCATCCAGGTCTTTGGACTCTGCCCAGGACAGCCTGGCCCACCCTAGAGGTTGGGCCCAGCATGGCCCGGCCTACCCGCCCCACGGCCACCCACAGCCTGTCTAGGCAGCAGACCAGCAGGGACATGGCCACCTGCGGCAGCACGGCTCGTAGCGGCTGCTCCAAGGCCTTGTCATTCTCTTGGTGGAGGCTGGCCGGGCTGTAGGAGGCCCGCTGGGCCATGGAGAGTAGGACCAGGCTGGACTCCCACTTGAAGTGTCACAAGAGCCATGGGATGTGGTGGTAGGCTCCGTGCATCAGGATGGTGAGCTGCTGGGGGCCCCAGCCCCAGGCCATGGTCAGTGGCTGCCACAAGGCCCGTTGGATAGGCAGTGGCAACTTTATGCACAGCTTCCTGGCCTCACCCCCGGCCCACCTGCCGGCTACTGCAGCACAGGACACAGAGGCCCAGTAGATGGGCTGAGAGGCAGTGGGAGGCCATGTTTGCTACGGTCACCTGCAGCCCCAGCAGGGGGGCATAGAACTTCACCAGGCCTGCACCACACAGGGGAAGGGGCAGGAAATGCCACGCCCCCATGGCCAGCCGGCTCCCGTTCTGTGGGGCATCATCCTGACGGCCGGTGGTGGAGGAGCGGGGACGTGGGGCCTCCATGGCCCAGAGCCTCTGTGCCCAGGCTCCTGCCTCGGGGACATCGAGCGGTGCTCATGCCACAAGCTCACATTAACTGACCCTCTGGCTCAAATACCGTCTCATCTGGGCCTGGTGGTTTTGCAACAATCAGTGACAGCACAAACGATCGGGGTGTGAGCTCATGTCAAAGAGGGGGCATTATTGCTTCAAGGGGACAAGGGAGGGAGCCTTTGAAAGTAAAACTGTGACGTTCTAGTTTGGTTCCCTGTGTTCATGCCCTCATCTGACAGATGTGGCCCAGACCTCTGTGCGAGGCCCTGTACTGGGTGCTGAGAACGTGGGAACAGGATATGGTCTCTGCCTACAGGAAACTTCCGGTCCGGTGAGAGAGATGGACGTTGAAACATCATGTGATCCCTGTTTGGCTCCTGCTTAGGTCCTCCTGACCTGCCACTACGGTTAGTCCACACCTAGAGCTTTACCTGGCCATACAGAACATCTGCCCGTTAGGTATTTGAGCAAAGCCTGAGACCTTTCTCTGCTGCTTATCAGAAGTTCCATTTTAAAAAACAGTAGCGATGGAAGGCCATTTGTAAATAACATCATCCATTTCTTTTCAGACTCTGGATTTTATTTATTTATTTGTTTGTTTGTTTAGAGCCTGCGTGGGAGGGGGGGTAGATAGAAAAGGAGAGAGAGAGAGAATCCCAAGCAGGTTCCGCACTGCCAGCACAGAGCCCGACGTGGGGCTTGAACCCACGAAATGTGAGATCACGACCTGAGCCGAAATCAAGAGTCAGATGCTCAACCAACTGAGCCACCCAGATGCGCTTGGGTTTGTTGTTGTTGTTGTTTTAAGTAGGCGTCACACCCCATGTGGGGCTCAAACTCACAACCCTGAGATCAAGAGTCTCATGCTCTATCCACTGAGCGAGCCGGGTGCCCCACCAGGCTCTGGATTGTATCTTTGGATGAAACTAGCAATGTGGGATCAGGTAACCCAACCCCTTTGTTCCGGCCTCTCGTAAAGCGCTCATACGGATCGTACTGGTGTGTTACCTTGAATTCATTGGTCTGCGCTGTGTGTACATAGCCACTGTGAGTTCACTGTGGGAGGACGCTCGGGGCATTACCGACTACATCCCATGCTGGCCCTTCAGCCAAACATTTCTCTGTCTCCCCAGAGAAATTTCTTTCAAGCCTTATTTTAGGCACAGCGGACTCCTTCTACTTACCGGTTTGTTTTCATCATGCGGATATTGTGAAATGTGCTCCTAATCATATTTCTCTTTCTTATGTGGCTGCACAGAGGCTCGGAACCAAATGGAAGGAAGACTCGGGCACAGACACAGAGTTCTATGATGCGTGTTTTGCGTGTGATCCCTTTCTGGCTTCATTTTCTTTCCCTTCCCTCATTTGCTTACCTTTTTCTTGTTGAGCTGCACACGTTCTGGTATGTAACCTCAGACACGTTCTTGGAAGGAGAAAGGATACGCTTAACCCTATAAAAGAATCCCAAACCTACAAATCTTGCCCTTGTAAAAGTCGTATTTACCCAATATTCCGTAATGGATACCGTGATCCTTGCCCTCGTGTCTTCCTTACTTCATCCCACCTCCAATGACTCATGCCAATCGTTTCCAGATCTTGTCCATCCTAACCATCTCCTGATTTGGCTCCTTTATGTTTACCTTACAGGTCACACTGGTCACGTCACCCAGGCCACCCACCTTGACGGGTACTTTAACACTTTTAGCGCATCCCGCTGCCCTCAGGATGAAGTGTCCTTAGATTCTAGGCTGGGATTTGAACTCTGTCTTCCTAAGCTTGTCTCCTGCCACTGTCCCCTACTCTCTGGACCATATCAAACCACAAGCAGTCCGTGAGCAGATCTTTTATTCTCTGTGCTTTTGTACACATTGTTCCCTCTGCCTGGACAGCTGCCTTTTGGCCTGACAAATAAAAATCCTTTGCGGCCCAATTCAAATAACATCGCCTCAGCAGAAGCCCACGACCTGGGGGGAGGGGGGAGGGATTCACCAGTCCTCTCTTGTATTCCAATCATATTTTGCACAGGCCTCTGGTGCAGTTATGATGTCGGCAAACTGGTTTCTCCCAGGGCAGGTGCTTCATGTCTGCTTGATTTCTATGTTGCAGAGCTGAGCACAAGGCTAGGCAGAGCAGGCTTGGCACAGCACACATTTGTTAAATAAATGAACGAATCCCTCATTTGACAGATGGGGAACCTGAGGCCCAAGACAATAACCCAGTGAGCTGTATGCACAAATGGAATGACAGAAGTCTCTTGATGCTCTCTTTTCTCCCTTGATGGTAAGGAAGGAATTCCTTTTAGGGAGAATAGTTTGTCTAGGACCTTTAGTGACATTGTCAAACCTTTTTAAACTCTCTTCGCCATTTTAACTTTTCAAAAATGTTTATTTTTGAGAGAGGCAGAGCATGAGCAGGGGAGGGGCAGAGAGAGAAGGAGTCACAGAATCCAAGGCAGGCTCCAGGGTCTGAGCTGTCAGCACAGAGCCCAAGGCGGGGCTTGAACTCACGAGCCTTGAGATCATGACCTGAGCCAAAGTCAGACACTTAGCCGACTGAGCCACCCAGGTGCCCCCAGTAAATATTTCTTATTGAGTGAATGATTTGGGGGCCCAGAGCTCTTTCCAGTGAGGGGGTTACTGGACACCAAGTCTGATGCTGTGAAAACCGAAGCTGGAGTCAGACTTGAGCCCTGTCCTTCATTGATTGTGTGACTTTTGTCAAATTATTTCCTCTTGGCCTGAAACTTTGTTTGCTCTATAGGAGGGGACAGACAATATGGGTCATAGTCTTTCGTTTGCAATTCTGAAATTAAAAACAGAAGCCACTGGATAGCAAAAACCAAACCGACGAATTTTTTAGGCAGCCAAAGTCAGCCTTGAACCGATGTGAAGCCGTTTATATTTATCCCACTCCATAAGAAGGTATCTATATCTGTATCTATATTTTTACAGAATTAATGTGTCTCATTAAAGAGTTTGGGGAGGATTACATAAGTATGTGCACCATATTGCATGATTTATTTAAAACATGAAAAATGCTGAGTTTGGAAACACATCTGGCCCCAAAGATTTCCCAGAAGGGAAATCTTATTTCCAGTGAGGGAAATCGGCGCCGCCCCCACCCCCGACCCCCCAAGGGATGGTGTGAAGATGAAATGTTTTTTTAACCAATGGTGTGAGCGTGCAATGGCCAGGTCCGGAATCAAGTAACAGGACCGGGTGGGATGGAGGTGCAAGGTGACGTATGGGAGACAGTGTGTGTGTGTCCTCCCCCAGCAAAAAGGGTGTATCAGGCCTTGGAGGGGGCAGCCTCGGGAGTTAATGCTTAATCCCCAGGAAACAACAGGGAGCCACGGGAAGTAACAAGATAACATGTGATTCTTTTTTTTTATTTAAAAAAAATTTTTTTTCAACGTTTTTTATTTATTTTTGGGACAGAGAGAGACAGAGCATGAACGGGGGAGGGTCAGAGAGAGAGGGAGACACAGAATCGGAAACAGGCTCCAGGCTCCGAGCCATCAGCCCAGAGCCTGACGCGGGGCTCGAACTCACGGACCGCGAGATCGTCGCGGGGCTCGAACTCACGGACCGCGAGATCGTGACCTGGCTGAAGTCGGACGCTTAACCTTAACCGACTGCGCCACCCAGGCGCCCCTTTAACATGTGATTCTTAAAAAGATTTCGAGAGGCAAGCCTGGAAGCAGGGGGAGCAATAGGAAGCTCGTGGGTCACCGTGGGTGGGGGGAGGTAGGCGGAGATCAGCAAGGGCTCCTGAGGCTGGAAGGGCGAGTCAGGGAGGTTGGGCAGCTGGACCCGAGACCGCAGGTCGTGAGGCGGTTTTGTCGCCTCACTGACCATCAGAAGCGAGCGCGGGCCACAGCACCTGGACACCCGGAGTCATGGCCCAGACGGGGCTTGAGGGACGGGTGTCCGAAATCAGAAAGCAGTAAAGGCAAGTTGGTGTCGCGGAAGCAGCTCTGGGTTGGGAGTCAGGCAGCCCGGTTTTCGGTCTTTTCTCTCCAACTCTGAACGGGTGGGAGCGGGGCAACGCGTCCCAAGTCGGTTGCCCGCCAAACGGCCAACACCGCGGATCCGCCGTGTGGGACGGAAAGGGGATGTCACGTGTGAAGGCGCTTTGGCGCTGAAACCCACAGCTGGGTTATTCAATCCTGGAGGGGACGGCATTTCACATGAAAAAAAAAAACCCAAAAAACCAGACGTGGCCATTTAGCTTCAGCGTAACGGCGTGTGTCATCCAACTTGGCAGCTACCTAGCGCTGAACGGTCGTTGCGCCCAATTCTCTGCCAACGTTTCCCTGGCGCTTCGCTAAGTTTGAACCCAGTCGCTCGCCGTATAGTCTCTAATCCCCGCCCCCGAAACGGACGTCCAGCTCAGAACGAACTCTGGGCGAGGACGAGCGTGCGTGGAAAGGGCGCCCCGTGCCCGCCCCACGACCCGGCGTCCGCCGCGGGCGCGCGCTCGCACGCCGGAAGGGGCGGAGCCAGGCGGGGCTTTATAAATGGCTCGCCGGCAGAGCCCCGACCTCTACCGGCAGCATTCGGCGGCGGGATGGTATGTGTTATCATGGCGCTCCCCTCTTTGTTGGCGCGGCGGCACGACTCCATCCGCGGCGCATCGCCGCCATCCCAACTCGGCGGGCGCCGGGGGCCTGCTCGACGAGCATGGGGGACTCGGCGACATCCCCAACCAGGCCTATTTCTGGAAAGACCCGAGGCCTGTGCTTGACCTGGGGCCCGCCAGGCGGCTGGCGAAAGCCCTTGGGCCTGGCTCCGGTTTGGAGGCCCCGAGCCCGAAAATTCTCAAGTGCCAGATAATTTGCCGGATCTCGCCCTTCCCGATTTAGTGTTAATCCGGTTTAGCGTCTGAGCACGTAGGCCAGGAGGCTTCTTGAGTGGGGTCGCCAGGCACTGCTCGTGCTAACCTGGGAGGTGCAGAAATCCAAGTAGCGCGCGGGAGGGGAGCCTGGGGTAGGGGTGCCGAGGCCTCGGGCTGAAATGGGTGGGACGGTTCGTACAACCGTAAGGCCTCTGGAGTTCCGAGGAACCACAGATGATGAACTTATTGACGGGCGGACAGAGACTCTGTGCTGATTGTCATGTTCTGATTTGGCTCTGTCGGGTTCTGGTGGCCTCTACGTGTTATCAGTCCGGCCTGGGGAACCTGTAGTGCCAGCCGCTTGTCCCAGAAGTCTCTTCGTGGTCAAACTGTTGCGGACTCGACCATAAAGCCACCTGTGAAGTGATTTTAATGACCCCCCCCCCCCCCACCTTGTGTGTCTTAGTCCTGTTAAGAGAAGAAAGTACGTTTGCTTGGGTTACGAAATGAGGTTTCGAGACAAAGCTAGAACTCGTTTAGGATGTGTGGCCCTCTAAGCAAGTGAACCCAGCCCCGCATATTAGCATGTTTATTCATGGGGTTGCTGGTGTGGACTCAGCGTTCAACTGAGGCATGCTGGGCGTCAGAAGTGAGCTACTTAGATGAGCCAGAGTGCTAACGTGGATTGTTTCCTCCTAGTCTCACAGGAAGTTCTCCGCTCCCAGGCATGGGTCCCTGGGCTTCTTGCCTCGGAAACGCAGCAGCCGACACCGTGGGAAGGTGAAGAGCTTCCCCAAGGATGACTCTTCAAAGCCCGTCCACCTCACCGCCTTCTTGGGCTACAAGGCCGGCATGACTCACATCGTGCGGGAGGTCGACAGGCCAGGATCCAGTAAGTACAGGCTGCATCCTCGGAGCTGGTGGGGGGTGGTGGTTAGGAGCCGAGGATGGGGACGGACTGGAGTTGGGGCAGACCCTCTCTTGATGGGATCGGTGTTTCAGGCTGTAGATGGCTGGCATTGCTGTAGGTGGAGGGATGTGTTGAAGCCCGGGAACTTTAACGTAAGTTTTAAAAGCACAGCATAGGAGTATGCCAATTTGGGAGATCGTCCCTGTGAGCCTTAACTCTAAAAGCCTGAATACTGCCCGTGTCCCTGGTTGTGAAGAAAAATCGCACTGCCTTAGAGTCCTGATACTTTTTTGAGTTAGAAACACAAAACGCACGCGGGAAGTTGGCCCCTGGGAGTCCAGGTTGCCGATAAGGGCCCCACTTCTGCAAACTTCCTGGTTACCTCGAGCACGTTGCGTTCTTTAATTGAAGTGGGCACTTGGAGACGCAGCGTCATAATCCGTCGGCGACTCTGGCTGTCCCCCTCCCGTCTGACCGCCCTCTCTTCCACAGAGGTGAACAAGAAGGAGGTCGTGGAGGCTGTGACCATTGTGGAGACCCCGCCCATGGTGGTTGTGGGCGTCGTGGGCTACGTGGAAACCCCTCGAGGCCTTCGTACCTTTAAGACCATCTTCGCTGAGCACATCAGTGATGAGTGCAAAAGGCGCTTCTATAAGAACTGGTAAGGGACAGGGACGAGGAGGCTATGCACTCTGTGGGTCAGGGGCCCTGTGTGGGTCTTCTCTCTAGCAGGGGAGGAACTAGAACTGCTCTGGCGTCCGGTTTAGTTGGTGTCCTGAGCAGAACAGTTTCTGGGGACAGACCTTGAGCAGCACCTCTAGACCTTCCCGTTCAGCTTAGTGGGTGTTGACTGAGAACTCAGTAGTTCTCGTGTTCTTTTGGTTGCTGGGAAGTATGGAGAGTAGGGCTAGAAACTGAGATAGTGCCTAACTCCCCCAGTCCTCCGTCTGGGAGTGTGGTCGGGTTAATAATGGCTAAGTCGGAGCAAGAATTAGTGAGTATTTGAATGTTTGTGACTTGTATTAACTTTGTGGACCTCTGCTCAGCTCCGCTCGGCTCTGCCCGATGAGCTCCATCCAGGCTCCGCTTGCCGGTGGAAAAGGCTCCTTAGAAGCCGGCAATGAGCCCCGTCCCTATGTGGTGCCAGTGTGCCTTCCGCTCACCCCTTGGAGGAGTGATGAAGGCCTGCGCCCCGCCCCCTCCCCAACTCTGCTCTGCTCCTGAAGGCATAAGTCCAAGAAGAAGGCCTTCACCAAGTACTGCAAGAAGTGGCAGGATGACGATGGCAAGAAGCAACTAGAGAAGGACTTCGGCAGCATGAAGAAGTACTGCCAGGTCATCCGCGTCATCGCCCACACTCAGGTGAGCACTCGGCAGGACGCACAAGAGGGGGACTGCGCCAGCGCTTCCTGTCTAGGGAGACGGAGTCCTACTTGAACCGAGCCCCCCCTAGTTCTCTTCTGAGTTGATTTCTCACCTCAAACGGACCGTGTAGGGATTTTGGAGGGATGGTAAGATTGGTTCCAGTTCCTTAAACGTGTCTGGATGGATGGGCCAGCGAGCAGCCTGGGGATTGCTTGAAGTGATGCAGCAACACGGTGCGGCACCTGCCCTGGATTTCCGAGGCCAGGCAAAGTCTAAACCTGAGAAGGCAGCCCGGTTCCTCCAGGCCTAAGGGTTGGCTTTTCTGTCGCCAACAGAGGGCGCTGTGTCTCCAGGCTTTTTATTTGGGAAACCGTGTCCCATTTTAGGAAAAGTGGTGGAAGGAACTAGTGATTGTTTGACATTGTGAAATGCTTGACTGAAAATAGTAGTAGGTCACTGGCTGTTTGCGCTTCAAATCTGACTTGCCGTGACCCTTTGGCTGTAGAATGACTACGTCCTCTGCAGTTTGCTTGAGTTATTATTCTGGGTATACACCCCCGATTGTTAAATTGTTCAGTTTCAGTATGGTTAAGATGACCATATTGGTTTAGATTTGTAGTGTGTGTCCGTTACTGAAGAGAGTTCCATAGGACAGCACTGGGCCACGCTTAATGAAACGCTTTAGGTTTGAATTCTTTTTTTCCCTAAAGTTTGCAGCTTCTCTCTTGACCGAGGTGCTATTTCCATTCTCCCACAATGTGAGTGGCTTGTTGACGGTCAGTAGAGCCAAGATAGATGGCCAGGGTAAACGAGGGGCAGTACGCCAAAGGAAGCCACCAGAAAGCATGATGATCAGGAACGTAGGGCTAGTTGGTCCCAGGATCTGGTTAGGTCTGCTTGTGTTGGCGTGGCCCATGTGTATTAAGGATCAGTCCATCCTGATGGTGAACTCCGGCATCAGAATTGAAAAGGGGAACGGTACCCAGTAGGGATTTTAATACAGGAAGGAGCCTTTTCGTTTTTGCCAGTGGAGAAACGTGCGGTTCAAGGTGGCCAGACTGTTCTGCCACTGGAGGAGAGCTTGAAGCTCAGGTGTCTGAGCCGTATCGATTCCCTCCTAGATGCGCCTGCTCCCTCTACGCCAGAAGAAGGCCCACCTCATGGAGATCCAGGTGAACGGAGGCACGGTGGCCGAGAAGCTGGACTGGGCCCGTGAGAGGCTGGAGCAGCAGGTGCCTGTGAATCAGGTGTTTGGGCAGGACGAGATGATCGATGTCATCGGCGTCACCAAGGGCAAAGGCTACAAAGGTGAGCTCTGCGGTGGCCCGAGTGGTGGTTAGATGCGGTTTCGGGTCCAGATCTTTGGCGACGAGGCCCTGGAAGGAGTGCTGGGCACGTCCCACGAGTAAGATGGCAGAAACTTTCCTCCCTGCCTGTCTCTGGGAATAGCCCTGTGGTCAAGTGGCAGGGAGGTAGGAGGACTGGGGGCGATCTGGCCATACATCTGAACCCTTACATTTGGAGCTCGCTGCAGAAGGCGGAGGGGACTCAGAAATTGGGTCAGCCTCTGACGGTGTAGAACTTGGTGGATGCCGTGAAGTGCACGTGCTCCCATTCTAGTGCACGGCCGGTTCTCCGAGGCCTCTTGAGTTGAGAACGGGTTTACGTCTTGGCAGGTGATCCACTGGAGCGAATAAGAGGGCTTAGAGGGTCACGTGTATGTTCAGCCTTCCTGTCCCTCGCTCACCTAGTCCGTGTGGGTGTTGACTGTCCATACTCAGGTGTCGAGTGAACTCAGATTGGGCACTCAGTGGGAAAGGGCCAATGGCAGGCGTTCTCGACACCCCGGTAACAAGCTTGTGTCTGTTCTAGGGGTCACCAGCCGCTGGCACACGAAGAAGCTACCCCGCAAAACCCACCGAGGGCTGCGCAAGGTGGCCTGTATTGGGGCCTGGCATCCTGCCCGAGTGGCCTTTTCTGTGGCTCGGGCCGGGCAGAAAGGCTACCATCACCGCACTGAGATCAACAAGAAGGTGAGGTGCCAGGGGGGTTCGTATGGAGACTTTAAACCTGGGGAGAGACGAGCCCAGTGTTGGGAGTGCAGTTTCCACTTCCTGTTAGCACTGCTCCGTTGTGCGGGAGCTTCCGGACTGCACTTGGATTGGAGTTGCTCCCATTGTCTGATGGGGAACGGTTTTGGCTCGTGGACATCAGTGGTTTACAAGGTGCCATCGAAGGTGGTTCTGGTGCAGCTGACCCTTCGGGTGACCAAAGATGAGAGCCACGTCTGGCCTTTCCTTTGCCTTTGAGGTTTTGCGGGGGCCACTGTCTCCAACACGCGGCGGTATCTTTAGGCCCAGCCGGCCTTTCTTTCTGCTCCTAGCCTGGGGTGCCCCATCACTAGGACTGAGGTGATAGCTGCTTTCCTGGAGTCTGTCTCTCCTTTTAAGTTTCTCCGGTCCATCCCTTATGTAGATCTACAAGATTGGCCAGGGCTACCTCATCAAGGATGGCAAGCTGATCAAGAACAATGCTTCCACTGATTATGATTTGTCTGACAAGAGCATCAACCCTCTGGTGAGTAATGAGAACTGTTTTCTCAAAGCCTCAAGTCCTGGCTCCGGCGGGGATTTCCTTCTCATTCTTTGTGAATCTGCGCCAGACCTCACCTGTGGGGTGGGACCCTGGTGCTCTTGTGTCCTGGCTGACTCACCGAGGCTGTGTTTTCAGTCTGTTAACTGGTCTCCTACAGACCGTATCCAGCCGTCTGTTCTTGTAAATGGCACGTCTTCAATGCCCTGGTCGGGGCTGGCTGGTGAGAAGTGGGATCTCAGACCCAGCTGTTCAGTGATGAGGCTCTGGAATGAGCGCTGGGCACAGCGCCCGAGTCCAACTGCGGAAACGTTCCTTGCTGCCTTCCTTCTGAGAACAGCCCTGTGGTCGGCAGGTGGCAGGGGAGCACCTGAATCTGAAGGAGTCCTGTGTGTTGTCTGATCAGTCTCTAGCCTTACACTTGCTCTGTCCTGATCTGATGGCCTTGCTCTTTCCAGGGTGGCTTTGTCCACTATGGTGAAGTGACCAATGACTTTGTCATGCTGAAAGGCTGTGTGGTGGGAACCAAGAAGCGAGTGCTGACTCTTCGCAAGGTGAGGCTGGCGGCCCTTCCTGGTGGTCGGGGTGTAGGCGGGGCTTGGGCCTCCAGTGGAGGAGTCGATAGGGGACACAGGGCCACACTTCGTTGAGGGGAGTTCAAAGAAATGGGGGTCAGGGCTTGGCCTTCCCTTGAACATGAGCTTTGAAGTTCTGGGAGGAGGAATTTCAGTCTGGCCTGGCCCAGCTGTCTGCTTCTGTTTTCATGTGTTTCCTACATCGTTCTGGTGTCCAGGGGGAGATCCTTGGGTAAGACCAGCTATAGTAGAGGTGGTGTGGGAAGGGGGTTCCTCTTGGCTCTGGAGGGGCTGTGATTGAGACTGGTGATCCTCTGCCCTCGCAGATGAGGGGCCTGTGAACTGTAACTGACCTTTCCCTCTTGGCCCACAGTCCTTGCTGGTGCAGACCAAGCGGCGGGCCCTGGAGAAGATTGACCTTAAATTCATCGACACCACCTCCAAGTTTGGCCATGGCCGATTCCAGACCGTGGAGGAGAAGAAAGCGTTCATGGTGAGCACCCGGACCCTGCTGCCCTTGGCTGGGGCTGGGATGGTTCCCCGGGGATGTCTCCCGTCAGCCTGCCCAGCTGCACTGGCTCCTGGGGGTCCTGAGCTTGTGCCAGTGCAGGATCTCTGGTTCCATAGGTGGGGGTATTCGTGCCCAGCTTCTTTCCTCCCCCTCTAACCTTGCCCCCTGCGCCTCTCCACAGGGACCACTTAAGAAAGACCGAATTGCAAAGGAAGAAGGAGCTTAACGTCAGGAGCAGATTGCGCAGCTGGTGGGATCTCAATAAAACTAGTTTTCCAGTGACCCTCTGCCTCTGGTTTTGCTTCCCAGTCTGGCCGCTCCACTGTGGCCACAGGAGGGTTCTTGTGCTTTCTGAGAGTTGTTGCCCTTGGCTCCTTAGCAAAATGTCATGTTTTTTGCCCTACCATTTTATCTGGTCCCCTGCCTGGAGCAGGTGGGGCTTGTTGGGAGCTAGAAGCGGAGCCCAGGTCTGCCCCTGAATTGTTGAAACTGGCCTGGGGCGGCAGGCTTTGTGCAAATGTGTCCTGTCACCCGGTGAGGCTCTGCTGTAGAGGGTGATTGTGTTTGCACAGCTTGGGTGGTAACACCGCGCACAGGGAGGGAGGCAGTGAGGATTTCGTGTTCCCCGTTGGCTTTGGAGTTCTGGTGGGCATGGCAGGGCCAACCCTGGCTTTGAGTGTAAGAATAAGTAATTTAGTTAACTAATCCACATGGGATACATGGGATTGGATTCCAGTTGGGGCTTGTTGAGGTTCTTTTCTAACCAGCCGGGTTTTGACACTGCGGGGGGTGGGTACCCCGCACTGAAACTGGTAGAACATGGGAATGTACCCTGAGGAAGGTTCTGGTTAGTTGCTCCCTCAGCTTTGTTTTCCAAGGTTGAGGACGTGGGCGTGCAGAGGTGAAATGCTGCCCGGCTGGGAAGCCATTGGGACCCTTCATTGGCCTAGGATGGTTCAGCCTCTACCCTGTGTTATCTGTTCTCCAGCCTTGGGATCCCCACAGTGGTGGGCAGTGGTGTGGCTGCTCTAATCTCTGATTTCTGACCCCCGTGAGTTCTGGCACAGCTGGCAGTCCAGAGGTGTGTCCCGGGGAGGTGTCACCGCCCCCCTCCCCCTTGAGGCCTGTCCGTTGTGCTGGTCCCCACACAACCTTGGGCTGTTGGCCTCCTGACTCCAGCTGAGGGCCGACACTGTGGCTGGAGCAGCTTTGGGTGGTCCTTGTCCAGCTGTTTAGCAACTTGCAGGCTGTCCCCCCTGGCTTCTGGCACCTCCTGAGAACGGGTAGTGCTGGCCCAGGACAGACTGATGGCACGTGTGTGGTGCAGGGCCAGGTAAATTAGAGGGGGCCCAAGTTGTCCCTCTGGTTCCCAGTTAGCATGATGCCCGCATAGTGGATGAGGCTGAGAAGAGCTCTAAGCACAGGGCCCTCCCGTCATGTCCTCTGCCTGGCAACTCTGGAGCCCCTTGTGAACCCCAGGGGCATGGCCTCGAAGCCGCTGGCTGATTGAAGACAGATGCCGGAGCACCGCCCACCGTGGGTCCTCAGGATCCTGGTTCTGGAGCTGCACTTCTGGCCAGAACCGCCAGGGGGGGCAGTGGGCAGCACCCTGCTGGACCGGCCCCTTGAGGCCCTGCGGGAGGGCCCCAGGGCTCGTCCCAAGACAGCGTCGCCTCTCCCTACCAGGGCTTCCTGACCAGGGTGCCCCTTGAGGCCCTGCGGGAGGGCCCCAGGGCTCGTCCCAAGACGACCAGGGTGCCCCAGTCTCGGGAGTCAAGCCCACAGCCGGAAGGGGTGAGGACCTGGTCCAAGGCCACTAGTCCCCTCGGGCAGAGTCGATGTCCCAACCCAGTCAGGTTCTGGAGAGGATGGTGAGCTGGGCAGGACCACCCCCTCTTTCCCTTGGCCTTGTAGCCTTCGGGCCTCCCCACCACCCTTAGGCCAGCCCTGGGGCCCGGCTGCCCACCCAGCCCAGGTAGGGAAGGTTTTGCTGGTCTGTCTGAGATGTCCTGGCTGGGCCTTGTTCCCCTGTCCCCAGGGCTCTGCCCACTCGGAATGGCCAGGATGACCGGATGTGGGTCCAGAACAAAGGCTCAGCTCCTAAGGGCAGAAAAGTATCCTGTGTGCTCCTAGCCCGAGGACATGCGCACAAGCATCCAGCACCTTGCATACATCTCCAGGTGACATGCTGTCGCCTTATCCTTCTGTGTCCCCACACACATGACACGGGCACAGAAAGCCCTTTGCGGGGGCAGGCTTACTCGACAGGGGCTGAGTGAGCCCTTGGCTGTTGACCATACCCTCGTGTCCCCATTCTCTTTGTTCCTGTCCTGGCCCTGGCCAGTGAGTGACCTTGAGCACATCCCAGAGCAGTTCCAAGCCCCCACCTCATCTGCTGGTGACTCACGATCTCAGCGGTTGTTAGGGGGACCAAATGGCAAAGAGTGTCCCAGTGGGTGCACGGAACAGCTGGGGCTTTTAGGGTGAATAATAAGGGTCTCTGGGGCAGGGGGCAGCGGGAAGGGCCGGCCACACGTGTGTGGGGTCAGCTTCACTCCAATCCAGAGAACCTCCAGGCGCTGGGGGAGCAGTGGGGAACTGAAAGTCCCTGCTCAAGCTGATCTGGTGGGTGTGCAGACGGTAGACACAAGTAAACAAGACAGTTTTAGGAGAGATGAATGCCCGTGAAGAAATAAAACAGGCCCCTGGGCTACACGGGTGTGGGGAGGACGCTCTGAGACAGGGCGCGAAGGATCCAGCCTGAGCGAGCTCCACGGACACAACACCCCCAACAGCACAGCAGGTGCAAAGTCCCTGAGGTGGGCGAGGCTTCCATGCTCAAATCTGAACTCCGGAGGGAGGCAGGTCCGTGAAGGTGGGACTGGATCCCCGCTGCCTACCTGGCCAGGGCCTGGCATATAGTAGGTGCTCAGTAAACGTTCCCTGCGTCCGGGGACCCGCCCGTGCTTGCGTGTCGGGTGCCCCAGCACTGGTCTCCTGGCACTTGTGTGAGCCCGTGGTGGGTGGGACAGCTGTCTTTGTCTCCCGCAGTCTGCCTGCATGTCACAGAGGGTGCTCCTGAGTGCCTGTCGCTGTGCGTTTCCTGTCACCAGAACCCTCAGACAGGCCTCGCTGGAATCCTGTGGTGACAGAACAAGGAGTCTCATTCCATTCCAATTGAAAAAAAAAAAAAAAATACCTGCTGGGAATTTCTGAGCAAGTGGGAACAGGGAGGTGGCCGGAGCCACCATTGCCTTAAAAGGCACGACAGAGCTAGTGACTTCGCTGAGCTCACCTGGGGATGGCCTTGGGGGGTGGAGGGGTGAGTCGTTGGCTGCACCTCCTGGGCTCACCCCCAAAGTATTCCGCCGCCTCCCCAGATCCCCACGGACGGCCTTGCCAGCAAGGGCTGCTGCGCTGCCTGCCCCGCTGGCCCTCCCGACCCCAGCCCCCGGGGGCCCCAGCCCTGTGCCTCGCCCTCCCCCCATCTGCTCTCAGCGCGCAGCTACTTGTCTGAGAGTCCCCGCCCGCCCTCTGTGCGGTGTCGCGCCGCATAGGCTGGTACTCGAGGCTTGCCAACCTCTCCAGCATCACGTCCCCTCCCCGGGGCCAGACTCCCGGCCTGCTCCCAGGAAACCAGGTGGCTCTCCCCTGCCCTTTCAGCAGCAGGCTCAGAAGCCCGGGCTGGGGCTGGACTGCCGGGAGGAGAGGGGCCTGACTCAAACTCCGGGGGAGGCCGGAAAGTGACAGCGAGGGAGGCGGCCTCCAGGAACCTTCCAGGGCCTCGTAGCAGATCAGAACCGTTACAATGCAGAATCCTTACCATAGCTCATCCGTCGGCCCCCTCGACCCGCCCTCACAGCGCGGCCCAGGGTCCAGGCCCAGCAGCCCCTGGCTCGCGAGGAGCCGCGCTCACGCTGGCTTTGCCTCCAGGGGGCACTGCCTGGTGGGCAGGTGGTAATAGCCTGAATACCTCACCTCCTCTCAGGCACTGTCCTCAGTACTTTACGCGTATAGACTCAGTCTCCAGGAGCACCACTTGACCCAGCTTCTGTTACTACCCCATTTTGCAGAGGAGAAACTGAGGCTCAGAGAGAATGAGCAGCTTGCCCAAGGGGACACGGCGGATAACTGGGAGGGCTGGGATTTGAGGCCTGGCATCTCTTCGCCCCGACTCTCTGCTACGAGGGGCCTGCAAAAGCATCGTGGCTTAGAAGGAGAAGGAGGAGTACAGTACTCATTTGCGAAGCACCTACTGTGTGCTAAGGCTCGTGCTAGACCCTTTCGGAGTTACTCTGACCCTTACAACCATTAGTCCCATTTGACAGATGGGAAAATGGGGGTCCCAGAGAGACTCAGAGAGTCCTCGGAGGTCACAGCTCTGGGGGGCATCTCCTCCGCTGTCTCCCTGAGCGGTCACGACAGCCCCGTGGGTCGGGAGCTGGCGCCCCTGTTACCACCCCTGTTTCCGCAATGAGAAAATGCAAGCTGCCTAGCGGCCCCTCGCATGGGACTCTCTGGAGTGCTGAGCAGGGATTCAAATCCAGGCTCCAGAAGGTAAGCGCTAACCCCTGCACCGCGCTGCCCTCGCCATGTAGGTGCCTGGGGGCTGCTGGTGAGGAAGGGGAGGGACAGCGTTTCCCAGCAGCGCCCACAGCACCAACGTCCCTCTGTCCCCTGCCCCTCACAGACTCACACCACGGGCGGGGACAGATGGGCGCGGGGCGTGGCGAGGGGGGGGGGGATGCCGCCCACAGGGCCGCTGCAGACAGGTGGGGTCCTGGCCCCACGGCTGGCCTCAGGCTACCAGGCTTCATAGGACTATGGAGAAGTGGCCGTCCCCGCTCGCTGCCTCCTGAGCCCCCGCAGCAGGCAGAGGAAAAGGGCTCTGAGAGGAGATGCTAAAGATAGCCCGCTCGCCACTTCCCCATCCTCGCTGGCTACCACCTCGTCCCCGATGGCTCCCAGCACGCACCACCCTTCCCGTGGCAGGCCCTTCCTCAGAGCCTGGGGCACAACACAGGGACCCAGGCCACGGTCACCTTCTGAAGACTCCCCAGGCACCGGCGCCGGGCCGGTCAGGGATGTGCCCCGTGCCGCTCAAAAACCTCCCCTCGACGGGAGGTCTATCGTCACCCCCGTTTGAACCACGGACATCCCTCCACACCGACACAACCACACATCTCCACGACGGCCGGGGGCCGTGACCACACGGGCACAACACCGAGGCTCACCGGGACACGCGGCGTCACTCATTCATCCGGGAGTCTGTCTCCACCCGCCCGGAAGGATTCACGTCGGGAGAAATCCACAAACGCTGCACATCGGGGCCTTTCTTCCAGAGGGCCGGTGGTGAAGCGTTCGCGGACACGCCACGGCCCCCTTGCTGGCCACCTGGTGGCTGAACCCGACTGGCTGAGGTCGTCCCCAGAGGTGGCCGCAGAGGTCAGCGCCCTGGGGCACAGAGCGGGGGGTGGGCGGGGTGGACGGGGGCAGGGGTGGGGGGTGGTGCTCCGGTATGACAAGCACAGCGAGCTGGCATTGTGCCTGCCACTTTGCCCTGCCTCCCCGGGACCAGCACCATCTAAGTCACTGTGCATTGACATTTACGCAAGGGCAGGCCCTCCCCCGCTCCAAAGCTTTCCGTGGCTCCACGTTGCCCATGTCCACTTATTCAGACGTCGAAAACATTTATTAAGCGCCCTGTGTCGGGCACCTTGGGGCGGCATCCAAGACTCCTCCCCCTCATTTGGCCCCAGTCTGCCCAGCAGGTCCTCACGGCCTGCTGTGTCTTGACCATGTGGCCATGTGGGGCCATCAGCGTCGTCTGGCCCAGGCCTCCCGGCTGTGCCGCGGTGGCCCCGCACGGTACGTGGGAGAGAGCTGGCCGGGGCTGGAGACCGGCTGTTTCTCCCCAGCGCTGTGACAGCCCTGGGAGGGCCACAGAGAAGATCCAGGTGGAGGCTGTGCCCCGGCGGGCGGCTGCTGTCACCGAGTCCTCGCTCTCCGTCTGGCCCCCACTCCCCATCAGTAGACACTGAATGGGCGGACGGGCCCGTGGAAAAGGCAGAATCACTTCCATTTCCCAGTCAAACCAGGGCTCAGAGAGGGCAGCGGACCCCGCCAGGCTCCCGCAGCCAGCACGTGGCCCTGCCTCGTCCTTGTCCTCGTCCGGCACCCGAGCCCCACCAGGCCAGAAGTGGCAACTGCCAGCCCAAGGGCCAAAGCAGCCCACAGCTGTGTTTGGGGTGGCTCTCGGCGTGAGCTGGTCTGCATGAGACTCTGAATTTCGGGAGTTCACAGCTTCGCTTTCGTCTTTCAAATCCTGATCGATGGCAGAAACCTGGAAGCAATCCAAAGGCCCAGGGGCCTGAGAGGCGCTAAGCGGAAGCACGCCCTTTCAGCTCCGGGGCTGGGCCTCTGAAAGCCGGAGGCCAGTGCAGAGCGAGGAGGGAGACTCCACGGGCCGCAGCAATCAGGGAAGCCTTGCTGCAAGAGGGAGGCTTGAGCCGAGCCGTGAAGGCCAAGTCAGGCCGAGTCATGCCCGGCTCACGGCTAACCTGAATGGAATGGATGGTTCGAGAAGGGTGGGAAAGCGCAATTCAAAGGAATGAGCTTGTTAATAGAGAAATTTGAGGCACAGCAGGAAGCACGTTGGGGAGGGACTTGGAGGTGGCTTGGGGGAGGTCTTCCCTGAGACCCTCCTCTGTACCTCACCGCAGGGAGCCCCGGTTCTCCAGACCAGGATGGGGCTGGTGGGGGTGGGGAGTTGGCCCGTGGTCCATTTGCACACTGTGTGCCAGGCACCACGCGTGGCACTCGCCGTGCATCGGCTCATCGACTCCTCGCATCTACGGGACACAGAAGAGGAACTTGGCCTTGACCCCCAGGCCCCCCTGGGCCCCTTTACCTGGAGGAGGGAACGGGAAGGAAGCCTTCCGTAGAAGCAGAGGGTTTCTGTGTAGGCTGTTCCCCTGAGGAGAATCCTTTCCCTATTTTCTGCAGTGGGCAACACCACCTTGCCCTCCGGGCTCCAGTGTCACCTCCTCCTGGAAGCCTCCCCAGACAACCCCTGCCCCCCAGCCCCCCTCTCCCCCCCATATCAGAGTGCTCTAATGTCAGCTCTTCCTGCTGCCTCAGTTTCTCCCTCAGCATTAGTATTCCTGCTGCTTTGGGCTCCGTGTCCAACTCCCAGCCTCATGGCCACCTCCTTGCGTCAGGGGCTGCCTCTGTGTCTGTTCTGTTCTTCTTGTGCCCTCTGCGCCCCCAAGTGCTGAGCGCTTGGAGGTGTTCAACACAACAAATATCTCTTGAATACCTAGTTGACCGAAGGCACGAATAAACACACGAATTTAAGAATGAGCGGAGGGGTCTTCTCTGGGTCACCCGGACGGTCGGGGTGGCCCGGACGCGGTGGAAGCCGGGGGTCCTGCCTCTGGGACGGCGCCCCACCCTCTCTTGCCCTCTGTCTGGCTTCCCTGCTTCCCTTCTGGAGGCTCATACCTATTCTCCACTCAGCAGCCAGAATGATCCCGTTAAAGCCCAAGTCCAACTGCAGCCTTGGGTTCAGAGTCTCCATTTTAGAAGTGTTCTGTGCCGTGGAAGGGGCGCTGGCTGCGCCACGTGACCGTATTTACGAACCCTGCACAGCTCCCATCGAGTCCAGAGGACCAGCCCAAGTCACCAAGGTGCCCGGTCCCTGACCTCACGTCCCTCACTCCCTGCACTCATCTGGGCCTCTCCGTTCCTCTCTCCTGGCAGGCGTGCTGCTGCCTCAGGGCCTTTGCACTGGCTCTCCCCTTGTCCTGGAATCCTCCTCTTCTAGAAGCCTTCGGAGATGCCCCTTCCACAGCGAGGCCCCTCCTGACCTGACCCCCTAGTGATATCGGCAACCCGCTCCCCGCCTGCTCTCCTCACGCCCCACTGTGCCCACCCCTTCTCTGCTCCAGGGCGGTCTCACTTGCCACCTCGTGTGCAACGGCCTTCCTCATCACGTTGACGGTCTCTCCCCGTTCCCTTGTTTGCGGCCCTGTTCTCCAGGTCCCAGAGGCGCCGGGGAAGGAAGGGATGTGGTCTGGAGCGCGTGAGGGAGAGGGGAGAGCTCCGGGGCGGCCACAACTTCCTCAAGGCAAATTTAGGAAAAGCTGAAGTGAAAAAGGCTTGGGCAGCTGAGGGCTTCCTGCAGCTAGTTCCAGGGGCGTGCATGCGCCTCGGTGCATGTGTGTGTGTGCATACGAGCGTGCATGCGTGCGCCGTGCGTGTGCTGCTGTGTGTGTGTGTGTGTGTCTGTGCACTGTGTCCGTGAGAGTCCTGAAATGGGGGACTTGCCCCCTCAGGGCCTCGGGGGCTTGAGCAAGGAGGCATCGGGCTCAGCAATCCCTGGTCCTGGCTCCCCAAGGCTCCCTGGCAGGGCCCTGTGGCGCTCAGTGCTCTGTCCTCCCCCTCCCTGGGTGATGTGACCTGACAGAAGAGCGTGTGGCCTCTGGAGCCCGACTTTCAGGGTCCCCGGTCCCAGCTCTGCCAACTGATGAACCGTGTGACCTCGAGGAAGCGATGTAGTCACACTGTGCCGCTGTTTCGGAATCTGCAAAGTGGGGAGGATCGGACAAAACCCCACCTCCTTATTGTTGCAGGATTTGAAGGGCAAGAGCACGTGAGGGGCTGAGGCCAGCCGTGGGGACCTCGGAACTGGTCTCAGATCCGGCCCGTGAGACCCAGGCCAGCCGCGGGGAGCAGGCCCCGAGAAGTGAGGGCCGCAGAGGAAAGTCCAAGGCTGCCCCAGGAGGCACCTGCACCCGGCAGGTGGTCTCGGCGGAGGCCTGGGGGATGAGGCTGCTTTGTCCAGGGGAGGAGGGAGGAGGGCCACGGGCTGCCCGGAGCAGGGCAGGGAGGGAGCCAGACGGCCTGGCGGTGCCTGCCAGGAACTTGGCGAGACCTATGCCCAGTAGGACCAAGGACCCCTGTCCCTGAAGTGCCTGCCTGCACGTGTCCGGGCATGGGGGAGCCATGGCAGGTGTCTGAGCAGGGGCGTGGAAGCTTCAACCCAAGGCTTCTGGTTCCAGGCCGATAGAGGGATACCACCATGGCATAGGCTGGAAAGATGAGACACTTTCTCGCAAAATACTTAGAAAACAAAACCTGTAAGAACACAGCAGTTAGGGTACACTGCTCTGTGTGAAATGGTAACGTCCTAAGGGGCAAAGGGGCCGAGGGGAGCGCGATCTATAACGCCTTCCTGGAGGAGGAGGCCCTGGAAGTGAGCCTTTGTGGAGGCAATAAGAAAGGATGCTGCAGCGTCCTGGGTGACTTTGGGCAAACCACTTCCCTCTCTGGTCTCCGCTCCCATCTGCCCTCCCAGCGCTGACCCAGGCCCCTCCCCTGTGGCTCCCTGGGCTCTGACATTCCTCCATCAGAGATGAGGACCCCTGGAATCTGCCGGGGGCGGGGGGGGGGGGGGATGATTCAGGTTCTTGATTTAGACGGAGACCCCACCTGCCTCGGTTTCCCCTCTGTGCTGGCTGAGGCAGGGAGGATTATAATGCTTGATTGTCAAAGACCTTGCACGCCTCAGGGGCCAGATGCCAGGGATTGTTTTCCATTCCTAGGAGGGTGGGCCCTTCCTGCCAGGAGAAAATTCCAAGCTCCTGCAGCCGGGGAGGGGGTAGATCCTGTCACCACCACCACCGCCCCCCGCCCCCCCCCCCCATGACCACATACCCGCCGCCCAAACTTGTGGCACCAACGACTTTCTTTCTCTTCTCCTTCTCTCTTGGCAAAGGTACCTGCCCAGGGCCCGGAGGAGAGGCCCTCAGCCTCTTCTGTTTGCTCAGAAGCACCTTCTCTCTTCCCTTCTCCTTTCCCACTTTGGCCATTCGCCCAGAGACACGGGCCCAAGGCGGGGGCCGTGCGGAATGACCCTCCACCAAGGCCTGGCTCGTTCTGCTCCTGGATGTCTGTTCAGTCCGGGTGGTAGGAAGAACACGGGCTCGTGACCTCTGGGGCAATGGGATTTTTACTCGGGAATTTTCGGCTACGAAGGACCCTTGTTCCCAGCATTCCGTAAATCCATTTCTGCGGTTCTGATCTTCGGTTGCAAGATGCTGCATTTCTGAAATTATTGGGTTATAAGAGTCTTGGGGCTGAAATGATTTGGTTATCAGAGCCTTGGGCCTGGAATGGAAAATGTTCCACTACTCGATGGCCCTGGACTTCTCTGGTTGCGAGAACCTGTGGTGCTAGAATGCTCTAGTTCAAAGGTTTTGTGCTTCTGGAAGTCTGGATCCAGGTGTCTGCAGTCCCAACACGGCACTGTGGGTCGAGGGTGCCACGGCGGCGGGGGGGGGGGGGACGGGAGGAGGGACTGGGCAGGGGGGTGGTGATGGGTGGCACAGTGGCGGGCCAGGTGCACCCATGTGGGCGTTGGCGGCAGCTCCGGTGCTGACAGCTGGGCAGGGGCCGCTGCCTGAGCTCATGGCACCTGGCCTTGACCCAGGACCGGGAGGGGATGGGACGGGAGGGGGACCCAGGGGAGGTCAGGCTGACGGCCTTCCACAAGCTCGGCCACCTCCTTCCCTCCCTGGGCCTTCCTCCTGTCACCCACTGACCTCACAGGTGCCGAGAGTGCCAAGCCCACCTAGGGCAGCCTCTCACTGCATGAGGGGAGACTCCGGACGCAGCTAGGGAGGGCGGGGCTTTCCGGGTCCCACCAAGGTCAGGGGCAGCCTAAGATACCCCCCACCTCTCCCTGCCGGTCTCATGTTAACCAGCCCCTCAGACACCCCTCTTCTTCCCTGGATGTATGGTGTCTGGTCACAGACTGACCACCCCCCCCCACGCCCACCCCCAGCTTGCGCCCCAACAACAGCGGCCGTCAGTCCCAGATCTTTGGGCTGCGAAGAGTCAGGATCTCAGAGCCTGACACCAGGGGGCCTCAGTCTTCCCATCTGGACACTGGAGGAGGTGAGCTATCTGCCCTCGGGGCCCCGACCGCCTGTGTCCACTCTGATGGTCCACTTCCTCACCCCCCACCCCCAGCCCTTCCCCGGGCTCCCCTGTGCCCTCCTGGCTTCTGGGGAGGGGCTCCCCACCCCTCCCTGGCCCCGCTTTGGCACGCTCCCAGCAGGCTCGTGGGAGCTGGAATTCGGAGCCGTCCCTGGCGTGTGCGCACTGCCTCCCGCCTGCCGGGGCGCCTCCCCTGACTAGGGGCCAGGAATTCCTCCCGCTTGCTCCCAACAAGCCCCTGGGGAAGGAGGAGCTGTGGGAAGGGGCAGGGAACATACTGGAAGTCAGGACTGAGTGGGGGGCTGGGAGGCGGTCCCGGCCTACAGACACACAAGGTGGGACAGGGCAGGGGGGCGGAGAGGCGGGATGTGGGTGAGTTGTGACCACGTCCTCCCACCTTGCCTGCGGTCCCATCATGTGTGCCAATGACGGCAGTTGTTAAGTCTTCCTCTGCCCTTATATAGATTTGTTCACTGGTTCAGATGTTTCCTGAGCACCTACTAGGTGCCAGGCATCCCGTGAGGTGCGGGGGACACAGCCACGAGCGGGACAGAGACAAATACCACCCACACGGGGCTTCCATTCCGTGCAAGGACAGCTGATAAACACAGAGGTCATCTGCGTTGGGCTCCTGTGAGCCCCTGGGGGCATGGGCCACCCGGCCTCGCAGGCTCTGGGTGTCTCTCCCGAGCATAGCCCTCTTCCACTGCTCGGGCCTCCCCTCCGGCCCTCATCCAACCGGGTACCCGGGACCACGGCCCTTGGCTGGGCACAGCGTCCCAGGGAGCACAGTCAGAGGGCGGAGCGCTGTGCTGGGTTCCTCCCAGGATTTGTTCTTCACTTGCTGCGTAACCTTGGGCGAGGTGCTGCCCTCTCTGGGCCTCAGTTTCCCTTGCAAAATGCGGCACTGGGACCAGAGGTAGTGGGCACCTTCCCCACCCCAACGGCCCCTCGCTCTGGTTCTCAAGGCACACGGGGGCCTGCCACCTGCCAGGGGGCTTTGGCCGCTGATGGGGGTTGCCCCAGGGTGAGTGACACACTTCCAGCTGCCTACCTGGCCCCGCTTCAGCTTGCCTGGTCCTCCAGCTGTGCAGCCCAGAGCAGTGATGTCACTGCTGGGGAGACGGTGACTTCAGGTGGGGGTTACCCTGCCCCGGGCTCGTCTGGCCTGGTGCCAGATCTGCTTCCCACGGGGAGGCTTCACGGATCACCCTGGCGCTCTGCTCACCCCCCCAGCCAACCTGGACCGTCACCATGGTCTAGACCCTCATTTGGATTGAGTCGGGTCTCTCCAAGCCAATCTGGTCCAGGCGGAGGGCCGGGCAGGGGCCTCCTCGGCAGAGGAAGGATTTGTGGCTCAAGCCTAACCAGCTGTGTGACCTTGGACACGTTACTCTCTCGTGCTGGGCCTCAACTCCTCTCCTGAAATACGGGTCAGTTTCCAAACAGGGTCCTCCAGGGGCCCCCCAGTGGAGAGCAGGTGGGAGGCCTGACCCAGCGCAAGGTGGCCCTGACTCTGAGGCAGTGAGAGATGATTCCGTCAGTAACACGGGCAATTCAAACATCGCCCTACCCTCCAGCTTTAATGGCACCAACAAGCCGATGTTGCCTTTCGTAACCACCTCAGCCTTGTGCCGGCTGCCTCTTCCATGGCCCCAAAGAAAACACTGGATCCCCCCTAACTGCTCCTCCCTGGCCATCTCCAGCCCTGGAAATGGCGCCACTGTTCACCCAGTTTCTTAAGCTAAAAACCCACGGGTGCCCCTGGCGGCCCACAGCGACACGGACGAATCTCGCGTCGGGAGCAAAAGTCTACCTACATCTCGCAAAGGAGCTTGTGTCGTGACTCCGTATACGCGAGGGTCAAGAAGGGGCGGAACAGGAGGGTGGTTCCCCTTGGAGGTGGGGTGGGTGGGTACCGGCGGCCCGAAGGAGAAGAAGGGAGCTTTTGGGTCCAGAAATGATCTAGGTCTCCATCTGGGAGCCAATCTTACGGGTATGTTGAGATCTCAAAAAATCTAATCATCTGTCTTGATTCGTCTATTTTCCGCGGCAGGGGACAAAGATCCCAACGGCCATGTGCATTCCAGTCTCCAGGGGCGGCGTGGGGGGCAGCCGGTAAGCAAGAAAAACAGGCAAATATGTTGTAGATCGGAGGGCAGGAAGAGGTAGGAAAGGAAGTAAAAGGATAAGGCCAGGGAGGTGAGCCCAGGAGCAAGCGAGGGAAGGAGCCACGAGGCTCTTGCCCGGTGTCCCAGGGAGGGACGGCAAGTCCCGATGCTCTCAGGAGAGAAATCAGGACACAGATACGGATATGTACTGTTGTGGGTTAGAAGAGGTTGCTGTGAGCACTCGTGAGAAACAGAAACCAGAAAACGGGGTTTGGAAGCTGTCGTTTTAGGGGTCGGTATCGAAAGTTGACACGCTGAGGGGTTGCTCTTTCGGATAACGTAGCCCTGGGTTGTTTTGTTTGTTTTTGTTTTTTTGTTTTGCCATCAGAGCCCTTATCTACCCCATCTGCCGTTCTCTCTGGAACACGCTCCCAGCTCCCGGAGGGCTGTCCTCGCCCTGCCTCCCAGCTCCCAGCGGCCTCGCCGGGACCTCGGCCTGAGTACCCGGATGAGTGAACAGACTTTGACAGCCGGCCCTGCCTCTGTGGGCCAGGGACACACCCTCGCTGCGGGGATTTGTTTGGACGCCGCCGCGTTGCCCCTGGGTGTTCTCCCCGTGCCGCCCACCAGGCCTGCTCCGTTCCGGGCTGTTCCCTGCAGGAGGTGGAGAGCGTGGGCTGGGACTCACGGCCTGGCCTCATCTCAGTTGCTCCTCCCTGGGTGGCCTTGGCAGGCTCCTTCCTTCCTGCGTTGGCTTCCTGGACTGTAAAATGGGGATATTCACACCCGGGCAGGGGTCTGGCCCAGGGGGGGCGAGCTGGGGTGTCCAGTGGCTCCCTGGGTATAGGGGTGCAGAAGAGGAGTTCTACGGCGGGGGTGGTGTCCAGGGATTTGGAGTTTGGCCTGTGTGACTTGAGGCAGGTCGCCTTCCCTCTCTGATCACTGCTCGGCTCCAAGATAACTGGCATGGCGGCGCTTTGGGGCTGGGGACTGGGACGGGGCGCTCTGGCTCGTGGAGCCCCACCTGGCGATAGGAGGGTGTGGGGCGGTGTCGGAGGCCGGGGGCAGCGGCAGCTCAAAGTGTCTGGGGCAGACAATGGGCACTGTGTGCAGGGGGGAGCCGGGCGGGGCGGTGTGGGTGGCACAGTGGCACCCCAGCAGGAATGTGCTGGCCTGTCTGGGAATGGGAGCGCATCGCTTGCCTCGTGCCCTGCCCCCCCGCCGCCCCCCCCACCACCGTGGCCTCGCGCCCACCCTGCCGCACGTGGTTCAGAGCCCGGGATGGCCGAGGGAGGCAGTGGCAGATTAGGAATTCCTGGGTCCCTGCAAGCCTGAGCAACCTCCCGGGTCTTGGAAGAATGATGGGGGCGGGCGCACGGAGCTTCCCCAAGCCGCTGGCTTTGCCGGGTGGCCTTGGGCAGGTCCCTGCCTCCGTCGAGGCCTCAGCGTCCCCATCTGTGTAAATGGTCTCTGGTGGCCCCGTAGGGACTTCCTTGGGTGACAACATCTCTCGTGGCCCGATCACCTCCCTCACTCTGCCCCACTCTCCTTCCACGGGGTGGGGACTTGGTCTGGTCTCGCCAACCGCTCGGTCCCTTGGCCCAGAACATAGCCTGGCCTTGGCTATGCTCAGTAAGCGTTTGCCGGATGAAGGCATTTTCATTATTATTTGCATCATTTTCTCCTTGCTGGTCCCAGGTCCTTTCTCTGCCCTTCTCATCCCGTCCATCGGCCGCCCCGCCCGGAGGGTTTTCGGGCTTCCCTCTCAGCGGCACTTGGGGGTTCAGCCAATGGGAGGCACCGGAAGAGGGGAGGGGGGGGGCAAGCGAGGAGGGGTATTTCTCCCCTGCTCTCCTCCTTGGTCCAGCCAGGGATGCTGGAGCTCCTGTGTGTGTGGCCTTCCTCCCTGCCTGTCCTCTCACTGGCTTTTCTCTCAGGAGCCCTGGGGACGCTCCCAGCAACTCTACTGTGTCTCTGCCCAGCTCAGCTGGCCAGCTCAGAGCGGCCTTTGTGCAAGGTTGCTTCTTCGAAAGCCCCTCATATCTGCTTCCTGCCAGGGCGCTGCCGCGGGTGCTCATTTTATCCTAGCCACTGGGCCAGCGGCCAGGTGGCTTCCGTGATCCCCATCTTACAGATGAGAAAAACTGAGGCCCGGAGAGGCGCCGTGAGTGACTCTAAGCCTTCTGGCCGGAGAGTATCAGATTCTGAACCCAGGTCTCTGTGACTCTGGTGCCTGGGGCCTTCGGTCCTGGGCCACACTTGATTTTCAGCTTTTCTGACAGTCGAAGCGTTAAAAGCTTACGATGCTCAGGTAGAAGGCCTGGCAAGTAATAAAGGTGATCAGTCCTGGGGCGCCTGGGTGGCTCAGTCGGTTAAGCGTCCGACTTCGGCTCGGGTCACGATCTCGCGGTCCGTGAGTTCGAGCCCCGCGTCAGGGTCTGTGCTGCCAGCTCAGAGCCTGGAGCCTGTTTCAGATTCTGTGTCTCCCTCTCTCTGACCCTCCCCCATTCATGCTCTGTCTCCCTCTGTCTCAAAAATAAATAAACATTAAAAAAAAAAATTAAAAAAAAAAAAAGTGATCAGTCCTGTTCCCTAACTCACTCTGGCCAGGCCCCGGGCCCCGGGCCAGTGGCTTGTTAGAGGCACTCCTCCACTGCTCCCCGTGGCAGAGCTGTGGGGAAAGGAGGCCAGGTGGGCCAGGGGACCGCTCTGCCAAGGCCTGCGGCCAGGGCAGGGAGAGTGGGGGGCGGGGAGGGTGCCGGACCGTCTCCATCTGTTGGCGGGCCTTCTCTGTCGGTGAGGCCAGGAGAGCAGACAGCCCCTCCCCGGGGAACTCCCCGACCGGCCGGTGAGCCCAGGGTCCAGACAGCCTCGTGAACTCCCGAGGTGGCCACTGGATGACTTCATGGGCCTTTCCCACTCCTGAGTCACCACAACTCACTCGCTGACCCCTTGGGCACCTTTGGAGGGAGGAGAGTGGGCGGCGGGGCTGGTGGGCAGGGCAGGGCCGTGTTACCTAACAGTGCAGGGGGGCGGTGGGGGAAAGCAGGCTGCGATATTACCTCTGCTGTGCGAATTAGGGGGCCTCTCTGCCCCTCTCTGGGCCTCAGGGACAACATCACCCCCTCCGGGGGGGGGGTGCATCGAAGCCCCCCATTCCAGCTTGGGCCTGCTAGAACTGGCCAGCTTGGGGCTGTGGATGTAGCTGTCCCAGAGTGAAGGGAGGAAAGTGTCCCTGTTTCTTCCCTGCCCTGCCCCCAACGCAGGTGTGAATCAGCCCAGGTGAGGAAACTGACTCACCTTCCCACCTGGCCCTGGAGAAAGGGCCACTTTCCCTTCCCCGGGGTTGGAATCAAACTTGAACTTGACTGTTAACTTCCAGAAGAGAGTGACTCTGACGCGTTGGCAGCGGGTGGGGGCGGCTACAATGCAAAGACTTGGGGATGTCAGGTCCTTGGAGGAAAATACCAAGTGCCGGGCTCCTGGCATCCACTTGGCAGACATGACCTTAGAGGATCCTCGAGCCACCTGTTGGTAAGTACCCTCAGTTAGGGAGGCCGAGGCCCAGTGTGGGGGGTCACTCACCTAAGGTCACGCTGCCTGGGTAAGTGCCTGTGGACGGAGATCTGACCCAAGCCTGGGATTTTCGTTTTTGGAGGAACCTTCTTGCCCCATCTTACATCCCCCAGCCCTACGCTGTGAGTTCGCCCTTCGCCCCGGCTGGGAGGGGCCGAGGCAGGGGGAGCTGGGGGTTCGCACCCCCCACCTGTGTCACGGGGTCCAGGGGCCGCCAGGGAAACGGTGGACCCCTCCTCTGTGCCCCCATCACGGGTTAAGTCTTTCCCCCAACATTCTGCTGTTGTTAATCGTTAAGCGGCCTGATGATTAATTAATTACCAAGACCCACGCGGGCTCGCTTGAGTGCACCTGGTGCCGGTGACCAGGGCGCCCTCTCCCCGGCACCCTGTTCCCCAGCCACCAGCGTGCCCAGAGAGACACACGGGTGAGGGCCAGGAGACTCAGACGCAGACCGGGGCAGCACTGTCACCACTGTGGGCAAACCCTGCTCTGTCCTGGGCCCTGGTCACAGCACGGCCCGCGGCTGGCAGGGGACGGGGCGACAGGCAGAGCGAGAGCCGCCAGAGGAAGGATGACAGAGCTCAAGAGGCCAGACAGGGCGAGGAGGGCTGCTGGGGCCTCCTCTTAGCCTCGCTTCCATGGGGTCTGTTTGAATTCCACAGGGCACACCGGGAGCGTCCCGAATCTTTGCGTCCTCACTGCAAGGCTCCAAGGACCGTCTGAACCAGTGTGGGTTCTGACCCCTCTACCCCTTCGCCAGCCTGAGCCTCGGTTTCCCTCATCTGCCTGCCTGTCCTGCCTGCCTCCCAGGGTGAACTGAGCTGAAAGATTCTCTAGTGGAAATACTGGGGGCAGCTGGTGGGTGTGGAGGAGACTTGGGGGCAGGGTTCTTGCCGAGAAGCGGTAGGACAGGGCACAGGACTCCTAACTCAGGGAGTGACTTTGGCCAAATCCTTTCTTCTCTCTTAGCCTCAGTTTCCCCATCTATAAAACAATACGGCCTCAGCGAATGCCCAGGACCTTGGGGGGACCTCTAATGGGTGAGTGGGTCATTGGCACCATGAAGATCCCCCTTCCCACTGCCCCCCCTTCCCCCTGTCCCCACCACGCCCCAGGGCGTGCACCTCACCACCCCCTCAGGAGGTGCTGGGTTGTGAATGTCAGCAGGCCCTCTCTCCATGGACCCGGTGAAGGCACATTATCTAGAGCTCTAAGGACCCCAGGTCACTTCCAGCCGGGTCTGCCAGGCCGTGTAGGAGAATCTCCAGCCTTGCACATGGTGACCATTTTTACCTCATGTCTGAGGGGCCCGGCCTCCCAGACAGCCTGAGACGCTGACCCTGGGGAGGCAGGGGGTCTCTGAATACTTGCGGTCATCTGGGGTTTTAGAATTTTTGAAAATTAAAAGGAAACAACACAGATAATACAGAAATCCATAAACACACTCTCATCATAGGAAGGCATATATTCAGGGCGCCTGGGTGGCTTCGTCGGTTGAGCGCCCGGCTTCGGCTCAGGTCACGATCTCACGGCTTGTGGGTTCGAGCCCCGCGTCGGGCTCTGTGCTGACAGCTCGGAGCCTGGAGCCTGCCTCGGATTCTGTGTCTTCCTCTCTCTCTCTGCCCCTCCCCCGCTCGCACTGTCTCTCTGAAAACAAACATTAAAAAAAAAAAAGGAAGACATATATTTGCCTTCCCACCCTCTCAGGGTTAAATAGAGTCCTCCCCCCCCCCCAATTCATGTCCACCCAGAACCTCAGAAGGTGACCTTGTTTGGAATGAAGTTTTCTGCAGATGTAATTAGAAAAAGGATTTCAAATTAAGATCATAGAGGGACTCAGTGGGTCCTAAATCCACCAAGAGTGTCTTTACACGAGAAAGGAGAGGAATAGTTGAAAATACAGACACAGGGGCAAAGGGGTCACTTGAGACAGAGGCAGAGACCGGGGGGGGACCAGCCACAAATCACACCGCCCAGAGCCACCAGAAGCTGGAAGAGGCAGCAAGGATTATCCCTTGGAGCCTTTGGAGGGAGTGTGGCCTTGGTGACACCTTGATTTCAGACTTCTGGCCTCCAGGACAAAGAGAATAAATATTTGTCTGTTGTTTTAGGCCACCCAGTTTGTGATGATCTGTTTCGGCAGCCGTAGGATACATACCCGGGTCCCAGGGCCCTCCCCTGTCTGTCCGTCCCCCTGGAGCTTCTCTCCACTCTCCACACATGTCGGAATCTTATACAGGGATTATGCTTTAAAAATTATTTTTAAATGTGTATTTTTGAGAGAGAGAGAGAGAGAGAGAGAGAGGGAGGGAGGGAGACAGAGCAGGAGTGGGGGAGGGGCAGAGAGAGAAAATGAGGCACAGAATCAGAAGCAGGCTCCAGGCTCCAAGCTGTCAGCACAGAGCCCGACAAGGGGCTCGAACTCACAAACTGTGAGATCATGACCTGGGCCGAAGTCAGGCACTCAACTGACTGAGCCACCCAGGTGCCCCGAGATTGTGCTTTTAAATGACATGACCTGGGTGGCTCAGTCGGTTAAGCGTCTGACTTCAGCTCAGGTCATGATCTCACGGTTCGTGAGTTCGAGCCCCGCGTCGGGCTCACTGCTGTCAGTGCAGAGCCCGCTTTAGAGCCTCTGTTTCCCTTTCTCTCTGCTCCTCCCCACTCACACTTGCTCTCTCTCTCTTAAAAAAAATATGTAGACTCTTGAGAAGGAGAGAAGCATGGAAATAGGCTTTTGGATTTCATAGTGTTGGATATTCCCAAACCCGGAATCAGATGACTGGAAGGCATTGGGAGACGATCCTGGAAAGGACATCTGTGCTGGGGTCTCACTCAGGGGGAGCCTTGAGTAACCTGTCCCAGGCCCTCTGTGGGTTTCTGTCCCCTGGGGTAGGAGAAAGCAGAGGAGATGGGACCGGGGCCCCCTCTGTGCAGCTATAGCCCCCTACCACCCCCACCACAATGTGGGTCCCGCTGTGTAGTCACGGCCTGTTTATAGCTCCCGGGCTGGGAGCTCCTCGAGGGCATCAGTAGACGGGCCAGCAAGTGGTTGAAGTGTCCAAAGTATGTGTGCACACCTGTGGGGGGGCTTCTGCAGTTGAATACAGCCTGGGTGTGCACTTGGGTGGGTCCTGGGTACAGCCTTCAGTGTTTTGGCAGGCCCGTGCCATGTGCGTGTGTGCGTATCTGTGTGCACGTGAATGCTTGTGTGCGTGTCTGTAGGTAAACGTGGGCATGTCCCTGTGCGAGTGCGTGGCTGCATACCTGTGTACCCGCCTCTGTGGGTGCACATGGTCATTTGCACGCACTCATGTATTTGCACGAGTGCCGTGTGCATGGGTGTGTCCGTGCATGGGTGTGTCCGTGCATGTGTGCGTCCGTGCATGCGTGTGCATGCACGCCGTGTGCATGGGTGTGTCCGTGCATGCGTGCATCCGTGTATGCGTGCACGCGCACGCCGTGTGCATGGGTGTGTCCGTGCATGGGTGCGTCCGTGCATGCGTGCGTCCGTGCATGCGTGTGCGTGCACGCCGTGTGCATGGGTGTGTCCGTGCATGGGTGCGTCCGTGCATGCGTGTGTGTGCGTTGCTTCCGGGGGCATGTTGCTGCCGTGAAAAGCCTCCTTGTAGCAGCTGCTACATGTCACTATTCCTCATTTGAGAACTAAAAATAGCCCATGCCCAGCTCTGTCCCCGCGGGCAGGGGGCCGCCGGGCAGCCCCACAGGGCACCCTGGCCAGGCTCTTGCCCTCCTCCCTTCTTGGGCCACCGTCCTCCTTGCCTGTCCCGGCCGCGGGCTCCCATGAGCTCCTGCAGGCCCTGATCAGCCAGGGCAGGGAGGGGGTGGGGAGGTGCCGAGGCCCTGCCCATGTCCAGGCGGCTGGACTCGAGCAAGGCCTGATAAGGTCAAGCATGGAGTGGGGTCCGCCCCCTCGCTCCAGCCAGGGCCAGCCGGACGGACATGAGTCAGCACAGGGGGCATCGGGCAGCGCAGGCCTGACCACTGGCTGGTGGCAGGGAAGGCCTGGGGGTGGGCTCTCCCCCCTGGGCAGGGCAGGAACTAGCCAGGAGGAATCACCTGCTGGCGTCGGCCGAGCCCTGACCTCATTCTCCATCTTGAGGAACGCGGCCTTCTCTTCCACCCAGAAAGCCCCTCTCCCAGGCCCCCGGTGGGCTCCCTGGCCTGGCCTGGCCATATCCCTTAGCATTCAGAGTGCTGACGCCCACCCTGCAGAAGGGCGCTTCCTGGATTAGCTGCACTGCCCTAGGGCCTTGCATACACCCCCTCCTAGGGGAAGTCCTTGCTGACCCGCAGGCTGTGCTGGGGCATCTTCTGAGCGCCAGCTCCCTCCCTGGGAGCCCCTCACTCTCAGCAGGGAAGAGTATCTTCTCCATCCCTGTGTTCACATCGGGTCCCTCAATGCTTCTCCATCACAGCCTGGGAGGTGCCATTCTGTCCTCTTCTACAGCGGACGAAGCCAAGGCCCCACTGGGATGTGACTGGCCCAAAGTCCTCATTTGCTGTGTGACTTTAGGCTAATGGCCTAACCTCTCTGGTTTCCTTATCAGAGGGATCAACGGGGCACTAATCTCCTCCTGGTGATGCTGTGTGCTGTGTAAGGGGACGGACGCCGTGAATTCTTGAGGCCTACTGCAAATCCCACCTTGGGCAGGACTTACCAGGGGATCCCCAGGCACAGGCTCTACTGGGGGCTGTGCAGCCCCCAGCTGGACCAGAGGTTCAGGGGTGGAAATGATTCTAGCTGGAACCCAGGTGGTCTTTGGCCCTGGGGTTGAGCTATTCCCGGAAGTAAGCCAGCAGCTGCTCTGAGTCCAGCTGGATGGATGGGAGTGGGAGGGTGTTGTGGATGGGGGGCCCCGGAACTGCCCCACTAGCTCTTGGGAAGAACATGGAGAAAGTGCCTTTGGCCTGGGGCCTGGGTCGGGTGGTGACAGACCCCGGGCTTGGATCCTCCGCTGAGAAAGGGGCAGATGTGGAGGAGGAGCAAGGACACCCTGAGACCTGGCCCCGGTGCTCTGAGCCAGCTTCCCTACTTCCTAGTTGTGTGACTCAGTTTCCTCATCTGCAAAACGCGGTTATAACTGCCTCACCTCGCAAAGTTGTTGTGAGGGCTGAGTGGCTCGTGGGCCCAGGGGCCTGGCACACAGTAGGCCTCACCTGGGGCATCTCCCCTCCCGCACCCTCTCTAGCTCCCAGGCACCTGCAAATCCCCCATCGTTCCCAGGCTCAGAGAATGACCCAAAGGGGGGGAAGAAGGGACAATTAAAACAAACAAAACCCCTATATACTTGCTAACAGGCTCACAATCAAGATACATCAAAGAGTGTGGAGTGAAACGTTCCCCCCCCCCCCCCACCTCTTCAGTCCGTTTCTGGAGGATTGTCCCAGAGATGGCCTAGGCAGAAACACTCAAATATATATTATCTTTTTTCTCTATACCTTAAGCACACGTCCGCACCTTGGAGAGCGACCCACATCGACACACACAGGGCTTCCTCACCCTTTCCCACGGCTGAGGTGTGTGGCGTCCCACGGCTTCTTTAAGGAGACCGCGGGCGGAAGTGTAATTTATTTATTTGGAAAAGCAAGGGAAGGGCTTAACGAGAGCGTCCTTCCTCGCATCTGCGGCCGCTTTGCGTCTGGACGCCACCACGTGCCACGAGGGGGGCCTCGCGACTTGCTGCTTCTCTCCCAGCCCCAGGTTTCTTGCCCGGAAGAGGGTCATTGTATCCGGGCCCCAAGACATTTTGCTAACTGGTAGCCCGCGGGCTGCCTGTACCCTGCTCCTGGATGCGTTTTGCTCCCCCCGAGTTTTCCAAAATCTGGAGAGTTCACGGTGAAACCCCGGCTTTGGAAAATTCAAGTCTGGCAAGAGGCGGCTCCCAGCCCTTTGGACGGCGCAAGGGTACTCCGCTTGGCCACAGGCCCCACCATGCCGCAGTGACCATTCGAATGTGCTCCTGCCTGATCTTATCGGTCTCGTCCTCGGGGGGCTCTCGGGCTGCTGGCGTTAAGACTTGGGCAAGCATAATGGGGGCTTTGTGAACTCCCCAGGGTCAGGGTCCCCAGCACCCTGCCCGGGGCCCAGCTTCACCCTCCAAAGTGTCTGGGATTCGGTGGCCGGAGCCCGGCTAGTGCAGACCTGGGGCCCCGAGCAGGAGGCTCCAGAGAGTCTCCCCTCCCAGAAGGGAAGAGGGAGTGCTGGCACCACGTCTGGGAAGGGCTCCGGGCTCTGAGCCAGGCAGCTGCGTCCCAAGAGGCAGTGGCTAAGTCTTCTTCCCTAGGCTGGAGCCGGAAGCTAGTCCGCAGGCACCTGGAGTTTCCATCTCCTGGTCCCCAGGATGCGAATTCCTGCTCACCACCCCCCACGCCTTCCTCTTCCTCACCTACATTTGGCAGCCGCATCCTGTAGGTTGGGCCAGGCCTAAAGGGGAGGCAGGACGTGGGTGGGTTCCCAGGGGAACCTCAGTGGCATCCTTTCTCCAGGGCGGTGGAAATCTCTTCTTGGCCCCCGGGGTGCCTTGAAACGCAGTTTGAAAACCACTGATGGAGCCCTTTTGACAGATGGCAAACAGAGGCCTGGAGTGAGGAAGGGTGGGAGGGTCAGACCTTGGGGACCCTTGCGGTCTTCCCCCCAGTACCCCCCCCCCCCCCCCCGTCTACAACAGAGCCTGGCATTCATTCATTCATTCATTTACAGTAGGCTCCTGGCCCAGTGTGGAGCCCAACACGAGGCTTGAACTCGTGGCCCTGGGATCAAGGTGGGAACTGAGATCAAGAGTCAGACTGAGCCACCTTGGCGCCCCCTCCTTTTAGATTGTCTCGGAAAGAAACCCGATATTCCCCCAGCAGTCACGCCTCATTACCCTTTCCCCAGGCCCCAGAGCTACAGGCATACCCTGAGTGGATGTGTCTTCTCCTCTGGACGTTTCGCATAAATGAAACCATACGGAGCACGTGGCCTTGGCGACCCGCTTCGTTCGCGGAGCGTCATGTTGTCCGTGGCGCGCATTGCGACTCACGAATCACGGTGTTCGTCTTTCTTTCATGTATGTCTTTGGAGCAGTGTCTGTTCCAGGGCATGGGCGACGGTGGGGATGAGGAGGTATTAGGAGCCCCGCCCTGGGGCTGCAGGAGCACAGAACTGAGCCCTGAGTTCCACTTCTGCCTGCCTCTGTTTCATTCTGTGACCTTGGAAAAGACACGTCCTGCTCTGGGCCTCAGTTTCCCTATCTAACGTTTATTCTGCTGTGAGAGCCAGAGCCGGTGCTACAGGTGACTTCACTGAAAGCCAAGATGAGGGGCTTAGAGCTTCCACACCCCCCTCCCCCCCTCCGGGGGTGGCTCACCTCCAGTCACTGGGCTGCAAGGGCTCTCCGTGCACAGGGGCCTCTCCGTGTCCTGGGTCTCGCGCCAGCCCGCGCTCTTAGGCATCAAATGCCGGGAAGCGTGGGTCTGCGGGAAGGCCTTGCTCGGGCTGGTGGTGAGCGGAGAGCAGGTGGTCAGTCCCTGGGCTGCCAGCCCGTGGGAAGCAGCACATTTGTCTCTTGGCTGAGTGCTCCTCTCCTCTGTCCACCTGTTGCTTCCACCTGGGGGCGGGGGTGACGCAGAAGCTAAAACGGGGGAAGAGGAGGGTCAGGCTGGGGAGGAAGCCGGGCTGAGAGCCCCTCCTCTGGCAAGCAACGGGGCGGATCGGCTCCGGCGCTCACACATTCATCCATCAGTTGTTCCCCCAGCCCTGGGCCGGCCAGCTGTGCCTTCTGGATGGACGTGCCGACCGCAGGACGGTCACTGGCTCAGCAGACTTGCCGAGAGGGTGGACGCGGAAGCCGGGGACCGGGGTTGCCCTGCCCCCCACAGTGCTCTGTTTGAGCAGGAGAAGAAAACCGCAGAATCACGTCAATTCCTTAGAGTGTTTGCTAGGGTCCAGGCGCCGCCCCAAGGCGCTCGAGCAAGTGGAGTCTCTCAATTCCCTATGCAACACTCGTATGGCAAAATCGTTATAATCTCTGTTTCTGCATGGGGAAACTGAGGCTTGGAGAGGCGCAGGGACTGGGTCAAGGGGTCCCAGTGAGTGAGCTGCAGAGCTGGGGGCAGAGACCCGGTGTCCTGCTCCCAGGTCTGGGTTCCCTCCCCACCGTGCAGCTCCTTCCTCTTTTCCCCACCCGACCTTCTAGAACTTAGACCTGGTGCTCGGCACCCCTCCCCCCGCCCCTTCCCCCCAGTATCTGACCGGTATTCGAGAAGGTGGTCCGGTGTGCTGAAGAGAAACTTGCAGCAGCCTGGGGATCTGGGCTGAAGTCCTCACTGTGACCTGGGCAAGACCTCCACCTTCTCTGGTTCCAGGTTCTTCGATGGGCCTTTGGAAGGAGCTCTGTCTAGGGCGGCTCTGGAGAGCGTGGGGTGGGTCAGGGTGGGCTCCCTGGCAGGGCCTGGGTCCAGGCAGCCTTGGGGAAGGGTGGCTGCAGCCTATGGGTCATTTCCCAGGGGACACTGGAGTCTTGTCCCCCTCCCCACCAGCTCTGGTCGGCTTATCATCGTCTGTCTCAGGCGGTTCTTCCGAGCGGCTCCTCAGATTTCAGCCTGGAGTTTGTGATAGTGGGATCGTGGGGGGACCCGGGGCGGGGGGTGGGGGGGGGGAAGGTGGGTGGCCTCGCGGCTCGTAGGGCTCCGGCACCCCGTCTCCCCTGGGTTATCTCCGGTCTGGGACGGGCTGGGAAAGTGAGAAGCTGTATTATCTCCTCCACTTCCCTCCGGAGATAGGGCTGCCTCAAAGCGCTCTTGTTCTGGCCCCCTCACACCCACTGGCCCCCCGGGGAAAGCGGGGAGGCACCGTTGCCGCACCGAGGCCACGGCGGGGGCTGCTGAGCGGACTGAGCCCCGGGAGGGGAGCCTCGGGGGTTTTCAAGCCCCTCCTTCACTCATTCACCCCATACTCACTGAGCACCTACTATGTGCCCGAGCAGGGGAGAGAGTTAAAGTGGTTCACATCCAGCGTGGCCCAGGCACTGGCCAATCAGGTGACAGGGAGCGGGGGAGGAGGGGGGCGGTGCAGGACCGGGGACCCCCTTCTGGGACAGGGGGTGCCCACTAGGTGCTAGTTCCTGAGGAGGTCCGGGGGTTCTCAGGGGGGTTCGGGCAGGTGGGGGGCACGTGGAGGCCTAGAGCAGAGGGTAGATGTGTTGATTTGGGTGTATTTCAGGATTTTCGCCGCCTCTAAGTCCTGGTGACTCCCAGCCTGCAGCGTCAGGGGGAGGAGCCAGGGGCGGGGCGGAGACCCCTGGAGTTCTGGGCTGTAAAATGGGTCTGGGCGGGGCTGGCTCTGTAAGGACAGTTGCGGTGGACGCAAGGTCCTTCACGCTGGCTGCTGCAGGCCCCACGGCCCGTGCCCATCGGGCTGACCCGATGAAATCGCTGCTCTGGGCCCGTCTGTGACAAAAACGACAATTTCCCAGGCTCAGGCTGCAGTGAGTGCCGGTGAATGTAGGAATTCACGTTTCCTGAGCCTCCTTCTAGGTGCTGGGGACACAGCAGGGAGCAAGATTGGCTGGGGGCCCACGTCCAGTGGGAAGACGGGCCACCGCGGGCGTGTGGTGGCTGGTGGCTCCGAGGAAGCGTGACACACAGGACAACAGCTCCCCTCCCCCCCCCCCCCCCCCAAGGATGACCGTATAGCCTGAGCCCTGGAACCTGTGACTGTGTCACCACACAGGGCGAGAGGGACTTTGCAGCTGAGGATCTTGTGATGGATTATCCAGGTGGGCCCAATGTCATCACAGGGTCTTTATAAAAGAGACACATTGAACTCTACACTTAAAAATGGTTAAAATGACAGGGGTTCCCCGGGTGGCTCAGTCGGTTGAGCGTCCGACTTTGGCTCAGGTTGTGATGTCACAGTTCGTGGTTTCGGGCCCCGCGTCAGGCTCTGTGCTGACCGCTGGGAACCTGGAGCCTGCTTCAGATTCTGGGTCTCCCTCTCTCCCTCTCTCTCTCTCTCTCTGTCCCTCCCCCGCTCATGCTCTGTCTCTCAAAAATGAGTAAACGTTAAAGAAAAAAAATTTTAAGTTTTAAAAATTTTTCTAAGTTTATTTGTTTTTGAGAGAAAGAGGGAGAGAGAGAGAACAAGCGGGGGAGAAGCAGAGAGAGAGGGAAAGAGAGAATCCTAAGCAGGCTCCCCAGTGTCAGCACAGAGCCCCATGTGGGGCTCGAACTCACAAACCGTGAGCTCGTGACCTGAGCCCAAACCCCGAGAGTCGGGCGCTTAACTGACCGAGGTACCCAGGCGGGTTTAAAATGACAAATGTTACGTTAGATGTATTTTATTACAATTTAGAAAGTTACTAACGCGATCAACCCCAAACCAGAGACTTGCACACTTTAAATGGCGGAATTGGATGGCATATGAATAGGGTCTCAAGAAAGCTGTTTGAAAAAACCAAGTGGAGAGACGTTCTACAAAACACCCAAGCCGCACCCCTCGAGTGTCAAGGTCAGGAAAGCCTAAAGAACGTCCCCTATGGGAGCAACAGAGGTGTCATGAAGGCCAAATGCCCTGTGGGATCCTAGACGCATTCTGGAACAGGGAAAGGACATCGGCGACAAAGCTGGTGACATCTGAATAAAGTCTGTGCTTTACAGGGTTGTATCCCTGTTCACGTCTTCATTCTGATAAATGCAGCGCAGTTACGCGGGATGGAGTGTATGGGAGCTCTCCGAATGATATTTATGACTTCTTTAATTTTTTTTAATTTTATTTATTTTTGAGAGAGAGAGAGAGAGAGAGAGAGAGAGAGAGAGACAGAGTGTGAGCAGGGGAGGGGCAGAGAGAGAGGGAGACACAGAGCCAGAAGCACGCTCCAGGCTCTGAGCTGTCAGCACAGAGCCCGACGCGGGATTTGCACCCACGAACCGTGAGATCATGACCCGAGCCGAAGTCGGATGCTCAACCAACTGAGCCACCCAGGCGTCCCCAAATTTGTGTTGTTCTAAGCGGCCACGCTTGTGGTAATTAGACACAGCGGCCACAGGAGACTCCTACAGAAGGTAAGGGGGCACCACTGATGGGCCTTAGAAAGGGCATGGCGTGTTCTTGAAGAGCTTTACGGACGTTAACTCAGTTCATCTTCAAACACCCCTCTGCAGAGGGATTATTACCACTCCCATTTTAGATGAGGAAACAAGGCACAGAGAGGTTAAGGAACTTGCCCAAGGCCACACAACTGGAAGTGGCAGGGTGGGATTCTCAGCCAGGCAGGTGCCGGCCCCTTGCCTGTGTAGCCGCTGCCCTCACTGCCCGGCTTCGCCTTGTGTGTGAATTCTGACCCCACCCGGTCGATATTAGACCCTTTACAGAAAGGATTTGGTTCCCTTCATAACTACCCTTAGGGGCTAAGATGTTTTTGTCATTCTCCATTTTACATGTGGGGAAACTGAGGCCCAGTGAGATGGGGGCCCTTGCCTGAAGTCACAAGGGCCAGGCTGGAGAGGGGTCCCCCACGAACGAGGCTGCCGCCTCCAGCTGGGGCCTGGGCCGCTCTCCTGCCTCAACTCCACATTCCCTGTGCTTCCAGAATGGAAATGGCATCCTCTTGTCAAATGTCCCCACACCTCTGTGTGCCAGAGGCTGAGGGACATCCCGGACCCATTGTTCGGGCCAGGAAGCTACCCCCTTCCTCAATGGCCAAGGGAGGCGGTCTCTGGGGGGAAAGTTCCTTCCCAGAGAGGCGAAGGCCCGGGGAGCAGACCCTGGTTGGGCCCAGGACAGAAGACACACGCTGGTCCTTTAAGGGAGGAGCGGGGGTGGGGGCTTCAAGCCAGGGTCTTTTCTTATGAGAAACCCTTTCTGGGGGACAGGGGTGGACCCAGGACCAAGGAGGCTGGTGACAGCAACTGGGGTGGGGCTAAGGGGCTCTTGTTTAGGGTATGGCCTCCTCCCTCTCTGGGCTCGGTTTTCTCTGCTGTATAGTGAGACAGAGGGGCAGGGGCTCTCTAAGCCCCCCGCGTCCTGTGAGCCCGCGACCCCCTGGGTGCGTGTTCCCTTGTCCCTTCACGACACAGTGAATGCTTACTGGGGCGTCCGCGCCAGGCCTGCTTCTGCTAAGTCTCACAGTGATGGTGAGCCAAGCCCTCCACTCCCGTGTGCTTCAGAGGTGAGGAAACTGAGGCACAGAGAGGTTAAGGAATGCCCGAGCTCAGCCAGCCGGTGAGCGTGAAGCTGGGATGTGCCTGGGAGTCAGACTGCTCGGCAGCCCAAGACCCAGCCACGCTCGCTGCCCTGGGTCGGGGTTCACTCTCCCTTTCTCTCCTACCCGCCCCCCAACACCCCCGCTCCAGTAGCAGAGGGTAGGAGGGTGCTGGATCAGCGGTTGGGGCTTGGGGAGCGAGGGTCTTCTTGTGGGAACTGAGAACGCGGACGTTGCCGACGCTCTCGTCTCTCCTTGTCCGGACGAGGGTGCCGGAGCCAGCTGCCAACCCTGCCCTGGGTCGGGGGGCTTCTTGGAAGAGGTGGCGGCTCAGTGGACAAAGCGTAAGCATTAAACAGGTAAAGGAAGGGGGAGAGGGCATTCTGGGCGGTGGGGGGGGGAACCTCAAGTTCAAAGAAACGGAAAACCTCCAGCCTGACGTTTCACTTCCAGCTCCCAGGTGCCGCTGGGAAAAACTGCTTGCGGGGGGCCCGTCGGACCTTCCCTGGCAGGGCTGTCTGTTGGCCTGGGGTGGGGGCCTCTTGGGGCCAGTCTTCCCCACTGGACTGTCAGCCACATGCGGTCAAGGACTTGCACTCAGGCGCCCGACCGTCCCGCTCAAATCCTGCCTCTGTCACTCTCGGCTCCGTCACCTGGCCCCAGTGACTCTACCCTCTCGCAACTTGTCTCCGTGTTCCTACCGCCACTGGTCGTCGAGTTGACTCCTTCCAGCCCGGCGCGCGTCACAAAAGGCTCACGGACTGCATGTGTGCGGGAAACATAACCAGGGCGCTGAGCGCAATGTGGGGTGAGGTGGCCAGGTGGGGTCTGGGTAGCGGGGGGTCCCCCCGCATGGCCACATTAAAATTCTCCCAAGTTTTAAGGGGAGGCCACATTTTATTTGATTATTTTATATTTTATTTTATTTTTTAAATGCTTATTGTTGAGCCAGAGCGAGAGGGGGAGGGGCAGAGAGCGGGGGAGACACAGAAGCCCGAGCAGGCTCCGTGCGCGGTCAGTGCGGAGCCGGGCGTGGGGCTCGAACTCACGACCTGTGAGATCATGACCCGAGCTGAAATAAAGAGTTGGACGCTTAGCTGACTGAGCCCCCCAGGTGCCCCGGGGAAGGCCAAATTTTAGAAAACGACTTGGGGTCGAGGAAAACTGGGCAGGAGGGGCTGCCGGATGTCCCCCCCTCTCTGCCTTCTCCCCAGCCCAAGATTCTGATATGTAAACAAGCACCTCGATTTGCGGATGGCCAAGTCCAGAGGCAGGGGAGAGTACAGCCTGCCCTCCCCCTGCTTGCTCCTTCCCTCCATGCCTTTGGGGTGGACTCGTCTTGAGGGAGGGGGTTTTGTCTGTTTTGCTCACTAGAGTATCTTCAGGGCCTACACCTGCCCCTGGCACACAGCGGGTGCACCTGACCTGTGGAATGAATAAGTGAATGGTTAGAGGGGCGCGTAAAGACGGAGGTAGACGAGGCACAGAGGAAGGACGGCCGGTGTCCCCGACCGGCTCAGCGACCGTGGACGGTCCAGGTCGCCTCTTGGGACCTCTCTTTGTTCATCCGGAGAGCGGGTGAGACTCAGGAGCTTTGGAAAGCAACTTGACCGAGTGCGCCACAAACGTGTATGACTCGCTGACCTGGTCATTCCATTCCAGTGCAGGAGATATCCCTAAATATGGAATCGAGAACAGCTTTCGGTACCTAGATCTACCAAAATATATTATTGATGATGTTGGAAAACTGGAAATAGCCGAGATGTCCAACAATAAGGGACTGGCTACATAAACTATGGAACTGCCACTTGACCAGATGTCAGGCAGCCAATGAAAATGGAGCTCAGAGAAGAGGAAAAAGAAACGAGGTGCCAGAGAGAGAACCAACCAGAGAAGGGCCCGTGCTCTAACGGCAGGTCAAAAAAGGCAGGATACCACCGTTTTGTTTTTCTTTTATTACACAGTATGATCTCAGCCATGTTTAAAAAAAGTCCCGAAACAAAAAACTATGGAAGGAAATACATCAAACCCTAACAATGATTGTCTCTGGATGGCGGGGCCGTGGGTGGTGATTTCTCTTCCTTATTTTGACTTTTCTGCATTTTTCAGATTTTCGTAAGTGAACGTGCATTGTTGCTCTTATAGTGAGGACGTTAAGCAGGAGAAAGAATTAGAATGTGGGGGTGAGCGTTGACGCTAAGATCTGCCCGGGGCTCTTAGGAGGTCAGACTTGCCTCCTGGGCAGCCGGGAAGTTTCTGGGCTTGGAATTGGCAGCCCGGGTGTCAGAGCCACAGTGCCCGCGTGACCCCGGGCAGACCTCTCTGGCCCTTGGCACCCCAGTGGTGTTACCTGTCAAATGGGGCCTCGTCCCCTATTTCACGGGGCTGTGGCAAGAACAGGACAGGAACCAGGCCCTGGAAGGCCTTCGGGAATTCCGACCGAATGCACAGAATTTACCAGTTCATTCCCAGTTCCCGGGAAGGCCAGTGGCCTTTCAGGTACCTCAGAAAGATGTCAGCATTCTTGTCAGGAAGCCCCTGGGAGTATTTTTGCCCCCCCCCCCCCCCGAGGTACAGATGTTCCTGACTCACTTTGCAAAGTAGAGCTGGGGTGATTTCCAGAAATGTATCACCAGGCAGAGGAGGAGCACAGCTGGGGGTTGGAGTCCTGGGATCTGGTCCCCGCTCTTCCCTTACAGCCGTGTGACGTTGGACGAGTCTCTCAACCCTCCTGGCCTCAGCTTCCCTGATGCCACGGGCTCTGGACACAGAGATCCCTAAAACTGCTAAACTCTCGCTGTTGAACCCAGGCCATAAGGGCAGGGACCCTGGAGTCTGAGAGGCAGCCCCTTACAGCCTGGGGTCCCCAGAGCCTCCCCTGGGTGACCGGGGTCTCATTTCTTTCCCAGAGCCCCGACCTGCTTCAGACCCCTGGATTTGGGGAAAGAGCTCTTTGCACACGAATGCTAGGGGGCCTGTCTGTCATCCCCGGCTGCTGGGCGCTGCGCGGTGTTCCCTGCACAAGCCGGGGGATGATTGGCTGAGGGACCCAAATAACTCTTCACTCGTTCATCCATCTACTGAGATCCTTCTCGGTGCCAGGTCCTACGCCTGGCCCTGCGGGATAGGGGTGAGCAAGACCCATCTGCTGCTTATAACTCAGGGACTTCCAGGAGGAGGTGACAGCTGAGATTTGGTCAGAGGGAGGAGGGAAGAAAGGGTGTTCTGGGCCCGGGGGACGGCTGATGCGCGGGGGAAGCCCCGAGGTTTCTGGGAGGTTGGCGAAGGGGAAGGAGAGGAGGCTACGAGGGTCCGACGCTGCCGGGGCCGGTGGGTGGGTGGGGGGGGGGCAGGCGGGGAGTCCACAGGGGGTTGGCCACTGACTGCCAGTCCGCGCTGGGAGACTGAGGCCCCCCCCCCCCCGGGGAGGGGAGATCCAGTTGAGGAAAGGATGTGGTTCCTGACTTCCTGGGTCACAACGGGAAGGGGAAGTGGGGGTTGGGCTGGGTGGGGCTGAGGTCACAAGGCTGGAGGGGCCACCGTCCCAGCAGCGCCCCAGCCGTAGCACCCCAGCCGTGGTCCGGGGAGGCCGTTCTGCAAGTACTCATCTCCCAGAGGCGGGAAGGGGGAGAGGGAAGTGGACCCGGCCCCCCGGGCCTTCTCTGACCACAGCCCCCGGCTGTCTTCCTCACTCACGTCCTCACTGGCCTTGCTGTTTCTCCAAGTATCCAGCTCATTCCTGCCACAGGGCCTTTGCACCTGCTCTTCCCACCGCCTCATAATGGCCCTCTTGTTTTAATCAGGTACCTCTTCAAACATCACCTCCTCAGAGAAGTCTCCCGACACCTCTAACCGGCACTGCCCCCTCCCCACCCATCTTTCCTGCCCCAACACCACTCGATCGTTCGTTATTGCCCTTATCACCACGCGCCACTCCGGGCCCGTGTGCTCCCTTGTTCATCCTCTGTTTCCCATCTTGGGAGATAAGCTCCGGGAGGACAGGGGCTTGGTCGATCCGTTCATCACTGAATCCCCAGCTCCAAGCACAGCGCCTGGCACGCATCAGGCCCTCAGCAGCACAGCACCAACACACGGCCCTACGGGGAGTAACGTATTTAATGCTGAAAACCCCGTGGGGAGGCAGGGGCTAGTCCTGGGCTGGTGGGGCCTGAAGCTGAATAATCTTGGGACCTGCCAGGAAAACACACACGGTTAGGAATATAAAATAGGAATTTTCCACGTGCCTTGGAGGTGCTGTGCACAGGAGCGGTGCACGTTCGCTTTCAACAAACGAGTTACCCTCTCCGGGCCTTAGTCTCCTCATTTGGAGCACGAGGATGCGCCCTGAACGGGCAGGAGGGTGGCCCATTTCGAGGGGCTCGATGCCCCTCCGCTCGCCCGTCAGGGGTTTGGGTTGAGTGGAAGGATTCTGGACTCATTCGTTCATTCAGCCACTCATCCATTCGTTCCAGAGACGGCTGAAGCGCGACCACGTGCCCTGCCCCTGAGGACAGAGCGGTAAAGAACAAAGTCGCGGCTGGCAGATGACAGTGGAGGAGGGCAGCCAACGGAGCATCGAGATACAATGGACCAGGAGGCGGGAGAGCCAGTGGAGAAAAATAGAGCAGGGAGAGAATGGGGAGTTTCGGGGGCACGGTGCTGGCGGGGAGGCCTCACCGAATCGGTGACAGCTGAGCTGAACGCTGAGGGGTGTGAAAGCGCGCTGGGCGGACGCGTAGGGAAAAGGAACCCGAGGCAGAAGGAACAGCATCAGCAGTGGCCCTGAGGAAGTCATCGCTGGCTGAGTTTGGGGACCAGCTAGATGCAGCGAGCGAGGGGAGGGGGGAGAGCTGAGGTCAGGGGGCAGACGGTGTAGGGCCTGTGGGTCACTGTCGGGACTTGGGGGGAGATGGGAGCCACCGGAGGGCTTTGAGCGGCGGTGTCTCTGCTCCGCAGGCTCGCTCTGGCTGCCGCGTGGAGAAGGGACTGCGGGCTTGAGGGCAGAAGGAGGGAGACCGGTCAGGAAGCTACTGCAAGCGTCCAAGCAAGAGATCATGGTGGCCTGCATGAGAGCGAGAAGGCTCACGGGGGCGTGAGAAGCAGTTGGATTCTGGCTTGTTTTGAGCATCAACCCAACGCGACTGGCAGCGGGTTGTGTTCCAGGGAGCTACTGGCGTGTAACAAACCCAAACTGGGCAGCTTAGGACAATCAGAATCATTTTATTATTTGTCATGGTTTCCGCAGCTCGGGGATTTGGGCTGCGTTTGGCTTGGTGGCCTGGCTTAGGATCTCCTGTGCATTGCTGTTGCTGGCTGGGGCTGGGACGGTGGAGGGCGGGGGGGGGGGAGGGGGGGGGGGGGCGGGGAGCGGTATGAGCTGGGACAGCGGGGGGGTGGGGGGAGCGGTGTGAGCTGGGACGGCAGTGGGGGGGAGCCGTGTGAGCTGGCTGGGCGTCTTTCTCCCCCTCCGGTACTGCCAGGGCCTCTCCATTTGGTCTGTGCGGGCTCATTGCGCTTCCTCACAGCATGGCGGCCCAGCGCTCCGGAAGCGAGTGTCCCAAGAGAACCAAGCAGAAGCCACGCTGCATTTTCTGACCTAGCCCGGAAGCCACGGAGCGCTGCTTTTGCAAATTCAAATGTATCCAGATTCAAGAAGAGGAGCACGGGAGGGGCTCCGTGAGCGTGAACTTCCCCTGCCCACTCTCCTCGCCAGCCGTGTTTGCCCCACTCGGTGCAGCCCGGAGAGGCTGTCTTCCGCGGGGGACTTGGAAACAGGCACTGAGCGGCCCCGCCTCGTGGCGTCCGTCAACCACACGCCACCTGCCCGGGCCCGGGGTGCCGTCCTTGCGTGTGCCCGTGTGCGTGCGTGGGTTCACGTGCGCTCGTGTGCGCGCACCCGTGTGCTCAGTGCCTGTGGGCACATCCGTCCCCCGACCAAGCCGTGAGGGGCGTCCCAGCCTCCAGCCTGCTGCTCCAGCAGGAAACCTTGCCTTGCCTACCACAGCGGGAAGGTCATCTGGTCCCGAGAATTCCCCTCCAACCTAGTTATCGGGATGCCCCCACCCCCTTGACTTTTCTCGGCCACGCCTGTCATGGTGTCCTCTGCCCTACTGGGTCGCCGGGTCCCTCCACCCTCCTCGGGCCCCCTCTCCAGAGCCGCGTGGGCAAAGCAGACAAAACCACGTGGCAGGGGCAGACGAAGCACCTACGGGGAAACCTCACAGGCGGCGATGCTCTGGGGAAAAGCAAAGCAGCCTAGGGGCCAGGGGAGACCAAGCCCGTTTCGAGGTCCTCAGTGACCAGTCCCCTCCCTACTGTCCCCTCCCAGAGGTCTCCCCTTGAGGCTGTTCCTCAGCAGCCCGGGTGGGGCCAGGCTCTGGGATGGGGTGGGGTGGGAGGCGGGGCTGATGGCCTGTGCTTCCACGTGACCAGGTGAGGACAGGGGGACACACTCGTGCTCTCATTTCAACAGCAGGATGAGGGGACATAAAGGGTTTCAGGTCCTTGGGAGCACGTCCTCGGCACACACGTACCCCAGGCTTGGGCACACACACTGTCCTTGGACTTCGGTGCCCGTACCGGGCCACTGGACTCGGGCCGGCGTGTAAATCCACACGCCGACTCCGGTGCCTGTTTTCTTTTCGTGCACATTCTCCAGGACGCACTCTCTGTGAGAACACACACGTCCATCGCGGCCCCTCCGGGCACATGGTAAGAGCGAGTGCTTACTGAGTGCTTACTCTCAAGTATTCTGTCTCGAGCTTCCCAGCAGCCCTGTGAGGCAGGTACGATCAGGCTCACATTTTACTGGTGGGGAAACAGGGGTGCTAAGGGGTAGTTACCGTGCCCCAACTCTGCGACTGAGAGCGGAGTGCTGGGCTCTGAAGCCAGGCCGTCTCTGGCTCTGGGGTCTGGTGTGTGAGGCTCTCCGTGGAGACCGCCAGGTGTTGGGGACACCTGTTTGCAGTGTCTCCGGCTCGTCAGGGGCCCCTGTGCCCCACGTGTGCACAGCAGCTCAGAGGTTACCAAGCCCTCTCCCATCCTGAGCGGGGGAGTAGGGCGGGGTAATGCTCCCGGGTTCATGGAAGAGGAAATAGAGGGAGGAAGGGCAGTGATGGTCTTGCTCAAGGTCACACGGGGGGCCGATGGCAGATCCAGGACTAGACTCCACATCCCTGGTCTCTTGACCTTGTCCTGCCCTCCAGGAGTGTTCAGCTGCTGGTCACTGCCAGGTGCACCGGCCTCCCGCTGCACAGACTCAGGACTTTTCTGACGAGCTGTGAGCAAGGGGAGGTGTCAGCACATCCCTGGCACCGGGCAGGACGGGAGCCCTCTCGAGGAGGCAGAATGTCCGGCCTGGTTTTGGGGGGGGGGGTTATGGGGGCAGAGGGGGGAGTCTGAAGGGCCAGATGTTCTGGGTTCCGAAACCACTCTTCGGACCCGCCCCCTGCAGGGGAGGAGGGGCCGAGCACCGCAAGCGTGTCTCATCCGTGTCTGTCTGATGGGGGCAGCTCATGCCAGCCAGAGGACAGGCACTCTAGAATCTGGACCATGCCCCGCCTCCCAGAGGGACAGCAGTGTCAAGGCCAGGGACGAGGGGAAGTAAGCAGGGTACCTGTCTGGGATGAGGAGTGTCGGCCCAGGAAGTGTGGCTCCCAGCCCATCCTCACTCTCTCCGTCCTCCGTAGGAGGCTGTGCCCGGCCAGGCATTGTTCGCAGGTTTAAAAATAAAGGCGTCTTGGCCTGGGCCCTGCTGGCAGAGGGGCGGAGGGGGTGGCCCTGCCCCAGGCCTAAAGGGCATCTGGCTGGAAAAAGAGGCCTCACCCAGCTTCACCACCAGCATGGCTGGGAGCGTGGGGGGTCCCCAGAGAATCGCCAGCCCCTCGGCTTCTGCCACGAGAGAGGCAGGCCAAGGGGGCTGTGGGTGCCGGGCGCCCCGTCCTCGCTCCCGCCCCTCAAGGCTGCCCGGCCCCCTCACCAGAAGCTTCCAACAACCTCGGGCCACTGGGGAGACACGAGGCTCCCCCACAGCACCCTCTTTTCCCCACCGGCTGATAATACTAACAGTGACCGTGGTGTCCCAACAGCCCCGGGTGGGGAAGGGATTGCTACTATGGTACTGTTTTTAGTACCCTTAAGCAAATGGGAAAATGAAGGCTCAGAGAGGTTTAGTAACTTGCCCAGGGCCACAGAGCCGGCCAGTGGAAGAGCCAGGGCTCAGACCCAGGTGGTTCTGACTTCTGAGCCAGGATCCTCACCAGGTCCCAGGCCCTCCCCCTGGCCAGCAGAGGCGAGAAGCAGTCTACTTCTCCTAGGTGGTCAGGGAGGGAGGCAAGAAACGGATAAGGAGCTGGAATGTGCCAAGGCCTGGGGCGGGGGTGGGGGCGGGCTGGTGCTGCTGTTACCATATTCAACTCTTTCTTTTTAAATGTTTATTTATTTACTTTTGAGAGAGAGAGAGAACACGCGTGCTTGTGCAAGCGGGGAAGGGGCAGAGAGAGGGAGAGAGAGAATCCCAAGCAGGCTCCGTGCTCAGTGCAGAGATCATCACGGTGGTGGCGCTTGAATTCACCATGAGATCATGACCTGAGCCGAAATCAAGAGTTGTACTGCGGGGTGCCTGGGTGGCTCTGTTGGTTCCGCGTCCAGCTTCGGCTCCGGTCACCATCTCGCGGTTCGTGGGTTCGAGCCCCGCGTCGGGCTCCGCGTCGGGCTCTGTGCTGACCGCTCAGAGCCTGGAGCCTGCTTCGTATTCTGTCTCCGTCTCTCTCTCTCTGCCCCTCCCCTGCTTGTGCTCTCTCTCTCTCAAACATAAATAAACATTTAAAAAATTAAAAAAAAAAGTCGTACTACGCTCAACCGACTGAGCCACCCAGGTGCCCCAACCATATTCAATTCTTACATAGGGGGGATTGTCTCCATTGTGTAGATGAGGAAACTGAGGCCCAGAGAGGCAGTCGCTGTCGAGATGGGATTTGAACCCAGATCAGCCTCAGCCCCAAACCCTTTTCTCCACACTCCGCGTCTGAAGGGTTAATAGGAATCTCCAACACAGAGCGCTGCCTCCCCCCACCCCAACAGGGTTCAAGTACAAACCAAGAAGCGCTGAGGGTGTAGGTAGCTGGAGGGGAAGGGCGTGATGGGGGGCACGGTCGCTAGGGAAACAGCTCCCCCACTCCAGGAGAGATGAGCCAGCAGGCGAGTAGTTCGGGGAGCCCTGAGGGGGGGCTCTAGTGTAGTGTAGATGCCCCCACCTGAGATGTGACAGGCAGGGCCCTGCCCTTCCCCGGTGGTGGCTCATGGCTGCCAGCCTCCCCATTCCAGACGAGATCCGGTGTTCCCCCGTCCGCCCCCGAGGCCTCTGCTGAGGTTGGCACACCGGTGTTGGCACCGGAAAGCGACATTCCAGAGCCCCCCCCCCAACTCCCTGCCAACCTTGGATTCTTGGCAGAGCAGGGGGGGAGGGCTGCGGTTGGGGAGGATTGTGGGAGGGGCCAGAGTCGGAACACCTGTCCACAGGATGTGGGAGGAAGCGGGCCAGAGAGGGGCCAGACCCGGCCCCGTCCCCCAGGAACTGTGCCTCTCTGGCCGGCTCACTGGCCCAGCAACAGGAGCCTGGGCTGAGGGTGGTGTCTCATCAGACGTGGGGTTGGCGAAAAGACACATCGTCTTCAGGTGGCAAAGTTCCTCTTCCACCTTCTATAAAAGGTTTTCCAGGCAGACTTCCCATTTGCTGTGTGACCTTGGGCAGGCACAGGCTCTCTGGGCCTCAGAGCCTCGGAAGAGGGCCAAAGCAGGTAAACCTCGAAGGTGCCCTCCAGCAACCGGTGTTTAGTACCCCAAGGTACTGTGACTTCAGCCTCCTCCCCGGGCTGTCTGCTGACCCCTGGCCACACAGCAGCCCACAAACCCTCTTAAATCTGAGTCAGGCACCGGCTCCCCTGCTCATCACCCTGGGGAAGGGCACCTCCTCTCACTCAGGGAATATTAGCGACCCCGACTTCTTCCCCACCTGGCCCCTGCTGCCCCCTGACTCCCTCCTGGGAGTGGACCCCTGGCCTCCAGACTGCCCCAAACCACCTAAGTGTCTTCTCTCCTTGGAGTCTGCCCTTACCCTCTTCTGGCCCGGAGGGCTCAGCCCCACCCAGCTCTTCGAATAGTTCTTTCTGGCCATCCAAGACTTGGCTCAAATGTCACCTCTCCGAGAGAGGCCTCCCTTGACCCTTTCTCTAAATCGGGGCCATCCACCCCACCGGGGTTTCGCCATCAGGTCCTCTCCAGTTTATTTCCTTCAGAGCATCTGGCAGGACGAAAATGATCTTGGTCATTCACAAGCTGATCGTCCTCCTTCCTCTATCCTGCCCACTCCGAGAGGGCAGGGTCCCCTTTTTCCCGGGCGCTGGGCCCAGCCTGCAGCCAGCGCTCGGCCCATGGGACAACCAGGCCATGTCGTGTGTCTTCCAACATGCCCAGGCCCCTGGTGCCTGGCCATGTGCTTCTTGCCCGGAAGCTCTCCCGCCCCTCCCTCAGGGGGTTGCTGCTAAAAGTTCCTGCAGACTCAGCTCTGGGCCCAGCAGCCCGAGAGGCGAGGCGGCAGGACAGGCAGGGAGGGAGGGTAGACCCATGGCCCCTTCCCCCTGGCAGTCCGCTCCCCAGGAACAAGAGGGGAGCCCTGGACCTGGAAACCCCCGGGCCCGGCTGCTGGGGCAGGCAGTTCCGGGGTGACCTCATCGCCTTGAAAGGAGGGCAGCAGGGGCAGGAAGCAGAGGACGCATCAGATGGGCTAAATTTAGAGCGTTTGATTCAGCTCAGGCGGGACAATATTCCTGGAGTCCTCATTGTTTGCGAGGGGCCAGAGGGCAGGCTGTCCGTTGAATGGCTGGGTCTGAGCCATGCCAGGCTGTCTGGGCAGGCAGAGGTGGGGGGGTGGGGTGACCTGCCCCTTGCTGGGGGAGAAGCCAGGCCAAGGGTCCCAGGCCAGGCTCTGGAGCTGCTGCCCTTGGGATTAAGGCCCGAGGCGGGAAGGGAGACGCCTGATAGATGAGGGAGGGGGCTCTGCGTGATCACCGCTCAGCTGGGGGACCCTCACACCCGAGGGTCCCACTAACGGACAGCCATTAGCCCCCGTCCCTATTCTACCCTTATACAGTCCGGGAGCCTGAGGCTCAGACCCAGGAACCGAGCTGCCCAAGGCCACACAGACGCCGGGTGTCCTGACTCGCAGCCTGGGTCCGCGGCAGTCACCTGAGCCCGAGCCCGCTGCCCTGCCGCCGGGACACCACGACACCGGGACACCAGGACACCGGGACAGGTGCTGTGGGCCCTCATCCTGGCAAAGCCCTCGCTCCCCGCGAGGCCGGGCAGCTGCGGGGGGACACGAGAGGAGGGTGGCTCCGCGTGCGTGCGCAGGCTCCAGAACCCGTTGCCATGGCAACCCAGGGTCCAAGCCTGCCCGGCTCTGGAGGGGAGCCCGAAGCCCAGGATTTCCCCGGGGCGAGCGGGCAGGGGCTGGAGCTCGCTTCTGACCCTGCCTGCCGGCACCCCGGGGACCGGCCCCGCACACGGGCTAGGCCAGTGGTCCCTAACGGTGTCCTGCTTCCGTATGCCCCACCTCATGCCCACGCTGTGGCCAGGCAGCCAAAGGAGGGTGGGGATCGTCCTCCACTGAGGGCCACCCCGGAGGGAGAAGGCACCTTTTCCCCCACCTCGCATGCTGCGACTCCTTCCCGCCAGTCCCACGGGAGCCCAGGGGACTCCTTGGGGCACCTGCCTTGGAAATGGGGGACGGGACTCGAAGTCCCAACGGACCCGACCTTCCCACTGATGTGTTAACAGGCACGGGGAGAAGGCCGGCGATGCTCACGGTGGGCCCTGTCCTCTTTCCTCTGCCCAGCTCCGGGAGGGCCTTGGGAACGAAGCCCAGGTCCCCCCCCCCAGTTCCAGGTGAGTAACTTGAGGGTCCCAGCCGGGATGAGGCTTGTCTGACACCGTTCGTGGGGCTGCAGTTTCTCCCGTCCTCCCCGGCCCTGCCCCCGGCCGGTCCCCACGCACCAGACCGCCCCCCTCTCCCTGGAGCCCCGCTGCCCTGCCCCGGGCGGTGGCCCAAGGCTGCTCACGGCTCCTCTTGATTTCACATCATGACTCATGTTATCATGTTCTCAGGAGCTGAGTAACCACCTGAGTTATTTATACCCTGGCTTAGCAGGCTTCCTTCCCTCCTCCCAGAGCTCAGGCAGGGAGGACTAGGAGGGGGGCGGGGAGGAATCTGGGAGGGGGGGGGGGGATGCGGACTGGGAGAAGGCAGCTGAGCACCCCCCCCCCATATCACCTCCCCTGGGGTACCACCCCCGTAAAGCACCCAAAAATAACCGTGACTCTCCCAGCACAACAGGATGGGCCTAGATCTATGGCATCGATGTACAGGTGTTACGATGGTTTGGGGAGGGGGGAGTTCCTTTCCCGAGCGAGTCACCGCGCTGGAAAAATAAAGAAGGAAAAAGCTGAAATTTTTTCCTTCCATCAAAACAGGAAGGAGCCAGGGGAGGCGGGGGGGGGGGGGGTGGTGGTGGTGGATGGGGAGATGATGACGGGTGGGGGCTGAGATACATCCTTCGCCCTGTGGTGGTCTTCAGGGAGGGGAAGGCCCGGGGCGTCTGCACACAGGGCCCACCGGCCCCGCGGCGGGCATCCCTGGACGCCCAGGGGCGTTTTCATCCGCTCCCTCCCGGGCCTGTGTAGGTTCATGGACACATTCACACACACCGCACACAGACCCGCTCGCTCACCCCCACACGCCCTCGCCAGATCCCACAGGAGAAAAGATCTCACTCTGGGAGGCTGGGACTTGGGAAGTCTGCCCTCCTGACTTGTTTGTGCTTCCCTCTCCTTGAGCACTGTTCTGGGAGTCTTAAAACTTAAGCTCACATCTGACTTTGCTCTAACAACGACCAGCAGGGTGACCTTAGGGAAGCCGCTTCTCCTCTCTGGGCCTCAGTTTCCCATCTGTAATACGGGTATGGTCATTCCTATGCTGCTTCCCTCTGGGGCAAACGATGGAAACGGCCTCGTCCAAGGGAGGGGGATTGGAACCGGAGCTCCCATTTACTGAGAGCTCTCTGTTTGCGGAGCATCCACGATTAATCGCTAGATTAATGCCATCACCAAATGTGCCGGTTCCAGAATTACCCTCATGTCGAGCCCAGAGGGCAGGGACTCACCCAGGGTTACACAGCTGGGGTGTGGTGGAGGTTGGTTTTGAACTCTGGGCTCCTCTGTACTGTTCCATCCAAGAAAGAATGAAAGAGGTGCCCTCAGAGTCCCAAGAAAGAGAAGGAGGAGGGGGAAGAGAGAGAGAGAGAGAGAGATCTAGCTTCCCTGGCCTTGTCCCAATGGCCTGGGACCACTGTCTTCGGTCCATGTCTTCAGCAGGGATGTGCCCCGGTGGCCGGGGAGCATTATGCCCACTGTTGCGCTGGTTAAGACGATTAGTCACTCCCACTGGGCTGCCCTGTTTGCTTATTGACTTATGTAAGCACCGCCCGAGGCTGTTTGTACAGTTGTCTCCGTCTTTCTGTCTGTCTTCCACCTGCCTGCCTCAGCCTGTATGCCCCTCAAGGGTCGGGGGCTCCAGAGAGGTGAGCTGGCAGTGTAACACCCGATTCTTTGTGAGGACAAGTCCGGGGTCCCATGCAGGGCATGTCTGCGCATACTCCCCACACGCAGGTTGGGCCGGGACCCCATTGTACAGATGAGGACACTGAGATCCCCCAAGCTCAACGCTGCACAGGCCCAGGACGGCCACTCCAGGGGCTGGAGCTCTGAAGCCCATGGCACTGGTTCAAATCCGGCTTGGCTAACCCCTGATCATGGGAGTTAGGGAAGTCATGTGATCTCCCCGGGACTCAGTTCTCCGGTCTTTAAAATGGGGATAACACACTTTGTTCTCCCTAGATTGTTGGGTGGTTCAAGGGAGTTGGTGTATTAGTTTGAGCCGCATGAAATCACACTGCTTGACCATTTTGACCTACTCCTTGTTTTTATTTTGTTTTTTAAGTTTATTTATTTTGAGAGACAGAGAGAGCAAGCAGGGGAGCAAATCAAGAGTCTGATGCTTAACCGCCTGAGCGAACGAGGCATCCCTAGACCTACCTTTTAGATCAGTGCTTCTCAAACTACTGTGCACGTGGGTCACTGGGAGTCTTCTTAAAATGCAGAGTCTGACCCAGGCAGGACCGGTAAGAAAGTGGGTGACAGGGGCGCCTGGGTGGCTCAATTGGTTAAGCGTCTGACTCTTGATCTCAGCTCAGGCCACGATCTCGAAGTTGGTGGGTCAAGCCCTGCATCGGGCTCTGTGCTGTCAGGGCAGAGTCTGCTTGGGATCCTGTCCCCACCCCCCTCTCTCTCTGCCCCTCCCCTACTTGTGCAAGTGCTCTCTCGCTCTCTCTCAAAATAAATAAGTAAACTAAAAAAAAGAGAGAGTGGGTGAGATGTGGTTGGAGAGGAGAAGGAAGGGCGCACACGGAGGGGGAACATCACAAGTAAAGGTGTGGCCTGGGGTAAAAATTAGCCATCTCTGTGAACCCCAGCCTCGCCCAGACCCTTCTCTCATACCCACCCGCTTCCCTTCCTTTCCCACCGAACACACTTCCGTGGTCACTGCCCTGGTGTCCTTCCTCCGGCCCCCAGCCCCCAAGCAGAAGAGGGCCAGGAGTCCCTGGAGTTGGCAGAACCGTCCCTCATTTCTGTCCCTGACTCACTGTGTGATCTCGGGCGGGTCACGTGATGTCTCTGAACCTCAGATGTCCTCTCTGAGCACCCTTGGCTTGTTCTGCAGCGGCATGGTCTTGACCACTGATGCTGTGTCAGACTTTCTCCCAAAAGAGGGCTGTCTAATGGCGGTGGGAGGAGACAGGGACTCTGGTGGCAAGCTGAAGGAAGGGCGGGGGGCAATGACCATCCATAACCTGCCACCTGTGTCTCCTTTCTAGCGGCCTCCCCTGCCCAGCGTCAGCCTGCCACGGTGAGTGACAGAGCGAGGAGGCTCCTACAGCCAGGGGTCCGGCCCAGCGCCCACCAGAGGGCCCTGCCCCAGATGGGGGTGGAGCGAGGCCAAAATCTGTAGGTGAGTGAGGGCAGGGCCCAGATGAACTGGGCGGCTGCGTGTCATGTCTGCCCAGGTTCGAATTCCACCTCTGCCCTCACTCATCCACGACCACGCAAAGCTGTTCTGGACCTTGGTTTTTCCATCTGTAAAGTGGGGGTGAAACAGCTCCTCTCTCGTAGGCACGTTGTGTGGCTTGACTGGTTGAATGCACCTCAAGGCCTGGGCTCATTTTCTCTTGGGAATAACGAGGACAAAACTGTGACTCTTACACCGTGATTAGCTTCCCATCCTTTGGACAGGCCCGTCGTGTTTCCTGCAGTTACAAATACCTTCCTCCGGAAAGCTGGCGGGGCGGGGGGTGGGGGGATCTGTGTGCTGTGGTACCCCCATCGAGGGGCACTGCCCGCTACCTGCCTGCCCCTCTCCCTCCTGCCCTACTCCAGTCAAATCTTTGGAACACAGCGGCAAGGACATCCCGATTTGGAAAGGGCTGGCTAACCCAGATCTGGTACACATCCTCCCATCTGTGGGTCCTCCGGGCCCACCGCCTCCAGCCCTGCCGGCTTCCTCCACGTAGCTCACTTAATCTGTTTAATTTTCTGCAAGGAGAGCGACACGAAGCGCTGGGCAGCTCTCATCCAGGCCACGCAGGGAGGCATCACGTAACGGGGAGACGGCAAAAGCGTGGGCTTCGGCATCACAGCTCTGGATTCAAATCCCGGCACGGCTGCTTCCTTGCTGTGTGACGCCGGGCAAGCTGGTATCCCTCTCTGAGCCTCAGTGCCCTACACGATAAGAGCACCAGCCCTCCAGGCAGTGCCTTTGTTCCGTTGCTGACACTTGCTACATTTTCCTCGTTGCAGTTGGCTCAGGCGGAGCGCTTGGCCCGGGGCGGATGCTCTGTAAGTGAGGTTCACGGTTACCCGAGGCCCAGCATGTGGGCAGCAAAGGGTGCGGTAAGGACAAACCTTCTCTGGGGAAAGCCGACCAGTACCAGATCCCGGGTGGGGTCACCTCCCAGCCCGTTTCGGGGGTGGGGGGGCGCTTTGCTCCATTTCCAGCCAGCTTCCAGGACAGGTAGATCTGAGCTGCCCCGTCCAAACATCCTCTTCCTCGTCTGGAGACTAGAGGAGCTAAAAATGCATCACTCAGCCCCAGGAAAACAAACACTGAGCTTCCCTTGCCTTTGTATACAGGACACGAGGCCCAAGGCGGCAGAGGCAGTGTGGAGGGATCCTCCAGGCAGCCCCAGGCCTGGGGGGTCTGTCTGTCTGTCTGTCTGCCTTCCTGGGTCTCTCTTGCCTCCCCGGGTACAGCCACAGTGGCCAGAGGCTCACCAGTGTGTGGGGGTCTCCAACAGAAGTGGCCGGGGCTCTGTGTGAGGACCTCCTCCCCTCCACGTGACGTGCCCGCAGCCGTCCCAGCCCTGGGCCCCTCCCCTAGCCCTGTCTCTGGAGCTCACAGGTGGGTGTGTGCGTGCGCATGTGCCTGAGGCTTGGCGTATTAACAATGATCATCCTGGTAACTAACCAACGTGCGTGCAGTGCTCACTCCATGCTTTCAACACTGAGGATGTGTTAACTCCAGGAGGTAATCGCTATTGGTATCCACATCTTACAGATGAGGACACGGAGGCTCAGAAAGGTGAAGTAACTCGTTCAAGGTCACGGGCTAGGAAATGGTTACAGCGGGGTTCGAACCCAGGCAATCTTTGATGGGAAGGCGAGTCCCTTGTCCCCTGCAAGCCTCAGTTTCCTCACCCATAAAATGAGCACCCACGTACCTCCCTTCCCCGGGTGAGGGTGGGGGTGGCAGCAGGCCAAGGGCAGGACAGGGAGGGGGTCGGGGGGAGCTGACTACAGCTACATGGTGTGGGGGTAGATCGTGTACTCTGCCATCATACGGCCTGGGGCTGGGGCCTTAGGCCATTTGTGGCTTGGCCTTGGACTGTCCCCAGTTTGGAGCCTGACTTGCCCCACCATCAAGCTGGGAAAGCAAACTGGCCTGGCACAGGTCCTCCAGGGCTCTCCCGGGAGAACGGGGATGCCCACTCTGCACTTGAGGGCCCAAGTCTGTCCCCGGGAAGGAAGCCAGCTCCTTCCTTGGCCCTGGGCCCCTGCTCCCAGGGTATGAGATGCTTTTGATGGAGGAGAACTTAGATTGTTCTAGACACACAGTCTAAAAAGCCCTGGCTTTGGGCAGACCCCTCAGCAATTAGCTGAGGTTTTCTGCTCGGCTCAGACATTTCAAGGGGATGTGGGGGGGGGCGGTGACAGTTACGGGGTGTGGCCCTCTGCCCACATGACCAGCTCCCAGACCTCCCGGAAAGCCTGATACCTCAGGGCCCCAGTGCCAAAGATGGGCTGGGATCTTCTCAGGTCTGTGCATTCGGGCTTAGGGGCTCATCTTACAAGCCCCCTCCCCAACTCTTTCCACCCCTCAGGCAGGGCCTGGCATCTTGGTACCAAAAGGCCAGGACTCAAGAGGAAGAAAGAGGCAAGATTTTTACTCACTGATCCATTCCTTTGGCAGACATTTATTGAACAACTGCTGTATTGTGGGAGCTGGAATGAGGTCCTTGTTAACCTGGATCTCAGTCTAGTGCTAGATCGATAAACGGGCAGTGACAATACCCCGGGGCACATGCTGTGGGAACCCAACGCCAGCACCAAGCCCAGGGGGCTTCCTGGAGGAGGTGCTAAGTGGAGTCTCATAGGAGGAAGAGGAGGAGGTGTTCTTTAGAGAACCGCTTGTGTGGAAAGACGCCCACGCGGTCATGGCGGCTGCAAGGAGAAGGTACAGGAAAGGGTACATGGCATTCAGACCAGGTGCCATGTGGTCCCTGCGGCCTCTGCTATCCTGTCCTGTCCTGCCACTTCTAACAGTGCAGAAAGACATCTGGATTGTCCCGAGTATGTCCATCTCACTCGAGAGCCTGGGGGGTCCCAGAGTGCCAGCTCCGGGTCTCCTTTATTACATTTCCACACAGGGCTGGCATACAGTAGGCGCTCAGTGATGCTGCTCCCAGGAGCCAGCCCGCTTTGCCTCCCTTCCCTGAGGCTGAGCTGTGCGCTCCCTCCTTTGTGCCCCTACGGCCCTTCGTGTGTCAGTCAGAGCTCCTATCGGCACAGCCCCGTCAGCCGGCAAAGCCCTTGTACGTATATTCACGCGTTTGGTGTTCACAACAGCCCTGTGTAAGATGTGTCATGATTATCATCGTCAGCCGTCACCTGCCAGGAGGCAGCACAGCATGGTGGCTTAGGCGTGAGGGCTCTGCAGCTGCAACACGTGGGTTTAGGTCCAGGCTCTATCGCTTACCGGCTGTGTGACCTTGAACAAACTGCTTAACGTCTCTGGGCTTCAACCTCCCCATTTGTAAGAGAGGAGTAACATCCCTCACGGGAGCACTGAGACGCTACGTGCAGCGTAAGAACACTGCCTGCCACACAGTCACCTCAATAATAATGGTAGCCGTTCTCACCTCTTTTATAGACAAGGATACAGAAGATCAAGGGCAACATCACCTAGCAGCCTGTGGTTTTATCTCTAAGTCTTTAGGCTTCCCGTTTTGTGTTCTGGGATTATCTTCGCACCCCACCCCCCCAATCTCCCTTGTCACCCTGTCTCCTAATTTATCTGCTTATGCATCTGTCTGGATGATCAGACAGATCTTCTATGATCTTCTGGATCGGGACTTCTATGATCTTCTGGATCAGGACTCCTCCAGGCCAGAAGCCCCGCGTTAGCATTGCGCCGTCCCCCCCCATGCCTGGAACAGCGCCCGGCTACCAGGGAACAGTCAAAAATCTGCGTCGAAGGAACGATGCACTCCATGTGCCAGGCGTCGTGCTCAGTCCTTCCAGATGGATTATCTCATCGGAGCCTCCAGACCACTGTATGAGGTAGTTAAAAATTCTGCAACCGTATCGAGGTACAATAAACTCTGCACGTATCAGTTCTGACACCTGTACATCCCCGTAAACTCATCATTACCAGCAAAGCTGACAAACGTTCCTATTGCCACTAAAATTTCCCCATGCCTCCTTGAAATCCTTCTCTCCCTCCAAGTAGAGATTTATTTCCAGTTTATAGGGGAGGCAACCACGGTAGCAAGAGGTTAAGCTTCCCAGGGACACTTGGCCAGCAAGGGGCCACACGGGGATTTGAACCAAGGTGACCTGCCCGCAGCCTACCTCTCGGCCACTGCTGCCTAGGTGGTACCGGGCGGAGGGTGGGTGCTGGTGGCTGTGTGTAAAGAGGCCCGTCTGGGAAGTCCTCCCTCCTCTGCGCCACCCTCGCTTAGGTCCAAGAAGATGGCTTATGAAGAGACAGCGGGGTGCCTGTCTCCGTGTCTGAGGTGCGAGGAGCAGGCTGGCATCCCAAAGGGATGTGTGGGGTCCAAAGGGCAGGCGACGGGGACATTGCAAGGGGACCGGATAAAGGTGTCCTAGAGCCAGGGCCCGGGCGATGCAGGGAGCCTGCGGGTCCCGTGGTGGGTGCGGGGCTTGGCGTGCGCGCGTGTGACTCTGTGACTGTGACCGTGTGACTGCTGAAGGCAGGGACACGGCAGGCAGCTCTCGGAGGAGCTGGGGGCGGAAGGCGTTAACTGTGTGAATGCTGGCGTGGGTGCCCCGCCCCCCCCCCTCCCCGGGGCCCCAAACCTGGGGGCCGAGGGCGGTAGTAAACATCAGGGTGGCTGCAGGAGCGGTGATGGCCGCCCTGCAAAGATGCGGCAGGGTTGTGGGGATTTGTGTGACTTTGCAGTTCAACAAATTCAAATCCAGCCAATGCTGGCAGCGCCCGTGGTGTGCCAGGCAACCAGCTAGGAGGCGGAGACACGGGCCTAGCTTTCAGCTGAATGGTGCCGGCTGTGGGGTTGGTGCGGCTGGCTCGGGGCTGGGTGCCTTTTGGCCTCTCTGGCGTGAAGTCCTCACGATAACCCTACCCCGCTTGGAGACTAGATGGAAGAGCACCGAGAGGAAGTGACTTGCCCAAGGTGACCCAGCTACTCGGCGCCAGGGCGGGATGCGAACCGAGCTGCAGAGCCGGAGTCCTTCGCCCCCTATGCCTGTGCCGGGATGCAAATGCCGTCCTTGGGGCTGCGGGTCTGGAGTCCTGGCGGCGGCCCTGCAGACGACTCCCCAACCACGTGGGCTAGAAATCAGGCCACGGTCACTGTGCTAAGGGGCGGGGCGCTCAGTCGCCCCTACTTCTCCCTTCGCGAGGGCCGGGCTCCCGGCCGGAGGGGCTGCGGAGCTCTCAGAGACCCCTGAGCGCCCCGCCCCCGCCTCAGGCCCTCCCGGAGCTCCCCCCCCTCTTCCCGGTGCTGACTCTCGGCCAGAAGAGGAAAGGCAGTCTCCACCCACCTCTAGCACTCTCCCTTCTCCTTTATAAAGGCCGGAACAGCTGAAAGGGTGGCAACTTCTCCTCCTGCCGCCGGGAGCAGCCCGCCTGTCTCCCCGCGCGCCCGCAGCCTCCCCCGCTGCCTCCCTGAGGGCTCCCCTCTGGCCGCCAGCGCCCATCTTTCATTTCCGAGATTGCGATATTTTGCGCACACACGCATACACACACGCGCAAAAAGGGGGGAAAAAAAAAGGCCCACCCTCCAGCCTCGCTGCAAAGAGAAGCCGGAGCAGCCGCAGCTCACAGCCCGCAGAGGACGCCCAGAGCGGCGAGCGCGCAGACAGACGGACCGACGGACTCGCGCCGCGTCCACCTGTCTGCCGCGCCCGGCACTGCGCGCAGCGGGCACGCCGCGAGCGCGGAGCAGCCGTGCCCGCCGCCCGGGCCCCGCGCCAAGGCGCACACGCTCCGGCCCCCCCCACCCGGCCCGGGCGGGAGTTTGCACCTCTCCCTGCCCGGGTACTCGGGCCGCCGCTGCAAAGCCAACTTTGGAAAAAGTTTTTTGGGGGAGACTTTGGCCTTGAGGTGCCCGGCTCTGCACTTTCCGACTTCGGGGGCCTTTCTAGAAAATGTTGCAAAAAAGCTAAGCCAGCGGGCAGAGGAAAACGCCTATAGTCGGCGAGTGAAGACGAACCATCGGCTGCCGTGTTCTTTTTCCTCTTGGAGGTTGGAGTCCCCTGGGCGCCCCCACACGGCTAGACGCCTCGGCTGGTTCGCGACGCAGACCCCCGGCCGTGGATGCTCGCTCGGGCTCGGGATCCGCCCAGGTAGCGGCCGCGGACCCTGGTCCCGCGCCCAGGCCCTCCCCAGCCCCCCAACGACGGAGCCGGGGCCGGGGGCGGCGGCGCCCGGGGGCCATGCGGGTGAGCCGCGGCGGCGGCTGCAGCGGCCTGAGCGCCTGATCGCCGCAGACCCGAGCCGAGCCCACCTCCTTCCCCAGCCCCCGCCCCCCACCCTGGCCGCGGGGGCGGCGCGCTCGGTCCACGCGTCCGGGGCCCCGCGGGGCCGGGCCCGGAGTCGGCATGAATCGCTGCTGGGCGCTCTTCCTGTCTCTCTGCTGCTACCTGCGTCTGGTCAGCCCCGAGGTGAGTTGCGACGGCGGCTGGGGCTGGTTCGCTTCATTCATTACGCCCACCCTCACCCCCTGGCCGCCCCCTCCCCTCCCTGCAGTGAACTTTGGACCCTTGCAGCCCACGGGCCTAGCGCCGGGCGCTAGGTGACCTCCGAGGGCTGGGACGCGAGGTGCGGGAGGTGCCAGGCTCTGAGGGGAGGGGGCGGGGGTGGCTTGCTTTCCCATGGGCGATCCCAGATCTCCGGCCCTTTTAGCGTCGGGGGAGCGTGTGTGTGGCCCTGTCCCCCACCCCTCAGGAACCTGAAGGGAGAGAGAGTGGGGGTGGTGCCGAGGGTGCAGAGGCCAGCGCGTCCTCCCAAGCCCACTTCGGTTCCAGCCTAGGTTCCGTCCAGGACCCGGCTTGCACGGGAGGTGCGAGCTCGCGCACCGGTGGCAGCCACGCCAACCTTGCGCCGGCGGTTGCCTCCCCACCCTGGCTCCGGCTCCCGGTCGGGACGGGCGCCCTCGGGCTAGCGCAGGGCTTGCCCGCCCCGGAGCGGAGTCCGGCAGCAGCTGGCGTCTTGGGCGCGGGGGGTGCCGAGAGACAGAGGTTTCGGGCACTCGGGAACTGGGGGAGGAGTAGAGGCTTTTAAGGAATCCAGCCCTCGGGGCCGGTGTGTGCCCCAGGCCCCGCCAAACCTGCGCCCGCGCCCTGCGAGGGCAAGCGCCTCTCTCCCCCGCTTGCAGGGTGCGGAGCGCCCCTGTGAAAGCGTAGCCGCAAGGCAGGTGGGGTGTAAAAACGTCTGCGGGAGCTATTAGGTCGGATCTGTAACCCCCCACCCCCCACCCCTCCCAGCCTCACGTAGCAGTGAGTTGGCAAGTCCACCCGGAATCCAGGTGGGAAAGGGGGCGGGGCAGGGAGGAAGCGCTAGGTGGAGGGGAGGAGAGCGCGGCCGGGAGCGCGGCGCGCCTGGGTCCCGTCCCGCCTCCGCGCGACCGGGAGCCCGCACCTCGCCCGCTCGCGAGGAGGGCCGCCCCCCCCACCCCCACCCCCACCCCGCCGGGCGTCCAGCGAGGCGCAGGAAGGAGGAGGCGGCGGCGAAGGGGTTAAGGTGAAGGGCTCCGAGGCCGCGGCCAGACCTTGGGCCGCCGCCAGCGCAGGTTGTTTTGACCACAGAGGAGCCGTCGCCGTCTCCTTTTGTTCTCGGGGCTCCTCGAGGGCCGCCGGCCGCCCGCCCTGGGGCCCCGCCCTTCCGCGGCCAACCCCCCGCGGTCCGCACCCGGGAGGGAGGCCGCGGGGCTCTCGGCCCGGCCGCCTGCAGGCCCCTCCCGACGCCCCCTCCCCTCCTCTCCGCAGCCCCCCGGGCCGCGGCCAGCTGTTGGGGAGGGGGGCGCCGGCCGGCCCCAGCTGCCGCCTCGCCTCGCCTCGCCGCGGGGCCTGGGGGGCTGGGCCCGGTGCCAGGGCGTCCTGGGAACGGCGGCGCCCCCGCCGCTGCTCTCCGCAGCCCACCCCGCCCGGCCCCCGGACTCGCTCACTCACCCCACGCATGCACACTCTTGGCCGGAGGCGATGCTGCGCTCCGGCGGGCGGGCGGGCGCGCAGAGCGACGGGCACGCACTACCGCGGCCGGGTCGCGCGCCCGCCGCCGCCGCCACGCCCGTGCACACGCGGGGCACACGCGCGCGCACCGCACACACACGTACGCACGGCCCCCGAACACGCGGCCTGAACACACGTGCGCGCCCACCCACGCACGCACACGGGCACGCAAGGCCCCTAGACGCCCAGCAGCAGGTTCCCATCCCCCGTGCAACAGGTGGGCCTACCGTGGGCCCTGGAACCTCATCACCTCGGTGGTGACCCCATTTCCTTGCTGGGCACTAACAGGGAGGGGAAACAGGGACCCTCCCAGCAGGTCCTGGCTCCATAGCACCCACTGTTTTTTGCCTGCTCGGGTCAGCTTGACGCCCCTCAAGCATTCTCCCTCGGCGGATTTTTTTTTTTTTTTTCAACCACCCCCCAGGTGGCAGAAAATGGTGTTGACGCAACGGGGCTGGGGGGGGGGGGCGCTCTGATGTCTGGAGCATTTCTCTCTTCAAATAAGCCTTTCTTTGAACCTCCAAGACTGGAGGACCCTGAGCCGCCGAGGGGGCTCCCCCCTGGCTGTTGTGTCTTTGCTGATCCCCAGCGGGCTCTAGAGAAGCCTGGTGACAGCTGGATGAGGCTTTCCCGGGGCCTGCCCTCGCCATTTCCAGCTTCGTCCAGCACTTCCTCCTCCTTTTCCCCAACTCCGTGGGTGAGTGTGTTTGGGGGGACCCTATGGCACGGAAGCTGGTGCCTTTCTCCTCACTTGACTCCCAGCGTCTTGGGACACGCGCTCCCTGGGGAACCCACAATTGTGTGGTGCTTTGCAGTTTCCGAAGCACGTTCCTGCTGAGCCCCTGTCTTTCGGCCTCAGGAGTCTCTGGGGGAGGAGCCCTAAAGGGAAAACCCATCCACTTGAGGGCCAGTAGGGGACGGGAGGCTTCGAGAGAGCTTGCTGGTGGAGGTGGCCTTGGGGCTGGCCTTGTCCGGGGCCTGAGCCTCAGGTAGAGGCCTGGGCAGCTGGGGAGGAGGGGTGGGCGCTCTGATGCAGGGCCTGGCAGAGGGTCTGTGGAGGCCTAGGAGGTCCCATCTCCCATCAGCTGATCTGGCTTCCGGGAGGCTCACTCCGCTGTCATGTGATGCCTTAGCACCCTTCTGCCCGGAAGGAGGGACGGGGCCTGGCAGCCCTTTACCACCCAGCTCCTTCCTGGTTTGCTAATGGCCTTAGGTGCCCGGAGACCGACTTGCTGGCATCTCCCACCCCTAGAAGTGTCTGCAGGTTTAGGACCAAGCAGAATTTCCAGGCTCTGGTGCAGATCCTCGAATGGGGTGCTTGTATGGGGGGGGAGGTTGATTCGGGGAGTGGCGAGAGTGGTAAAGACGTGTTTGCCGGGGGGTTCCTAGATCCTTCTCAGTCTTCTCTCACTTGCCCATTGCCCCCCACTCCTCCCCCCCCCCCCCATGCCCTTTCTAGGACAGCTATTTCATTTTCTGGTTGAGTCAGTTATTATCTGTTTTCCTCACTAGTCTAAACTCCACTAGAGGGTCTGTCTCAGTCACCACTGTCTCCCGTTCTTGGAACGGTGCCTGATCCAAGGTGGATAATCTGTAAATATTTGTGGGAAGGACAGTGGGGGGGGGGGGGGAGTGGGGGAGCGGTGAGGAGGAAGGACCAGACATGTGTCTAGCACTTGCTAAGTGCTTTATAAACATGCCCTCATTGAGTCCTGGCCCCCAGGGCAGCACCGGCTACTCTGCCCTCCCACAGGCATCCTCATTGGAGCACCCCCCACCCCCAATCTTGAGAGAGGGGCTTGTCTTTCTTTTCTCTTCTTGGGACTTGGACTGCCAAGATTGGATAGGCCAGAGGAAGAAACAGAAGGAAAATCAGACTGCAGAGATCCCGTGTATCTTGAGCTAGGCCTCGGTTTCGGGCGCCCCCAAACACGCGAAGGTTGGTTCACGGTTCCCCAGGAGCAGCAGAATTAACTAACGTCTCTGGAAATCGCAGATTCCTGCCCCAGAGGCAGTGGCTGCCACGGGCTCCAGGGGTTGTAATTGCTGCCCTGGCCCTTCTGGAAGCCCTGACAGTTTTTCTGCTCCAGTGTGGGGCCGGGCTGACCTTCAGGAGGGGTGGGAGGGTCCCAGGAGCAATAGAGAAGGGAAATGCTAGGTGGGGAAGTCTGGTTCTAAATGGCTTCTGTGGTCTGCCCAGAAAAGGCTTCTTCAAAGGGCTTGGCTTTGGCATGGAATCTAAATCAGGCCCGAGACTGTCAGGCAGGCGGGCGCTCCGAGGCCTTGTCGGCTTCTCTCTGCGCCAGACCCAGACAACGCCCCTGGTTGCTTGGGCTGTGCCAGTGTCCTCTCCCTCAGCGGAGTGGAGCACAGCCTGCGTCTCTGTGTGTGCAGCTGCGGCCCTGGGGGAGGGTGGGGTCCAAGCCCCTTTGATCTGCCAGCCTGGTTGGGAGCAGGTAAGTCACCTGGCCTCACGCTAGCTCGTGCCCTCCTGCAGCTGGTGTTGGGGGTGGGGCGGGGCGGGGAGGAGGCTCTTTGCCTTGGCTGTGCCCCAGCGGCTTCTCACCACGCCCTTGCCCTGTCAGGAACCCCAGGCCTGGGATCTGGGGCAGCCTCATCCGTATGCCATGCCTCTTTTCCCTCCCTGCCCGCCTAAACAGGCTTTTCGAACCTGTGCCCAGGAAAACGGGGCTCCCGGTGGCTCGCCCTCCCCCGCCGAGCGGAGCCTCTGACCCCAAGCAGGTGCCCCTGCGAGTCTCCCCCGGGGCGTCTCATCCTGGAGCTGACCACAGGCTGAATTTCCCCACCCCCGGCCCCGGAAGGGACCCGCCAGCTCACGAGGCCCCAGGCAGTGCCAGTGGGGGCCTGGGGGCCATTTCCTGTGGGCCCAGCACAGGGGATAATGCGAAGCCATACGCTTCGCCCCCTGGCAGGGCAGCTCTCCACCCACCAATTGTCATCCTCAAAAATGCCCCGCATTGCTGGCCCTGGGCGTGTGTGGGCTGCTCGCTGCTGCCCTCACAGGAGCCGCACTGAAGGACGGAATTGGCCACAGCGACATTTCATTAAGTACCCGTTATTTGCTGGCTGCTCAGCTAGGTGCGACTCCGCCTCCCCGTGACACCAGTCGCGTCTTATTTTAGCCCCATTTAAAAGCTACAGAAGCTTTCTCAGGTTTCAGGTTGTCAAAAGGCTTAGTGCCAAGAGGCCAGGTCTCCTGGGCAGCTGAAGTCCCTGCTCTTTCCTGAACTACAGAGTCGTTGACATCTCGGGCCAGGTCATTCTTTCTTGCAGAAGGCCGTCCTGTGCGTAGTAGGATGTTCAGCCACATCCCTGGCCACCACCTGCCAGAGGCCAGTGGTGCCCCTCTAGGGGTGACCACCAAAAGTGCCTCAGCCACGGCCAGTGTCTCCTGAGGACCCTCTAGTCCCTGGTTGAGAACCAACCGCTGCTCTGCGACATCTGATGCCAGGAAGCTCCGTGGTGGGCTGGAGGAGGGACGGGCGCGGCTCTGTCGCTGCGTAGAGACCTGTGGCCCCTGACTGCATTTCTCTAAGCCTTTAGCTTCCTCATCTGGAAAATGGGGATCACAACAGGGCCAGCCGCTTGGCATTGGTGGTTAGCACAGCATTTCCGCTCAGTGCCTGGCTCATGTCAGCACTTGATAAAAGCTGTGTTATTATTCTCAAATCCAGGGGGCCCTTAGCGAGTTCTGGGCATCTAGTGGCCAGATTACTGGAAACAGGTGCAGGGATGGCCTCTCTGCTTAGAATAAAGTGGACTCTTTCTTTAGGAGGCAATTTGCTTAGGGGGTGGGGGCAAATATCCCAGGCGGTCTTCCTGGGGGAGGAGGTGGGAGAATCATACAGGAGAGAACCCCAGGGAGAAGGAGAGAGTCCTTCGTGCGTGCTCTCCAGTGGACAAGGAGTTCTTGGCAGGAATGCGGCGTGGCACTTGGGGTGCTTGGGCCCCCCCTCCTGGGAGGTTAATTGCATCGTTACTGCACAGACAGCTTGGAGACCTGGCTGGGCACCCCCACCCTCAGCTTTCCTCTGCTGCTTCTCCTGCCACCCCAGGCAGAATTAGGACGGAGTCAAATGTCTTCAACCCCTTGGTTCACAGACGAGAGCCAGGACCAGAGAGGGGCCGTGACCAGCCTGAGGTCATGGGGCAGTTAGTAGGGTACAAGGGTAGCATCTAGCTCTCTGCATTTGATAATCCCCTCAGGGGACGCAGTCTGCCTCCCTCTTAAGTGGGGACCGGCCACCTGCCTTCCGTACTGTGGGGAGGGCGCTGTGTCCACATTTGGAGACACCTAGGGTCTCTCTCTTGGAGTCGGAGGAGGCAGAGCGTGGCGGAGGTAGGGAAGGCACGTAAGATGTCTCTCTCCCCCCTCACATATGCAGCCCCAGCTTCATAGTCGCGGACCCTGAAGGAAAGACCCCAGCTCCCGGCCAAGCTTACTCGAGGCCCCCAACCTTTCTTCTCTTTGAACCTCCCAACAGCCCTAGAGGCCAGGCAGGATTATAAGTGCCACACTCACATGAAAAAGCTGAGCTCAGGGGTTTCAAGGAATTCATTTTAAAAATCTTTTTTTTAACATGTATTCGTTTTTGAGAGACAGAGAGGCAGATCGTGAGCAGGGGAGGGGCGGAGAGAGGGAGACACGGAACTGGAAGCAGGCTCCAGGCTCTGAGCTGTCAGCACAGACCCTGACACGGGGCTCGAACCCACGAACCATGAGATCATGACCTGAGCTGAAGTCGGAAGCTCAACTGACTGAGCCACCAGGTGCCCCGTCAAGGAATTCGTTTTAGAAGCAGTCATATCCACACTCCACCCTGCGTCTTCTGGCTCCAAGGCCGACTTGGGTGGCCAGAGCTGGATGGGCATGGCAGAACCCCTGGCAGAGCTGTTCCCAGACATCATGCTAACTGTTGAGGAAACAGAGCTTTGGGGGAGCCAGAAACTGATCCATCACAAAGCTCCTAACAGAGCTTGTGGGGAGAGCCCCCGGGGGCTGGCCATGGGGTAGATGACCTCCTCCCCCCTGTCGGGCAGGGACTTAGCCTGTGCAAAGCCAGTGAGGACTCCAGTCCTTGGAACGTTCCAAGAACTGACTAGTGCAGAAGCTCCCGCTTCCTTATCCAGGGAAACTGAGGCACAGAGTTGTTGAACCTCAGTAAGTCCAGTCTGCCGGCGCCCCCTCCAGGGCTCCTTCTACAAGACCATGCCTTCCTGTGTCTGTGTGTGCACATGTGTGTGTGTGTGTGTTTCTCCACGGGTGTGAGTTTGTACACAAAGCAGCGTCTCATTCATACACCTCCCTTGCCCCAAGACACTGGGTGTCCAGATTATGCATTCCTTCTCAAGTCCTGCCGCACCAGCCCCTCAGGTCTCCCTCAGCCCCTCGTGGACCATGAGGGACGTGGCCGTGACCTTCCTATCAGGCTGCTCTCATGTTGTTGTGGGGCCTGTGGTTTCCCTGGAGGAAGCCCGGCTCTGAGTGGGGCCTGTTAAAGCACTTATTAAGTTTCAAGTGTTTTTGGTAACAGGCCAGAGGGGCTCTAAAAATAGGGTTTGGTTGGGCATGGGGCATGGGTTAGCTTTCAGGTTTCCCGTCTCTAACTGAGGATTCCCTCCTCTCCTCTTGTGAGCAAGAGACTAAATAGAGATATTAGTACCTGTGGCCTCCTGAGACTGTCCAACTCTGCAAGCATTTAGAAATACCTCACGGACCCAGGAGGCTGGAGTACAGGTCCTTCCGTCAGAAAGCCTTGGGTTTGAATGCAGGTTCTGCTGCTGATTGGCGGCTACGACTCTGTTTTCTCATCCGTAAAATGGGGGTGAATTAGATCTCGTCTGACAAATGCTGGCTGTCATTGGCTGTCACGTGTGGAGGCAGAGAGTCTCCAGGGGTTGTGATGCGGGAGACAGATGTGTACGTAGTCCGATCTAAGTCAGAGCAAGCTGGGCTTCGTGTGTGGGGGTGTGGGGTGAGCTTCTGACCTGGCTCTTAGAGGCTTCTGCAGGTCCTGGCCCCTAGACCTTTGTGCTTCCGGTTGTCAGGCTTGGAATCCGCCCCCTGCCCGCGCCCCCATCCTGGCTGTCCGCTTGCCCAGGGCCAAGAGGCCTTGTGGGAGTTTTCCATAGGAGGGTGCGTGCGTGTCTGTGTGTGTGTGTGTGTGTGTGTGTGTGTGTGGGTGTGGCGGGCAAGAGGGCCGTGGCTGGAAAGCCCTCACTCCTGGCTCACTTGGCCCCATGGTGTCTCCCTGGCAGGGGGACCCCATTCCCGAGGAACTCTACAAGATGCTGAGTGACCACTCAATCCGCTCCTTCGATGATCTCCAGCGCCTGCTACACGGAGACTCCGTAGGTAAATTGAATCCTTGTTCGGTGCTCTGGGCCCCCACTGAATCCTGGGGAGCCGCGAGGGGCAGGGCATGGGACGTCCTGTCTTCCTCGACTTCCAGGTAACTAGAGGCCTGTGGCAGCCCAGGGAGGGCGTGGCCACACCTGTCCAGGGCAGGGCTGAGTAGGTGGATGGGTTGGTACTCGGGACGTGGGGCGTGGCGGGAGAAGCACCCGCGTGTGGCTCTGCCTTGGCTTGGCGCACAGGGTCGGGTGCCAGGAGGAGGGGGGCAGGGAGAAGGTGCCTGGGGCACACGCCGAATGTGTATCCAGGTGTGGTCTCGGCCAGGAAGGGTGGTGCCGAAGGAGACATCTCCCTGCCCCTCTGGCCGGGGGCCCGGTCTGTAAGGTCTCCTGGGGACACCTGGCCCAGACCAGCGGGCAACCCTGCCCTCGCCCGAGAGTGCCCTCAGCGAATGGGCACGTGCTTGGTGGCACACACGTGGCCGGGCTGGCGGGCTGGGTCAGGAATGTATTTATAAACGCTGTCTTCAGAGCAAATTCCATTCTATTCTAACCTCTGGCCTGTTCCCTGGAGCCCCGGTCAGCGCCCCCCCTGCACCCCCAGCTCTCCGTCCCTCTAGGGTTTTGTCTCTTTGTCACTTTGTAATCCTTGCCCAGACTCCTATCTACGGGGGACAGCATTTCCTGTCTTTGTTTCCTCTCCCCGTTGGGCCCCTGGCTCCCTCTCAAAAGCATTCCCGGGCCCTTTCAAACCCGCCTGTGCCGGGGGCTGGCGAGGCAGGCGGGAGGGGGCCCCAGCTGGGCCCACCTATTGTTCACTCGGCCCCCCACCCGACGTCTCCCACATCCCCCACCCCATGCCCGACTGGCCAGCCCTGGCCAACACAATGGGGCAACTTCCAAATTTAGCCTTTCTGCGGTTTCTTTCCAAGGCCCTTGGCCCCCACCCTCGTTCAGCCCCTACACACCCCGGGTGGGGGTCGGGATTGGAGACGGAGGTTTTCAATAGCGGGCCTGTTTCGAGGCAACCATGTGGCTATTTTTTCCTAATCAACTTAACCTTGCCACAAAGCACATCTTTCCCCCCATCTCCTCTCCACCAGGGACATTCCAGAGATGGCAGGGAGAAAGGAAGGGAGCGAGAGGGACAGACAGACGCGCTGACGCACGGGAGCAGTAGGCCGGATGGAAATGCACGGGTTGTAGGATTTGTAGGAGGGTCTCCTCCAGACAGGAACCCCCGGGAGCCCACACGGAAGGGCACACGAGCCTTGGCGTTGGCGTTGGCGGGGCCAGGAGGAAGGGGAGACAGCAGGAGCGACCAGGGGCTGCGTGGAGGGGGCGGGAGCTTGTCCCCGGCACCCCTCGGTTTCTGTGCTGACTCTTCAGCCTCCAGAGAGCTAGAAGGGTCTGCCCAGGATTCGGTGTTGAGCTCAAAGTCCTCCTGTCCGGCCCTCACCTCCCACAGTGGAGTTGGCTGCCTCTGGAGAGAGGGAGCAGCTATGACACCGAGAGGAGGGCGCCCCAGGCTGTAGTTTGTAGACTGTCCCCTGAGGAATAAACGGACCGTAGGGCGGCCCCGGGGCCAAAGGTTAGAGGGGGGAGGCAAACACAGTGAGCGAGACACTGGCAGCTGGAGCAAAACCCAGGCTGGGAAGGGCACGGGGTACGGGCACCCCCATCCCAGCAGGCTGGCTCCCCACCCCTCTCTGCCTTCAGCCCTCATCCCCGCTCCTCTCCCTCCTCCCTCTCTCCCGCTCAGCTGCGCCATTGTCCGGGGCTCCAGAGGGGCTGTGTCCAGGGCAAGCTGGTCCCCCGGGGATTCTGGGAATTTCTCCATTCAGCACTTCCTATGGGAACGCTGGGCGGAGGGGCATTGGAAACTGGCCTTCCGAGCTCTGGGTCCTTGCCCTGCCCTGGAGGCTGAGGAGGGTTCGCTTACAGTAGCGAAAGGGAAGGGCTATTTTTAACTCCACTGACATGGGTTCTGTCCAAAAATGTGGCCGAAGAGCCCAGAGTGGGGCTGAAGGCCCGCCAGGGATGCAGGCAGGGCCTCACCCCCCTCCTGAGCCCCACGGCCACCCCGGGGTTCCTGGAGAGCCCCTTTCCAGAGCCAGGACCCTCGGGTTTACAGGGAGCTGGAAAGGGAGACTGTTGTCTCGAGTTGGGTACCAGTGACGGGTAAGGAGCCACCTTCCTGCCTACCCCGGAGCCCCCAGGGGAGCCCCCACCCCACCAACGGACGGGCCAGCGGTTATCAGGGTGCATTCCGACTGTGCTTTGCCTTGCCTTGCAGACGAAGACAGAGCCGAGTTGGACCTGAATTCAACTCGATCCCATTCTGGAAGCGAGCTGGAGAGCTTATCCCGAGGGAGAAGGAGCCTAGGTGAGGCTGCGGGTAAGAATGGTGGTTTCTCAACAGTGGGAGCCAGAGAAGAAGACGTGGGGCGGGCGCCCCGCCCCCGGCTCTGGGCCGCCCGTTCGTCCGGCACTTAGGACTGACTTAAACTGTAAGAGAGTACAACTGTCCTTCAAGACACTATATCGAGGAGTTGAGTCCTCACGCCCCGTCCCCCAACACACACGGTTTCCTAAATATAGTGGTTTTAAACGCATTTGTTCATTCCTTCAACCCGGGAGACAGATATCATTAACCCCATCTTGTCGAGTTGGAAACTGCGGCCCAGAGAGGGGCAGACAGGGCCGAAGTCGCACAGCTAGCAACAACTAGGGCTGGGATCCCAGCTGCTCTTCTCATGTGGACCCGGTGCCATCCTGGTGGGCTGCGTGTCCCTTCCGCGGCTTAGGGCTGCCTCCTGGGTCAGCAGGCAGAGCTTGGGACCCGCCCGGGTCCCGTGGGAGCCTTCCCTGGGGAGGCCAGTGCGTGCTCTAAGCCCTTCCTCCTCTCTGCCCACCTGAAGTCCCCACAACACTGTAGACAGTGGCTCGGGGACCTCCAGATAAGAGTCGGTGGCCTGAGTTCCACTCCTCCCTCTGTGAATTTGGGCAGCGTCTCTATATGAAAACGAAGACAGAGCCCCAGCGTCGACTGGACGCTTGCTCTAGGCCACTCACGTTAGCCCTTAGATCCGCAGGTGCGATATAGGCTCTGTCATCCCATGTCACACGTAGATGAGGGAACAGGCGTTGAAAGAAGCAAGGATTTAAGAATAGATTACCGTGTCAAATGGCAACATAAGACTGGTTACAAAATAATAAGTGAGTAGGAGCCAGGAGTCGGGCAAGCCCATAAACCTGTGAAATAGCCGAATGAAACCGAGGGCTGGTGGAAGGACGCCGACATTTACGACAGGCCGGCACTCTCTGAATGATCTCACTGGATCCTTAAGGCGGTTCTTGGGGTGTAGATCTCATGGGGAAACTGAGGCTGAGGGCCCATCAGCAGCCTGTCCAAGTCCCACGGCTGATAATAGCCAGGACGCGAAAACTGTCCCTGGGGTTGAAGGAAGTGGGGATCACCCAACCCCTTTTTTTTTATTTTTTAATTTTCTTAATGTTTTATTTTTGAGAGACAGAGTGTGAGCAGGGGAGGGGCAGAGAGAGAGGGAGACACAGCATCTGAAACAGGCTCCAGGCTCCGAGCCGTCAGCACAGAGCCCGACGCGGGGCTCGAACTCACGAGCTATGGGTTCGTGACCCGAGCCGAAGTCGGACGCCTAACCGACTGAGCCCCCCAGGCGCCCCTAGCCTGCCATTTCTGGGGGACAGCAGTGCCCCCGCTGGGCTTGGCCACCGGGTGGGGGCTCTGGGCAGGCCCACCTTCCTGACGGAGGCCCCCTCTCCCTTCAGGTTCCCCGACGGTCGCCGAGCCAGCCATGATCGCCGAGTGCAAGACACGCACGGAGGTGTTCGAGGTGTCCCGGCGCCTCATAGACCGCACCAACGCCAACTTCCTGGTGTGGCCGCCCTGCGTGGAGGTGCAGCGCTGCTCCGGCTGCTGTAACAACCGCAACGTGCAATGCCGCCCCACCCAGGTGCAGCTGCGGCTTGTCCAGGTGCGCGGGGGGCCCGCACCCCACTCCCACCCTACCCCCACCCCCACCCCTGGGCTGCCCCCCGGGGGCTGCCCTCGGGGGCTCGTCGCTCGCTCCGTAGGGGCGGAGAGGCATTCCTGGCGGGCCCCCGGGCTCCATCCAGAGAGGGCCACCTGCAGGGCGCTCTCTGGGCAGGTGCTCTGAGGCCACCTGTGAGTCCTCGAGGCCACCCAGGCCGCTGTAACCAAAAGCCACAGGCGGACCCCCAGGCAGGGCCAGGTGTGGGACATTTAGTGAAAGGTGCTGCCTCTTTTGCAAGGATGAAATCCCAAGAGGTCCCCGGAAGAGACAGGTCTACAAGCATTTGTTGGGCACTCAGAATGTTCTGGGCTGCTCAGTTTTCCTCCAGACCTGTTGAGGCTCCTTGCCGTGTCCCTCACGAGGAGGTGGGGCAGAGGCCCTCCGGGCAGCAGACGTTGCAAGAGCTGGGGCAGCCCCTAGCAGAGTCAGAATGCTGAACCCTGCCTCCTTTCTAGAAAGACTGGGTGTGCACTCTGACTCAAGGCAAATCCTAGAGTAGAGGCTGCCCGGGGGAGCTCCGGGTCTCACGCTGGGCAAGGCAGGGCCAGAGAAGCCTCGGCGGTCTTCTGATTCACGCGGAGAGGTTTCTGTGCCCTTCGGGTCCGCCTCGCCTGCACACCGACTCGGGCTGGGCCGAGCTGCACATCCAGGGCTCGGCACCGGCTGGCGAGCCCCACTCTTGCCAAAGGCTCCACCTGCGTCACCATACTCCCCTCCCTGAGGTCAGCTGTGGCCTTTCCCCCTGCCCACCATCCATCCCAGGCCTGGGCCCCGTGCCCGAGATCACAAGTGTCACTCTCTACCGCACCACCCACTGTCACGGTATCTCCTGTCCCCACTGCTTCCAGCTCTATGGATGGACACCTGACAGCTGACCTCCCCCTGCCCGCCTCCCTCCTGGATAAAGCCTCCCCCCCACTTCCTTCCAGACAACCATCTCCCGCCTCTGCCATAGCCCCTGACCTTGGCTGGCGCTCCGGGAATGGGGACACCGCAGGCCCTACGCTCAACCCGGAAATGCCTTTCTCCCTCTCTGGGAGCTCCAAGGGGGCTGCAGCCAAAGCTGGAGGCCAGGTCGGGAGGGCTTGTTTTGATGGAAAAGCTACAAGAGGGGTAGAGGGCAAGGTCCTGCTATTGTTTGGGCCAGAGTGTCTGCCCTGCCTCTCTCCACGCCCCGCTTTCGAGGAAAGATCCCTGCGGGGGGACACTGGGGAGGGAAGAGCAGGCAGGCGGGCTCCCTCGGCCCCTGCCCGCGTAGTCTCCCAGAGGCACTTCGGTGGTTCTGTCCTCCAGGTGAGAAAAATCGAGATCGTGCGGAAGAGGCCAGTCTTTAAGAAGGCCACGGTGACCCTGGAGGACCACCTGGCGTGCAAGTGTGAGACGGTGGTGGCTGCACGACCCGTGACCCGAAGCCCGGGGAGCTCCCAAGAGCAGCGAGGTAAGCGCTGGTCCGGGGTCTGCCTCTGAATGGCTCAGCTGGGCAGCTCGCTTCTCCTGTGGCAGCTGCCGGTGGGGGGGAGGTTGGACCAGGCATACCCCTGCTTAAATTCATCCGAAGCTTTACGTGAGAATGTTAGCCCCCGGTTGGCCTTCCAGCCTTGTTGGCAACCATTCCCCCTCACTTAGGCCACCCCAGCCAACCTGACCTCTTTGCGTGGCCAGATGTGTTTCCGCCTCAGGGCCTTTGCACATGCCACTCTCCCTCCGAAACTCACTTCTCTCAACTCTTCACAAGCCTCTTCGTTTGGGTCTCAGCTCAGAAGTCACCTCCTCCTAGAGGTCTACCCTGACTACCTTGTCCAGGGCAGCCCCCATCCCTGTCCTGCTACCACAGCCCCTTACTTTGTTGAACGAGCACATGAAATGGCGGGACAAGAGAAGGTTCCATGCACATCATCTTCAGATACTTGACAACTTGTCCTGGGGGTGAGAAGTCAAACTAATTCCTTATGGCCCTCAGTGGGGATCAGGACCAGTGGGGGAAAAGCCCCTGGAGAGGGATTTGAACTCTATATGCCAAAAGCTGTCAGTCAGGGGGCCAAGATGGAATCTCATGCCTTGTGCGGTAGGGAGTTTCTGTTGTTGAAGATGTGTGGGTAGAGACTGGGCCATCCTGCAGCAGTGAAGCGACAGATGGGGCTCAGGCATCTGATGGATGTTTGGAACCGGAGCTGTGTTCCTCTCTTTCGATTTCGTGAATTCACAATTTCAGGGGCATAGTTTGACTGGAGTCGAAAAGGACCAAAAAAATGATCTGATCCAAATACCTGGTCCACATTTTGCAGAAGAGGTGCCTGAGGCTCAGAGAGGCTGAGGTCTTGCCCAAGGTCACACAGCCAGTCCCGGGCAGGGGGAGAGCTGGATCAAGGTATCCTCAAGTTCTATTCTGGGCTTTTCTCTCACTCTGACACCAGTCGCTCGCTCTTACCTGCCTTATCATTTTCTTTTGGTTAAAGAATTCAAAACTTTGAGAGCCAGAGAGATGACCTTCTAAGTCGGTCCTTCAGTCTTATTAAAGGGGTTGCTGGAACACAGAGAGGTTAAGGGACTTAACGAAGGTTGCACAGTGACAAAGTCTAGCCCAGAACCCAGGTCTTGTCTAGTTCTGGGTTCCTTAGACTGTCCTGCTGCCTTTTCTTCCTCGCACGTTTGCAGTAAGGATCAAGAATTTTTTAGTTAATAGGATTAGATGAGCATTAAAAAAAATCACGTGTTGATTTTCAGTAACTTACTGTTGTTGGAGGACAGACATCTGACAAGCCCCCTGAAGGCAGGGCTGTCTCTTAGCCTCTTTGTCCTGTTCTGAGAGCCGAGCTAAGGCACAGACGCCCTGAGAAGACTAATAATTTGCCAGCTTCAAACTGACCTGCTGTAAATGATCGCTACGATTAACACGGAACAACACGGAAAATCAAATAACACGGAATCGCCATAGGACGTAGCGTGGTTCCTATTCGGGAAACTTCATGTTCTTCTTTGTGTTTGGAGTGTGGTTCTTTTACGTGCCTTTGCTTCCTGCGACTTTCCAAACCAGATTTTGGAAGGCCTGTTCAGCTGACTAATCTATAGATGACCTAAAGTCTTGTCATGTCCGTTTCAGCAACTTGGCCCCACGCGACTGTACCGCTGGCAGCTGTCCGCGGCTTGGCTACGGTGTGGTGGTGTGGCCCGTGTGGTGGCCGGTGTCAGACCCCCTGGGCTCGAGACTCTCCTCTGTCACTCGCGAGCTGCGTGACGACCTCACGCTTGCTCAGGCTTTGCCCAGCCCCGTGTCCTGTGCCGATGACCCCATCCTTGGAGTCCAGACTCCGGGCCCTTTAATGGCCCTTCTAGATGTCCTCCCCCAAGGGGCATCTGACACCTGCCTGTATCCTTACATTGCCTGTTTGCAGAGATGGGCTGACTGCTTCAGGGCGGGCTGTGTCTGTGAGGTGGGAGGTCGGTGTGGGCCCCAAAGAGCTGGGATCGCTGGGGAAGGCCCCCAGGAAGAAACGGCCTTGAGCTTAGCGGAGAAAGCTTTCACTTCCAGGATGTCGACCTAAGGGCTCAGGAGGAAGAGACCTAAGTGCTAACCTTGACCCAGGCTCACAAGCGCTGTGATTCGTAGGCCAGTGGTTGAAAGCATGGAGTCCAGAGGCAGACTCCTACGTTCGAATCCCGGTCTCTCTGCCTCGGTTTCCTCATCTGCTAAGATGGCTCCCTCCAGAGGCTGTCCACCTGCTGACAAGCCCTTTCTTTCTCTCGAGCAGCCAGGACACCCCAGACTCGGGTGACCATTCGGACGGTGCGAGTCCGCCGGCCCCCCAAGGGGAAGCACCGGAAGTTCAAGCACACGCATGACAAGAAGGCACTGAAGGAGACCCTCGGAGCCTAGGGGGATCTGCAAGAGCGTGTGGGCAGGTGAGGCCAGGTGGGGAACCCGAGGTCCAGGCCCCTGGGGTTTCTTCTCCCCTGGCCTGTGGCTTGGGCTGCAGAGAGGTATTTCCCCATACAAAAATCTGAGCTCTAAGCCTGGATCCCCTCCGCCCAACTTCGACTGACTCTTCTCATGGGGCAGGTGGGTGAGGGTCTTTGGGGACCCCAGCCCAGCTGTGTCCCTACATGCCCTAAGAGAGCGGGAAGTCTAAACTTCAACTCCCCCAGCCCTGAGCGCTGCTGGAAACCAGGGATGGCTGGTCAGCCTCAGCTCCCTGCCCCTGGCAAGGGAGGCGTGTGAGTATGGGCCAGAGCCCCCAGGCTGTCTCTGACCCCCTGTCTCCCTCTGCTTGGCCTACAGGGTTATTTAATATGGTATTTGCTGTATCGCCCCCATGGGGTCCTTGGAGTGATAATATTGTTCCCCTCGTCCGTCTGTCTCGATGCCTGATTCGGACGGCCAATGGTGCTTCCCCCCCTCCCACGCGCCTGTCCACCCACCAGCGGGTCCCCTCATTGGCCTCCAGCGCCTTGCCCGGGAGCTCGAGAAGGACACGAAGGACCTGAACTCCATTGCTGTCTTCCTCCGCTGACCCCGAGAATCTGGCATAGAAGTGTAAGAGAGACCCACGGGATCGCCGTTCGGGGACCAGAGGAGCTTCCCTTCCCCAGCTCCTGGCCCGGCTCACACCTGAGCGCCGTGGACTGGCCTGAAACCCTGCGCGTGGCCCTGAGGCCCTCTAGGCATGGATGGCCTGCCCGGTCCCAGGACCCCTGGCCCGCTCTGAAGGGAGCACCCCCAGGCAGGCCAGGGTGCCTCGTCCTCCTGTGGCTGAGACCACGCGTTGGACCGTAGACTGGAGAGAAATCCTCCCACGGCGCCCAGGCCCAGTCACTTCTTTCTCCCCGGTCACCTCTGCTTATAGTGGCTTCCTTTCGTTTTCTATATATGAAATCTTCGAAGACGTGGACTCCTCTGGGTGGGCGTGGCCCGAGTACCCGGCAGCCAAGTGCCCCGTCAGATGGGTTAGAGATGAAGTTTGCTCTGGAGCCACCATGGATGGTGATCTGGGCACTCACTGCCTCCTTCCACTCCCCTGCCTTCACCTCCTCTGTTTCATCTCTCTACCTCCACCCTGCGTCTTCCTCTGCTCCACCGAGGGACTCCTTGGACCCCATGCTGAGACCGTAAATAACCCCACTCACTGCTCCATTAGGCCGAAGACCAGGGGTCAGGGCAGCAGGGGGCTGAGCTTCGGATCCCAGCCCGGCCGAGACTGCCGTGTAGGTTCGTGCAGGGTGTGCACTGTGCAAGGGCACCGCGTGCAGGGGTCGTTGTTCACGCCGTAGAACACGGCCCGTTGGTGTATTTGTTAGGACAGTTTTCTGGCAGATGGAGCTAAAATGTCTTGAGGAAAGGGATCCTGTTCCTAATCGACATGATGGTTCCATGTGGACTGGCTGTGTCCCGACCCAGCCAATGGCTTGGGGTGGTTGGACAGGAGAGTGAGCCCACGTTGGGTGGGGAGGCCACGCGTTGTCCAGCTGGCCTCTATTTTCCTGAGTCCTCAGCTCAAGCAGTTCCCCTTCCAGGCGGGCGTGAAAAACCCAAGAGAGAATCTCCAAGGGAGGGGGTAGCCCTCGCTCTCCCCGGGCACGCTACCCCCCAGAGTAGATTCTTCTGAGATCCACCCGTGGTGGCTCCTCCCAGGAAACCAGCTCATGGGCTGGGAGTGGGGGAGAAAAGGGAAAAGATCCCCAGGGGTCCCTGGGGTGGGGTCTGAGCTCCCACCTCCCTCCCCTCCACCCCACTGCACTTTCCCCCTTACCCCCCCCCCTCCAAAATCTGCTCTCTTCAGTTTGTAAAGTTGGTGATTATATTTTTGGGGGCTTTCCTTTTATTTTTTAAATGTAAATTTATTTATATTCCGTATTTAAAGTTGTAAAAAAAAAAAATAACCACAAACAAAACCAAACGAATGAATCCACCGGCGTTCTGTCTGTTGGCATGGGGCGTGACAGTTAACCCTTCCCGCATCGGCAGGATTTACGGACAGCTTGTTCTGTGTTCCTCTCGCTCTGGGAAGTTCAGGCACACACTCACGCGCACACTCACGCACGGGTGCATACACATGTGGGTCTGCCGCTCTGAGGGAGGCCCCCCGTCTGGGGGGTGGGTAAGAGCCATTCGGCCCACCCTGCAGGTCTGGGTCCTGCGGCAGCCCCTGACAGGCGGACCACAGGTCCCAGCCCTGTGCCTGTCACTGGCAGTGATGAGAGGTGGTTTTCTCCAGCGTGAGCATCCGCGCAAGGGAACCGGGTCCTTTGCATCGTAGGCTGGGGTTGGCTGTGGGGAGGGGACACCCAGGGTGGGGAAGGCCGGAGGAGGTCCTGGAAGAGACGTGGAATTAATTCAGAAGGAACACAGCCGAGGTGCTCCTGGGTGGCTCAGCGGGTTAAGCAACCGCCTTCAGCTCCGGTCGCGATTTCACGGCTCACGAGTTCGGACCCCGCGTCGGGCTCTGTGCCGACGGCTCGGAGCCTGGAGCCTGCTTCGGATTCTGTGTCTCCCTCTCTCTCTGCCCTCCCCCTGCTCACATTCTGTCTCTCCCTCTCTTTCAAAAATAAATAAACATGAGGAAAAAAAGTATTTATTTATTTATTTTTATTTAAACTTTCTTTTTTCATGTTTATTTGTTTTTGAGAGACGGAGAGCCAGAGCATGAGTGGGGGAGGGACAGAGAGAGAGAGGGAGACACAGAATCCGAAGCAGGCTCCAGGCTCCCAGCTGTCGGCACAGAGCCCGACGCGGGGCTCGAACCCACGAAGCGCGAGATCACGACCTGAGCCGAAGTTGGAGGCTTAACTGACTGAGCCACCCAGGCGCCCCAGAAAAAAAAAAATTAATTAAAAAACAAAAACACACAGAAGGAACACAGCTGAGAGGTGGGTCTGGGGTCTGACCTGGGCTCAGCCCTTAGCCAGCTGTGTGGCCTTAGTTGAGCCATAGCCCTTCTCTGGTCAGAGCCTCATCTGAAACGCAAGAAGATGACCCGGAGATTTGTGGTCTCCAAGGTCCAGCTGTGGGGTTCTGTGCCTTCCCTTGCCTACGGAGACTTGGGTACCATCCCATAAAAAAGATTCTAAATGTGCTCTGGGTCCCACATTTAGGTAGGCTGATGGGGAAACCCGGGAGGTGGGGAACCTGACTTACCCTCAGGACAGTCTAAAACTAAAACCATTTTGCCCTGGAAGTAGTGATCTCCCTGTCACTGGGAGTATGTAAGTGAAAGCTGGGTGACAACTCGGCAGAGGTTAGGCTGAATGACACCATGGTTGCGTGATCGGTTGACTGACCGACTCCATTCATTCATTCATTCGTTCGTTCATGTTCTTACCTTCTTGAGCCCCTACCATGTGTCTGTGTCTAGCAAGGGCTTTTATAGCAATTTGACGTGGGTCTTAGAACTGCCAAGTTAGATGGCATTCTTCTAGAAACCCCTCTGCTGAGGAGATGACATTCCCTTCTTGATCCCTTCCTCTGCCCTGTTGGCTGTAATACAGTCATGATGCCCGGTACTCAAGCAGCCATCTTGAGCCATGAGATTCAAGCCAAATACTGAGATTGGAGGAGGAAGACAGAGGGGTCTGGTCCCTGCCACCTGACGACCTAGCTTAGAAGTTTTTATTCTTTTTTTTTTTTTTTTCAAGTAAGCTCTGTGCCCAACGCCCCACTGGGCCTTGAACTCATGACCCTGAGATCAAGAGTTGCTTGCTCTACTGACTGAGCCAGCCAGGCACCCCAGGAGTTTTTACATAAGATAGGAAAACATTTCTTTCTGTTTGACCTCTTTTTTTTTTTTTAGTGCTTTTATTTATTTTTGAGACAGAGCGAGAGACAGAGTGCAAGCGGGGGAAGGGCAGAGAGAGGGAGACACAGAATCGGAACCAGGCTCCAGGCTCTGAACTGTCAGCACAGAGCCCCATGCGGGGCTTGAACTCATGAACTGTGAGATCATGACCTGAGCTGAAGTCAGACGCTGAACTGGCTGAGCCACCCAGGCGCCCCTCTGTTTGATCTGCTCTTATCTTAGGTTTTCTGTCCTTTGTAATTGAACCTAATCCTGATACACAGCCCCCCTCTTTCTGGGAAAGAGGAGATGTGGCCACCAGGCTGGTCTGGGCATCCGGCACTCGGCCTCACCTTGTGAACGCTTCTCCTCCCTTTGAGGCCAGCTCAGATCTCGCTTCCTCTAAGGAGCCCTCTCTGTCCCTGCCAGCAGCCCGCCTCCCTCAACCAGAGCAGAACTGGAGCCCTCTTTAGAGGCTTAGCGTTCACTGCCTCCATAAAATCACAAAATCGTGAACGTTGGCAGGGTACGAAGTAAAATATCTGTGACACACAGCAGCTCCCGACTGGCTGGATCCCAACAACACCTTCCTCTGCCAACAGCATGGCTGGTGTGTTTCCAGCATCGTGTAGCGTCGGATCAGGAGCCCCAGAACCCCAACCCCTGTGCATCGCCTGGGTTGTAGTCCCGATTCAGCCGCGTAGTTACTGTGATGCTGGTGGAGCCCTGCTCCTTCCAGATCTGGGCCTGCGTGCAGGTGTTAGCCTTTCTGGAAGAGCCGCCCCCCGGCCCCCCGAGCCCCTCTTTCTTACCCTGCTTCGTTTATCTTCATAGTGATTATCCTCAGCTGGCTGGCTCACTCGACATGTCCGTCTTTCCTTGTCCCCTCCCCTCCCTGGAGTCTCCACCTGGAGGTATTTCGTTCACTGCTCTAGACCCAGAGCCTAGGATGTGGCCTGCTACCTAGGTGCTCAATAAATGCCTGTTGAACAAATGAACATAAAGGTCTGTGACTGGGGCGATCAAGCGTGTCTGCCCCAAATCACGGCTTGCCTGGCTGATCTTTATCACACACTGGGTTGTGGCTGGAAAATTGCAGATTCTGGCAGTGTCACTAACTGCAGGTAAGATATTCCGATTTCCCAGCTAACTCCATGCTTGGCTTTGCATCTTCCCTGTTGGAAGATCCTTGAGGGTTAGAGGTCACGTCAAATCCATCTTCTGAGTCCATCTAGCCATTATCTGTCTGTGTGTCTGTACTTCTCTATCCATCCATCCTTCCATCCCTCCATCCACTCACTCACCTGCCCATCCATTTGTCCATCCACCCCTCCACCCCCTACCCATCCATCCATTCACCCACCTGTCCATCTGTCCACCCACCCATCCCTCTGTTCATCCATCTACCCATTCATCCAGTCACCTACCTGTCCGTCCATCCATCCACCCATCCATCCATCCCACTACCCCTCTCTCATCCGTCCATCCACCCACCCACCCACCCATCCACCCCCCCCATCCATCCATCCATCCATCCATCCACTTGTCCACCTACCCATCCATCCATCCATCCACCCCCCCATCCATCCATCCATCCATCCACTTGTCCACCTACCCATCCATCCATCCATCCACCCCCCCATCCATCCATCCATCCATCCATCCACTTGTCCACCTACCCATCCATCCATCCATCCATCCATCCACCCATCCACCCCCCCATCCATCCATCCATCCATCCATCCACCCACTTGTCCACCTACCCATCCATCCATCCATCCATCCATCCATCCATCCATCACTATTTATCTCCTTCCTTATCACTTTCACCATGTCCCAAGCTCCATATCTGCCACCTCATTTTATTAACTTCTGAGGAGCTCAGTGCCACCATGGAGAGAACCCAGGTTTGGCAACGGAACACAAGTAGGTCCCCGTCCCAGTATTGCTACCTCCTGCATGACCTTGCAGAGCTGGTGCCTGGGTTTGGGACACAGAGGCCAAGCACTGCCCCTGGCGTGTACTTCACCTTCTGTCAATGGTAGAGGGGTTGATGTTTTTGAACTCTCAGTGCCCAGCAAAGGGCTGGTGACCGTGCAGCGGAGTGAAGGTGGCGGCAAATGGGAGAATGAACACACACTGACAGAGGGATTAGAATTCAGCTGCAGGCAATGCGAGTTTATATTCCAGCCACCGTCCCCTTACTCTGCTCAATTAACCCGACAATCCTTTCAGGCAGATGTTATTGTCCGCGTGTTACAGATGAGGAACCAAGGACTCAGCGAGGTTCAAACCCCTCCCCCTGCCCTCCAGTGCCTGGTTCTTCTGCAAATGGCCACAGTCCCCTGGGGGGGAGGGGGAAGGAGATTGGTGGACAGACTTGGAACATAATGTCAGGTTCTTCCCTCATCCAGGGGAGCCCTGGGTTTATGAACAGACTCAGTCTGGGGGTGAAGACGGGATCACATGTCCCTGTCCCCAGTGGGAGTGGTGTTGGGGGGGAGGGGTTCATGTCCCTCTTCTGTTTACTGGACCCAGACCTCTGTGGTTATAAAAGCCATGTGTCCTTGTGGGTCGCTGATCCATTCTTGCTTTGGGGACCCTGTGGTCCATTAGCCCCACGAGTTCCGCCCCCGCCCCCGCCGGTCAGACCAATGAGATGACCGCTTGGTCCTGCTGCTCTTATGGAAAGTGTCCACTCTGCCCCTGGCAGCCATTGCCGCCACGGGTCCCTTGCCTCCCAGCTTGGTTTCCACCCTAGACATCAGGAGTCAGGCCACCGGCAGGACCCCACCGGGACACTGGGCCCTTCTGAAGGCTGCTGGAACTGCATCAACAAGGTGGTTCCCGCTGTCCCGGGTGAAAGGGCGGTGGTCAAGGCACAGTGGGTCACCCACGGTTAATCCACGACTCTGCATTATACCCCGGCGTTTCTCTCATCACCACCTCCGTGAGCACGGGCCGCCGCCAAGTCAGGCTTCGGCAGCACACCTGCCAGGCCGTAAACCAGCCTGGAAGCAATTGGAGCCACCCCCCGCTGATGAGACCGGCACCCTGAAGCCAGAATTGCCGGTTGGCACGGCCGTATCAGTAAGTTCGGCTCAACTGATCCACTCACACGTTGCCTCCAGGGTTTTGATCGTATGAAATAGCGAGGTTTTGCCCAGATTTTGGTCTGGGGTTGATATTCAGTCTTGCCCTGTGCCACTGGACATCTGGGGACCCCACTGTGGCCTGAAAACACGGGGGTTGGGGAGCGTGGGGGGAGGGTCGTTAAAGGGGCCCTTCGTAACGACCAGCCGAATTTCTACTGTCTTCGGTCCCAAGCCGTCCAGATAACCACCCCCAGCTTCCCTGAATTTCCTTCAACATCGATTGCCTGCAACCACTCCAGGCACCAATTTCTCTACGGGATGCTGTACTCAGTTGTGGGCAACAGAAACTGACTCTGGGTCAACGTAAGCAGAAAAGGATGTTTGAAGAACAGATATTCACAAGGCTATTTAAAGGATGTTGGGTGACTCGTAAATCATAAGTGAGCTGAAGACCTGGGCTTGTGGTCTGCAAACGGGACCAATACCTTCACCCATGAGTTCAGCACTCTGAACACTTGTGGATGCCACTGACCGCATGACCCACATGCGACAGACACCCTGCTCTGGGCACCACGGTCCCAGGCGCTCAGCAAGGAGCTGAATGTTTATTTATTTTTGAGAGAGACAGTACGAGCAGGAGAGGGGCAGAGAGAGAGAGAGAGAGGGAGACACAGAATCCGAAGCAGGCTCCAGGCTCTGAGCTGTCAGCACAGAGCCCGACGTGGGGCTCGAACTCACGAACCATGAGATCATGACCTGAGCCAGAGTCGGATGCTTATCCAACTGAGCCACCCAGGCACCCCTGATATTTCTAGCTTTTATACAGGAGGGTGGGTCCATGGGTTCAAGATGTAGGAAGTGGCGGGGGGGGGAGGGTGGGGAACCTAGAGGGGGTGGGCAAAACAATGAACCAAAAAAATAAAAAAGCCAAATGTCTGTCTCATCCTGTAACACACTTCGTTCAGCTCTTCTAGGCTGGCACAGGGTGGGTCGACCTGCTCAAGTCTCTGCCCCCCCGGTGAAAGTCGACCTCATATTTGCTGTAAAACTGCCCTGCTCCACCGCAGGAATATAAAATGGTGCTGCTGGGGAAAACAGTACAACAGTTCCTCAAAAAATGAAACACAATTACCATATGACCCAGCAGTTCAGCTTGGGGGTATAGACACAAAGTAACTGAAATCCTAGGGGCAAAGATTTATTTGCCTGCCCTGTGTTCATAGCCGTGTAACTCACAGTAGCCAAAAGGTGGAAACGCAAGGGGCCACGGAAGGCCGAATGGATAAACACAATGCCTCCCTGCAATGGCCTTAAAATGGGAAGGATGTTCAGGCACCTGCTACCACACGGATGACCCTTGGAAACATCGTGCTCAGTGAAATAAGACACAAAAGGACACATCCTGCTCGGTGCCAGTTACATGAGGTGCCTCGTACGGTCACATTCACAGAGACAGAAAGTAGCACGGTGGTTCCCCGGGGGCTGGGGGAGGGGACGACGGGGAGTGAGTGTTTAAAGGGCACAGGGTTTTAGTGTCGCAAGATGAAAAGCGTTCCGGAGCTGGACGGTGGTGATGGCTATACAACCATATCGACGCACTGAAAACTGCTGAACTGCGCGCTTGAAAATGGTTAAGATGGTCATTTTTTTTTTTTTTTAAGTAGGCTTCACGCCCGGCGTGGAGCCCAACGCGGGGCCTGAACCCACGACCCTGAGATGAAGACGTGAGCTGAGATCAAGAGTCAGACGCTTAACCGACCGAGCCACCCAGGGCACTGGGTGGCAAGATCTGTCCTCGAGGGCAGGATCGGTGCCTGAGGCACCAATCTAATCCCCCTGAGGCCTGACTGGGTGCCTGGCACAGGCAGACACGGGATGGATGAAGGAAAAAAGACGTAGGGGGGCAGCCCATGCCTCTGGCCAGAGCTTCCCAGAACGCAGAGGCCACAGTGAGCACGGTGAGGTGGGGGGACGCACGCCCACCCTTTCCAGGCAGGTACCCCTACTCTGCACATTCAAAGCCAAGGGAAGCCAGGTGTGTGGTGGGAGGGGCTGGTAGTGAGCGGGACCTGCCAGTGGTCCCACTCAACAGTTTCCTGCCCTCCTGGTGTCCGAGTCCTTCACGACCTGGGAGTCTGGTAGAATGGTTAGGAACATGAGCCGTGAGCTCTGGGCTCACCGGCTTTGCCAAACTGGCATTAAGCAGTCCCGGCTTGACAAAGTTGTGTGAGGGCCAAAGGCGACGTTGTGTGTCAACCGCTAGGCATGGTGTCTGGGGGAGCCTCCCCTCGCCTGTCGCCTCGCCTGACCGGTGGCCGTCCCTTTTCCTGATAAGGGGGACCCCGATCTGTGTATGGAGGCAGCCGAAGTGCTGTGACGGCAGCATCGGAAGACGGGCTGCGGTTGGCCGTGAACACCTGGTGCCCTTGGACCCTGGTTGGCCCAAGGGTGGCCATGTGACCCTGTTGTGACTAATGGGATGTAAGCGGGAATCTGTCGGGCACGGAAGGAGGGCGACTCTGGAGGCGCCTTCTCAATAAAAGGACAGAGACTTACAGGGACCGAGCCCTTCCCTCTTCTCCCTTAGATGCTTGGCGGGTCAGTGGCCATCTTGCAGGAAAGAAACCCCAGCCCTGACATCGTCAAGCCACCTGACGATGCCTGGGGCAGGGCGGGGTGTGTGTGTGTGTGTGTGTGTGCGTTATTGTCCTCGTTTCTTGTGATGGCAGAAAATGAAACCCCTCTCTTTCTTCCCTCCGCCAGTAACAGTTAGGTTTTGGTTTCTTATTCCTGCAACTGAACACATTCCTAGAGAGCACACGGTCACAGAGCCCAAGAAATATTAGCTTGTATCTGACCTCATAGTCTCTGCCACCCTGGGGCAAGATGCGCGACTCTCTGGGCGGCCCATCGTGCGTAAGACAGAGGTAGAGACAGCGGTAGAGACAGCGGTCTCCCCAGACCCTTGGGAGGATCCCACCAGACGCAGCCTGGGAAATTACTCTGCCGACCTCAGGGCTTCGACTGGGGAGGAGGGTTGTTGTGGGCCTCTCTCCTGGAGGCCAGGGCTCCCCGGGTGTGCAACGAGTTAACCGTAGCCAGAGAGAAGGAGGCAAGAAGGCATATCTCACCCCGGCTTCTGAGGAAGGAGGTGTGGTTACCAAAGAGCAGCGTGGCGGGGTTAAGAGCTAGGGCTCCAGAGCCGGGCTGCCTCTGCCTTTCCCTCCGGCATTTGTAGCCTCCCTATGCCTTGGTTTCCTCATTTGAAAAAGGGAGGTAATGGTAATAGCGTATCAAATAAAAAAGCGCTCGTTAAGGGCTTAGCGAACAGTAGCTGTTGAGCGGGCACCACCCTCACCCTCCGTAACAAACTCCAAACTCAGCGGCACAGAACAAGGAGGGCGTATTCCTCCCTTACAGGTCTGAAAGTCAACTGGAGAAGGGCGTATTCAGGAGCTCGGGTACCACGGAGTTCTGCATGGCTGGGGGAGAAGAGGTAGGAGGTGCCGGGTCACCTCCCCGGGTCCCCTCCAGCCACCTTCGCGTCCCCCATCGCGGTACCAATCTGCCCTCTGCGCTGTCATTGCCCATTTACCCTGGGCCCCTGAGACAGGGACTGAAGGTGTCCAGTTCCTTGCACAGGTGGGGAGAGACTGGCGTGGCCCAGGATGATTGGGGTGGGTGCCTTGAAGGAAGGGAGGAGTGAACCTGACCTTGAGGGAGACTAGCCTGTGGCAGGAGGATGAGGGGAAGTGAGTACGGCCAGGGGCTGGAGGTGGGGTGGGCAGGATCATGTCCTAGGATGGGTGGGGGGCGGGGGGAGGAGCTGGCAGAGAACATGAGGGATAGAAGTGGGGGGGGGTGGGGCCAGAGGGTGGCACCCCTGGGCCAGGTGAGGGAGAAGGGACTGGGGTGCCCTGGGTCCCGGGAAGATGGTGAGGTCACCACTGCTGTCTTGGAGAAGCAGGCAGCTATTTGGTAGCCTGGCTCTGGTGACGAGGGCAGTGACTACAGGACAGTGGGCAGGGCTGTGTCCGAGGTGGGGCTGCCCAGTCACTCATAAATGTTTACCGAGGACCTACTACGTGCCAAGCTCTGTGCTGGGTGCTAGGGGGCATCTGTGAATGGGAGAAAAGTCCTGTCCATGCAGAGCTCATGTCCTAGTAGGGGGAGAGGACAACGGACGAAATAGGTGCGACCCAGGGGAGGTCCAGAGGTGACCAGTGCCATATGCCAGCCACTGTAGACCTACTGTGTGCCAGATAGGGGAGAGCTGAGATCTCTGCCCTCTAGCCACTCAGCCTAGTAGGAGCCAAAACTGTGTGTGTGTGTGTGTGTGTGTGTGTGTGTGTGTGCATTTGCCCTTTTCTCTGTGGTTCGTGGTCAGCGGCCTGTGTCTGTGTCCGTGTGTGCACAGCTGTCTGTGGGCGTGGCTATGAGCGTATCCGTGTTTTGCTGGCAGCTCAGTGTTTTCCTGAGCGTGTGTGTGTGTGTGTGTGTGTGTGTGTGTGTGTGTGTAAGGAAGGAGGCGAGGTAGTGAGGGCTGTGATTCAGACCTTCCCCTGCTGCGGCAGAAGCTGAGGTCTGGTGGGGAGGGGGTTGGGGGGGCTTCTCCCGCACACCTGCCCCCTTGGCTCTGGGGTAGGGGTGGGGAGCCCCGAGGGTGCCCATGACTTTGTGGGAAGAAGGTCAGGGCGCAGCCGGAATGTGTTTGCCTTTCCTGGGTGATTGACTGGGTGATGGGAGCAGGCTGTCTTCCCGAGACAAATGTAGGAATGTTTCTGCTAATCAAAGCGGAAAGCAGGGGCGTGGGGGCCGCCTGAGGCCTCCCCCGGCCCTGCTCCACGGCCACCTGTCAGGGGCCTGGGAAGCAGTTGGGCAATGCTAGGGAGAAGCTCCCAGACCCAGGCCACCCCACCGCCCAGTTCTGCCTCCGTGGGAATCTCCAGTCAGGCACGGCTCACCTGCTCCCCAAATATCCCGGGTAGGTGGGAGAACGGGGTCCAGGGCTCAGCCCAGAGCACGATCCTGGGCGTGGAGGGGGTTTTGAGTGGGGTAGTAGGACTTTGGGCATCTGTCCCAGTAGCTGGGGGGTGGGAAGAGGCTGTGTCCATTTTTCTGAGGTTCCACCTGGCAAGCCCCTATCTCCAGCCAGCCCTGCCAAGGGCAGCCCCCCTTTTCTTTCCTGAGCCATGGCTTAACAGCCCCAGAACAGTGATGGCAGGAAATCACCCAAATAGGAAAACTGAGGTGGGCTCCAGGTCTCAAGGGGGTGGGTGGCATGGCTGTCCCAACCCCCAGGGTCTTGCCCCCGGGCCCCACATTCCCCCAGCCCACTGCTCACCTGCTCCAGTCACATAGGAAGCCCATGGTCCTGGGGGAGGGGGGGAGAAAGGGGAGAGGCAGGTAACATGACACCGAAACCAGTGTGGTCTGGGCTCTGCTGGGGGGGTCTAGGTTTCATCCACTTGTCTTATGACATCCAGTGACCCCCTGCCCTGTCTACAAACATCCCCAGGGTGGGAGGGAGGGTGTAGAGTAGGTGAGGACTCTAACTGAGGTCAGGGTTGGGGGGTGGGCCAAGGGTTTATTGGATATGGTTGGCTGACAGTCAGCATGGCTCCTATCCCAAGACTCCCTGTGAGTCTAGGGTGGTGCCTGTCCCAATGCCAGCCCCCCACGCCCGCCCTCTTTGCACTGCGGTGATTTCCCCCACAAGGTCCTGTCGGGCTCGTGAGCCAGGCAGGACTTGCTGACTTGGTGGTTTGCCTTGTTTCCCAGGCTGGCACAGGCAGGATGCCCGGACCCCCAACTCTGGTGCTGGAAGTTCCTCAGCCAGTCGGATCCAAGGTCACTTTTCTCAGGTTTGGCTCTGAGACACCTCTTTTTCCCTCCCACTTTCCCAGTCTCCCCCTTGAAGATCAGGGGAGGAGGGACGTGCCTGTGAGTCACCCGATGACTCATGGGAAGCATAGCCAGGGTCTGGGGTGTGTGTGTGTGTGTGTGTGTGTGTGTGTGTGTGAGTGCTTGTGTGTTCATACGTTAGGGGGAGGAGCCTGAGCTGAGGTGGGGAGATACGCCTTGGCTTTCTAGTCTTTAAAATAGTTTGAGGGGCGCCTGGGTGGCTCAGTCGGTGAAGCGTCCGACTTCGGCTCAGGTCATGATCTCACGGTCCGTGAGCTCGAGCCCCGCGTCGGGCTCTGTGCTGACAGCTCAGAGCCTGGAACCTGCTTCGGATTCTGTGTCTCCCTCTCCCTCTGACCCTCCCCCGTTCATGCTCTGTCTCTGTCTCAAAAATAAATAAACATTTAAAAAAAAAATAAATAAATAAGTTTGAGTGGGGCGCCTGGGTGGCTCAGTCGGTTAAGCATCTGACTTGGGCTCAGGTCATGATCTCACGGTTTGTGAGTTCGAGCCCCGCATCGGGCTCTGTGCTGACAGCCCGGAGCCTGGAGCCTGCTTCGGATTCTGTGTCTCCCTTTCTCTCTGCCCTTCCCCCACTCACGCTCCGTCTCTCTCAAAAACAAATAAGCATAAATAAATAGATAAATAAATCTCAAATTGACATCATTTAGCGTTTGATTTCCAACATTAAAAAAATAAAACAAAATAGTCTGAGCTCACTGTAGCCAGACCCCAACAGATGGGGCCCGCTTGGTCAGAGCCGGGTCAGGGCAGCCACCTGGAACAGATTAGGGCCTGGGTTCTGGGTCTGTGTTGACCAGGTGAGGGCTGACAACCCAGCGGCTACTTGGATGGTTACCCAGGAGGTAAGAGATTCGTCCCCAACAGGAGACCCCAGCGGTGAAAGGTGGTGGAATTCGCATAGCAAACATATCGCTGATGGGCGGTGTTGGGCTGGGTAGCGGCATTTGGGATTCTTTGCTCCCCGACAGCACTTCTCGAACATTAGTGTGCAAAAGAATCCCCTGGGGGTTGGGTTAGAACGCAGATTCTGACTCAGCCAGGGGACCAGAACCACAGCCGCCATCTCTGAGGGCACCGGAGCCAGGTGCTAATGGCAGGCACATGTTTCACATGTTGAAAAGAAGGGAAATGTGGATACCAGCAAATATAAACTGGACAGCCGGACGTACACGCTGGCAGACCTCCAGGTGGACAAGGCCACAGACGGTGTGTGAGGACTAAGGGGGCATACCCACGTCGCGGGGGCCAACGCGGGTTCCCCGCATTCTAACAAGCTCCAGGCGAGGCCGTCCCTGCTGGTCCAGGGACCACACTTTGAGAAGCAAGACCACAAGAGTGTTTGGAAGGGAAGGCTCTGGGTCCGCTCAGCAAAGTTCCTGGCCCTGAGCCGGTTGTGAATCTTCCGGGCTGGCCCTGGATCAGAGCTGTGGGATAGGGTCACCCGGCTCATGCCTTGTGGTTCAGGGGTCCTGGCTCAGGATCCGTGAAGGTGGCTATAGTTCCCAGAGAAAACTAGCGTTTCCATGGCCAGGTCCCGATGGCCAGCAGGGTTGGTGACGTGGAAACTGGGTCCT